>NW_024063505.1:0-1420948 GCF_006381635.1 Hibiscus syriacus | reverse complement strand
TAATAATATAAGATCACTTTACTTATTTAATTAAGATATCATCACTTCCATTTTTATTAATTAAGATATGATCATCACGAGTTAACTTTTATAATAGTTAACATATTAGGTGACGTGTTTTTGATATAATCATATCCACCTCTATTATTTGTATATTCTCTCAATTTTGTTTATTTTTAATAAAACTATATTTATTCTTACCTAACTTTAAAAATATTTTTATTATGATTTAACTTTTCCAAGTATATATTTTATTAATTTATAAATATATTATATTATTATTTTATATTAAAATAGTTTAAATAAAATATTTTATTTAAAAAAATAAAAAATATTTTAAATTAGTTAACTATATATTTAATAAGTAATAAAATATTTAAGTTAATAGTTATATATATTATATATTATGAATTAAAGTTAAGTATTTTACACTAAATACAAATATAACATCATTTATTTTAAACTAACATTGGTCTTGGCTCGATTGGTATGATTGGTTTTCCAAGTGACAGTTTTGAATCTCTTTGGCCCAATTAGCTTCACTTTGTTTCTTTCAACTAGGGTGATATCTCTTATTGGTGGAAAATAAAAATTATATTAATTAAAATAAAGTTATCTTCTAACGAATGGTGACACGTGATCAATGACACATGACATCATTTGATTGAAAGATTAAATTTACTTAATTTATTAAAAGTAGTACTAATTTGTGAGAGAATTTAAATTAATATATCAATGTGTAATATATCCAAAATATTTAACTGTTGTTAACTGAATTTAATAGCCATAATAATTGAAAATCAAATGCTATGTATCATATATGACGAGTTAATCAACGTGTTGATCTTCAAATACATGCTGCAACATATACAGCAGCAGAAGCAAAAGACCTGCAGTTTGTTTATTCATGGAGAAACATCGACGTTTCGTCAATACAAAATCGATGCAACCCTATCTTTCTTGATTTCGAAAGAACGTTATGAAGCGGAGAATGTTAGAAATCATAGCATTTAACTAACAGCAATGAAATTGCAGAACATACACATTACAAATGGCTAGCAACCCAAGTACAAACTATAGCCTGAAAAAATAATCTATCAGTTGCAAATGAATATGTATATCAACAACGGCTTGCTTCAAAACAAGATACACTGAGTTTCAGAAGGCTCAACAAAGTACCTTGAAATGGGATGGATTTCTTCTTTGTTCTAGACGCTAAGACCAGCCTCATGGTGGCATTAGGTGATAGTTCTGGAAGTGTTATATTGTGTCATCTCCTTTTAGCGAATATTGGGTACAGCCACTGTCGGCAGATTCCGGTAAAGCCTTTTCATGTGTGCTTTACCAATCCTATAGAAATAATAAGGCCCACGAGAAGCTCTGTAATAGCTGCTTCAGTTTTTGCTTGATCTGCAAAGTGTAGAGTCTGTACCAAAAGTACATTTGACCTGGAAACCAATTGCTGTTCCTCAAAATTATGATCGGACTGCACATAATCATGTTGTGAGCGAGAGGTGCCAGCCATTCCAGTATCCGCACCAGTGCCAGGCTCCACTCTGCTGCAAGGGAAGCATCATAGATGGATGAAGCCAAAGTCTTTGCATATGGCTTCAGTTTAATACGCAGAGCATTTCATAGTTGTAGGCAACATACGTATAGATCGTCTCTTGCATCGACACTGATCAAGTGAGGTGACAAAACTAGTTTCTCTATCAAGATAATCAAGTTTGCATATCGGAGAGATATGCAGCACCACCAAGTGTTGATGTAGGAGCATTCAGCAATCGCTTAGTATTGAAAAAGGATAGTTTAGAGTATATATATGGCTGCCGGACAATGTCTCCATCTTGAATTGTTTATTTTGTCATCTTTTTGGTAAGCACCACTGAACCTCATAGATGCACTGCCAATGGCTTGCAACTCTCCAAAACGGGAGAAACGCTTCAGCAGACATGCATCCTTTAAAAGGTCCAAATGCAACATGACCAGCCTGTTTGGTTCTCGAATTCAGCAGCTTGCCATGTAAAGAAGTAGAGTAATAATGAGACTTTAGATGCTTGTTTGTTTGACACTTCATGGACTTTGAAAATGACCTGCCCAGTGGTCCAGATGAGAACCCGCACAGATTATGATCAGAAGGATACACTGAAGACGGTATTATGGGGAAAAGGAATGGCTACGTGAAAGACAATCGCTATTAATAGATTCAAAATCATTAGTCGCATCTACAGATGCCATTTGGTTGGTCCCAAACACATGTTTTATCCTCTCAAGTACTGTTAAAGTGTTCTCAACAGAAACCGCACAATGTAATCGTAAGTTCTAACCCATGGAGACATCGCGTAGACTTTTTACTTCCTGACGCTGCAGTATTACTTTTGTTGAAACTCAAGTAATTTCACCCGATCAGACTCGGGATTTCTCTGCATCCTCCTAAGGGACTGCTCAAGTTCTGCCAACACCTCAACTCTTGAGCCAACTGCATCGTAACTCCAACAAATCTCTCCATTTTCTTCACTTCCTTTTCCATCTTCTTCACGATATTCCCACCCAAACCACTCGAGATTGTTAAAAAATGGATCATTTACGAAGGCTTCAAAATGGTGATATACAGGGTCAGTGCACTTCTTCCCGAGCCTGGCCACAGACATTGCCAGATGTCCAAAATTCTCCATTACCTCATTCAGTGCAAGATCCATAAGGTAATTTCATCATCAGATACAAGCCTTGAATTCCAATCGAGTCTTCAATCTCTTCCCTCAACCTCAAGATTTCCCTATCATCCAAAGAATGCCATAAATTCACCACCTTAGACATAAAGCCTGCAACTTCAAAAGCCAAAATTCCAAGCACCACCTTGTCGGTACTCTCCGAAGCACTCTTCCTTGGATTCCACCATGAACTACCAAACCACGACTCCACCATCTCAGCCCCATAATCCGAAATACTACAGACAAGAGCTAGTCAAAAATCCTCAAAAGATCTCACAATCCCTGAATTGGACCATAAAATGGCACAGATCAGACCAGTTGTCCACCACAGAAGTCAAGTATACATTTACATATCCTTCTATTGTACCTAGAAAACACCAAAACGTGAAATCCAATCCAAGTTTTCATCATATTCTCAATTCTTAAGGCCATTTCAAGCACCGAGAACATAACAACGAACGATTAATAAGCCCGTCAAGCAAATCATCCATAATAAAAATATTGAAAAAGAGCAAAGTTTCAATATTCTCTAATGTCTCTTCAATTATGTACCACTAACAACCCAATTCAGCAAATTTGACAAACTAGGGTAATTGCCAAGTATGATTATTTTATGACAAAGAGTAGCTCACAAATCAATTAACTAACACGTTCACTTCAAAGAAACCCCAAATCCCAACAATACAAACAAAACCAAGAATTTGAAAGTGCAGAAACCAACAATGCAACAATTAAACCAGATAAAACCTTAAAAACAAAACAATCAGATAAAAATTTGAACTTAAACTTACAAGGGTGACATCCCAGCAGCAAAGAAACAAAAGAACACTTGGTTTCAGTTTCCTAAAGCGTAAAGCCGCCACCAATTAGAAGAAGAAGAAGATGACGATGATGAAGAAGAATGGGGTTCCAAGGGTGAAGAAGAAGATAAGGAGGAGAAAGAAGCTGGGAAACGGGTCAAAATGAGGTTAAAAATGGAAACACAAAGTTAGGGGTGGGCATCAAGCTGTAATAAAGGTTTGATTTTGCCTTTTGTTGCACCCAACTCTCAATTCTCCATCTCTCCTCTCTCCTCTCAGAATCTATATAAAGGATCCAAACTATTTTTTGTATAATTTAATGTTCGATACGACAGAAATATTGAATGAATTTGAACATTTTAAAACTATAATTTAAATTTAACACTATTAATTATATTGTCACGTGAAAATATACAAATAATTTTAAAATTTATCGAGTGAATTTATTGATTAAAAAAAATATTATTTTTTAATCAGTTTTTCTTTAATTGTGTCTATATAACTTATGTATTATTAATGATTAAAAAATTATAAATATATATTAACTTATAATTCTTTAAACTAAATTGAATAATCATATTCATGAAGCAGTTAAGGTAAGTGAAACAAATAAAGCTGTTAAGATATTAAATGGATTTCTTCATTGTGATTTGTCAAAAGTTGTATTGCTAAATAATTTTTTGGTCACTTTTGTAGGTGTTGTTTATTTATTTTACTGAGACCCGAGAATTGCTTTATTTATTTAAATTTCACAAAACATAAAGATGTTCAAAAAGAAAAAGTCAAAAAGCCATATAATTTTTTTATTTGGGCTTTATTTATTTATTTTTACCCCTTTTCCTTGATCATGGGCCAATGCTCTTTATCTTTTTTTTTCCTCTTCGTTTGGGTTTAATTTGCATTTTCTCTTATAATAATCATTTATAATATTATAATAATTGGTCTCAGTAACAGTTTAGTTCAAATAGAGAATAACAGTAGAAGTTTAATAATAAAAAAGAATGACAATAGAAGTTCATTTGACTTTTTATATTTCACTCTCTATATAACAATAGCATAACATTATGTTGAGTATAATGTCACGCCCTCAGAACTTTGACACCTCAAACCGTCGGAATATCAGAGTCAAGGTCTGACGGGTCGTGCGGCCTTAGACGCCTCTTGACGCTCCTTGGTCTTTCTCGGCGACTAAATAAGCCTTACTCAAGCCTAGTGAGTGTGCAAACTCACAAAGGTTGGAACCAAGCCCTCAAGGTTTCGGATTGCGGAAGCTTTTAACACCAACGTGGCTACTCCGAGCCACAAGGTCGATCTATCGTGTGGAAGTGAAACACGAGTGTGGCTACTCCTGGCCACAAAGATAGGCAACAAGAACAAAGAACAAAGAACTAAAGAACTTTGAAAGAATAGAGCAAAAGCCTCAGAGCTATATTACTCTCTCACGAAAAGAAGAATGGAATGGGTGATTACAAATGAGGAGGGGAGCTCTCTATTTATAGTTGAGCTCCCTCTCAATCAAAGGCCGAGATCGTTTTACATGAAGGGATAGGATTGATTTCCACCTAACCCACCTCCCTTAAATTTAGGAAATCCCACCTAACATTATCCTTCTAGAATCCTCCAAGGAACGAGCTAGATCTGATGGTTCTGGGCAAGCCCAATTGTCTGTATACTTCTCTTACAAATATCTGCACATGTCTCGGTTCGAATCCACGAGCCTTCACAAACTTCCCCTATCGCCCTCTCGTCCTCTCGAACGCCTCAGAATAGATCCTTCACGGACTTGTTAAGCATTTTCCAAGAATTGGGTTAAGTCTGGTGGTCTCGATAAGCCCGATCCGTATTGAACCTCTTTGTCGGACTTACACCAATGTCTCAGACCCAAGTTGCTAGCCCGTGACATTCTCCCCCACCGAACCTAGCGACGCCCTCGTCGCTGCACTCGACGCCCTCTTCGCTGCACTCGACAATCCTGGGCAACACCATCTTGGAAACTCTTCAGTGCCTTGGCTTGTTGCGGTCCTCCTATACGAACTGCTTGCCTTGGCTTTTTTCCCATGTAACTTCACGATCTTTCGCGCCATACTTCGCATCAACTTGGTTGCCTTTCGACGCCTCCACTTGCTCATGTCCCATAAGGACTCGGCCTCTCATAATGGATGTGCTTGTTTCGGCTCTTGCCGCCAAGTATGAAACGGCTAAACGCCCAAATGCATCTCTAACGTAGGAACTCTTTCCTACAAGTCTTTATTTGCCTCGGCTTGGACCCTCTTGTCCCTTGCGAAAAAGTCTTGGATCCCATCCAAACTTTGTTCCCTCTGCGTTAAAGGTTAGGTCTTGCTCGACCTACACTCGCTTAAAACGGCAAATCAAACTCAAAAGAATACAAGAATAGTGTTGAGATGTACTTTCCCCTCTGATTTTGTTGGCATTTACTCAAAATTTGCATCAGCCCTTCTTACTCCATGAAGTTTAACACTCCTCGCATCGAACCCTTCTCATTGGAACTCTTTGCGCAATCATGCATCGGCACTTTCTCACGGAAAAGTTCGATGCCCCTTCTTGCACCCTCCCTTCTAACACGAAGGTTGGAGCTCACTTCTCATCTTTGAAATGGGTGGTGTCTCCTACACTTGGCTTCTACTCGCCTTGGCAGAAATAAACCGTATGGAGCCAACTCTGAGTGCCCCCTCTATCCTAGTTCGTCATCTTCTCTGGACAACTCGATATTGGGTTCATCTATCACCTTGGATGACTCGACTCCCCTCTGGTAGTCTCACAACACTTCTGGCATCTTAAGTTTGCTCCCCTTCGCTTGCTCGACTTTTACCCTCGGCTTAGCATCTTTGGCACTAGAACTTGTGCAAGACTGCACACATCTTCCCCAGACTCACCATCTGGTTCATCATTGAGTAGACTTACCCTACCACTCGAGGAACAACCTTTCTCATCCTCTGACTGGCCTTCATTGCGGAATCTCTTGCCGCTACCCTCGGCTTTGGCTTTGCTTTGGAAGTCTTCTTCTTGACTCCGAATTCTTTGATGGACTCCATGGTTATCAAGGCTTTAGAGAATTCCTTGACTTCCCTTCGCTCCAACATTTTCTTCGCCCACGGCTTTAGTCCGAACATGAAGGTGAAGAACGCATCTTCTTCAGTCAAACTTGAGACTTTGAACATGAGTCTTCTGAATCGGATCACATACTCCTTGAGTGTCCCTTTATGCCTAAGGCCCCTCAACTTAGACCACACCTCCATCCTGGCATATTGTGAGTGAACCTGTTCACTTTGCACTCTCGGCTTGACGGCTTTATCACTTGCTATCGTAATGGGTCCCTTCTTGTGCTCGAATGCTTTGACATCCGTAGTCTCGTCACGTCTCGATCCTGGCAGATACTTGACAGCTTGTAGTCGCACCATGCTTGTCCCTTGATTCGATACTTTAGAACATGTAGCCTCATCAAGTCTTGCTCCTGACTTGATTGCTTGAACCCTCGCAATCGTATCGAGTTTTCCTTTAGGTTCGGCTACCTCGACATCAACAGCCTTGCCTCGTTTCGATCCTTGCTTGGCCGCATTGATCCCCTCAACCGGACCAAGTCTTTTTCCTGACTTGGCAGCTTTAACACTTGTGCCTCCACCAATTCCTACTACTTCTCCTTCTCCCATCATCCTCATGATAGTTGCAAGACGACGCTTCTCAGGACATCCTCTAATCAAGTGAGGACCATCATAGTCTTGTCATTCTTTCTCGATGGCTTTCCTTGGATGCGAATAGTCGATGGCTCAACTTGGCCACTCGAAGAGCTTTCTCTACCATCTCCCTGGTGCACCTTTTCCCGGTCTCCCCCATTGTTGCCACTATTTCTGGGCATGGACCTGGACGGCACATTGCTAGTTGGCTTGACATCTGCAAGCTCAGTCAGCTTTCCAGCTACAGCTATTGTTTCCGAAAGTCTCTGGGCATCACCTTGCTCTCCCCCGAGCATTACCCCTAGTCTAAGTCCTTCCAAGAAGGTCTTGAGCGCACTTCATTCACTCATTGCACCCTTGCATATGTGCAGCTCCCTCTTAAGCTCATCCACCTCGCTTCTGAAAGCCGCTACCTCGGTTTCTTGGGCATTAATCCCTCGAACCGTCTCCAACTCGTTGAGAACTCATTGTGTCTCGTCCTTAAATTTGTCCTCCATGGACTCCAATTCATCAAGGCAGGACTCTACAACACCCTGGGTTTCCTTGGCCTTATCCTCGACTTGTTCAAGTCTCCCGACCCTCTTCTCCCACAAAGTTGAGATCTCCTCTAACTTTATGAGCCTCTGTGTGTGGAAAGCCAAACCTTCCATTAGATAAGCCCATTTCTCTCTATCGTCAGTCTTCTTCTTGTTTCTCATTAAGACTCTCCTCGTCTTCATGAGAGAACGTGTTGTCTCGGTCGGACATGCCTTCAGCGTCACCCTTGAGCCTCTCTACCTCGAGAACTGGCTCCCCTTGGTATGTTTTCATTGCCTCTAGCATTCCTTGCGAACTCATCACATCATCCCCATGCTTGGACACCGACGATGCTCTCGAGCCCACCAGACTCTCTTTTTGTTTCCCACCATGGCTCTCCTCGCCTTTGCGTGCAGAAACTCCTTTTCTCTTGTGCCCCATCTCAATTATCAAAGTAAATTGATTGAAAGTAAGTAAAACAAACTTTCCCAGTTTCGCACCTTCCACCAAACTCGGTCGAAATGATCGTTTCTTACCCACAATGACTCGTTATGATACCACTTGTCACGCCCTCAGAACTTCGACACCTCAAACAGTCAAAATATCAGAGTCAAGATCTGATGGGTCGTGCGGCCTTAGACGCCTCTTGACGTTCCTTGGTCTTTTTCGGCAACTAAGTAAGCCTTACCCAAGCCTAGTGAGTGTGCAAACTCACAAAGGTTGGAACCAAGCCTCATGGCTTCGGATTGCAGAAGCTTTAACACCAACATGCTACTCCAAGCCACAAGGTCGGACTATCGTGTGGAAGTACAAATGATGTGGCTACTCCTAGCCACAAAGATAGGCAAAAAGAACAAAGAACAAAAGAACTCTGAAAGAATAGAGTAAATGCCTCAGAGCTATATTTCTCTCTCACGAAGAGAATAATAGAATAGGTGATTACAAATGAGGAGGGGAGTTCTCTATTTATAGCTGAGCTCCCTCTGAATCAATAGCTGAGATCGTTTTACATGAAGGGCTAGGATTGATTCCCACCTAACCCACCTCCCTAAATTAAGGAAATCCCACCTAATATTATCCTTCTAGAATCCTCCAAGGAACGGGCCAAATCTGATGTTCTGGGTAAGCCCAATTGTCTGTATAATTCTCTTAGATATCTGCACACATGTCTCAGTTCGAATCCATGAGCCTTGACAAATTGCCCCCATCGCCCTCGTCGCTCCTCTTGGACACCTCGGAATAGATCCTTCACGGACTTGTTAAGCATTCTCCAAGAATTGGGCTAAGTCTGGTGGTCTCGGTAAGCCCGATCTTCGTATTGAACCTCTTTGTCGGACGCTTACACCAATGTCTCGGACCCAAGTTGCTAGCCCGTGACAATAATATTTAACAAATTCATTTATTATTTTGAATTTATTTAATAAAACACTTATTATACATAATAACCTTAAAATATAAAAGTTTATAGAGTGATCATTAGTATTGACAAGTGTTTGATTATTATGATAAGATAATTGTATTTTTAATAATACATCTTAGGTTTAAATCTTGAAGACAAATTTATTAGGAAATGTTGTTATATATCTTAAATACGAGCAATGAAACATACATGAACATGTAAAAAAGGCTTAATGCATGGATTAGTTCCTAAAGTATACCATTTTTCCACTTCAATCCTTTAATTTTATTTTTGTTTAGGCATCGATACCTTACCTTTTTGTGTCAATACTAGGCGTTAGGTACTGAGATCTTATGTGAGTATTAATACAAAATTTAACTCCAAACTCAAGGAAAAATCAATGAAAAATAATAGGTATTGATACCCTTTTAAGAGGAATTGATACTATGGAATGAGTTTTGATACCCTATATAAGTATCAACCCCATTCTAAAGTATTTATTTTATCAATTCTTAGGGTATTTATACCCACAATAACTAATTTTTCTTATTTAAGTAATTTTATCAACTTTAAGGACTTCTAAATAGGTCTAAACGATGTTCAAACTTGATGCAGCCAATTTGAGAATATCTAACATCAAAATCTATATAAAAACCTATTTAAATAATTAAAACAATATCATATAAAAGATCTAGCACCCTAAGTTTTCGTTCATGCGTTTTATGCAATTTTTTGCATTTAGTTTTGATCAAGTATGCATATATGCTTCAAAATGGTGTTAAACCTTCTCAAAATGCTTCCTGAACACCTTTAGCAAATTTCAATTATACCCAAAGGTTTAAATTGTTAGAAAAATAATGTTGCTGCAAAATAAAATTGTTAGCGTTGACTATCAAATAATAATCAAATAATGACTGAAATAGATTGATTTACGGTGTCATGGTATGGAAGCCATTGTCTTAGAAGCAATTTCATCTGGATTGGTGTAATCCCGGAAGTGAACGTTGCCCACAAGGTTAACACAACCTTCCTAACCTCGTACACCCGAAGTGAGGAAGTGGAACTTACTTGTGTTGCTATCTTAGATCAAATTTTTTTTCAAGAAAAAAATATAGAAGCCATCAATTGTATGTAAAATTAGAGAGAGGCATATCCCTTTTATAGGAGTGGTAAATGGGTAAAATTGTCAATTACCCACTCCAACCACATCCTAAAAATAGATAACCAATTCCCTAAAAGTATCCCTTAACATTTGCATTTTACAATCCCCAATAATGCAATTAATTAGAGAATTTTAAATACGAGAAAAGAGCAACAACGAAATTAGTCACTTAAGTACTAGTGAGCGTATCTAGAACTAATACATAATGGAATGAACAATTATTCTTTTAACAAGTGAAAAAATTTAGAACTTGTTAAAATATGAGTAAACTCATAACACACGACTAATTTGTTCACTAAGTAAGTTTTGTGATAGATCAACAAATATAGCCTATATATATCGGGATGCTAGTAAGTGCTATAGAAAGGCCGCCTAAAATCTTTTATAGAATGTGGCTAATTCTTCACACTTACGTAGGTGATTTTATCAAGTTTATCTCAAAATAAACCACCCAATTAGGGATATGAAATCATTAAGAGCATCTAGAAAGCTCAACCTCTCAATTTAAAGATCGGTGAATTCATCAAGTCTGTCTCACGAGGACCACCCAAAGCCTGAGATATGAATTCATTAAGAACATTCAATATTTCATCTTTTTAATTCGGGTGAGTTCATCATGTTTTTCTCACAATGATTACCAAAACTTAAGTTATAAACGCATTAAGAGCGTAAAACTCAATTTCTCAAGTTGGTGAATCTATCAAGTCCGTCTCATTAGGACCACTCAAATCCTGGGCCATGGATTCATTGAGAGTGTAAAACTCATACTTTCACTTTTGTGGATTCATCAAGTCATTTTCACTAGAACCACCCAAAACCTGGGCTATGAAACCATGAATTCCTCAACCAAATAAGCTTAAGACCAATTCCCCTCGACTATCAAGTTAAGGGATTAATATAAATCTCTTTTATCCTCTCATACTACATTTTAAGTACTATCTCTCTATTTTACAAACTCATGTATTCTTATCATTGTAGATTTGATTTTAAACCATCACATGTGATCTCACGAGTCACATAAAAATACAAAGAATAAATAATGATGTGACCCAATTCGGCACCATATTAATCCTTGCATCTCTAACCTTTCACAAGATTAAAAAGGGGATTTTCTATAACTTATTTTTATTCTACATTATGATTATGATGATTACATTCATAATATATACTTATATCTCATTTATTATGACATTGATATTTATATATATATAAAGATATATAGCTATGGTAATAATATTTCTCTCATTATTATGTGATGCATGAAGTTATTATTATAACTATAGTCCATCTCTTTAATTATATGTTTATTACTTTACTTATTTAACTTACGTTTGTTTTCTTTTTGAAAGTACATAGGCGGCCACATGTTGGGAGCTGACTTAAAGTTATAATTGAAGTCCAAAAACTATGGAATCATGACTAGGACAACTCCGGGGAAGCTCAAGATCATTTTGGAGAAAAGTTGCCAGCTGTACTCCGAGCTCATAGCGGACTTGAGTTGGACTTTTGAGCTAGCTAGGCTTCTCAATTTAGCTGGAGAGCTGCACCATCATCATTATCGTTCATCATACTTCAAAAAAGGCCCAAGTTAAATTTTCACCAATCGTGCCCTTTCGTGAATAGTTACCATTCACAATAGGTACCTTTTCACAATGAGCTGTCAAATGACTCACCTAAATGCAACTCACCTATGGTTAGCTCACCTTAAGCTCATTCACGTGGGAAGTAGCTCAAATTATGAAGGGTTATCTTCCAAAAAAAGTGACCTTTCATGAAAGATGTTGTCCATTGAAGTACCATGCCACCTAGATACACGTTGATGAGGTTTTTGCAACTAAAGGAGGTTAAAACCTGAAGAGACATGAGACAACCTAGAAGACTATTCGACCACACCATGGGAACATGCCTAGCACACACCAAATCCTTAGTGCCAAGATGAAGCATCACATGATCATTCAGCCAAGGGGATGTGCCTTCATTCCAGCCGAATCATTAAGCCCCTTTGTGAAGAGATAACCAAACCAACTGAAGGCCACAGGACTTGTTCATTCATCCTAATAGTCATGCATCTTTATTAAGACATGTACCTTACTGAAAAGGCATGTAATCATTATGCCAGCCCTCTCAAATCCTATAAATAGAGAGGCTTAGTTCATTTGTAAAGACACCTTTGATTTTATAAAATTATTTTATGAGAATTCTCTCTTCAAGTTATTTTAAGAACTATATCAATTAAGAAAGTATAAATTATTTATACTTGTGGCGTTACTTCTTTTACCTTGATACTTCTAATTCCTAGTTTCATAACTCATGGGTTTGAGTCCTAAACACCACCTCTTATTCAAGTTAGTAAAAATCTTGATTATACTCTTTATAGTATAGTTTTTTCTTTAACTTGACTAAGATATTATCTCTTTCATTTCTGTCACCATCCTTTTCATTCGTCTCCATTATCATTCTATCATTCAACAACCATCTTTATCAACTTCATTGCCATGCACTCTACTACATCAAGGCCAACTTCAACAACAACATCCTTTGGAGGCCACCGCTATCATACTTCTTACGCAACAACTCTAATCATTTCTTATCCTTAATTCATTTCATTTTCTATGTATTTCCATCATTATCAATATTACTAATCCATTTTTCTTATCCTTATTGTTTTGCATCCATACTTATTAAATATGGAGCAATAATTGGTATCATTTCCTAGATTAGGACAACAATAAGGCTATCTATAAACTTTATCATTGAGGGGTGTAGATAGGCTTACACCAAGTGGTATCAGAGAATAGTTGGAAGTGATTAGCAAGTGCATTTTGGCGTGCAACATCAAAAGCAAAAAAAAAAGAGGTACAAAAAGGAAGCAAGGATCCTTCATCAATTCAAAAGAAAAACACAAAAGAAATTTCCATCAAACAAAGTCAAAACAAGAACGGTGGAGACCTATTATCAACCTTACTGGAGATATAATCTTATTGTGTCTCGGAAAGGAAAGGTTGCAAGTGTTGTTCTTGGTTTGTAAGTCACCCTTTCTCTTTTATTTCCTTTCTTATTCAAACATTTTCTTCATTTTTAATTATTTATTCTTTCTTTTATTTACCTTTGGCTTCATTGTCTTCTATTTCATTTCTCTCATAATCAAGTTATTGCAGTGACACACAAGTTGAAGATTTTGTTGCCATAATCTTGAGTTAGTTCTTCAAAGGAATTAAAAAGAGAGATTGAGTGGTAAAAGGAAAAATTGAATGGGTAAGACCAACTGAGGAATTGGTAAAAGCCAAATATTCCTGAGTGCAAACACGAGAGTTGATTGGAGTGATCTATCAGCTTTCTTTGGAGTGAAGTTGTGAGGTGTTGTGAGTAGATGGTAAGGTTTTCTTTATTAATATTACTAACAATGTCTCAAAGTTCTCCCAAAGAAAATGTAGGTCAACTAAGCTTACAAATACAAACATTAATTGGAGAAATGATGTGAATGTTTCTTGAAGAGTTTGATCCTCTTCATGAAAAGATGTATCAACGGTAAGGTCTGCAACAAGCTCGAAACAATGGTGCTCCTAGAAGAAAACAACATCTCCAAGAAGATGACATTCCGGATAATTATGAAGAGGAAGAACAAGTAACATTACAAGGACCCAAGCGTGTTAATGTTGATGACAACATGAGTAACATCAAGATCAAAATTCCTCAATTTCAAGGGAAAACTGATCCCGAAGCCTATCTTGATTGGGAAAGAAAAGTGGAACATGTATTTAGTTGCCACAACTATTCATAATTAAAAAAAGTAAGATTGGAAACCATGGAATTCATAGATTATGCTTTGATATGGTGGGATAAAGTTACTATAAGCAGAAGAATGAATACTAAAAGACCAATCTTAACTTGGCATGAAATGAAATGTATAATACGAAAACGTTTCATTCCTGTTCATCATCACCGAGATTTGTTTCAAAAATTACAGAATCTTAGACAAGTTCGTATGAGTTTAGAGGACTGCTATAAAGAAATGAAAGAGGCAATGATCCGAGTCAACATTGAGAAGGATCGTGAAGCAACCATGGCTAGGTTTCTTGCAGGACTTGATCCAGAAATTGCCAACACTTTGCAATTACATACATTGAAATAGATGAAATAGTACAAATGGTGATGAAGATAGATAGGTAACTATGGAGAAGGCATACATCTCGTAATGTCGTGCCTACACCTTCAAAATGGGGCTAAAACAATTTGAAGAAGTCCATTCCTACTCCTAGCAAAGAGCAAGTTGAATATTCCAAGACCCAACAAGTCAACAGTGACAATAACCGAGGAACACAAACAACTGAACGTTCAAGGGACATTCAGTGCTTTAAATGTGTTTGGAGAGGGCATGTCTTTACACAATGCCCCAACCAAAATATAATGCTTCTACTTGGGAATGGTGACATTGAGTCCGAGCCTAAAGAAGAAGAAAAAACACAAGAAGATGCCAATGAAGAAGCAGAAATTGAGGCTCCCGTTGAAGGAGAAATTCCGGTGATTAAGAGAAGTTTTAGTATACAATTGGCAAAGGATAATACACAAAGAGAAAATATCTTTCACACCTGATGCCATGTAAATGACAAAGTATGTTTTATGATCATAGATAGAGGAAGTTTTACCAACGTAGCAAGTACAATCATGGTGGAAAAGCTTGGATTAAAAACCATGAGGCATCCGAGTCTATATAAGCTACAATTACTTAATTAACGAGGAGAAATCAACGTTAACAAACATGTGATAGTTAATTTTTCAATTGGAAAGTACAAGGAATAGGTTATGTGTGATGTAGTCCCTATGCATGCTAGCCATCTACTTCTTAGAAGTCCATGGCAATATGACAAAAGAATTATTCATAATTGTTTCACCAACCAATACTCGTTTAACCATGGAGGAAAGAGGATTGTCCTTACTTCTTTGACGCCAAAACAAGTTTAGAGTGATCAGCTCAAGATGAAACAAAGCGTTGAAGCCAAGAGGAAAGGGAATGCATCATCAAGCATGGAAGGAATAAATTAGAAAACAAGTGTTTATTCGTCTAAGTGCTTGATCCGAGGTTTCTTATTGACGAGACGCAAGATTAAAGATGATTATTCTAACTTTTAAAATACATAATTTTACTATGACTTGCAAGATAATTCAATCGACACAACTTTTCAAATGGAAGAACCAAGAGGCATCATTCATAAAGATTTAAAAGTTGTGTCTATTCAGGAGCCAAAAGGTATGACTCTTCATAATTTAATGGACATGACTTTTGGAGAACCAAGGAACACATCTTTTGGGATGCCAAGAAATATGATCATTCAAAGCAATATGTCTTCAAAAGACATGACTATTGACCATCCAAAGGACATAAACATTGAGTACGTCTTTCAGTTATTTATAATTAATCATTCTTTTACTTATGAGAGTTTACATTCTTTTCAGGACATGAATGTTCACAACACTTATTCAAAGGGCATGACTTATGAAAAGAATCTTTTCAAAAAAGGTACATGTTGGTATGCTACTATCCAAAGAAAGGCCTTTAGAGAGATATCTTTTCAAAGAGGAATATCTTCAACAAGTGACTATTGGGGAGATAACTATTGATAACAAAGCATCAACTATTGGATGGAATGACATGAGGGAGAAGTCATATTTTGATATGAGGAAAAATCGCTCAAAAGAAAGGGATGGTGATGTAACCCAATTCGACACCAAATTCATCCTTGCATCTCCAAACTTTCACAAGATTAAAAAGGAGATTTTCTATAACTAATTATTATTTTACATTATGATTATGATGATTACATTCATAATATATAACTTATATCTCATTTGTTATGACATTGATATATATATATATATTTCTAATTATTATGTCATGCATGAAGTTATTATTATAACTATAGTTTACATCTTTAATTACATATTTATTACTCTTAATTATTTAACTTATGTTTGTTTTCTTTTTGAAAGTACATAGGCGACCACATGTTGGGAGCTTCCTTAAAGCTATAATTGAAGTTCAAAAGCTATGGAATCATGACTAGGACAACTTCGAGGAAGCTCAAGATCATTTTGGAGAAAAGTTGTCAGTTGTACTTCGAGCTCATAGCTGACTTGAGCTGGACTTTTGAGCTAGCTAGGCTTCTCAATTCAGCTGGAGAGTTGCACCATCATCATCACTGTTCATCATACTTCAAATAAGGCCCAAGTCAAATTTTCACTAATCGTTCCTTTTCGTGAATAGTTACCATTCCAAGAGGTACCTTTTCACAATGAGCTATATAATGACTCACCTAAATGCAACTCACCTATGGCCAGCTCACCTTAAGCTCATTCACGTTGGTAGTAGCTCAAATCATGAAGGGTTATCTTCCAAACAAAGTGATCTTTCATTAAAGATGTGTTCCATTGAAGTACCATGCCACCTAGGTTCACGTTCATGATGTTTTTGCAATAAAAGAAGCTTTAAACTCAAAGAGACATGAGGCAGGCTAGAAGACATTCGGCCACACCATAGGAGCACGCCTAAAACACACCCAAGCATTGGCACCAAGATGAAGCATAACATGATGATTCGACCAAGGGGGATGTGCCTTCATTCTAGTCGAAACATTAAGTCCCTTTGTGAAGAGATAGTCGAACCAATATGATGGCCAAGAGACTTGTTCATTTATCCTAACAGTCATGCATCTTTATTAAGACATGTACCTTGCCGAAAAGGCATATAATCATTCGGCCAACCCTCTCAAATCCTATAAATAAAGAGGCTTAGTTCACTTTTAAAGACACATTTGATTTTATACACTTATTTTGTGAGAATTCTATCTTCAAGTTGTTTTGAGAACTATATCGATTAAACAAGTATAAATTCTAATTCCTAGTTTCATAACTAGTGGGTTTGAGTCCTAAACACCACCTCTTATTCAAGTTTGCAATGACTGGGGTTATAATATTTATAATATAGTTTATTCCTTAAATTGACTAAGATACTATCTCTTTCATTTCCATCACCATCCTTTTCATTCATCTGCATTACCATTCTATCATTCAACAACCATCTTTATCAACTTCATTTTCGTGCACTCTACTACATCAAGGCCAACTTCAACAACAACGTCCTTTGAAGGCCACCATTTCCATACTTCTTCCACAACAACTCTAATCATTTATTATCCTTAATTCATTTCATTTTCTATTTATTTACATCATTATCATTCTTAGTAATCCATTTTTCTTAGCCTTATTGTTTTGTAGCCATACTTATTAAATCTGAAGCAATACTTGTTATCATTTCCTAGATCGGGACAACAATAAGGCTATCTATAAACTTCATAATCGAGGGGCATAGATAGGCTTACATCAAATAATTCTCTCTCTTTAAAAAATTTTCAGCAAGATAGATTCTTCAGACATTCAAACTCTTGCCTGACTAAGTCAATACTTATCATCTTAATCTTCACATTAGAGCTATTAAAACAATTTTTCACATGCTTTCACGAAAGATGCTCTACTTAGATAAACATATACCTACTGTGATTTCACATATATCATTCAAGATTTCTAAACTAAGAAGATTAAAATTTTGCAATTTTAAAGAACTATTCAAGTATATAAAATTTATAAACTCATATGCTTCACAACACAATACATGAAATCATTAACTTCTTTTAGGCACCCTCACATACTATGGGTTGAGAGTTTTCAATTATCTCCACATTCTCTAACCTTAATGTGTCTAAATTAATATCATATAAGGCATGTAAACAATATTCTTCTTCAACTTTACTCAAGTAAATTAGAGTAAATTCATGATAGATTTTAAACATAAAATCAAATGGATAGACAATCACTCCTCCTTTCTCAATTATAAGAGTATAACAATAAAATTTTAATATATAAAATTTTTAGTATCATTGCCTATCAGATTAATCAAATATTGAAGAGACCATTAATAGTCCAACTAGTATGACAAAAAAAAATTATCTTAATAAGATTATGAAATTTTACTTTTTCAACTCTTTCTCTAAATTAATAAAGTGTAAACTTGTCATAGTATTTAATGAGTTGAAATAGTGAGCATAAAAATAAATAGTGCACTAGGTAGGTCTCCAAAAAAAAGAGAGGTGGTGCATTAGGCATGCTTAATTACCAAGTCATTTTTAAAAACAATCCTAGACATGCATTCTCTTCAATCAACCATTTATCATTTGCACCATATTTTCCTCCAATTTTACTAGGTTTTGCAACAAAACAAATTGTATATATTGTGTTATCACTACAGCAAAAAAGAGCATTTACGGTGTTTTTTTACCTATAGCGGCATTTTTAAGCGTCGTAAAAAACGCTTGCGATGATATGAAAAACGCCGCAAGAAGCGTCGGGTAAACTAGCGCCGCTAAATTTCGCGGCGTTTGATAACAAAAAAACACCGCAATAGGTCTAGAGATATAGTGGCATTTTTTGAATAAACGTCGCAATAGGTATTGAGATTTAGTGGTGTTTGTCCCACAAACGCCACAAAAGGTCTAGATATATAACGATGTTTTTTGGATAAAAAAGCCGTAAAATGTCTACATCTATAACGACGCTTTTATAAACGCCGCAAAAAGTTAAGCTATTTAATGGTGTTTTTATAAACGCCGCAAAAAGTTAAGATATTTAGCATCATTTTTCGCATACAAATGCCGCAATAGGTTTGGTATATAGCG
Source organism: Hibiscus syriacus (assembly GCF_006381635.1). Taxonomy (NCBI): domain Eukaryota; kingdom Viridiplantae; phylum Streptophyta; class Magnoliopsida; order Malvales; family Malvaceae; genus Hibiscus; species Hibiscus syriacus. The sequence continues at coordinate 1,401,942 of NW_024063505.1, read as the reverse complement.
GCGTTTTTGGGATACAAACGCCGCAAAAAGGTCTGGTATATAGCGGCGTTTATTAATACAAATGCCGCAAAATATCTAAACTTTTTGTGGCATTTTATGTAAAACGCCGGTATTGTTTGTGTTATTTAGCGGTGTTTTTTTACAAACACCGCTAATGAACACAAAATTGACAATAATTAATTTTTTTCGTCGATTACCCAAAATCTGTTTTTTTAATCTGTTCCATTATCCAACAAACATGACATCAATAACACCAAATACTATTTCCATAATAACCAACATCAAATCCATTATAATAAATAAAAGTTTACATTAACGTAATAGTAATGCAGTTAAACATTGTTTAGTAACATTAACAAAACATATAAAATAAATGAGACTAAGATGGTCGATTCTGAGGTTTCATTTTCGTAACATCTGCATCATAGCTTCTAGTTGATTTTCAAATTCTTGACATTTTTGCTGATATGTTGTTTCTCTCTATGTTTCTACTACTTCTCTCTCTGCTTCCCTCGCTTCATTTTCGGCTTTCATGTTAGCCATTTGTTGATATATTTCACGCAATTTTTGTTTTAAACGACTAACTTCTAATTGGGAAGACTGAGATTGTGATGACATGTACTGAGATGAACTAGATCCAAAATATTTGGTGGAAGTAACGAATGATCCTTGACAGCGAACCTGGTCATATCTTTCAGGACACAAAACGTCATTAATAGCTTGATTTTCAATGTCATCAACATTAAGAAGATCATGACTCGAAGCTGTAGCTTTATACTCCACCCTTTTTTCCCTCAATTTTTCCCACTCAATTTTTCCCAATAAAAAAGTAAATAATTATTTCAAATAAAAATGTCATACTACATATATAAATAAAACATAATTCAAATCCTCTATCCAATAAATGTACCATAATTTATGCAGCTTCAGCAGTCATATGAGTGACATCCTTTTAAGTATGTGTCATGTCGAAGAGTTTGATTCAACCAACTTTAGAACCAGATGTATTTTCCTACAATGTACCATAATATAATTAGTTTGTGTTAGTATGTACATGGAATACAAATACCTATGTGAATAATCTATAATACTTCGTCATTAGCTATACAAGCAAAGCTCTTCGATCCAGCCGTGTGAGTAAACTTTTGTTGTTACCTGCTATCAACACTAACGTGCTCTCGGTCCTACAATTTCAAACAACCACTTATAAAGTCAATATTATATTTCGTTAAAATTATTTTTGAAAAATACATCATACTTGTCCTTTTTGTGAACTCCAAAATCTAACTGTATTTTCCCATTGGTAACTGAGCATTCCAGGTGGGACAGTTTGTAGCTTCTCTTCAAGACTGAGATCATTCTTGAAGTATTTCTTTTTTAATGAGATCTCGTGGTCTCTCTATCTCTTTCGTAACGCTTGCTTCAAATAATTATCAAATACCTCTAAAGAAAATTTCTCCTATACAGCAAATAAGTGTTCAACGTAAGTATAAATTACTATTGAATTGTTATAGAGTATCTATTATAATGACATTATTACCTTAACAAAATTCAAAGCCTATTTTTTGTTACTATTAGGCATTTCGCGCCATGACTCATAATTGATCAGTAAAAGATTAACATTACGTCCAACTATGCCTAATTAACTGGATAGAAGACGTGCTTCTGGGCCAATAGGTTAACCGACATCGTTTCTTGAAACTTTGACACGGTGCTCAGAAGAAAGTTGGTATAATTCCTTCAACGTTGTATGTCCTCTAGTCTTGCATGTTCCAACATTTTTAACTATATATCAGGTCCGGTTGTTTGGTCAGGAGCATTTCGAAACTCTTCATCACCATCAAACATATTCTTTTGACATCTAAATCTATGATTATCAAGTAACCACCGACGATGTCCCATATAAGAGAACTTCTTTCCATTAAACAACCACTTCGAACATGTTTGTGAAGCACAACAAGGAAAAGCATAACGACATTTGGTACTCCAACTAGATAAATTTGCATACGCAGGAAAATCATTAATTGTCCATAATAAAGTCGCGCGTAAATTAAAGTTCTCATTCTTCAACACATAATATGTTTCAACCCATTCCCATAACTTTTTCAACTCTGCAATTAGTGGCTGCATGTAAATATCAATATCATTTTTGGGCCTTTCTCGCCAGGGATTATCATGGATAAGATGAAAGATGATTGTTTCATGCAAATCCACGTAGGCAAATTGTATGGAACAGGTATAATAGGCCATGTAGTATACGAAGTACTCATGATTTTGAATGGATTAAACCCATTAGTTGCAAGACCGAGCCTGACATTTCGAGTATCTCTCGCAAAACTAGGATATTTGTTGTCAAATGAATTCCAAGCTAAAGAATCCGCAAGATGCCGTAATAATACATCATTGGTTCTTCCATCAAGATGCCACCTCATAGACTCAACAGTCTTGGAGGACATAAACAATCTTTGTAGCCTAGGAATGAGAGGAAAATATAGAAGAATCTTTACCGGTTTCTTTCTTGATCGTACTTGAGCTTCATCCTCAATAACATTTTCTACGTCCCTAGTCATCCATCGAGATTTTCCGCATACATGAAAAGACTCCTGATTTTTTCGATCACCCTAATACAACATACAATCATTCGGACAACTATGAATTTTGTCATATCCAAGACCCAAATCTTTTATCATTTTCTTCATATCTTTGCATGATTGAGGGATTTTTGCAAAATGAAACACTTCTCCTAGTAACTCCAACAATTGCGTAAAAGAGTTACCAGTCCACCCTCCCAAGCATTTTAAGTGGAAAAGACGAATGCAGAAAAAAAGCTTTGAAAATTTTGATCCCTCATAAAGTTGTTCATTCATTTCATTCAGCAACTTGTAAAACTTTGCCACTTCTCCATTTGGCTTTTCATCACATCCATTTCTTCCCATATCAATGAAATCATTAAGATCATTGTCACAATCATTTTCTTTAACAGACTGATGATGATTATGCATATTAAATGCATCTCGTAACATCCCTTCCATGTCATCTTCTCTAACAGTTGGATGGTGAAAAGGAGCAGGATTAGTCGAATAACTCATGGAAGAAGATCTACCTGATATAAACTCTCCATGAAATATCCATTTTCTATACCCCGAACAAATCCAAAAATAACTAGATGCTCGTACACAACTTCACGAATAATTAATGTTAACACACTTCTTACAAGGGCAAAGAATCATATTCTCTTAGCTTGCATTCACAAAAGCTTTAGAAAGTTTTTGACTCCATTTCGATATTCGACGCTACCCTTGAGAAATCCATCCAACTCTTATCCATTTCGTATTTATGGAGTTTCATTTCAAATGTTAAATTAGCAATATTATAGAGAAAGTTATAACCTAAACATAAGAATTAAACTATCAGATTTAGTGCATAATAATATTTGCTTAGTATAGAACTAATCAGTCCTAAATTATAAAACTTTTAAATTGATAAAATTTTATGGGAGCAAGTGTATCTCTGTTATTTTATAAAAAATATAAGGGTGCATATATACAACTACATAGTATAGAACTAATCACTTTCACATACGTTTCATCGAAATCAAGCATTTAGATCTAAACAAACTCATGTTTCATTGTTAAAGAGAGAGGCAGGAAGAACTTACAACAGAGTTGATTACCATTGTTCCATGTGAGAAAGGTTCAAGAAATAAAGAAAAAGAATAACCCAAAAGTATAACAGAGAGAAGATTACCTTTGTTTCCTGATAAACGAGTTCCTCACAAACGAATTAAATTCGAGCTGCTTAACTCAATTAGCACCTAGGAAGAGAGAAACGGATGAATTATTGATTTTAATCACTTATACTCAATTAAACCCCATTTTTCCAAAATAATGAATTCAAGTAATAAACAAACATTAATATTCCCCCTAATGATACAAAATGCATATTTAAGTGGATGAACGTAATTATCTAAAGCATAATTTAGAACTGCAAAGACATATGTCACTAATTTGACCTAGGCCAATCCTTGTAATTTTTGTAATCTTCACTTGTGAAAATATTCCTAGTTGGCATCACTAAAATGCAACAAACATTAGGAAAAATAATTATAAACCACTTTCATCGTTTATGTTAATATAGTTTGTATGTTCACAGGAAAACTGTAAATACTCTTTCTCACTGAAATGCATCATTGTAAAACTGTAAATACTCCACATATTATACATTGTACAAAGGCATCCCTCAAAATGTAAAAAATAAATCGGCTCATAGCATCAGACATTGGCGCTAATGATTAACTACATGTTTAATAAGGAAGAAGAACGACATTGACTCAGCTCCGAAATATATACATTCTTCTTTATTCTAACAAAAAAGGGGTAAAAGTTAAAACAATGACTCCTCCTGAAAATGCTTCTCTATTTACGTCAAACATGTTATTTATCAGAAGCATCAAGAAGACAACAAGAAGATACAAACCATCAAGAATCCATAGACAAGTAAACTTTTCAATTTCGACAATATTAACAAACATATGGAGCATGTGTTTCCAAAGATGCAAACCTGGAAAAGGTTGATTATGATGCTCTTGCGATGAACCTGAACTATAAATGTTTGGTGATCCACAGCTAACCTTAGTGAGGCTTTTCTGAGAGCGCAAAAATAGTTACATTTAAGCTTAATTCTAAAGTAAAGGCCAGAATTAAACATTGCATGCCACTTCGTATTTATCTATCATTAACTTTAGAATCTGAACCAGAACCACTTAATATATTCATTATGAACCTCTGTTTGCATGCATGCCAATTAAATAAACCAAAAAAAGCAAAAAAATAATTGATTAGAAATCCTAAACATCTAAGGGTTTCCACAAACAGTAAAACAGATTCTGTAATGCAAACAGTTGTTAAATATCATTTGTAATTGACAACTGACTATTTATACTATAATTCAATCTCAAAAGGGAACAATCGCCTAGTAAACAAGGTTTTTCTAAGAAGGGTCCTCCATGATTCAATGGATTGACCAAGCATCCACAATTCATTAATTTATCATATCCTTTTCATTTCTCGGTACTGGCAAAGGAACCCTTAGGATCACATACATGGTCAAGTTGAAAACACAAGAAAAGATACTATCATTACCAATTGCATGTTTTCTATCAATTATGACTGAAGAAATAATTCTTTCTATTCAATGATCCCAAACAGCTCGGTTAAAGGAATAAAAAAAAAACAAGCAGCGCATACACCTACGTTTTCTCATAGATCCACACCTTTTAGCTTACTAACCAAACATGTCACCAACAGATGGCTTGGATGTTCATTTAACAATAACTAATAAACCAACCATGAATATTGACCAGTCTCATAAAAAGATGCAATTGTGATCGCCTAGTCCTACACTGCAAATACAGATAGCAAAACAAACAAAAAAGGTAAAATTACCAAGCCTTCCTAAAATCCACAAAGACACGTTTTTTGTTTCTTTTTAATCTTATTTTGGATAACGATTGATGAAATGACTTGCTTCTATAATTAATTTAACATGGAAAACACACCAGAAGAATATATAATTGTAGAAAAGATAAATTACAAGACCAAATTAAGATTAGCAGGTGTTTAAGAGATGGGAGAAATGCAATATGATTTAAGAACCAAAATGATATATTCTATGCATGTCGGTCACCAAAAATGTTGGATACTGATAAAAAAAAACTAAAGACTAGTAATCTTAACATAAAGTAAAGAGGCATGATTCAGGCAAGCATCCCTAGCCCATGATAAAAAAGGTAAAAAGAATATCAGCAAGCTGCCATGTTCATACACATTGGAAAAAGAAATAGTAAAACAAGCAACTGATACCGCCACAACCAAGAAGCGAATTAACAGTGAAATCATTTAATACTACACCTGGTCAATGTTTGTTGAAGACCAAAAAGCAGCAACGAGGTTTGGAATGCCTAAACAGAGAGAAAGGGATAGGCACATAGCGGCGTTGTATATCGTGGACGCTGGCGAGGGCGGTCGATGGAAGACTGCGATTTTTGGGAGATATGGAGGAAACCGGTAGGGTTACAGGGAAAGCTCGAACAAATGGGGAGAGTTTTGGGGGGTGTTAGGCTTCTGGTCAGGGGAATTGCAAAGGTAAGATCAAAACAGTGCGTTTTACATATGGGGTAAAGTTTAAATTTAGCGGCGTTTGTGTTTTAAAACACCACTAACGTATTACTCTTTTGTGGTATTTTGATAAAAAAATGCCGCTAACGTACAATTATGTTGTGGCGTTTGTTGAAAAAACGCCTTTATAGATTACATCTATTGTGGCATTTGTATAAAAACACCGCTAAATTACTATTCTATATCGGCGTTTGTTGTAAATGCCACTATAGATGAACCATATTGCAACGTTTATAAAAAATGCCGCTAAAGCACTACTCTGTAATGGTGTTTGTTGGAAAAATGCCACTGTGGATGAACCTATTGCGGCGTTTTTGGAGACAAATGCCGCAAAAAGTCAGATATATAGCAACATTTTTGGATACAAACGCCGCTAATTACCTTTCTTTAGATAAGATCAATTGATTTTGCATATTTAATTTCTGCTCTACATAAACTAAATTTACTATCATGTAGTTTTATCTAATTAACAACAACCATACATTTTAATTAAGACAAAAGTTATGCATAAAAATACTTAACAACAAAATAACCTAAAATTTATAAACATTAAAGTTATGCATAAACAGTCTTCACCATATTGTTCACTAAAATTTAGTCTTCATTGCTCCTTTGTGTGGAAAAGGACGTAAAAAAATAGTTTTCCTTGTTTGACGAAGCATCGTTAAGTTTTTCCTCCTTGTAAACTCTATATGGAGAAACTCTTCATCCATTTCACCAAATAAATCCCCTACCTCCAGTTCACCAAGAAGACTCCTTGCGCGCTTCAGTGCTTCACTTGAAACAGATAACAACCTTCCACCTACAATATGAAACTTGATTGGAGGTGGCTTGGGAACTAAATCATACATTAAAAAAAATTTTAAATAAAAAAGAGAAACGTTTACTTGGAGTAACAGTAGAGGCAACGTCGTCTTCTTCGATGATAGATAATTCTTTTGCAATTGAAGATTCTTTCAATGCCACAGAGTTCCCAAATTTGATTCTAAATATCAGGTATTTATCCACTCCTCTATCATCGTTCTCAATAAGCTTCGAACATCCTATATGCGTACGATCTATGAAATTTTAGAGTACAAAATAAAAATATAGCGGCATAAAGATTCAGAGATTATTACCTTGAAGTAGGAGATTGGCCATGGAAGGGTATGTAGTAATAGGAGTTCCTTTCGGGTCTTCATCGAGTTTCGACGGCAAGAACGGACTGATAGCCTCCCAACGATAATTTGATCCATCATCAAAGCAAATACGCCATGTGGACATTCCGACGATAATTTCTCACTCAAGGAAACACATGCTCTTTGTACCACAACCATTTGTTCACATTTTCAAAAGCTATTATTTTCCTATTCGAAAGCTATTATTTTTCTATTCGAAAGTAGTGAAACACTGGTCCCAAACAGTAAACCAGTAAAACACTATGTATATATATTGTTTTCCTATTCGAAAGCTATTATTTTTCTCAAATACGTTAGCTTTCTGGGTTTTCCTCATTTTCAGATTACCAACAAAAAGAAAAATGAAAAAAGTTCAATAGTGAGAGAATGGATCAAACCATGCAATTGTGTTATATTTCACCGATGAGAGAACCGATTTGGTCGCCGGGACAGACAGTAGACGACGTCGCTTGGAATCATGTGAGGGTCGTTGTTGTACCAGAGAAGAAGCTTTTAGGGAAGAAGAGATGAAATGATTTTAAGGATCGAGCAGGAGAAAAGGGTGGAACATATATTTAACCTTTGGCGGTGTTTTTAAAAAAAACCACTATAGCACATGTTTTTGTGGCATTTTTATAACAAACGCCACTAAAGTACTCTTTATCGCGGTATTTATTGGAAAAACGCCACTATAAACAACCCTATTGTGGCGTTTGTGCAAAAAACGCCACTAAATTACTACTCTATCGCGGCGTTTGTTAAAGAAATGCCGCTAAAGTTTCATTTTGTGGCGTTTGGATTGTAAACGCCGCTATATGTTTAAATTTTGTAGCGTTTAGTTTCCAAACGTTGCTACAGAACAGTTTTGCTGTAGTGTATAATGGTTATCCTAGTCTTTAAATTATGAAGGTTCAATCAGATTTATTCTTTCTCACCGTTTAAAAATTAATTTAATGACCAACTTTTACCTATAAGAAATTTATCACATGCAAATTCCATGTACTTAAACTCAAAATCTATAATCCTACTCATAGAACTATAACGCTTTTAAGCATGTGAAATTTTATTTTATAGAACTAATATATGCCTCTATCATACAAAAAAATTACTTGTTAGAAATGTATAACCTGGATATTGAGTGGACGATGAGTATACCACTTATAATGCAATCAAATTCTCTTTCAACTAGGATCACATTGTTACTATTGGTACTAATTTTGTACTCAATTATCATCTTCCTTCGAATGCACAACATATATATTAATTAATTTATCAATATATATATATATATATAAGAAAAAATCCCTTTATTTTCGCCAAACGTCCACCCTTTTCCGTGTTTATTGGCGTTTTCCGAGGTAACCAATTCCACAATCTCCACATTTTAATATATTTTAATTATTTATTAAAGCTGCAAAAAGTAAACCGATCCTTTAATATATAGGTTTTTAACAAATTTACGAATCATGGTCACCGCCACATACGAAATTCACTTGATCAGCCCTCCACATATGGCTCCTCGCTCATTTACTCTGCTTACGGTTTCATCAAGATCGAGCTTTGACAACAAAATACCTTACCAATTCATTCATGTAAATATCAAAACTGTCAAAAGCTTTCACAATAATTTAAAGAATGTTAGTTGAAGCTCATTAACACATTATTGCTATCTAATTCGGTCAAACATCTATCACACACACACACTTAATGCACGATTTGTGATAGATGTTAACTTCCCTACATTTCATATTGATGTCCATTATCACATTTGTCAGTAGTATAACAAATTGCTTCTAAATTATTGAAAAAAAAATAATACTGCTGTAAAATAAAATCGTTATATAAAATTAGGGAGAGGTATATCCTTTTATAGGAGTAATAAAGGGGTAAAATTATCAATCGACAATTACTCACTTATAAGCAAAAGACGATGCTAGGAGAAGATCCTAGAGAGAACGGGAGAGAGAATTTTAGAGAGAATTTTAGAGAGAATTTTATAGAGCATTTACCAGTAGACTACCTTGGTTAGGAACAGTAAGTCTTAAAGGATGGTGCAGAACCATGACATTGAAAAGACTATATGGGAGTTATTCTTAGAGCTCTAGTTTCGAGCTCCAAAGAACATAGGATATTTGAGTATTCATTGTGAAATGATTGAGAATTTTTAAAATAAATACTAACAATTGTAAGCACCCTAGATTAATTTAAAAATATTACACATATTTAGAGATCCTTGATTTTAATTTATAACAAATAGTGTTATATATTTGGCTTAATGTAAAAGTGTCTAAACTATATTCAAAATTAACTTTTAGTGTCTAAATAATTATTCGTTAAAAATATATTCCTAAAATTTTTCTGTTACACTTTTATGTATTTGGACTATAATGCATGTCAAAGTTTTTCATGTGTCACGCTTATATTTTTTGAATTTTGTATTTTTAAAAAATAAAATATTATTATTTAAAAAACCAAAAATTTCTTCCAAACCCAAATCATTCAACACTTTTGTCGGCTATTGTTATTGTTGTCAGTCGCATACCCACCAATCATTAGACTCCACTGTTGTCAAGTTTCTTGTCGGCGCCCCAAAATTGGTTATAAGTAGGGATGGCAAACGGGTACAGTTTCGTAGATTCCGCACCGCACCCGCTCCAATTGGGGCGGAGATGGGTATAATTTTAGCGGGTAGTGGGCGGGTGTGGATTTAGAAAGTGGTACCCGTCGCGGGTGGTGGGCGGGTAATGGGTTCGAGACATTACCCGCCCCGCATCCGCCCGCCCTACATCCGCCCGCCCAGTTAAATATCCATTAAATTTTGGACCATTATGAATTTAGGTATAATTTTAGAGACTAATTTATAAACTCTAATATTGTATAAGATATAACATGTAATTTAACCAAATATTATGGATATTTAGTCTTTAATATGATCTATCTTTAATCTTTAATCTTACTGCACCGATATTTCCTGTCTCTACTCTTCAATACGTTTCTTCAATCTGATGATTTGTTTGTTTTGGTTGTGTGAATTCTGATGAGTGATATGTTCTATCAACTGATTTAGTTATTTCCTTTATATTACTATTGATGCATTATTTACAACTACATCTAACTCAATCAACTCATATTTTCCTTTTCGCTTACATAAACTACCTTAACAACAATAGCTTTGTCAATATCATTCCCTAAGCTGATCGATATCTTTAGCTGAAAGGTTATCAATATTCTTGCACTCGATAGGTGTACGCTTACACCAATCACTGTTGGGGTTCCTGGCTTTTCTCTGTTTCCAGCTTCCACTGATATTGGCAGGTTATGTTTCTAAAGCTTAGCTCTAGTTTACTTTTGTAAATAAGTTGCAGTTTTTGTAAGCTTGTTATCATTTCTTTTTCCTTTTTGTAAAAGATGCTGTTTTTGGTCTGGGTAAGAGTTGAATCCTGAAAAATAGGTTTTGGGTTTTAAAGCAGAAATTTTGGAATTTTGGGTTTAGATGATTTATGGGTACTTCTTTTTGCTTACTGATTAATGAACTTGAAGACAATGCACTGTTCAATCCAATATATCTTCAATATTTGGATTTAGCTTAATGGATACTAAGAGCTCTCGGTGTGAGGAATTAATGGCTAAACTGCTGTCATTACAACTGGATATTTATGACTTGCGGTGTATGTTTTTGCTTAGTACAAATGATGTGGCAATGTGATTCCAATAGTATAGAGTCGATTTCCCACTGATTTAGATTTACAAATAAGGGCAGTCGAAGAGTACGATGGATTTTAGGTACTTTTATCTGGATTCAGTTAATTGAATAAGGTACTTTTCCTTTATAATAATCGGTAACTAGTCCTTTAAAGGTTACAAAATTTTAGCTATCATGCAAACAACGTCCGTCAAACACGTTTCTTGTCATTGTCGGTGATCTATTTTGCGAGTGATTTACCGTAAAGAAAAGATGATGTTTTTCTTGGTGTTTAATAATGTGATTAATATGCATTAATGTGATTAATATGTGTTTTATGTATCTTATATAACATGTTTTATTGAAATTGTAATTACAAAATACATAATGACAGACAAAAGTGAACAACATAATACTACAACCACATCATCACCATCAATCTCAAAGTCAACCACTACAGCAAGTTCTACTCCAACTATCCTATGGTCCTTGTCGTAACCGGTTTTCGTCTGGGCACAAAATTTTTACTTGACGAGAAAAATGATGTTAATAAATGGTTTTTTTTTATGTTTTGGGAGTCGCCATCGGCCTTTTGGATCAGGTAGGTCGAATACCTAAAAATTATCTTTTAAAAGAGTTTTTAAGAAAATATCAGTTAAAAGATAAACTGGTATGCGTTTTAACCAAAAATTAGTTCTTTTTTAATAATAAAAGTGATTCGTGGTCGATTACGTTTGGGGAAGGATTAGCACCCCCACAACGCCCAAAATTAGCACTTATTAATTATTAATTGCCTCTATTATTAGAAAATTAAAAATTCAAAAATATATTTAATTCATAATCTTGTTATTTCAAATTTATTAATATAATATATTAATATCTATATTTTTAAATAAGATATTTATTTAGAAATATCAGAAAAGGGCTTATAGGTGCTTTAAGACAACTCTTTTCTTAATATACAAAAATAAATATTAATAAAATAATAAAAAATAGATTAATATATATAATTGATAAAAGTAAAATATTTATTTAAAAAAATATCAGAAAATGGACATCAAGTTTCTTTAAGACTGCCCTTTCTTAATATTTAAATATCAAAAATAATAATTTTCTCTAATAAAATAAAACAATATGTGTTTTCTGATTTTTATAAGTAAGATATTTATTTATTTTTAAAATACCAGAATAGGACATCTAGTTGCTTTAAGACTGTCATTTTCTTTGATATTAAAAACAAATAAATACTTTTATTTAAACAAATATATATATATATGGCTAATATAATAATAAAATAATAATTAAAGTAATAATTAAAACATATTGAAATTGAAATGATAATATTACAAATTAAATTGCAATTAAATAGTGACTAAAACATATAAAATTAAAATAATAGGATTAAAATATAAAATATTAAAATTTACAGCCCTTATTCGAAGTATTAAAATATAATTACTAATAGTGTAATTAACCCTAATTATTAATCGGTGATTAAAATAAAATTTATCAAAGTTAAAGGCTCTAACTCGAATAAATAAATAAATCTAAGTGTTACTAATGTAATTCAGCATTACTTAATTAATTCGAGTTAAAATATAAATTATAAAATTTATAAAGGACTAAATAAGGCATTTAACCTAAATATATGATTATATGGAAATGACTAAATTATAATAAAATAAACTTACGAGACCAAATTAAAAGTTTAGAATTCGATTTCCAGTGACTAAAATGCAGAGTTACAAAACTTTGATGGCTACGGGCATGGTTATTCCATGCGTAAAATTACGAACACACCCCTCCCCAAAACGACGTCGTTCGGGGAGGGGTATAAATACCCGTTTAAACCGACCCTTAGGCCATTTCCCTTCATTTTTCTCTTTGGTTCTCTCTCTAAGGGAAAGAACCCTCTCCCTTTTCTCTAGTTTCCTCCCCCTGAATGAACGGTGGTCACCGGCCGACCGCCATGAACCACCACTAACCTCCACCGTCAGCCACCATCTACGGTGGCTGGAGTTCACTCAACTATACCAAATCGAAGCCCTTTTCTCCCTAAAGCCAGATCCATGAACCTTTTCCCCCGGAAACCCTTAGATCAACGTAGATCTAAAATTTTACCTTTGATGTGTCAAGTTTTCCGATGACGTTTTGGCTTCCTGACGATGGTAAGTCTTCTTCTCCGTTTTGTTTTTCGGTTGGTTGTTGGTTATTTTGTATGTGTGTTCGTCCTTGCTTGCTTCTTATTGCTATATGTTTCTCCTCTCTTGGTTTTGTTTTTCTCTCCTCTTCTGTTCTGTTCTCTTCTTGTTGTCCGTGTCCTCCCTCTTTATTTTACAGATGGTGGTGGCTTTTATAGCCACCATGGTGCTCGTTATGGACCGGTCTTAGAGGGTTTTCTCGGTGATTCACCGAACTATATGGTGACTCACCATATAGCAGCTATCATGGATGGTCGGTGTAGAGATTCTGAAGGCTTCGTCGAGGCGTGGCAGCTGTTTCTGGAGTCACCTGGCAGTAGAGCGTCGGCAACTAGCGGCGGCGCGTGGTCCCTAGGGTATCGTAACCCTAGGGTTTTTTGTTGGAGAGCTTTGGACCATTGGATCTTGCCAGATCTAACGGTAGAGATCGTTGGCGGCTGGCTGAGATGATAGAAACCCTAGAAGGGTTCTGCTGGGCCTGGTCGGGTTGGGCTCCGGTCTGTTTGTAAACTGGGTTGGGTTTATTTGTAATTGGGCTCCGGGTTTTGGGCCATGTAATATTTATTTAAATAATAATAATAATAATAATAATAATAATAATAAAAGAAAACTGAAAAATTAGTGTCTACAGTCCTTCCCTTAACTTCGAGGCATACATCAACAACTTGGACTCACTTTATAAGAAAACGAGTTGGGAAGGAAATAAAAGCTGAATGTAACTACCGCAATAAGCAACTTACTGGAGGACCAAGATCGGGGACAAGTCACTTAACTGTACATGCAAATAAATGTGTCAAAAGAAAATGCTTAGATATTCGACAAACAAGGTTATTTGGAACACAAGCTAAAGATGGTGGTTCGAATGACACTCTTTCTTTGGCACCATATGAATTCCACCAAGATAAAGGGATAAAAGACTTGGCAGAAATGATCATTTTGCATGAATACCCTCTTACCATTGTTGAGCATTATGGCTTTAGGAAGTACTCCAAAACACTTCAACCAGGCTTTAAAGTTCCGTGTCGTAATACAACCAAGAAAGATATCATGCAAAGATATGAGACTGAAAAAGAGGGCATAAGTGCATTGTTAAGAAAAACGAATATTAGGATCACCTTGACCACTGACATGTGGACTTCAAGCAATCAAAGAAAAGGATACATGGCCGTCACTGCACACTTTATTGACAATGGATGGAAACTCCAAAGTCGAACACTTAGGTAATATATTTTAGAAGTTTGTTCCTTTATGAAGTTTCACTTTCCTTTATTTCATGTGTTAATGCATGTTCATTAATATGATAGGTTTTTGTATGTCCCGGCATCTCACACGGCTGAGGTTCTTGTTGAACATTTGAAAGAATGCATCCACTCTTGGAATATTGATATCATGTTGTGTTGAGTTAATCGATTGACGGAATCGGCCAAGAGGGGGGTGAATTGGCAATTAAAATTTTGGTGGAAGCTTTTGCAGAAAATTGAAAGTAATTGCACAGCGATTTAGAGTGGTTCGACTTTATCAACCAAAGTCTACTTCCACTACCTTAGCTATCCACACTAAGGATTTTCCAACAAATTCACTAATTTGTTCTTTCTTTTGAGGCCAAAGAGATAACCTTATAACTCCCTCGAGAATATACCCCAATTCTTGAGAACACTCTTTTCTCAAAGAGAAGATTACAAATTTGCAAACTTACAAGAAAAACCTCACAAGGCAAATATGTTTGCACAATTCTAGAACAAAGAAAGAACACTCAAGAATTAATACGATTGAGCATAATAAGTGTTCTTAAAAGCAAAATGAATATTGAATGAAAAATAGGCTTAAATGCTCAAACTTGAGGTTTGATGCTTTCTCTTTGATTCTCTCTTGATTCTAGTTGCTTGATGTTTCTTGTTGTTGATCAATGGCTTCTAAGCTTGCTTAAATACACCTTGAATCACTTCTGAATGTTGGGGGTCATTAATGAAGTTATTGTAGCCGTTTAAGTGTGAAAACAATAAATATTTCTGCTTGGAGCGTGGGGGAATCGGTACCCATTCATAGGGTATCGGTACCTGTAGTGTAAAATTCAAATATTTTGACCGTTAAATGTGTAACATCCTCCATGCCGGGTTAGTGATTAATTTGTAAAGTTTTAGCATTTGGTGATTTAAAGTAGAATGATGGAAAAGTTCAATGACTTATTTGAGTTATTTTGTGTAGGATTGAATTATAAAGAATGAAGATTAGAAGGACAAAATGATCTTTTTATAGCAATATAATTATTGGGGTTAGTACTATATTAACCACGTGGAAGTATAGGAAATTAAAAACAAGTTTCCAGAGTCCTCTTCTTCTTTCTTTCTTCTTCATACGTGAGACCCAAGCTAAGGTAAGATTCTCTTGTTAGTGAATTTCTTGATGAATTTATGGTTGATTCATGACCATTAGACAATAGTTAAGCTTAAAAGAAGTTTAAATTGTTTTAAAACCTCAAGATGGGAAGTATATGAAGAATTAAAGAAAGGAAGTAGAAAAGTGAAATCTTAGATTAGAGTTCATAAAAAGAATTAGAAGTGAGATTTGACTTGTCATCAAGTTAATTAAGGGATAGGAAGTGTTAGAATATGAATTTGAACATGTTGCAAAACTAGTATAATTTTTGCAATTACATAGGAATGACTAGATTTGGAGTTAAAGAAGTGATTATGGAATAGAAATAAGTTTAAGTATATGTATTAAAGTTAGGAGTATTAAAGGAAGTCAAATAGGAAGGTTTGAGCTGAAATAAGGTGATTTTCGAGCTCAAAATGGGATTTCTGGGCTAGGGGAATCGGTACCCATTCAAGGGGAATCGATCCCCCCTCAAACGAATATGATTTTCCATAATGCTAGAGGGGAATCGATACCCCCAGGGGGGAACCGATTCCCCCATAATGAAAAAAAAAGAAGAAAGAAGAGAGACTAAACTATTAATCCCTTAAATTGGTAGGCTATTAGAGGTTAATTTCAAGACTTAGGCATCTGATAATCATCTTGAAAATTTTGCTTATGTAGATATTGAGCCTAATCGAGTTCCGGAACCATCGACAAGTAGGATCAATTGAGGGAAAGACAAAGAAATCTAGGTGAGTGCATATGCATAGCATGAATATGTATTTTATTCAGTTCTAGACTTGTGATAAGTCTAGATTCAATATTTTGATACATGATCGTAGTTCATATGATGATATATGACATGAATCCATACCATATGCATTATGGGACATGAATATGAAAGAAAAAAGTTATATGAGTTATATGATAAAGGTATAGAAATAATATGTCTACGTGCTATAAATTAGATAAATTGTGAAAGCCCATGTTATGTAAATGAGAACTATAGATATAGTTGGCATGCCAAGGGTAGAGGGTCTATGTGGTCCTTCGGGACATATATGTATTCTTTGGAACATGTGTGAGGTCTGGTGAGACACATACTTGATCCTTGGTATATGTATATGATTCTTAAGGAATGATATGTGGTCCTTTGGGACATATATGTATTCTTTGGAACATGTGTGAGGTCTGGTGAGACACATACTTGATCCTTGGCATATGTATATGATTCTTAAGGAATGATATGTGGTCCTTATGGACATTATTATACGGCACTACGGTGCAATTCTACACGGCACTCCGGTGCAATTCTAAGTGGAACTTAGGTGCAATTATACGAGCTGTGGTGACAGTATAGTGCACAACCTCACAATACTCACATACCTTAGGTTCTCTGTATGGTACCATGGGCTAATGAACTTACTAAGGCGAACTTATGAATGTGAATTTGATAAGTAAATGTTTAAGAAACATGGTTTTGGTTATTGCATTGTTTACATACATCTTATTATTGCAACCCACCTCATTTTGGCAATTACTTTATATTTATTGATAATATTATTATATTACCTCACTAAGTCGATGACTTAGCGTGTGAGTGTTTCACACGTAGGATCCGATAAAGTAGACGATCGAGGTTAAGCAGTTGAACAACATTACTCCTGCAACTATCAGATCAGAATCAACTTAATCAGTATGTCATTTTATTATGAAAAGGGATGTTGGCATGTAATTAAAGAGTTAAGTTGTGTATGCTCTGAATATTTTGGTAAACTTATATTACCATATGTATATTATTGTATTTTTCGTAATATAATTTCAAGTATTTTACTAATATTTGTAATGAGTTGTATTTTAAAAGTCAATGTAATATCTCTGACTAGTATCCGGGTTGGGATACGGGTTGGGGGTGTTACATTTAATGGTATCAGAGCTATAGTTTACCCGATTCTAGGCATAAACCAGAGTCTATAGAGTCTTTAAATGGAATACATGCCAACAAATAGTGAGAACTTCTGATCTGGTATAGTATGAGTATGTTGTTTTGCTAATAGAACAATGTGTTTATTCTTATTAGATGTCCAGACATAATAGCTCCCGAAGTGAAGTGGGAGAAGATAGGCCTGCTGAAAGCAGTAATTCACCTGCCCTGGCCAGGCAAGGTGAAAAATAGGCATCTCAAGGAGTGCCTGTGCAAGATCAAGATATGTTCTTCAGAACGTTAGACGTTATTCTAACGCGTCTTCAACCTCCTCCTCCACCAATTCAAAGGATGAATGTAGCAAAAGAGTTGAGAGGTTTAGGAGCTTCCGAATTTAAGGGAGAAACCGAAGAAGGTCCAGTTGCGGCAGATCTTTGGTTAAATGATTTAAAAATCGTGTTGGATGGTCTCCACTGTTCTGAAGTGGAGAAGTTAGATGGAGATGTCTCGTTGTTGAGGTGTCAGGCGAGAATATGGTGGACGAACGTCACTATGAGGATGCTCAGTGACCAATTGACTTGGTCTTTATTCTTAGATGAATTTAAAAACAAGTACATTGGAGATCAATTTATTCGACAGATGAAGCAGGAGTTTTTTAATTTGAAATAGATGAACCGCTCTGTATATGAGTATGAATGTGAGTTCAACAAGTTGAGTAGGTTTGCATCCGAGCTTGTGCCTACTGAAAAAGAGGCTTGTGAATGGTTTGTGGAGGGTTTACGCCCTAGATTGAAAGAGGTGCTGATAGTATTGAATTTGTCCTCGTTCCAAGAGGTGATCAATCGTGCCAAGGCTCTTGAAAGAGCTCAGAATGAGAGATTTAGAGATTTTAGAGTTCAGACATCAAAGAGAATGGGTGCTTCTTCTAGCTCAGTACCATCAAAAAGGGGAAGAGACTTAGGATTTCGATCACAAGCTAGATCAGAATCAGTTGCATCGTATGCTAGGGGAGCAAGTCAGGCAAGACCTAGACAGACGCAGTCAGTGGGATCTGGTGTTGGGAGATCTACTCCGAGTCAAGCGAGACAGTGTCAGCACTGTGGGAAAAACCATTCTGGGGCTTGTCGGATGGCTGTTGGGACTTGTTTTCGATGCGGAGATGCCAGACATTTTATCCGGGATTGTCCATTGATAGTTGGTGAGCCTGCACCATCTGAAAGAGTTGGTTCTTCCTCACATAGAGGATGAGGAAGAGGCAAAGGAAGGAACCCGTCTGAATTCTCTGCTTAACCTGAAGTTCGATCAACCACAAGGGTTTACAATCTAAAGACAAGTGAAGACCGTGATGACCCTGATATTATAGCAGGTACTTTTCAGTTGTACGATAAATTAGTATTGGTACTGATTGATCCAGGTTCTAATTATTCTTATATTAAAAGTAAGTTAGTAAAGGAATTGAGGATTCCCTTAGAAGCTACGAGTAATGAGATTATAGTAACAACTCCGTTAGGCCATAGTGCTCGGGTGAATAAAGTCTGTAAGGGGTGTCCCATAAAGGTTCAGGGAATTGAATTCCCTGCTAATCTGATGGAATTACCCTTTGACGAGTTTGAAGTGATTCTGGGAATGGATTGGTTGTTCTGTTACTATGGAGATGTTAATTGCAGATTGAAAAAGATAACCCTGAAAAATCCAGGAGAAACAGAGATAAGTGTGAGCAATGAAAAGTTTAATCCCTTAGAAAATGTAATGTCAGTAATGTCAGCTAAGAAGCTATTGCTACAAGGATGTCAAGGATTTCTTGCAAATGTGATAGATTTAAGAGCTATAGAGAAAGGGCTAGAGGAGATTCCAATAGTTCAAGAATTCCCTAAAGTTTTCCCGGCTGAGTTGCCAGGATTACCTCCAGATAGAGAGGTAGAATTTCAAATTGAAGTAATGCCAGGAACCGCTCCAATTGCAATGGCACCTTATCGGATGGCTCCGAAAGAATTGCAAGAGTTAAAGAATCAATTGAAAGAGTTGTTAGGAAAGGGATTTATTCGACCAAGTGTGTCACCTTGGGGAGCTCCAGTGTTATTTGTTAAGAAGAAGGATGGATCAATGCGTCTCTGTATTGATTATCGACAGCTTAATAAGGTGACCATCAAGAACAAGTATCCCCTTCCGCGCATTGATGACTTGTTTGATCAACTAAAAGGAGCTTCGGTATTTAAGAAGATCGATCTACGTTCGGGTTATCATCAATTGAAGATTCAGGAGAAAGATATTCCGAAGACGGCTTTCAGAACGAGATATGGTCATTATGAATTCATCGTAATGCCATTCGGAGTAATGAATGCATCAGCTGCTTTCATGGATCTCATGAACAGGATTTTTCAGCCCTATTTGGACCAGTTTGTTGTTGTCTTTATTGATGACATACTGGTTTACTCGAAGTCCATTGAAGAGCACAGTGCACATCTGAGGCTAGTTTTGCAAATTCTTAGGGATAAAAATCTCTATGCGAAATTGTCCAAATATGAATTTTGGCTAAACGAAGTAATTTTCTTGGGGCATGTGATCTCGGCAGTTGGGATTAGAGTAGACCCTCGGAAGGTTAAAGCTATAATGGACTGGAAAGTTCTAAAGAATGTATCTGAAGTTCGGAGTTTCCTTGGACTTGCTGGTTATTATCGAAGATTCGTTAAGAATTTTTTGATGATAGTGTTGCCTTTAACAAAGATGATGAGAAAGAATGTACCGTTTGTTTGGACTTCTGAATGTCAAGAAAGTTTTGAAGCTTTAAAGAGAATTCTGACGGAAACTCCGATATTGGTTCAACCGGAATCTAGCAAGAATTTTGTAGTATACAGTGACGTATCCCATAATAGGTTAGGGTGTGTATTAATGCAAGAAGGGAAGGTGGTAGCGTATGCATCGAGACAGTTGAAACCACATGAAACGAATTACCCCACTCATGATTTAGAAATGGCTGCTGTAGTATTCGCTATCAGGATTTGGCGTCATTATCTTTATGGGGAGCATTGTTACTTATATACGGATCATAAGAGCCTGAAGTACCTGATGACTCAAAAAGAGTTGAATTTGAGGCAACGTAGATGGGTATAGTTCTTAAAAGATTATGATGTGATAATTGACTATCATCCTGGAAAGGCTAACGTGGTAGCAGATGCTTTGAGTAGAAAGACGTTTACAACTTTACGAGCTATGGATGCAAGATTATCTTTAACGGGAGACGGTGGTCTTTGTGCAGAGTTAACCCTTAAACCAGCATGGTTGGAACGAATAGGAGAATTGCAAAGTAAATATGAAACGTGTTTGAAAAGAATTGAGCAAGTAAAGAGCAAAGAGATTAAAGACTTTGAGATTAAGTCAGATGGAAATCTATATTGTAAAGGAAGAATTGTAATACCCGACAATGACGACTTGAAGAAAGAAATATTAACAGAGGCTCATTGCAGTCCGTTAACGATGCACCCGGGTGGAACCAAGATGTATATGGATTTGAAGGATCAATTTTGGTGGTCAGGGATAAAACGAAGCATCACCGAATTTGTGGCTAAGTGTTTGATATGTCAACAAGTCAAAGCTGAGCATCAAGTTCCGTCAGGATTATTGCAACTGCTTTTCATTCCTCAATGGAAATGGGAAAATGTTACGATGGATTTTGTTTCGGGGTTACCCTTGACTCTGAACAAAAGAGAATCAATCTGGGTAATTGTTGATCGATTAACTAAGTCAGCGCATTTCCTTCCGGTTAGAATGGATTTCTCTATGGAAAAGTATGTAGAGCTGTATATTAGAGAAGTTATTAGATTGTATGGAGTGCCTGTTTCCATAGTCTCTGATCGAGACCTTCGATTCACTTCTAGATTCTGGAAATCTTTGCATGGAGCGTTGGGGACTCGTTTAAACTTTAGTACGGCTTTTCATCCTCAAACTGATGGGCAATCAGAGAGAACTATTCAGATATTGGAAGATATGTTGAGAGCATGCGTAATGGAATTCAAAGGATCATGGGAAAAGTATTTACCACTGGCAGAGTTCGCTTACAACAATAATTATCAGTCTAGTATAAAGATGGCCCCATATGAAGCATTATATGGATGAAAATGTCGTACTCCATTAAATTGGTATGAACTCAAAGATCGAAGTGTTCTTGGTCCGGATTTAATTCAAGATATAGAACAGAAAGTTCGAGAAATTCAGCATAACCTCAAAGTGGCCTCTGATCGGCAAAAGTCCTATTCTGATCTTAAAAGAAAGGAGATTGAATTTGAAGTTGGGGATAAAGTGTTTTTAAAGGTATCTCCATGGAAGAATGTGTTGAGGTTTGGTCGGAAAGGAAAGTTAAGTCATCGGTTTATTGGACCATATGAGATTGTAAAAAGAGTGGGACCTGTAGCATACCAATTGACTTTACCACCAGAAATGAAAAAGATTCACAATGTATTCCATGTCTCAATGCTTCGAAGATATCGATCGGATCCCTCCCATATCGTAAACCCAGAAGAGATCGATGTACAACTAGATTTGACTTATGAGGAAGAACCGATTCAAATTTTAGCTCATGAGGTTAAGCAATTGAGGAATAAGACTATCCCATTGGTTAAAGTTTTATGGAAGAATCACAAAGTAGAGGAAGAAACATGAGAGCGTGAAGAGGATATGAGGAATCAGTATCCCCATCTCTTTTCTTATTGAAAATTCGAGGATGAATTTTTTTAAGGGAGGGAGATTTGTAACATCCTCCATGCCGGGTTAGTGATTAATTTGTAAAGTTTCAGCATTTGGTGATTTAAAGTAGAATGCTGGAAAAGTTCAATGAATTATTTGAGTTATTTTGTGTAGGATTGAATTATAAAGAATGAAGATTAGAAGGACAAAATGATCTTTTTATAGCAATATAATTATTGGGGTTAGTATTATATTAACCACGTGGAAGTATAGGAAATTAAAAACAAGCTTCCAGATTTCTCTTCTTCTTTCTTTCTTCTTCATACGTGAGACCCAAGCTAAGGTAAGATTCTCTTATTAGTGAATTTCTTGATGAATTTATGGTTGATTCATGACCATTAGGCAATAGTTAAGCTTAAAAGAAGTTTAAATTGTTTTAAAACCTCAAGATGGGAAGTATATGAAGAATTAAAGAAAGGAAGTAGAAAAGTGAAATCTTAGATTAGAGTTCATAAAAAGAATTAGAAGTGAGATTTGACTTGTCATCAAGTTAATTAAGGGATAGGAAGTGTTAGAATAGGAATTTGAACATGTTGCAAAACTAGTATAATTTTTGCAATTACATAGGAATGACTAGATTTGGAGTTAAAGAAGTGATTATGGAATAGAAATAAGTTTTAGTATGTGTATTAAAGTTAGGAGTATTAAAGGAAGTGAAACATGAAGGTTTGAGCTGAAATAAGGTGATTTTTGAGCTCAAAATGGGATTTCTGGGCTAGGGGAATCGGTACCCATTCAAGGGGAATCGATCCCCCCTCAAACGAATATGAATTTCTAGAATGCTAGAGGGGAATCGATACCCCCAGGGGAGAACCGATACCCCCAGGGGGGAACCGATTCCCCCATAATGAAAAAAAAAAGAAGAAGAAAGAAGAGAGACTAAACTATTAGTCCCTTAAATTGGTAGGCTATTAGAGGTTAATTTCAAGACTTAGGCATCTGATAATCATCTTGAAAATTTTGCTTATGTAGATATTGAGCCTAATCGAGTTCCGGAACCATCGACAAGTAAGATCAATCGAGGGAAAGACAAAGAAATCTAGGTGAGTGCATATGCATAGCATGAATATGTATTTTATTCAGTTCTAAACTTGTGATAAGTCTAGATTCAATATTTTGATACATGATCGTAGTTCATATGATGATATATGACATGAATCCATACCATATGCATTATGGGACATGAATATGAAAGAAAAAAGTTACATGAGTTATATGATAAAGGTATGGAAATAATATGTCTACGTGCTATAAATTAGATAAATTGTGAAAGCCCATGTTATGTAAATGAGAACTATAGGTATAGTTGGCATGCCAAGGGTAGAGGGTCTATGTGGTCCTTCGGGATATATATGTATTCTTTGGAATATGTGTGAGGTATGGTGAGACACATACTTGATCCTTGGTATATGTATATGATTCTTAAGGAATGATATGTGGTCCTTCGGGACATATATGTATTCTTTGGAACATGTGTGAGGTCTGATGAGACACATACTTGATCCTTGGCATATGTATATGATTCTTAAGGAATGATATGTGGTCCTTATGGACATTATTATATGGCACTATGGTGCAATTCTACGCGGCACTCCGGTGCAATTCTAAGTGGCACTTAGGTGAAATTATACGAGCTGTGGTGACAGCATAGTGCACAACCTCACAATACTCACATACCTTAGGTTCTCTGTATGGTACCATGGGCTAATGAACTTATTAAGGCGAACTTATGAATGTGAATTTGATAAGTATATGTGTAAGAAACATGGTTTTGGTTATTGCATTGTTTATATACATCTTATTATTGCAACCCACCTCATTTTGGCAATTACTTTATATTTATTGATAATATTATTATATTGCCTCACTAAGTCGATGACTTAGTGTGTGAGTGTTTCACACGTAGGATCCGATAAAGTAGACGATCGAGGTTAAGCAGTTGGACAACATTACTCCTGCAACTATCAGATCAGAATCAACTTAATCAGTAGGTCATTTTGTTATGAAAAAGGATGTTGGCATGTAATTAAAGAGTTAAGTTGTGTATGCTCTGAATATTTTGGTAAACTTATATTACCATATGTATATTATTGTATTTTTCGTAATATAAGTTCAAGTATTTTACTAATATTTGTAATGAGTTGTGTTTTAAAAGTCAATGTAATATCTCTGACTAGTATCCGGGTTGGGATACGGGTTGGGGGGTGTTACAAAATGACTGAGGGTATCGATATCTAAGTAGGGGGTATCGATACCATATCATGGGGGAATCGATACCTACTAGGGGGTATGGGTACCATCCGAGCATTCTGTTATTTCTCGGAACCAAAATGTTCATAGGGGTATCGGTACCCTATATGGGGGTATCGATGCCATACTAAATAAAACTTATTTTTGGCTCGAATATGGCTCAAAATACTCTGTAAAAATTGTTTCAAAATTATTTTAAGATTGAAACTTAATTTTACACTTGAGTAAGGATTGAAAAAGACATTTGAAAACTCGGAGTAATATTTTTGATATTCGAAAAAGTTAATTGAATTCAATATAAAATCTTAAAATTCATTAACACTTAATTTGTTATATCGAAACATCAAAATGTTTTCAACAGATTATCTTCTATAATTGTGGATAATTGCAAAACTAATGATGCTATGATTGATATTTTGCGTCAAGAGTTTCCTTATGGCTCGTTAATGTTGCATGGACGTTTTCTTCATATGTGTTGTTGTGCTCATATACTTAATTTGATTGTTCAGGATGGGTTTGGTGTTGTGATAAAAAAAATGGTCTTGATAGAATTAGGGATAGTGTTACCTTTTGGACTGCTTTAGATAAAAGAAATCAAAAATTTGAACAAGTAGCTAAGCAAGTGGTTCCTGAATGTACAAAAAAGTTACAACTTGATTGCAAGACTAGGTGGAATTCGACTTATGACATGCTTATGGTTGCTTTAAATTATAAGGAGGTATTTGTTGTCTTGAGTGGTCGTGAAAGTTTGTTTAAGAATCCTCAACTTAATGAAGATTGGGAAAAGGTGGAGAAAATTTGTGAATTATTGGAAGTGTTTAACGATATTACACTTGTATTTTCTGCCTCTAAATATCCCACAGCAAACAATTATTTTCCATGTATTTGTGGGCTTAGAATAACAATGTCGAATTGGCTTTCATCACCTTGTGATTATATAAGAAATATGGTGCTAGTAATGTTGGAGAAGTACAACAAGTATTGGGCTGATGTTAATGGTCTTATGGGCGTGGCCACTATACTTGATCCGAGGCTCAAGCTGAAATTGATTCGTTTCTATTTTGAAAAAATTTATGACTCGTTTACTGTTCAAGATGAGATTGATAGAATTGAAGGTATTCTGCGTGAATTGGTGGATGAGTATGGATATAGAAATGGTAAGAACCAAGCAAGTAAGAGCGAAACCAAATCTGTTGGTTTTTTCAATACCAAGGGCAAAGGAACAATGTTGAATGAGTTTGCTGAATTTGTAGAGCAAAATAATACTGCAATTTCTGAAAAATCTGATTTGGACAGGTACTTAGAAACTACTAATATACCATTTGTTGATGATTTTGATATTCTTAACTGGTGGAAAACAAATGGAAATAATTATCCAACTCTCCAACAAATAGCAAAGGATATTTTGAGCATCCCTGTCTCCACTGTCCCATCAGAATCTGCATTTAGTACAGGTGGAAGAGTAATTGGTCCTTATCGTAGTCGACTACTTCCGGAGATGATTGAAGCATTAATGTGTGCTCAGAATTGGCTTTGGGCCGATATTAAAGGTAATATTATTATTTAGTTTATATTAGTTGTCAAATTGTGCTTAATTATCTTATTAAAGTTTAGTTACTAACTTATATTAGTTTTACTTTCTATTATATATGTAGGTAGTAGTGAATTTAAATTGGAGCGCTCTCAATTGGAGGAAATAGAGAATGATGATTGTAATACTGGAGTATCAGATGTCACAAGTATTACCTGAAATTTTAGAATGTTGTGCCAAAGAACAAAAACATTATGTATTTGTCATTTATGTTTCTAGACTTTAATTATGTATTTTATTATGGTGTGTTTATGTACTTTAAGATCTATATTAACACTTAACTCATATAATCATTGGATTATTTTATTATGTTTCTCAATGGACATGTTTTTTTATGTTTGTTGCTTATGTATAACTTAAGTTTGCTGTCAGACGGGTCTAGACGGGTACGTCGCTAGTGGGTAGTGGGTGTGGGGATGGATTTGAGAATGTACCCGCGTGGGCGGGTGTGGATTTGAAAGTTTGTACCCATCATGGGTGGTGGGCGGGTGGTGGGCGGGTGGTGGATTCAAAAATATTAGGTGGGTATGGGGATGGTGGAGGGGGTATTCGTACCCGACCCGCCTGTTTTCCATCCCTAGTCATAAGTTAAAAATCACCACAAATGAGTCGCAAATCGCGCGTAAATTGGTAACAAATTCACTGTATTTCTTATATTTATTTCAATCTTAAAAGGAAGATGGTGTGTGGGCTTCACTGGACTTTAGGTTAGGGATGGTTAGTCATAGATTCTACTACCGATGGGTGGGTTCGTCGGAATTCAAGTTAGGGATTTAGGAGTATTTGACAGTTTTATGATTTTGAGGTGTTTTTGAAAAGAATGAAAATAGAGGGCTTTTTTGAAAATAATAAGAAAAAAAATTTAATTTGGGTTAACTACATGATTGATCACCCATGTTTGTGTTTTGCCTACTTTTCCTCACTGATTTATAAAAAAATAATACATGATCACTTTCGCTTTTATTTAATTAAGACACGATCACCACGAGTTAACTGTCATTAAATATTTTGATATAATTACATATTTGATCATTGTTATTTATATATTCTCTCAATATAGTCATACTTTTAATAAATTAAAATAAATTTAATCATCCAATCGAATGATGACATGTGTCACTCGTACAACGTGTTGTGCCACATGTCACTATTTAATTGGATGAATAACTTTATTCTAATTTTTTTAATTTAATATATTTATTTTCCATCAATTAGAGGGTAACACATGGGAGTTAATTAAAATAAATTAAAATAAAGTTACACGTGGTAGGATACGTGACATCATTCGATTGGAGTATTAAATTTATTTTGATTTATTCAAAGTATGACTAAATTGAGAGAATATGAAAATAACAGAAATCAAGTGTGTGATATACCAAAACATCATGTCATCTAATATGTTAACTGTTAACGACAATTAATCCATGTTGACCACATCTTAATTAAATAAAACCGAAAGTGATCATATCTTAATTATATAAAAAAGAAAGTGGTCATATATTATGTTTTCAGAAATCAATGAGGAAAAGTGGGCAAAACACAAATATAAGTGATTAATCATGAAGTTAACCTTTTAATTTTTTTAAAATAAACATGTCCAAAAAACATGAAGATGACACGTGTCCGCTAACGACAAAATTTAACGTTGTTAAGTCATAGACACATAAAAGTATAACGGAAGTTAGACACTTATTTTAAACGAAAAATTATTTTAAATATCTATTGATAATTTTAGGTACAATTTAAATAGTTATTTTTATCTTAAACCTATATAATTTGATAACTACCTTTTACGTGGTTACTATTTTCGGTAACCCATAAGGCAATTAAGTTGGATTTAATAGAGAGGTTAAGTATGATTATAACTCATATCGTTTTCACTCTTACGCTTTCCGTACATGGTGCAAAAAATTTAAAGAAATTTTCAAAGAATTAAGTAATTTAAATAATTCTCGAGTATGGGCTCACTTAAATGTTTAGAGGCTTGGGCCTTACTAAGATTTGGGTGCTGAAATTGCCCACAAAGAATGAAGGGCTTTGTAAAATTAAATCCAAAATTTCTTTATAACATATTTTGAAAAATATAACTTTATTTTTTATAATATCATCGTATAATTAAATGAAAATGTATGAGTTTTTGTTTTGAATTAACCCGGATTGAGGTTAAATCATCGGGTTGATAGTTGGCCGTTGTTCTATTTTTATCTCTTTTTATATTACAATTTTTAATAAGTTTATTTTGTGATACGAATTTATCTTTTTTATACAGCATGTTATTATGTCCTTTAATACGTTTTATATTTATCCGTCGTTCGATCGGTTTTTTTATTTCATTTTCTCAATATTGGATTTGATATCGTCTCAACTGATCAAGATAACACTTATTTATTATCTTTATGATCTTCCTTGTTTTGGACCTCCTAATTAAATTTGGATACATGATTTACATTTCGGATATAATTATCTCACGATGCTTGACTCTGATGTACAATTGTCGGTGGTCTTTCAATAGTTCTGTCTCATGATGTGGTTCGTTTATCGATGCAGTTAGATCTATTCTTATCGATTTTTTTGTTTGAGTTATTGAATGGTTTTTATCTTTTCCTTGTATGATCATTATATGATTTCGAGTGGTTAGTTTCTCTTGTAATGATCATATGATCTCGAGTAATTAGTTTCTCTTTTTTCTAATAATAAAACTAGTAGCTTATATTTACATAAGAAAATCATTAAGGAGCCAATTTATGAATTTAAATTCTATAAATACTTTCTTGAGTTTCTTTCCTTTTTCTTTCTTACAGATAGTATGGCAACTGAATTTTCTTAATAAACAAACAAAACAAGGTATGGCCGGGGACATAGTTTCCCTGTTTGGAGGTTGTCGAATGAAATTTGTTACGAAATCAAATATTTTGTTTTGAAAACACTTGGCTTTGTCCTGTTTTCTTAAACGCAACCAATCTGATATGACAACTATTTCCAGAAATTGAGTAATGTTAGTTAGACAATCTAAACTCAATTAATTGAAATTTCTCAGCATCCGTTTGGTTACTAGGAAAATCAAATAGAAAGAAAACCAAACATGAAAGCACAGTCTCACACTATGGGCGTTTAATCGGTAAGTTCTGTTAATGATTAGATCAAACTTTAATTAATCAAATTTATATGAATATTAATTATTAATCAAATAGAATTTAGATCGATCAAAGTCAAACAATGAAAAATTTATTTGAAACATTCATCAAATTAGTATTTATTAGTATTATTGTAATATAATCTAAATTATCAATTATTAAATTAAATTATATAGCTGAAACTTGCATAAAACAGATTCATTTTGTTCCGATACTTAAAAACGTTGTACGACTATCTCTCAAGATAAAATAATAAATGTTTACCCTTCAACAACATAAATGGAAATTAACTTTGTCTTCTTCCATCACTAAAAAAACATTTTCGAACATTATTAAAATCGGTCGGCCAACCTTCTTTTATAAATGGAGGAGATTTAATGTGAGTTGGTACATCGATTGAGATAGATTCGTGTGTGCAAAAGATTTATCTTGCTTATTTAATAATTATCAAGTTAGATCTCGCTTACAAACACTTTTCAAACTTTCATAGGTTTCTTGAGAATTAAATATACACTATATTTGAATAATATTTAAAGAAATTTATTTTGATCATCAATTTTAATTCATCATTTAAACGTAATATATATCATTTTATTATTTAATTTTTTAACTATTTTAAACGTAATCTATATCATTTTAAAGATTTTAGGAAGTATAATATAGACAATAATTTATTTTTTAAATCTCTAATTTAATTAATAAAATAATATGTCTCAAATTCTATAATATTTGTTATTTTCCCACATTATTTAATCTCAGAACTTAGACTTGTGGTAGGAGATAGACGACTTAAGGGGATAGATAGATAGATAGTCGGCTCCTTTAAAAAATTAAAATTATTGTTTGTTTTATCTTTTAAAAAATTTAAATATCACATTTTTAAATATTTTATTTATATTTTCTATTGATAATTTATTTTTATCCATCTAAAATTCTATGAATTTACGCCTATAGATTTTATAAATTTATTTACTAAATATTAAATCTTATGTTGGTTCGTTAAACGAGTGTTGGTACAAGTGGTTGAGATTTAAGAATTTGAGTTTGTAAAGCCAAATTTGAATCCTACCACCATCACTCTTGGTGGGAAATCTATAAATTTCTATGTAAATCCCAATTGGGTCTTAGATATACCCTGACATTAGACTGGGGAGCCGCCTCTGTCCTAAACTTTTTGTTAACAAAAAAAAATCTTGTGTCAGCTCTTGTGCATTACTAAAAAGACCATACCTAGGCAATTTTATCAGAAAATTCTCAATGAATTAAAAAAAAATACCACAGTAACACCCTTCCTCGAATATATACCAAAGTAGCACCAGTTCAGATAAAATAGGGGATGTATGTTTCAAGAAGTACGCCTTGCTGACGTGGCAAAGAAGCGTGTTGTAGGGAACACGCCTGATGTTGATGTGTCCGCTATGCTGGAAGGCGCTTCGCAGGAAATGCACTTTAGCCGGGTTTTTGCGCATGTGGAAGGCACGTTGTAGGGGCACACCTTTCCTCTTCTCACCATACTTTCCCGCCCCCTCTTCATGTCGTTTCCCACCCCTCCCCTATATAAACCCCTTCCCACCTCTTAACAAATCACACCTAAAATTCTTATCTTTCTTATTATTTTATCATTAATGTATAATATGCTTTATACTTATTATTTTTAGTTAGTAATTTCTTATTATTTTATTACTTAATTGTAAGAACTAATTTTTTGTGTTATTATATGCAGTTATAAAATAGAAGGTGAGATGTTGCGATTGGATGATGATCATATTTTTGAATAATTTATTTATCTAAATAATTTTTAAAATTTTATTTCAAATTTTAATTGTTAAGAGTTTATTTATTAGGAAATTGATCATATATTAGAAGTTTTTACTCGTAACAACAAGATGAAAAAACCGCATTGTATCTGGCAGTATTTATCTAAGGCTCGATTTAGTTACGTAGCCAAAATTGTTGGAGGTTGTAAACTCAAATCCACCCTCATTTCTACACTAATCGAGAGGTGGAGGTTATAAACACACATGTTCCATATACCATTACCCTTGAGGATGTTTCAATGCAACTAGGGATCCCGGTAGATGGAACTATTATTTGTGGTGTAGTGGATGGTAATTGGCGTTCTCTGTGCATGGAGTATCTTGGAGTTTCCCCGACGGATTTCAATGATGGTTGAATAACGATATTATGGTTGCAATTTAATTTTAAAGAGTTGAACGAAAATTATTCTGTGGATAAGGCAAAAACATTTGCCCGAGCATACATATTACGAATTATTGGACGGATATTGATGCAAAAAAAATATCACAACCAAGTCCATTGTATGTGGTTGCGGCATCTCATCGATTTTGAAGTAGCCGGAACGTTGAGTTGGAGCTCTGCAGTTTTTGGATTTTTGTTTAGAGAAATGTGTCAAGCAACTAATTATAGTAAAACTGCTATTGGTGGCTGTCTCATTCTTCTCTAATCTTGGACATGGTATCGCATGCCTTTTTTTATGTCTGATCGTGAATGAGTCATTTGGCTTTCCGTTATTATGCACGTAATTTCAATACTGAATTTATTTTTAAATATTTTTTATTATAGAATGAAATATATTTTTATATTAAAATGTGGTCATTAAATAGGAAAAGTCATCGTGATATCCCTGATGAATTACAAGATATCCGATTACTCATTGATTAAAAAGCTGGTTTAGAGGTACGCTTTTAAATTTTAATTTTTTATTTAATTATCTTAATGTAATTAGAATCTTATTTTAATTATGATAAAAATATATATATTTTTTGTTTTAGTTCCAATGGTTTCCCTATTTGTACGATGAAATGAGTGCTTGCATCCCACATGAGTTGAGTGGGCAATTGGACGTATGGGTGGCGATAGTGTCTCTTATTTGTTATGTTATTGTTGAGTGGCATCCGACTGACTGTGTGCTTCATCAGTTTAGTTTCACACAATATATTACTAAAACACCTAGAAATCTTGACAATATGCATAACATTGATAGACGAGGAAAAAAAGAGGTTAATTGAGTGGTAAAACATATAGATTGGATAGTGATGTGGGAGAACCGATATCTACGCTTGCCCCATTGGCAGTATATATCAGAAATCGGTTCCTCGATTTCATATAACTATATTGAATGGTTCAAAGGAAACGTAAAGTCGTTCTTACTTTCAGAGGGAGCATGAGGAGGCAATTCATCATTGCCAAGAAAAATATCCACCGTCACAAATCATCTTTCCCCACTCGTGAACGAAGAGTAGGTGCTTTGACTCATCCTCGACATCACCACCGGAACCATCACAACATCCATAATCACCATTGATTATGGGCACCCCGAGTTACATCTCAAGCTCGCCAATTAACTTGGGTATACTACTGATTCAGATGCCACCACCGCCAGTTCAAATCCGCCATCGAATGGTTACGTACAGAGCCCACAGAGTTTTATGCCACCCCTTGGAGGAAATTATACGGTCATGCTTATTGATCCAAAATTTGATTCATATGTTGTTTATTTGGTGAGTGGTGCTCCACCACAAACACATCCACTCAGTATGCATCACAAACATCGATGTTAGTTTTTCACAGTTTTTTCAGTTCTCATTGAGCGGTATGATGGTTAGTCATACACGTTCAAGGTCTTTATTCTATGCAGGTCTTGCATCTTCATCCTTCCCTAATCAACAAAATGTAGATGATGATGATGATGTTGAGGATGACGAGAATGAAGAGGAAGACTAACCTATAAGAAGAAACCCTCATCGAAATAGATAACTACCACTGTTGGAACACATTCAAGAATGAGACATCGATAGAATTTAATTAATTGTAATGTTTTTATTTAATACTTTTTAGTTTTCATAAACTAAAATAAATTATGTTTGTTTTATATTTTATATTTTATAATGTTTTTATATTAAGTTTTTTTGTTTGCTTTTTTATTATGTCTTTATATTATGTTTTTGTATTATGTTTAGTGTTTATGTTAGGGGAAATCCAAAAATCGGGGAAGACTCATCTTATAGGAAGCACTACTTGTGGGCATATAAATATGTGAGGTAAAAGCTATTTTAGTCTCACTTGAAGTAAAAAAGGTCTAAAAATATTTGAGTGTTTTACTTCAAAAGCTTGATTTTTTTTGCTAATATAACTACTATTCTTGCAATTGTTTTTCATGATTGCAAATCTTTAAGCATCTTTTTAAAAAATCGACTAAAGGAGTTGAAGTTTAAAATAGAAAGAAAGGTTCAACTCATAAGTAATAGAAGAATATCTTCATTATATTATAGATTGCCACTATCAAAAAAGAAGTTTCCTCTAAACGATGATGTCGACCTTTCTGGTATGATTGAAACATACTACTCTTATTCTATATATATGTGGATTTATTTGTAGAGTTCGATGATGTCGACCTTGCTTGTATGGTTAAGGATATTGATTCTAGTTTGAACCCTAAACCAACAAAGAAAAATTATGGAGAACGGAGATAGATGATGAAACTAGGAAGCATGGTTCCAACGTAATTTGGATTAAAACATCATAAAGAATAGTTTGTGGAGTTTTATGTTTATGTTTTGTTGTAATGTTTATGTTTATATGTTTACGTAATGTTTATGCTTATATGTAATCTATAGTACAATCTCATATTTAATTTAATTAGTCCTACATAAAATAAAATTTAGTACAATATTGTTTTTATGATTCTAGAAACAATAAAAGTAACCTTTAAACATGTCATCACATGAGCAATATGTTTATGGAATCTTTTTGATGTACGAACTAATAAAATTTTGCCAATGGTAGAGATAGTCATGCTTCTATAATGGATAAGCTCTTTTTTCTTCATCTTTAGATTCATTGGGTGAAAAGTGTAAAACGCTTGATGTCCTTCTTGCAACATCTCTTTTATGTGAAGGAATTGTACACCTAATGTATAAGTTTCTTCAATGAAACCCATAGTATAGGCTTGCTTCAAGATATGACAACCAACTTCAACATTGGCACAATACTTGGAAAAACACTTATTTATACCTTCCTTAAACAATGTATTTGGACTTTTGGAAATATAAGCCTTTTGTAAGAGTAGTTATTCAGAACGAACCAAAGTTTCAAGGCATATCGATGAAGTCGAACATTTGTCAATATAAATATGTAATTTGAAGTCAAGTAAAAGTCCTAGCAAGTTAAACAAAGGTTGAGGAAATCCACAATAATATTAGAAGTAGTGCTTCATAAAATCTTAGCTAATATATCATTTGTGAGATAAGATAATGAATATTTAGTTGTCACTGAAATACGTTGGAGTTGTTTCGTTGATCAGAATAAAAATGATAGATAACAAATGAAGCAATGAGGACCACTTGTTATCCTTAATATATATAGTCATTTTTTTCTTAATAGTTCCCAAAATGGGAACATTATATTTGCATATACTTGACTAAAATATGCAGATAAATTCTGACAAAAACAAAAGACTAGTTCCACAAGAAGTGTTTTCCCTCTTTTCAAAGAATCTCTGTCATATCATAGTGTCTCGTCCCATTTAATATAAATAGGGTTGAAGTGAATAGTTCCTCGATTGCCAACAACATATATGCATGTAATTTAATGAAATATGAAGATAAATTGTGACAAAAAAAGGCTCGTTCCACAAGAAGCACTTTCCAAAGGTGTTTAGAGAATCTCTGTCATGTCATAGTGTCTTGTCCCATCAAACATAAATAGAGTTGATGTGAATAGTTCCCCAACTAGAAACATCATATCTATATATAATTGATTGAAATATGCAGATAAATTCTAAAAAAAAATGAAAGGCTCGTTCCATAAGAAGTGGTTTTCAAAGGTTTTAGAGAATCTCTGGCATGTCATAGTGTCTCGTCCCATCAAACATAAATAAGGTTGACGTGAATAGTTCCATTATTTCCAATAGCATATCTTTATTTTAATATTTAGCACTAAAATTATCAAACTCTACATCTATTAAACTCTAAAATTCTTAAACTTTCAAACTCCCAATCTCTCAAAATGGGTCGTATTTTGGTTGTTGTTTATTACGATGGACAAATTCGGGAAGATGAAGTCAGAGTTGTTTTCTAATCAGATCATTATATCCCTTTAACCATCAAGAGAAACATCACTCTTAACGAATTAATCACAAAAAATTTCAAGGAAGACTAGTGTTAGAAGTACTAGAAGATTATTTTCACTTCATTGTAGATTATCAACTAAACTTTTGCCATTAACATATATAACGTTCAATCTCTCCAATGATGATGATGTTGCTATGATGGTTGATGCTCAAAATTAAAATTCAGAGTTTATTACAGAAATGTAAGCCACATTTATTAAAGTGCTTATGGTTTGTGGTATATCATTATGCTCCCAATATGGGTTGGTTCATCAAGTTTATCAAGTTGACAACCCAACTCAAATAATCTGTAATGATTTCACATCATTAATGGTAAATCCACCTCCTGGTAGCATTCCATCAAGTTCAATGAGAAGACATTCATCAGCAACTAGTTACGATCTTTACTGAGGTGGGTCCATGAACAAACCATATGGCAATAAACCTTCCAGTTTAAGGGGAAAGCATCCATCTACCAACTTCTTTGACCTCAATATAAAGATGCCTTCCACATAGTAATCTGTTAAATACCCATATGACACTATGCCTTCAAGTTCTAGGGGAGATATTCATTTGCTAACTTCTTCAACCTCAATATGAAGATGCCTTCGACACACCAGTAAGTTTAAAACCCATATGAACAATGTCTTCAAGTTCAAGGGGAATACGTTCAACTGCGAACTTGTTCAACCTAAACATTGGAATCACAAAAGAGCCATCATTTCCACTAGAAGAACCTCTTCGTAAGTCAAGTGCTAATGATACTGAGACTGGATTATTCATTGAACTTGAATTACCGTAATTTAACATGGACTCCAATGATGATGCATATTAAGTTCCCATAAATATGGTACAAATCGAGCATCCAACACATATGTATGAAGTTAACTGTAGCGCAATGTACGGGATAGAATTTTCAAATATACCTAATATTAGGGACTATAGATTTAACTCATCAGTCAATGATGATGATTTACATGTTGGAATGAAGTTCTCATCCAAAGACGAAGCAATGATTGCAATTAAGAATTACAATATTCTCAATTCAGTTCACTCCAAAGTCAACCGATCCACCACTGAAAAGTATGTCTACCACTATGTCTAACGTGATAACAAATGTAACTAGATGGTTCGTTTATCTAAGAGTAAGAGGAAGAGCATCATATGGAAACTAACAAGATATAATGGTTCTCATACATGTTGTGCAAGGATCAACCAGAACCATCCAAACTTATATTCCAACATTATTTGCTAAACTATCATGCCCATGGTTAAAACAATCTTTCACATAGCTATTGTGATGCTTATTTCTGTCATACAATCTTAATATGGGTACACTGTCTCCTATAGAAAATCATGGAAGGCAAAACAGTAAGTCATTATAAAACTACACGACGAGTGGGATTCATCTTACAACGAGCTACCTAGTTAGTTTAAAGGAATAGAAAGAATTAATCCTATGATGATAATTGAGTTCGAAACTCACCATGCATACCATAATGATCGAGTGCTTCGAGATCGCTTCCAATTCTACCATGTTTTTTGGACTTACCCATAATACATTAATGCAATGAAATACTGCAAACCCATGGTCAAAATTGATGGAACATTCTTGTATGAGAAAAATACAAGTTTTATTATTGACAATTCTCCAAGTTGGTAATCGCAATATTCTTCATATGGCTTTTGCCCTTGTTGAATTATAAGATATAGAATCTTGAGTTTTTTCTTGAAAAATCTATGGTTATGTTATCAGCAGAAAACATATTTGCATCATTTCAGACCAAGGAGCTGGGATCAAAGCAGCAATGGACTCTTTGGGTCAAATGTGGAAACCCCACATGTCCAACACCGTCTCTACATCCGACATATTGCTGCAAAATATCATGGAAAATATAAGAAGAATGATGAATGCCAATTATTATACGCATGGGTATGTTACTTTTTTTAATTTTGTTTCTCAATCATTTTCATTTTATCTATTTCTGGATCACACTAACTAGTATATATGGCTTAGGCTACGAACTCTTATCTCAAAGGTTTGAGTTTATGCTTCAAGAGTTGCAAGGAAAAAATGAGGAATAATACAATTACATCAGAGCCATCAAAAAAGAAATGTGGACAAATGCTTATGATGGTATATATCGATATGGACATATGACAACCAACTTAGCTGAGTCTATCAATTCAACCCTAAAGGGGGCGAGTCATTTAACATTAACTGTTTTGGTTAAAATGACTCATTTTTGTTTAGGTAAGCCTTTTGACAAGCTCGGGGGACAAACTCTTACTTGGATGTAAAACGACTATGCTTATCACCTAAGATTAATAGCAGATCTACATAAAGAAGTTGCAGAATCAAATGGAATGTTGGTAACAAATTTTTTTCTCGCACCCATAAATTTTTTTGTGTCACAAAAATGTCACGACTTCTTTAAGGGATTTGTGAGCACCATTTTTTCAATTATCTATCCCCACCATCCCATATTTCAATACCAACCTCCATCATCCCTTGTTTCCCGCAATAATAGGGGCACAACCACCCCACTTTGCTTATTTTATATGTAAAATTCAACTATAAAAAAAGGAAAGGTACGAGAGGGAAGGGGGATAAAAAAATGATAGTGAAATAATTGTAAGTTTTTTCCCCTCTGATTTAGAGAAATACAAGCAGACTACAGGGTAAACTTTTTTTTTTGTATTCGAATGTTTTTTTCTTCTTTCTTTCGAAACAAATCATACAAGCCATATATATATTTGGGCGTGTTTCAAAGCAAAGCAGTAGCGTACAACCATAAAAAAATAATAAGAATAAAAAAGGAGAATCAGAGCCAAACCTTAGTCATCGTAAAAGTCGTCGGAGTTAGGGTAGTCGAACGATTTCAATTGATTTTGGGGTAGTTTTAGGTTTTTCGATGTTTTAAGCCCTAAAATAGACTCTAGTAGGTGGATCTAGGCTTAGGAGTAATTTTTGGGGTATTTTAGGATGTCTGGCCACCGTGTGTGGCGGTCGGACGGTGGCCGGAGACAGATCGGCTAGCAACCATGAGAGTGAGAGTGAAACTCTCCCAATTTTTTTTGTGTTTTGGCAAGAAAATGAAACCAAAAATGGTAAAATGTAGTATTTATAGTAATAATATAGGGTAAAATAGCAACATAAACCCCTCCATTTTGCGCTTGTTTATTCGTTTTGGTCACTGCAGGAATTGATTTTGCTATTCACTAATTTACTATGTATAATTTAATTTTATGGTAAATTTACTGTTCCAGTCCCTCTAATTTAAGTATGTTTTTACATTTTGGTCACTGGACCTTTTGTTTTTTTTCATTTTAGCACACATTTTGATTTTATTTTAATTTAATTCTTAATAGTCTTAATTTAGCTACTGAATTTTAATTTCTTGCATTTTGGTCCTGGTTTATTCTTTATTTAGTTACTAACTCTTTTTTTTGTATTTTAGTGATTATTATTTTATATTTATATACTAGGACTTTATTTTATGTTTATTTTATTTTATATTTTTAATGTTTTTATTATCTTTTGTTTTAATTATTTCAATTAAGTTTTTTTAATTGTTTTGTTTCACAGTTTCAATTCTAAATTTAGTTTATAAAATTAAATTAATATTCGAATCAAATTAGAAATTAGGATGACATTGTAGTTTAATTAGGGGCAATTCGAGTTGAGTTTTCGCATTATAAGCCCGAATACTCGAATCAATTGTTTGATTAAAATTAATTAATGATTAATATTTTCTAAAAATTGTAGTTTAATAATTAGGTTAGCCCCTTAACTTCAGAAATGCTTATTTAGGTCCTTAGACTTTTAAATATTTTAGAACCTGGTATTTCAATTCTTTGACATTT
This sequence comes from Hibiscus syriacus, assembly GCF_006381635.1. Classification (NCBI taxonomy): domain Eukaryota; kingdom Viridiplantae; phylum Streptophyta; class Magnoliopsida; order Malvales; family Malvaceae; genus Hibiscus; species Hibiscus syriacus. Next base: position 1,362,732 of record NW_024063505.1, on the reverse strand, counting down.
TAGTCCCCGAACTTCGATCAGAACTTTATATTGACATAATTAAATAGGTTAAATAGAGCCTCCATTTTAATCTAGACTTTAAACAAGTCTTTTAATTTAGGGGATAATTCGAGTCGGCCCTCGCGTAAACACTCGAGGGACCATCTCGGTTATTCGATTCAATAATTAATTAAAATTAAATAGGATTAATATTAGAGCCTACGTTTTAGATTTGAGCCCCTAGGTTCTTTAATTTTCATAATTTGACACCGTAGGTTAGAAAAAACCTTAATTTATTTTTAGTATAATTAGGATTAAATAAAATTTTGTTTGATTGCATTGTTTTTAAAACTTAAGGCACTGTTCACTTATTAAGGACTTAATAGTATATCCTCTGCGATCGTGCTCAGGGGGTAACTACTGGTAATTCCCTAAATAAGTCGACATCCTTTTCAAACCCACATCATGTTTTCTAAAAACGAGACAATGTTCGGTTATTAGACATAATAGCTGATCTTCCGCACTTACGCTCGGGAGCAAAGGCTATCGGTATCAATAAACGAATACCCTTTTCAAACTCTGCATCCTTAATGGTTTTTAAATTAAATAAAGATCGAACTGAAAAATTTCTAATTTTAAATACAGGGTAATCTACTAGGTACCAATTTTTGGGTACTTGTGGGGGTGCTAATCCTTCCCCACGCGTAACTGACTCATGAACCTGATGTCTGGATTTTTATAGACCCTAAAACTTGGTATTTTATTAAAATAAAATGTTTTATTAAAACCACCCGATTTTTATGGTGTTCCAATCTCACCTTAAATGATTGGTGGCGAATTTTCACATTTCGAAAACATTTTCAAAGAGAAAACCCCCGAGTCGGTATTGGTCTTTCCCCGCCCGGGCGAAAAACGGTGTCGACAGCTTGGTAACTCCACTGGGGACTTTTATTTTTAAAACAAATTGAGAGTTGAGCCACGAGTTGGTTACCCTATATTTATTATTTAGAAATTACGAGTTCGATCTTGTTTAATTTATGATTCATTATGTTATTTCAAAAAGAAAAAAAGATTTTCTCTCTGATTAATGCTTACAATTCTGTGGATATTTAGGATTGGTTCATATCATAGCTCTAAACCCGAGCTCAAACTCGGTTTACCTAAGTGGAGAGAAACATTACACCTCACGAGGAACATTGGGCTTCCTTGTGTGAGTCTGAAAAAGTATCTCTGGAAAGCACCCTAAGCTGCCTATCCGGATATCATATCCGAGGTACGCTTTTAGTGGTGTGATCCCCTGAGGTAAACCCGATTCGCAAGTCTGTAATGGGCCAGAATCAGGGGAAACCTTAGCAGGTTGTAAAAATGGCTTGGGAACCCTTTGCTAGAACCTATCCTCATATAGAGAATTTAGTAAGCCTACCCCGCTAGTGTCATGTGGATAACCTAGGAGAACTAGAACACGTGCGGTTAGGATTATTAATTTCCTTTGTATGCTTTATTTTTCAGTCTCAACTTTTAGTCATATTTATTTATTTTTACTAAGATTACATTTATGGACTAATCATTTCAACTAAGTTGATTATTTCTGTTTTGTTTCTACTAACACTGTTTCCTTTTGTCTGCTCTTATTGTATTTTTGCATGAACATGACATATCATTCAAAGGTATTGATCCCTAAATAACTGATCATTTAAAAGGTCCTTGAAAAACAATAACACATCAATTTCTTTCTCTGGGATTGGTAGGATTTCGAAGATGGTCCACGTAGATCGAGTAGCTAGAGGGAGTCTACCTACCAAGGAGACGAGCCAAACACCTGCCTGTTGAGGTAGTAAGTTAGACTCGAGATAATTCAATGTTGAAGCTAACAGTTGAAGATCACGAACCAGCTCAAAAGATTTCTGGAAGTAGGACACGAAGTAGAAGATTTGAAGATGATGCAGTACCCAGATGCTCACAGGAGCTGGACAACTTACAAATGGACCATATCTTCACTTCCCTAGTGTACCGAGACATTGTCGGTTTTTCGAGAATTATTCTAGGAACAGTTATTTTGGGATCAATTCCTTGTTGCATTTGTATATCGCATTTTGCACTCCCATTTTTGCATCTTTACATTTGTATGTACATATTTAAATATTTACATTAGTATATACACATTGTACATTACATGGTATACACTGCGTATCAATCACGAATCCCAAAGGTAACTCGTGGAGAATCTTATGATAAAAGTTTTGAGGTGAGATGAAGTCACCCCAATTCGTACCAAGAAAGAATTGAAAGTTATGGACATGATGTTAGCACCATCTAAAGATCAATGCACCTCACTGAGAATTGTGGGGCATTGAAGCACAAGGTTCAAAATTTAATCGATTCAAGGGCATGGACATTCGATGAATGACGGGGCATTCTGGTGCAAACCAGGAAAAATCATTGCAGCCACTATGAACTTTTGATGCGCTCACATATTGTCTTTGAATTTTTTTTTTCTATTTTCGTTAAAAAGTTTGTAAGTCACTTGACAATTGAACATTTTAAATGCTACCTATTGAGGTTATGAGCAATGAGTAATTTTCAGACTTGAAATTCTTTAAATATCCACTTTAAAAGCTCTTTTAATAATCAAAGTTATAGATCTTTTACAAAATGACAAGATTGAAAACTGATAAAACAAGGACCTTGACCTTACCACAGATGATACATTCGAACCCCATACCCTTCTCTTACAAGGTCCACTTTAGCATTCTTCTCTCATTAGGAAATGATCAAAAGGCTTGGCATTCAGGTATGAATAGGAGTGGACAACATGGGGCATCTCTTGTATATGACATTGCAAAACTGAATTCTAAATGTGAGATTTCCTGAAAATCAAGGACATCTAGACTATAATAGGTTCTTCTCGATGAGCTTAAGAAATTTTAAATCTGAATGCTCAAAAAGCTAATAAATTATTACTATAGATTATACAATAAAGCTGAGCTATTCCGCTAAAGCAATTGGTTATAGAGGCAATTCAAAAGCCCTGGCTTTATGAATAGATTGCATTCAAACCATGACATTATTCATATACTAGGCAGCTCGGTGTTTACTCCACTGTAATTTTCAAGTCAAAGATCTTGTGATGAGACGAACCCTTCAGCTAACCCAATAAGGGCGATTATAAGGTATATACAATAAAACTGAATTCAGCTAGCTAGACAATGGAAAATTAAATCAAATTAATCTGATAATGAGTTTCGATGAAAATGGATTAAGGGAATTGGGGAAAACTTGTTATAGTCAACCTCACACAAGCACGCAAGAATTTTATGTTTAGACTGATATCCCTGTATAACCTTTGTTAAAGGAAGTCTATGAAGCTTGAACAAATGAAAGATTTCAGAGAACCGAAACAGAAGTGTTCTAGAAAGTCTAGTGATTGATTATGCTAGTTGTGTCATTTTGTCCGCATCTGATTAAAATGCCAAGCCAAAGAAGAAGGGCATGTTGTAAGGTTCATAGGGACCGAAAAAGAAACAACATTTTGATGACTGAAACCTTAGAAACTTTAAGGAGCTAACCTGAAACCAACCCATCAATTTTGACACTTATCAAAGTGGTATAACTTTGAAAGATTAAAAGAGTTGTTGATTCTCTTTATATTTACCAAACTCGTGTTCTGTGATTTGCTTCAATTGTGAGCCTAAAAGAATGAATTTTTTTCTTAAACAAATTTTCCATATTTTCAAAATAAAAAGAAATAAAACATTTTCAAAATAAAAAGAAATAAAACATTTTCAAATAGGACAATCTCTCTAGAGAGTTTAGCCTGGAAATTGACAGAGGTCCCTCAGACCTAGAAGCTTAGAATCAAAAATTGGGGCAAAGAATTTGAATGTTAGGGAGCCAGGAAAGCAGATGTTTGCAAAGAAATGCGATGGTACACCTTGGTGTGAAAGAAGAATGAAGACAAACAAATCAAGACGAGAACCAAGATTGCTTGAACACATTTTCATTACTATTAATCAAGAAGAACATGCATTATACATACATGAATTTGTATCTTTGCATCAAACATCCATCATCAGGATAGTTACGTCCATATACATTTTACAGATCTTTCAGGAGAAGATGAGACAGTCTCATTTAACACAGAGGATTTATCTCACTTGAGATTGTTTTTCTTAAAACATACTTTGTCTCACTTGAGACAGTTTTACTCGAAAGAAGACATTTCATTTGACTCAAGATTGTTTTTCTTAAAAGAAGATTTGTCTAGCTTGGGACAATTTTTACTCGAAAGAAGACATTTCATTTCACTCAAGATTATTTTTAAAGAAGATTATATCTCGCTTGAGATAGTTTCCCTTGAAACAAAAGATTTTGTCTCACTTGATATGGTTTCCCTTGAAATAGAATATTTTGTCTCGCTTGAGATAGTTTCCCTTGAAACAGAAGATTTTATCTCGCTTGAGATAGTTTCCCTCGAAACAGAAGATTTTGTCTCGCTTGAGATAGTGTCCCTCGAAACAGAAGATTTTATCTCGCTTGAGATAGTTTCCCTCGAAACAAAAGATTTTGTCTTGCTTGAGATAGTTTCCCTTAAAACAGAAGATTTTGTCTCGCTGGAGATAGTTTCCCTTGAAACAGAACATTTTGTCTCACTTGAGATAGTTTCCCTCGAAACAGAAAATTTTGTCTCGCTTGAGATAGTTTCCTTTGAAACATAAGAGTTTGTCTCGCTTGAGATAGTTTCCCTCGAAACAGAAGATTTTGTCTCGCTTGAGATAGTTTCCCTCGAAACAGAAGATTTTATCTAGCTTGAGACAGTTTCCCTCGAAACAAAAGATTTAAAGAAACTAAGTTTGATTTTCAAGGGTTTCTTGATGAGTAAGTCATTCGGGCCATCAGTAAGTCTTTCGAGCATGATGCATAAATCCTTTGGGTCATCTGTAAGTCTTTCGAACAATATGATAAGTCTTTCAAACATGATGATAAGTCCTTCGAGCCATCCATAAGACCCTCGGGCAGGATGTTTTCAAATGAGGTTTTAGAAACTAAGTCTGATTTTCAAGGATTTCTTGACAATTATCTCCAAAAGAAAAATGAATTTTGTCTCACATGAGACAATTTTTACTCAAAACAAGTTTTGTCTCTTTTGAGATAGTTTCTCTCAAAACAAAAGCCTAAGTCTATTTCTTTTGAAACAAAGTTTGTCTCTCTTGAGACAGTTTCTCTTGAAATGACTTTTGTCTCTCTTGAGACAGTTTCCCTTGAAACGAGTTTTATTGCTTGAGACAATTTTCCCTCGAAATAAAATTTATCTCACTTGAGAGAGCTTCTCTTAAATCAAGTTTCTTATTCATTTTCATCCAAATTTTGAATATTTGATAGGAATTCCAAAGTTAGCAGAGGTTTCATTTCACAATTACATGATTGAATAAGAAGATTTCAACAAAGAATCAATTCACGTCTTCATTTTTGAAAGAAATGGATCTCAATAAAATTTGAGGACCTTTGGGTCAATATTTTCGGGTACTTCAAACACAAATTACTGACACATGATAATCTTTTGCAGGTTTGAAAATCTTCAAAGAGAATATAAACCAATCAATATTTCCAATAGAGAATTCGTAATGAAGATATTGTTCAACTGTTTGCTCGAATCTATCACAGAATGAGGTAGATCAGCATCAACATCTCGTTTGATTCCATCACAGAAGGAGGTGGATCGACATTTTTATTTTGCTCGAATCCATCGCAGAAGGAGTTGGATCAGCATCAATTTTTTGCTCGATTCTATCACAGAATGAGGTATATCAACATCAACATTATGTTTGATTCCATCACAGAAGGAGATGGGTCGACATTTATTTCGCTCAAATCCATAACAGAAGGAGTTGGATCAACATCAACTTTTTGCTCGATTCTATCACAAAAGGAGGTAGATCAGCACCAATATCTCTTTCGATTCCATCACAGAAGGAGGTGGATCGACATTTTTATTTTCGCTCAAATCCATCGCAGAAGGAGTTGAATCAGCATTAACTTTTAGCTCGATTCTATCACAAAGGAGGTAGATCAGCACCAATGTCTCTTTTGATTCCATCAAAGAAGGAGGTGGATTGACATTTTTATTTTCGCTCAAATCCATCGTAGAAGGAGTTGGATCAACATCAACTTTTTGCTCGATTCTATCACAGAAGGAGGTAGATCAGCATCAACATCTCGTTCGATTCTATCACAGAAGGAGATGAATAGACATTTTTTCGTTCAAATCCATCGCAGATGAAGTTGGATCAGATCAACTTTTTGCTTGATTCTATCACAGAAGGAGGTAGATCATCATCGACATCTCGTTCGATTCCATCACAGAATGAGGTGGATCGATTTTTTCATTTCGCTCAAATCCATCGCATACGGAGTTGGATCAATATCATCAACATTGTCATTCTTGCTCGATTCATCACATATGGAGTTGAATTGACAACACCTCTCTTGAGGAATCAACATTTATGGAATAAAATATCATGATGAGAAAAAACCCGCGATTTGAAGAGAAAAGATTGGGTCAAAAATGACGCTCTTTTATCTTTGCTTCATTTTCGTTTCACAGTAATGAGCAAAGAGGGGCAGTTGTGAGCACCATTTTTTCAATTCTTTGTCCCCACCATCTCATAGTTCAATACCAACCTCTATCATCCCTTGTTTCCCGTAATAATAGGGGCACAGCCACCCCACTTTACTTATTTTATATGTAAAGTTCAGCTATAAAAAAAGGAAAGGTACGAGAGGGAAGGGGGACAAAAAAAAGATAGTTAAATAATTGTAAGTTTTCCCCTCTGATTTAGAGAAATACAAACAGGCTATAGGGTAAACTTTTTTGTATTTTTGTATTCGAATATTTTTTTCTTCTTTCTTTTGAAGCAAATCATACAAGCCATATATATATATATATATGGGCGTGTTTCAAAGCAAAGCAGTAGTGTACAACCATAAAAAAATAATAAGAATAAAAAAGGAGAATCAGAGCCAAACCTTAGTCTTCGTAAAAGTCACCAGAGTTAGGGTAGTCGAACGGTTTCAATCGGTTTTGGGGTAGTTTTAGGGGGGTTTCGGTGTTTTAAGCCCTAAAATAGACTCTAGTGATGTGGATCTAGGCTTAGGAATAATTTTTGGGGTATTTTAGGATGCCCGACCACCGTATGTAGCGGCCAGAGGGTGGCCGGAGACAGATCGGTCAGTAACCAGGCGAGGGAGAGTGAAACTCTCCCAATTGTTTTTGTGTTTTGGCAAGAAAATGAAACAAAAAATGGTAAAAGGTAGTATATATAGTAATAATTTAGGGTAAAATAGCAACATAAACCCCTCCAATTTGCGCGTGTTTTTTGTTTTGGTCACTGCAGGGACCGATTTTGCTATTTCACTAATTTACTATATATGATTTAATTTTATGGTAAATTTATTGTTCCAGTTCCTCTAATTTAAGCATGTTTTTACATTTTGGTCACTGGGCCTTTTTTTTCATTTTAGCACGCATTTTGATTTTATTTTAATTTAATTCTTAATAATCTTAATTTAGCTACTGAATTTTAATTTCTTGCATTTTGGTCCTTGTTTATTCTTTATTTAGTTACTAACTTTTTGTTTTGTATTTTAGTCATTATTATTTTATATTTATACACTAGGACTTTATTTTATGTTTATATTTTTAATGTTTTTATTATCTTTTGTTTTAATTATTTCAATTAAGTTTATTTTTAATTGTTTTATTTCATAGTTTTAATTCTAAATTTAGTTTTTAAATTAGATTAATATTCGAATCAAATTAGAAATTAGGATGTCATTGTAGTTTAATTAGGGGCAATTCGAGTTGAGTTTTCGCATTATACGCCCGAATACTCGAATCAATTGTTCGATTAAAATTAATTAATGATTAATATTTTCTAAAACTTTTAGTTTAATAATTAGGTTAGCCCTTTAACTTCAGAAATGTTTATTTAGGTCCTTAGACTTTTAAATCTTTTAGAACCTGGTATTTTAGTTCTTTGACATTTTAGTCCCCGAACTTCGATCAGAACTTTATATTGACATAATTAAATAGGTTAAATAGAGCCTCCATTTTAATCTAGACTTCAAACTAGTCTTTTAATTTAGGGGATAATTCGAGTCGGCCCTCGCGTAAATGTTCGAGGGACCATCTCGGTTATTCGATTCAATAATTAATTAAAATTAAATAGGATTAATATTAGAGCCTACGTTTTAGATTTGAGTCCCTAGGTTCTTTAATTTTCATAATTTGACACCGTAGGTTATAAAAAGCCTTAATTTATTTTTAGTATAATTAGGATTAAATAAAATTTTGCTTGATTGCATTGTTTTTAAAACTTAAGGCATTGTTCACTTATTAAGGAGTTAATAGTATATCCTTCGTGATCGTGCTCAGGGGGTGACTACTGGTAATTCCCTAAATAAGTCGACATCCTTTTCAAACCCACATCATGTTTTCTAAAAACGAGGCAATGTTCGATTATTAGACATAATAGTTGATCTTCCGCATTTACGCTCGGGAGCGAAGGCTATCGGTCTCAATAAACAAATACCCTTTTCAAACTCTGCATCCTTAATGGCTTTTAAATTAAATAAAGATCGAACTCAAAATTTTTAATTTTAAATACAGGGTAATCAACTAGGTACCAATTTTTGGGTACTTGTGGGGCTGCTAATCCTTCCCCACACGTAACTGACTCCCGAACCTGATTTTTGGATTTTTGCAGACCCCAAAACTCGGTATTTTAAAATGTTTTATTAAAATCACTCGGTTTTTATGGTGTTCCAATCTCACCTTAAATGATTGGTGGCGACTCTTCACATTTTGAAAACATTTTCAAAGAGAAAACCCTCGAGTCGGTATCGATCTTTCCCCGCCCGGGCGAAAAACGGTGTCGACAGGATTGAATCTAACTCTTTCAGATTTAATCTATAAGAAAGGTGGTGTGACTATGGGTTTTTCCAAGCTCTGAAGTATCCATGCTCCCATGTCATAGCAGTTTGCTCGCATTCCCATTTGGACTATAAAAGTTATGTTGATCTCGTATACCAACTTTCACAAGTATTCAAAGTATATGAATTTAAGTTTCCCCCATAGGTAATGGAAAAACTCAAATGAGATTCAGACTTTGCTGACAATTATACCAGATTTGTTCTTATTAAGTGAGTCAGGTCATCTAAAATTCAATCAAATTCATTATGATATGGATATTTGAGAGACATCAAAAGAAAACAAAAGATGTTGACATTGCATAAACCTAAGCCACAATAGAAAAAAATATTCATCACTTTTATCACCACTTAACCGTTGACCACTACTTACATGATTGTATTTTATAATATTTCAGTTTATGTTATTTTATGTAATGTTGATTCTTTTCTTCTCTTATATTTTATGTACTTTAATTTATTATTTTATCATATAAATATTATTAATGATTTTATAAATATTTTTTTAACGTCCACGATTAAAAGTTTGCAATTTAAAGTTATTGGTTTGTTTTTCAATTTCGGGTTTAATATTTTTGTTTTCTAATTTAACCTTGAACCCTAAATCACTTAACCTAAACCACTTAACCCTAAACCAATTAAACTAAAAAAACCTAAACCACTCATTCAAACTATAACCCTAAAACTTGGTGGTTTTCTAATTTGAAAGGCGCTTCCTGTGAAACGCGTATGCCACATGTCATGTCACCATTTCTCTTGGAAATTGTGTGTCAGGGGACGCGCCTTCAGTCTACTTAAGCAAAGGCTTGTTTCTTGAAACTCGCCTCCGTCATCCCCTGTCATGATAGTTGTTATTTTAGTACATATTCGGGAAAGGATATTACAGTAACGTTTTTTTAATTTTCTGAAAATATTTACCATAACTAGCTCAAATCTATAACTACTGAAATCCTCCTGAAGTATAAATTAGGGCATTGTTTACCGGAATCTGTAAGCTTTGTTGTAACAGCAGTACGTGAATTGGTTGTCTGTCATGTCGACCAAACACGTGTGTCCAATTGTCATTGATGTTTTCACAGCAGCTACAATGGTAATAATACCCCCAAGCTAATAATGGCTAAATTGGATCTCGATGCAAAAAAAAGGATGTCTCAACTATGTTGTATGCATTGCATTATTACCTTGGAAGCAAAAATAACATTTTAATAGACTTGGATTTAATAAAAGAATCTCAATGGTGTTAATAGTTGAACTGAAACTTTTAAATTCAAAAGCCGAGGACTAAATTTCAAATGTATGAAGAGTAGAGGGATTTGAAGCATATTTTAAGTAAAACATGGGTGCAGGTTATTATTAGCCATTAGTTTTGGAGGTTGATCATTGTATTAAAATGGACCCATCTTTATTTATTTCTTTCTCTCTCACCCACACACTAAATTCATCCACCTGTCTTTTTGGATCTTCATCTGGCTTTATTACTCTATGATTACAGGAATCATTAATGGTAAAGGGTAAGATTATTTAGCCCCATATTCCCAATTTCAGTCTCATTTAATCACACGTAATTATCGCAATTATGTTGGCACCTTAAAAGATGAATTTTTATAAACCGAAGTCCAGATGGGAACTTTCAACCCTTTCCACCAAAATGAACTGTAATGAAGCATGGACACATGACAAATATTCTCTTACAACCGACAAAATCAAATTTCTGTGGCTAGGAAAAAAATATAAACATCTTGTGCGATTTGAGTTAACCAATTTTAAATCGTTTTTTAAGGAGATAATCAAATGCTTAAAGAAAAAGGGTTAATTTGATAGGGTTTCAAAAATACTTTTTCAACGCCAATAGTTTACTTTTTATGATCTTTTTTACTCGGTTCACTTTGTATATATTTTAATCCCAAAATCATACAAATAAAAGTAGGCGTAAAGTCATCCTCAGCTAATTTGACTACACAGTTACTCTAGCATTAATTTAACTAAAAATTCAACAATATTATTTCTCTAATCTAACCTATAAAAAATGAAAACTAATTTGACTGAACTTATCAAGTTTGAAGTTAATTTAATAAACATACTAAATGTAAGGACACTTTGAGTTATAAGCATAATGATAATAATTTGAGAGAGAGATATAAAGTAGAAACAATTCAAATTTCATTGAGTTGTTTCCACTTTGAGAAATGATGGCAGCCTTTCATGTAATGATTTGAAGAGAAAAGTAATAATAGAAAAACACATAAGAGGATATGTTAATTTCCACACATCAAGATGTCCTCACTAATAATTTAATCTCTACATCCTAATAAAATGGTGGTCATCAATCCTGCATCAAGTGAAAGCTTTAATAATATTGTTTGAGCTTCATGCAAAAACATCTATAATCTCCAATATTCTTTTTTGTTTCATTTTTTTTACTTTCAATTTCCATATAGTGTGAAAAGAATAAAGAAATTCCAAAAAGGTGTGGTGTCCAATTCAGTAAGGCACAATATTTCCACAAAAGTAACATGGAATTCAAGGGGTAAATTATAATTTTTTTAAAAAATTATTTTTAACAATTTTTAGGGACAAGGTGGATAGTGCATCATATCCATGTGCAATATGCACCTTGGACCCCACCATTCATGTTCACTTTCTAACATATACTTGCTATACAACCACACTTGATTGTTTTTTTTTTCTCTCACTTTCTTTTCTTTTAATTGTTTTCATATATATTAATATACATATATGCATATGCTGAAACAGAAATAATGTAAACATTATTATAGTGAGATATGGAAAAGGGACAAAAATCTTGTACATGCACATCACACAATCTTTTTCCTTTAAAATGCAAAGATTGTATTAAAAATAGAAGAATAAAGGTGTGATATTAGAGTTTTTTTTAATAATTATATAAACCAAATTAATTAACTTTGACCACTAAACATGTGGACAATATAATGTGACACTAAAAAGAGGAGGAAAAGAAAAGAGAGAGCCCATTATATCATTCTTTTGTATTAATGTACTCAAAATAATGCAATACACTCCTTTATTTTGCTTTATTGAATTAGTTACAATTAAAATTGTAATTGCAATTAACTTTAATTTGATAAAATTAATTTATTAATTTTCAAAATAATATTTAATAAAGTGAAGGTTGAAATCAGAAAATATACATATAATCTTTTTTCCTGTTATGATTTTATTGAATGCGTATATATTTATTCAATTGATTAAAAGAACTCATGCTCTGATGTTAGTGAAGCATTAATGAAAAGGTTATAGTCCAAATCACCTTTAGGAAATGCATAATTATTATTTTCTAAAAAAAATAATGGATATTTGACAGGAAAAATTAATAGTAATAATGTAAGCATATGGTCACATTAATGAGTAAAATGATTCCAAATTCGAAACTTTTAAAGAAATGGATTATAAATAATTATGATATTGATTCCTAACTTAAGAGTAGGTGATGATTAAGATAAGATTAAACACAAAACAAACAAATTAATTAGTTTGGTGTATCTTTAATACATTAGTTAATTATCACAATCATCTTATTCACGACATTAGTTAAAGTGTCTTAGTTATTTTTAAAAATATAATTAAAAATATCATTAATTCCAAGTACCCCACCCCCTCAAAGTTAGTCGTCATTATACATACATTTCAAGAAGTTTGAGAGGTTCATAAAGAAAGAGAGATTCCATTGTTAAATTTTCTCAAGTATGTCAAAATTATATTTTAAACCATTTCTAACACAAAATAGTTGTTTTTTTCCTGTCAGTGTAAACTTAAAAAGATGATTTTATCACATCGACGAGTACCGATGAACACCATTAACAATTAACATTATTGATTTAATTTATAAAATTTTAAAATTATAAACTACTCAACGCATAATTATAAATTAATTAAAATTTTAAACATAAATTATATAAAATAAAATATTAATTACATTATTTTTTATAATCTTATTTTTAATAATAATTAGATCAAATATTAATTCCTAAAACCTTTTTTTCTTTTTTTCTTTAAAGTCATCGTCATCGTCGTCGTCACTGCTGTCACTGTTGTTGTTGATACCGTTGCTATTGTTACAGCTATTATCATTGCTGCTACTGTTATCATCGTCGTTGATGTTGTCGTTGTCACTACTACTGCTATAGTTGTTTCCGTTGCATCAAAATAAGAAAAAAATTAAGATTTTTTAATTTAGGATTACTATTTGATCTAATTATTATTTAAAATAAGATTATAAAAATGTAATTAATATTTTATTTTAAATAATTTATGTTTATATTTTTAACTAATTTAGAATTATATGTTGAGTAATTTATAATTTTATAATTTTATAATTAATAATACTCAAATATTATGTAGTCTCTGATATTCAAAAATCAAACATAAATTTTTAAAAATAACATCAATTTCTTTAACTTTTAAAGTAACTTAATCCGTTACGCTATTTTTATGATCAAATTGTTGAACAGCACATTAATAGTGTACCAATCATATATATATATATATATAGACACACAAGTTTATATTTTTATCAAATGTCACTTATAGATAGTAATGACTTTTAATACTCGATTTTATGGATCAATTAAATATTACTTTTAACACAAATAAGTATATTTTTATAAAAAATGTTTAAAAAAACTTCAGTTATAAACTTTATTACGGTGTTTTTCGATGAAAGAAACATCTCTATTTATATTCTAAAAAATAGGGAATATAAAAAAATTGATTTCCGCATTATGAAAATATCAAATTTATACTGACGGATTGGTTTAGGTGTAAGTAGTTTAATAACGCTTAAATAAAATTTTAAGTAGGGCTGTAAATAAGATAAGATTACGAGCTACTCGAGATCGACTAGGTCAAAGCTTGATAAATACTTGACTCGAGTTCTTAACGAGCCGAAACGAGTTTGACAACTATCATTTTGAATGTCAAAATAAATTCCTTTTTCTCAATCAATAAATAAAGGAAATTCGTAGTATAGAGAAATAAGGGTCGATTCAACAGGGACTTAGAAAATTCCGAATTTCTGTCTGAATTATTTATGTAAGGCGTGAATATAGAAAATGGGGGGGTTTGGTAAAAATATATTTAAGTAGTAAAGAAAAACGATTAAATAAATAAAAGCAATTTAAATAAAAAAAAGAGAGTAGAGATTGCGAATAAATTCTGTAAAAATAGCCTCAAGCTTCGCTTTGACTCAATATCCTTTAGATCATCGAATATGATTTTCCCTCCCGGATTCACATCAGTTACTTTGTCTACAAGGGCTATCTCCGTGACTCTATCTTGTATACCGAACACCCAAGGCAATCTTTGATTCCGGCTTCGGTAATTGATTCTAACAACAACAATTGTCGTAGATCAATTACTGTTTAAGTTCATGGCGTCCGACTCAGATTGTTGCTCCGATAACCGTCAATTCCGATCTCAATTCTCTATTGGCGAAGCTATCTCGCCAAGTGTGTTCCCAGGAAGTCGAATTGCTTTCTATAAGCCGAATCTTCCTCCCACACATTTAATCGCAACAACCTCTTGACCAAAGTTGATCTTTGATTTTGAAAACTGTTTTGATTTTGAAAAAAAAGTATAGAGATTGAGAGAGATATTCCGAAGATATTAAGGGCCTGTTTCATTTCTCCCGATGGAATTGAGTCATCGCGACAGCTCTCGGCTTATGAAAAGTTTAGCTAAGCATGACAAAAGTCATACTTAGCATTTGAAAACAAAGCTTGAAAAATAAAAGAAAATTGAAAAGAACTTGAAAAGTAAAAAAGAGAAAGCTTTTATAAAAACTAGAGAGAAAAGAATATTGTAATCCGAATGATTAGTTTAGGCTTACCCCAAGTGGGTATTTATAGCCTCTCAAAGCTTATAGGCTAAACAAAGAAAACAAATAAAATAATCCTAAAGATAATTTTTTTTTAATTTAAATTCAAGCTTAAACTAGTCTCCTAATGCAACTCTGCTCGTCAATCTTCTAGAAGGCGTGCGGAGGAAGTCTTCTAGAAACCGTCGTTGACTGGACCTTCTAGAAACTGCCACGTCAGACCGTGTCATGCCTAGAGTCGTGCCTCTCCAGCTGTGACCAAATAATAAAAAAATGCAGAATGCGCCCGTTTTGTCACTAATTCTGGAAAGTAAGGACCTGCACGAAAACAAAAATACTACGACCAATTTAGCAGTAATAATTCCTCAAAACCGAAGAAATAACGAGCAAAGATTAACGATTCTGAACACTCATCAAATTCCCCCTCACTTATCTCATGCTTGTCCTCAAGTATGATTAATCAAACTAGTCAAAAATTTCATTTACCGTTCTTTGTCAAGTTTCACATTCAAGGAAGCAAGGTAGAGACCACAATAACTATTCAAGTCAAGAAATCAATCAATTGAACATCACCAATTGGAACAAGTCAAGTGCAATTGAAATATCCATTCATTCATTAATCTCAATGCTCATAACTCAACACCTTACCGGGATTCACTCAAATCACTCAATGTGTTTGGGGTAAAGAAACGCTCAATGTCAGAATCGACACGATATTACCATAGGCTTGCAAGTAAATCAAATATCCATTACTAATAAGAACAAGATGCATAAATCAAAGGGTCTTTTATTGGTTGTAACAGGGCTTAGGTAAAGGTGGGGGAAAATGCTAAATATATGGCTAAATATTCAAGGCAAGGAACTAACAAATGATAATCTCAACTCCATCAAAACATTAAGCACACCAAGATAAAAAGACAACATATCAAACAACAAATTTCTTTTCGAAATGCATTTTTTCTCTTTGTTGTTGTTTTGTTTTCCATTTTCACGTCTTTTTTTTTTTTTTTTTCGAACAACTCTTTTTTTTCCTTTTCTTTTCGAAATGTTGTTGTTTTTTCTTTTTTCATGGAGCATACATCGGATAATTGCTCACTTGCCCTGAAAAAGGTAGAAAAGAGGGATAAAACAAAAAGGCTCAGGTTTATAAATGTGGTAAAAATAAAGAAATGGAAATGGTTCAAAAGTGGTTAACTAGGAGAAAATAGCATGGGTAGGCAATTTAGTGGGGAAACGAAAAGGTTTATCCTAAGGTGCCCAAATCATTTTTAATCATCATGTTCATGTGTAATCTCGACAGTATTTAACATACATGTTCTAGAATACCAACGTCAAATTCAACACACTTAATCCAACAAAATGAGAGCGAAAATGATATGCTCGTAAAGGCTCAAATATCACCAAATTGTTTCATGCATTGAGCTAATTACATTTCAACCAACAAAGGCATGGATTATCACAAAAGCACCAACTTGATCACAATTCATGCTATTCGACTATCCTAACCTAAACAATTATGTGTTCCCAAACAAGCATAACATTCCAAAAATTTTCCACAAGAAAAAGACAATCAATGAAATTTTCTACAAATCCAACCAACACATACTAACATCAAAACATAAAGACAAGCAAAGGGAAATTCAATCATACACTCTACTCCCCCTCACTTAAAGTGTCTTGCCTCAAAACAAAAAATTTAAGTGCAAGAAAAGAAATAGAGTACTCCCCGGATTTCATGTCGGTTTTGCTAACGTTCGTCGTTTAATGAAACGGTGTGCACGGCTGGGGAATTATTTTTTTATGCTTTGTTCAACTGTTCACTGCTCAGTAGTCTCCAAAATTAACACTGTTCGAATCATAATTTCGTAAATCTTCATCGTTCAAGTTTTAATAAAAAAAATTTGATTCCTGCAAAATAAAAATAAAATAAAATAAAACATGCTCGATCGAAATGAAAAATAAAAAAATGTAATGGAATTAAAAACAATGGGTTGCCTCCCATGAAGCGCTTTTGTTTAACGTTCGTTAGCTCGACGACCTGATTCAGACTATAGGTTCCGTGACAGACACTTCCACTTCATTCGCTTTTTCCAACTAAGAAATAATCTTATGAGAAATTCGAAAATTCTCATTAAGATTTCTTCGAATATTTCCCAAATTAAAAATCATGTCAAAAAGAATAGCCGTCAAAACATCGTTTTTTACCAAAAATTGATTTCTTCAAACGATTTCTCAATGGTTTCGACTTAATTTTTGGTACCTGCAAAAGAGAAAGTAAATATTTAGTTTTTAAAGGAGTTAAGATCAAATCTGAATCAACAACTGAAATATTTTCCAACTCCCTTATGTCGTCTTTTTTATCATCCGATTTCTGGCATAAATCATCAACAAAGTTAGATTCATCATCAACAAGTTCAATAATGCCAATAAAATTAATACTATGCATATTATCCAGATATCTTATTGCTTTTTAAACATCAAATTTTAAGATCTCACCGTCGAACTCCATAGTAATAATACCGCTTCGAACGTTAATTTTTGCATTTGTCTTGCTCATAAAGGGACGACCGAGGAGGATTTCAGAACCTATTTTTCTACGATCATTTTCCATATTAATCACATAAAAATCAGCAGGGAAAATTAAGTCTTCTACCTTTACTAGAACATTTTCTATCAGTCATTCAGGATAAATAATTGATTTGTCGGCTAGCTGAAGTGTAAATATCATCTCCTTTAAAGGCTCGGTGGAAATTAAATTATAGACAGAGAGAGGAATTAAGTTGATAGAGGAACCTAGATCGCACATAGCTCGTTTGATTTTAACCTCACCAATTTTACAAGGTATTGAAAACATACCTTGGTCATTATACTTTGGTGGAAGCGGTCGTTGGAAAACTACTGAGACGTTTGCACCTAAATCCACTTTCTCATTTCCCGGTAAGTCGCCTTTTATTAGTGCAGAGATCCTTCAAGAACCAGGCATACCTTGGAACTTTCCGGATAACCTCAAGGAGAAGTATGTTAACTTCTACCTTCCGAAGTACGTCTAATATTTCCTTTTCCTCAGTTTTTTTATCCTTTTTAACTAACCTCGATGGAAAAGGCGGTGACATGTCATAGGGGGATAACGTCGTGTCGTCCATTTGTTCTTCATCATTCTCTTTCTAGGATCCTGCGTCAGCTATTTCTTCTTCTCTTTTGGAGTTCAAAGTTTCTTCTTTCTTCTGGGATCTTGCGCTTACTTCCTTTAGGTCTGGTTGTTCACTAATTGTACCGCTTCGAAGGGTGATGGCACTAATATTCTCTATTGGATTCGGGTCAGTTTGTGATGATAACCTCCTTTGTGACTCTAATCTCCCTACAGCTTGAGTTAGTTGGCTTATCTGTTTGTCCATCTCTTAGAAGTGGGCTTCAGTTCAAGTCTGAAATTTTTCCTGGGATAGTGCTAAACTCTCGACAATCGATTCTAATGATGACTTATGTGGTTGTTGTGGTGGTGGAGGTCTCACTTGATAGCCTTGATTCGGTCTCGGGTTCTGAGCATAACTGAAGTTCAGATGATCCCTCCATACTGGGTTGTATGTATTACCGTAAGGATTATAAGCTCTTTGGGGAGGTCCCGAAAAGTTTTTGACTGCGTTGACTTGAGTTGCTGCGTCTTCTTGAATCAGTGGACAGTCGTCTGTTGGATTATCAGGTAATGCACATATTCCACATAATCGGTTTTGTCCTGTCTTTCCTGTAACAAGAGAGTTTACGACTTCAGTTAACTTGTTTATTTTATTTTCTAAGAAAGATGAACTTATCTCATGAACCTTTCGAGAAGGTTCATTGTTTGTGCGAAATTGTTAAGAATTTACGGCCATCGTCGATATTAAGTCTCTAGCCTCAGTATGAGTCGTATTCACCAAGGCTCCACCGCTGGCAGCATCGATCATCTTCATTTCCAATGGAGATAATCCTTCTTAAAAGTATTGAAGGAGTGCTTGTTCAGTTAACCCATGTTGTGGGAAACTAGAACATAACTTCTTAAATCGCTCCCAATAGTCATAAAGTGACTCTCCATCAAGCTGCTTGATTCCAACTATTTTCCTTCGTAGTTCACTTACTTTTGTCGCAGGGAAAAACCTGTCAAGAAAAAGACGAGCCATTTGAGCCCATGTAGTTATAGAATTAGGAGGAAGATAAAATAATCACTCCTTAACCGAATCGGCTAAGGAAAAAGGAAAAGCTCTAAGTTTGATTTGGTCATCGGTTACTCCCTGTGGTCTCATGTTGGAGCAGGCCATATGAAATTCCTTGAGATGTTTGTGTGGATCTTCGTTTGGCAATCCGCGGAATGTAGGGAGGAGATGAATAAGGCCAGTTTTCAATTGGTATGGAGTTTCGCCTTGAGGAAAATCAAAGCAAAAAGGCTCTTGTACAGTGGGTGCCGCGGCTAACTCCCGGATAGTAGGATCGGCCATCGGAATTGTATTAACGGATTCACATGAGTTCGATTCTTCTTCTAGATTTGATTGTTGTCTCCTTCTTTCCCGAAGTGTCTATGCGTGGAGTCTCCTAGCTCTGGCTTCGATTTCCGGGTCGTACTCCACTAATGCGCCTGAATTAGTCCTGGTCATAAATCAAAAGCAAACAAAAATTAGTAATTTAGGCGAAGTCCCTAGCAACGGACTAATTTAACAACAACGGACTAATTTAACAACTGTCGTTTCGAATGTCAATATAAATTCCTTTTTCTCAATCAATAAATAAAGGAAATTCGTAGTATAGAGAAATAAGGGTTGATTCCACAGGGACTTAGAAAATTTTGAATTTCTGTCTGAATTATTTATGCCATGCGTGAATATAGAAAATGGGGGGGTTTTGGTAAAAATATATTTAAGTAGTAAAGAAAAACAATTAAATAAATAAAAGTAATTTAAATAAAAATAAGAGAGTAGAGATTGTGAATAAATACTGTAAAAATAGCCTCAAGCTTCGTTTTGACTCAATTTCCTTTAGATCATCGAATATGATTTTCCCTCTGGGATTCACGTCGGTTACTTTGTCTACAAGGGCTATCCCCGTGACTCTATCTTGTATACCGAACACCCAAGGCAATCTTTGATTCCGGCTTCGGTAATTGATTCTAACAACATCAATTGTCGTAGATCAATTACCGTTTAAGTTCATGGCATCCGACTCAGATTGTTGCTTCGATAACCGTCAATTTCGATCTCAATTCCCTCTTGGCGAAGCTATCTCACCAAGTGTGTTCCGAGGAAGTCGAATTGCTTTCTATAAGTCGAATCTTCCTCCCACACATTTAATCGCAACAACCTCTTGACCAAAGTCGATCTTTGATTTTGAAAACTGTTTTGATTTTGAAAAATAAGTGCAGAGATTGAGAGAGATATTCTGAAGATATTAAAACCTGTTTCAATTCTCCCGATGGAATTGAGTCATCGCGACAGCTCTCGGCTTATGAAAAGTTTAGCTAAGCATGACAAAAGTCATACTTAGCATTTGAAAACAAAGCTTGAAAAATAAAAGAAAAATGAAAAGAACTTGAAAAGTAAAAAGAGAAAACTTTTATAAAAACTAGAGAGAAAAGAAGATTGTAATCCGAATGATGAGTTTAGGCTTACCCCAAGTGGGTATTTATAGTCTATCAAAGCCTAAAGGATAAACAAATAAAACAAATAATAATATAATCCTAAAGATAATTGTTTTTTAATTTAAATTCAAACTTAAACTAGTCTCCTAATGCAACTTTGCTCGTTAATCTTCCAGAAGGCGTGTTGAGGAAGTCTTCTAGAAACCGTCGCTGACTGAACCTTCTAAAAACTGCCATGTTAGACTGTGTCATGCCCAGAGTCATGCCCATGTCTCCAGCCGTGACCAAATAATAAAAAAAATGCATAATGCGCCCGTTTTGTCACTAATTCTGGAAAGTAAGGACCTGCACGAAAACAAACATAACACGACCAATTCAGCAGTAATAATTCCTCAAAACTGAAGAAATAACGAGCAAAGATTAACGATTCTAAACACTCATCAGAGTTACTTGATACTCGACTAGAAAATATAACCTATTAAGATTTTATTTTTTTAAATAAATTATTAATAATATTAATATCTATGTGTTGATCTAAAAAAACAATATAATGTTTTTATGTATTTAAGGTTCAGGTTCAAGTTTGAGTTTGAACCTTTATTCGAGTTAAGTTTAAGATTTTTTTCATTTTGAGTCTTTTCTAGCTTTTACGAGCTTCGATTCATGATTTTGATTTTGGGTCGAGCTTGAAAATTTTAAGTTTATAAGCTTTCGAGTCGAATCAATCTCAATTTCAAAGTTTTCGAGTCGAGTCGGCTCGTTTATAGCCCTAGTCTCAGGTTCGAGTTATTGTGTATGCAGAAAATCTTCGTTGGGAGACTCACCCACCAAAATCAAGTGTGCAATCCAAGTCGATCCATATTAGTCAGGGTGAAACTTTGGAACTGGATGGCAACAAAAAAAAATCAAATTTATTGTTATTTAAAATATTATAAAGGCTTAATACAAAAACAAGTGTCTAAGTTATACCATCTTTTTCATTTAGGTGTCTAATTTGTTTTTGTAAATCTAAGTATCTAATGTTTCCAACATTACACTTTTAGGTGTCTCGATCGTAACAACGTTAAATTTCACCGTTAAGTGACACATGTCATGTTAATGTAATTTTGAATATTTTATTTTTTAAAAAAATATAAATTTTATGAAGATGACACATGTCATTTAACAACATAATTTAATGACAGAAACGGTCCAAGAACCTAAAAGTATGATGTTGAAAACGTTAAACTCCTTAATTGATCGAAAAATAGTTTAGATACATAAATAAAAAATATCTAATTGGACACTTATTTTTATTTCGAGTCTACTATAATTTTTTTTAAAAAACATCATATTTTGAAAAAATTAAAATAAATTACAATAATAAATTTTAAATTTTAAATTTTATATATTAATTAATTAGAATTTATTGTTAAGTCTTTATCAACTGTGAAGGTTTAACTTATAAGAAAATTAATATTAAAAAATAAGTTTAGGATTCGTATGACTTAAATAGAAATTTAAAATAATTGACTATCAGTATAATTTTATTTAAATATAAATTTAACAAAACACTTAATATAAATATTAAGGTCATTTAAAAAAATATTAAGCCTCTTAGTAGACTCGCCTCTACTCATAGAGACGGTAATAGAGGGTGAATTGGAATTATTTTTTACTATAATCATATTTATTTATTTTACTAATTAATTAATATTGATTGAGTATTATAAAAATTTATTATAAAACAATTATTCAATTTAAATTATTATATTCATACTATAAAATTTAAGATTTTTTAAAAACTTATCATGTTGTTCCACTAAACTAATTGTTAAATATATAATTATATTCATTAAGTAAATTACTGTGTATATGATTATATAACACATTGTAAGCTTAGTCATATGGCCATGTGGGAACTCCATGAGAGACCATGTGCCTTACATCGGACTCTTTAACTTCTTCCCCTATTGTGTATTTGTATGCATATTTCTCTCTCTCATTTTAATTAAAACGATGCCAATGACTAAATAAATAAATTAAATATTCATAAATAAAAAGACATTTCCAACCAATATTTAACTGAATACTTATATGTTAGAAAAGCCAATGTTATTATTTACCACAAAATAGATAATAGACATTGTTTTATATAAAATAGTTAACTCTTTCTAATATTTATACTCTAATTTTTTTCGGATTGAGCTATGTAGACACCTGTTTTTTTCCGGATTTACATTATTATTATTATTATTATTATTATTATTATTATTAATATTATTATTACTAATATTATGTTTACATGATGTAGGCCTTAAAGAACATTTATAGACCCAACATTCACCCACAATCCAAGTTGCTGACCCAAATCAGATTACAAATGAAGCCCAAGTGCAAAACCCAGCTGGAGCCCAAGACTCGGATCTAGATCTGACCCAAACCCTAAAAATTAAAATGTCACCGCCAATCAACCCAGTCGCAACAGTGAATGTAGCTTGCCGCCGAATGCTCCAACTGACCATCGACGAGCTACCGAGGTACAGGGCCACCAGAGATCATCATTGCCTATGCAACTATCACTCAAACAACAACCAAGACAAAACGAATCAACCATCCACTAAGATTGTGTTTAAATCAAATAAAATCTCAAGAAATTTGGTATCATGCCCTACCACTATTCGTATATCAGTGGAGTATCCATTCAACAGCAATAAATTTCCACTATAAAAGCATTCGAACAGAGAGGAAAGGGGAGAGAGAGTGTTGATCAACAAAGCAAAAACAAAAGAGGGGATTCTCATTATCAACCCGAGGAGATGATTCGGGAATTCGAACAAGGAGGAGTTTTCGAAGAGTAAAAATAAAAAATATTCGAACAGGGGGAATTGAACCAAGGAAACAAAGTATTCGAAGGAAGAAAAACTTACAGTGGGGTTCAAAGCCGATCGGGAACATCAACGGTCGTCGGATTTCGAAAACTTCGAGAGGTAAAAAACCTAGATCTAATGATTTAGAGAAAATTTTAGGCTAAACCACATTGGGAAAGGGGGTAGAGAGGGTTGAGGAGATTCTTTTGAGGTCACTAGCTCTCTCCGGTCATCGCAGGCCGTCGTGAGCACCGCCGTGAGCGCCACCGGCAGTGGCATTTATTCTCTCCTCTGATGAGAGTTGAGAGAATGACTTATTCTCTCTCTCTCTCTTATTTCTAAAGCAAGGAAAAATAAAAGGGGTTTGGGGTAAAGGGCCTCGGTTTGGGTTTAAATACCCAAACCAAAACGACACTATTTCGTACCCCAAACCCATCCGTGTTTTTGAGTCATAGGATAACTACACTATTGGTCCCTAGGGTTTTGTAATCTCACTTTTCAATTATGTACTGAAGTTCTTCATTATTTGATTTAGAGCCTTTATTTTTCATTATTTGTGTTTTAATCCTATTATTACTTGTTATGTTATTTTTATTATTATTTGACTTTGGTAGTAATATTTGTTATTATTTCATTTTAATCATTAAGTTATTTTATTTATGTATTTTTTATATTATTCGAATTTGGCTATAATGTTTACAAATATATCGTTTTAGTCCTTGTTTTAATTTGGTTTAATTGTGATTCAACCTTCAAGTTTTTTGATTTATTGCATTTTAGTTCGAAATTTCATTTTTGGGTTATTTTCATTCTAGTACCTGTACTATTTAATATTTGTAATATAAATCTGGTTTATTTAAAATTTTTGTTTAATCCCTTAATTTTCTGTTTTATTATTTTAATCCTTTACATGTCTGTTTTTACTATTTTAATAATTTAATTTTCTGTTTTTGTACTTTAAATGTTTATTAATATCATTTTAGTCCATTAAGTTTTTGTAATTACTATTTTAAAACTTAAAACTTTCTGTTTTTGCCATTTTAGTTTTTTTTAAATTTCATTTTGTAATATTTGGTCTTCAGAATTTATATTTTTACTATTCCAGTCTTATAAATTTATGTTTGTGCCATTTTAGCCCTTTGATTTTCTAATTTTGATCCTTAAGGTTTTTTTCTTTATTTTGGTCTTTATAAATTCAAATACTTATCTTTTTCTATTTTGTATGTAGATTTGTAATATTTATTTGTTTTTTATTTTAGTCCTTTGAATTTCCCCATTTAAGTTATTAATTTGAGGCAAATTAATTAATATTCAATAAATGGATCATATTTTAATTTGATATTTGATTCAGGATTTACACCATTACGATAACATATAAGCGACACAGTACCAATTTTGGGCGTTGTGGGGGTGTTAATCCTTCCTCACGCGTAACTGACTCCCGAACCCTGTTTTAATCGAATCTTTAGTAAACGTATACCAACTTTTGTCTTAAAAACGATTTTTATTAAAAAAAAATTTAAAAGACGTTTTTTAGGTATTCGACCTACCTAACCTAAAGGTCGATGTCGGCTCTTTTAATTTTATCCAATTTAATTCAAAATCACTGAATTTCCAAAATTAAAATGATAATCGTTTTTAAAACAACAAATAATTGTTCCAACCTAAAAACGGTTATGACAGCTTGGTGACTCTGCTGGGGAATTGTTTTGAGTCAGTCTGTAAGTCACTTACACATTGTCATTTGGTGGAAATTATGAGTTCGAGTCTTTAGTTAACTTATGATCATTTTATTGAAGTTTTTAATTGCTTCATTTTATTATTGTCTTACTAACATTTTTATCTTTACTTTCAGATCTGTCCAAGTTTTTGTCGAGAGGTTTCATTTTTCTTTCGAGTCAAAGGGTTCCTCTTCACACACATCACATGCATTTGCATAACATAAGCTCTATACACGAGCTCTAAACCCTTTCTAAGTGGGGGTGAAAGCTACACCTTCGTGAGAATTTATTCTCCGTCCAGGCCTAGCAAGTAACCTTCGGGAATCATATACTTTATGTCTTCGAGGGAATTTATTCTCCGTATAGGCATAAGGGAATGTATCCTCTCGAATTGAACTCGTTCCGCTCGAAACCTGTAATGGGTGAGAATCGAGGATTTGACAGCCCAAGGGAGCACCAACATCAAGGATAATTCGAGTACCCTTTTCCTATTAGAGCCGAAACCATGCATATAGTGAACTCACCCTAGGTATAGTCATATCGAACCTCTGTCCGTCAGCAGGTACCCAAAACTAAAGTATACACAAATGAAGAGCGTTTCTGAACCTTTTCTTTTTGCTTTAAATTATGTTGAATAACAGTATGTGAACTAGATACAATATATAGTTAGGATTAATTTATAGAATAATCATTGTGTGTAGATAGCATGTCTGGGTAGGAATGTTATTTAATTAAAGCATGTTTGGGTAGATATCATGATGAGGTAGATGTTTTATTCATCTTTGAATAGCAATTTTATCTGTATTTATTGTCTCACATGTACTAACTTATTTCTTTTCTTTTGTTTGTGTCATTTTTCATCGTTCTTTACAATGCATTACATCGTCATAACATAATACAAAAATGTTGATCCACAAGGGGATATTCATTAGAAAATCTTCCCAAGAAGAGATAGAAATTTTCAATCAAGCAGTCGCGTACACAGACATGCGCTGAGGGCTAAGAGAAGTCCAGAGTACCAGAATGAGACTTGTTCGAAGATCGTGCAACATTTGATATTGGAGAGATGATCCTTTGATCCAAGAAGTAATCCAACAATAGATTCTTATCTACGATCATCTCATAACTAGCCTTCAAGGAGCGGCGTACTAACTTCATTACCACCGAAGCATTAATAGAGTTAGTTTACAGAGCATTGAAAGGCATCAGTTCCAAATACAAAATATTTAGTGAGCTCAAAGATCGTAAAACATTCGAGACTGAAATGACGATCCACTTATCTAAGGAATAATCCAGTAATAAATTCTTATCTATGATCATTTTATCGTTAACCATCAAGGAGTAATGTACTTCAGCACCGTTGGGGATTTAACAAAGTCAGGTTACAAAGAGCTTGAGGGGTATCATTTTCAAGGACGAAAATCCAAAACAAAGTAGTGATCCACTTCAGACTCAACCATCTAAGCGAAGACATGTCTGTAAAGTGGACTGTATTGTAATGTGAAAGCTTTTATCATTGGTGAAAATTATTCTATGATATCCATCATTGGGATCAACATTTTTGCATCTGCATTTGCATATTTGTATTTTACATATGCATTTGCATTCGCATCTGCATTCACATCTTTTCATTTTTAAGTTTGTATTTTCAATCTTACATCATGCATTTTCATTTTGTTTCAAACTACTTTACATACATTAAATCATGAAAATATGGGAATAATTCGTGGAGGATTCCATGACAGAATTTTAGAAATCAAATTGGAGTTAACTTGGTCTTCCTAAAGAATGATAACAGCCATGAATGAGATTGTAGCAATGGTTGGTAGAATCGATAAACTCCAAGAGTAGTTTATCAAGATTCAATAAGAAATGAATGATCAAGCAAAAAAGTTCCAGGATGATTCAAAATAACAAATGACCAAATTAATGGACATGGTGAATGTCGTGTTCTATGGAGAGAATCGATTAGAAGATCCCATCGTAAACGCTTTGAATGGGATTGTGAATGTCAGTGGTGGAGTCGAAATGACAGTAACAGGTAATCAAGAACCCATTAAGGAGTAAGATATCTCAAGTCAACTCTAAAAAATAAGATGTGGTCGAAAAAGGACCAACAATGAATGAAGAAGATAAGCTTTACTCAAAGAGGATGGGCATAGAAGAGGACCGAGTGTTGGTCAAAAAAGCTAAGAATGATCAATCTCTCATGTCATCGCTAAGTAACCTCTACTCATAGGGAGTAGATAAAAACAAAAAGAAAGTACAGGGTTTTTAGTTCCCTCCTTTCTACTTTTCGTGTAAAGCATTACGTTAAAAATGTTCACATTCGGGTTGATTATGCTGCGATATGTCCCGCCACAGTGGACTCCAAATGAGAAGTGAACCTATAAGGAGGTTCCTTGGATAAAATAGACTGGAGCCCTAGATTGTTCAACTAAGGCTCCTAGCAACCTTGAGGGAAAGTTCCAAGATCCTTTAGAACAAGTAATTCAAATGTGCAAGATAGAAGAGAAATGGGTTAAGGTTCAATGCTCAGAAATCGTCACCCCAACAAAGATTAGTGTAGCCAAATCTGATGGAGAACACGTGGCGCAAGAAGATGGGAAAGGAAATCAAAGCAAATGGACTCCAATGGATGTAATCCGTGACTGGCCCACAAGTTTAAGAACGATTTGGGAAGATGCAACCTTAGAAACTCCTCAAACACCTATATCAGATTTCCTGATGATAAGTGGAGATCTAGACAGTTTAGAGAGTCTGACGAATACTCCACCAATCACAACTACAATAAATGCTCAGAATCAGGCAAAAACCATCATCACCAAGGAAAATCGCTTTGGATCTAAATTTGGGTCCAATTTCCAATCAAGGGAAAGGGAGAGCTGAAGGGGCAGGAAGAAGAGAGAAATGCCAATCTAAAAGGAGAGGGTAGTATTTCAGAGAATACAAAGAATATTTTCCAGTTTGGGAATGTTAATGTTGAACCACAATTATTGGATGTAACTGAGGAAGAAGATCCAATTGAGGATCCAGAGCAGGATGCTTGAATACGACGAGAATGAAATTTGCGATTGGTATCTCGCCTTGTTTTCCATCAAACAATCGGACTACGAAGGATCTTCTTGTAGTTTTTGGACGAAGTTTAGAGTAATATTCAGAATTAACCCTTATGCTTTTGCCCACGAGCATTAAGGAATTTTTTATGAGGTATGCTATGTTAATTGTACTTTTCAGCAATTAAATATGTTTTAATTTATTTTTCAAGGGGCAATCATTTTATACATTCTCATTATCATTTTTGACACTTCTATTATTATTAGTATTCTTTTGTCCATCCCATACAAACATTTATTACTTTTTTCAAATGTATATATTCGTTCCAAATTTTCTTGGCATGTGTCTCAATCGTTAATAACATGAATGTTTCTGGATTCTAATCATGAGATAAATTTCGAGCGGTTTGTGTTTAGTAGAAACCTATGAATGCAAAAATAAGGTAGAATATGAGGTTTCTAATGAGTTATTGAGGCTGATAGAAAGGCAAAATAATCAGGTCTTATCTAGCGGACAAGAAGTTGAGATTCCGGGACTAAGAACAAAGGAGAAAAGATATAGTTAAAGATTTTCAACACTTCGTCAAGATCGTCTTTTCCCATTTTTATCAAGCATGACATGATTGAGAGGTGGTAGTACACAAGTTCATAATATATTTTAACGACCTTTGGAAGTTCATTAAGATATATGGTGTGTGGCAACATAAAAAATCCAGGAAGAATGGGAGACTCATCTAGTACTAGGGGCAAAAAGCTCGCCAATCACAAGACTCGACAATTGTTGATCCAGAAGTCATGAGCTGCTCAAAGATACAGACAATACATGTTTCCTTACTACTCGGTGAACATCCAAACTTGTTCCCTATAGTGATTGATGAAGTCACTAACTCTGACAGACAAACTGGTGACTAAAAATATTGTTTGATATCGTATATGTGAGCCTGAAAAGTATTAAAGGAAAGTTCCAAAGCAGATTTTCTATCTAGTAGTGCATCAGATGATTTTGAGTCCCTAAGTTCCTACTGTGCATATCCGCTATGAAAAAATTGAATCAGATGACGAAACCTAAAAGTTTTATCATAATGAGGTATCCAATGCTTTGGGACATGAATTGAGATAATGCTAATTTCTCTAAAAAGGTTTACTATCCTTTTGCTAGTAAATTAGAGTTCTTTAGTACTGACAAAATTTAAGGTTTGCACTATAGGGATAAGAGCGACCGTATAATGGAGATGGTTGAAATTAAGTGAGGAAAATAATGAGAATTGTCATAAGAAATCGCCTTTCATCATGAATGCACGTCAAACATCAGTATGTGCTTGAACAAGGGACAATGATGTTTCTATTTAGCCTTACCCACAGTGATTAAGATTATGTTACTTCAAGACCAAGCTGAATGATCCCAAGTTCAACACAATCATTTCAACCTCATTGAAGAAAAGAGATCAGAAGCTATCCACCACGAACATATATGTCAGAAGCAAACTAAGCAAGCTTACAAGTTTTGGAAGGGTGATATGGTGATTGAAAAGATCTTGCCAATTCATAAAGATTCCCATGAGAAATAGGTGTCTAAAGGAGCGACGACCAAATGTTGTCAATAAGGCCTTTTCTAGAGAAGCGTTATTTTTTATAGAGATCAATGAATATCTGTTGAGTGGCCCAACAATTTTGATTCTAGATTAGAAATACTACACTCAAAGAAGGAAGAAAAAAGAAGAAAAAAAAGAAAGAAAAAAGAAAAAAAAAGAATAAGTAATAAAAAGAATGAGGAAGATTGAAAAGGGGCTTAAGACAAGAATCCACCAAGATTGTTTTAAAGCTAAAAGAATGAATTGAGGTGAAAATCTGAAAAGGTAGCTCGAATACATTTTGATAGGCTCCAGGCAAGTAAAACACCCTCAAGAGTCTGATGTTTTGAAAGGAGCTATTTTGGCAAAATTTTCGTTCTTCTATACATAAGCTTACCTCAACGCTCCAAATTGTATCAAGTTGATTGGTTCAGGAACATTCATGTTGGTGATGCTTGAAGCATTTGACTTTTTTTCTTGATTTTTATCATGATTGTCATGATTTTGTAAAATTCCAATTTTATCATTTCAAACCCCAACTCTGTGCATTTATAAGTGTCTTATAAGTAGATTAACATAGTTCAAAAGAAAACAAAAGATTTCTTGGTATTACTTTAAATTGATCTTTTTAAAGTGCATGAAATCCTAAGTAGCCCAAAACCTTGACACTCTTGTTCATTTGTTAAAGAGTGCATGCCAAGGAATGATTTGGAATGATATGTGAACCAAGTTCATAATCATTTGATCCCCATCAAAGAAGTCTCTCTGAGATATTTGGATCGGGGCAAAGAAACAAGTTGATTTCTTGAGTGATGGAAATCTTATAAGCTATTTCTTGGGGAAAAAGAATAGACGATGCCAAAGTAATGAAGTATTCCCCAATCTTGAAAGCAGATGGTCCAAGAGATCATGATGGCTGAAGGATGGAACTAGTAACACTTTCTCAGGACGTCATCGGTGACCCATCAAGAAACAGATGATTGCTATATTTGAAATGGTCACATATCCCAGCTCGTATAAAATGAAAGATATTATGTTAGAAGGGTTGATCAATTTTTTAAGTGTCCATGAAAACATGAAGAAAATCCCTCAAGATGTTTGTCAACACTACTGTTTAGTAGCACTAGAATGTGTGCATTCAAGGTTAAGAGATTTTGGTATGAAGAGAGCCGGAATACCCACATTGGGGCATGACTGAACCCACATCATGTTGAGATGACAAAGATTTAGACCAAGAAGACATTGAGAGTGGGTCTTACAAATGTTGAGCATTTTGAATGTTTATTTCAACTATAAGTATTAATGTGGGGCATTTTTGAAAACCCATATCGACCTGTGGAAATATCATTAAATTGAGTAGATAATTCCAATGAGGTAGAAAGGTACGAAGAATGAAAATGGTGAAACAGAGACAGTGGAGTTTAGATATGATCATTTTGTCCATCATCAGTTGCATTATTCTGGTGATTTCACATGCATTAATATTGGCGAGCTAAAGCATCCCACTTGTATTCCCACTGAGTTTTGTTCTTAAGTGTCATTTTGATGTCCTACAAAAGCTCTTAACACTATGCAAAGAGCTTCACTGACAAGAAATATAGGCAGAAGCCACAGGAAATGATGAATGTGTTGTCAAATGTTTTACGAAAATCTGGACATAAGCCACAAGAAATGATGAATGTGTTGTCAATTTTTTTACGAAAATCTGGGCAGAAGATACAGGAAAGGATGAATGTGTTGTCAAATGTTTTACGAACCAGTGATTATGGTGTTGAACCAATGTTACGATCATATGGTATTTCCATTTGTTGATCCGAAATGAAGATTGACTTCTTCAACCCCAAGGATAGAAGTGAGATATGATGAAGATTTCTTTCCACGGAAGGGAGCTGAAATTTTAACGACAAGAAGCTAGTGGAGCCAACTAAGATTGAACAATAGGTTGTTGTTAAGAATCTCGAGATCATATGGTCCAAATAACCTTGTTCGAGATCTGATTAGATGTGGAGACATGAAAGGAATTGGGATAAATCTTTCTTGTAATGTGTTTCAAGAATCAAATTAGAATAGACGATGCTCTCCTAATTAATCTTTGATGAGTTTAGCATATCTACATCTTCATTTTTCAAAGATGATAGATTCTCTTTTCAAAGATGAAAGCTTTATTGGATTTCTACACAAGTCCAAGCAAAGAAAGCTGGTGTTATTCAGGACAAAATGGGGCATCAAGATCATAATTCTGACTATGGCAAGAGTTCCACAAATGAAACATTTCTTTTGAGACTTTAATGAAACAAAGAAAAACACAAATATGCAAGTGGATCAGATGGTTTATCAAAAATGCCAGCTTGAAATGACATTTTGACTAAGTGAATGAAGACCGAGTTTACCACTTTGAAGTCAAATAAAGATTGCATCAACATTTTTGCATTCATAATAACATCATTTGCATATAATAAATCATACATTACATTTAGATGCATATACATTGCATTCATGCATCAAAGCAGAATTTTATAGATTTTTCAAGAAAAAAAAGAGAATGAAAAGATATAATTCAAGCCTTGAATAAGGGAATTATATTCCGAGTGGCAGAACCTCACGAATTGAGGAACCCAATACACATAACAATCATCATTTTGAAGTGGGGCATGTTACCCAACTAATGAGATTTTAAAAACTAAGCCTTCGGGGGTTTCTTGATTTGTAAGTCCTTCGGGCCATCTATAAGACCTTCAGTGCAGGATGTTTTTGTAATATCCTCAATATTGGGTTAGTGACTAGATTGAAAAATTTCAGAAATTGGTGATTAAAGTAGGGTAATTGAATAGTTCAATGATTTATTGGAAATATATGATGAAGGTTATTTAGTAATTGTGGAATGAATTAAAGGGTAAAATGGTCATTTGACAAGGAAGATTTTTATTTTTCCTTATAAGATAAGGAAACCACGTAGGAAGAGGGAAAAGGAAGTTCCAGAGTTCTTTTCATCTTTCTTCTTTCTCTCCATCGTGAACCAAGGTTGCAAAGGGTAAGTCCTCTTGTTAGATAATTTCTTGTTGAATTCAAGGTTTGTTTATGATCATTAGATGATAATTAAGCTTAAAGAAAGCTTAAATCATCTTAAAAGCAAAGGATGGTGGAGTTAGGAGAGATTAAAGATTAAGGATTTTCAAATGAAATCTTGGAATAGAATTGATTACTCAAATTGGAAGATAAATTTGACTTGTCATCAACTTAATTAAGAGATATGAAGTGATAGAATTGAATTAAGAACATATTGAAAAATTGGTATGATTATTGATAACCATGTGAAGAAAGGAATTTTGAGATTTAAAGGGTGGTAAAGGAGTAGAAATGAATTTAAGTATGTATATAAGAGTTAAGAATATGGTAGAGGATGTAATATGAAGTGTTTAAGTAGAATTGGAGTGATTTTCGGGCTTAAAATGAATTTTGGGCTATATGCATCGATGCACATTCAATGTGTAACGATGCATCAAGGGTAATTTCCAGAAATTGTTCAGTGTATATTGATGCATAGGAAGTGCATCGATGCACCCCTTAAAAATGGAAACATCGAATGCAATTAGTGCATCGATGCATAAGGAGTGCATCGATGCACATGTTAAGGGATACATCGATACACTGTAGAATGCATCGATGCACTTTAAGGGGAAATTGAAATAGACATTTCTTTTGGTCTAAGAAATGATAGATTAGAGTATATCAATGGGATACTGATATGTATTAATGTATGATTATGTAGATATCGAACATGAACAAGTTCCGGAACGAGTATCAAGTTAAGATTCGATCGAAAGAGTGGAAATCATAAAAGTGGATTGGAACTTAGTGAGGCCAAGGTGAGTGCACATTATTTAGTATATGATGTTCAATAGAAAATAAGACTTGTGATAAGTCTATTTCCAATAGTAAAATGCATGAATTCATAGAAGTATGTGTTTTCTATGATTTATATGTGTGCATTAGTATATGTGTTATTGATATGAATATGGTAAGTAAAAGGGATTAATGGTGATAATAAGAATAATAATAAGGATAATGAAATAATATGTATATGTGAATATATGTAAATGAGAATACATAAGAGTAAGATATAAGCAATGTAACAAGAAGTGTGAAATAACATAAAAAAATTGATATAAGCTATGCAAAAGTGATTTACATGATTATATGTATTTTGATCCAAGTTATGTGAATATATGAGAATAAAATATGAGAATACATGCTATGTGATGTATATATGAACATAGGTGAACAAGAAATGGCATACGTATATGAACAAATGAGAAATGAGATAAGCCATATGAAATAATCTATGTGATTACATGTAATATGTAATATATGCTATATGAATAATATTCTTACACATACATGTGGTATGTGGCAGAAGAGAAAGAACAAGTGATATGAAATGTTATAAATGATAATGCCCATGTTATGTAATATGAGAGCTAATGGTATAGTTGGCATGCCAAGAGTCGAGGGTTTACCTATGTCTTTTGAGGCATATGGACAGTTTACCTAGGTTCTTCGGGACCTATGGACAGTTACCGAGGTTCTTTATGACCTCTGGATAGTTTTCGGGGTCTTTCTGACCTCTGGATAGGTCCTTCGGGACATTTATATGAGCTGTGGTGACAGCGTAGTAATGCACAACCTCAATGTACTCACATATCTTGAGTTCTCAAAAGTATACATGGGCTAATAAAGAAATAATATAAATGTATTGTACGTGATATGTGTAGGAGTGATATGTTATGAAAAATGGATTATAAAGATTATGGGATGCTATGTGTGATTCTTGGTGATATGAACGGTATTATATGATTGATATGATGATGTGTATATGATTTTAAGGAGTCATATGTTGATAAAAAGATTAGGTATAAGAAGGTATGATTAAAGGATATAAATGATAATAATACGGATTATAGAATAAGATTAACAATGGAAATGGTGAATAATGGGTATATGTGTACAGTTGATTATATGTGAAATTATATTGTTGTGTATGATAGCATGAGATGATATGTACATGCATGTTTGAGTAGTTAGAGTTACTTTTATATGTTAATGCCTCACTAAGTCATAGACTTAGCGTGTGATTGTTCCACACGTAGGTTACAGAAGTGAGAAGAGTAAAGAGCAATGTGGAGCAAGACATGTCAGTTTCCTTACCAAAGGTCATATCAGAAGAAAGGTGAATAATATGTATTTTAATATATGAAGTTCTAGTTGGCATGTATTCAAAAGAATATATTGTATAAGCTCTAAATGGTTCTGTAAATGTTTGAATAAGTTATATGTATAAAAATTTTAAATTACTCACTATTTTATACAAGTAAATGTTTTGAAAAGTCAATGTGACACCTCGGACTCAGATCCGGTTCGAATATGGGTTGGGGGTGTTACAGTTTTCAAATGAGATTTTAGAAACTAAGCCTTTAGGG
Organism: Hibiscus syriacus; assembly: GCF_006381635.1. NCBI lineage: Eukaryota > Viridiplantae > Streptophyta > Magnoliopsida > Malvales > Malvaceae > Hibiscus > Hibiscus syriacus. The sequence continues at coordinate 1,327,641 of NW_024063505.1, read as the reverse complement.
GTTTCTTGATTTGCAAGTCCTTCGAGCAACCCATAAGACCTTCAGTGCAGGATGTTTTTAAATGAAATTTTAGAAACTAAGCCTTTTAAGGGTTTCTTAATTATCTCAAGAGAGTTGTTAAAGGAAGCTAAGCCTTTTAAGGGGTTCCTTGACAACTAAGAAACTAAGCCTTCAGGGGTTTCTTGATTTTTAAATCCTTCGGATCATCAGTAAGTCTTTCGATCATGATGTGTAAATCCTTCGGGTCATCAGTAAGTCTATCGATCATGATGCTTAAATCCTTCGGGTCATCTGTAAGCCTTTCGATCTAGATGATAAGACCTTCGGGCAGAATGTTTTCAACATTTCCAATGGAGAGTTCATAATGAGAAGAACTCATCCGACAGAGGGAAAAGAAGTTCATAATGAGAAGAGCTTGTTCGACCTATCACTCGATTCACGGCATTTCGAATCAGTGACGCATCGCTTGAGGGATTAATATTTCCAATGGAGAGTTCATAATGAGAAGAACTTGTTCAACCTTGGTTTGATTCCATCACAGAAAGAGGTGGATCAACATTTTCAATGGAGAGTTCATAATGAGAAGAACTCATCCAATGAGGAAGAAGAAGTTCATAATGAGAAGAACTTGTTCAACCTTGGTTTGATTCCATCACAGAAAGAGGTGGATTAACATTTTCAATGGAGAGTTCATAATGAGAAGAACTCATCCAACGAGGAAGAAGAAGTTCATAATAAGAAGAACTTGTTCAACCTTGGTTCGATTCCATCACAGAAGGAAATGGATCAACATTTTCAATGGAGATTTCATAATGAGAAGAACTCATCCAATGAGAAAGAATAAGTTCATAATGATAAGAACTTGTTTAACCTTGCTTTGATTCCATCACAGAAGGAGGTGGATCAACATTTTCAATGGAGAGTTCATAATGAGAAGACTCATCCAACGAGGAAGAAGAAGTTCATAATGAGAAGAACTTGTTCAACCTTGGTTTGATTCCATCATGGAAGGAGGTGGACCAACATTCTCAATAGAGAGTTCATAATGAGAAGAACTCATCCAACGAGGAAGAAAGAGTTCATAATGAGAAGAACTCATCGAACTAAGAAGAAGAAGAAGTTCATAATGAGAAGAACTTGTTCAACCTTGCATTAGTATTTCCAGTAGATAGTTCATAATGAGAAGAACTCATCCAACAAGAGAGAAGAAGTTCATAATGAGAAGACTTGTTCAATCCAAACCTTTACAACGAAGGATATCCAAATCAAACGCAAAAAAAAGACAAAAACTGGTTGTCTTTTTCGTCTTTGCCTTATTATTGTTAACACAAGAATGTGCAAAGAGAGGTAGCTATAGACACCTGTTTTTGTCCGGCGGCGACATTTGTTTTCTCCTCTGATAAGAGTTGAGAGAATTACTTATTCTTTCTCTCTTATTTCTAAAGTAAGGAAAAATGAAAGGGGTTTGGGGTAAAGGGTATCGGTTTGGGTTTAAATACCCAAACCAAAACGACATTGTTTCGTACCCCAAACCCATCCGTGTTTTCGAGTCATGGGATAACTACACTATTAGTCCCTAGGGTTTTGTAATCTCACTTTTCAATTATGTACTGAAGTTCTTCATTATTTGATTTAGAGCCTTTATTTTTCATTATTTGTGTTTTAATCCTATTATTACATGTTATGTTATTTTTATTATTATTTGACATTGGTAGTAATATTTGTTATTATTTCATTTTGATCACTAAGTTATTGTATTTATGTATTTTTTATATTATTCGAATTTGTCTATAATGTTTGCAAATATATCGTTTTAGTCCTTGTTTTAATTTGGTTTAATTGTGATTCAACCTTCAAGTTTTTTGATTTATTGCATTTTAGTTCTAAATTTCATTTTTGGATTATTTTCATTCTAGCACCTGTACTATTTAATATTTGTAATATAAATCTGGTTTATTTAAAATTTCTGATCAATCCCTTAATTTTCTGTTTTATTATTTTAATCCTTTAAATGTCTGTTTTTGCTATTTTAATAATTTAATTTTCTGTTTTTGTACTTTAAATGTTTATTAATATCATTTTAGACCATTAAGTTTTTGTAATTACTATTTTAAAACTTAAAAGTTTATGTGTTTGCCATTTTTGTTTTTTTAAAATTTCATTTTGTGATATTTGGTCTTCATAATTTATATTTTTACTATTCCAATCTTTTAAATTTATGTTTGTACCATTTTAGCCCTTTGATTTTCTAATTTTGTTATTTTGATCTTTAAGTTTTATTTCTTTATTTTGGTCTTTATAAATTCAAACACTTATTTTTGTTATTTTGTATTTAGATTTGTAATATTTATTTGTTTTTATTTTAGTCCTTTGAATTTCCTCATTTAAGTTATTATTTTGAAGCAAATTAATTAATATTCAATAAATTGATCATATTTTAATTTGATATTTGATTCAGGATTTCCACCATTACGATAACGTGTAAGCGGCACAATACCAATTTTGGGCGTTGTGGGATGCTAATCCTTCCCTACGCGTAACCGACTCTCAAACCCGTTTTAATCGAATCTTTGGTAAACGCATACCAGCTTTTGTCTTAAAAAACGATTTTTCTTAAAATTATTTTTAAAAGAAGTTTTTTTTTGTATTCGACCTACTTAACATAAAGGTCAATGGCGAATCTTTTTAATTTTATCCAATTTAATTCAAAATCACTGAATTTCTAAAATTTAAATCATAATCGTTTTTAAAACAATAAACAATTGTTCCAACCTAAAAATGGTTACCACAAGCTATTATCATTTATGGGTACCAACCAAATTATAAAGTAAAGGATATACATATTATTGATATACTATTTTTAAAATAATTATTGGGAAACTATATTTAATTTTTAACAAATCATAAATTTTGTTGACAATCACAAATCATAAAATATAAATTATTTTCATTATTTTAATATTTATACTCTAATTTTCGCTGTCAATTGAAATCTTCGGGTGCCACTTCTTTTTGTCCTTCCTTTCATAAGGTAAGCAAGGCAATCAAATTATTCCAATACTTAATGTAAAGTAAGTTCCAAGTTAAGACGAGGCAATTATTAAGTATTTATAGTTTTTCCCCCCAAATATTTTATTAATTAAAAATTTTCTCAAAAATAAAAATCAAAGGTAAATTTGACTTTAAAATTGTGGAGTAAAACAAAGAACAAATTTAATAACATTAATAATGTAGGATTTGACGGCAAATATAAACATGTCTTGGGGCCACTGTTTATAATATTTTTAAAAAAAAATAGGCTTGCACATGCAAAATTGGAAAAAGTAAAAAGCCCTGCCGACTGCAAATACAAATCATCAGTGTTCAACAGCGACATATTCACACACATCAATATTATCATGTATTTCCTTCAATAAAAAATTTGAGTGTCAATCTGTTGATTTGTTTTTATTTTTTAAATTATCGTCTTAAATATAAAATATGGAATCTCTAAATCAATCCCACCCTCACATTTGCAATCCTCTTGCAAGGGCATCTAGCCTCAAATTCTAGGGTCGATCCTTACCCATTAAGTAATATGTAACCGGAAACTTGGTCTATACAGTAAAAAAAAAATGAGAACTGTTGCTTCTCAATATAACTTATTTTTACCTGGTCATTCTCTCTATATAAATTTAGTTGTGGTTCTCATCACTTTATTTAGATCTTGTAAACATGAACCGAACCCAATTTACCAGAATCGATACTCGATATTATCCTAAATATGATAATCAAATTTGATCTGATACTCAAACCATATATGACCTGAATCATATCCGATCTAAAATTTAGCAAAACCGATAGCAACCCAAACCGAAACTAACCCGAACCGAAAGCAACTCGAACCGAAAGAAACATAAACCAAAAGAAACCCGAACCAAATTTTAACCTGATCCGAAAGTAACATGAACCGAATTTAATCCAACATGAAAACAACCAAATAGAAATTAATCCCAATCGAAAGTAACCCAAACCAAAAGCAAACCGACTTTAATTTATCCAATTTGATTTGAAACGAACATTGCCCTACTTTATACTTGATAAATGAGTAAAAATGGATGAGTTATTTATTGTTATTATATATATTTTAACAATGTGATGAATAGTAAAATAATATATGTTTTATTCTCTTTTTTTAATTATACTCCTAGTTAGTCACCAACTTTGGTAATAGTTTAATGAATATCATTATCACATTCGATAATGGTTTAATGATTTAATATTAATTTTTAGTTTACAAAATTATTTGAATGAAGAATTATAAAATAAAGTTACTACCTAGTATTTTGTTTTATATGATTAAAATTAATTGTCATCATTTAGATAGTATACTCAATACTATATATTTTAATTAACTTTAAAAGAAAAAAATCATTTTTTATAAAACACAAATTAACATAAAACACATATCCCAAATAAAGAATTCTCATTCAAAGAATCGAAAGTGATGTGTAGCTACTACTCTTACACATCAAACTCAATTACATTGAGTTTCTCAATAAAATTTAAAAATTCAATAAAATAGTTTGAAAGAATCAAATTCAACCCTCTTAAATCTTAAAACACCAGTAGACATAAATACTATATGCATCAATTGTTGAATTAAATCCAATCCACATCAGAACCCACAAACTCATCTTCCTCCGTAGCTACATAGATTAAAAGAAAAAGTTATTAATTTGTTTACCAAAATAAAAAATGAAATAAATTAATAATAATAATAAAAAGATGGTGTGGTAAACAAACTTTACTATAAGAAACTAAAAGAAATGTAAAAGGAAATAAAAACTTACATTCATAACCAAATAACCAACTATGACGTTATCAAAGCTTCCACATTTTCAAGGATATAAGAATTTCTCCCCTTATTCAAAATTTGACCTCCTATACTAAAAGTTGATTATGAAGCAACAGTTGTAAGAGGTACAGTCAAAATATCCCTAGCATGATGAAAAAGATGTGCATATCAATGCTCATTTTCTTTCCAAAAATTAATGATGTCAAGCTATGTTTTCCTATCAAATTTGGGGTCGTCTAAGTAAACATCTAATTGTGTCTTGGCACAATAAGAAAATATGGTCTCTTTCTTGTCATAATCCTGTAAAAATATAAAAAAAATTGTACAACTTGTATTATATAAATTATAAAAAAAATAGTAAAAATGAAATACATTAAATGAAAAATAGAAAAATAAAATAAAAAGTTAAAAATATAAGAAATTTACTGTAAAAAGGTTAAATTTGCGTTTATGATGTGCAGATGACATGCTCAAAGTTTATGAGTTCTAGCACAATTCTAAGGGCGGTTCATGTAAGATGTGTGCTTTTGAAACATATTCTTTAAAAAGCATCCCTAACTTAAATCTTACATCACATATTTTTAAAGTGGCAATAGTTTCATCCTCAAATAATTTTTCATAACAATAATTGAGAAAATATAACTTACAATGAGGATCAAGAATCACCGCAAAGGTAAACAACGTGTCATACTCATCATCACTCGAATTGAACCAATACTTATCAAACTTTTTCTTTATTTCTATTGTCATTGTTTTTCAAAACTACATCATTACTTCTTGTTAGCTTTCTTAAAAACATAAAAAATTTCTAAACATTTCGAAAATATGAATTCGTAGTAGGATAATCATTTCCTGAAATAACTCAGTTATATTAAAGATGGTTCTAAAATATCTCAAATTTTTTCAAGCATTTCCCATTAAGAATAATCATCAACAACCATTTTCTTAAAAGCTTCACGATATAAAATAGCCCTATCAAGCATCACGTATGTAGAGTTCAATCTTGTATGAACATCAAGCTACAATATTTTAATTTCTTCTATCTTGGCTAATTTCACACTAGGTCGAAAACCATTTTTTCTTGTTTCTGACCATTTGATATACTTCACATATTCTCTTATCTTGACAACAATATGTTCAATGACCTTAAGATCATCCTTAACAATGAGATTCAACACATGTGCAACACATCGAACATGAAAGTAAGCCCATCCACATAATAAAGCCCCTCGAGCATTAAAAGTTTTCTTCAAGTGATCTTGCATTTTATCATTACTAGAAGCATTATCCAGTGTAATGGAAAAATCTTATAGTCAATACCCCAATCCTGAAGTAAGTCTAGCAAAACACTATACATAGTACTTCCAGTATGCGGTGAGTTAATATGACAAAAGTTTAAAAAACTTTATTATTTAACTTCCAATTAGCATCCACATAATGAGCGATTAAACATAAATATCCCTCAGTTTGACAAGATGTCAACATATCACACGTCAAAGAAATACGACCGAAGATATTACGAAGAGTTTCTTTTAAGTTATCTTTCAAACTTTTATGCAACTTCAAGCAATCCGATTTTGCAATATTTCTACATATACTTCTAACTTGATTGTTGAAACATGCATGAATTTTTCTATTACCTTCATTTTTCAAACCAAGAAAAAGCATATACATGCTTTATAATTGCTTTAGCTATCAACTCTCTATATATTTTTTGGTCATAAACATTACCTTCTAGTCCCTCTATTCTCAAACTATTATATTATTTACATTTTTCAACGTGTTTTTACATATTATAGGTTCCATAATGTGAGTTACAAATAAAGGAAGCAATCTTACACTGTTTGCAAAGTGCCCTTTCTTTTTCATCTTTAGTCTCTGTGGAACTAATAACGAGAAAATGTTTTCAAGCTTGATTTCGTCTCTTAGAAAAAGATTGTGATTATGCTACAACATTATTGGTATCACTTGGAACCTCGCATGCATTAACATTAGATTCCATGACTGTAAAAGCAAAGAAAAATATTATTAGTATTGACTTGAACCTTACATGCACGTCAAAGACACATAATGAATCACACAAATATATTAATAAATATGTAATAAATACACATATAATTCTATTAATAATATAGAAACAAAAAAATCTGAATATAAAATTTTTAAATAAATAATGTACAACGATATAGAAATATACATAGAGTCATGTAGAATAAGTCTTTTTTCAAATAAGAATTTTTCTCGACTGACGAATAAGATATTCGAATTAGCGTGAATGAGATATACAATAAGATAAAAGATATTGACGTTACCACTTTGATTACTAAAAACTCTTGCACTTAATTTTTTAATAATAGTTATAGTAGAAAATAATATTAATTTTTAGAATAATAATAACAATCGTAACAAATTTTAGTAATGAATTAATAGCGATAATTGTAAATAATTATGGAAATAATAAAATGATATGATATTAAAAATAACTAACTAAATAAATTAAATTAAAGTGACTCTTTAAAAAAATGAAATATGGTGTATTTGGAAATTGGTAGTTATCGATTACGGCAGTAAACAATATAGGGTAAGGTGCTCGCGCAACAAGGTAGGAGGAGTTGGGCACTGGGTGAAGAGGCTCATGTGTGTGAGAGTTGAAGTAGAAAATGAGACACCTGCGCACGACAATTGGAGCTAGCACGAGTTGAGCGACGATTAAAACTAACAAGATTGAGCGATAACAGAGAAAATTATTGAATTTTGAATTTCTTAAGTTAAAGAAGAACATCATACTTATATATATAATATTTATAAATAATATATAAAATAAACTCTATATACGTAAAATTATACTTTAACCTAAATAGGGAGATATTTTTTGATTTTGAATATATATAAGGAAGTTTACTTTAGTTTAAACATAAAAGTTATTTTGAATAATAAATTAATTTAAAAAAAGTTGGTAATTTATTAAAAATATTAGATTTATAATAAAAAAATATAAAGTTTAAGAAGAATATAAAAGTAAGAATCTAATTGTAAGATTAAAAAAGGTAATAAATAAAGTTTACTTATCTTATAGATTGAAAACGGTAATAAATAAAGTTTAGTTATTTTACTTGTAATAAAAATATTAGATTTACAATAAAAATAATTGAAAATGAAAAAAAACAAAGGAAATAATATTAGATTCATAATAAAATAAATATAAAGTTTAGTTATGTTACGACTAAAACATAACAAATAAAGTTATTTATTATTTTTAAAAATTTAATGAAAATATTAAATTTATAATTGGTAATAAAATTTTCAGTAAAAAAAATTTTGTTTTATCAAATAGTTCTCATTATAATTTTTTCATATGAGATTAATATAAAAAATGATAACAAATTCTAACATGTATTATAGGATCATATTTGTATTAAATTATCAATTTATTATCTCTAAATGATTGTTTAATTCAAAATATTAAACAATTGAGAATTGAAATTAGGCCTAAATGATAAGATTAACAAACAAGAAGACATATTTTTACAAGAATATATCAATAATTCTATATACACTTAATTTTTATTAGACTCATAACTAGGGATGGGCATGGGTCGGGTTTCGGCCAACCCAACCCGAAAAATATATACCCTCCATCCGACCCGATTCGATTTTTTGAGATAAAATACGAACTCGATCTGACCTGACCCGAAATAATAAAAATAATGATTTAATTGAAAAAATAATATATATAGGGGTATTATTGTAATTACTCCTAAATATGTAAGATAAAATTATATTTTTTTCTCGGGTCAGGTCAACTCAGATTTTTCACCCTAAACCCGAATCCAATCCGACCCGAACATCACCTTTAAAAAACTCGACATGACCAGACCCGAACCCCATTTTTTTTATAAAAAAACCCAACTCGATCGGGTCAGGTCGGAACCTGTTAGGTTCAGGTCTCATGCCCATCCCTACTCATAATCAATGTAACCCGAATTGACATGATCTAAAGGTTGACCTAAACCGAAAATCAACCGATCCGATATTGATCCGACCCGAAATCTAACCGATCTGGTATTATCCCGACCCAAATCACCCGATCCGATATTGACCCGACCCGATATTGACCCGATCCAAAATCGATCTGATATTGATCCGAACCGAAAATCAACCAATCCGATAATCACCCGACCCGATCCGATTTACCGTACACCCAAACTAGATCCGAACCTGATTCGATCTGATCTGAGCAAAATTAAATCGAATTTAATATAGACCCAAAATTACCGACCCAAAATATCCCGACCGAAACCTGATCCGAATGACTCGTTTGCCACCTCTAACTTTATTTTCAAAATCATCGTTTTCAGTCCACATATAGGAACGTTTTTGTTGTTCCCCCCTTAGTCACTTAATTCATAACATCTAATTATCTCTAAAACATATTATCTGATAATATTTTAATTTACGTGACTGAAATAAATATCATTGGTAGAAATAATGTTGTTTGAATTCTAATTTAATTAAAAAACACAAGAAATGAAAATTAATGTAGAAAATTGCCTAACTAGAAACGCACAATTGACAACAACTTGATACGAGTATAAATGAAGTATTTGTGGGAGGATTATGGTCGGATGGTATAGGCAGTGGGGTTTTTCTTTCATAAAACACGGGTTGACGGATCAAGGGTGTATCCCTGTATGTATGGATTATGGATGGTTGCTGGTACTGCTCGAGAGTAAGAGCGTATATCCTATATTGAGAAGGAATACGTCTCTAAAGAAAGATATTTAAAGGAGCACTCTTTCTCTTTCTTAGTGGATGCGATGAAACAACTCAATCGCACATACGTGCAGTCGTTGCCCAACCAACTCGGATTGTGACGATAATATGATTTTTAAATAATTATCTATTTTTATTACCTGATTTATAGGTTTAATCATAACAGTTTGACTTGTTAATAAATAGTTGAATGGGTCATCATTTTGAAACGGTGGAGGGCGAGTGGTCAGACTACCCATCGAAATATGTAAAGAGATGGCCACGGCGATGATCCTAAACGATAACCCACAATGGAAGTTTGGTGGGTTAAATAAACCGTGGAATTAGTGAGCAAAATTACCCTTAAAATGATTACCCAAATCCAAATCAAGACGGATCCGGTTGGACTCAATAACTCCTAATTATGTTAATGGTATAAATAAAATAATATATTTGTATTTAATTAATAATTTAAATGTAGTCAAATTTCTCAAGTAGCTTGATCCCCGGATAAAGCCAGACATGCCATGAGCTAATAATCTAATACTATATATATATAAAATAAAGAGAGAGACAGCCCTATAATTACCTTAAGCATAAAGTATAAAGTTGGGATATGTGAATTAATTTGTTAAAGCTTTTTATTAATCTTCCAAGTTCCAAAATTTGTACCTTCCCTTGTACACAAGTATGACCCATCCCTCTTGATTTTGGTAAACAAATAGGCAGAGATTATAACTCAATGTAACGGCATTAATAAAAAAATAATTATAAAACCCTATAATTACCTACCAAATAAAAATATAACCGCAAACCAGAAGCATCTGAGTAGTCTCTGTCATATTTGATTAAGACAAATCGAGAGGGCATTCCATCAATATGCTATGATCAAAGCCACTCAATCACTCTTCCATTTCTCACTTTCTCCGGTTTTAATGAATTTTCAAAATTTTGTATTATACTTGATATTTAGAAAAAGGTTAATAAAATTGTTGTAATAATAGATCTAGGATGGCCAACAGAAACTGCAAGGCTGAAAGTATAAGAAGCTTAATAATTACTACTTATTAGGTGACAAAAAAACAGATAAAAGAGAACAATAAAGCATGTAACCCAAAGTCATGGGTAAATGACATCGTCATTCACCGACACAACGCATCGCCAGGGAGTTGAAAAGTCCACGGTTCCTTTTACCTTTTTAAACCATTCCAGCCCATCCCCACGTTAGTAGTTGGCAAAGTAAACCATTGTTGTAAATTCGGAAAATAAAAATAAACCAACAACACAACAGAGCTTATATAAAGCCAGTGTTCTCTCTCTCATTTTTCTCAGCCCTTTTCTTTTTCAATTTGTTTATTCAAGTGTTCTTCTCCATTTGCTTGCTGGTTGCTCCAAAATAGTGGAGTTAGCTCTGCCTGCATTGTTTTGCTTGAACCAGAAGCAAATTCCCAAAGCAAAAAAACAAAAGATTCCATTTTTGTTTTGTTCAAAGGAATGTACTTCATATCTAAGCATATCTAGTGGGTTGTTTTCCAAATCTGTGTTTAAGCATTGTTATTTCTGTTTTCAATTTAGTCCTCCCCTGTTTTTGCTCTGTTTTTCTGTTAAAAAAGAAAAAGAGTACTGAAATGGATCGGCTTTCTTCAACAACTATTCTTCCCGACACATTCCAAGGAACAAGAGATGATTTCTCGATGCAAATGTGGATGATTTGGGGTCAAATGAAGGCGCCATTGATCGTGCCATTGTTGAGGCTTGCGGTCGTCGTTTGTTTGACAATGTCTCTGATGCTTTTCATAGAAAGGGTTTATATGGGGATAGTGATTCTGCTGGTCAAACTGTTTGGTCGAAAGCCAGAGAGAAGGTACAAATGGGAACCCATAAAAGATGATGTCGAGCTTGGAAACTCGGCTTATCCTGTGGTTCTGGTTCAAATCCCTATGTACAATGAAAGAGAGGTCATTTTCTTCCCCTATATTTTCCTATTAATCCAATGCTTCATACATATATATTGAGAAAATTTGCCATAACTCGTTCTGCAGGTTTATCAACTGTCCATTGGAGCTGCATGTGGTCTCTCTTGGCCTTCTGATCGGATCATCATTCAAGTCCTTGATGATTCAACTGACCCAACAATTAAGGTAAATATTTACCACTATCCCACCAAAAGATGAGTTCAATTATGATTTTGGTCCCCTATTATCATTATATTTGTGATCTAATCTTTATAACTTATTTTGGAATCTTTTCCTTTTATGATATCATTAATTAGTCCAAATGACTACCATTAACTAATCAAGAATCAACTGGTTGGACCACTAATGATAATATTAGAGGGGCCAAACCACAGTTTGACTCAAAAAGAAAGATTACAAGATAGGACTGATTTATGTAAAAAATAATGAAGGATATGGTGGTGTTGGAGTGCCAAAGATGGGCGAGCAAAGGGATAAACATAAAGTACGAAATAAGAGACAACAGAAACGGCTACAAAGCGGGGGCTCTGAAAGAAGGGATGAAGCACAGTTACATTAAACACTGTGACTACGTTGTCATTTTCGATGCTGATTTCCAGCCCGAACCGGATTTCCTATGGCGAACCATTCCTTTCCTCCTTCACAACCCTCAACTAGCCTTGGTTCAAGCCCGATGGAAATTCGGTAATTTTTTCTTAATTCATCTTGTTTGTTTTTCTCTTATTTTTAAAATTAAAACGAAAAAAAAACGTTTTTTTTTTGTTAACTATATTTGGAGTAGTGTCGGTGGGTCTAACCTAATAGGGTCGATGGTCCTCTTTTGCCGGCTGAGCAAAGGTTCGGACACGTGCGTGGTTCATACCGGTGAGAAAATGAAATAATGATTATATGAAAAGCAGAATTTAGTCGCTTACCAATTTCTATGACTCTGCTTTGGTTAATTATTTTTTCAAATCATAATTTATGTTTTCGTTCCGTTTTGGTCCTTTATTATTAAAAGTAAATAGATTGTTAAAAGTAAATAGAATTATTGACTTGATAATTTATATATTTTTTCAAAGATAATATGTCATTATTTTATGGTGATATGTTAATAATATCGTTAACTTTTAACAGAAAATAATCAAGACAAAACCAAAATATAACATTAAGTATGATTTTTAAAAAATAAATGACTATGATTAAAAAAATCACATGAATAAATGGGTAATTAAATTAAGAAAAAACTGATTAAGTATAGAAAGTTATATGATCGTAAAGAACCCTAGTTATTACCAAAATTCTGATATTTTAGGTCAACAATGGAGGGTTCCCCCCCCCCCCGTTTTTTTAATTGATATTCATTTTATGGAAACTTGGTGCTTGTGACATTCGAACATGGGCACAGTCTGGTGGATTAATGTGACGAGTTTTATGTCAACTAAAAGAAGCCTAAACTCAATAAAAATTGACCCAAAAATGTGTGCTAATTAATGTGGGATTCACTTTTTAGTTGTAAAAAGCTGCCAAGAGAGTTCCCCTAATATCCTTCGCTGCCCTTTGGGAGGGCATATTTTGGGCTTAAAAAAAATCTAGTGGCTTGTATGCTTGTCATCTTAGTCTTGTCTCATATACCCTGCAAGCTGCATGTGCTAGCTTTGTAAAGTGGTGGACCTTCAACCAGTCATTATCCATGGTGGGCTAACCGACATTTTCTTTTGGATTTCCCTCTTTATTTTCTTGATTTGCTTCATTAAATGACAGCTAAGGGCAATTGTTTTCTCTTTTTTTTTAATATGGTTTACAGTGAATTCTGATGAGTGCTTGATGACAAGAATGCAAGAAATGTCATTGGATTACCATTTCACTGTGGAACAAGAAGTGGGGTCTTCCACCTATGCCTTCTTTGGCTTCAATGGTAATGCAAAAGCAAAAATGAACCTTGGATTAGAATTTATTATAGATGAATGGGATTAAAAAGGACCCTTCTTTGTCAAATTTGGTTTAGGAACTGCTGGAGTGTGGAGAATTGCTGCTTTGAATGAAGCCGGAGGATGGAAAGATCGAACCACCGTCGAGGATATGGATTTGGCCGTTCGAGCTAGTCTCAAGGGTTGGAAATTCCTCTACCTCGGAAATCTTAAGGTATTGTCATCCAGCAATCCGTGACGTATTCGTGTATTTGTGTCGTGTGTTAATAGTATTTGTTATGTAGGTGAAAAATGAATTGCCGAGTACCTTGAAAGCTTACCGATATCAACAGCACAGATGGTCTTGTGGTCCAGCTAACCTTTTCAGGAAAATGGTCATTGAGATCATAAAGAACAAGGTTAGTTAAACCTAAACCAATTCGTAAAACGAGTTATGAACACTCGAAATCGGTTGAAACAGTCTTTGATTGTTTGTAAAATTTTATTGCAGAAAGTTTCGACATGGAAAAAAGTACACGTAATTTACAGCTTCTTTGTGGTTAGAAAGATTGTTGCACACATCGTTACATTCATTTTCTACTGCGTTGTTTTACCTGCAACTGTACTTGTCCCCGAAGTCGAAGTCCCGAAGTGGGGAGCTGTTTATATTCCTTCTATAATTACCCTTCTCAATGCTGTTGGAACTCCAAGGTAACTCCAAATCGAATTTCAAGTTCATCCGTTGCAAGGGGTCGTTGAGTTTGAATATTTGTAGCCCATGGACTATGTCCTGCTTTTGCTTACAAATTTGTTTATGTTCATCTTTCAGGTCACTTCACTTACTGGTTTTCTGGATCCTCTTTGAAAACGTCATGTCCTTACATCGAACTAAGGCTACTTTCATTGGTCTGTTGGAGGCCGGTAGAGTAAATGAATGGATTGTCACTGAGAAACTCGGAGATGCTCTCAAGGCTAAAGCAGCAGCCGTAAAAGCACCTCGAAAACCTCGTTCCCGGTTTGGAGAAAGGTAAAGGCTATCAAATTGAATCTGCTGTTACAACCTTAAATTTTTCATTCGATGATTTTACGCTTAACGTTTGAATACCGGCAGACTCCACGTCTTGGAGCTTATCGTCGGAGCGTACCTGTTCTTCTGTGGCTGCTACGACGTTGAGTTCGGTAAAAACCATTACTTCATATACCTTTATGCACAAGCAATCGCCTTCTTCATCGTGGGATTCGGATATGTTGGCACCATTATCCCCAACTCATAATGCAACTCCCTAACATAGTCGTCGTCGGTGTAATTCTTTTGGCTACTAACGCCATCAGCAGGTCGTACTCTACTTCAGCTACTGAATATTTGGTGAATAGGAACAATTTTTAGCTGTGTAAAAAAGAAAACAAAAACCAAAAAAGAACAAAAGGGGTTATTCTTTAAGGATGAGAAGTTAGTTGTCTTTGTGAATATGGAAGAAAATAAGGGAAAATACAGAGCAAATGTTGTAATGGTAATGCATCATACAGAGGATAATGAAGGCTGTTTCTGGGTATAGATATAGAGATGATTTCGGATTGAATTGTTTGCATTTATTTTCTTTGTACACCTTTTCCCATTCTGCTTTGGTTGGGAATTGTTTGAGACAATAAGATAATGGGGAAAAGCTTAATTTTCAGAGTTGATTCTCCATTGATCCTTGTGACTCTGTGTAACACATAATTCTCCAAATATTATTTGAAAATTAAAAAATCAGAAGAAATTTTGGTGTATATAAATGGCCTTTTTCTTTCAGTTGCCAACCACTCACATTGTGTCATTAATGAATTAATAAATTGGAAAGTAGTTGAAATATAATAGTGAATTTATAATCTCAACTACACAGTCTGTTAATCAATCTCTCAGTGGTACCATGACAGCCTTTTTCCGTCATGAAATTAATCACAATCCTACTTTTTTGTCTGGTAATAATGAGCTTGAATTCTTGATTATTAGTCACAAGTAGGGATGTCAATGGACCCGGCCATAATTTGTAGATTCAGATCTATTTTATAAGGTTTAGATCTTAACATTTTGGACTCAAGGGATCGGATTAGATCTGGATCTTCTTATTAAAGTAAAGATCCGGATTCAAATTTGACACTAAGATATTGATTTGAATTCGTTTATAAAAAATCCTACCTTTAGTTTTAAAAAATATATAAATGACATAATAGATTTTAAAATATATATAAATTACATAATAGGTTTTAATGCTAATGGTGAATGGACAAGAGTGAGGAAGACTCCTGATAACCTTGTCCTTGAGTATCAAAATAAAAGCAATCAAGAAAAAGAAAAAGTCACCATTAAAGAGAGGGTTTGATGAGTATAGTGGGGAGGAGGATTTTGCAAGATCAAAGAGACAAAACACTAGAACGGTTCTGGTGAGGGTTGAGATTGATCAATACTTGGAAAGTCCTACTTTGCCTTGGTATAATAAATTTAATGTTCTTAGTTGGTGGAAAAGAGATCGATATTCCTTTACTTTACGAAAAATTGCCAAAGACATTCTTGTAATTTAAGTCTCTTCGGTTGCTTCGAAAAATACATTTAGCACGGATAGAAGAGTGGTTAGTGCTCACAGTTCTAAGCTTCATTCTCAAAATGTGGAGGCTTTAATGTGCTTGCAAAATTGGATGACTGAAAACGTCGAAAGTAATTTTGTATTTATTAATAGTTATATTATATTCCTTTCTTTGCTTTAATTTTATATTTCACGTTATTCTCTAATGTAATTTATATTTATTTATGATAAAGACAATTTTAAAGGAACACATGATTGTTCTACTATTAATAAAAATTATGATGATGATACGGAAGTGGTGGATATCATTGGCATAGTATATAAAAAAGTTATTATATTACATAACCTTAATATTAATTTTTAAATTTCACAAAAAAAATTCATTAAACAAAATTTCCTTTTTGATTGGGTGTTGTTTGTTTTAGGATGTTGATAATTTAAGTAGTGATGAAGAATAGCGCTCTAAGAGGTAGAAGTGAAGTACTCAACTTGCGACAATAAAATGTTTCATGATCTACATTTTTGTAATGTTTGTGTTATTCAAAAGATATTTGGTAATTGTGTTGGAGTTTTTTTGAGGTTTTAGTTTATCGTTTTTTATTTTGTTACTAGTTGTATTGAAATTAATCTTTCCTCCATTGGAGATGTGATATGAAATTAGTCAATGACAGTTTTATTATGTTAAAAATTAGGTTGAATAGTCATTTTTTTAACAGATCCGTTTTGGACCTGGATCCGTGAGATCCATTGGATATGAATCTACGTCAAAGTATATATCACGTAGAGGTGAGAGACTCTGCTTAAACCTAAAAATTATTCCACTAATTACTAAAAATTTCAACTTATTCGAGTCATATTTATAACTCAAACTTTATTTGAATTTTTTTGAGTTAAAACTGTAAAATTATGAGGGTTTTTTTAGAACCAATTAAGTTTAAAAAAATTTAATTATTTTAAATTAAGTTGAGTTTACTCACTCTTAGCCTTGTAGTGGACGAGCAACGAGTTTTAAAAGAATAAAACAATACGGGGAAAGTTTAAATTGTACAAGCTTTCCACATACCATAGTGAATGAGCCTTGGTGCACCTGAAGGATAGAAGTGTAGCAGCCTAACTTTCAAAGAATAAAATGAATGATGAAAAAGAAGAAAAGAAAGATGAAAATGTTCGAAGAAGAAGCACTTTGATTTACACTTTGCTCGCGGCAAAGTTGTCACACTTGGGCTATTAACTCGAGTGTTGGTAGTTTGTTGATTACTTAAACTCAGATCACTTTGGAAATGTAATTTTTCACTTCATAAATAATGTCAAACATCTAAAAATTAATTTAAAATTATGATTAAAAATTATTTTTTTAATTTAATCTAAAATCTTGAATATCTAATTTTTACGGTAGAAAATCATTTTTAGAGTGAAATTATGTTTTTATTCTCAATTACTTCATTTTAATTTACAACATAATGTCTAAAATATTTATTTTATCTTTCCAAAGTTATTTTTTTAACAGCAGTTTTAAATTAAATTTTTAAACCAACATTTTCAAAAACACTTTTAAAATTATGTTTACAGTATTTTTCAAAATTACTTCTAAAAAGTAATAACAACTAACTCGTATTTCTTTTGAAAATTGATTTAAAAATATTTTTAAAAGTGATTTTGAAAAGTGTAGTTTAAAATGTAATTATTTGAAATTATTGCTAAAATTTTATTTTATAAGGATAAATTATTAAGATAATTAATTAATAATTATATATATATATAATATTTTATTAAGAAAAAATATGATATATTTTTAACATGTAAACTTAAAATTATTACGCAATAATAATTTAGATACGTGTTTTAATAAAATAAATAATATATGTACTTCAAGTAAAAATATCTTTAAATTTTTATCAATTTATATTTAGTAATCAATTTGAAAATTAATAAAAAAATAATTACACATACGTGTGTATTACCTTAAAAACCAATTAAAATTATATAAGTAAGATAAAATATAATCTCATCCAAAAATATTTTTTTATAAAAAAACAAAAAATTTAATTTTTGAGGTTAGATTGAAAATCACTATGATTTTAAGTCAAATTTTAGGCGTTTAGTTTAATTATGAGGTGAAAAATTATTTATTTTTCATTGTGAAAAACATTCTCAAACTGGTTTGGGGCATTAGACTAAATATAAGTGTGCAATGGGCTTTGTACCCTGCTCTTTCAATTGTTACTCACTTGTGCTAGGCTAGGTTTAGCAGAAACCCAAAACTGCTGCAGCAGCTTCTCCACTCAATGATATTTCGAGCCACCGTTCAACATGGTACCAGTTAAGCTGTTAATGAGTTGTGAATCTGTTGGGTTTAGTCAGCTGAGTGATTATAGAGTTTTGTTAGGCGTCGAATTATAAACACTAAACCAATGGGATGGACTTAGAACCCAATTTTTAGTCGAATTAATGAACCCTTTAAGTAAATGAAAATCAGAATTCGCTTGTACCCTGAATGGCCGACGTTCTTCCTTTGTATTGTTCTGGTAGTAAATGGCGCCGATTTAACACTGAACAAGGAGAAGTAAAAAAGCTTCAACCCTAATAATTGAAGAAACCTGAAGGTGCTTCATATGTACACTTAATTTCTTCTAAGATATGAGCTTCAGATGCTGGTTTTATAGTTCTTCAAAATTTGGCAAAATAACCCTTTGTGCATCTGAATTATAAATGGATCCAACACATTTCGAAGAAAACATAACATAAATGAAACATTGCATCGCAAAAACAAGAAAAAAGTCACGAGGAAAATATCATTCATATCTCTCCGCTGCCAACATTTCATAGGAGCCTGCTCATTTTTATTAGCATTTAGCAAAACAAAACTATAAACTAAAAGATGTTAAATCACAGAACTTTGAGAATGTCTTCAGCTCCACTGAAAGTGAAAGCCCCACCTTCTTCCAAATTAACAAGTTTAACCACTCCATCTTCGGCCAACAGCGCGTACCTTCTAGAGCGGATTCCCAGTCCAACCGGCTTATCACTCAAATCCATTTCGCACCCAATTTTCTTGGTGAATTCCCCATTCCCATCCGACAACAAAAGCACCTCGTCCTTGATACCCAGATCCTCTTTCCAAGCCCTCATCACAAAGGCGTCGTTCACCGAGATGCAGGCGATGGTGTCCACTCCTTTGGCTTTCAGTTCCCCCTGATTTCTCAACGAACCCGGGGAGGTGTTTCTGGGAGCATGTGGGAGTGAAAGCACCGGGGACGGCGAACAGAACGGCTTTCTTGCCGGCCGTGAGGGAGGAGATGCTGGTAGTTTGGAGTTCTCCATCGGAGTCTAAGTAGGATAGGGTGGCGTCGGGAAGTTTATCCCCGACGGAAATAACGGCGGAGATTTGGGTGGTCTTGGTGGAAAAGGAAATGGGTTTTGAAAGGCGGCGGTGGAGGTTGAGGGAAAGGGGAGAAATGTAGCGCTTCGAAGAGAGGGATTTAGAGGAAAGTTTGGCGGTGGCGTTGGGAAATGAAATGGCGGAGGCTGATGAGACGAATTTCGAGATTGTTAAGGAAGCTGCCATTGTTAACGAAGATGGGGAGGGGACAAGAGAGGGTGAAGGTTTTGAGGGATTTGTGAAGGTTAAATGGGTTTGAGGGCGAAAAGAACAAGTCAAGTGAGAGGAGAAACGGGCGAATGACACGTAAAGACAAATTATTTTCTTTTTAGATTTTCTAGCTGGGAAGTTGGTTTTCATTCAACCATACAACTCTTGATGATAATGTTTTATTTTTTCCCATTGTAATGAACTATATTTGAATGTAAATAGTCAACTCGATTCATATGTGATATTATGTCATTAAAAATATTTTTAAATTTATTTTTGTAAGTATATATATGTAATTAGTTGTAGTTTACTCTAAAAATAATTTTTTTTATTGAAGTGACATCACACATAGAATTATCACGTCCGTATGAAACATGATAGTTAGTCAATTAACAATTTTCATCCAATCAGATGCCATTTTACTCCAAAATAAAATATTTATATTAAAATATTCCAAACAAAAAGGAGACAACGTGACAATTTGTGCAAACGTTAGGTAGTTTTGTTATTATGCCAATAAAATTAAACCCATATTATATTAAAATTACGCACAATATTAAAATTGACTCTTAATATTTATTAAAATTATCATTTTTGACTTTCATTTTTTAGAGTATTATAGGCTTTAAGGAGATATTTGGTTCACAGAAAAGATTATTATAAGGGGAGTAATAATTTCTAAAATCACATACTTATGTTCGATCTAGGAGCATTCCCTCCAGGGGTAATAAAGCATTTCCTACAATAGTGTTTTTTGAGTTTTTTTTGGAAATTTCATTTCCTTTATTGTCTTAGGTATTAGACAATTATCTTCCTTTAATATAAGAATTCCATTGAAATAATATGACTATTTTAAAATGGACATTCCTTTTGTGCATAATTATATTAGTATAAATTTACTTTTTTATTTATTTTCCTTGGTTCTAAATTTTTCATTAGTTATTATAAAATAAAGTGATGCATATAATAAAAAGTAAAAAATATAACTTTTTTGTTATTTTGAGCATTTATTATGTATGTGTTTGATTTAAATTTTATTTTTCATATGGATTTTATTGCGTTTATTTTTAGGATTAATATTCATAAAATATTTTTATCATATTTTTTTTGTTTCTATTAATATTGTCAAATAATTTGATATGATATTTCGTTGTACAACTTATACATATAACATGAATAAATTAAAAAATATATAGCAATTAACACATACTTAAAAAAAATTAGCTGACCCTATTCCCATATGTAATGGGGTGAGGGGGAGGTAAGGTAGTAGGCTGCCCCCAACGGGTTGAGAGCAGCTTCCGTGGAAGACCTCCGTGTAATACCCCAAAAATTTAGACAATGACCAAAATGAAATTTTTAAAGTTTGATGGTCAAAGTAGAAAATTGGGAAAAAGTTTAGAGAATTAAGTGATAAATTTCCTAAAAAGAATTTTATTCCATAAATAGATTGTTTACTCTTAGAGTGGAGTTTTATAGAAATCATATTTTTGGATTTGAATTTTAGTAAAGAAAAACTAGAAAGGGTTAAAGCCGGTAAGGAAATCGGTATTTCAGATCAAATTGGAAATTTACAAAAATTTGAAGGATTTTATAAAATGGTTGGAAATATTATTTTAATATTTTGGATCAGAGAAATTTGGTTTGGAAATGTGCAATTTTTCAGATTTAACCGAAACAGTGGAATTTAGTGACTAAAACGCAAGTTTTGAAAAATTCATGGCATTTTCGTAGGTCAAAGTCAAATTAATTCATATTTGAGTTTGTATTATGATAATGATTAGATGACTTGGTTTTATGGTAAATATGAAGATTCATTAATGGAAAAAATATAAATTCCTTTTGGATTGAATAAAATATTGCCATCATAATATATAATGCCATGTGATAGATTTAATTATCATAAAATATCAATCATGGAAGAGCATTTCCAGCTTTCTTCCTCCAAGGGCCGGCAGTTTCAAGCAAGAAAGGTAAGCATTTTTAGTTTCAATTTTGAAGCTATTGATTGAGAATTAGACTCAGTGTAGTTAGGAAAAATATTCTACGTTTAATTCTCTACATTTTGACATGAATATTACTAGGGTTTCATGTTCAAGTTCATCTTGAGTTGATGAAGGGGATTTTGATTCTTGTGTTTTATTGGTTTTGAAGAGTTAAGTGATTTTAAAGAATTGATTGTAAGAATTGATGAAGAACCTAAGAATGAAGTTAAAGAAAACAATTTGGATTTTGAATCTGGCAGTAGGTTCGAAAATTCACAAGAAATTATATAAAAATAATTTGAAGGTTGTTTTTATATATTGTGTTCATATATCGATCTAGTTTTTTTAAAATAAACGGGGAACAATTTCAAGGTGTATACAAAAAGATATGAATTTTTAACCAAGGAAATGTCAGAAAAATCGGACAGCAGATTCTGTAAAATAGATTATGTTGGTCAACTTTGAAAATTCACCATAAATTGTACAGAATGAATTAGAAGGAGTTATTTATATGGATAGATTCGTATTCGAGTATAGTTTTCAATGGAAGAAATGGATTTGAATTCCAGTGTTTATATCAATACATAATATTGATTCTTTAAAGGTAGTGCGAGTTGTCTGAATTCTGGAAAATTGATGGGTTGTTGTGTAAATTGGAAACGTTGGTTCCAATGTTAAAAGGAGTTGTTAAGTACTGAGTATTTGGTAGAAAATGAGTTCCAAATATATTATGGAGTTATTTTGGGATATGTTTATGTTAGTACAATACTAACATATGTATCATTATGAATTTGTGATTTATACATATTATGATTTATTTGCAATTGAAGCAAGTCAAGTATAAAAAGGGTTTATTGTGGAGCATAGTGAGGCACAAATATTTGGAAAAATTATAAAGTGTCAAGGTGAGTGCATGCATGAAATTATACATGGATGTTTTATACATCATAAGGAATACTTGCGATAAGTCGACCTTGTTTATATCGGCATGATTTTATATCATTTTTTATAAATTGACATTGATATGTCATAGTATAAAATTAAAATGCATTGATCATGAAAAATGTGATATTTTACTATGAATGTTTTCGGGTATGAACTACCCAATGTTAAATTTGATAATATACTTTGCCGTGGATGGATCGAATAAAATAGACTATATGCCCAAATAAGTCATTGAGGGACAGGATATAGTTGGCATGCCATAGAGTATAGCAGCTGCAGGTTTATAATACACTTCGGTGTATATGGTGGGCACGACCTTATGTGTAATACACTTTGGTGTATATGGTGGGCAAGACCTTATGTGTAGCACTACGGTGCAAATATTACTCGAATATCCAGGGTCCTCAAGGTTTAATATTGGGCTATTGGCTATGGATTATGTTTTATTGGTTAATAAATGGTAACCATGCAAATAAGCTTATGAGCTTACGAAATAATGGCAAGTATATTAGAAAAATAAGCTTACGAGCTTATGGAATTTAAATGGTAAGTATTTTGGTAAAATAAGCTTACGATCTTATGAGATAAATGGTAAGAGATTTTTATATTATTTTGATTATGGTAAAATATTGGATATGTTAGTAAAATGATTTTATGGAAATTTGATTTTTGATATTGAAAATCATGCATGAATTGTATTGCAGTGTTAAATGTTTTAATTGCCTCACTAAGTATATACTTAGCGTGTGATGATTTTCACGCGTAGGTAAAACGCCAATAGTGGATTAAAGAGTTCAAAGTGACATCAAGCATCGAGAGGTATATTTCAATCAGTAAGACATCCTACGATGGAATTTGATTTTAGATAGTGACATGTAATTTGAAAATGTTCAATTTAGTTGTTGAATAAATTTTGGAAATTTTTATAGTGATGAAAGGTTAATTTTTATGAATTTATATGTATTTTTGGAAGTTACTGTAGCAGTTAATGTAGCGTATCGATGCACTGTAGCAGTTACTATAGCGTATCGATGCATAATATTAATTCGATGTTTTGATGCATTGATGCACTGTTCACGTTACTGTAGCGCTTCGATGTACTACTCATAAAAAAATCTTTTGAATTAAATTTGCTATAACAAAATATAAATTATATGATATGATATTTTTATAATATCAATTACTATTTTAAGAAAGTAAATTTTGAATCGTTTAAGAAAAGAAAATGGTTTTAAAATTCGGGTGACATCTATAATCTGTATAGCTATAATTATACGGGTTATGAGTGTTACACTCCGGCAGTCAGAATTATGATAATATATTGATAAAAAATAAACATATAATTATATGTAAATATAATTGTAAATATGTGCATATCATAATATATTGATACTTAAAAATAAACATATAATTATATTGATGTAAGTATGTTTCTATATTTTCAAATAAATAAAAAATATATATACTAATTTAATTGTTTACAAATTTTATTAAAAATATATAAATTTAAATAATAAAAATATATATTTTATGAATTTTCATGTAAAATTTTTAACTTTAATACTGAGAATTCAACTTGTTAAAAAAGAAAATATATATTAAAGACAATTTGGTAAGATATACATTTTTTTATTTTTATTCCTTCAACCAAACATTACAATCTTACGTTCCTACCAAATAAGGTAATACAACATTTTCATTAATATGTTAAGTAATATAACATTTTGATAATTTTATTCATAAAGGTAATCTTACATTCCGTGAACCAAAACCCTAATATTTTATTGGCTAAACTACACAAATGGTCATTTTAATTTCAGTTTTATAAATATACGGTCACTCGATTCAAAAAGAATAATATATGGTCACTTTCGTTTCGTTTTAATTAAGATGTGGTCACTAAGACGTTAGTTGTCGTGAGTTGGATGATGTGGCACGTTAGTAAAAAGATTTAATTTTTATTTGAACCCTTAAAATTTAGATAAATTAATAATCATGGGTTTTTTTTATAAATTCAAAATATTTTAAGGATAAAATATTAATTTATCCATTTTTTCCATATGTTTTCTTTCCCAAACCTATCTTCTCCTCCGCTTCCCCTATTTTAGGACAGTTTTACAGTGCGACACCTTAATATAAGGTTAAAATAAGGCGTTACAGATTTTGTTATTATTTAAATAATAAAACCGGTAAAAAATTACTGGTAATATTATTATTTTTACCTAAAACATCAATTTTTAACATTTTTGATCATTTTTAGCGCCTAGTAATGTTTCCGGTCATTTTTTCGAAAATCCGGTTAAAACGCCCAATAATAAAACTGGTAATTTTTTAGCACCTAATAATGTTTCCGGTCATTTTTTACCGATTTTATTATTTAAACAATAACAAAACGGATAATATTTTTTTAACCGTATATTAAGGCTGCCGTACGTGAACATTTTTCTATTTTATATACAAATGAGATCCCTAAAGACAGGTTAAATCACTCTCTAACAGATGAGAGCCTGGCAGAAGTTGCAGGGATGTTCAGTAGCAAAGCTAAAGGTGAGATGCCTTCTTTCTTGTTTTAAATTTTATATTTGTAGTTCATCTTGTCTAATGTCCGTTGGCATCACCGGCTTCATTGTAATTGAAGATGTTCTTTATTCTCCAACAGTGCCACCCTCTTGCGTTCTTAATCGTGATATTTAATTACTTATTCTGTAAAATACTTATTCTGTAAAATACATCCGTAAAAAGAAAGAATAATCCTGTTGAAAAATCTGAAAATGGTTACGTCGGTGGTCAATTCCCACGTCATAAAAGTTTCATTGCACACTGCACATAGCTCAAGCCTCAATAAATATAAAGATATTTAGCTTTTAGACTTGAGATTGTTAGGTCAAACTATAATAAATATGAAATTAATTAAAATCTAATCATGTTAAATCATTAAGAATAAATTAAATATTATATGTGGAAGAGTACCTGAATTAATTGATAGGTTGAAACTCTTGAATATTTCTTTGGTTGTGATCTTCCAAGAAGATAAAATTCTCTTAAGTATAAACTTTTTGACGGAGATAAGAGTAAATATGAGATTATATATTTATTGGGGACCATAATCCTTTTATATAGCTAATTTAAGAATAAATTATTGTTTGTATTTATAACTCTACCCCTCATCAAATTATAAATACAACTTTAATAATATTTAAATATTTATTTACATGACACTTCTAATACCTTATGACTTTATAACATAATTTGTCACTTAATTTATGTCATATTTTATGATAACAATATACATTATAAATATGTACTCATAATTATAGATTTTAATCCAACAATCTCCCTCTTGGGCAACATATGTTTTCTGATAAATGTATATCCTTATGAGCTCAAAATTTGTTATCATGCAATAGGTATTATATAACAATCTCGTCCATCAACTATATCCATATATGATCAAATTGGTCTTCATCTTATCAATCATGACTAGACCCATCAATGGTCACATATACAAACATAGCCAAATGACATTGTTAAAACCCCATTTAAATAAAAAAAAGTAAAAAAAATAAATTTATGAAATTAGGGACCAAATTGCAAGTTTTCAAAACTTGCAGTTTGTTTTAAAAAGCTACAAAAAATTTAAAGACTTAACCCCAAATTTCTTGTTTTTCTGTCGTTAGAGAAAAAGATAAAAGAAAAAAGTTGTTGGCTGCGAGGTTCAAACCCTTCTCCCCAAGATAAGGTTACCTCTGCCCTAGTCATTTAGGCTAGGGTATTGTTGATGATATATGTATTAAATATATATATATTATTGGTTTAAAACCTGGGTTATAATACCTAAACCCAAAATTCCCAATTTCCCCAAATCCCTAACTTCCCTAAATCGTACCCCCGTCGACCTCCCTAACCCTCCATCACCCGACCACCGTAGCCAACACCATCACCCTCATCGTGATCGCTGTCGACCGGTGACCAAAACCCAAGCCTCCCAACACCGAGCAATGACGCCATTTGTCGTGAATCCCTACCTGATCGTGCATTGAAAAACCCATTGGTCGTCGTTGTTTCGTCGATTTCCAACTGATATAGTCATTGTTGCCGCTCACTGCCACCTTCGTTTGCTTTCCCGACAACGTGCGACCGAAACCCAGTCGATTTCACTCCTCCTCGACATGCCACCACCGACCGTCGTTGGGGCCAAGCTTTGAATTATTTTTCCGGTGACCTTGGTGAATGTTTGTTGAGTTTTTGGGGCCGATATTGGTTAATTGGTGTGTGTAGATTAACGGGGAATGATTGGCCGTTCAAAATGAGCCTCGTCGTCGCCGCACATGCCGACAGTTTGTGTGGGGCTCCTTCACCGGTCCAATTAGACCAAACCGGTATAGCTGAGTTAACTCGCTGAGTCAACTCGGACAGAGTCAACATGTTTACTTTGACCAGAGTTGACCGTTGGCTTTGACCAAAAAGTAAATTTTTCCAAAAAGTCATATTTTATGTTTTTTAACGTCCTGAGTCCGAATCTAAAGTCCATTTTTGCAAAATTCGAACCTAAAAACCTCCGAATTGACCGTCAAACTCAAGTTTGCATATGCACTTAAGTGTTTTATTTATAAAATAATTAAATTAAGGTTAAAGACTAATAAGATATTGTTATTTGAAGGTACACTAGACTCTCTCGACTGTGTTCGACAACTAGACCCAACTCCTCTCGATCAGTCCGACCCCGTGAGCCTGTGATTAGTCGTATGACCTCGAACCCTATGAATACCTAGTTTAAAATCTTACTTCGATATTAAACAATTTTATTATGAATTAGGTTCGAGCATTACTGTAGGGCATAATGAAGCAGGTGCTCAGTAGACACCCTGACCGACCACATTTTGCGAGGCGTGTTTCCCTATGTCTATATGATTATTTTATCTATTTTGAAATGCGATTTACCGAAATGACTGGTTTACTGATTTACGGGTTGATTGTTTATGAACCATGGCTATTTGATATATGTTATCTAATTACTTGTTTTCACTGGAAGATATGATTATTTCAATTTATGGATCATTAACTTAACTGCTTACTGTGTGAATTGTTTTGTTGAGATACTGTTTTGGGTAGGATACTGGAGTATGGAGGTTCAACTCTGATCAAGCTGGTAGTTCTTTAAGGATCTAAGGCGACCCTTGGGTAAGCTCTAAGGCCCCGAGAACTTTCTTGGGTAGGCTCTTAGGCCCCAAGGTGCTCCCTTAGGTTGGCTCCTATACCCAATGGGTATAAGGTAAGCCCTTATGGATGCAGTTCTAGGGAAATTGCATTTCGGTGTACGGGAAGAGGGCAATTATTAGTTTTAAATTTAACTTATCAATGACGTTTTATGATACCTTATTGAAACACTTTGGATTTTTTTCTACCATGTTATTTGCACTATTGGGAGACACTGAGCTCCCTAGCTCACCCTTTTCAAATTGTATTCTCTTCTTTTAGATTCTTTAGGCACCACGAACCAGACACTTGGAGGATCGAAACATTCTTACAGAACCTTTTGTTGTAATGTTTCTATATTCCGAACTGCTTTCATTTACGGTGACATGTACCTTATTTTGAAATACTTATTTTATGATTATTATTGCGATATGGATATTTGATGTATTATATATTACTCAGTCACTGATGATTTTATATATTTACTCTTTTGGTTTTTTTTATCAATATTAACTATGTAACATTTTTGTTAAATATTGTTTATAATACGATTTTAAATTATCGAAAATGTTTTAGAAATTTTAATGTAATCCGCTAGACCTAGTCGTAACGCATAGTCCGGGTTTAGGGAGTTACAGAAAAATTTTACTGAAACCAGAGTGTGGATAAACCAAAATAAATTTTATTTCTGCACAAAATAAAGTTAACATAAATATCCTTAAACTAAAGTAAATGAAATTGTGCCTATAACAAACGAGTATTAATATAATAAACTCCTACTAAAACTGAATATCCTTTAATGATATTACACCTACATGAGTAGTGTGCTCATGAAAGACCTTGAGTGACATTTCTTTAGTAAGCACACAATTATGAGTTTGTACCAACATGTTTTATAAACACAATCACTCTGAAATTTCTTTAACAACCAAGAACTTAATGTCTATGTGCTTAGACTTAAGATGTTTCTATTATATATGGAATAAAGGACTGCAACTTAATTGCCACAAAATAACTAAAGTTGTATTTCTTATTAATCCGTAATTAGCAGTTCATGTGACAAAATTTTGCATTTATATTCCAATAAGTCGGAGTCCATAAACCTGATGATCTCTTACTTACTAGACCTCCGATATGTGAGCATGTAATATTTTTGTTCTTAAATTTGTTATATCAATCAATTTGCTTGATATCCAACAATCCATACCCAAATTGCTTAAATATCTTCTTAATATCCTAAAATCATAAGCTATGTCTGAATGCGTATAAACCTAAGTATTTTTTATTTATTTTGAAGCATAAATAACCTTTTATATATCCTTAGTTTCAAAATCATCTTTAGGGAACTGATCAAAACTAAACTTGTTTCCTTTAGCAATAAGGGGTATTATTTGGTTTACTCCCACTGAACTTATAATATATACATTTATCAACCAAATTTATCTTAAAACCAAATGAGATAATCACTTGGTGAAATTTGTTATACAATTAACGGGAGTAATACTTTAACTTATAAATAGATTTCCTTAATTTGCATATCATTAATTTTGTATCATTGGATACAATTTTCTAATTGCATCGTATGAAATATTTTTATCAATGTTGTCATTGAGAAACACAATTTTGAAATCCAACTTATGTAACTCAAAATAAAATATGAGCAACAAATATCATGTTTATTTTGAAATATTCTTTTAATGATACAAAAGAGAAAGTCTATACAAAATCAATGTCTTCTTTATGAGTATATCATTGAGATACAAGACATGCCTTATACATGTCAATATCACCATTTGTATCCATCTTGGTTTTAAATATCCATTTACAACCAATTAGCTTTGCACCATCAGGTGACAAGACAAGTTCTTAAACTTTATTATCTTGTATATAACTTATACTCTACTTACATGACATTAATCGAATTTTGAGAGTCAGAACTTTTATGACATGACGAAAGTTGATTAAGTCATCCTCCATCATTTTTACTATCATCCTTATTTCTTGGAGAAATATAACATAATAATCTAAATTAACATTTCTCTCACATCTTTTATCTTCTTAAAGACACTTATTCTTTGATGTTGTTGAGTTTGTTTTTCGTAACAATTTCTCATCTTAATTAGAGAGTTGTTCATTGAGGTTCTAGATCCACTTCTTGATTAACGCCATGTATAAACACATAGATATCATCAAAAGTGATAATAGGAATTAATTTATATTCAACTCCCCCTCAAAAGAAATTCCTTAAAGTTTATTTCGCCTTCCAAACTCAACATCCTCAAAAATAATATTATAGATCTCATCTTAAAAATATTCCTAATTATGAGATCATAAAACTTATAACCTCTAAATCACGTAAAATAAACAAAGTAGTTGCTTATTATTTTAAAATTTAATTTTTCTTAATATGTCCTAAGTTATCACAAAAGAAAACAACTCTTTACAACATATTATTGTCTCTTTTTGAGTTGGACCTTTACCAACTATATTATGATTATTTTTGTTTTTATCTTTATATACACTTTTCAAATGAGTACTTTAAAACTTATTATGCTTCAACCTTTCTTCCTCTTGCACACAATGAAGATGAGCTTATTTAGAGTTAATTTCTCCCTTTGAGTTGATTAAACTCTATAGGAAGTAATAGTAATTCACAAGAACAAGTAATTCTTTAGAAAAACTCGATCTTATGTGCCTTAAGTTTTGAAGCAATATGACATATATCCATAATGTAGTCCCTCACATTTCCTTGAACCTTATACTTTATAGACATCACAGAAGTCAATAAATGATGTCATTTAAACCTTATTGTTTTCAGAAAAACATTTCTCAATTTCGTTAAGGAAACCATTAGCCTAAGTAATCTTTTCAAATTATGTGCCCCTAAAGGCTTCTAAAATCTTGTGTTTCATGACCACTAGACTCATACAATTTCAACAAATTCCACATCTCAAAATCTCTTATACCAATTAAGGTGTTATCCCCTATGAGAAGTGGAAATTGTTCTTTCATTAATGCAAAGTCTATATTTATACAACAAAAACTTTATGTAAGTGCATTTTCTCATTCCTTGAGATTAATCTTCTTAAGCATGAATAGAAAATATACAATAGTAGATATTGTGATAGAAATAAATAAATAATTAGTTGAATATAGAACAAAATATAAATAAAAATGAAGTTCACATCTTATGTAAACAAATAAATTCAAAATAATGGCTAATTCCTATCACAAGATATCAAACACTACAATATCAATTCTTTGGACAATAATATTAGCAGTAAAATGTACTCTTGCTGTAGTAATCAAACATTGACAATAAGTTATGTCGAACAAAAGACTAATCTTTGGACTAATGTAACGCTCACATAAAATAAATACTTCATAATTGTCATATGTTATTACCACATGTGTCGCTTGAAAACCGATCAAATATTAACTTTCTTTTGGGCCCATTAATAAACGTATGAATCACAAGAAACACATAATCATCTTGATATTTTAAATAAATCAGTCTACACAAAAGAGGTCACTTTGGTGGCATTTTGTTTCAACAAATCTACTAAAATATCAGACTTAGCCAAAATATGAATTAATTTGTTTCAATATTATATATATATATATATATTCTAATAACCGACAATCAAAATTGAAAAACCGAATTTAATATGTACATATATTGCATTAACAACATAAATAAAACCATATAAATATTGTCAATCAATCAATTTTTCTTTATTTTATCTTTCAATTAAAAGATAACCAAAATAATAATAAATTTAAATACACTTGAACCTTATCTAAAGATATCAAATACTCCATTAATATTTCATCTTTAGATAAAATATTCACCTTAAGTGATATTGAATACAATAACCAAATATTGATAATAAGAACATTATAAGCAAAAATCTTCCTTTAGATCGATTGAATACTCACACATTAAACCGAATAATTATCACATGCTTATTACCAAAGTTGTACATGTGATTATGTCAACTATTAGTCTTTCTTTGGACCGATCAATACTAACATATCCTAAGTTACATTCACATAACCCTTCATATTTTAAAATAAAACATTTTCCATAACTGGGTCACTTTAACGACTTATTGCTTGATTAAGTCATCTCAAAATAAATATCAGTATTCAAATTTAATATTCTATAACAATCAAAGGTCAAAACTGAAATTTTTATTGCACTACAATATCCGAAATAACCCAAAATAAGGTTAAATGATGCTCTCAAAAATCAGAAACTTAAGTCTTTGATTGTTTCTAATGAATCACTTAAACATGATTTAATACATAACTTCATAAATTACCATAGATAAACCAAATTCAAAACAACCAACATTTAATTAAAAGTCAAAGTACATACTAGTGAATGAAAACTTTTCCAAAGATTATAATAATAATAATAATAAAATTTTAATCAAACTAAATCGAATATATCAATACCAAATATATATTTCATAATCCATAACAGTCAAAAATAAAAAAACTAAAATTTTCTAATCACGTCATGATTTCTAAAGTAACACATAATAAAATTGTCTAAAAGACATTATTAGAAACCGAATATCTAAATAATTGAATATTTCTCAAAAATATGGATTCACAAAATAAAACCAAAATACGATACAAGAAACCAAAACCAAATACATAATCCAAAATCTAAACAGATGGAGTACGATAGCGAAATCCTCTGGGTGAACGTTAGCAGGGCTAATGAACTCTGAGATTTCCTACCGTTTCTCCGGTGTTTCACTTCCGATTTACTGGGTTTTCTTTTCGCAGTTCCATAAACTTCATTTCCGTGTGATCTTTCTTCTTTCTTATGGATTGGAAAAAGCTGTTTAGTTGTTCAGAAGGTCACGACCTTGAGTTCTTCCCTCCAAAGTCACGTGAAGGAACCCCGACTATTCTCCCTCCCCCAGAGATCCTTGAAGCATGAATTTCTGAATGGAAACTTTCTTTAGTGGGATAATTTCTCGGCGTTTCTCCTAGTTTTGCATCTATTCAAAGGATTGCCAGCAGCTTATGGAGTAAAGCTTTAATGGGTTTTCGAGTGCAGGTCAGTTCCGCTGGAAATAACTTGTTCATTTTCTCTTTTTCCTCTGAATCTGCTAGGAATTGGGTGTTCGAAAATGGTCCATGGAATGTTCATAATAAGCCACTAATCTTAAGAAAATGGGAACCAAATCTCAAAAGCCTAAGTTTTAATCTGTCTAAAATTCCTGTTTGGATTCACTTGTATAACGTCCCTCTGGAATTATTTTTCTAGAACTGGCCTTAGCTATGTTGCTAGTGCCATAGGTGTTCCCATATCTATGGATACAATAACTGCTTCTAAAACTAGGCTCGAATATGCAAAAGTTTGTGTTGAGATTAGGGTGAATGATCCTATCCCTAAATTTATTGATATTGTGCTTAAAGATGATCTTTCTACATCGATCTTTGTTGAGGTTCCATGGCTTCCCCAATCGTGTAGGAAGTGTAATGTATTTGGGCACTGTAAAAAAGGGTGTGTCCTAAAATCTAAATCTTCTTCTACGGTTTCCCAAGTCTGGAAAAGAAAGGGAACTTCTGTTTCTAATTCTCTTGCTCCTATAGTTGAAGGAATTGAAGCTTTACAAGAACATGTTAACACTGACTCTTCGAATAGTGTTGAAAATTATAAAGTCAGTACTGTTATTAATTCTTCTATTTCTGTTGGAGATATTACTGTTGCTAATGACTTAGAAGTTCCGAAAGATTGTACAGGTTCTGATCTTTCATTTGTGTCTTACGATGTCCCTGATATGGGGATAAAATTAGCTTCTATTCAGACTTCAGAAACTCTAGAGCTTGATCCTTCTCATTCTGTTATCACTAATAGGGACAGAGGTTGCTATAACTTAGAAGCTCATACTATTGATGCTTCTACTTCCCTTAAGGACCCTGCTTCTGTTAAACTTCAAGAAACTTCAAGGGCTGAACCAACTGTTACCAAAAGGGGTAGAGGTAGACCAAGTAAGGAAAATTTAAAAGTCCACATTACTGGTTCGAAGAATAGATTTGATGTCCCTAACTCTGTCGATGAAATTCCTCCTAACCTTGAAATTTAGCAAAAGAAAGTTAGATCTGCTTCTTTGGGAGTTGCTAATTTGGTGAAAAAGATTAAATCTAAAAAGAAGGATCATATAGATAGATCTAAAAGTCTTAATGTTGGGAGTCTTTTGGGAACTTCCCCATCCAAATGATCTTAAGTTTTTGGAACATAAGAGGACTTAATAGTCCTCTTAAACAAAATAAAGTGATCTATAGAGCTACTCAGAACAATGTGGATGTGTTATGCTTATTGGAGACTAGAGTTAAAGTTGACAAATCCGAGGCTATTTTCAAGTCTAAATTCTTGAATTAGAATATCTTTTCCAACTATGATTATGCTATTAATGGTAGAATCTGGTTACTTTGGAGGAAAGGCATTGATTTCTCAGTCATTTACACTTCTGATCAAATGATTACTATTAAGGGCTTCTACAAAGATTCTCCTCTTTTCATTTCGGTTATCTATGGTAGTAATGATGAAATTTCTAGAAGGAAGTTATGGCATCATCTTAATGTTGTTAGTTCTCTTGTCAACCACTCCCCTTGGATGCTAGGTGGAGATTTTAATATCTTTTTTAATTCCCACGAAAGTTCTGATCACGAATTTCTTGGCTTTTTCCTTACTCCTGATATGAAAGACTTTCAAGAATTAACTCAAGAGCTTGAATTGCACGATCACCCTTTTTTTGGTCCCACTTATACATGGAGTAACAAACAAAAAGATTTTTTTTCTTGCAAGGAAGCTTGATAGGGTTCTCATAAATCCTAATTGGGCTACTTCATTTCCTCTTTCTTTCGTTGAATTCACTACTCCTAGTTTCTCAGATCATTGCATGGATATTGTCGCCCTTTCCAAAGAGACTCCTACTAACAAACGTAAACCATTCAAATATTTTAATTTCTGGTCTACTCACCCTAACTTCTTGAATGTGGTTAGGAATTCTTGGCTCCTCAATGCTCACAGTAACCCAATGTATGTTCTTTTCACAAAGCTTAAAAGACTCAAAACTACTCTCAAGCAGTTTAATAAAGACAATTTTAGCAACCTTCCTGAAAGAGTGAAACTTAAAATAAGAGAGCTGGAATCTCAACAACTTCGTACCCTTAAAGGAGAGGAAGGTATTGATAAGGAGCTCATCATCCAAAATGATCTAAAGAATCTCGAAGAAGCTGAATCTTTATTCCTTAAACAAAAGGCTAAAGTCCAGTGGATCAAAAATGGTGACAAGAACTCTAAATTCTTTCACTCTATTCTTGCTTTTAAGAATAAGAGAAACACCATTCGTGTTCTTATTGATGGTAATGGTAACAGATTAGAATCCTACGATGCTATGGCAAATGGAATTATCAGTTTTTTCTCTAATCTGCTTGGTTCTACTGACAACAGAGTCAAATCCACTGATCCTAATACTCTCAAACAGTTGTTGGATTTTTCTCTGTCATCAGAAGCTTCTTCTAGCCTTGTTAAGGACATTACTGCTAGAGAAATTCAGGAAGCTATTTTCTGCCAAGGTGACGATAAAGCCCCTAGGCCAGATGGCTTCTCTCCTAATTTCTTCAAGAAATCTTGGTCTATTGTGGGGGATGATGTTACTGCTGCTGTCAAGTATTTCTTCACTTATTCTTACATGATTCCAGCCTTTAACTCTACTGTCATAGCTCTAGTTCCTAAAGTCCCTAATCATAGAGTTGTTAAAGATTTTCGTCCCATTTCTTGTTGTTCAGTAATTTATAAAACCATAACAAAAATTCTGGTTAAAAGATTGTCAGATCTTCTCCCAGACATTATATCTTTAAACCAAACAACTTTTATCAAGGGTAGGAGTATTATTGATAATACCCTTCTTGCACAAGAATTGGTCAAAGGCTATGATAGGAAATCAATCTCCCTTAGATGCTCCTTGAAAATTGATCTTCACAAGGCTTTTGATTCAATTCATTGGGGTTTCATTTCTTCTATTCTTAATGCTCTTAGCCTTCCTCCAACATTCATTGCATGGATTGAATCTTGTTTCACTCAAGCAAGGTACTCCATCTCATTCAATGGTTCCCTTATTGTCTATTTTAAGGGTGCTAGAGGTTTAAGACAATGAGATCCTCTTTCTTCAACTTTGTTTGTCCTTGTAATGCACGTTTTCTCCAAAATACTGAACTTGGCTGCTGATAAAGGTGTGTTTAGCTATCACCCAAAATGTAAGAAGACTGGGCTTACTCACCTTTCTTTTGCAGATAATCTTATGATATTTTGCAAAGGTAATGTTGATTCTATTATGGGTGTCTTAAGTGTTCTTGAACAGTTTTCTAAAATTTATGGGCTTCACCTAAATTCTACTAAGTGCGAATTTTTTGCTGCTGATTGTTCTTCAAGAGCTTTGGATTTCTTTAAACAGATCTCTGGTTTTAAAAAAGGGTGTCTACCTGTGAGATACTTAGGTATTCCCCTAGTTACTCGAAAACTAACTGAGAAGGACTATGAAGTGCTTATTAATAAAATTAAACAAAAGCTTCACCATTGGTCTAACAGAAATCTGAGTTATGCTGGCAGACTTGAACTCATTTGTTCAGTCCTGTTCAGTGTCTCAAACTACTGGTGTAGACAACTTATTCTTCCCCAATCGATCTTATTAATCAACTCTGTTCCAGATTTTTCTAGAAATGAGAAGACAAGGCAGCTGCAGGTGCTAGAGTCAGTTGGGACTCTATTTTCTTTTCAAAATCTGAAGGAGTCCTCGGGCTAAAAAACATTAACATATGGAACAAAGCATGCCTTATTGATCTCATTAGGAAAATCATTGTGAAAGATGGTTCTCTTTGGGTTACTTGGCTATATGATTATATTCTTAAGGATCTTGATTTTTGGGATTATAATGCAGGTTCTAACTTGAGCTACACTGTTAACAGAATATTAAAAATGCGTGCTACTGCTTATCCTATTATTTCTTTTTCTAGTTCTTTAAAGCTTTCTGATATATGGGAAGCTATCCGAATCAAAGGGGAAAAAGTTTCTTGGCACAAATTAATCTGGTTTCCTTTGCACATTCCTAAATTCAACTTAATTTCTTGGATGGCTTTGCTGAATAGACTTCCTACTAGAGACAGGTTACTCAAAATAGGAATCATCTTGGAAGGGACTTATGTTAATTGCAATATTGAGCAAGAGACAAGAAATCACATTTTCTCAAATTGTCCGCTTGCTGTTCAGTTTTGGAACTCTATACTGTCTCTAAGTGGACTGCAGAAGGCTTACTTATCTTGGGATGAAATGGTTATTCGGGCTACTACAACATGGAAAGGGAAATCTTTACTCACCACTGTTCTGAAGATCTCATGGACTGCTTATATTTACACACTGTTGGAGGAAAGAAATCACCGAGTCTTTCAAGGCAGATTTAGAACTACCGAGAACCTGTTAAAGGTTATTAAAGAAGCAGTGAGGATTCAGCTTAAGGATAGAAATATTAATAGAACTGATAGTATTAATGATCACCTATGTAAAGCTTGGGGAATTGACTAATCAATCTATGTTTTTGTAAGTAGGTTGATTATTGTTCTTTTGTTACAAATTGGTTGATTGTTTTGTAATTGAACACTACTCTTTGGATAATAAAATTTGATTTATCCAAAAAAAAATACATAATCCATGATCTATGGCATTAGACATATATTCAAAACTTAATCTGAATTTAAACTATTTTGTATATATTTGTAATCTAACTTAGCATACATAAAAATTATGTTTGCTTCATAATTTGTGGTTCTTAATCCACACATAACCTAGAAGATTTAGCACTAAGAACTTAAGGCATAGTATAAGGCATACAACGATAATCCTTAAAGGTGAAACCAACCAAATAAAGCACAAAGGTTCATCCATTTTAAGTCTAAACACTAACACACACAAACATATATAATCAAAATGGTAAACACAAAACAAAACTTAATAATTATCGAAGTAAAAGCTATGCACCCATATTTCTTTGTACAACAGAATCCCATAAAAAATACTACAGGACATTTACCTCTGTCGAGGAAAAAAATAAAAGAATCGATAAGACTCAATCCATAAATCATATATATATATATATATATATATAAACTAAACATGGATGGAATTTATGAAATTAATGCATTCGAACATATTAATTTAAAACCTAAATTAATATAACTTATAAGATTTTATCGAGCAAGAATGGGTAACAAATACCCCTGAGGATAGATGGGCTACTGCTTCAAAAACCTTAAGGAGAAAGAAATCGTGAGGAAGACACCTTGGTTCTATCCAAATATGTCCTCTATTGTATAAAAGACCATGATTGGGTAATGCTTCTAAGAATATGGGGAGCCATTGGGTATGCATCACTTCTGGTATTGAGACAATATGGAGCACGCCAGTTCATGGCTATCACCCACGGTTTGGCTTTTCCTAAATTTCCTTTTCAAGGGGGACACTATAAGTCAAAAATCTGATTAATTTTTTAACAATGGAGTAAGACTTTCTAAAGCTTGTTGATGGCATCGGTAGTTATGGTAACCCTTGATTATGAGAATTGGAGGCTTCGAAGAAAAAATAAGAATCTTCCATAACCTTATGAAAATAACATCCCGATGGAAGAATTGATAAGGGAGATACCTTCTGAAGCTACGTTTCTTAGGATAGAATTCGAGGCTAAAAGAACCGAATGAGTAAAGGAAAGTGGAAAAACGAAGGATGTGATATTCTATTTGGGATTGGACAAAGATGTTTAGAAAGAAGAAGCTGAGTAGTACAAGAAGGACAAGGAAAATCTCAAAGTAGACCATAAATAATTAAATAATGTTTATAAAAAGTTGTACTTGAAAGATTGAAGGGCTAGGGTCGACAAAACTTCATAACTGTGGGTGAAACAAATGGGAGCCCAAAGATGTCGTGTTAATGTCTTAGAGGATGAGAACAAATGCCAGCTCAAAAAGCTTGAAACTGGAATAAAAAAGGATAAGAATGGGAGGCTGATAGGAAGAAAAGATCAAGTAGACCAAGGCCTATAGCCATGAAATCAAAAAATTGAAAAGGAAAACTGTGAAGGATGAGAGTAAGAAATGAAGAAAGTGCATGAATTGGAAGCTGAGATAAGCAACATGCTAGAACGGTTCGAAGCCAGAGACCAAAAGATACAAGAAGAGGAAAAAGAGTTAAAAAAAGATG
This sequence comes from Hibiscus syriacus, assembly GCF_006381635.1. Classification (NCBI taxonomy): domain Eukaryota; kingdom Viridiplantae; phylum Streptophyta; class Magnoliopsida; order Malvales; family Malvaceae; genus Hibiscus; species Hibiscus syriacus. The sequence continues at coordinate 1,288,633 of NW_024063505.1, read as the reverse complement.
AGGTGTGCAATGAAAGACAAGGTTGGAACCATATCCTTGATAAAAAAGCAAGTTGAAGTTCAACCTTGGATGAAGGTACTCAACCAAGAATTAGTGAGTCGAGGAACTTAGCAGGAAAATAGAAGAGATGCAACTAAGGCATGAGAAAGAAATTAGTCATACTCGAATCAGGAACCTTGAGCTCGGGTATCAGATCTCGCAATTGAAAGAGTACCTATATCAAGAGTAAGTCTCACCAGTTTCGATGAACTTAAGGTTGTCTTGTGAAGAGAATAGATCTTTGTGAGGACAAGTTAGAGGACTAGAGGATGAGCTTCAGCAATGTTAGATTCATATCACCTACCCAGAGAATGAGATCAATAGTATCAACGTTGGATGGAAAGACACCTCTGAGTATTATTGAGATATTGTGGCATAACCAGAACACATGATGGGCGAAGCAATTGCACAAATGGTTGATGTGCCCGATACACGAGAGACTTGGCTAATAGGGCATAAATTATTTTGGATCTTACTAATCCAATATCTGATTATGAAAGAAAGGTCATGGAGCTCATGAATAAAATTATAGAGTTGAATATGAGGGCTATGCCTTATCTATAATCAAACTAATTTGTACAGCTTGAAATGCTTTGGTCTAATGAAACTTGTTCTATGATATTCACTATTAGGGATCAATACCTTTTTGCATTGCATTTTTGCACTTACAAAACATTCATACATTTATTGATTAATTCATAACATACATTCATGATTAAAGATAATAAAAAATTAATTATCAAAGATTATGTGACAGAAGATACCGACTGAAAAATGATAGATCAACATAACACTCGAAAAAAAGAATGGAGGTAAAATTGAACAGATAAAAAAGAGTTGCAAGAGAATTTAATGAAGATGCATCATGATTGGGAAGCAAAAATGAAGTAGAATCAAAAATTTGCCATAGACAGCCTCATGTAAAACCAATCCAGTATGGTTGATCAGATTGTCGTAAACTTAACTGCAATAAATTTTGAGACTAAGAAAGAACTGATTGTTGCGCCAATTGAAACTTTTGAATGTATTCAACTTTCTTCTGCTCCAAGATTGGTCATTACACCTAAGAACACTGAGAATCATGGTTGGGTCATCTACCTCTACCCAAGTGGTAGTAAATAATCTTCAAACGGTCTGAATGAGCACATGGTACGAGGCCTATATGAGATAGAGATAACCAAGAATGAAATACCCAAACGCCTAAAATATTGGTGTAAGGGATTCTTCAAAGATATGGGAGGACATAATGCCCAAGAGGTAGACACGATTGAATTGAGCTTAGTTCCTAACTTGATACTACCTCCCAAATTCAAGATGCTTGAGTTTGAAAAGTATGAGGATAAGACATGTCATGATGCAAACTTGACAATGTTTATCAGGAGAATGACAGGTTTTGTTAGAGACAATAAACTTTTAATACATTATTTTTAAGCAAGTCTGACTAGGTCTACTGCAAGATGGAATGATCAATTAACTCGACACAATAAGATCCTACATTCAATGAGGAATATCATATGTCACTGACATGATGTTTGGTAGGGTAACTCTCTAGAATATGGAGATAAAGCACAATGAAAGCTTCTGTCAGTACGCTAAGCGTTAGAGGGTTATTGTTTCTCAGGTTTATCATCCGTTGGTTGAAAGAGAATTCATAACAATTTTCATAGACACTTTGAAGTATCCTTACATTGATCATATGCTAGGGGTCACTACAAAAGTTTCTCTAACATAGTTATGTAAGTGAAATGATTGAGCGGGCACTAAAGAATAACCAAATGTTGGTGGACAAAACTCGACAAAGAAACCCTTCATGAAAAGAAAGAAGGAGAAGTGAACAATGTAAAAATTTTGTGAAACAAACTAAAAACTAGAGGTTCTAGTTCACATGTTTAGCAAGTGTGAAAGCAATAATGAGAGGATATCATTTAAGCAAATTCCAATAGCATATAGCAAGCTTTCTAGGGTTTGGTCAAAATACATGTGGTAGCTCCATAGTGTGAACAAGTAGGAACCACCATACCCAAAATGGTACAAAAGAATGAAACCTTGCGAGTACCACACTAATATCTCAGGGCACACAATTGAAAATTATATTTTTTAAAAGGGTAGTGGAGGTTTGATTAAGAGAAATATAGTGTCTTCAATGACTTAGAAGCATCATGTGTTACTGCAAATCCACTTCGAAATCAAAAATTAAGGTGTCAAGTAATTGATGAAGGTCGAAGGATCAAACTAAGGTGGAAGAGGTCAAGACACCGTTGAGTTGGGTGTATAAACAAATGCTGACTAGGACTAGTAAGTCCAAAGAAGGAGTCCACTGATTAGAAATCCAAGATTTACTATGAGATCATTGCGAGGAAGGTCATCAACTCCAGAACTGCTAAAAGTTCAATCAGGTGGTCCAAAAATAGATAAGAAGAAATACAATTCTTTGAAGAGAGTAGACAACAATGAAGATGGTGTTTATACATCTAAAGAAAGTCGGAATCGATTTAAGGAATGATGAGAAAACTAGTATTAGTTATATCTAAACCATGTTGAGATAAACAAAGGAAAGGTGATGCCTAAGATAGTAATACAAGCAACGGTACCCTTTGTTTTACGCAAGCAATAAAAAGGTCTCGTGGAATTATACATGCCAAATTAACACTCCTGAATATAAGAAAGATGAAGTTGATGAGGTTGGGGGATTTACTATTATTTTTAGATGTTATGCCCTTGGTTTAGCTAAAAAATGAGAGTCGTAGTGATATAAACAAACACGAGAATAGGGTGAATGAGCCTATTCACATTGAGGAGGCTCATAATTCCTAAAACTTCTGAAAAATAATGAAGATAACATTATGGATCAGCTTTGAAAGACCTTTGCATGAATTTCAATGTTATTTCTTCTTTTGCATTCTGAGGGTACATCAAAAAACACGTTGCTGAAAGTGCTAAATGAGACATTTGTTCCAAACAATTTACCAGTAGAATACGTTGATAGGTTGGTGAATCATATTAACACAGACAACTCATCTATTTTTATGACGAGGAGATACCTGAATAAGGAAAGGTAGATGCAAGGCATTGCATATAATTGTTCACTGTAAAGGGGTATTCTTTCTAGAGTACTGATAGATAATGGATCAGCTTTGAATGTTATGCCATGAGCACGTTGAATAGACTCCCTGTGGAGACTTCACATAAAGGTCAGTGGCAACACTGTTCATGCATTAATGGCACCAAAGGTATATTATGAGTAAAATCACAATTCCCCTCCAAGTTGGCCTAACCATTTGAAGTAGAGTTTGTGGTAATGAACATCCATCCGAACTACAATTGTTATTAGGAAGGCCATTGATACATATGGCTGGGACAGTTCATTGTTCATTACACCAGAAGATTTAATTCATTTCCGAATAAACTTTGATAACCATCAAAGTTTAAGAAGAGATCATAGTGTTTATCACCACTGATGCACCATATGTGGAGGTGAATGAGAATGCACTTGAATCATTTCAGTATTTAGAGTTTGTCAATGTATTTTTTTTTATTTGAGGTAAAGAAAATGCCATTTTCTAAACTTTTAAAGATCACGGTGATGAAATTGAAATAAACCATAGCTCGAGGAGCTCGGGTTGGAAAATGATTAGGCAAGAGGTAACATTTGCTTGTAAATGTATGCTAAGACAAGCAATTAGTGCAAGTGTACACAATCGATGCAAGTAATATTGTAGTAAGTTGAGTATCGTCTCTACAGGATTGATGGTAAATTTTGATGTTTTGCTACATCTAGAACTAGGTGTCACAAGCTAGTCCTATAGTTCTTTTCAAAGAGGAAGGAAAACGGGAAAATGGTATAAATAGATGGAAAAGTATTGTCGAGGCAATGAATATTGTAAAGTATGGTGTGCAGAAAAGTTTAGTCGAGACAAGAAAATTATGCAAAAGTAAACAAATAAAAGTTGCTAAAGCAATAAGTTCAATACATTCAGATAAACCTCACACAATCAGACTTCTTACGGAGCACTTAGGTTGTTTTTCTATGGCGAGAAGTTATTTCACGCTAAGAATGATTTAGTGCGCTATGCTTAGGCTTCCCGATAGGATTACTAGAGTATTCAAGGACTGTTGAACGACAATACTACTTGGTGTGAGCTACAACCCTTGGTTTGTCAAACTGTTATTGTGGTAATACCCCTTAACGTAAACTATAGTCTTTGTCTATCTTACTCAAGTATTTATCACTTTTAGTCGAATAAAACCCTTTCCTATCTCTAAGGCAGATTAGAACCTCATAATCTCAATTAGTTCTATTGTTCACGTAGATTACTAACTCTCTCGATATTAGGCATCTATTCCTAGAAAATTACAATCTCTCGAAAGATCTTACAAAGTCTAGGAATGTTTTGCCAAGGCACCAGACAATCTCTCAAAAGCTCTTACAGTGTCAAGGCAAAATATTTGAACAGTGAACAAAATAACACTTAGCATAAACAAATTGCATCATCATTAACAAGCAAAAAACATTCAATAAAACAATAACCAACACAATTAAGATTTCATGGTGCGGTGAATATCATCCACAATCATTCTTCTAACTACAACCCTTAACAGGATATGAAGATAAAAAAAAGGAAGAAACACTCCCAAAATAAGAGCTCTGCAATGACATTCTGACCACCGCCACGCATATTCCAACCCAGCCTCTCTCGAGGGTCTGGTCACTACTCGATGAAGCCCGGGTATGGAGGGTACCAGGATGGTAGAGTGGGAACGGTGGAAAGTAGGGTGTTATAGCCGCTTACTCTAATCCTAGGGTATATTTTCTCCTTGATTACGCCGCCTTTTGAAAAGATATGGGGTATTTATAATGGGAATTTCTAGGGTTTAGTGCCCTTAAAATTCCCTAAATACCCTCGTTGACATACCGTTTTATAAATGACATAGCAGCCGACAATGGTCAATTTCCTTGATGAGGGCATGATTTCCCGTGAGGATGAAACTGGGGCAAGTGACGTTAGCAGTTCTGTTGAGCCACGTCAGACTTTCAAGATAAATATGTTCCTTACTGTCTTCTTGTGTTCCTCTAGCCCTGGAGAATTGCTCTATCTCGTAAAAAAATTCCTCATTCATCATTTCGTGCATCAACACAACCGGTCAACAACCTTCCTCTACAGCATCAATTCAACCAAGTAAAGTTTTCCTCGGTAAAACTTATCCACCACATGCAAATGTATACTACATGCAACTAAAATGCTATGATAAATGGCTTTTAGGAAAACAATAACCTAAGTAAAAAGACCCATAATATGGTCTTTTACGAAGTTATCACACCCCAAACTTAAGTTATTGTTTGTCCTCAAGCAATGGATAACAAACGGTAAAAACATTAAGTGTCACGGCAAAAAAAATAAGACAATCATGTGGTTTAAAATTTCAGCCCTCAGCAAAAATTTTAGCCTCAACATCTAGAATGTAGAAGAAGCTAAGCACTTTTCCCTAGGTCAAGACTTTGTCAGTGTGTGTGCGTGATTGTATCTATTCTATGCTTTAACCTATTTAGAAAACTCTTAAGTAAGTTTTTTTTGTTTTGCCAAGGGATCAAATTCACTAAGAATAGTTTCACTCCTATTTATTCATACTTTGTGTTGTCATTTTTTTTTCTTTTTTTAGCATACTACCCAAGGTAGTCAGCTTATCACGCCTACCCATCCTATACTCTAGGTGAATGGAAGCTATCTTCCACCCCCAATCTAGTCAGGTAGAGTCATCCTGTGACTACTTTCATTCACTTATATGCTAAGGCAACTATTTATTTAAGAAGGTTTCCAGGTTATGCCAACATAGAGTAGTGTCCCTCTACAGTTATGTCGAGACATTTATTTTCAATTCAACACAATTCAAAACATTTAGGAGTTCAACACAATCTTTTCAATCATTTAATGCCACGACGCACAAAAAGTTTTCCCAAAAAGATTTAAGCACCTTAAGCAGAGAAAACATTCAATCATGTTACAAGATCACAAAACATCAAGTCCTAGGGTAGGCTCTATCCTTCAACATTCATGTGAAATAATTTTGGCCTAGGAATAAAATTTTCTTTTATCATCGGGCATCCTCAACTTATTCCAATAACTATCCTAATGAAACTCATGCCATGACAAAAAATATTTCAACCAATTATTATCAAATGCAATTAACCTAAGTATGGAGTAATTCACCTCCCCCAAACTTGAGGGATGCATTGTCTTTCAATACATGAATATAAATGCAAGGAAAATTTCTCTAACGTGTGGATAAAAATACAAATGGAAGAATGGTACCTTATTGTGGTGGAGAGGCTTGGCTGAACGGGTTCTGCGTCATTTCAGAGGAGGGGCTTTCAGATCCAGTGTCGTCTGAAAGAATCTCAGTTGAAGATGACATAGTGATACGTCTAGCTATGCGCTTAAGGTGATGCCTTGTCCTTGCGATACTCGCTGGTGATGGCATCTTCTCATTGTGCAAGGGTTCAACAGAGACGTCGTGTGGTTGCTTACTTCAGGATCAATAGGTTTAGTATTCAGATCCAGTTGTTCAGATGCTTCTTTAGGAGGCTGGTCAGGGACTAGGATAGAAAAATCTGTGGTTGGGGACAAATCATCATCATAAAAGAATTTCGGTGGGATTTCTCAGTGTCCTAGGAAGATGAGGATGAGTTGAGATATTTTGTTTCACCGTGGCCTTCTTCATGGATAGGGAGACATGTGTGGTAAGAGGAGTAGCATCCACGAGGACTCGGGTAGAACATGTGTGTGAGGTAAAAATGTATTGTCGCCTGTAGGGACCGATTGGTGCAAGATTTCATCGGGAAAAAGTGAAGGTCTTCATTGGTAACTGGAAGCAGTTCCTTGAAGAAAACATTCATTTGGGCATCTCGCGCCTTGGCATACTTGAAGAAGGTCTCCATGTGTCCCTCTAAATGTTCCAGTCGTTCCCTTGTCTCTCGAGTGGATGTAACCATGGCTAACATTCTTGTCGTGGCAACTGATTTTGCTCCTCGCTCCAAGCCCTCGTGTGGAGCTATGTCATCAAAACTCATAAGTTCGGGCACCTTCTTTTTGGTGATACCTTCCTTTGACTTGATAAAGTCTTCGAAAGGCTCCTCAGGGATATTTTCTTCCTGTACAAAGTGGTGATTAAGTTGGGAAAAAGTAGATTACCTCAGGTCCTCTTTGCACACTCATGGATCTGCTTAAAAATTATCTCTCGCACAACAATCACGCGCCCGTAGATGATTTAGTGGATTAGCATTAAGCGTATCACCAATATTGTCGTGTTGTGCGAGGTAGGCATCAGCTTGCCTTTCTAAAAGTGGTTCCATAGTTTGGTTACTGGCTTAAGGGCTCGGCGATCCACACGCTTTCGGTTGGGCACATTCCCTTCAAACTTTGCCCAGCCGAAACAAAAATCCTCCAGCACACCATCGTATGTCTCTGAATCTTCCTCGGCAAGAACTTTTTTATGTTGATCCTCTACCTTGCCAAGTTTAAAGTATCGGTTTAAGGCCGAAGGAATGAACCAGATGGATTTCCCTCTAATGTACACAGTGTGTTGAGATGGGACGCCTAGGTGGGCATAAAACTCTCAGACCATGGCTGGCGCCACCGCCTTTGGGTATTGGGAATTTCTCCCACTTGTGCTTCTGGACGATGTCCATTACTTCCAGCCCAAACGGTTCTTTGCTTCAGGGAAGAAAAAGTTATCCTCCAAGTAAACTTGTCGTTTCTGCAAGGCCTTGAACTTCCTCGGCCATATGGTTTGGAATCACTCGAAGCGTGTAGCCACGGAGGATGTATAGGCACCAATATTCTTCTTCGATTTGGGCACATTCCCTTCAACTTTGCCCAGCCAAAACAAAAATCCTCCAGCACACCATCGTATGTCTCTGAATCTTCCTCGGTAAGAACTTTTTTATGTTGATCCTCTACCTTGCCAAGTTTAAAGTATCGGTTTAAGGCCGAAGGAATGAACCAGATGGATTTCCTCTAATGTACACAGTGTTGAGATGGGACGCCTAGGTGGGCATAAACTCTCAGACCATGGCTGGCGCCACCGCCTTTGGGTATTGGGCGAATTTCTCCCACTTGTGCTTCTGGACGATGTCCATTACTTCCAGCCCAAACGGTTCTTTGCCAGCTTCAGGGAAGAAAAAGTTATCCTCCAAGTAAACTTGTCGTTTCTGCAAGGCCTTGAACTTTTCCTCGGCCTCAGTGGTTTGGAATCACTCGAAGCATGTAGCCACGACGGAGGATGTATAGGCACCAATATTCTTCTTCGATCGATCCATGAACAACATATTTTAATAAAAAAGACAAGTGATTTTTATGGTAACTATGAAGGGTTTTAAGGGATAGAAAACTCAAGAAAAAAGAAAAGATGGAGAAGAAAGTAAAAAATAACGATGAAAGGAAAAGATAAGTATGTGGTTTTGGAGGAAAAAAGATGGGTAGTGGGCGATTTCTTGAGGGTAAAATGGTAAAATGCCCAGGGAAATGAGATATGGTATTAAATGGGAAGATATTTGAGTTGACAAAAATTAATAAAATAATGGGAAAGATAGTTATTTCCTTATCAAAAGTTCCGTAAAAACCAATATTTTGGGGTTTAATTTTTTTTCCATGTGTGAGTGTGAACTTTATGCTTCCACGTGAACCCTAACTGCTAAAAGAGGCAAAACAAGAGATTAAAATAGAAATAAACAATTGATGCAAATAAATTAAAATAAATATTTATGTACAGAGCACAATTATTGTTGCCTAGGCAACAACCACAGGCAAATGGCATGCCTTCCATATAATAACTTGAATGGTGACATTTCAAGGGGAGTTTGAATGTTGTGCGGTGGGCCCACAGTGCCTCACGAGCTTCGGTGACTAATCTTTGCACTCAGGTTGACCACATTCTCAAAAATCTATTTGATCTCACGATTGGAGGCCTCATCTTGCCCATCAGTCAATAGTAATATGCCGTGGCAATTCTATGGCGTACCATGTATCTCTTCAATGCCTTGGCAATTATTTATTGTCGAAGTGAGTAACTTCATCACTCATAATTGCTCATGGAGCTCCAATGAATATGTTTTGTACAAGAATTTCAACATGATCTTGGAGTCATTGCTAGTGTGGCCAAAACTTCAACCCATTTGGAAACATAGTCTACTGCCAAGAGTATGTACAGATCACCAAAGGATGATGGGAGGGTTCCACAAAGTCGATCCCCACACATCGAAGAGTTCAACTTCCAAAATGTTTTTCCATGGCATCTTTTTTCTCTTCAATATATTCCCAATGTGCTGGCAATGATCACATGACTTGTAGAAGTTGTGTGCATCTTTGAATAAGGTGGGCCAGTAGAAGCCGGATTGAAGGACCTTTCAACAGTCCTCATCCCACCAAAGTGCCATCCACACTGGGATGTAAAATGGCATGCCTTTCCATATAATAACTTGAATGGTAACATTTCAAGGGGAGTTTTGAATGTTGTGCGGTGGGCCCACAGTGCCTCATCGAGCTTCGGTGACTAATCTTTGCACCTCGGGTTAACCACATTCTCAAAAATCTATTTGATCTCATGATTGGAGGCCTCATCTTGCCCATCAGTCAATTGATAATATGCCGTGGCAATTCTATGGCGTACCATGTATCTCATCAACGCCTTGGCAATTAATTTATTGTCGAAGTGAGTAACTTCATCACTCATAATTGCTCGTGGAGCTCCAATGAATATGTTTTTGTACAAGAATTTCAACATGATCTTGGAGTCATTGCTAGGTGTTGCCACAACTTCAACCCATTTGGAAACATAGTCTACTGCCAAGAGTATGTACAGATCACCAAAGGATGATGGGAAGGGTTCCACAAAGTCGATCCCCCACACATCGAAGAGTTCAACTTCCAAAATGTTTTTCCATGGCATCTCTTTTCTCTTCAATATATTCCCAATGTGCTGGCAATGATCACATGACTTGTAGAAGTTGTGTGCATCTTTGAATAAGGTGGGCCAGTAGAAGCCGGATTGAAGGACCTTTACAACAGTCCTCATCCCACCAAAGTGCCATCCACACTGGGATGTATGGCAATGAAATATGATCTTCTTGTGTTCTTCTTCGGGGACACACCGTCGATAATTTGGTCTCCACACTGCTTGAATAGCAATAGTTCATCCCAGGAATAGTGACGTACACCATGTCTAAATTTTATGCTCTGCCTAGATAAATCTGAAGGCATAATACCACTAACAAGAAAACTAACTATGTCAGCATACCACGCACTACCGACAAATAAATTTTATGGTCAGGGAAATCCTCTTAAATATCCTTCATGTCATGACAAATATTTTTTTCTCTAGCCTAGACAAGTGATCCGCTACTTGGTTTTCAGTACCCTTCATATCCTTCTAAATTGAATTCTTATAGCAATAATATCCATTTAATAAGCCTAGGATTTGTATCTTTTTTATTAACTAAGTACTTAATAGCAGAGTGATCAGTATGTACTATGACCTTAGTCCCTATAAGATATGGCCCAAACTTATCAAAAGTGAACACCACGACAAGCAATTCTTTTTCAGTAGTGGTATAATTGAGTTGAGCATCATTAAGGGTACGACTAGCATAATAGATGACATGAAGATTTTACCTTTTGTTTGCCCTAGCACTACCCCTACCATATAGTCACTGCATCACACATCAACTTATAAGGGGCATACCAGTCAGGTGGAACTACAATTGGTGTCGAGGTAAGCCTTTTCTTTTGATCATTGAATGTACTAAGGCAATCTTCATTGAACACGAACGGTTGATTTTGTTGAAGCAAAAGGCGCAAAGGCTTTGAAATATTTGGAAAATCTTTATTGAACTGTCTGTAGAATATTGAATGCCATAGGAAACTTTTTATGCCTTTCATAGTGGTAGGTGGGGAGCATTTCTTAATCACGTCCACCTTGGCTTTCAACCTCGATGCCTTGGCGAGAAATTTTGTGTCCCGACATAATTCCTTCTGTCACCATAAACTAATATTTCTCCATTTAACACAAGGTTGGACTCCCTACATCGCTTTAATACTTTAGATAAATTGTCGAGACATCGGTGAAAGTCATCGTCCAAGACGAAAAAGTCATCCATAAATATTTCTATGAAGTCCTCCACCATATATGAGAAAATGGCCATCATACACCTCTAAAAAGTTTTCGGAGCATTACATTGTCCGAACGACATTCTTTTAAAGGCATAGGTGTCATATGGGAATGTGAAGGTGGTATTCTCTTGATATTATAGTGCTATGGTGATCTGATTATACCTAGAATATTCGTCAAGGAAGCAGTAAAATGCCTTGTCTGCTAACCGATCAAGCATTTGATCGATGAAAGGAAGGGGGAAGTGGTATTTCTTTGTTGTCTTGTTGAGCTTTCTGTAATCCACGCAAATTCGCCAGCCCGTGACTATTCTTGCAGGCAAAAGCTCATCATTTTCATTTTTTACAATTGCTGCTTCACCTTTCCTCGGTACGCATTGAACTGGACTGACCTAAGAGCTATCAGATATTGGATAGACCACCCCATCATCGAGCCATTTGATGATTTCCTTCATCACCACTTTTTTTATTATTAGATTAAGTCTCATTTGTGGTTCTATTGAGTTGCTATGGAAATTGACTAGATGGATCTTGTTCATGCATATTGCAGTGTTGATTCCCTTTAAGTATGCCATAGTCCAACCTAAAGCTTTTTTGTGTTTGATAAAACATTCAACAAGCTACCTTCTTGTTTGGGGGTTAGACTAGTAGAAATTATAACTGCTAAAGCATTATCACTACCTAGATATGTATATTTCAAATGTGATTACAACAGTTTAAGTTCTAAAGTAGGTACATGCTGTAGCGAAGGTTTTGGAGGAACAAATTCATTGAAATCAAGGGGTTCAATCTCATACCTGGTCTAGCTTGAAGTAAACTAGACTGATCCTCCTCCAATGAATTCTCCTCATATTCCACATTTGCTCTATCTTCAGTATGTCTTTCATCTGCTTCAGTCAAAAACTTTGTCGGGTAAATATCTTTGTATGCCTTGTTCAGATAAGTTTCGCCTGGGCAAAAATTATTGTGGCAAAACTTTTTACACTATTTCTTCTGAAAAATTTTGTCTTGGCACAGATTGTCATACTCATCAATATGTAAAAATTCACCTTGGCCAGACTTTTCCATTCCAACTTCCTCCATTAAATCAACGTCTTCAATGTAATGGCATTCTGCAGAATCATCAACAAATTTGAGAGTGTTGAAGACATTGATCGTGACCCTTTGATCAGACACCCTCATCGTGAACTCTCCCTTCTCACAATCTATTAGAATACACTCAGTAGCTAAGAAGGGGAGTCCAAGAATAATTGGTGCATTCTCATCGGCCTCACGATATAAAATGAGGAAATATGTTGGAAAGACAAGCTTGTCCACTTTAACAATCATATCTTTAATCATGTCATCGAGATGAACGTGTGATCGATCAGCTAATTGTAAAATCACGGTGGTTGGTCGAGCGTTACCCATTCCAAGCTTAAAAAATATGGACTTGGGCATCAGATTTACACTTGACCCCAAGTTATGGAGAGCTCTTCCCACACATTTATCACCGATGGAACATGGTATAACAATGCTGCCAGAATCATTTTGCTTCGGCAGAAGTTTACTCATTGCCGAACAATATTTTGTCACTGTGGCAATAATTTCTACTCTTTCTACCTTTCTCTTTTTTGTGACAATTTCCTTCAACAATTTGGCATAGGAATGCGTTTTCTCAATTGCTTCATTTAATGGAACATTGATATGCAACTGGTCAAGGACATCAACAAACTTTTGAACTGGATCTCCTCATTATGTTTCTTCAACTACTGAGGGAAGGGTGGTGGAGGTCTAGCTTCATCTCCTGCATGTGGTGATGAACCTTTTGCCTTGGTAAATAACTTCTCACCATCAATGTGATGACTTTTTAAAGTCGCGTCCTTTTTCTTCTCCTTAGGCAGTTCTTCTTGTTCAAGAATTTCTCCTTGACCTTCAGATTCTTGATATATAGTGTCTTGGTGAGAAATTTATTGCTTCTCTCCCCCAAACTTATCATCAAAATTACTTAGGGTACCACTCCTAAGTGTAAGCGCACTACATTGCTCCTTCCGATGAGGCTTAGTGACCTGAGTATCACTAGGAAGGGTTCCTTGCGACCGAGAATGTACTGCTATGGCTATTTAGCCCACTTGATTCTCTAACGCTCTTAATGATGAACTATGGCTTTGTAATAGAGTTGTTTTGCTTTGTAATAAAGCACATTGATTCTTGATTGTCAATGAGTATTGGTGTATCAAGTTTTTTCTTAAATCCATTAAATCTTTTGTCGAGGTCATAAATTCCTACAGTGAAGCTTTAAGGGAGTTAGAATTTGATGAAGATGTATTACTTTTATTGTTACCTTGTCTGGGCATCTGTTGATGTTGCGAACTTGAGTGTTCAGAAATATATTTTAATGTGGCCTGTTAAAATTGCATGCATAATTGTTATTGTTGCTCCCTTGATTACCCCACAAAAAATTTGGATGTTGTCACCATCCAGGATTGTATGTATTAGAGTAGGGGTTGTTGTAGCTTCTGTTGAAGTTGCCCACGAAACTTATGCACTCATGGTTTTCTGGGTATTCACTCTCATGATGGTTTCCATGGCAGAAAATGGATGCTAAGTTAGTTGCCTTGACTTCTTTTGCCTCACTGGAACGCTGTAAATTTTTTAGCATGTTAGTTATGGCAGAAAAGGTTGGACATAAACTGAATCCTTACCATCAAGTTCATACGCCCCAGATATTTTCCTGTCAGTTCTAAGCCTTGTATACAGGAATTTATAGTCTATTGGCTATCCAATCGAGGATATCAAAGGCTTCATCGTGCGATTTATTGGGTAAAGTGTCATTTACCGACGCATCCAACATCATGTGAGTAGGTGTAAGTACACCATTATAAAACATGACGACTTGAGTCCAGTCGCGGAATCCATGGTTAGTGAACTTGCGAAACAAACTTTTGTATTTGTCTCATCACTCATAAATAGATTCATCATCGATTTGGCAAAAACTTGCAATGTCATTACGGAGCTGGGTGTTCATATTAGGCGAGTTGTATTTAAGTAGGAAATTTTTGCATAAGTCAGCCTAAGATTCCATTGAGCCGGATTGGACTCCACTCAACCACGCTCTTGCTCGGTCACGTAAAGAGTATGGGAATAATTTTAGTTTCAATACGTCCTCATGCACACCTTGTTGTCTAAACGAGTCACACACTTCAAGGAAAATATGCACATGATGTCTAGCATCTTCATTAGGCAAGCCACCAAACTAACTGATAGAATTGAGCATGTTGAACATCACCAACTTGAGTTCGAGATAATATGTATGTATTTCTGGTACCACGATTCTGGGGTTGAGATCATCGAGAATAGGATTTAAGTGATATCGTATAGCTCGTGGTCTTACAGCATTTTGGGGAATATTATTTATTGCGACATCGGGATCTGCCTAGTATTCCATATTATTATCAGCTTGATATTTCAGTTGATTCATATAGTCTATGGCACACTAAGTACATTGCCTTTTTCTGAATGACTATTCGATCTTAGGGTCGAATGGTATTAATGGTTTGTCAACAGATCTCCTGGTCATGCAACGACAAAAACCTTCAAAAGAAAATAAGAAAAAAAAAACGAGTTAAACTAAATAAAGAAAATGTGACAAGAAAATAAAAAAATTGTTATGGTAGAAATTATCAAAATTCCTCCAGTTGTCAATCCCCGATAACGGCATCAAAAACTTGATTGCTTGTAAATGTATATGCTAAGGCAAGCAATTATGTGCAAGTGTACACAATCGATGCAAGTAATAAAGTAGTAAGTTAAGTATCGTCTTCACAGGGATTGGTGGGAATTTTTTATGTTTTTCTATAGCTAGAACTAGGTGTCACAAGCTAGTCCTACAGTTCTTGTCAAAAAGGAAAGTAAACGGGAACAAATGGTATAAACAGATGGAAAAGTATTGTCGAGGCAAGGAATATTGTAAAGTATGGTGTGCAGAAAAGTTTGGTCGAGACAAGAAAATTATGCAAAAGTAAACAAATAAAAGTTGTCGAAGAAAATAAAAATGTTGAGTTCAATATATTCAAAAAAACCTCACACGATTAGACTTCTTACGAAGCACTTAGGTTGGTTTTGTTATGGCGAGAAGTTATTCCACACTAAGAAAGATTTAGTGTGCTATGATTAGGTTGCTCGACAAGATTACTAGAGTATTCAAGGACGGTTACTACAACAATACTACTCAGAGTGAGTTGTAACCCTTGGTTTGTCAAACTGTTGCTATGGAAATACCCCTCAGCGTAAACTATAGTCTTTGCCTATCTTACTCAAGTATTTACCCCTTTAGTCGAATAAACCCTTTACTTATCTCTAAGGCATATCAGAACCTCACCATCCTATATTAGTTTCTTTGTTCGTAGATATACCCTAACTCTCTCGATATTAGACATCTATTCCTAGAAAATGGCAATCTCTCGAAACCTTTTACAAAGTCTAGGAAAGTTTTTTCAAGGCACCATACAATCTCTCAAAAGCTCTTATAGTTTCAAAGAAAAATATTTAAATAGTAAACAAAACAACACTTAGCATAAACAAATTGCATAATCATTAACAAGCAGATAATGTTCTACAAAGCAATAACCAATACCAAGTAAAATAGTTCATGGTGCGATGAATATCATCCAAAAATTATTCTTTTAAGTATAACCCTTAACAAGTTATGAAGATGAAGAACAAAGGAAGAAACACTCCCAAAATAATAGCTCTGCCGTGACATTCTGACCACTACCACGCCTGTTCCAGCGACCGGCCTCTCTCGAGGGCCTAACCGCTGCTCCGATAAAGCCCGACTATGGATGGTACCAAGGATAGTCGAGTGGGAATGGTGGAAAGTATGGTGTTGCATCCGATTACTCCAAGCCTAGGGTATATTTTCTCTTTGATTGCACCGCCTTTTGAAAAACTATGATGAGGTATTTATAATGGGAATTTCTAGGGTTTAGTGCCCTTAAAAATTCCCTAAATACCCTCGTTGACATACCCATTTTATAAATGACATAGCAGTTTGTAGTTGTTAATTTCCTTAATGAGGGCAAGATTGCACGTGAGGATAAGCTGGGCAAGTGACTTTAGCAGTTTGTTGAGCCACGTCAGACTTGCAAGATAAATCTTTCCTTGACAAGAAAATATGTTCCTCACTGACTTCTTATTGTGTTCCTCTAGCCCTGGAGAATTGCTCTGTCTCGGCAAATAAATTCCGCCTTCTTCATTTCCTGTATCAACACAACCTGCCAACAACCTTCCTCTAAAGCAGCATCAGTTGAACCAAATAAAGTTTGCCTCGACAAAACTTATCCACCACATACAAATGTATACTACATGTAACTTTTTGAGTTAATCGATTGTATGAATCGACCAAGAGGGGGCGAATTGGCAATTAAAATTTCGGTGGAAGCTTTTGCAGAAAATTGAAAATATTTGCACAACGATTCAGAGTTGTTCGACTTTCTCAACCAAAGTCTACGTCTACTACCTTAGCTATCCACACTAAGGGTTTTCCATAAATTCACTAATTTGTCTTTCTTTTGAGGAAAAAGAGTAACCTTACAACTCCCTCAAGAATTATACCCCAAATTTTTTAGAACACTCTCTCCCAAAGAGAAACGTAAAAATTTTGCAAACTTACAGAAAAACTCACAAGGTAGAATGTTTGCACAATTCTAGAACGAAGAAAGAATACTCAAGAATAAATATAATTGAGCACAAAAGTGTGTTCTTGAAAGCAAAATGAATATTGAAAGGAATTTGGCTTGAATTATACAAACTTGATGTTTGATGCTTTCTCTATTGTTTCTTTTTCAATTCTTAATGATCAAAGGATTTAGAACTTGTTTAAATACACCTTGGATCAATTATGAACATTGGGGATCATTGGTGAAGTCAATAGAGTTGTTGTAGTGTGAATTCTACTTCAAAAAGTTGTTGGGAGCGTAGGGGTATCGGTACACCTTCAAAGGATATCAATACATCCTGTGTAAAATTTAAATATTTCAACCGTTATAAGACCAAGGGTATCGGTACCTCTCAGGGGTATCGGTACCCATATGCTATTTTGTTTTTCTCGGAGCCAAAATTAACATAAGGGGTATCGGTATCTTTGGGATACGTATCGGTACCTCTTTGCATAGAGGTATCGGTACCCTATGGGGTATTCGTACCCTTTTTGCATTCGAAGTATGAGGGGTATCGATACCTCTTAAGAGGGTATCAGTACCTCCCTATTTAAAACTCATTTTTGGCTCGATTTTGGTTCGAAATACTTTGTAAAAATTATTTCAAAAATGTTTTAAGATTGAAACACAATTTTTCACTTAAGTAAGGAGTAAAATTGATATTTGAAAACTTGGAGTAATATATGTGATATTCGATTAATTGGATCGAACATTATTTTTGAAATTGAATATAAAATCTTAAAATTCATTAACACTTTACTTGTTATATCGAAACATCAAAATGTTTTCAATAATCTTCCCCTTTTTTATATAACAAGAAATTTTAAGATTTTCTTTTGAAAAAAAAAACATTTTTGAAAAATTTACCCCCACTCCCCTTACTATATTCTCCCCCTTTTTGTTAAATCTAAAAGACTCTATTAAAACATTTAAACAAGTTTTTAAAGAAAATAGCCAATTTATATAGATATAGCTACTAAGATCAAAGTCAAGAAAATATTTGCCATTAGTCCATAATCAATATTCATAAACAATGTGTAATGGTAATTGGTCATAATTGATCTAAGATGTAGATGATGCATAAGCTAACATAAAAAAATCAATTTAAGTTCAAAACTAATAATCATTCAAACAAACCAAACACACAAATATCCAAAATCCAAACAAATATTTAAACAACCATCCAAATCATTCAAAATGTTTTAACAATTAAGAGTTCAAGTTTCAACCTAAGAAAACTAGCAAGTCGAGGTTAATCATCCATCGGAGAATCAATCGTCCATAGCATTAAATCGATTATCCATTTCTTCGCGGTTAGCTCAAATTTCTCGTTGATTCTCCAACTATTGAGTCCCCATAGCAGTAAAGTAGGACTCTAATGATGTAAACCTCAAATCCAATGTCTCCATGAATAAGCTAAAGTATGGAGGCATCAAACTCTCTTGTTGTGCTGGCTCATTGTCGGCTAGGCTGACGGGATCGTCGACATCTCGTAGATGATCGTCAAGCTCTGGATCATCAGCCGGAGCCGGAGCAGCTAGTGAAGAGCTAGCACCCGGAGTTTTCTGAGTTGAACGAACCCATTGATTCTTGTCACCACTCCATCCCAATTTTTACAAAGTTTTGAGATTGATTTGGGTGGTAAGAGGGATGGCTACATCAAGCTTTACCTTAAGTTTGGATTTGATAAACATGTTACTCAGAATACATCCGTAAACTAAAGTTTCTACGCTTTTAGAAAGGACATTGTTTACGGTTTCAACTAGTTCGGCAAAGATAATTTGTGGTAGGTTTATTTTCTTATCTTTCTGGATATAATGTATCCAATATAGGTCGAATGCTCTAAGAGTAGAGTATTTGCCTCCAGATGGTCTATACCACCAAGAGAATATCAGATGAAGAAAACGTTCGTGATGATCTAGAACACTCGCACTCAACTTGGCTATATAAGGAGTGCCCACTATTTCTCGCTCATTATTTAAGCCGCTATTATCTAGACCAAATGCGTTAGTGATGGAGTCTGAGTCAATTTGAATGTATTGGCCTAAGAGATAAGACCTAATACATACAGTGGCGATTTGGGACTCGTTTTGGATGTATACTGCATTGGAGTAGAAAATGTGAACAAGTTGGTGGTAAACAACTAGTTCAAGTTGAAATAATTTATCAAATTTTCATGATTAGAGGGTAGGAAGATATTTAAATTTCATATCTATCATGGCTTGAAGAGATGGGATATGTTCTTTCCGAATTTTATAAGACTCGAAGAGGCGAACAAACCTAGTGTAAAGATTTTCCCGACGACCAGGTTCGTTAAAACACGAGTTTCGAATTATCATCTAGGGTTCATTTGGATTAGGATTAGTAGGTGGGTTTGGAGGTGGGTTTAGAGGTAAGTTTAGAATATGTCCTAGGTCGTTTGGAATGAGACACGGTTTACGAAATCGGAATAAGAGTACATGCAATTTTAAAACACATGTATGCAACAATTATTCCCAAAACTCAATATGAGTCTTCAATATTTCAAGGTTCTCTAAAAATAACCTAATGGGCAATTTTGAAAACTATTTGAAAAACTAAGTTTGAAAAATCATTATATATATATAGTTTTCATTGAAAACAACATAATTAAATCAAAAACAACAATTTAAATTAAAAATAACAAAACCTTTTTTTATTTCGAAAATTTAAAAAAAATGAAAAAATCTTGTGTTTTTTATGAAATTTGTTGTAGATTCTAGTGTAAAATCATAATATAAGCAATGCCCGATCACTAATTCAAACTAGAACTAACTAAAACTAGTCATATGTTCAAAAATCAATAAAATAGTGGTTTCACTACAACAAAACTGGCTTTTTGCGGCGTTTTTTAGCTATAGTGGCGTTTTTAAGCGCCACAAAAAACACATGCGGCGATATGAAAAATGTCGTAAAAAGCGCAGCTGAAAATAGCACCGCTAAAGTTCGTGGCATTTGGTAACAAAAAATGCCGTAATAGGTAACAATATATAACAGCGTTTGTTGAACAAATGTCGTAATAGGTGTTGAGGTTTAGCGGCGTTTATCTTTGAAAACGCCGCGATTGACTCTGTATTTAGCGACGTTTGTCTTTGAAAACTCCGCTATTGACTTTGTATTTGGCGGCATTTATCTTTGAAAATGCCGCTATTAACTATGTATTTAGCGGCGTTTGTCTTTGAAAACGCCGCTATTTACTGTGTATTTAGCGGTGTTTATAAAGATAAATGTCGTTATTAACTGTGTATTTAGTGGCATTTGTTATTAAAAACGTTGTAAATAAGCCCATTATTAGTGGCATTTTCATCTAAAAACGCCGCAAATAACACTATTAGGAGTAGCTGCATGAGTTGCATAAAACACCATTAAAGACATTCTTTACACCAACAGTAATAATCAATTTTATAAATCAAAGAATATATTGCATAAATTAAATAAAAACAAGTAACTTGAAATTAAAAGGGTGGAAAACATTAATATAACAAAAATACATACATATGTGTTGCATATACTAGAAACATAAATAATGGAATTTATTGAGCAGACATTCTACTTATAGTTCTACAAAGTAAAGGAAACTTCTATCAAACTAAACTTTCATAGCTTTAAAGAATATCTTTGCACTCCTTCGAGCCCCCAAAGCTTTAAGCATCCTGAAGTAAGAAATCATCTTACCATTCTGCTTCTCTTAGATTCTTCATCACTGTCATTGGCATCATCTCCGACAGCTTTTCTAGTATAATGATATGGGAAAATATCATTAGTAGCAGCGGCGTTTATCTTTGAAAACGCCGCGATTGACTCTGTATTTAGCGACATTTGTCTTTGAAAACGCCGCTATTGACTTTGTATTTGGCGGCATTTATCTTTGAAAACGCCGCTATTAACTGTGTATTGCGGCATTTGTCTTTGAAAACACCGCTATTGACTGTGTATTTAGCGGTGTTTATAAAGATAAATGTTGTTATTAACTGTGTATTTAGTGGAATTTGTTATTAAAAACGTTGTAAATAAGCCCATTATTAGTGGCATTTTCATCTAAAAACGCCGCAAATGACACTATTAGGAGTAGCTGCATGAGTTGCATAAAACACCATTAAAGACATTCTTTACACCAACAGTAATAATCAATTTTATAAATCAAAGAATATATTGCAGAAATTAAATAAAAACAAGTAACTTGAAATTAAAAGGGTGGAAAACATTAATATAACAAAAATACATACAAATGTATACATATGTGTTGCATATACTAGAAACATAAATAATGGAATTTATTGAGCAGACATTCTACTTATAGTTCTACCAAGTAAAGGAAACTTCTATCAAACTAAACTTTCATAGCTTTAAAGAATATCTTTGCACTCCTTCGAGCCCCCAAAGCTTTAAGCATCCTGAAGTAAGAAATCATCTTACCATTCTGCTTCTATTAGATTCTTCATCACTTTCATTGGCATCATCTCCGATAGCTTTTCTGGCAGAATGATATGGGAAAATATCATTAGTAGCAGCAGCCTCAGAATGGCCATGACCATAATCAGGAACCCGACTAACATTGTCCCACAGAAATTCAAATACATTGTAGATCTATACACAATGTTTTCTGTAATTTGATTGGATGCTTTTGTTAGAACAATACACAATACATAGAAAATACACAACAATAAAGGTAACAAAAAACAAGATCCAAAGACACATAATATGATACTATGATATTCACAAGGCTTGTTAATTTAAAAATGTAGCATGATCCAAGGTTGAAAAGATAGAGCGACACTATAAATTTGAATAACCATCTAAACAGTACTTAAGAAGGCATATATATATATATATATATATGCAGGAAATCTAGGGTTGAAACAATAGTGTGGCAATATAAATTCGTATGACCATCAGACCAAGAGACTAGGCAAACGCTGGCAAGGCAGCAAGGATTGCAAAGTTGATTTCATTTGCTCTGAGAATCTAATCCAATTCAAGCATTGCCCTAGTTCAATGAGCATCATAAGAAATAAAAGGTGGCAATTGCATGATAAAAATAACGTGTATTACCTGGATGAGCAGAGCACAAGCGAGCTCTCTATGGAGAAGATTCTGGATAGGGTTGATAAGTTCCTTTTCATATCTATATTATTAATCCCAATGAATTAGAGTTCCATTCGAAGAATAAATTTTCCACACTAAGAAATAAAAACCACAGCATGGGAGTTCAGTTGAAGCAATATATCATATTAGCAATCAAAGGAACATATTTATTCGGGAATTATGTTGAAGTATGAACTTGAAAAAAAGGAACATATTATTCTGGAATCATGTCAAAGTATGAACAGGCCAACATGAAAATTGAGAATGCAAGACTATTTCAGATGTATTGGCATTTATAAAATTTACTAGTATTACTTCTCATTTAGGTCTAGAGCAATTTTTGAACCTAAAGCTTTTATACATGTAAAATACCAAACAAAAGAACAAGTTCAAATTTCACCCATAAGATGTGCATCATAAGTCATTAAGTGCAAACATGATTAGAATTACATTAATATTAGAAAGAAAGTTGCACTTTGACATAACAATCTCAAGATTTCCTGATCTGATGCATTCTTTGGGAATTTTTTACCTTTTGTTTGCTCACTGAAAGTCAATAACATTCTGCAAACCAGAAAGCAGCTATGTTCAGAAAAAATCATTTTGCAAGGCTTTCAATAATATAGTAAATTAGCATTTGCCTTTGAATGAAAAAACCTTCATTACATCCGATTACCATAAAATAAGAAAATATCAAATGGTAGTGGAAAATAAATTAAAGCCAAACAAAACAAATATCAAGCAACTTAGAATCTAATGTCCTTTGTTTTTATATCTCAAGCAAAGATTAGAGCGGTGAATATAAATCTTTTTTGTACATATGGGAGCCGATTGGAAATTTAAAAATGTAGCATGGTCCATCCATCTATCTACACTATCTTTTCCCCTTCTCACATTTACTTCTTTATATTTTTTTAATTTCCAAATTCATGCCAAATCTATTAATGGGTAACTTTTTATTAAAGCCAAAGAAAGTAAAAGAAATATTGTATTAGAATTTAAACATATTGATGAAATGAATAGAGGGGAAATATATATACTTGGTATGGAATTTAGCTGCCAATTTCTCCAACTTTGGCTTCAAATAGATGCATTTTCGGCACCAAGCAGCTATCCTATCAACAATTAAACAAAACCCATCCTTTTCACTTTGGAAAAAACCAGTCAAGGAAAGAGTTAGAAGAAGATAAAACAAACCAGACAATGAGAACAGGTTGGGAAAGCTGTTAAGCATCTGCCAGGATCTGATCAAGCTGATCACTGTCGTGGATGGGTTTCATTTCAATAGTACTGGGTTTTGACAAATCAAACCATCATGAGATTTTCATAGAATATCGAAAAACAAAGAATCCTCCCTAAAAGAACTTTGAAAAGCACAAATCCAACATCACAGTCCACGAAATTCCATATAATTGAAGCAATCATAAACTAAATAACCAAAAATCCTAAACATTGAACAAATAGTCGACTAATACATAAAAAAATTAACGATGACCCATGTCAGGAAAACTACTTTATAAATTGGAATCACAGCAACAAAAACAAGCACATAATCAAAAACCCAGATTTCATTTTCCATCAAATCAACCAAAAATCAAACACCCAATTCAAACTAACATCTGATTAAAAAGGGGGAAACAAATTCAGAGAAAATTAAAAGGAAAAAAAAGAAAAAGATAGAAGCTTACAGCTGGGAAACGGGTATCGAAGCAAGATCACCTTTGAAGATTTTGAAGCAAACTCATAAAATTTTAAATTTAAAGAGAAATAAAACAAATAAGTGAACATCCAAGACAATGATCTTAAAATTTTAAAATTTTAAGTAGAGAGATTTAAGTAGGGAGATCAGTTCGAAAAAGGGCATTCGGTTCTGGAAATGAATCAGAGAGAAAATAGAGAGAACCTAAAAATGACCTACATTTCGTCGAAGCCACTATCGTTCCTCTTGGACCGAAGCCAAAGCATTGAGATTTGAAGGTATTTTCTTTTTAAAAAAAAAAACCCTTTAGAAGTAAATGTTGCATATGAGCTTCTAGGTTTAGGGGTTATTTTGTGTTAAAATGGGAGAGCTTTGGAGGTTACCTCGTCATCGACGCCGATTTACGGTGGTCGTGGGGTTGCTTAAATCTCCTTTTCGGGCAGAAGAGGAAATAAAAAGAAATGGGATGGTAGGGAATGCACTCTGGTAACATATATGCGACAAGGGAAATAAAAAGAAATGGGAAGGGAATGCACGCTTATGCTTAAATCTCCTTTTCGGGCTGAAGAGGAAATAAAACTTTTAAATTTTACGGCGTTTTAAAACCTAAACGCTACAAACATACCAAACTATTGTTGCATTTGTATAAAAACGTCGTTAAAGTACTATTTTGTTGCTGCGTTTATTGAAAAAAAAATGCCACTATATATGAACTCTATTACGGCGTTTGTATAAAAACACCGCTAAAGATGGAATCTATTACGGCATTTTTATAAAAACGCCGCTAAAGTAATATTCTATTGCGACATTTGTTGAAAAATGCCACTATAGATGAACCCTATTATGACATTTATGTAAAAACCCCGCTAAAGTACTACTCTATTGTGGCGTTTGTTGGAAAAATACCACTATATATTAACCCTATTACGACGTTTATATAAAAACGCTGCTAAAGTTACCATTTTGTGGCGTTTAGAATGTAAACGTCGCTATATGTTCAAAGTTAGTGGTGTTTACTCTCAAAATGCCGCTATATAACAGTGGATTTTGTTGTTGTTTGCACTAATTTGATGATTGTAGCAGGATTAGGAGTTGAAAAATGAGTGAAATCTGACTTGAAAAAGGAAGCAAGGTATTGAATATGTAGAGATGAGAGGTAAACGACGAGCAAGAGATAATTTTGGGGATTTTCGGCCAAATGAAGATTTTAGGGATTTAAAGCCTAAACCCGACAGAGGGTATCGGTACCCATCGAGGGGTATCGATACACATTGAAAGAGGGAATTGATACACGTTGAAGCAGTATCGATACCTAGCAATGGGGTATCAGTACCTGGGTGACAGGTATCGATACTTTGTGCACAAAAATGTCAAAAATATGCTTTTAAACACTTATAATGCTAAATTAATTAGCTATAGTGGTATTGGCAACTCATATTTCAAAAATTAACTATGTTCAATCAATCAAATATATCCTTAAATTTTATTTGAACATATTATTAATTTTCACTAAAGATCATAAACTCACCCTAAGGATTAGCATAGAAGGCACTTAAAAATGTTAATTCTATAAGCATTTTTCATTTTCTAATTAAAAGTGCTAAAATCATTTTAAACACTAAGTCAAGATAAGTCGGTTAAACCTAATTCTCTCCTAAGTGTCCAAAATATTTCTTTATTTAAAGGTTTTGTAAAAATATCAGTTATTTGATGCAAAGTATCAACAAATTCTAGAACTACATCTAACTTTGTGACATGATCTCTAATGAAATGATGTCTAATTTCAATGTGCGTAGTTCTAGAGTGTTGGATGGGATTTTTAGTGAGACAAATAGCACTAGTATTGTCACACTAGATAGGAATGGTACCTACTTCAATTCCATAATCAAAAAGTTGTTGTTTCATCTATAAAACTTGTACGCAACAACTACCGGTTGAAATGTATTCTGCTTCAGTGGTAGATAATGCAACACTATTTTTTTTCTTTGAAAACCAAGAAATCAACATATTTCCTAGGAATTGTCAAGTACAGGGGGTGTTTTTCCTATCTATTTTGCATCCTCCATAATCCGCATATGAAAAGGCATGCAAGCTAAAGCTAGAGTCTCTAGGATACCAAAATCCTAAACTAGGAGTGTCCTTAAAGTATCTAAAGATTCGCTTGTAGATGTGATTCCTTAGGGCATGATTTAAATCTAGCACATAAGCAAACACTAAACATAATGTCCGATCTACTTACAGTTAGATAAAGAAAAGAGCCAATCATAGACCTATAAAGTTTAACATCTACACATTTACCTCCTTCATCTTTGTCAAACTTTGTAGATGAGCTTATTGTAGTGGCTTGGGGTTTGATATTTTCCAATCCAAACTTCTTGACGTATTTTGCGTGATTGATGAAGATGCCATCTTTTCTTTGCTAGATTTGGAGCCCCAAGAAAAATGAAAGCTCCCCCATCATGCTCATCTCAAATTCACTCTACATTAGCTTAGAAAATTCTTGGTAAAGAGCATCATTAGTAAGACCAAATATTTATATCATCAACATAAATTTGAACTACTAATAAATCTTTACCTTTTCACTTTAAAAACAATGTAGTGTCAACCTTCCCTTTTGAAAAACCTTTTTCTATTAAAAAGTTTGACAATATTTCATACCAAACTCTAGGAGCTTGTTTTAAACCATATAATGCTTTTGTCAATTTAAAGACATGATTTGGAAATTTTGAATCTTCAAAACCAGGAGGTTGTTTTATATACACTTCTTCGTTTATAAAACCATTTAAAAATGCACTTTTAACATCCATTTGATACAGTTTAAATTCATTGAAACATGCAAATGCTACCACTAAAGTTCTTTTATTAAATACCTGATAAGCTTTAGAATTTAATGAATAACCCAGAAAAATTCCTTCATCACTTTTAGCATCAAATTTGCCAAGGTTATCTTTACCTTTGTTTGAAACAAAACATTTACATCCAAATGGATGAAAATATCTAATGTTAGGCTTTTTATTTTTGAAAATTTCATATGGAGTTTTCTTCAAAAATAGGCCTAATCATTACTCGATTTATAACATAACAAGCGGTATTTGTGGCTTCCGCCCAAAAATATTTTGGCAAATTATTTTCACAAAGCATGGTTCTAGTCATTTCTACTAAAGTTCGATTTTTCCTCTCAACAACTCCATTTTGTTAAGGGGTTCTAGGTGCTGAAAAATTATGGCTAATTCCATTAGAATTACAAAACTCATAAAATCCAAGATTTTCAAATTCAGTACCATGATCACTCCTAACACTTGAAATTGAGTAACCTTTTTTTCATTTTGGATTACTTTTGAAAAAGTGATAAAATGTTCTAATGCTTCATCTTTAGTACTTAAAAATATAACCCAGGTATATCTAGAATAGTCATCAACTATTACAAAACAATATTGTTTTCCACCCAAGCTAATAGTCCAAATAGGCCCAAAAAGATCTATATGGATCAATTGTAATACTCTACTAGTTGATACATCATTAATGGATTTAAAGAAAACTTTCTTTTGTTTTTCTTTTGAGCATGCATCACAAATTTTATCTTTATCAAATTTTAGCTTTGGCAACCCTCTTACTAAATCACCTTGAATTAGTTTTTGTAATACACTCATGTTTGTGTGACCTAGTTTCCTATGTCATAACCAACTATCATGTTCATCCTTAGTAACTAGGCATAAATTAGTCATATTTATTGAATCTAAATGCACCATGTAAATTTTTCATATTATATGACCAATGAGCATAATCTTATTAGAAGCAATGTCAATAACTTTATAACCATTGGTTTCAAACATGACATTGTATCCCTTATCATACAATTGACTAATACTTAGTAGATTATGCTTTAACCCATTCACATATAATACTTTTTCTATTTGTATGGAAGAGGTATTACCTATAGTACCTATACCTTCAATATAACCTTTTGAGTTATCACCAAAGGTTACCACTCCTCCATTTTTGTCGTTAAGCTCTATAAACTAGCTTTTGTCTCCGGTCATGTTTCTTGAGCATCCACTATCAAGGAACCATGAGTTTGAACTTGTACTTCGTGTCTTGTAGCAATGCTCCTTTTCCTACAAACATAGATTAATTTTTTATTTTTAGTACCCAAATTCTTTTGGGTCCATATTCATTAGTCTCTAAAATCCTAGTCCCCTTTGGTATCCATTTATTTAGGATATCTTTATCTTTAGTAGTATTGAGTCCTTTAGGAACCCATATAATACTAACGATTTTATCATTAAAGGTTCTTTGGGGACATCTATAATTGTAAGATTTAAAATTCTTTCTAATATAGTTGGATTTTGAATTATCTCCTTGTTCAAAACTTTTTGTTCCAACTTTATTGAAATAAGCTTTAAGATCATCAATTTCCTTTTGATGATCATTATAAACTCTAGAAAGTAAGTTTTGCAAATCTAAATTTTTCTTTTCAAAATCATCGATTTTGATTTGCAAATCTTTAAACTTACTTTCAAGTTCAATGTCGGTCTTGGATATGAGATTGTTTCGTTTTTCAATTTTGAAATATCTTTCTTGTATTTTGAAAACAATTTCTTATAATCTGAAGCCAACTCATTATATTCCTCTAATAACTCATCAAAAGAATAATCTTCTAAATCAAATGAGTTAAAGGTTACCTGAGAATCTTCCCCGGTGGCCATCAAGCACAAATTAACTACTTCTTGTTCCTCTGCATTGGATGATTCATCATCGCTCCATGTAGCCACGTGTGTTTTCTGTTTTTTTTTAATGACCCTTCTTCTTTAATTGTGGGCAATCATATTTGACATACCCGGGCTTTTTGCATTCATAGTAAATGATAGGGTTCTTCTCCTTTGGTTCATTTTTGAAGCCTTCATTTCGTTTGAATTTTTTTCCTCTGTTGGGCTTCATTAATTTTCTGAATCGTTTGGCAAATAATGTCATTTCTTCATCATCGTCATCATCATCAGAATCACTCTCATCTTTTGTGTATTTGAGAACAACTCCAACATTCTTCTTTTTCTCCGTCTCCTTCTTTGTCTCGTTCTTCTTCTCGAGGTCTACCTCATCTTGAATCATCATTCCACGCATGAGGATAGAACCAATGAGCTCATCGAGAGTTAAAGACTTTAGGTCTTTAGCTTCAATAATCATTGTATTCTTCGATTGTCAAGCTTTTGGAAGAGAATAAATTATCTTCCTAACAAGCTTCTCATTTAGAATGATTTCTCCATATGCCTTGAGGTCATTGACAATCACAGAAAATATATCTGTCTATCTTTGATGTCTTCATATAGTTTCATCCTGAAATTTTCATAGCTATGAGTAAGAAGACTAATTTTAAATTCTTTTACCTTGTTGGTTCCTTCATGAGTGACTTGAAGTTTGTCCTATATCTCTTTGGCGATTGTACAAGATAATACTCTCTCATATGGTCCAAGTGCACAAAAAATAATATGGAAAGCCTTTGAGTTGAGTTGGAATAATCACGTCTCTTCTTCACTTCATAAATTCATATTTGTGGATGGTTCAGAGTATCCATTCATCATGATTTTTCATGCTCACATGTCACTTGCTTGAATGAAGTACCTCATCCAATTCTTTCAATAAGCATAGTTAGCTCCATTGAAGAAATGAGGCTTGTTGATGGGCTGAGAATCAATAATGAAGTCGAAGTTTGATGTAGAGGTCATTGATGACTTGAATATCGATTGAACTCTTTTCGAATCTACTCAAGTGGTGGTAAAACCTTCAAATGAGTGTAGCTCTGATACCAATTGTTGAGTTAATCAATCAGATGAATCGGCCAAGAGGGGGTGTATTTGCAATTAAAATTTCGGTGGAAGCTTTTGAAGAAAATTGAAAATATTTGCAGAAAATTGAAAATATTTGCACAACGATTTAAAGTGGTTCAACTTTCTCAACCAAAGTCTACGTCCACTACCTTAATTACCCACACTAAGGATTTTCCATAACTTCACTAATTTGTCTTTCTTTTGAGGACAAAGAGTAACCTTACAACTCCCTCAAGAATTATACCCCAAATTCTTGAGAACACTCTCTCCCAAAGAGAAACGTACAAATTTTGCAAACTTATATAAAAACCTCACAAGGTAGAATGTTTGCACAATTCTAGAACGAAGAAAGAACACTCAAGAATAAATACAATTGAGCACAAAGTGTGTTCTTGAAAGCAAAATGAATATTGAAAGGAATTGGGCTTGAATTACACAAACTTGATGTTTGATGCTTTCTCTCTTGTTTCTTTTTCAATTCTTAATGATCAAAGGCTTCAGAACTTGTTTAAATAAAACTTGGATCAATTTTGAACATTGGGGATCATTAGTGAAGTCAAAAGATTCGTTGTAGTGTGAATTCTACTTTAAAAAGTTATTGGGAGTGTAGGGGTATCGGTACACCTTCAAATGGTATCGATACATCCTGTGTAAAATTCAAATATTTCGACTGTTATGAGACCAAGGGTATCGATACCTCTTAGGGGTATTGGTACCCATATGGCAATATGTTTTTCTCAGAGCCAAAATTAACATAAGGGGTATCGGTACCTTTGGGATAGGTATCGATACCTCTTTGTATAGGGGTATCAGTACCCTATGGGGTATTCGTACCCTTTTTGCATTCGAAGTATGAGGGGTATCGATACCTCTTAAGAGGGTATCGGTACCTCCCTATTTAAAACTCATTTTTGGCTCGATTTTGGTTCGAAATACTTTGTAAAATTATTTCAAAAATATTTTAAGTTTGAAACATAATTTTTCACTTAAGTAAGGAGTAAAATTGACATTTGAAAACTTTGAGTAATATATGTGATATTTGATTAATTGGATCGAATATTATTTTTGGAATTGAATATAAAATCTTAAAATTCATTAACATTTTATTTGTTATATTGAAACATCAAAATGTTTTCAACACAACTATATGCAACTAAAATGCTATGACAAATGGCTTCTAGGCAAACAATAACCTAAGTAAAAAGGCCCATAACATGGTCTTTTACGAAGTTATCATAAGGATGCCCAGTAGCTTAGGGAAATAAGGGAGACAAGGGTAAGTGGTTATGATATCACTTGGGGGCCCACAACCCATCACCAAGACTTTCTCATCTAGGGGCTTTGTGGTTAATATGTTAAAGTACCCGGTGGTTGATGGAGATGCAGCTAAAGTCGAGGTTATGATGGAAAAATTGAGCATCAATTCCATCACAAATGAGTCAACTGCAGAATGCTTATGAGCTTCGATTCGTCTTTGTCCTCCTGGAAATACTTTGGACAAATATACTATTAAAGAAATGTCTATATTCTACAAGTTCGCTTCAAAGTAATGCATAATAACAATCATGTTACCTTTTGACCTGAATATAGTAGGATTCCTTTTTGTAAAGACAAAATTGTTATTTGTCATTACTTTAATGAAATGATGTATTCCCCACATTCTCTCCATGGAAAACATTTTATTTATTTCTTTATTACGTTATTATAGCTATTCTTTTGGTAAATAAAATATAATTCTTGTCCATAGTCCAAACATATTCTTTTTCATATACAAGTCTCAAGATATCAATTTCTCGAATAATTATATTTCTGAACCAAATGTTGATTTTGAAAATGATATGTCTAGAGAAATCTGAGGGCTATAAGGATGATGATGAATGTGAAATAAACCCTGAACTAGTCATATTGATTGAAAAAGAAAATAAGCAGATTTTGTATCATCAAGATATGATTGAGATAAGGAATATGAGGACAGAGAGAGATAAAAAAGAGGTCAAGATCAACACCACATAAACCTGGTACATGAGTTAAAAGATGTGTTTGCTTGGTCATATCAGGATATGTCGGGTTTAGATACATATATAATTGTACATAAACTACAAATAAAGCCAAAATGCAAGCCATTACAGAAGAAACTTTAAAGAATGAGGTCATACATGTTAAAAATAAAGGAAAATGTGAACAAGCATTTTGACGCTAGATTCCTATAAGTGTTTAAGTATCCCAAATGGGTAACTAATAGTGTGCTCGTTCCAAAGAAATTTGGGAAGGTCTGAATGTGTGTTGACTACCGAGATCTCAATCGTACGAGTCCTAAAGATAACTTCCCACTTTCTCGTACTGACGCCCTGATTGATAACACAACTAAGCATGCTCTTTTGTCCTTCATGGATGGCTTTTCAAGGTATAATCAAATCAATACGGACCCCAAAGTTATGGAGAAGATGATATTTATGACAATGTGGGGAACATTTAGTTATAAGGTGATGCCCTTCAAATTAAAGAACGCAGGGGAAACATATCAATGAACCATAGTCACATTATTCCATGATATGATGCATAAAAAATAGAAGTATATATGGATGATATGATTGCCAAATCACAAACTAATGAAGAGCATGTTGGAGTTCTGAGAAAGTTATTTTTAAGGTTAAGGAAATACCAATTGAAGCTTAACCTGGCCAAGTGTACCTTTGGAGCCACTTTAGGGAAATTGCTAGGGTTCGTAGTCAGTGAAAATATGATAAAGATAGATCCAGAAAATGTTAAAGCAATCCAAGAATTGTCACCACCAAAAACTCCAGAAGAAGTCTGAGAATTCCTAGGGAGGCTAAATTATATTGCTTGGTTTATCTCTTAATTAACAGAGAAGTGTGATTCAATCTTCCGCTTGTTGATAAGGCAAAACCCAGGGATTTGGGATGACCGTTTTCAGGAAGGTTTTGATAAAGTCAAGAACTACTTGCCAAATGCACCGATTCTAGTACCCTCACTTCCAAAAAACCATTGCTTTTGTACATAACAGTCTTTAAAAATTCAATGGGGTGTTTACTAGCACAACATGATAAAACTGGAAAGAAAAAGCAGGCCATCTATTATTATAGTAAGAAATTCACTAACTGTGAGACTCGATATTCCCCAATTGATAAGTTATGTTGTGCCTTGGTATAGACTACAAAAAGACTGAGGTAATACTTTTTGTATCAAACTAATTGGTTAATATTGAAGTTGGATTCATTAAAATACACGATGGAGCCCTCAAGTTTAATTAGGAGGATGCCCAGGTGGCAGATGTTGTAGTCTAAATTTGACATAGTTTATGTGAGCCAAAAGGAAATAGAAGGTAGTTCCATTGCAAACTTCTTGGCAAGTAGTGCATAAGAGGATTATGAACCAGTGAAATTTGATTTCCTTAATGAGTACTTAATGTGCATCTCCAATGTGGTAGAAGAAGAAGCCCCAAGAGATTAAGTATGGGAAATGAACTTTGATGGTCCCTTAAATATTATGGGGCATGAAATTGGGGCATTGCTGGTTTCACCAGAATAAGATCATTATCCTTTTACTAGTCGATTTGTTTTCAAATGTACGAACAACAATGATGAGTATGAGGCGAGTATAATGGGAATCTGAGCTATAATTGAGCATAAAATTAAGATCCTAGAAGTATTTAGGGACTCAACCTTAGTCATTTATCAGCTTCATAGAGAATGAATTATTAGATATTCCAAGCTGATAGAATGCAAGAATCTGATCATGGATTTGATAAAAGAATTTGAAGAAATCACCTTCACTTATCTCCCACGTAAAGAAAATAAAATGGCAGATGCTCTGGCTACATTAGCCTCAATGTTTAAAGTTAACGATCATGCTCAAATGATGCCCATCCGAATGAGCATAAGAGAAACTCCAACTCACTGATGCAATATTGAGGAAGATGAAGAAGATGGTTTCTCGTGGTATTATGACATCCTTCAATATGTAAAATATTGAGCTTACCCGGCTAAAGCTATAGAGAATGATAAAATAACATTGAGGAGATTAGCTATGGGATAAGTACTCGATGGGGAAGTCCTTTACAAGAAAGGAAAAAAACCAGATACTATTGAGATCTTGGACATAGCTGAGGCCAAAAAGATACTTGAGGAAGTCCAAACAATAATATATGGAATGCCAACAGGTTCACAATGGCTAAAAAATCATGAGGCTTGGGTATCATTGGTCTACAATGGAATAGGATTGTATCAATTATGCTCGCAAATGCCATAAATGTCATATCTATGGTGACAAAATGCATGTTCCTCCTTTACCCTTACATGTGATGACTGCACCTTGGTCGTTTTTAATGTGGGCATGGATGTTATTGGACCTATCACACCAAAGGCTTCTAACGGCCATTTTTCATCTTTTTGGCCATCTATTACTTCACCAAAACGGTTGAAGTTGCATCATATGCTAATGTAACTAAAGGGGTAGTATGTCGATTCTTGAAGAAAGAAATCATTTGCAAATATGGAACACGAGAGATAATTATCTCAAATAATGCCTTAAATTTGAATAATGAATTGATAAGGGAAATCTACACGAAGTTCAAAATCAAGCATCATAACTCGGCTCTTTATCGCCCAAATATGAATGGGGCAATAGAGGTAACAAACAAGAACATCAAAAGGATTATCACAAAGACAACCGAGACATATAAAGATTGACATGAAAAGCTTCCTTTTTTCTTGCTAGTCTATCGTACTTCTATTCGCACCTCAACTGGGGTAACACATTTCTCATTGGTCTATGGGATGGAGGTGGTTTTACTAATTGAAGTGGAAATACTTCGTTAAGGGTACTAATAGAGCTAAAATTATAAGAAGCATATTGGTATAAAATAGGTTCGACCAGTTGAACTTAATTGAGGAAAAGAAGTTGAGAGATATTTTTCATGTCCATATGTATCAGAAGAGAATGATGTAAGCTTATAACAAGAATGTAAGACAGTGAGAATTTCATGAGGGAGACTTGGTGTTGAAAAAGATTCTCCCTATACAAAAAGACTTTCGAGAGAAGTGGATGCCAAATTAGAAGGCCCCTTGCGTCGTTAAAAATGTCTTTTTTGGAGGAGCTCTAATTTTAACTAAAATGGATAGAGATGAGTTGCCTAATCCTATGAATTCTAATTCAGTCAAGCGATATTACACATGAAGAAAAGAAAAGAAATGGAAAAATTAAAAAATGAAAAAGAGAAAAAGAGAAAAGAGAAGAGAATAAAATAAAATAGAGGTTCAAGATGAAATTTCAAAAATAGACGTCTTAATACCAAAAGAGGATTTGAGTTGAAAATCCACATAGGAAAGCTCGAATATTTAGAATTTGGCTAATGAATGGCATATTCCCTTGGAAGCTTGAAAATTAAGGAAGATATTCTCATATTTAGATATCCTTAGTACAATCTAAATCCTCTAGACACGTGTTGATCTTTAAAAAAGATTACTGGTGAGAAAATGAAAGGATTCATTCACTTGATATCAAGAGTACATGGTTTTCGTTCTTGTTGTAATGTTTGACTTCTCCTTGAAAGAGAATTAACTTAAAAGGATTGCATCTTCCTTATTTTGGCTATTAATAAGAATAATTGATTATATTTTATTGCTTCTTTTCATAAGCATCATGCATATAAAATATTGATTAATAATAATTTTTCTATATAAAAGGATTATTACGCTTTACTTTGAGGAAAGTTCAGGGGTATAGGGATTTTAAAATAGGTGTTTGCCATGAAGCATAAATGAGCCCACCCCTCAGTAGTTCATTGTGATTGATCAGGACATGAACCAAAGTAATTTCAATTAATTCATCAAAATGAAAACAGTCAGGATATGAACTCACATTCAAAGTAATTTCCAATTAGGGATATACTTGGTTAGACTTCAATCAATCAAATCATTTCAATAAAAGTTTATTTTTGTAAGGGACCTGGTTCTCCAATCAAATCAGAGAAAACGAATTTAAGATAGCGATAGGTAGAGCGATCACAAATAGTACAGGGACTTAACCGCTGGATTGTACATGGACTAATGTTACTAGAGCACAAGCAATAGAGAAAATTCCACCTACTACGAAAAAACATCTTTCACTTAAAGCGATGAAGTCATAGTTACCAGATTGAATCATGCAAAAGTGTATTAAACATTCATCATTTCAAATTGCATTCGATCATCTTTAGGACATGTTGCATATGACATGTATGGAATCATGGCATGTTACTTGTTTTTAATAGGATCCGAGAAATCCATCTCAGTAATAGATCAATCATCTTTTAATTACAACCAGATCTTCTCAACATGAATGAGCAATATCATCATCAGATTTTAACATCAAGCAAATTACTCAAAGTGACCAGATATCCTCATCATGCAAGAGCATTGTCGTTTCCAAAATCAAGTTATCTCTAGAAAATCAGACTTCCTCAACGTGAAGGAATATTGTTGTCTCCGTATGCTCAATTATCAAAATACGACTAGACATCCTTAACACGAAAGAACCATGTCATTTGTTGACTAAACCTCCTCAACATGAAGGAGCAAGGTCGTCATCAAAGGCAAATTATCTAAAGGCAATTAGACTTCCTCAACATAAATAAACCATGTTGTCTTCATATACACAGTAAGGCAAATACGACTAGACGTATTCATCACAAAGGAACAATGCCGTCAACAAACCTAGAGTCTTCAAATAAAGTAATGTATCATCGAAATGTGACCCGAAATCCTCAAAAAGAATGAACAAATTTGTTTTTTGATTATTTAATTCAGAACGAGAGACTTTAAATTCATAGTGAACATTGAGGTCATACAAAATAGTGTCTTTGGTTTTTGCCCAATTCTCGTCACCCAATAATAGGTGAAGAAGGGCAGTTGTAAACACTATATGTTTTCCGAATTTATTTATTTATTTACTCATTGTTATTATTATTGGATTAAATATATCTAGTTGTCATTATTAGTTAATAATGATCATTAGTTATTGTTAATTAGTGTTAATAGTATAGTTTAAGGCTAATTAATGAAACATGTGTTGCTTATGTTTATATATTACATGTGTGAGTACATTTTATATACTATTAATAATATCAATATATATATATATATATAACATGCTTAAGTTTGAAATGCATTAACATTAGTAATTATGGATTACATGTTCAATTAATTACAAGACCCAATCAAGCCAACATTATAAGAGTCAGCCACTGGCCCAAACAACAAGCCAATCAAATTCAAGTTACAACTCCAACATTTGGAAACCTTAAGCCCACATATGGTAACCCAGTGCAGTTAGGATTTTCACCCTTTCCCCAACCGTCATTTGCTCCCAAGCATTGGATATGTGCTTGATCCAACGACCCAGATAAGAGGAGACTATGGTTTCTAGAACCCTAAACCTATTACATCATCACTGCCATTATCTGCTCTTGCCACCACCTAGGACAAATCACTTTGACGTCGTCGTTTCAACGGACAATCAACATGTGAGTCAAACAAAAAGCCAAAATCAATCAAAAATATATATATCAAAATCTATTCACATAAAATCAGGAAAATCCGAAGAAAAATCTGAGACTATCAAGTGTTGAAAATATGATAATCATGTCATATGATATAGCTTCTCGGTACTACCAAAAACTCCACCAGTGATATAAAGGACGTGTAAGACGAGATGAAGGAGAGAAGTCCATTTTCAAAAAGAAAAGAGAAAAAAAAGTAAAGAACCTGAAGAAAAAAAAGGAGAAACAAAGAGGAAGAACAAGATTTTACCTCAATATTATTATGTCACTGGAGCCAAGAACATTGGAGAGCAACAAAGGTAGTCTATTTTATTTCGGGTTTAGTTTTATTTGTAAATATATGAATGATTGAGTTAGGTTTAGGTGTTAGGTTGTCTAAAGATTCAAAAATGAGTGGTTTTAGGCATAGTCTCGCCGCCATGACCACCGGTTTACGGTGGCCGGAGTGAAGGTCACTTTCTCTCTCAGTTGAGAAAAGCAAAGGAGATGGAGAGAGTAAAAAACGATGTCGGGGGAGAATAAGAATGAAACTAGGATTCTGAAAATGTTATAAAGGGTATATATAACATACCTAAAACGATGTCGTTTTGGGGAGCTAGGGTTTCCTGAAATCAACTAATGGGTTAATCATGTAAGTGGTCATCCACATTTTCTAAAGTTTTGATTTAGTCATTAAATACAAGTTTGCCTTGTTTATGTTACAAGCTTTAAACTTTGCTGCCTTTTCATCTTAGTCATCACTTGTTTAACTAATATTATTTGGGTATATTATTTATTGTGAATGTTAATTTATAACTAATTGTGTGTTAGTCCTCTGTATTTATTACATGTTAGAAGGTTTTATTTATACTTTTGGTCACTGTAACTTCACCATGTATTCATTTCAGACTTAATTTTGGTTGAATCTTCATGAACTAATGTGGATTATTACGTAAACACCCTCCTTTTTGTGTAGTTTCAATTTAGTCCTCACATTATTTTGTTTGTCTTTATTTCATTTTATTTTTATTTTTAATAAATAGAATATAGTAAATATATAGATATATATATAATGTTTTTGCGGTATATTAAATATTTATAAATATAGTATTAAATATGTGACATATTTATATATGTATTTATGTGAGACAATTATGCATATTTTTTTATTAATAAAAAATGGATATTTTAAGCATTGTACAGGGAACTTATATTTAATATAATTTGTTCTTATCAAATGTTAAAAAATTATATAATATTTTTTTAATTATTCGATTAATCTATGGAAGATCTATAAACATCCGGGGTGCCCTTCTGATGATTATTCGAATAAAAATAATATTCATATCAATATTGGTTTGTTTATGTATATTTATGTTATATTAATTCAATTAGATATATTTTATTCACTTTAAATGAATGTACATTTTTTACACTTTCATATTTTTCTAATAATGAAATTATTTTAATAAATAAATATTTATTGCCTATTTTATTTATTTAGTATCTTGTTATTTTTCGTTTTATTTAGTTACTTGTTATATTTAATTCATTTTATGTATGCCATTTATTATTGTTGCATTCGTATGACATGCATTTGTTTTCCCATTTTCTAGAATAATCAAAAGCAATGTTGTCGTGTGTTGTGAGTTAATGAAATTACAGCCAACATAACTGAATTTCAATTTTCGTTAATTCACGTAGTAAGAGGACATCCTTCTTGTTGAAAACATTTTGATATTTCGATATAAAAAATTAAGTTAAATGAATTTTAAGATTTTCCAAAAGATTTTCTAAGTATATTCGATATAATTATTCGAATATCAAAATATTACTCCAAATCTTTCAAATGTCATTTTTAATCCTTACTCAAGTGTAAAATTAAGTTTTAATCTTAAAATAATTTCAAAACAATTTTACAAAATATTGCGAACCATTTGAAAGCCAAAAATTCCAGATTGCTCAGAGGGAACCGATTCCCCCCCAAGGGGGTACCGATTCCCCTGAATGGTTTGGCTCCGAGAAAAACAGAATGCTCGGAGGGAACTGATTCCCCCTAAGGGAGTACCGATTCCCCCTGTTTAACGGTCGAAATATTTAAATTTTACACTTAGGGAACTGATTCCCCATGAGGGGGTACTGATTCCCCCCACGCTCCAAGCTGTTTTATTAATTGATTTCACACTAAAATGGCTTTATTAACTCCACTAATCATCCCCAACATTCAGAATCATTTGAAGGTGTATTTAAACAAGCTTAGAAGCCACTGATCAACAACAAGAAACAACAAGCAACTAGAATCAAGAGAGAATTAAAGAAAAAGTATCAAACTCATTGTTTGAGCAATTCAAGCCTATTTTTCATTCAATATTCATTTTGCTTTCAAGAACACTTCTTGTACTCAATTGTATTCATTTTTTAGTGTTATTTTCTTTGTTCTAGAATTGTGCAAACATATTGCCTTGTGAGGTTTTCCTTGTAAGTTTGCAAATTTGTAATCTTCTCTTTGAGAAAAAGTGTTCTCAAGAATTGGGGTATATTCTTGAGGGAGTTGTAAGGTTATCTCTTTGGCTTCAAAAGAAAGAACAAGTTAGTGAATTTGTTGGAAAATCCTTAGAGTGGATAGCTAAGGTAGTGGACGTAGACTTTGGTTGAGAAAGTCGAACCACTCTAAATCGCTGTGCAAATCTTTTCAATTTTCTACAAAAGCTTCCACCAAAATTTTATTTTCCAATTCACCCCCTCTTGGTCTATTCCATCGATCAATTAACTCAATAATTGGTATCAAAGCCTCACTCATTTGAAGGTTTAATCGACTCTTGAGTCGATCCAGGAAGAGTTACATCGATTTTCAAAGTCATCAATGGTTGGCACTTCAAATTCCTACTTCGGTCTTGATTCATTGCCCGTTAACAAGCCTCCTTTCTTCAATGGAGCTAATTATGCTTATTGGAAGAATAGGATGATGTATTTCATTCAACCAAGTGACATGGGAGCATGGAATATCATAGAAGACGGATACATCAAACCTTCCACTCATCCAAGGTTGTGGAGTGAAGGAGAGACAAGAATGTTCCAGCTCAACTCCAAAGCCATTCATATCATTTTTTGTGCTCTTGGACTAGATGAATACGGGAGAGTTTCATCTTGTACAACCGCCAAGGAGATATGGGACAAACTACAAGTCACTCATGAAGGCACAAACGAGGTAAAAGAATCTAAAATTAGTCTTCTAACTCATAGCTATGAAAATTTCATGATGAAACCGGATGAAGATGTCAAAGCTATGAAAGATAGATTCTCTACAATTATCAATAGTCTCAAATCATATGGAGAAATCATTCCAAATGACAAGCTTGTAAGGAAGTTGGTTTACTCTCTTCCAAGAGCTTGGCAATCAAAGAAGACGGCGATCATCGAGGCTAAGAACTTAAAATCTTTGACCCTCTCCCTCCTCACACACGAAATGTTGCTTAAAGAAGAGGAAGACCTTGAGAAAAGAGACGAGCCAAAGAAGGAGACAGAGAAAAAGAAGAACATGGGAGTTGCTCTTAAATCAACAAGAGATGAGAGTGATTCGGATGAAGATGACGAGTATATGGCATTGTTTGTCAAACGGTTCAGAAAAATGATGAAGCCTAACCGAGGAAGAAAATTCAAATGAAATGAAGGCTTCAAAAATGAACCAAAAGAGAATGACCCGATCATTTTCTATGAATGCAAAAAATCGGGGCATTCAAATATAATTGCCCACAATTGAAGAAGAAGGGTCAATCAAAAATTAAGCACAAGGCTCACGTGGCTACATGGAGCGATGAAGAAGGTTATGAGAAGAGGAACAAGAAGTAGTAAACTTGTGCTTGATGACATTCGGGGAAGGTTGACACTACATTATTTTT
This sequence comes from Hibiscus syriacus, assembly GCF_006381635.1. Taxonomy (NCBI): domain Eukaryota; kingdom Viridiplantae; phylum Streptophyta; class Magnoliopsida; order Malvales; family Malvaceae; genus Hibiscus; species Hibiscus syriacus. Next base: position 1,247,676 of record NW_024063505.1, on the reverse strand, counting down.
AAAGCATAAAGGTAAATATTTATTAGTAGTTCAAATTTATATGGATGATATAATATTTGGTTCTACTAACGATGTTCTTTGCCAAGAATTTTCTAAGCTAACGCAAAGTGAATTCGAAATGAGCATGATGGGGGAGCTCTCATTTTTCTTGGGACTCCAAATCAAGCAAAGAAAATATTGCATCTTCATCAATCAAGCTAAGTACGTCAAAGATATGCTCAAGAAGTTTGGACTGGAAAATAGGAAACCTTATGACACTCCAATGAGCTCATCAACAAAGCTTGACTTAGATGAAGGAGGTAAATATATGGATGTTAAATTATATAGATCAATGATTGGATCTCTACTTTATCTAACTGCAAGTAGATCGGACATTATGTTTAGTGTTTGTTTATGTGCTATATTTCAATCATGCCCTAAGGAATCACATTTACTAACTGTTAAGAGAATCTTTAGATACCTTAAGGACACTCCTAGTTTAAGACTTTGGTATCCTAGAGACTCTAGCTTTAGCTTGCATGCCTTTTCTGATGCGGATTATGGAGGATGCAAATTAGATAGGAAAAGCACCTCTGGTACTTGCCAATTCCTTGGAAATATGCTGATTTCTTTGTTTTCAAAGAAACAAAATTGTGTTGCATTATCTACCACTGAAGTCGAATACATTTCGGCTGGTAGTTGTTGTGCACAAGTTTTATGGATGAAATAACAACTTTTTGATTATGGAATTGAAGTAGGTACCATTCCTATCAAGTGTGACAATACTAGTGCTATTTGTCTCACTAAAAATCCCATCCAATACTCTAGAACTAAGCACATTGAAATAAGACATCACTTTATTAGAGACCATGTCACTAAGGAAGATGTAGTTCTAAAATTTGTTGATACTTTGCATCAATTAGTGGATAACTTTACAAAGCCTTTAGACAAAGAACATTTTTGGACACTTAGGAGAGAATTAGGTTTAACTAACCTATCTTCACTTAATGCTTAAAATAATTTTTAGCACTTTTAAGAATAAATGAAAAATGCTTATAATAGTAATTTTTATTGTATTCATTGCTTTTAGTTAGGGGGAGTTTATGATTCTTGGTGAAAATTAACTTTATGTTCAAATGTAATTTAAAGATTAATTTGATGGATTGAACATGATTCATTTTCAATATATGAGTTGCCAATACCACTAGAGAAAATTAATTTAGCATTTTGAGTGTTTAAAATCAGATTTTATCAATTTTGGTGCAGAGGGAACTGATTCCCCCTTTGAAGGGGAACCGATTTCCCCCTGTAGGGGAATCGATACCCCTTGGAGGTTCTGTTTTTAACATGGGCAGAACCCCTATTTGCTCAAACCCTCTATTCTTCTCTCTTTGCCATTTTCCTCTCTACTCTCACCCTATCTCCATACTTCATCAAAAACAACGTTTTTAATCAGAATTCTCTTCAAATATCATCTCCTAAACCTATTGAAATCATCAAAAACGTGCAAACTTCATCTAATCTCACTCAAATCCGAAATTCTTCAAGGTATTTTTCTAAAACTTCTATTTCATCAATTTTTGAACATAGAACTAGTTTTAATTAGTTCTAGGTTTAACTTTAGATCGGGCATTGATTGTTTAGTGATTAGAAACTAGATTCTACAACTAATTTCATCAAAAACACAAGAATCTTTAAAAATTTTGAAAATTTTTCAAAAAATATATATATATATATATATATATATATATATATATATATATATATATATATATATATATATATATATATATATATATTCAAATTGTTGTGTTTTGATTATGTTGTTATTATGAAAACTATATGTATATTGATTCTCAAAACCTTATTTTTCAATAGTTTTTAAAAACTTTGCCCATTAGGATTGGTATAGAAAACCTTGAAATATTGAGGACTCAATTGAGTTTTGGGATTGATTATTTTGCATACATGTGTTTTAAAATTGCAGGTTATTCTTTCCATTCCGATTATCTTAAATCATATCTCATAAACATTCTAGACCTTTCTCTAGTCGTTATAGCCAACCTCCAAACTCACCTCCAAATCCTCGACCTATCCAATAAATTTCTATTCCAAATTTCGATGATCCAAACATGACTATTCGCAATTCTTGTTTCAATGAACCTGGTCGTAAACAAAATCTCTATTTTATGTTTTGTCAATACTTTGAGTCCTACAAAATCCGGAAAGAGCATATCCCATCTCTTCAAGCCATGTTAGACATCAATTTTCGTCTTCTTCCTACTCTTCAAGAGTGAAAATTTGACAAACTCTTCGAGCTTGAACCAATTGTATACCATCAACTTGTTCGTATCTTCTACTCTAATGTCGTTTGCATTAAAAACCGAGAGAAAACCATAACCATAGGGATCCGATCATATCTTCTAGGATGATTCTTTCATCTTAACTCGGAATGTATTGCCAAAGCATTAGGATTAGATAATGAGGGGTTAGACAATGAAAACCTTACTGTAGGATCTCAGTATAAACGAAGGGATAGTGCAAGTCTTCTAGATCTTCATGATCGTTTTCTTCATCTCATGATCTCTTGGTGGTTTCGACCATCCGGATGCCGTTACTCTACTCTTCGAGCCTTAGATCTATTTTGGCTACATTGTGTCCAAAATAATTTCAAAATCAACCTTCCACAGATTATCTTTGCTGAACTTTTCAAAACCGTAAATCTTGTTCCCAATAAGAAATTATGTTCTTCTCTAGTTTACGGTTGTATTCTTAGTAATCTGTTTAAAAAGGTTGGGCTTAGAGTTGGTTTTGATGCTTCATTTCCCCTCAAAAACCAAATCAATCTATTCTCTTTAACTAAAACGGGATGGGAGATCAATGAAGAAAATGGTATTTGGATTCGTACCGGTAAACAACCTTCGGAAGAAAACAACTCCGACGATGAACCGGAGCAGCACGAGGAACAAGTACAGCAAGAAGATCAAGTGCCTCCATACTTCCGATCAGTTATGGAGAACATTAATTTGAGGCTTGCATCCATCGATTCAAATCTGACCGCTACCACTGAAACGATGAATCGTTGTTTCAATTCGTTGGACGAAATGGTCGATGCACTTTCACGTGATGTGACCAATATTTGGACACATTTATCTCCTCCTGATGCGCCGATGGACGATTAGGTCCTGTTCTTGCTTAGCTTTATTGGATCATAACTTCAAACTTATTGTTTTCAACATTTTGAATGACTTTGGATTGTTTTACTTTAATTGTTGGATGTTTGAATTTGTTTCTGGATGGTTTGAACTTATATTTCTATATATTTGGTGTGGTTAAAATTATTCATTATTGCATCATCTACATCAATTAGATATATGACCAATTTTATCATGTCACAATGTTTATGAATATTTATTATGAAACTAATGGCTAACGTTTCTCTTGAATGTGATCTTAGCAGCTTACGCTATATTTATTTATAATCAATTCGCTAAATGTTTTTCAAACACTTGTTTAAAATCTTTTAATAGTCTTTTTGATTTAACAAAAAGGGGGAGAAATATTAAAGTATTTTTAAGGGGAGAAGTGTTAGAATAAGGGGGAGTAATTTCAAAACTTGATTTCAAAATCTTAAAATTACTAAAATGTTTTGTTATTTCAAAAAGGGGGAGATTGTTGAAAACATTTTGATATTTCGATCTAACAAATTAAGTTAAATGAATTTTAAGATTTTCCAAAAGATTTTCTAAGTATATTTGATATAATTATTCGAATATCAAAATATTACTCCAAATCTTTCAAATGTCATTTTTAATCCTTACACAAGTGTAAAATTAAGTTTTAATCTTAAAATAATTTCAAAACAATTTTACAAAATATTTCGAACCATTTCAAAGCCAAAAATTCCATATTGCTCAGAGGGAACTGATTCCCCCCCAAGGGGGTACCAATTCCCCCTGAATGGTTTGGCTTCGAGAAAAACAGAATGCTCGGAGGGAACTGATTCCCCCCAAGGGGGTACCGATTCCCCCTGTTTAACGATCGAAATATTTGAATTTTACACTTAGGGAACTGATTCCCCATGAGGGGGTACTGATTCCCCCCACGCTCCAAGCTGTTTTATTAATTGATTTCACACTAAAACGGCTTTATTGACTCCACTAATCATCCCCAACGTTCAGAATCATTTGAAGGTGTATTTAAACAAGCTTAGAAGCCATTGATCAACAACAAGAAACAACAAGCAACTAGAATCAAGAAAGAATCAAAGAGAAAGCATCAAACTCATTGTTTGAGCAATTCAAGCCTATTTTTCATCCAATATTCATTTTTCTTTCAAGAACACTCCTTGTACTCAATTGTATTCATTTTTTAGTGTTCTTTTCTTTGTTATAGAATTGTACAAACATATTGCCTTGTGAGGTTTTCCTTATAAGTTTGCAAATTTGTAATCTTCTCTTTGAGAAAGAGTGTTCTCAAGAATTTAGGTATATTCTTGAGGGAGTTGTAAGGTTATCTCTTTGGCCTCAAAAGAAAGAACAAATTAGTGAATTTGTTGGAAAATCCTTAGTGTAGATAGCTAAGGTAGTGGACGTAGACGTTGGTTGAGAAAGTCGAACCACTCTAAATCGTTGTGCAAATCTTTTCAATTTTTTGCAAAAGCTTCCACCAAAATTTTATTTGCCAATTCACCCCCTCTTGGCCTATTTCATCGATCGATTAACTCAACACTTCTTAAATAAAATCGAGATAATTAAATCATTTTCATTGAGTTAAATTTTTAAAAGAGATTCACTCATTTGTTCTAAACTCGTAGAAATAGAATGATCGTAACTTAAATTTTGAGCTCAAATATGTAAAAATTCTATCGTTTTAGACAACTTATAATTAAGAGTAACAATTTTAGGGTGTTATATGGGCGCTCACCCTTTTACATACGTAACCAATTCTCGAATTCTTAAAATTGAATTTATGATAATACGTAGATCGATTGTCTTTTTAATAAGCTTAAATTTTTTAAAATAAAGTCGTAATTGTTTTAAAATTAATTAATTTAATTAAAAAATAATTATGACATAGTATAGTGCTCTAAATTCGCACGCTTTATACGTCAAATTTAAATTCAAAAAGCTCATAAAAAAAATTCAAATTATGGATGTGTTTAGTATTAGTATACAAATCCTTTTTGATAATGGGTACTAAACCATCTACTTCAACACGCGAAAGCCGTGGGCATCCATCGAAACACACACTGCTCCCGTTGTTTTTCTCGTCCTTCCCTTCTAGAGACATGGTAAAGCTCAAATCTCACGGCTCTTTTACATTTTCCTCAGTATCAACGGCTCTCATTGATTTACTCTCCTCTTTATTAACACTTCACTTCCCTGATAAACTCTTTCGTAAATATCAAAGCTTCCAGACTCTCTTTCTCTATTTTCAGATCTCAAAGAAAGCATGGCTGCTACTATAGTCTCCGTCAAAGCTAGGCAGATCTTCGACAGCCGTGGAAATCCAACGGTCGAGGTACGACATCTCGTCGGATCTTCTCCCTTCATTTTCCGTTCCTCTTTTCCATGCTTTGTTATGTTTTCGATCTGTGTATATAGCATCTTCGTCACTTAATTCCTGTTTAATTCTTTATCGTTTTGACTCGTCAATCGAATCGGTTGAGTGGCTTTCTTTTTCTTCTATTCATTTTCCTATCATTTTGTAGAATAAACGCTATTCCGGTAGTTATTCAGTTTTTTTAGTATTCTTATATTTGAAACATTTTAACTCGATTTTAATGAAATTATTTGACTCAAATATGATAGGTTGATGTGGTAACATCGAACGGTATAAAGGCTAGAGCCGCAGTTCCTAGCGGTGCATCCACTGGTAAGTTTGATTTATCCGCTAATAATATCTAAATAATTAAATTTCTATATTTTTAATAATTGTTTTGTTTTAGGAATTTACGAGGCTCTTGAGTTGAGAGATGGAGGCTCTGATTACCTTGGTAAAGGTGTATCAAAGGTCAGTTATCTGATTATCTCTTCTCCTTACTGGCGTTAATTTATTTATTAACAATTTGTTCTTCTTTGTAATATATAGGCTGTTGCTAATGTTAACACAATCATCGGCCCTGCATTGGTTGGAAAGGTGTGTCCCTAACTGTTTTCACCTTTGATTTCATGTTCTTTGAGGTTCATGAACTGATGATATTATTTTAATTAACTTTCAAGTTGTAACTTCCAAGTTTAGATATGTAGATTTTGTTGCATATACAAGTAGATTCATGCATTAGTTAAATGTATTGGGATTTTATTGTGGTTAACATAAGGAAATTATTCATGCTATAGTTTGTTCTGAAGTGATCTTCTTAATTGATTTCTTTAGGACCCAACTGAGCAGACTGATATTGACAATTTCATGGTTCAACAACTAGACGGAACACAAAATGAGTGGGGTTGGTGCAAACAGAAGGTAGTCTATCCGTATGGTTCTTTAATGTCTTTCAAATGATTTTTTTCTTCTGAAGCTCATTATCATTTTCATTTGATGGAATTTTGTTTTGTGTGTGTTTCTCTTTAGCTCGGTGCAAATGCCGTTCTTGCTGTGTCTCTTGCCGTTTGCAAAGCTGGAGCTGAAGTCAAGAACATTCCCCTTTACAAGGTACATTTAGTCATTTTTATTGTGTCTCATTATCTTTTTTCGAGTCATGTAAGTATTTGAATATTGCTATGTAAATGTTAGAATGATTTCTATTGTGGTATTGAAACCACTTAATCCTTTATGGGTGATTTATGTTAATGTTACCTGAACCCACTTTTTGATGCAGCACATTGCAAACCTTGCCGGCAACAAGAAGTTAGTTCTTCCGGTCCCTGCTTTCAATGTCATCAATGGTGGTTCACATGCAGGAAACAAACTTGCCATGCAGGTATGGGTCTTTAGATTCCATTTTGATTTACTTAGTTCATCACTTGATATTGATGGTATCCTCCATCCATGTCTGCAGGAGTTCATGATTCTCCCTGTAGGAGCATCATCCTTTAAGGAGGCCATGAAAATGGGCGTTGAAGTCTATCACCGCTTGAAAGCTGTGATAAAGAAGAAGTATGGTCAAGATGCAACCAATGTCGGTGATGAAGGTGGTTTCGCTCCAAATATCCAGGTCAAATCCTCAGTAGTGAAATTATTGGTTACTTCATTTATACCTATTAAGTGTTAATTTTCTGTTAATCGTCAGTTATTGATATATTTTTTATTGAGCTTGTTCAGGAGAACAAGGAAGGACTTGAGTTGTTAAAGACTGCCATTGGTAAAGCTGGTTACACAGGCAAAGTTAGTGCCCCTTACTAACCCTCGTCGCCTTTTTTCCCCTTTTTGTAATGCTAGGAAATGGCTAATTAAATTTGAATGTTAGGTTGTTATTGGAATGGATGTTGCTGCATCTGAATTTTATGGAACAGATAAAACCTATGACCTGAACTTCAAGGAAGAGGTAGGTGACCTATTCACAAGATGTTCTCAATTATTTTGTCATTATATGTATTACACTAACTTTGTTTTCTCTTTACTTGTATCTGTTGTTTGGTGCATGCAGAACAATGACGGCAAACAAATGATCTCTGGAGATGCTCTGAAAGACTTGTACAAGTCATTCGTATCTGAGTATCCCGTTGTGTCAATCGAAGATCCATTTGACCAAGATGATTGGGAGCACTACTTCAAACTAACCAATGAAATTGGAGAACAGGTTCAGATTGTGGGAGATGATCTCTTGGTCACTAACCCAAAGGTTGGAATTGGCATTTTCTTGTGTTTTTCCTAGTTATAGTGTAAACACATCTCTCAAGTATTTCTTTGAAGAAACATGACATTTACATTCCTTTTAACATGTGCAGAGGGTTGCAAAGGCTATTGCGGAAAAAACTTGCAATGCCCTTCTTCTCAAGGTACCATGCATTCTCTGTTTTAGGTCATCTGTTACTATTATTATTAGTTTGGGGACTGTTCCTTGGTATTGATCTGGGTTCTTTCTGGGGACGGCTGGGAAACAAACAGGTCAATCAAATTGGATCTGTTACCGAAAGTATTGAAGCTGTCAAAATGTCCAAGAAAGCTGGATGGGGTGTGATGGCCAGCCACCGCAGGTTCAAATGTCACCTTTAAATGCTATGCTTTTTGATATGATCTGCAAAAATCTAGACTCGAGTTATTCACGAAATGTTTTAATTATTTCCTTTGCAGTGGGGAGACTGAGGATACTTTTATTGCTGATCTTTCGGTCGGTTTGGCCACGGTAATAATTATGCTTTGAAATCTGAAATTCTTCATTGTTACAAATGTCTTGACATTTTTGTACTTTTTTTTCTTTAAAAAAAAACAGGGCCAAATTAAGACCGGAGCTCCCTGCAGGTCCGAGCGTTTAGCCAAGTACAATCAGCTTTTGCGTATCGAGGAGGAGCTTGGCGCAGAAGCCATCTATGCTGGAGCAAGCTTCCGTGCTCCTGTTGAACCCTATTAAGAGTTTTAGATGATAGGCTTGACGAGGCAGGCTTCGATAGGCAGGCTTCGATGCGAGTGGCGGAGCTTTACTTGAATTTGAATTAATTTATAGCCAACGTTAATCCCAAAACAATATTCAATAATTTTGCTAGTAATTTTGTTCTGCTCATGTTATTTTTCCTTTCTTCTCTGCGTACTGTTTGCTTGTTTTCAGAAAACATGGTGATCCTTTTTCTAATATGAACCGTTTTCCAGCGTATTTCGTAACTCTCATAAATATATGACATAAATATTAAAAAGAAATGACCAAATGAATTGGTGTTTAGTATTTAAATTGTCAATTTTAGTTCATTTTAATATTTAAATTTTTAATATTTTTTTAAAATTATACATAATGTTTAGTTTTTATTTTGTTTTAGTATCTTGTCATTAATTTGAACGGGTGATTTGAATGTGATATTTTTTAATGGGTAAATTATATCATTCATTACTCAATTATTTTTTCACTTTTATTTTGGTTATTAAAATTTATTTTTTTAATTTAATTATTTAACTTTCAAATTATTTCTAATTTAATTACTCTAAATTTTATATTTATTTTATTTTATTTTTAATTATATATTAATAAAATAATGATAAAAATTATCATGTCATAAAAATTATTAAAAAAAATTTAGAGTAATTAAAATAAGAGTAATTAGAAAGTTAAATAGTTAAATTGAAATTTTCTAAACTTTAGTACCAAAGGAGGGAGAAAATAATTGAGTGAAAAGTAGGAGTGAGAAGATAGTTGAGTGATGTATGATTATTTTATCTATAAAAATAAAATGTCATTAAATTTTTAACGACGAGATACTAAAATAAAACAAAAATTAAATATTAAGTATGATTTTGAAAAAATTAAAAGTTTAGGTACTAAAATAAATTAACTTTGATAGTTTAGATACTAAACACGTAATTTATCCAATGATCAATTGCAATAAAAGGAGTAAAAGTTTACCTAAAACTCCATTGAAAGTGGGAGAGAAATGAAGTTAGGGTTTTTCTAAGTATTTTTAAAAGAAAATTTTTAAATGAATAATTACTTTAAAAATGTTTTATGAAAAATAATTTATGTAAAATGAATTATTTGAAAATTATTTTACGTAAAATGAATTATATAAAAATTGTTTTATGTAAAATGAATTATATTTTTTTAAAATAAAAAATTTGAAACTATTTTACGATGTTTTGATGATATTGTGTAAATCATTTTCACTAAATTGTTTGATACACTGTAATTAATTTTATGGGAAATGATTTAAGTAAAATGAACAAAGTTCGGTTTGGTTAATATATTTTTTAAAAAGTTTAGTTTGATTAATGGTTAAAGAAAAAAAATTGATTAATTTGGTTAATGATAATTCAATTCTATCGATGGTCAAATTAATCGTTTAAACATCCCTAATTTTAATAATTAATATTTTATTAACATAATACTAAAATATTATATTAATATTAAATATATAGATTAATATTAATCATTATTAATAATTTAATAATATTATTTTTATAAAAATAATAGATAATATTAATTATTTTAGTAATTTATTATATTTTATTAAATTAAAAATATAACATGATATATTATTATTAATATAACTGAGTATGTATTAATATAATATTAAAAATATAATATTATTAAATTATATTATACATTTAATAATTAATATTTATGATATTAAAATATTATATTAAAATTAAATAAATAAAATAATATTATATTAAATGCTTATATTTTGAAGTGAAAAGTTAGAAAGCTTTTATGGAAAATCAGATAATAAAATATTTTATATAAAATAAAAACAACTAGAAAAATGAAATACAATTAAGAAAATCAATTACAGCTATCAAAAACTGAAAAATGTTTTTTATAAAAATAATTACAACTATCAAATACTGAAAAATATTTATTAAATATATTTTCTAACTACTCGATATAGTAAAATAAAATAATATTTTTCAAAAAATATTTTTCAATTATTAAACACACCCTAAGTTTGATTAAATGACTAGCCCTAAGTTTGATTAAATGACTAACAACGGAGAGAGGTAGAGACTAAGTTTGATTAAACGACTAGCGACGGAGAGAGGTAGAGAATCGGGGATTGGCTGCGTTAAAGATTGGATAAACTACAAAGTTGGTCACTTTTGTTTTAATTTTATCAAGTATGATCACTCGATTCAAAAAGCTTAATTTGTAGTCATTTTCATTTTGTTTTAATTAAGATATGATCATTTTTATTTTGTTTTAATTAAGATATAATCATTGAAACGTTAACCTCCGTTAGTTTGATGATGTAACACGTTAGTAAAAAAGTTTAATTTTTACTTTAACTCCTGAACTTTAGATAAAATAATAATTATGGACCATTTTATAAATTCAAAGTAATTTAGGAAAAATATTCTAATTTACCTTTTTTAATATATTTTTCTTCTTCCCCTAGCTTCCCCACTTACACCGCCGTCGCAGGAAATCGGATCGAATGGGTAACCTTCATATTACCATAATAAAAAACCTTCATGTAACCATCTAAACCAACACTAGAGTCCTATCTTCCTTCGATTCATCCCACAATTTTCCTTCCTAAATCTTCCTACACAAATTGATGTAATAATTTTATTATGACTTTCTATCGAATAAAATCCTCCCGCCACCAACCAAATCTCATATCTTCACAAAATTCCCACCAGCAGTTGCAATTAACCCACCCAAAGGCAAATAAATTTTGAGTTCCACTGGTTCACTTACAAAATCGACTTCGAATGCTCGACTCTAACAATTCAAACCTTAACAGTATAATCATAAGAACTAGTAACATACAAATCGGAACTTACTGAACTACAATCACCGCACCGAATATAATCCTTATAGCCCATCAAATCCAAAATCACGCTTTCCCCAGCAACATCCCAGAATTTAACAACATCATTGCCACATTTAGAGAGCAAATGAAGCTTATCGAGAATCGAATACTTAACGAACCGAACCGGGCGGGTATGAGACCAGAATCTACGAAGTGAGGTCTAGGTTTTGATATTGAAAACTTGGATGAGACCGGAGAGATCAGAAACGGCTAAGAGCAGGTCGTCAGAACGAAAGGAAAGAGCATAAACTACGTTGGAGAATGACGAGATGGTGGATGAAGGTCAAACGTCATCATCTGAGAGGGAGAGAGGAGAAAAGGAAACGGATGCGGAGATGGTGGCAGCGAAACGGTGGGCGGAGAAGGGGAGAAGGAAATGAAAGAGATATAAGAGACAAGGTAGGTTAGGGATTTGAGTGGACTTTAAAGAAGAAAAATATATTTAAAAAAAAGGGTAAATTAGAAAACTTTCCCTAAATTTATGTAATGGTCTTTAATTAGTATTTTATCTAAAGTTTAAGAGTTAAAATAAAAATTAAACCCCTTTCACTAAAGTGTCACATCAACAAACTAATGGAGGTTAATGTTTTAGTTATCATACCTTAATTAAAACAAAATAAATAAAACTAAAGTGATTACAAATTAAGTTTTTTGAATCGCGTAATCATATATTTATAAAACTAAAATAAAATTAATCAACTCTGTAGTTTACCCTTAAAGATTCTACTATGGGCTTGATTAAATTATAATGAAATTTGTTCAATTTGAAATAAAAAGTTACGGGCTAATCAAAGGGGTTATTAAATAAAAGAACCCTAGATTATTATTGTTTTGAATAGTAACACCTCCCTAGATTTTTTTAGAAAAATGACCTTAAACTGCCCATGTAGGACTAACATGTGTCCTAAGAAACGTGTGGTAATGTCTCGCGTTGTACAGAACACAAGGTACATCCGAGGTGGATGCACTTTTTGTAGAATGATATTTAATATTGGTATTAATGACCTCACATTATGCAGAACACGAGGTTTACGAGATATCGAACCGTCGCGACGGAATTTATCACGAGTGGTATTCAACCTACCTCTCATACTGGAAAATGTGAGGTATGTTGTTCGCCAGCCCAAATCGCAAGCTCTTATAGGCATATTTGAGTGGTATTTTCGGGTATTTAATCTCAAAATTTTCGTAATTTATAAGATTAGATGCGTAGTATTGGAATTTATTTTTCAGTTGAGGTCAATATCGAAACATACGAGATATTATAAGGGTTAAAAATTGCGTTGAAAATGGTTCCAAAGTTTGTTTTGTGCATGAAGAAAATGCTAAAATCGTTTGATAGACATATTTAAGGGGGGTTTTTGGATGTTTTATATGAAAATTTTCATAATTTATAAGATTACAAGCTTAGTATCGTAACTTATCTTTCAATTGAGAGTAATATTGGCATATACGAGACATCGTAAGCGGGGTAAAAATCACATTAAAAATGGTTCTAAAGCTTGGTTTTCTACATGAAGAAGAAGCTAACATGGCTTCATAAGCATGTTTGGGGCAAAGTAAAAATCATATTGTTGTAGGATAACTTAAATAAATTAATAATTACAACATAATTAATAATTTAAACAAATTTTAACATTATATTCGATTTGATGATATATAAATTTCATGCACAAGGGAAACCATGGGTTCTTCAATGGAGCACGCCACCAGAAGAGGATGCCCCTTTAGAAACAATAAGTTTCTCGAGAATTTTAGGTTACTTGTGTTGAAGAAGGTTCATGTGAAAGGTGGGTTTGATAGAGAGTGAATTAGGCGTAAAAATGGAATTCAGAAATCATACCTACGATTGCAACATCATCTTTGTCCTTCCAATAACTTGTTGTTTGGATCTACAGCCGGTTTGATAGAAGAAGAGGATGCTTGTTTAGAAACATTAAGTTTCTCAAAAAAGTAGGTTACTCGTGTTGAAGAAGGTTGAAGAGATCGGCTAACATGTTTGATGGATAGAGAGTGAATGAGACACCCTCTAACAATTTTGTTTGTTTAGATTAACGGTCGGTTGAGGATTCCGCCAAAAGAGAATGCATTTTGAGAAATGATAAGTTTCTCGAGAACTGATGACCACGTATGTTGTAGGAGTTCGTGTAACACCCTAATTTAGGGGCTAAATTTTAGAAATTATTAAATATTAGATTTAATTGGTATTTTGGAAGAAAATGAGGATTAAATTGTAAAATTTTAAAGTTAGCAGACCATTTTAGAAAGTGCAGGAAATTCAGTGGCTAAACTCATGATTTAACCATTTTCCTTTTTGAGATAATTATAAGTTCTATCCCCCGTTAGTTTCCAGAGGATTTTTTTTCCAGTTTTTCCTTCCCCTCAACCCTCCTTTGATCTCTGATTTACTCATCGTCCGACGTCTGTTTGACGAACCGAAACCATCATCGTGTTAGATATCGACCGATGAACAAAACCCCTCAAACCTTTCGTCGTGAATCGTCGTCATTCGTCATTAATTTCAGTTCGAAGTATCGTCGGTTTTTAACTCAATTTTCGTTGGTTTTCCGTCGATTCACATCGATCCGGCCATCCGTTTTCGATACCTCCCACACCATCATGTTCCTTGCATCGTTCCGAGTACGCCGATATCCTCCGTTTCTTCATCGTCACCGGCGCATGGATGGGTGAAAAAGTCAAAGTTTTCGATGTTTCGGAATCGAGCTCTCTGCCGTTCAAAATTGTGAACCGAGTTTGGGTGATATTTGTGTAAAACTGTTGACCGTTGACCAGCGTTGACCGACGTTGATTTTTTTCGGGTACGCCTATCCTGATATTTTTTGACGTCCTGAGTTTGATTCCGCAGTCCGTTTTTCAAAATTCAGACCCGAAAGCCTCGAAATTGTCAGTCAAACTCGTTGACTTTGACTGAAAAGTCAAAATTTTTGAAAAAGTCATATTTTATGTTTTTGACGTCCCGAATATGTTTTTGGGGTCCGTTTCTCCAAATTTGAACCCGGTAAGCTGTTTTTGACTGATTTATCACCCGATTCGATCCCTTTTTTGGAATTAAGCTCTATTTTTTTATGTAATTTCTGTTGATATGCATCTGAGGAATTATTGGAAGTTGATTTCAAGATCAAGAGCGTTCAAATGGAATTTACTGGTCAATTAGTATGACACAGAAATCGAGATAATACATTACTATCTCTTTATGCTTTATAGAACATGTTGGAAATGGAAAAATGTATGGATGTATATGATTGGACTATTATGCCTGTTTGTTTATGGATGGAATCGAATCGAATACGGTTAAAGCGATAAATTATGAGAACACTTCAATTAGGTAAAATTACGAAAAGACCCTTATATTGTAAAAAGACAAGAATTGACTCTGGGAGGTGAATAAGAAAACTTTGGTTTTATCTGTATGATTAGGTAATTTTTATATTTTGGTCCAAATACGGTATAAAGTCAGTAATTGAAAGTAATTATGATGGTTTGTACCATAAATTAGAAGTGGTTAAGGAAAAGTTTAAGTTTCAGAGATTATTTGGAAAAGCATTTAACTCTAGGATCTCTAAATTCTATTTATCCTTGTTAAGAGTTTTTATACCGAAGTTACCTGGTTAAGGAATTACAGAAATGCCCTTGAGAGGTAAAAATAATCTGAGTTGACTATGAATGAGAAAGAACCCTGAGAATTCGTTCTTAAATTGATAAATTACTGATTTAATTGTTGAGATCCTATTTTTGTATGGAAAATTCCTGATAATGCGTTAGTAATTTCTGAGGAGGCAATTGACTTGGATATCTCCGAGTTAAGAATAAATTATTGATGGTGCTCTTTTGACAGAATTGTACGAAATGACTGAAATAAATGATAAGTTTGAATTTAATAATAAGATAAGATGGAATGAAATTATTGTAATACAATGGATCTATGAAATGACCAAACTACCCCTGGTATGGAAATGACCAAGAATATCACCAAACTCAGGAATGATTGGATATCCCCAAGCTCTGAAATTAATGGAATAAAACTGAGCACCAGAATAACCAAAATACCCTTATGACCTAGACTAAGTAGAGGTATATGACTAATTAAGAAATTCAAATAAACATAGGTGTTGTACTACCCTTAAAAGTAGTGGAACACAATTTAAGTGAGTAGATCAACCCTAAACTTATATCAATACATGAATGACATAGATATTACTTGAATGCGTGTTTGTCTTCTCAAGTTTGGCTCGATGATAATTTTGAATGTATTCAACTCGGATCAACTCTAGATCGCATTCAGTACTAAGAATTGGATATTTGTTCGACAAATCAACCACGAAGATCGAACTGGATTAAACAGAAGTACAATATGTATCCGAAATTCAGAAACGTCTGAATTACTCTAGAAAACTCCGAAGTAACTAAATTGTGCTTGACTATTAAATGAACTAAGTAATCTCAATGACTGAGGATTAAGTAAGTGATTTGGATAAGTCTGGAAACTCTGATGAGTTTACATAGTGTACCATTACTATGGGTAATGAACCAAAAATCAAGTACGTCAGCATTTCCTGATATCTTTGAAGTGACGAAATGAAATAAAGACCATTGGAAGATTCATTCAGTGATGACTCAAAGATGATTTATGAACAATAATTATTGGTATTAAAGAGTGGATATCAGGAAAGAAAACGAATGGACCGGTCAACATGCATTGGTTATGGGAGTTGTTCAGCTTGAATGATTTCAATAATACGATAGATCGACACAGACTATTAAGGTTCTGAATCTTCGTTTCTCCCTTATCAGCTCAAATCACTCCAGTTATATCTGAACATGTAAGTAACTCAAATGCAAAGGATTCTGAATACCTCTGATTATTGACTAATGTAATCACTCTCCGTAAATCTGAATCTAGAATTTATTTCGTATAAAGGTTCCTGAACACTTTTTTGATACACATGAATCATGATATGATTTTAAAATATCAACATTAAATGTCGGATTAGATCAGTTAGCAATCGATTTCCTTCAATAGGACCTCGTTCATGGAGTCCGATCAAATTTAATTAGGTCATGTTATCCAATCTGATAACTATCAAGTGTCTCTGAGAAAAACTTAGATATCCTAGTGTGTTCCACATGTATTACCTGACGATTTTATATGTTTTTAAATAAGTTTCACCGAAATTATTGATTTACTGGTTTATGAACCACGACAACATGTTATATGTTTTCTGTTTACGGTTTACACCGAAAAATATGAATTATTCATGATTTATGACATCATGGAAACTACTGATTTTATGAACGATAATTACTTGAAATATGTTATCGGGTTTCCTGTTTTCACTGGAAAATATGATCTTAATAAATCACATATTGAATATTTTTATGAGACAATATCCGATGTTCTGAATACAATTTATTTTGATATCTGATTTACCACATATTTCTGATATGGTTTCTGGTTATAGTATTTTTGTACCTGATTTCTAAATATGAAACATTTTCATATTTTAATGGATTCATTACTGTTACAACAGGTTCCTTTACTGTGTGCAAGGGTAAGCCTTACAGTTTCCCCAGGTCCCTTTGCTGTTTGCAATGGTAAGCCTTACAGTTTCCCCAAGTTCCTTTGTTGTGTGCAAGGGTAAGCCTTACAGTTTCCCCAGGTCCCTTTGTTGTGTGCAAGGGTAAGCCTTACAGTTTCCCCAGGTTCTTTTGCTGTGTGCAAGGGTAAGCCTTACAGTTTCCCCAGGTCCCTTTGCTGTGTACAAGGGTAAGCCTTACAGTTTGAAAAGTTGTTTTATTTATGCATACTGATAAATCATTTTATAAGTTACATGTTTTAATAAAAGTTTTAAATTTTTTGAGATTTTTACAATGGGTCGCTTCGGTGGCCCTAATGTGATACTCCAGATCAGATCAGGTTACCCACATCGGTCTGAGGGGGTTACAGTTCACGTTTTGTACAACGCGAGATGCTGACGTGGTGAAAACCTCATGTTTCTTAGAACACAAGTTCACCAGAGATTCCTGACATGGCAGCACCCCTAGCGTACAAATTTGTTTTTACATGTTAATCCCCTCGCGTTCGGGAAGGTGCGTGATTTTATAATAAAAACATCTATAAATATGAACCATAACCATATTGGATATATAGTTTCGTAAAAATATTAATGGCAAGATTTTCTGCAATTGTGTTCCATTCGAGAACTTATTTCTACACTTTATTCAATGTCAAGATCAAGAAAAATGAGTTATATGATTTGATTTCAATAGAGCTTAAAAAATTTACAACGTGATATATGTCTTCGTTGCAAGTGAAACTTCCCGTTATTAAGCCCAACCCTGAAGCACATTACATGTTAACCATATCAAATACAAGCGACCTTCAGAAGATGTTTAGGGATTACACACCTGTTGGTGGTATGAACATCGAGTTGGCTGTAAAATTTGAGGAAGAAACGGCTTCATCAAGTAACGTAGAAGCAATTATGTTGTCACAAGACCAAGAAGACGATGAGGCAATTTTGTAATGTTATGCCCGTAAACGTCGGGAGAAAGAACAAATAATTGAGGAACTTAACTTAACATCAGACATTTCTACATACTACGAAGACACGAAATCAGAATCATCTTCTATTTATTTCAACTAATAGGAACATTGTGTAATTTTTTTTATATTTATAAATTAGTATTTAAATATTTGAGTATTTCAACTAATAAGAACAAAGTATTTATGCATCGAACCAAAAAAAACTAATTAGTATTTAAAAAATAATTGAGTATTAATAATTTAAACTTAATTGATATAATAATACTAGGAGTCAGATTTCTGACATGACAGGGACCTCATGTTGTACAAAAAGCGAGTACCATAGAGATTCCCGATGTGGCAGAGATTCCTGACATGTTAACACCTTTAGCGTACACATCTGATTTGAAAATAGGCCTCACATTTGACAGGACACAAGGTTAATGAAATTTATTTTCCTATAAAACCAATTTGAAAATCATGTTGGACATATATCTTCGTAAAACATATTTAATGGCAAGATTTTAAACTGAAACTGTGTTCCACTCCGGAACTTATTTCTACACTGCCTTCAACACAAAGAACGAGAAAGATGAATTATATGATCTGATTTCAACGAAGCTTAAAAAATCTACAACACGACAAATGTTTTTTTGCAAGTGAAAGTTCATGTTGATGAACCTGGTCTTGAAGCACATTACATGTTAACCTTATCAAATGAAAAGGACCTTCGGAAGATATTTAGGGCTTATAAACGTGTCAGTGATATGAACATTGAGTTGATTGTAAAATTTGAGGGAGAAACATCTTCATCAAGTAACGCATAAGCATCTCGATTGTCACAAGACCAAGAAGACGAAGAGCCAATTCTACTACATTACACCCGTAGACCTTGGGACCAAGAAAGAAAAGCATATTCATCATCATCTTCATCGGACATTTCTACAGAATACGCAAAAGCATCTTCTGACTCCATGTAGTTCTTTTTTTATTATGTTTATCAATTACTATTTAAATAAGTATCATGTTGTTCAAGGATAATTTGATTGATATTTTGAAAATTTGATCTATCAAAACTTAATTAATAATTTAAAAAATTAGAACATTATATTCAAATACTATTTAAAAAAAAGAAACTGGAGTTTGATTAACTAAAAAATTTACAATAAGGTTTTTCAAACATTAAATATTTTTTCATTTTAAGAAAAAAACTAATGATGCTTATGTCCACCTGTGTCGCACCGTAGTAGACGACAAGTCTGACGAGGATTCCTATGAATCAATCTATCACCACCACCATCGTTTTCGTCATTATCGTCATCGCCATCTAAATGTTCAGTACCACCACTGCCAGTAGGACCAAGACCGGTACAAAAAATGCTCTACAGTGGCGTGTGCTCAACACTACCGGAGTCAAAGTCTGTTGTCAATGATTGAACAAATACAGATGGAGGTGACGGATAATACAGTCCAAATGGTGCAGGAAGGCAATGGGAAGGGAGAACGACCATCAGAAATGAATGAAATGCATCGAAGAAATAACCTTCCATTGAAGGCGTCATATGTTGAAATGCTCAATAAATCAAGTGAGTGAATGTATGTGGTGTTAGCAGTATCTGATGCTCTACAGGTTCCTATGTCATTCTTGATGATGAGGTTGGAGTGTGTTTTCTTCTACTCTAACTTGATTCCCCTCTAGCACCACATTGCGTTGGGGGACATTGCATCGGCAGATGGTTTTGGGGAGGCACATAAATTTCTCGTGCTTGTTCCTCCTCTGTCAGTATATACGGCTTCTTATTTTGTTCATACCACAACATATAATCAATTGAAACATTGTAGTTGAAGATGGGTTCAGAAACAAGAACCCTATATAATCTCATCATCCACTACATCACTCAGTCCCCATGATGCATCTCCCAATCAACCTTCGTCTTACCCTGTCACGTTACACAATACAATGCATCCAAGTCTGATGGTGTTAGCGGAATCGTTTGGAAACAATTAAATTGACGTAACACACGATCGATAGGATGCCACTCGACTATCTCATAGACTATCAACAAGACCTTCGACATCCAAACGTTTGAACTGAGACCTATTTCAGCCAGAGTACATGATCTAATCGCATCATCATTTTACAAAACAAATATTTTTAAACTAAGTTAGATAAACTCGAATTAAAAATTAATATTTAAATTACAATAAATTTTATAAAATAATTTACCTTGTTTGTTATCTTATCGATCAACAATCTAAAATCAGCCAGAGTTCTTGTTAGGTGGGCGTGAGTTAGTGTAACAGTCTACCTATCATTCATATAATAAAATATAATTATTTATAAAACACACAAAAACATATAATAATTTAAATATATAAACATAGTTTATTATTAATTACCTCTAAAGTAGTGGAAATTCAAATAGGGTCGAATGTGTAGGAATCGGTTGTAAAAATGACATTCAAAACTGTGCCCACGTTGGGCGTACCTTGCTTTCTGTATAACGCGAGACATTACCATGTGTTTCTTAGAATGCGAGTTAGTCCTACGTTAGAAGTTTGAGGTCATTTTTCTAAAAACTCTGAGGAGGGGTTATTGTTAAAAAATAATTTATGGGGGGGTTTTATTTAATAACCCCCTAATCAAAGCACAAAAATAAAAGATCATGAGTAAAATTGATAGAAGTTATAGGGATTGGAGGTCAATTTTTTTGTTATTTTTTAATGAATTAACAAAAAAATGTTACCAAAGGGGTTGAAAATGAACAATTCAAAAAATATAGTGACCGGTTATAAGCTAATAAAAATAAATGGACTAAGTTCACATAAATTGATAGGTTAGGGACTATCTTTAAATGTAACCAATATAAAATAACATGGGTTAAATTGAAAAACGCTACAAACTATAGGGCTAAATTCATGATTTCACATTTTAAAACAGGTTTAACAGAAAAATTAACCAAAGGACTGAAAATGAGCCATTAAAAAATTGACCAATTATAAGCAAATAAAAATAAAAGAAAATAAATGACACAACAATATAATAGGGAACGAAAGTTGAATTTGGATGGATTGGGAAGATAGGTCATCATTAATTGATTAATTAATTTTAGCCCTCATTTCTACGGCAAGAAGCTTAAACGATAATCAGTTCAAGAATCTAAACGATTAAAGGCCACTTACTATCTTAACTGCCACGATCTCAAAACGCATGGATATAATTAGATTGGGTAAAACTCGACTCAATTTTTTTTATTTTTTTAATTTTGAGTTATTTGAGTCGGATTATTCGAGTCAACTCGAATTATCAATTCAGTTTTCGAGTTCCAGTCGAGTTAAAATTTTAAAATTTTGAGATACTTAAAAACTGAAAATTTGACTAAGTATTTTGACAGTTTTATGATTTAATTCATGATTTCATTATTCTTTCAATTTCTCCTCCATTTTAATTCAATTTTTTTTTATCAAATTTGAACCACATGCTCCTAAACCATCTTAGAATACGCATGTAATTTCAATCCCTTTTTTATAACAAAATTTATTTTTCAATTTAGTTCCTCAATTTTTCATAATTTTCTTATTTCTTCAATTCATCATTTATTTAAGTTTATTTTTTATCAAATATAAACCACATTCTCATATACCACAATGGAATACCTATGTAATTTTAAATCTTATTTTTTTTATTAAAAATGTACTCTCTCTTTTTTACTTAATACCTTAACTTTACATTTTACTCAATTTGATCTTTTAAATACAATTGTTTTCAACTTCTTTATTCTTATCAATTTTTTGACTAATTTATATTATCATCAATATTGCACCCTCAAAATATTTTCTTTAAAATATAATATTATGAATATATTTTTTTAATCTTAAATTGTATTTGATATATTAAATAACATTATAATGTGAAATATATATATATATCTTATATGGTTAGAGAAAGTAAAAAATTATATATAATTATAAAAAACTAGTATAAAAACTTGAATAACTCGACTCAAAAAAGTTTAAAGTTAAGTTCGTATTGTAAAATACGACTCATCAACTTGAATAACTCAAAAAAAAATTATTCGACTTGATCGAATGATCATCTCTAAATATGAGAAGAAATATATAATATAATGATATATTCTAGTTTATTAAAAAATTAAAATTATTACTTAAAAATAATAAATTAATCTTATCCTAACAAATAAGAAATCTAAAAAAATAAAAACAAAATTGACTCATAAATTAAAAATTAGGGTAAAGTTCACAAATAGTTCCCAACGGTACTATTTTGTTGAGTCATTCAATTATTAAAAGTTTTAAAAATAGTCCCCCAACTATAGGGTATTATTTTATTGAGTTCTATAACTATTAAAAGTTATAAAATGGTCATCCAACTATTCATATATTTCAAACTCGTCATTTTTTATTTAAAAATTGATGGCCTTCTAAGCTAGACATTAACATGCCGATTGATATATAATAAAATTATATATTTTAATGATGTTTAGTGATACCACTGTTACTCTCTAACAATGGTTCAACGACATAATATTTTAAGCATTGACTAGACATAATATAAACGAATAGTCGATTCATAAAATACAACTCAAACGGTCCTGAGATCATATTTTATTATCTCGATCAATAGGTTAACATCCAACTCAAATGACCGACCAATTTTTTGACGCAAAAGGACAAATTTAAAATATAAATAGTTAAATGATCATTTTATAATTTTTAATAACTGGAGGACTCAACAAAATAAAACTCTATAATAAAAAATATTTTATAACTTTTAATAATCGAGATACTCAACAAAATATAGTATATAATTAAAAACCATTTCTATACTTTATCCTAAAAATTAAATGATCAAACTATAGATTTAGTCGTAAATTACCAAAATATAAATAAAAAGTTAACTTCTCGAGGGTAAGTGAACTTTTCAACACTCTTTAAACAGAAGCGCAGCTTAGCAAGAGTAGAGAGAAAAAAACTTACAGCAGAGCTCAAAAGTTTTGTAAACCAGATTCAACACTCATCAACAGAAAAATGGATCTGGGTGTTCTTCTACAAGCCTTAATTCCCTCTTGGAACTCTGTAACCAACAATTTCCACCAAGTCTCCTTGTTTCAGTACAATTTAGTTTTTTTGAAAATTATATATAAAAAATTATTCTCTCTTTTTTTCTAGGTTCTTGTATTGGTAATATTCTTTGCTTACTTAGCTGTTGCTGGATCCATATTACCTGGAAAACTTGTTCCTGGAGTCACTTTACAAGATGGGTCTCGTCTCCATTACCGCTGCAATGGTCTGTTTATATGCTGATTACCTTTAGAACAGTTTAATTTTTGATTCAATATGATTTTTTTAATTGATATTTTTTCCCAATTGTTAATAGGATTGCTAGCACTTCTTTTGTTAGTTGGACTTCTTGGGGTTGGGTCTAAGATGAATTTCGTATCACCCACGGTATTTGTATACTTGTCTTTGGTTGAATGATATTTTATTAAGCTTCTATTTGTGTATATTGTTAATATTGGTATGCGGAAAAGTGCTTCAAGTATACTTTTCGGATTGCCCTTTCAGTGAATTTTGGTTTAGATTATAATGCAATATACTGGCCAATTGAGGCCAGAATTTAACTCCCATCACCTTGAATGTTGAAGATATGGACCTTTCTTTTTCCATTCCCCCAGATTTTTTTTATGGATTCACCATTTCTGTATATTTAGAGTGATTTGAAGGGCATGCACCAGAACTGAATGGCTTGGGATTTATATGTCTACGGTCATATATTGTTTCATTTCGCATTGTATATTATTGAACTGCTAACCTGGACATATTGCTTTTAAAGTCTGCAAGCAAGCGATTTGAGATATTCTATTTTTAATTTTAAATGATGCCTTTATTGAGATTTAAAACAGTTCAAAATTTTACATTGGGTGTTTTATGCACACTAATGCGACTGCATTTACGTGTGCTGTTATGAAACGATTGCAGGTAATATCAGACAGAGGACTTGAGCTGTTCTCAACAACTTTCATATTCAGTTTTCTTGTAAGTTGCTGTCAGTTTCCTGATAGGTTGTTCTAGGCATACAGTAATCCTTTATTTGCATGAAGTACTGCAAACTACTGATAGAACTTTAGGAGCATTCATATATGTAAATTGATCAAACATGCGGAGATCATCTCCATGTGTAAATGGATTGTTTATGTTTTTAAATCTTGAGACTTCTCAACCTCTTGGGTTGCTGAGATCCTCCCCATACAGCGACATTATCAAACATGCGGAGATCATCTCCATGTGTAAATGGATCACTTCAAGACTTTGGCACAGTTTATTGTTGCATAGGATGTAAAGTAGCCTCTGAATTGTAACTATAGGCTATTGTTTATACTTTAGACTTCTGTGTTTCCATTTTTTTCCTTGGTTCGGAATTACTATTTTTTCTTCTTCTTTTCTTTAATTTGTCTTTCCACTTACCATTCTGTCCCTGTTTTTCAGACAATGGTAGTACTCTATGCTGCTGGTTGCAGGTCATGCAGTAAAGGTTCTTCATTAGAGCCTCACATCACCGGAAACCTGATACATGACTGGTACACTAGTTAGCAAGTAACATAAATGTTTTGTTGTCCGTTCTTTTAGCTGCTTTTACGACCTGCATGAAAAGAGTTTTTATTTTCCATCCTGCATAATTTCCTTCATTTATGATCTGAAGTCCCTTGAAAAATAAATTACTAGGCTTCTTATAATCATGAGATTTTGAAACCCTTCTTGTTTTGGTACTTGATAGGATAATTTGCATTTATCACCTTCATCTTATACTTATTTACCGTCGTTAAATTACTATGGATCTATGTTTCTGTAATAAATACAATAAATTGATCCTTTCTCATCATCTATCATATCACCCTTCATTTCGTATTTAAGTATTGTGTGACTTTGAAAATGATAGATTCAGGTTTTGTGTTCTTTGATCTATTTCAAGTCTTTCTACTTACTTTTCTTTGCTGCCTTCTGAGAAACAGAAAATGCCAATTGTAATCTTGATATTTATGCCTTTATATTATTTTATAGGTGGTATGGGATACAGCTTAATCCTCAGTTTATGGGTATTGATCTCAAGTATGTGATTTACTTTTCGATTTTGTCCACATGTTTTTTGCTTCATAAGACTAGAGCTGTCATTCCTTTGCAAAATTAGATTGATTATTTGGTATCTTGGCTGTTTGACCTCTTTATACTATCTGTATATCTATTCCATGATGAATATATTCCTTTTTACTGATGAGGTAATCATCTCCGTAGATTCTTCTTTGTTAGAGCTGGAATGATGGGATGGCTACTCATCAACCTATCGATTCTTGCAAAAAGTGTTCAAGACGGCTCTTTGAGTCAATCAATGATCCTCTACCAGTTATTCTGTGCGGTAATCTGGTTGTTCTAATGAAGTTGCTGAGAATATATCTGACATGTTTTATACCAAATCTAAGTAGCTTTTGTTTCATATGTCTTTGTTCCAGATATACATCCTTGATTATTTTGTTCACGAGGAGTACATGACCTCCACGTAAGTTCCATTACCCTTATGTTAAAGTTATTGTAAAATAATCATTCTTTCCTCGGACTCATGCAATAAGAGTTATACTTCTCTGTACATTAGTTCATTGTACAATCTGTTAAGAGTTAGGTGGATAATAGTTAGAAGTCTGTTAATCATCCTATATAGAGGGACATTCTTTGTATTCAAGAGTCAGGCTTTTGTTATAAAATAATAAAGTTCTGTTGATGTTTCTTATTCTTCTTTAAATCTTCTTTTAGTTTATTGTTAAGCAACTGTTACAATGCTTCACATGGCTTCTGGTGAAGATTCTAACACATGCAACTCATTATTCTGATTAAATGTCAGAGATGGAAATCTATTCTTGACCATGTCTCTCAGTAAGGTCATTGTTCTTCATATTAGTTTAGACCTGGCAATCCCTGTATTAATACCATTTTATGTATTTTAACATGTCAACAATTCTGTATTAATATCATTTTATGTATTTTGATAAGTTAACAATTCGTGTTACATAGATTTTGACACATTTTCTGTATTCTTGTTTTATTTGTGTCATTTCTTTGTGCATACTTGTCTCCTGTCCTTTGACCGATTTATTTAAGGTTGTTGATTTGGCCATTTCTATGTGAGAAACTCACTTAATTGACCCATCAATATTTGCTTCTGTTAACAGCTGGGACATAATTGCTGAGAGGTTAGGATTCATGCTGGTGTTCGGTGATCTCGTGTGGATTCCTTTCACTTTTAGCATCCAGGCATGTAATAATGACTTAGAAAAAAAATATCAGCAAGTTGCACTGGTCTCACTGATCTTCATAATGTCATGATCATGAACTATTTTAGAGAAATTTTGAGACCTGTGAAAAATAAATGGAATCACCGTATTCCTTCCAATTTGGGGCATGTGAGAAGCTAATTTGTAGCAGTTTCCCCGTTTATTATTATTGCTGGTGTACTGTGGATCAACAATTGATTTTTAATTTAGAAATGATTTGTGCAAAAGAAACCAGTACTTGCAGTGAAAAGCATGTTATCAATTCAGCTTGAGGATACACTAGGTGCTTTGTATCAAGAAAACGATAGAATTTATATTTAATCTCTCTCTAATTTTTCTACTGATGGTTTTTTCTTCATGGATAAATTTGTAATAAAATTACTTGCATTCTGTATCAAGAAAACATTATCAGTTTCAAGTTCTGGTAAATTTCGCATCTTCACCTTTGCTATAGGGTTGGTGGCTTTTGAATCAGAAAGTGGAGCTGACAATGGCTGCTGCAATAGCAAATTGTTTTGTTTTTCTAATTGGGTAACTTTCTTCCAGCATGTGGGATATATTTTCCCCAACTCGTGGGAATTTTTACCGCATCTTAATCAGTCTCTTTGAATTGGCAGGTATCTTGTATTTAGAGGAGCCAATAAGCAAAAGCATATTTTCAAACAGAATCCAAAAGCACTTATATGGGGTAAGCCTCCAAAGGTTATAGGGGGAAAGCTGCTTGCTTCGGGATATTGGTAAGATTCCAATCATTATTCCCTCTACTCATTTACATGATTGCATCTAAGAATTAGTCTAATTTTTCAAAAACCGGACATGTTTATGATCATTGTTGAATGTGTTGTCTAGTACATTTGTTTCTGCGAGTCTTTGTCAATGAATGTGTTATATATAACATTTGTTGCTGTGAGTCTTCGTTGGGGTATAACTGTATAAGCTTCAAAATACAACCTTTTCACTTACATTATTATACTAATGCTATCGACATTTCCGAACATAACCAAATATAACCCTCCAACTATCTTTTCTCAAGTGATGCTGATGCTTGTATTTCTTCAAAGGGGAATTGCAAGGCACTCCAATTACCTGGGGGATTTGTTGCTGGCTTTGTCCTTCAGTTTACCTTGTGGAATAAGGTAACTTTCCGAGCAACTTGCCTGATAAGCCGATGGAACGTTATGTTTTGTTTGACTGTTTTATAAACCCCTTTCCCATGTTGTTTTTGCAGTTCCCCGATTCCGTACTTTTACCCGATTTATCTGTTCATTCTATTGGTATGGAGGGAAAGGAGAGATGAAGCCCGATGCGCAGAGAAGTACAAAGACATATGGGCTGAATATCGTAGACTTGTTCCATGGAGAATATTTCCATATCTGTACTAGTCACAAATTGGTGCAATATTTGCCTTGCTGGATTTATCTTGTGTCATGAATGTAGCTTGAATATTGGATTAGTTGCCAAACTATGTTACATGTCGAATATCAACTGGTTTGTTTGATCTTTTAAGAAGTTTTTGCGTGCATTTGGAGGGTCAGGGATCTTTTCTGTATACTAGTGATATGAGTAAGATACAAATACTTCAAGATAAAAGATAAAAAAACTTCGACGAATAAGTGTTTAAATTATACTCAAATATTTTTTTTGAATAGTAAAAGAGGCTAGTGCCAATACATGAGGTCTTTATGCGACTTAAGGGGGTCTAGAAACATTTCTAACTAAAATTCCCAGCAAGCCAATAGGGGTGAATCGAAAATCAAGAGACATCTCATTAGGGTCGGTCAACTTTGCCATGAAATCAGTAGCCGCATTTGCCTTGTGACGAATCAGAATGAAATCAATATGATTCGTTCGAAATCACTAGACCATGCAAGCTTTAAACCTTCGTAGACAACCTAGAACTTAACATGAAGTATTGAGGATAAATCAAAATTCTTATTATAAGTCATGGTAAAATCACCTGAATGATCTCGTAATTCTCCACCAGCCGCCTCAATGTTTGATACAAGAGAGACCACCGTCAAGTTCAGACATCCAATTTGGAGGAGGTTTCCACTCAACAGATTCAAAGGGAGCAGACCTGGGGGTTATTTTATTACATTTTAACCGTTTACATTCGTAAAATAATCTGACTTGAATGTTAATTTCCGTAAAAAAAAAAGTCATTTGTTAACATTCATTAAGGATATAGTTTTTTTGAACTTGTGAACATTCAAATAGTAACGGATATAAACAGAACAGATTCAAACTTCAGATCTTTGAATAGTAAATGGACACCATAAATATCGAACAAAATTCTTTCTTTTCCTTGAAAAGTTAAGTTGTAACAATCCAACATTAAAACCTAGAACAAATTTAATAGATTATATAGTTGAAACACCATAGGGCAGCTTCCATTTGTATTCCCTTCAGAAGACTGCTAGTCCCAGCCACGTAAAGAGCATCCCATTTCCACAAGGCTATACCATACATTCACTCAGATTCTTCCTTCTGCTTTTTTGAGGCCCGTTCATTAGCCTCTTTCTTCTTAGCTTCACGTCGCTCTCTCTTCACACCTTTGGCTTTGTTCGGTAGAGCCACATCTCCGACCTATAACCAACAAGTATTGTTCAAATAATGGCCACTACTAGTGGGGAAAAACAAGTACATACAGGTTGACTTCTTATAAGTTTAAAGATCCATTATCGTCTTACCTTCTGATCAGGAATGTAGATCTTGCCAATTGTCCCTTCTATTGCATCCGAGCTAACATTTTTAATCTGAAACAACAAAAATAGGTTAATTAACCAGCAGACATTTTAAAGGATTGATTTATTGTTCAAACTCATCGAACCTTCTTCTTTGGTTGATCTTTAGCTGTTTTCATAGCTTCTTTCCTCAAGCCTTCATTTGGAAGACGATGACGTCGAACCACCAAATCCATGGAAGGGCCTACTTCTACGAGTTCCATCCTCGGAACAACAGAGCCAGACTTTTTCAACCGAAGGGCACAATGTGTAAGGTATACCTTATTTGAAGAAATTGCTGTACATACATAAGCTCGGTCCAACCCAGCAAGGTTTATATTCTCCACAACCTGAATTAATTACAAACATCTTTATAGACGATCTTTCAAAATAAAAAAAGGAAGTGCTAAAAGCCGTGCATACAAACCTCTCCTCGTAAAAGATCAAGCAAAACTTCCTTCAAATGTTTCAGCTCATCTACATTCTCAAATCCTTCTCCAACGAAAGCAACGAAAGGCTTCGATCCCACCCGTGGGGCCATCTTCTTGTCGTAAGTGAATGATTCAATGGATTTAAAATTTTCAACCCCGACCTCAACTAGATCATATACATGGTGATCATACATCCGCCCCAAAACAAGGTTGTTAGGTCGTTTCTTCGAGTGTGAACCATACTGCCAACATAAAAGCATACATCCACAAAAATTATTTAGAAAACAGCTAGCACAAAATGTAAGAACCTCTAGAAAATCCAGGTTTTTAAAACTAATTAAGCAATTTTCAATTAGAGTGCTGTCCTCAAACAGTTAAACCAACAAAAACAAGGGCAATCCTATAATATAATCTCAAATAGCTTAAGTCTTCAAATAGGGGGAATTAAAAGCATTAAACCTTCTTTACTAAACCAAAATTAGCATTCTAGAAGCCAAGACAACGCAATATAAGTTTATAACAATGATAGCCGAGAAAGAGCAAATAAATTTGAAAATCGAAGCTTTAGGGTTTGAACTACTCACGACAAAGATGCTGCAATCAGTTTTAAGAGAAAAGAACTCCAAAGAAGTTTCACCCCCACTTTCAAAAGGCCTTATATTGTCATTCTTCCTCGTAAACCTCACAGCTCCACCCTTTTTTAAATGGTAAATTTCACTCAAAACTTCATTCAATGTGCCGCTCGTCTTTGTACCTTGCAGTATCAGTGTTTTCTTCCCTGTTTCCACCTGCCAAACACAGTTTTAATTAAAAAAAACATTTTTATAGCATAAATCTCCATTAAAAGGATTTCTGAAGAAATTCTTAAATACTTACGAGCTTTGGAGCTCGTTTTTCTAGTGCCCTTCTGACTCTTCCACTCCTGGGGGTCTTAATTTTCATCATGATTGCCTATTAAAACACAAATAAAGATAAACAGATCAATTGGGTCAGAAACAAAATTCTAAACCAATAGAGAGAGGAAGAGCTCGTCACTTACAGAAGAGAAAAGGCGGAGGGTTTGCCGGTTATAGAGATGCTAGGGTTTTTTTCTTTCTTCTTACTACTTGTTGAAATAGGGCTTTATATTTTTAGTGATGAATATGGGTTTCATTGCTGGATATAGGCCCACACTCTAAACCGGGTGATGCCCTACTGAAGTTTTTTATTTTCATGTTTATTACACTTTGATATGTATATCTTCCAAACAATTATTTTTTATTTTTATATATATATATTTTTGGATAAATTGAAATTTCTATTATCTAAGAAGCAGTCAAAATCTGTTTTTTTAAAAAAACAGTTACATCAACAAACCCCCTCAACGTAAGGCAAGCTACAGCCCAAACATCACTTTAATCTCTAATTTATCTTTGACTTTTTTTTATTTTCAATAAATCTATTTATATGACATATTTTTTATTTATCTTTAAGATACGTTTTTATTTATCTTTATGACACATTTTCCTTTATCTTTTGGCATATTTTTCGGTCATTTGGTTTTTTTCTCATTTATCTTTTTTTTAAGAATTGATTTGACATCACAACGACTGATTGATCTCTTATTGATGTTTTATGCTTTGGACTATCGAAGTAGATTTGAATGTCCGTTTTGCTTTTCAAGATAACTTTTCACATCGCTCGAGTTTAATTTGCGATTTTGATATGATATTTCAAT
Organism: Hibiscus syriacus; assembly: GCF_006381635.1. NCBI lineage: Eukaryota > Viridiplantae > Streptophyta > Magnoliopsida > Malvales > Malvaceae > Hibiscus > Hibiscus syriacus. The sequence goes on along the minus strand of NW_024063505.1, from coordinate 1,216,541 downwards.
AGTTTGATCCTCTTTTGTAGTTCGTTTGCCGATACGATCAAATTTATTTGTATTATATTTGTTCAAGTTTCTTAGTTAGATTTTTAATCTTTTCTCGTATGATCTTTAGTTGCTAGTTTTGTTTGAATTATTATAGGAAAATATCCTAATTATGTACTTAATTTATGATTCTAATTGTATATATTTATTATAATTTGAGATATTATCTATTTTGAATAAAATTAATTTTTTCCGTTATAATTTATATTTTATATTTTTAATTATTCTAAAATACTATTTTTTAATAATTTATACTTAATTAATAATTAAACATAAAAAGTAAGTTAAAACTCTTCCATATTATAACAAATATTATTATTATTATTACTAAAAATTTATTTATCATGACAACTTAGTAAATGATTTGACGAATCAAAAATAATATCTGTTAATAAAAGGGTTTTAATGACTTATTTATTATAATATTACGAGTTTAATTAAACATAAATTAATTTAAAATATTTAATTATATTTTTACTTTTAACTCAAAATATCTTTTTACCCCTTAAACTTTTTAAAATTTATTTTTATGTAAAATTAATAAAAAATAAAACCCGGAAATATTTGTTTAAACTTTTTTGGGTTAATTTTCCTTAGTATTTTCATTGTTTTCATTTCATCTGTAACACTTTTTTATAAAATTTCCCATGATGTGACATTCTCAGAGAAGACTAATATATTATCAAAATATATGTTTTACCCTAGTAAAGTGTAAACAATTCCTCTTTCAGCTCATATTCCGAAATAAATAAATTATTTATTTAATCACTAATTTATTACTTGATTTCTATTTTGTTCATTTAATTATTATTTTCTAAAATCATATTTAATATTATATTTTGAATTCTATTTTGATCATCGTCTTTTAAAAATTAACTGTAATACTGATATGGTATCATAAGATATTGTCATATCAATATTAAAAATAAATAAATAAAATACCACATCCACATTATCGTTAATTAATAGATTTTGGACCAAATAGGTAGTTTAACAAAAAAATAGTATTTATTAGGGGTGAACATTCGATCGAGTCAAGTAAAAAAATTTTGAGTTATTCGAGTTCAGGAGTCGTATTTTACAATTCGAACTTAACTCAAATTTTTTTCGAGTCGAGTTATTCAAGTTTCCATGCTAATTTTATTATAATTATTTATAATATGATGGTAAGAATTGGTTCCAATTTTTTGAACTTCTCTAACCAAATAAGATATATATAAAATATCAAATACTATATTACAATGTTATTTAATATATCAAATACAATCTAAAATTATAAAATATATTCATAATATTATTTTTCTTTATTTTGAGGGTAAAATATTGATGAGAGTACAAAAAAAAGTCAAGGAATTGATGAGAAGAAAGATTTTGTGAATAATTTCAGTCAAAAGATCAAATTGAGTAAAATGCAAAGTTAAAGGTCTAAATAAAAAAGAGAGTATTTTTGGTAAAAAAAAGAATTGAAGTTACATATGTATTTTGTAGTGGTATATCAGCACGTGGTTCAAATTTAATAAAAACAAGCTTAAAATAAATGATGAATCGAAGAAATTAGGAAATTATGAAAAATTAAGGGATTAAATTGAAAAATAGAAAACTTGTTATTGAAAAGAGGAATTGAAAATATATATGTATTCACGATAATTTAGGATCATGTGGTTTAAATTTGGTGAAAAATAGACTTAAAATGAAATAGGAATTGAAGGAATAAATGAAATAGAGACTAAATTGTAAAACTGTTAAAATACATAGTCAAATTTTTTGTTTTTCAAATAACTCGAAAATTTTAAATTTCAAGCCGACTCAAACTTGAAAATCGAATTAATAATTCAAGTTGACTTGAATAACTTAAATAATTAAACTCAGCTCGACTAACTCAAAATGAAAAAAAATAATTTTTCAAGTTGAATCGAATTTTGGTCACCCTTACACTATTTATTGGGCCAGGCATAACCATTGGATCCATTTGGGTGAGGTGGGGAGCAGCCGACCAAATTAGGGCTCCAAAGTCCAATTCATTTTCTATTATTTTCCCTCCATTATTTAATAAATCTCCATACTCTCAAAATTTACAATTAACCCTTAACCTTGCTTCATTTTCTCCGTTCAACGTTCGCTGTTTCACTCTCATGTATATCACCCCTTTCACATCCAAATAAAGGCCTAATTCCCCATTTCTTTTTGTTACCTCTTTATATAGACAATTATTGGTTCTTTACTTTTAGAAAATTAGAGTTTAGTTTTTCTTTCCTCTTTGTTGCTGTATATAATTTAGTCTGAGGATTTTATGTTTTTCCCTCATTGTACATTCCGGCTCTTGAATTTTTGTAATTCTTGGACTTATATTTATTATTGTACTGGTTCAGTTTTTTTGTTTGCTGCTTTCATTGAGATGGAATAACGAGTCCTTATCGATTTAGGGTTTTTGATATATTTGTACTCTGTATGTTAATCATTCAATATGGAGAATCCGCGTAGGTCGTTTGATAGATCATGAGGACCCCGTTTGAAAAACCGCGTTTAACGGAAGACCTCGCTCTGAACTCTAACGCCCGAGCTTTTCCTCAACGGACCTTCCCGACTGGTTCGGCATCTTCTTTAAGATTCCAGCCCAATGGTTCCGACACGGATGGCATGAGTCCTGGCGGTGGAGCTTACGAGCCACAACCAGAGTCACATCACTAACAACAGCAGCAACATCAAGAGTTAGTTAGCCAGTCCAAGACGGCTTTACTGAGCTGACTTTTTAACTCGAAGCTAATTATAACTAACTTGACAATAATAGCCGGCGAGAATGTCCATGCTGTCAAGGCGATTACTGCTACCGTTTGCGCCAACATTCTTGAGGTGAACTCAGTTCTAGCTGTGCCTTACGTGTTAAGCTTTCCTTTTTGTTTGAAATTGAATTGTACAGCGAAATTAATCATATGTACCCTTCTATACCTTGGGAAGAAAACAAAAGAGCAAAATATAAGTTGGATTGTAAGTGTAAATTGGATTAATGGATGGTTATAGTTTCAGTTTTATCAATGCATGTCTCGATGTGGGTTTACTGAAATGCTTGGCAGAGCGCATTCAAGTTCAAAATTTATATTTTCACAACGGATGATTAGATCATTGACGTCTCCAAGGGTGTTCGTTATTAGTAGAGCGGGGTATATGGGATAAGGCCAGTGGGCTACCCGTATAACCCGCGGCCCGTGCAGGCTTCGGACATCAAAAAATAAAATTTGTTTAAATTGCGGGTTTATTAGCTCGTACTGTTAAACTCGCGGGTTTGGGTTTAATGGGTATACCCGCAGGTAGCCTGTTTAATTTAACTATTTTTTTCAATTTATTTTATGTTTTACGGAGGACATTTCACGTTTAGCCCAATTCACGTTTTATGTGCATTTTAGCCATAGCCTAATTCACGTTTTATGTGCACTGGAATCTGAAGCCCAATTCACGTTTTAATTTGATGAGTTCAAATTTTGAAGTTCGAACTTATTAATTATACCTATGGTAACGTAATATGATAACATAAGCAAAAATGTTTCCATCTTTTTATATATGTATTTACCATTTATAATTAATACCATCAATATATATATATAAATAAGCCATAAAACGTATATTATACTCCAATAATTAATCATAAGAAAAATTATATACACATACGTTAAAAACAGAAAAAAAATAAATCAAAGTATTAAACCATGTATAAATATAATAATTAAATTAAAAAGGTAAAGTAACAAAATATGCAAATATGCAAATAATATTATAAAACTTGAGGCAGTGATAAAAAACATACATAAAATTAAAATGCAAAACTAAAATAATAAACTATATTTGAGGAATATATTGCATTAAATCAAAAGTAGGTAAAGCCCTTACACGATTAACACATTAAAACTTGTTATGGTTGTCATAAATCCCTAAAATAAGTTATTTTGTGTGACTTATATTATATATACGCCGTTATAAAATTTTAGGAACCATAGCTTCATTTTTTTGTTTCCCTTCTCCGTCGTTTCTCTCTATCTCCCCAACTTCTCTCTTTTTTCACATAAACAGTAACAGTAAACGGGTAAGCCCGTTTAGCCCGCAGGTTAAATGGACGGGCCACGGGCCTTAGAATTCAAAACTGTTTATGATTGCGGGCTTTTTAAATCGTTCCGTTTAAGCTCGTACCGTCAAAACCCGCGGGCTAAACGGGCGGGTAGCCCGTATACCCATCTCTAGTTATTAGTGACAGGCGTATCATGTGAGATTATAATGATGTTTTTCCATTGCTAGGCTATTTAATTTAAACCTAAGGTTGTTACCTAAAAATTCTCATTTCCTTTATGTCCATGATAATTTCTCATGGATCTGATATTTTTCTAGTGACCCTATAAATGTAGACATTCGACTACTGGGTTTAGAGATGATAAACTTTACAGCCATTTGCTGGAATGGAATATGAAGGGAGCTCGTAGCTGACCAGGGTATGAAATAGTGTTCCGAAAACGTGATAGCATCTATGATATTGCAGTCGCACCACCGTTCGAAATCGATTTTTATGGTTTTTGTGGTGGGTCACGGATTCACACCAATCTCGGTCGATTGTGCCCACAATTTAACGAGAAATAGACGATTGCGCCAATAATGGGACACAACAACTATTATTCAACCGTGATTCCAAAACAAAAACCAACATTCCCTGCACAAACATTGGTGGTGTAGTTTTTTTTCTTTTCTTTTTTCAGAAAATGGTGGGGGGAAGGAGGAAGCAGGAGGTAGAAGGCTAGAACCAGAAAGGTTGGGGTAGGGGAGGCAGAAAGGTCGGGGAAGGGGATGGGGTGATTTATTTATTTTTAATAATTTTAAAATATAATTTTAAAGGATATATTAATTTGAGATCCCTACTCTTAGAATTTATAATTTAATCCCTAGTTTAAAATGTAAACTTTAATTTTTATTTAATTTAATCTTAATTTCAGTAATCTAAATTTATGCAATTTAAAATTTAAATTTTATTTTAATTATATTTAATTTAGTCATTTTAGGGTAAGTTGTGAGACATTTAAAAAATTCACGACCGCGATACTCGCAATGACAATAATGACATCTGTTATGTCCGCAACCGTGATAAACACGACGTGACCAAAAACTTGACCGCGAACGCTATTTAAAACCATGCTTTTGACTATTGATTTCGTGGAGAATAAATTGTATTGGATTTTGAATATGACAAAGCTATTTATAGCCTTGCAGTTGGGTATTTTTCACAGCAATATAGTTGTATGCTCTACTCTTTTTTCACCTCAACTTATTTTCCTTTGTAATCCGGTATACTATTTTACCAATTTACATGTATCATCTCTTAATAGCAATTTTTGTTATGTTACTAGAATGGCACTTGGATGTTGAGATGTGGGAATATAACTAGAAATGCTAAGGCATTGTAAGTGCTTGAGTTTGCTGTTACTTCCTGCCCATGACCGGCAGATGGTAAAGATCAGTTTTCCAAATCTACTTTAAACTGGTGCCTCAGATGTGATTACTTGAACTTCAATGGATTTATATTCTGTGATGGAGCTATTTTTCTGGAAGTTGCAATCAGATAGAAAGACAGAAACAGGGGAAAGAAAGTGAAGCATAAACTCAGATTTCATTGAAATGGAAGTGCACACTTGATGATGTTAAAAGGCCGACTACTTTTGGTAGCAGGGATTCAATTACTTTTGTTACTGTTGCAAAAAATCTTTATTGCTGAGAGTTCTCTCTCTCTCTCTCTCTTACTTTTCTTCGTTACTAGGAAAATGACGCATTTGGTTCATTTTTAGTTATTTATTTTTGCCGCTTGTACTCAATCCTCCCTCATCTCATTTTCTTTTTCATTAAAGCTTTTCTGGTATTATGGATGCGGTTAGTATTTTGATTAATAATTAGTTCAAAGCTTTTGTGGCTTGGAAGCTGATTAAAAATCACTTTGCAGGTTCCCAGTGAGCAAAAGCTGCCACCGCTCTATCTTTTGGACAGTATTGTAAAGAATATTGGGTGAGATTACATTAAACATTTTGCTGCCAGATTGCCAGAGGTTAGGTTTCATTATTTTTCTTTTGATTCCATCATTACTGAATGGGACATCTGTCAAAATTTCTTGTAGTATGCTTATGTATGATTGATTATTGCTTGAAAAACTGCAGAAGACTATGTTCTCAATGAAAACACTATACGCTTTGACAAATATATACATTCAGTTGCCACCTTTATGTGCTTAGGATCTTAAACTCTTCCAAATGCTGAAATCTTCTTTGTATGTTAATTTTGTGTTTGTATAGAATGAAGTTGATACTCATGTATCAAGTGTATGATCCATAACATTTTGACTGCTTGATTTAGGTGTTCTGCAAAGCAAATAGACAAGTTGATCCTCCTGTGCATCAAAGTATGCGATATCTTTTTGGAACATGGAAAGGGGTATTCCCTCCTCCGACCCTCCAGGTGATTGAAAAGGAACTTGGCTCTGCTCCCATGATAAATGGTTCATCTTCAGGAACGACAACATCAAGACCCGATCTACTTTCACAGCGTCCACCACATAGCATTCATGTAAATCCAAAGTATCTAGAAAGGCAGCGACTTCAACAGTCTAGCAGGGTAAATTCTACAATCATCTTGTCCTCTTTTTTGTTAAAGATTCATTCAAGTGCTTTTCAGTATATTTCTGAAGCATTTATTGAAGTTGGAGATTGCTTATATTTATAAAGCTAGCACTTTAAATACTTTTACTCCCGTATTTTCTTCATCTTGTTGGTTAAAGATTCATATCCGAAATTTTGAGATTCCCACTATCATTCCTTTCTAATCCTTTGTGGAATCATATCAATGCCACTGTTGCCAATTCTTTTGGTCCTTGTGACCTTGTCTTGATTTTAACTTCCTTAGTTTCTCTCAGCTCTATGTGATAGATTTAATGCCTTCAATATACGGGATTTTCTATTGATTTGCTTTAGTGTGATGAAGGCAAAAGGTATGGTAAATGATATGACTGGAACTTTGGCCAACTCAAAGGAGGATTATGAGAGGCCGGATAGAGCAGCCATTACAGCTGGATGGCCATATGGAGATCTTTCTGTTAAAATGAATGTATGTGAGGTGTTTTAAAGTTTGTTTTAATCTGTTATTACCTTTTCACTTTCTGCTTCTATTTTGAAGTTGTCAGAAAATCCGGTATTATCATAGAGATGCATTTAACTATGCTATTTGTGATAAGAACATTGGTGTTACATTTGGTACTTATGACTCTGATCTTTCACAGACTAAAGGTGTGGGTGTTGGTAGAACCAGTGTTACTGAGGTTATTTCCAGCCAGAGGAATGGTTTCAATATTAAACATGGATCTCAAAATTACCCGGCATCCAAGTCTGGGAATGCTGATCCTCGTTTATTGGCAAGACAGAACATTTCTGGTAGAAGCAGTAATGCGACGCACAGCAACTGGAAAAATTGTGAGGAAGAAGAATTTATGTGGGAGATGCACTCAAGATTGTCTCAACATGATGCTGTCAATATCTCTAATAACTCGAGGAAAGATCATTGGAATCTTGATCCTTCAGAAAAGTTGGTAAGATTTCAAGATTAGGGCTTTCAGTTGAATTACATAATTTTACTGGTTACATCCTAAGAAATATCTTTACTCAACCTGTAAAGATAAACTTTATGGAATTATCTCTGGTTTAATATTGCTGAAACATTTGCAATATGTATGTTTAACTCTTTTTTTGGGACCATATATACATTGATGCTGCTTATAGTTTGTGTAAGGTATAAGACATGAGATCTACTGCTGTTTTTAATATGCATATGAAGATGTTCATGATGCGTTGTTGAAAATCACAGTTGATAGGCTGTGGAACATTGTGACATATCTATACGTACAGTTATATACATGTCTACATATATATATAGTTTCCTTGCATTTCTTTCCTCTGGGAATTCAGTTTTTTGGAATATTTCTAATTTCCTGTGTTTCACTTTCAATGGTAGGATTTTGAAAGTCCGTTCCGCAAAGCACAAAGTATTCATGATGTTGGGTCCATGTTCGACAGAGAAACATCTTCTGATTCATTATTCGCCGAGCAGAAGGAAAAACTTCATATGGGCGCCAGATCTCATCTGCATGGCCATTGTTGGAGTCACATAAAACAGATGGATTGCCTGCTTTTAGTTCCAGCCATTATGAAAGCTATTCTGCCACTATTGGCGGGTTGCCTTCTGCTACAAGTTCTTCTCTGGCCAGGATTGAAAAGCGAACCCAAACAGGTTCATCTCATTTAGGACAGCTGCGTTTTCAGTCCTTGGGAACTACATCACCACCTGAACAGTCTCCTTTGTCCCAGCATTCCCCTTTACCTTCATTTTCTTCACGCCATACTCATCAACAGTTGCAGAATTTTGTTGAGCCACAAACTCATTCCCTACCTCCCTCTGATCCAAATATATCTAAGTTTTTTGAGGAAGTTGGGTGTTGGATCTCTTAAACACCCTCATCATGTTTCTTCTGCTTTGACCTCTCGATCTAGCTTCCCTTGTTCTCTTTCACAACCACCAAAACCAGACCATGTGCAGGTTTAATCTTCTGGTCAGACTCAGAAGCTGCATCTGTCGCAGACCTCCCAGGTAGGACCAGCCTCAATATTTGGTAATTATCAGAGACCAATCCACTTGCTATTAGAACTTTAGAATCGTCAAGTACAAGTAGTCTATTGGCTGTTGTAATGAAGAGTGGCATCCTCTCCAATATTCCCTTATTGGTAGCCTTCCAAATAAGATTCCTAAAGATTTGAAGCGTCATAACGGCCTTTTCTTCCAAGCGGGTCTCTGCCTGATATTTTCACTTCATCTGGTTTTGCATCCCACGATCTGATAGCAACTACTACAAATAGTTCGCAGGGAAAAGTAGAACAGCTACCACCGTCATCTGTTGTTAATAATGCCCCACTGCGAACTTCAGATCCTGAAAGCAAGGCTTCAATTCCTGTATCCAACCTTTTGAGCTCATTAATAGCAAAAGGTTTAATATCTGCATCAAGGGATGCCTTATTTGTCCCATCTCCTCAAATTCCTACTCAAATACAGAAGAGGCCAGAAAAGGAGAGACCATCTGAATCACTGAACAAGAGCTTGGAAATATATACCAATAGCCCTTCAGCAGCTTCTTCCATTCATTCTTCATCTGATGCTCCTCGCCCTTCCACCATGGACTTGATCTCATTTGTTGAACCTGCTATAAAAAGTTCAGTTGCCTCACATCAGTCTGCCTCAGTAGAAGTAGAAAACCTCACAAGACTGGAATTCAGACCTGATGTAATTAGAGAATTTCATTCATCTGTGATCAGTAGACTGTTGGTAACCTTCCTTATTATTGCAGCTGTTGAAACTATTAGCAGTCGGCTGCTATTATTAAGGGTTGCTAAGGGGGCTGCTAAATATTTTATTATTTTGTAATAGGGATAATTACAAAATTAAGTCATTGAAATTTAGGGTATTTACAAGATTAGTCCTTAAGCTTCAACTATAAATACCCTAATCCATTTAGCTTCAAAATCATCCAAAATCATTTCTTTCTCCCAATACTAGAGAGCTTTCTTGTGAGTGGTGAGTGTTTTGTAAACACCTGTAAATTTTATCTCTTAGTAAAAAATCTACAACAGTCTGGAGACGTAGGCATAATTGGTTGAACTTCGTTATCAATTTCGGGTATTATTTTTCCGTTTTTATTTCGCATTCTCACTAATATGGTTATAAAGAAATTACTTGTTACTCGTTTATTTCCCAACAATTGGTAATCAGAGCTTTTGGTTGTGAATTTTGTCAATTTTTTGTGAGGTTACTATTCATCACTATTCACGTGAATAGTGAATTTCATGAATAGTAAAAATTTTGTCGGCGTTACGAATTTATCGACAGAGGTGTTATAATACACGGTGATCTGCAAGAATTATCAGAAACGATCCAAACGAAGCCAGATTCGAGTGGGAGCGATGGCTGCAGACAAAATGAATGTGAAAATTGAAAAGTTCGATGGTGTAGACTTTGGCTTTTGGAAGATGCAGATCGAAGATTTTCTGTACTAGAAAAATCTATATCAACCCATCTCAGGAAAGCAACCAGAGGGCATGAAGAATGAAGACTGGGCTCTTCTCGACAGACAAGCCCTCGGAGTTATCCGACTGACGTTATCTCGTAATGTTGCTTTCAACATAGAAAAGGAAAAGACCACAACAAGTCTTATGGCGGCTCTCTCCAGTATGTATGAGAAGCCATCAGCCTCAAACAAAGTTCATTTGATGAGACGATTATTCAATTTGAGGATGACGGAAGGAGCATCGGTGGCACAACACCTAAATGAACTCAACACAATCACAACCTAGTTGAGTTAAGTGGAAATTGAATTCGATGATGAAGTTCGAGCTTTAATTCTCTTATCATCTGTACCAGACAGTTGGAATGCTACTGTTACAACAGTCAGCAGCTCGTCGGGAAACAACAAATTAAAATTCAATGATGTTCAGGATCTGGTATTGAGTGAAGAAATTCAACGAAGAAAATCGGGTGAAGCATCAATCTCCTCAGCCATGCACATGGAGTTTAGAGGGAGAACTTCAGAAAGAAATTCAAATCGAGACAGATCGAAATCCAGAACGGGAAAATCAAGAATGGGAAAGAAAGATTTTACCTGTTATAATTGTGGCAAGAATGATCACTTTAAAAGAGATTGTCGAGCACTGAAGAAAGATACCGACGCACAAGAATCTACCAACATGACAGAGGAGACATGTGATGCCATGATTCTAAGCGAAAACAGTCCGACTGAATCATGGATCTTGGATTCAGGGGCATCTTTCCACTCCACCCCATGCCGAGAAATCATGGAGAACTATGTCAGTGGTGATTTTGGGAAGGTTCATCTAGCTGATGATGAAACCTTGAAGATCATCGAAAAATGAGATATCCGATTAAAGTTGCCAAACCAGACCACTTGGACGCTGAAAGGAGTGAGACATATTCCTGGCCTCAAAAGAAATTTAATTTCTGTAGGACAACTTGATGGAGAAGGATATTGTACAACCTTTTCAGACTGTGAATGGAAGATTACCAAAGAAGCACTCATCATTGCTCGTGGTAAGAAGACTGATACTCTCTATGTAACCTCAAATTTAGAGAATATCATTGCAGTAGAAGATGATGATGAAAAATCAAACCTATGGAACCAAAGGCTTGACCATATGAGCGAGAAAGGGATGAAGACACTTTTGTCAAAAGGGAAGCTGCCGGATCTAAAGAATGTAGATGTTGGATTATTCGAGGATTGCATCTTTGGCAAATAAAAGAAAGTCATTTTTGCAAATATTGGTAAGACACCCAAGGCAAAAAAGTTAGAGTTGGTTCATACTGATGTATGGGGACCATCTCCAGTTCCATCTCTTGCAGGCTCACTATATTATGTACCTTCATCGATGATTCAACAAGGAAGGTGTGGGTTTATTTTTTGAAGAAGAAATCAGAAGTCTTTGATACCTTCAGAAAATGGAAGGCCAAGGTGGAAAATGAGACTTGTTTGAAAGTCAAGCGGTTGAGGTCTGACAATGGAGGAGAGTACAAAAATAGTAAATTCAGAGATTTCTGCGCAAACAATGGGATTAAGATGGAGACAAAAATCCCCTTGACACCGCAGCAGAATGGTGTAGCAGAGCGCATGAACATAACTCTAAATGAACGTGCCAGAAGCATGAGGATACATGTCGGCTTGCCCAAATTTCTATGGGCTGAAGCTATCAACACTGCAGCTTACTTGATCAACCGTGGGCCCTCTGTTCCCTTGGATGACAGAATACTAGAGGAAGTTTGGAGCAGAAAATAAATAAACCTTTCAAACTTAAGAGTGTTTGGTTGTATTTCTTATCTACACATAAACTCTGCTGAAAGAAGTAAACTTGATGCCAAGTCCAACAAATGCGTCTTTGTTGGTTATGGTGGTGATGAGTTTGGTTACCGGTTTTGGGACTACGAAAATCGAAAGATCATCAGAAGCAGAGATGTCATTTTTAATGAGAATGTGATGTACAAAGACAGGTCAACCGTAGAATCAAGTAGCTCCAATGCCGAAGCTGAAACAAAGAAATTTACTAAGTTCGAGGAAATATTTGGAAATGATGTTCATATTAGTCCTAAAAAAGTTCAAGAAGAACCATGCACACCAGAACTGAGACGCTCCTCCAGAATTCCTAAACCAACCCAACGTTTTGCACTACTTGTTGTTGACTGACAATGATAATCCAAAGTGCTATGATGAAGTAATGCAGGTGGAGGATTTAGCTAAGTGGGAGTCTTCCATGAAAGATGAGATGGACTCATTTATGTCAAATCAGAAGTGGGAATTAGTTGAATTACCACCAGACAAGAAAGCACTCCATAACAAGTGGATTTACATAATCAAAGAAGAGCACGATAGGAGCAAACACTACAAAGCAAGATTGGTTGTCAAAGGTTTTCAGCAAAAAGAAGGTATTGATTATAATGAAATTTTCTCTCCAATCGTAAAACTATCTACAATCAGACTGGTGTTGAAAATTGTAGCTGCAGAAAATCTACATCTTGAGCAGTTAGATGTGAAGACAGCTTTCCTTCATGGTGATTTGGAGGAAGAAATCTATATGAGGCAACCAGAAGGCTTCATAGAGGCAGACAAGAAAAACCTGGTATGCAAGTAGAAGAAGAGCTTGTATTGTTTAAAACAAGCTCCTAGACAGTGGTACAATAAGTTCAATAGCTTCATGGTAGCAGTGGTTTTACCATATGCCAAGCATATCATTGTTGCTACATCAAGAGGTTCGACAACAGCTTCATTATTTTATTATTGTACGTTGATGAAATGCTCGTTGCAGGTTCAGACATGCAAGAGATTATAAACTTGAAGCAAAAATTATCGAAGCAGTTTGCAATGAAAGATCTGGGCACTGCAAAGTAGATTCTTGGGATGAGGATCAATAGAGACACAAAGTCGGGGACTTTGATGTTATCACAGGCTGAGTAAATCAACAAAGTACTCTCCAGGTTCAACATGCAAGATGCTAAATCAGTAAGTATACCTTTAGGTGTTCATTTTAGAATCTCCAAAGAACAATCACCAAAGATGGAGGAAGAACGTGCACACATGGTGAAGGTGTCGTATGCCTCAGTAATTGGAAGTATGATATATGCCATGGTTTGTACCAGACCAGATATTTCTCATGCAGTGGGAGCTGTTAGCAGGTATATGAATAATCCAGGCAAGGTACACTGGGAAGCAGTCAAATGGATCCTTAGATATCTGCGGGGTACCACAAACAAAGCACTTTTTTTCAAAGGTGGAGATACGATACTGACAGGCTATGTAGATGCTGACTTAGCCGGAAATGTCGACATCAGAAGAAGCACTACAGGGTATGTCTATACTCTAGGAGGAACTGCAGTGAGTTGGGTTTCTCAACTACAGAAGATAGTTGCTCTCTACACAACTGAAGCAGAATATGTCGCTGTTATAGAAGCCAACAAGGAGATGGTTTGGCTACAAAGTTTCTTGGAAGAGTTAGGCAAGAAACAAGAAAACAATATATTGTATTGCGACAGTCAAAGTGCTATCCATCTAGCAAAGAATCCGTCTTTTCATTCCAAGACGAAGCACATACAATTGCGATATCATTTTATCCGGTCTCTTCTAGAAGATGGGATTTTGAAACTGGAAAAGATTAGTGGAGCTCAAAATCCGGCAGACATATTGACAAAGACGGTGACCACAGACAAACTGAAGTTGTGTTCAGTTTCAGTTGGCATGCTAGAATAACAAAACTAGAAATACTGCTGTATTGATCGAGGTGTGAAGACAGATTAAAATCAGTCTTCAAGTGGGAGATTGTTGAAAATATTAGCAGCCAACTACTATTATTAAGGGCTGCTAAATATTTTATTATTTTATAATAGAGATAATTACAAAATTGAGTCATTGAACTTTAGAGTATTTACAAGATTAGTCTTTAAACTTCAACTATAAATACCCTAACCCATTTAGCTTCAAAATCATCCCAAATCATTTCTTTTTCCCAATACTAGAGAGCTTTCTTGTGAGTAGTGAGTGTTTTGTAAACACCTGTAAATTTTCTCTCTTAGTAAAAGATCTGCAGCAGTCCGGAGACATATGCATAATTGGCTTAACTCTGTTATCAATTTCGGGTATTATTTTTTCGCTTTTATTTCACATTCTCACTAATCTAGTTATAGAGAAATTATTTGTTACTCGTTTATTTCCCAACAACAGCTTATGCGGTCTTCGACTTAAGATTCAGGAACAACTCAATAGTTAGAGTGGCACACCATGAAAAAGGCTGAGCCAAAAGGATCTGATATAGCAATGAGGGGATGGTATGCACGGTCAGGTGACTGGATTGCTAGAAAGTTGGGGCAATTAGTCTTTGAATATACTAATTTGGTGAACCAGTATGAAATAACAGCAGATAAGGCAGAGGTTATGGTTCATGCAGATGAAGAGCAATATGCATGCATGTTATGTGGTGAGATATTCGAAGATTTCTTTAGCCAGGACAGGGGTGAATGGATGTTTAGGGGAGCAGTATACTTGACTATCCCATCACAGCAGGATGGTCAGGGTGGATATACTTATAAGAGTGCAGCCAAGGGTCCCATTGTGCATGTAAATTGTATGTCAGAGAGTTCAGTTCATGACTTGGTTCTTAAAATGGTATAACTTTCTCAATGTGTTTAGATCCATCCTTATAAATCTCTGTTTGCATTTATTCTCCAGATGTGCTTGGTCACCTGATATCAGTTGCGCTTGTTAGGAAAAAGGAGAATAACGTGCCGAGGAGAAAATCAAGCTGCAAATCTTCACTTCTTTTTGGGAGAAGTATATAACCTCTTAAGGTGAAAAATAGAGCAACCCCATGCGGTGTTTTTCTTTACAACTTGATGGAGGTTTAATTTTTTATGATAGCTTGAAGGTCTAATGACCCATGCAAATTTTGCTGTGCCCTGTGAAGGTACTGAGATTGTCTACTAATTGTGTTGTTGCTGCCTATAAAAAATATGAAGACTCGATAGTTTTTCCACTTTGCTGGAGCGAAATTTGATAAAAGAGAACTTAGAATTAATTATACATGTCCATAGAATGACATCTTTCTTAAGACTGGGTCACTTAACTAAGCTAAACAAATGTGATTTTTCTCTTATTTTCGTATTTTTATGAACCTTTTACTTTTTAAAGAACTCTATAATATTAAATATATATAAACTTAAGAAAAAAAGCAATTTTTCCAAAAATATTAAACTATTAAATGTAATAACCTTAAATATTAAAAAATTATTCTCATTTCATCCCTCAAATTAATATTTTCCCAAAATTATAATTTGTGTTAAATTAATTTTTTTTAAAAGAAATAAAAATCCATAAATTCATTAAAAAATCATAAAAATTGAAAAGATCTAAAAACTGCAAAATATGGAAATAAAATCAAACGTCATTCAGGCTATTAGATCTATTTGGGTGAGGAGCAGCCGATCAAATTAGGGCTCCAAATTCCAATTTCTTTTCTAAATTTTACTCTATGCTTAAATAAACCTTCGTACTCTCGAAATTTACAATCAAGCCTTAAACTTGCTTCATTTTCTCCTTCAACGTTCGCTCTTTCATGCTCTTATATATTCCCCTTTCCCTTCCAAACAAATCCCTAATTCCCCCTTTCTTTTTGTTGGTTCTTTATATAGATAATTCTCGGCTCTTCCTTTACTTTTAGAAAACTAGAGTTTATTTTTCTTTTCTTTTTGTTGTAGTGTGAGGACTTTATGTTTTTCCTTCATTACACAATTCGGTTCTTACATTTTTGTATTTCTTGGATTTATATTTATTATTGTATTGCCTCAATTTTTTTTATTTTCTGATTGTTGATTTAGGGTTTTCGATTTATTTGTACTTTGTATGTTAATCAATCAATATGGAAAATCCGCGTAGGTCGTTTGATAGATCAAGAGGACCCGGTTTGAAAAAACCGCGTTTAAACGAAGACCTCGCTCTGAACCGTAATGCCCGGCCTTTTCCTCAGCGGACCAATCCGGCTGGTTCGGCATCTGCTTTAAGATTCCAGCCCAATGGTTCCGACACGGATGACATGAGTCCTGGCGGTGGAGCTTACGAGCCACAGCCAGTGTCACATCACCAACAACAGCAGCAACATCAGGAGTTAGTTAGCCAGTACAAGACGGCGTTAGCTGAGCTGACTTTTAACTCGAAGCCAATTATAACTAACTTGACAATAATAGCCGGCGAGAATGTCAACGCTGCCAAGGCGATTACTGCTACCGTTTGCGCCAACATTCTTGAGGTGAACTCAGTTCTAGCTGTGCCTTACGTGTTAAAAGCTTTCCTTTTTGTTTGAAATTGAATTGTACAGAGAAATGAAGCATATATGTGCTTGTATTCCGTGGGAAGAATACGAAAGAGGAAAATATAAGTTGGATTGTAAGTGTAAATTGGATTAATGGATGATTATAGTTTCAGTTTTATCAATGCACGTCTCGATATGGGTTTCCTGAAATGGTTGGCATAGCGTTTTCAAATTCAAAATTTATATTTTCACAACAAATGATTAGATCATTGATGTTTCCAAGGGTGTTCGTTATTAGTGACAGGCGCAGCATGTGAGATTGTAATGATGTGTTTTCATTGCTAGGCTATTTAATTTCAACCTAAGATCTTGTTACCTGAAAATTTCTTATTTCCTTTATGTCCATGATAGTCTCTCATGGATCTGATATTTTTCTAGTGACCCTATAAATGTAGACATCCGGCTATTGGGTTTAGAGATGATAAATTTTACAGCCATGTGCTTGTAAGTGCTTACCAATTTACATGAATCATCTCTTTCTAGCAATTTTTGTTTTATTACTAGAATGTCATTAGGATGCTGAGATGTGAGAATAGAACTAGAATTGCTAAGGGCTTGTAAGTGCTTAAGTTGAGTTTGCTGTTACTTCCTGCCCTCTTGAGCTCATGACTGGCAGATGATAAAGATCAGCTTTCCAAATCTACTTTAAACTGTTGCCTCAGATGTGATTACTTGAACTCCCAACGGATTTATATTCTGTGATGGAGCTATTTTCTGAAAGTTGCAATCAGATAGAAAGTCAAAAAGGGGGGAAGAAAATGAAGTATAAACAGATAAGGCAAAGTCAGATTTCAGTGAAATGGAAGTGCACACTCATGAGTTAAAAGGCCGACTACTTTTGGTTGCTAGGATTCAAATACTTTTAAATCTTTATTGCTGATACTTCCATCTCTATTTTTTTTTTACTTTTCTTCATTACTAGGAAAATGACGCATTTGGTTCATTTTAGTTATTTATTTTTTCCGCTTGTCCTCATTTCTCCCTCATCTCATTTTCTTTTACATTAAAGCTTTGCTGCTATTATGGATGCGGTTAGTATTATGAATAATAATTAGTTCAATAAAGCTTTTGTGGTTCGGGAGCTGATTAAAAAAATGACTTTGCAGGTTCCCAGTGACCAAAAGCTGCCATCACTCTATCTTTTGGATAGTATTGTAAAGAATATTGGGAGAGATTACATTAAACATTTTGCTTCCAGATTGCCAGAGGTTAGGTTTCATTATTTCTTTGACTCCATTACTGAATGGGAAATCTGAAAAAATTTCTTGTTGTATGCTTTTGTTTGATTGATTATTGCTTAATATACTGCAGAAGACTATGTTGTCAATGAAAAAACTATATCCTTTAACAAATGTACACTTCCAGATCCAGTTTCCACCATTATGTGCGCAGGATCTTAAACTCTTCGAAATGCTGAAATCTTCTTTGTATGTAACTTTTGTGTTTGTATAGAATGAAGTTGATACTCATGTTGGGTGTATAATCCTTATCATTTTGACTGTTGGATTTAGGTGTTCTGCAAAGCATATAGACAAGTTGATCCTCCTGTGTGTCAGAGTATGCGGCATCTTTTTGGTACATGGAAAGGGGTATTCCCTCCTCCAACCCTGCAGGTGATTGAGAAGGAACTTGGCTTTGCTCCCATGATAAATGGTTCATCTTCAGGAACGACAACATCAAGATCCGATCCACTTTCACAGCGTCCACCACATAGCATTCATGTAAATCCAAAGTATCTAGATAGGCATCGACTTCAACAGTCTAGCAGGGTAAATTCTACAATCATCTTGTCCTCTATTTTGGCATCTTATTTGTTCAAGTTCTATGTTAAAGTTCCATTCAAGTGCATTTCATTATATTTCTGAAGCTGTGAAGCATTTATTGAGGTTGGAGATTGCTTATGTTTATGAAGCTAGCACTTTAACTGCTTTTACTCCCGTATTTTCTTCACCTTGTTCGTTAAAGATTCATATCCAAAATTTTGAGATTCCCTCTATGTCATTCCTTTCTAGTCCTTTGTGGAATCATATCTATACCACCATGCCAATTCTTTTGGTCCTTGTCTTGATTTCAACTTCCTTAATTTTACTCAGCGCTATGTGATAGATTTAATGCCTGTATTATATGGGATTTTCTATTGATTTGCTTTTGTGATGAAGGTAAAAGGTATGGTCAATGATATGACTGGGACTTTGGCCAACTCAAAGGAGGATTATGAGAGGCCGGATAGAGCAGCCATTACAACTGGACGGCCATATGGAGATCCTTCTGTTAAAATGAATGTATGTGAGGAGTTTTAAAGTTTGTTTCAATCTGTTTATTACTTTTTCACTTTCTGCTTCTGTTTTGAAGTTGTCAGAACATTCGGTGTTCTCATAGATATGCATTTAGCGATACTGTTTGTGATAAGAACATTGGTTTAGCATTTGGTACTTATGACTATGGCTCTAATCTTTCACAGGCTAATGGTGTGGGTGTTGGAAGAGCCAGTGTTACTGAGGCTATTTCCAGCCAGAGGAATGGTTTCAATGTTAAACATGGGTCTCAAAATTACTCGGCATCCAAATCTGGGAATGCTGATCCTCGTTTATTGGCAAGACAGAACATTGCTGGTAGAAGCAGTAAAGCGATGCTCAGCAGCTGGAAAAATTCAGAGGAAGAAGAATTTATGTGGGAGATGCACTCTAGGTTGTCTCAACATGATGCAGCCAACATCTCTAATAACTCGAGGAAAGATCATTGGACTCTTGATGCTTCAGAAAAGTTGGTAAGATTTCAAGATTAGGGCTTTGAATTGAATTACATAATTTTACTATTTATGTTCTAAGAAATATCTTTTCTCAACTTGTAAAGATGAACGTTATGTAATTGTCTCTAATTTAATATGCCGAAATATTTGCTATATGTCTGTTCATATTCTTTTTTTGGGGTACCATAAATGCATTTATACTTATAGGTTGTGTAAGGTACAAGACTTAAGATCTACTGCAGTTATTAATATGCATATGAAGGTGTAAATAATGCATTATTGACAAGCACTGTTGTTTGGCTGAGGAACATTGTTTGATATACATGTATATGTATGAATTTATATACATGTCTACATATATATATATTTCTAGCTTCCTTGTTTTTCTTTCCTCTGGGTTTAATTTTTTGGAATATTTATAATTTCCTGTATTTCACTTTCGATGGTAGGATTTGGAAAGACCGTTCCGCAAAGCACAAAGTATTCATGATGTTGGGTCCAGGATCGACAGAGAAACATCTTCTGATTCATTATTTACCGAGCAGAAGGAAAAAACTTCTTATGGGCGTCAGATCTCATCTGCATGGCCATTGCAGGAGTCACATAAAACAGATGGTTTGCCTGCTTTTAGTTCCAGCCATTCTGAAAGCTATTCTGCCACTATTGGTGGGTTGCCTTCTGCTACAAGTTCTTCTCTGGCCAGGATTGAAAAGCGAACCCAAACAGGTTCATCTCATTTAGGACAGCAGCGTTTTCAGTCTGCATCACCACCTGAACAGTCTCCTTTGTCCCAGCATTCCTCTTTACCTTCATTTTCTTCACGCCATACTCATCAACAGTTGCAGAATTTTGTTGAGCCACAAACTCATTCCCTACCTCCCTCTGATCCAAATATATCTAAGTTTTTAGGGAAGTTGGGTGTTGGATCTCTTAAACACTCTCATCAGGTTTCTTCTGCTTTGACCTCTCGATCTAGCTACCCTTGTTCTCTTTCACAACCACCAAAACCAGACCTTGTGCAGGTTGAATCTTCTGGTCAGACTCCGAAGCCGCTTCTGTCCCAGTTCTCCAAAGTAGGAGCAGCCTCAATATTTGGAAATGCATCAGAGACCAATCCACTTGCTACCGGAACTTCAGAACCGTCAAGTACTAGTAGTCTATTGGATGCTGTAATGAAGAGTGGCATCCTCTCTAATAATTCCCTTATTGGTAGCCTTCCAAATAAAATTCCTCAAGATTTGGAGCAAGTGCCATCACAGCCTGGTATTTTCAATTCGTCAGGTTCTGTGTTCCACAATGCGATAGCAACTACTACAAATAGTTCTCGGGTAAAAGTAGAACAGCTACCACCTTCATCTGTTGTTAATAATGCCCCAGTGCAAACTTCAGATCCTGAAAGCAAGGCTTCAGTTCCTGTATCCAACCTTTTGAGCTCATTAGTAGCGAAAGGTTTAATATCTGCATCAAAGGATGCCATGTCTGTCCCATCTCTTCAAATTCCTACTCAAATGAAGAAGAGCCTGGAAAGGGAGGGGCCATCTGAATCACTGAACAAGAGCTTGGAAATTTCTACCAGTAGCCCTTCACCAGCTTCTTCCATTCCTATTTCATATGATGCTCCTCGCTCCTCCACCATGGACGAGATCTCATTTGCCGAACCTGCTACAAAATGTTCAGTTGCCTCACATCAGTCTGCCTCCGTAGAAGAAGTGGAAAACCTCATAGGTCTGGAATTCAGACCTGATGTAATCAGAGAATTTCATTCATCTGTGATCAGTGGACTGTTGGATAACCTTCCTTACTGTTGCAGCTTATGTGGTCTTCGACTTAAGCTTCAGGAACGGCTCAATAGACACTTAGAGTGGCACACCATGAAAAAGGCTGAGCCAAAAGGCTCTGATATAGCACATAGGGGATGGTATGCACAGTCAGATGACTGGATTGCTGGAAAGCCAGTGCAATTAGTATTTGAATCCACTAAACCAATGAACCAGTATGAAATGACAGCAGATGAGGTTATGGTTCCTGCAGATGAAGATCAATATGCATGC
The DNA here is from genome assembly GCF_006381635.1 of Hibiscus syriacus. NCBI lineage: Eukaryota > Viridiplantae > Streptophyta > Magnoliopsida > Malvales > Malvaceae > Hibiscus > Hibiscus syriacus. The sequence goes on along the minus strand of NW_024063505.1, from coordinate 1,195,230 downwards.
CTGTTATGTGGTGAGATATTCGAAGATTTCTTTAGCCAGGACAGGGGTGAATGGATGTTTAAGGGAGCAGTATACTTGACTATCCTATCACAGGAGGATGGCCAGGGTGGAACTGCATATGAGAGTGGAGCCAAGGGTCCCATTGTGCATGCAAATTGTATGTCAGAGAGTTCAGTCCATGACTTGGTTATTAAAATGGTAAAAGCTTCTAACTCTCAATGTGTTTAGAACCATCTTTATGAACCTCTGTTTGCATCTATTTTCCCAATGTTTTTGGTAACCTGATCATCAGCTGCGCATCTTGTTAGGAAAAAGGAGAATAATGTGTTGAGGTGAAAATCGAGCTACAGATCTCACTTCCTTTTAGGAAAAGAGAAGAACATAACCTGTTAAGGTGAAAAATGGAGCCACCCTCTGCGGTGTTTTTCTCTATAACTTGATGAAGGATGGAGGTTTAGTTTTTTCCTGATAGCTTAAAGGTTTAATGACCCTATGCAAATTTTGGTGTCCCCTGTGAAGGTGCTTAGATTGTCTACTCATTGTGCTGTTGCTGCCTCTTTTTCCGCCTTACTTTTCAAAGTAATATGAATATAGGGGGTAGCTTTTCCACTTTGCTGGAGCAGATTTGAAATTTGATAAACAAGGAAGCTTATTTATCTCATATAAGATTATACGTGCAATTACATTCTTTTATTGTGTTTTCTGGCTGGTACAGGGCCATGGAATGACACCTTTATTAGAGTAGATGACTTAGTTAAATGGATAATACTAATTATACACCTAGTCACCTACAACCTAGTAACTACACAAAACCTCTCTGTTTCAAAAAAAAAAAAAAGAGAGAAAAGCTCATCATTCCACTGAGGTGAAATTTTTGTGTATAGTTGTTTTCTAGTTATACCCCTTTGGTATCATTCTGTTTATTTATACCTATCATTTTGTTCTCAATTATTTATGTGCTATATAATTTTCTTATTTGCTATCTCAATAGTATTTTTTTAAAAAAAATAGTTGAATCAACTAAATCGTGTAACATGTTATAAATAAAAACATCTTTGAAAATTTTTAAAATTCATAAAATTTGAAAGATTTTTTTAAAATGTCTAGTTTTCATAATTTTAAAAATGTATTGTATTTATATTGTTTGAAATTCTAGTTAGTTTAATTTATTATCTAAAAATTAATTTTTTTTTAAAAATCATACAAAATTTAAAATTTCAGAAATTTAGAAAATTCTGCATGTTTTAAAATAAATTTTGGATTTCCCCATATATTTTGCATTTTGTGAACCCTTCTCTTTTTGAAGAATCCAAAAAATTCAATAAAAAATTAAATGTAAAACCCTAAAATTTTAAGAAAAAAGCAAATTATATAATTTTTTGAATTTATATATTAAATTTTATTTCCCCTAAATTATAATTTATGTTTAATTTATTTTTTAAAGAAATTAAATTGAAAAAATATAAAAATGGGAAAGACCTAAAAATGTAAAAAATATTAGTTTTTAAAATAATTTTTTTATAAATTTCATTTTACATCTTTTTGATTTTCTTAGAAATAAATTTCTTTTTATTTTTTCCATGACACGTAGTACATTTTTTTAATGATAAAAAGTAGAAGCCTAGCTACTAGTTTGACTTGCAAAACATTGAACCCATACGGCCCCGATCAAGTAGATGTAGGAGATCAGCTGGTGGCTTTACTAGGACAGTTAAAAATACCAATTTGGGCGTTGGGATGCTTGGCAATAGCATCAGTGGGGTAGTTTCACTCTCTAAGAGTTCATCTAACATTCGTAATCCAAATTTTGTAGCGAAGCCTAGCGGTTGCACGCACCATTGAGAGGGGCGAGGTAGCAGCAGCAGGATCATTGAACAGGCGAGTTGCTTGTTCGCAATCCGACTGAAATTGGATTACTTCAAAACTCTGTTTCCGGGCAATTTGTAAGCCACGCCCAGAGCTCAGCTTGGAGAGCTTCAAGAACTCCCACCGCTTTGTGGAAACCAATGATCCAATTCCCTTCATTATCCCATATGAGCCCTCCAATAGTTCCTTTTCCACTCTATCTCGAAATGAATCCATCAACATTGATGCAGCGACAACCTGAATTCAAAGCCTTCCAATGTTTAATGTCCTGTTGCAATCTAGTGTTAGGAGGGCGAGTATTTAAAACACCATGAAATACCTGGCTCAGTTGAGGCTAGAACGCATGGTTTCCGAGTCTAAGAGGTAGATGCGTTGAAGATAATGTTGTTGTCTCTTCCAAATGTTCTAAGTTAAAGCTGCAAAGAGGAATTTCCAAGGAATCCCCCTACTTGGATGAATAATATTCGTGTGGAGCCAAGTTTCAATGCCAGATTGAAGAAATTATTCGTATTAGCAGGTAAAAAACGGTTCCAAAGAGAAGAGGCACTTGGACAGTTACAGAGTAAATGAATGCAACTTCAATCGCACAAGAACATTGATGGCAGCAAACAAAATGAGAGATACCTCTACTGCACCTCTTGACATTCGTTAGCAGTTTTTCACGATACGCAAACCAGATAAAATAACAGATTCACTGCGGAATTGGAATACTCCAAATGTCTTTCCAGATAGGCTATTTAGGATCCCAACTGGAAGCTCTGAGCTAGTGGTAGGCAGATTTAACATTGAAAATATGATTGGGATTGACCTTCTAGACACATGTATTGTCACACCCCTATTTTTATTTAAATTAATTTTAATTTGGTTAATTATATTTTGGGACCAAATTACGAGAATCCTAAAATTTTGGGTTGGTTTTCAAGTTTTCAAGCAATTTAGGGATCCAACTCTAAATTTACCCATCTCATTTTAGCAAAGTAAATAAAAAAAATAGGAAATGTGAGGCTAGTAAATCTTGAACCCATAACCTAGGGTATGGTCGGCTATGGCTCAACCAACTAGGCTAGGTTGGTTAATAAAATATTAAAAACCATCTTTTATAATTTTATATGGATCATATGTTTGAACCCAATTATTTTCCCCATTCAAACCAAAATCTAGGAAAATTTTATCGTCCCCTTACCGTTGTAACCCTGACCAGCCCTCTCTCGACCGCCGTGAAGTACACCGCTGCCACCGGAGGGTTTGCCGTCACCTCGCGATCAAAACCCTGGTATTCCCTCATCGAGTTTCATCGTCGTTGGTAATAGAAAAGCTCCCGAAAGCTTTGTTGGAAACTTAGACCATCATTGCTGTTTTTCTCCATTTTTGACTGATCCCAACATCCGTTTACTACACCACTATCGCTGATGGGTTTAGCTCATCATCGCGCTTCAACTGGTGGACTCATTTCCAACTTCGTCGCCGGCGTGTAGGAGCTTTAAAAGGGAGAAGTTTTGGTTCCTTTAAAAAGTCAAACTCCGTCTCAATCCAAGTTTGGTAAGTGAGCTAAAATAACATGATTTTTGATTCTGGAGAGTTTGGTGGCCGTTTGACTACTAAAGCATTGCATGTATCCCTATGCGCTGCCTCTGTGCATGGGGCCTCTCTATAGCATAGGGAGATTTCTCGAACTAGTTCAGACCGCCCAAAACTGATCCAATGTTGAGTTAAGCCAAGTCGATTGTCTAAGTTGGGCTGTGAGTCGTTGATTGACATTGATCAATCTTTGACTTTTTTGAGACCATATATCTTAATGTTTTAGATATCCTGAGTCTATTTTAGGGCATGTTTCATTAAATTTAAAGCCGAAAAGATGGTTTTTAGCATTTTATCTTCTAATTCAATTTGATTTTCATGTTTGAGATCCGTTTATGATGGAATTCATTTTGCTATGTTTTCGAGATGTTTTGGGTTGTTGAATTCAAGTTCGAGGGCGATTGAATGGACTTTAAATAGTCGACTGATGTAGTTTGGAACTCGAGGTAATACTTTACTATTCTATGCAAGCTTTATGGTACATGTTGGTGCTCGTTAATGCACGATTGAAATGATTAGTTATGTAAATTTTGATGATTATTCTTAAAATCGTATTAAATATGATAATAGAACAGTAAATTGGCTAAGTCTTGATTGAATCGTATAATAAATTAGAAGACTAGTATGGAATAATTCTAAGGTTAGTGATTAATTGATAAAGGAATTAACTTTGAATCCATAACTTTTGATTATTATTGATAAATGTATTAAGGCCAGAAATACTTGAATAAAATTTATGAAAATTCCCTTGAGATGTAAAAGGGACCTGAATTGACCCCGATAGTGGAATGGGCCTAAGAACTCGCATTCAACTCGATAAACTTATTGATTCACTTGTCTCGTCTTTGACCTGTCCACAAAAATCGTAGTAATCAGTTTCTAGCCTCTGAGAGGGTAAATTACATAGAATTTTTGATTCTATGAGCATGCATCTAAAGAGTGAATTACTGGAACTTATGCATACTACTGAATCGAAGAGAATGATCAAAATACCCTTGAGCTCTGAAATAACCAAAATGACCTTGAGTGTTGAAATGACCTAAATACCCTAAGGACATGTATTAAGGGAATTCTTATGGATGAGTTCTGAAAGTACCAGTGAAGATTTAAATGTTGTAACGCCCCTAAGAGTTTTAGAGTACAACCTTAGTATGTCGACCATCCGTGTTTGATGAGATTTAAAAGCATGATAAATCATTAGAGATTTGGATTGCTACAAATTACCATTTTATCCTTACTAAACTAATTACCAAAATTTCTCTTTGTTCGCGTTTTGTGAGTGCTAAATATGGACGTGGAATATGTGCAAGTATAAACAATCGAACAAGTAATAAAGTGATGAGTGAGTATCGTCTCCTTAGGGATTGGTGGAAATTACAAAGTTTAACCAAAACAAAGAACTACTCTATCTAAGTATAGTTAGTAATGGTATGCACTAAAGACGGATGCCAAGGTAAAAGATATTGGCGAGGATGGAATGATGGTATGATGTGGAAGCAAATGGTAATGTCGAGGCAAAATGGATGTAAATGTAGTGAAAAATATATTGTGTAGTAAAATAAAGTGAAAATATAAAGGCAAAACAAAAGATAAAAAATGGATAGAATGAATTGACTTGATAATCCTCACACAACAAGTTGCAATGAGAATGAATGATAGGAGTCACTAGGATACTTAAGCCTAATTTCTCAAGATAATCGCATTTCTATGTTTTACTTGCCCGACAAAGTTTACTAAAAATTCCCTATGCTATCTCTAGTTAAGGGACTCGACAGGATAACAATGCCATGGCAATACCTATTGGCGTTAGTAGGTGCAGTGATTCCATCAGTGAAATGGAATATGTCATGGAAATACCCTTCAGTATTCTGCACTAACATCTAACCTCTCGACCGAGCACTACTCCTTTTAGTTGATTGAAATCCTAGTTTTAGGATTAGGCTTAGTTACTATATGAAACCCATTGTTTATATAGATCCCCCTTAGTTTCTCTCAAATACTAAAGATAAGCTATTTAGTTTCTTTTAACACTAACTATTTTCCTAAGGAGTGTCTATTCTCATAGCTCCTACAACCTTAAGACATTAGGCTCCATAAACAAAAAAAATAAAATCATAGAAAATAATAATCATTCAATAAAGTAAAAACTTAAACATTCGTAATAAACTCCTATTAAATTAGGTTAGTTCATGGTGGGGTTCGAATCATCCATGAAAAGATTCATAAAAATTATTCGTTCCAACAACCCAAATCAAATGAGAAATAACAGACAAAGGGGAAGGAGGAAGAACCCTTCGACGAGCGCTGCCGGAGCTCTCCTGGACAACCTTAGCTCGATGCCTAGCTCGCCTCTATTTGAATCTCGTTAATGGAGGAACACCACTAAGAAGATGGAGAGAAGAAAACGGTGGTGAAGATGAAGAAAATCAAGCTGCCGAGTGTAAGTGTGTAACCTCTCCCCTCTCTCATGTGAGGTGTATTAAATAATAAAATATCTAAGGGTATTCATGGGATTTAACACTCCAAAATACCCATCATACACCTAGAGTCACTCCTTGGCGTGATGTCTATCCTCACAGGTGGAAGTGGTCCCCAACAAGCGGTTATAACCAATAGAAACGTGCCTAGCCAACTGTCAATTTATAACAATATCTTTTTGTCCTTTTCTGCGCCAAAAATGCCAAGGCATTTCTATCTGCTTCAGCAATATGTGATGCCAAGACTTTCCTTCCTAGCTCACCCTTTTCTTGTTGTTTTCATGCACATCACTAAAAACCACACCTTCCTCCTCATATAACACCTTAACAACATAAAGTAACACAACCACCACAAATGTAATGATATGCAGCTACATGCGTCTAAAATGACCTGAATAAGCCCTTAAAAAAATAACTTAAGTGAAAAGGCCTTGAAAGTAGCCTTTTTAGGGAGTTATCACACCCCCAAACGTAAACTATTGCTTGTCCTCAAGCAATGGATAGCAATTAACACAAACAAAATGTCATGGAATTTTTCAACAGCAAGACAATCAAGGCAAAAATATAATTTCAACCCTTAGAGAAATTAGGCTTCAACATGCTAGGCATATCAAGAATTCAAGTACTTTTCTTTAGTTCAAGATTCTTTGTGGTATTGTGTGTGTGTGGTTGTATCTAATATATACTTAAGAAGTTTAAGCAATTTCTAATTGAGTCCCCTAGTTTTGCTCCTGCATCACTTATTCATTTAGCATATTTATACTCTCTTTTAACTTAATATTTTTTTCATAATGCTGCTACGAGGAGAGTCAACCCATCACATTTACCATCCCACACTCTAAGTGAAAGGGATCATACATTCCACCCCAAGCTAGCAAGTAGAGTCATCATGTGACTGCTTTCATTCACTCATAGAAATAAGGGAGTTCTCATTGATTTATCATTTCAGCACAATACCAATTTCAATGCCAAGACTAAGCAGAGTTCCTTCATAAAAATTTCATAAATTTCTTAAGTATAGAGAACATACAAGTCGTGTACAAATAATTCACAGAGCATCAAGCCCTAAAGTCAGTTATTTCACTTTCAACAGTTATTTAAATTCAATTTCTAACCTAAAAGTTCATCATCATCGGGTATCATCAAAACGTTTCATCTAACAATCCTACCATTTACTGATGCCATGACATATTGTTATGCTAATACTATCATGAAAATGTTCTACAAAGAACACTACCTCCCCTAAACTTAAGAAAAACATTGTTCTCAATGCTTAAAGAGAACTAATTAAGAAATGAAACTAAATGCCATGCTATGAAATGAAAAATGAATACAAAGAGAGGTACCTCACTTTTTCGGTGGTGGTGTTACAGTGGAGGTGCTAACATCTCCTCGTCTTATCCTCTTGCGGAATGAGGCAGGGATAGAATCAAAAGAAGTTGAATAATAATGAGCGATATTAACACATCCGACCGAGGTCTTTGTGCGACAACTGCTTCAGCGAACGGGAGAAGGTTCAGTTGTAGGAATGAGACTGGGGGTTTTTCCAGCTGGTACTACAGGAGAGTCTGGAGTCAGGGACTGATGGGATTCTGGAATCAGCTCATCAACAGAAGGGTTAACATCATCGGGCTCAGGAGATTCCTCGGTATTAAATACTGACAGAATTTCATTAGGGAACCCTGGGAAATTCCGTTCAATATGAGGAAACAATTATTGAAATATGGCTTCCACCATACCACCCCTGTGCTTAACATAACCAAAGAAAATCTTATATCACCATGTAAAGTATGCAAATGAGTATATGTTTGTTGGATAGCTTCTTCGAGAGCAAGCATTCTTGCCTCGACATTAGATAATGTGTCATCCACAGACTTTTCATTAATAGTTGCCTTAGACTTTGGGTTCTTCGAACCCAACAGTAATGGCAATCTAGCCCTAGTTATACCCAAAACACCAAACAAAACTTCATCAAAAGAACTCTCACAAAGCAATAATAAGATTTGGAAACGCCAAAGCACTAGCTTTCTTACCCAATTATTCGTGTACTTGCTCAACAATAATTTTACCCACATCAATAGAATGTGTGGCCATAATAGAGTGTAAAATCATTAACTGGGGGAGATATACCATTGTATTGTGGGCAGTTGGCATGAGCCTATGCTTCATGAAATGGTTCTAAAGCTTTGTGCGTAGTTGGACGCGTTCACGATTGACAGAGTAAAGACTGGTCTGTCAATCGTTCCAAGTCGTGTTCGAAAAGAATAAATCCTCTAAGACTCTATCATATGTGGCACTGTCGGCGTCTTTTTCAAATTTTGCATGTTGATCTTCAACACCCTGCAAATGAAAATACCTATTAATGACAGAAGGTGTAAATCGAATGTATTTACCTCGAATGTAAACTGCATGTTGGTTCGGTTTGGAAATATTCACGTATAACTCTTTCACCAACGATGCATTTACAGAACCGGGGTGCCTCGTAAACTTTTGCCACTTGTGGGATTTGACTATATCCATTACATCTGGTCGAAATCACCATCTTGTTCATCAGTGAAAATAAACCCTAACTCAAAGAAAAGCTTATGGTTTTTGAAGTTTTGAATATTTGCTTTGCCGCGTTGTTAATGAACTGTTGAGAAATATGAGCTTCAGCCTCAGTAGGTCTCGTTCGTACCATTTTTTGTGCCAGTTAGAGAGTGAAATGAAGAAAACTTTAGAGCTTTGTTTGACTTCAATGGCGTCGGATATGGAGGAAAAATGAGAGAAAAAAGAGATAGAGAGAAAAAGTTAAAAGAAATAGTGGGATAAATGGAGTGAGTGGACGGTTAAGGGAAAATAAGTAGATGGGGTAAATTGGTAGGTTAAAAAGTAACTACAAGTAATAAATGAGATGTGAATTGGCAATTAAAAAAATGGATATATAATAAAATAAAGAAATAAAGAAAGAATAAAAGAATATTTCCCTTTCTTCATTGTTTTGTGTTTTTCCCATCCTTAGTAACCTCTCCAACGTACGACTGTAGTACTGGAAATTTGGGGACAATTCGGCGCAATCTGAAAGATCTGTGGCAACCTCTAATAGAAGAAGAGGAAGGGGTAGATCCAGGGGACAATCTGAATCAATGCAGCGATAAGAGACCCAAGGAGTCGCCAGAATTTACAACATTAAGACCAATGAGGATCGGAATGACCCAGAGATCATAACATGTACATTCCATCTTTTGGTGAGCCTGTATTTGTTTTAGTTGACCCTGGTTTTACACACTCATACATTGTACAAAGTTGGTTAGAGCTAGAGGAATTCTTTTAGACCAATTGTTAGTGAGATGATAACGGTAAACCATATGGGTCACAGTGCGAGAGTAACTCAGGTATGTTGGAAATGTACGATAAAGATTCAAGGGATTGTGTTTACGAAAAACCTAATGAAGTTGCATTTCGATGAGTTTGAAATCATTTTGGGCATGGAATGGTTGTCTCCACATCATGGATGGGTCGATTGTCACAAAAAGTGATTACTTCTCAAGGATTCAGAAGCCTAATAAATTGTAGTGATCGGTGAAAAGCGAAATCACCATCCAGTGTGATATCAACCATGACTGTAAGGAAAATAATATCAAAAGGGTGTATAGCTTTTCTAGCTAATGTGATAGACATTCGAGTATCGGAAGTGAGAGTAGATGATATTCTCACGGTTAGGGTGTTTTTGGATGTTTTTCCTGAGGAGTTATCGGGATTACCTCCAGATCGCGAGGTGGAATTCAAGATTGAGGTTTACTCGGGTACCAAACCTGTTTCTATGTCTCTATATCGAATGGATCCAACAGAGTTAAGAGAATTAAAAGCCCAATTGCAAGAGCTACTCGATAAGGGATTTGTGAGACCTAATGTTTCTCCTTGGGGATCACCTGTGCTATTTATGAAAAGGAATGACGGGTCTATGAGTTTATGCATCGACTACCGTCAATTAAATAAAGTAATGATAAAGAACAAGTATCTTCTTCCAAGGATTGATGATATGTTTGATCAATTTAAAGGCGCAACAATGTTCTCTAAAGTAGACCTGAGGTTGGGATACCACCAATTAAAGATAAAAGAGGATGATATTTCAAAGATATCTTTTCGGACTCGGTATGGACACTACGAATTTGTGGTGATTCCATTTGGATTAACTAATGCTACTGCATCATTAATGGACTTGATGAACTGAGTATTCCAACCTTACTTGCATCAATTTATGGTTGTATTTATAGACGATATTTTGGTGTATTCCAAGTCAAGAGAGGAACATGATTCCCATATTCGAGTGGTTTTTCAGACACTTCGAGAGAAGAAGTTGTATGCCAATTTATCCAAGTTTGAATTTTGGTTAGCTGAGATTGCTTTTTTTGGTCATATAGTCTCCGTAGAAGGCATAAAAGTAGATCCTAAAAAGATTCAAGCTATAATGGATTGGCAACCCCCAAAGAATGTTTCTAAAGTTTGGAGTTTCTTGGGGCTTGCTGGTTATTATGGACAGTTCGTGAAGAACTTCTCAATGTTAGCTTTGCCGCTAACTAAGTTATTACGAAAAGATGTTCCTTTTGTTTGGTCGGAGAAATCCCAAGAAAGTTTTGAAATGTTAAAAAGAATCGTAATAGAGGCCCCAATGCTTGTAGAAATTGAGTCAGGTAAAGACTATGTAGTCTTTAGTGATGCATCTCACAATGGGTTGGGATGTGTGCTTATGCAAGATGGAAAGGTTGTGGCTTATACTTCAAGAAAACTAAAGAATCATGAGAGAAACTACCCGAAACATGACTTGGAATTGGTAGCGATTGTATTTGCTTTGAAAATTTGGCATCATTATCTATACGGTGAGCGTTGCCATATTTATACGGATCACAAGAGTCTAAAGTACTTGCTGAATGAAAAAGAACTAAACTTGAAACAGACAAGCTGGATCTAGCTTTTAAAAGATTATGATTTGATCATTGATTATCATCCCGAAAAAGCTAATGTAGTAGCGAATGCACTTAGCCGAAAGACTTTTGCTGCCCTACGGACCTTAGCTGCGCGTATGTCTTTAAAGGAAGATGGTGCCTTGATTGCTGAACTTAAGTTAGATTTGATGCTTTTGGATCAGGTAAAAGAGTTCAAGTTCAAGATGAAAAATACTTGGCGAGAATGGCGTAAGTAGAAAGATAAGAGATTAAAGGCTTCGAAATGAGTGCTGATGGATGTTTATATTATCGTGGAAGACTTTGCATTCCCAATAATGATGAACTGAAGAAAGATATTCTTTCTGAGGCACACTATAGTCCTTTGACGATGCATTCAGGTGGAAGAAAATGTATCAGGATTTAAAGAGTTGTTATTGGTGGCATGGTATGAAAAGAGTTGTATCAGAGTTTGTTGCGAGATGCTTGACATGTCAGCAAGTGAAAGTTGAACATCAAGTGCCTTCCGGATTGCTACAACTGATATCCATTCCATAGTGGAAGTGGGAACGAGTTATAATGGATTTTGTTTCGGGGATACCTTTTGTCACCAAGTAAAAAGGACTCGATATGGGTAATTGTAGACAAATTGACCAAGATAACTCACTTTATTCTAGTTCGGGGATACCTTTTATCACCAAGTAAAAAGGGCATGTGTGATTGAATTTAAAAGATCATAGGAAATGTATTTTCCTTTAAGGGGATTTGCTTATAATAACAATTATCAATCGAGTATTAAGATGGCCCCATATGAAGCTTTGAATGGGAGAAAGTGCAGAACACCATTAAATTGGTTTGAATTAAAAGATTGAGACCTAGTTGGCCCGGATTTGATGAAAGAAATGGAGGAGAAAGTGAAAGTTATCCATGATAATCTAAAGATAGCCTCTGATCGACAAAAGTCTTATGCATATTTGAAAAGAAAAGAAATTGAATTTCAAGTGAGAGACAGGGTATTTCTGAAAGTGTCACCTTGGAAGAAAGTATTACGGTTTGGGCGCAAAGGAAATCTGAGTCCAAGATTCATTGGACCTTATGAGATTTTGAAAAGGGTCATACCAGTAGCTTATCAGCTAGCTTTTCCTCCAGATATGAATAAGATCCACAATGTCTTTCATGCGTTGATGCTCAAAAGGTACCGATCAAATCCATCCCATATTTTCACACCAGAGGAAGTAGAGATCCGACCAAATTTAACTTAAAAGGAAGAATCAGTGCGGATCTTGGCTCGAAAAAACAAAGAACTACATAACAAGAAGATTCCTCTAGTTAAAGTACTTTGACAAAAACATAAGGTACAAGAAGCTACTTCAAAAAATGAGGAGGACATAAGGAAGCAGTTTCCATACCTTTTCTTATCAGGTACTTCTTTAAATTCAAGGATAAATTTTTTTAAGGGTGAGAGTTGTAATACCCCAAATATCAGGTGAGTGACTATATTGAAAGGATTTAAAAAAAATTAGAGGATTAAATTGAATAAATGGTAAAGTATAATAAAATGATTTAGAAATTTTGGTTAAGACCAACTAGTAAGAATAGAAGAATGAAATGACATTTTGGTCCTTTAGAGGGAAATGAATTTAAATTTTATTTTTAATTAGGGTAATAAAGAAAGGGAAAGTTGAAAATACACTAAGCTGTTTTCTCTTCTTCTTCCCTGTGACAGTGCTCTCCTCTATAGTCAAAGGTCAGGCTTCTTCTAGCTAGCTTTTCCTTTCATTTTTGGTTTTTTCTTGAAACCTTGTGTGTTATAGAGGCTTAAGTAGGATTAAAACTAAGAGATATATAATTTATTTGAGATTGAAGAAAACGGGTTTTTGAATGATATGTTGAAATATGAGTTTTTATTGAGGTTTACAAGTATATTTGACTTGTCAAATAAGTAAATAAGAAATTATAAGCTTTGGACGTGATTAAAAACATGTTAGAAAAAGTGGTATGATTCTTGGGTTGGAGTGTTCTTTAGAGAATTTGGGAGTTATAAGAAGCTAAATGGAGGAAAGTTAGTTGAGTTAAGTGATGTTAAGTTTAAGGGTATTGTTTGAGGTAAAAGTAAGGGAATTAAACGAAAATTTGGTGAAAATCGAGCTGAAAAATGGAAAATCTGGGTAGGGGTATCGATACTGGAAGAACAGTAATGGTACTATAGGTTTAAATTTGTAAGTTTAAATTTGAAGAATTACGATGAAGAGTATCGATACTGATGTGGGTATCAATACTAAGAGAAATGTATTGATACCATGGATTCTAGAATGCATAAATGGTGTCGATACTGAAAAAGAGTATCGATACCATAATATAGAAGTATAGATACCATGGTAGGGACACTGATACTACTGAGCCTGGAAAATTTAAGATATGAGGAATTTTAATAGAAATTGAATATAATAGTACTCTTGAGTATTATTAAAAGTATAAATGTTAGAAAGTATACTAACATTGGTATAGTATGTGTACTTAATGGATGCTTATGTAGATCATAACCAAGCTCCCGAGTCAAGCAAGAAAAAGGCAAGGATAAGGTTGCTGAGTAGTTGGACGTCATTACATCATACTAGGGAGGTATATCAGATGAGTGCATTTATTGTAATTATATAGGATGAAGAAGACTCACAATGAGTCAACCTCTAATGTTTTGATTTAATATACATTTTATAGTATTTGATATATTTTATAATGTGTATGGAAATTATATTATGAATAAGTTTAGAGTATGAACTGCTCTATAATGAAAGTTAAATGCATAAAGGTGCCATTAATGCAAGTTAAATGCATAATGGTGCATTTTTGGCAGAAATGTGCTACTAATGCAAGTTAAATGCATAATGATGCATTTTTGGCAAAATGTATCACTAATGCAAGTTAAATGCATAATGATGCATTTTTGGCAGAAATGTGCCAGTAGTGCAATTTAAATTCATAATGGTGCATTTTTGGCAAAAAGGTTCCACTAATGCAAATTAAATGAATAATGGTGCATTTTTGCAGAAAGGTGCCACTAATGCGAGTTAAATGCATAATGATGCATTTTGGCAGAAACGTGCCACTAATACAAGTTAAATGCATAATGGTGCATTTTTGGCTAAAATGTGCCACTAATGCAAGTTAAATGCATAATGATGCATTTTTGGCAGAAAGGTATCACTAATGCAAGTTAAATGCATAATGGTGCATTTTGATATAAATGTGCCACTAATGCAATTTAAATGCATAATGGTGCATTTTTGGTAGAAAGGTGCCACTAATGGAAGTTAAATCCATAATGGTGCATTTTTGGCAGAAAGGTGCCACTAATGCGAGTTAAATGCATAATGATGCATTTTTAGCAGAAAGGTGCCACTAATGTGAATTAAATGCATAACGATGCATTGGCACTGACTGGGGTATCCAACTGACTGTCGTATTCTGCTAAATCGACTCGAGTGTCCTGACTATTTTATGAGTGTCAAACAAGACTATTTTTATGTCATCCTATCTATTACTGTTTCTAGCTGTTCTGAGTTTATATTTGTTCTTACTTGTAGTTTTATCTACTGATATTCTGATGTTATTGGGCCCTTTAAGTCTAATGCCTTAATCATTAGATTATTTATCCAAAACTATCCCCTGGTACCGATACTGGCCCTTTAGTATCGATACGAACCCCAGAGTACTGATACCCACCTCTTGATATCGATATTGAATGACTGAGTTACACTGATAAGGGGAAATAGTATCGATACTCCTGGATGAGTATTGATACTCTAGTGTTGGGGTATTGATACTGGACTGAGTATCGATACCAAAATTAGGTTTGATGTTTTGAAAAATATCTCAGTATCGATACCCCTATTGAGGGATCAGTACCGATATCGATATTCCCATGAGTACCAAAAATTGCCTACTGTAATCTGCTAAGTAAACTCGGTATCGATACCACATTACGAGTATCAATACCCTAACTACAATATTGATACCCATTGAAGGAGTATTCTGCCTCAAAATCTTTTGTTTTTAACATCTAAAGAACAATATTGGTACTATTCTTTTAGTATCGATATTTATACCCAGAAATTCCCTGTTTTAGGCACAAAAATAGTAAATTTCTATCCCAAACATCCTACAGAGTGTCCCAACTGTTATTAAAGTCTTATGATGATTAAAAAGGGTCATAATAGGTCTTTTAACATGTTGAAAACATCAAAAGATGCAATCTACCATGAACATGCTTTATAACTCATGCAACCTACCAAAACACACCTAGTTAACTACATATGGTAGTGTTGAGTTAAAAATGTGTAACCTTTGATTTCTAAGCTGCTAAAAGTGTCCAAAGCTCAACCCAAGGTAAGTTTTTCCTTTCTTTTGCTCTTGAAGCTTTTTCATACTTCTCTCGCTAAACAAGGATTAAACACATGGGTTATTCACGTGTTTTAGAGGTCAGAAAGGTATTAAAAATAATTCTTAAGGCTGAAATCCTTTAAAAATGGATTGAGTAACTAAGCTTTTCTTAAACCCCCCATAAAACCCAATTTTTAGCTACCAAGGTGAAATGAGGAGATTGAAGGCTTGAAATGAAGCTTTGAAGATGGAGGTTATGATTCTTACCTTTAAATAATCAAACTATGACTATAAGACTACCAAATTACCACATTTTCTTAGTTTTCTAAGGAAGCAAAATGAGAGTTTTTGGAGAAGAAGAAGATAAGGAAGAGTTGGGAAAAAGAAGGGGTGCGAGACGTGAGATCACCCAATAATCAAGGTTTTCAGCCTTTGAAATTGAAAATGGTATAATTACTCCCTTGGTCATTTTACTTTTAAATGAAACCTAAAAATACCCCATTTCCATAATAATTGGGCCCCAACCAAGCCCAATCCAATATCTACTTGGGCTAAACTCTTATATAAGGCTAATGGGTTTATTTAATTCTCACCGGGTTGACTCGAAAAACTAATAACCCTAGATTTGGGGTGTTATAATTTTATCCTCATCAGACCAATTACCAAAGTTTCTCTATATAGCAAAATGACTAAAATTCCTCTTATAACATGAGTAATGGAATCACTCATGTTATATCCGAATCTTAAATAATTTTGATTAAAGGTTCCTAAATACCATCCTGATGTGCTCGAATCCTAAATGGTCTTGAAGCATCAATTTGTAGATGTTTGATTAGATCTGTTAATAATCGAACCCTTTTAATAGGGAACTTATTTATGAATTTTGATCAAATTACAGAAGTTCCATATTTTCTCTTTTTGATAAATACTGTAACACCCCAACCCGTATCTGACACGGATCCGAGTCCGAAGTGTCACATTGACTTTTCAAAACCTTTACTTGTATAAAATAGTGAGTAATTTAAAATTTATTATTACATATAACTTATTCAAAACCTTTACCGAACTATTCAGAGCTTATACAATGTATTATTTTGAATACATGCCAACTAGAACTTTATATATTAAAATACATATTATTCACCTTTCTTCTGATCTGACCTTTGGTAAGGAGAACTGATCTGTCTTGCTCCACATTGCTCTTTACTCTTCTCACTTCGGTAACCTACGTGTGAAACAATCACACGCTAAGTCTATGACTTAGTGAGGCATTAAACACATTAAAATAATTCTAACTACTTAATCATGCATGAACATATCATATCATATCATATCATATCATATCATATCATATCATATCATATCATATCATATCATATCATATCATATCATATCATATCATATCATATCATATCATATCATATCATATCATATCATATCATATCATATCATATCATATCATATCATATCATATCATATCATATCATATCATATCATATCATATCATATCATATATATCATATCATATCATATCATATCATATCATATCATATATCATATCATATCATATCATATCATATCATATCATATCATATCATATCATATCATATCATATCATATCATATCATATCATATCATATCATATCATATCATATCATATCATATCATATCATATCATATCATATCATATCATATCATATCATATCATATCATATCATATCATATCATATCATATCATATCATATCATATCATATCATATCATATCATCATATCATATCATATCATATCATATCATATCATATCATATCATATCATATCATATCATATCATATCATATCATATCATATCATATCATATCATATCATATCATATCATATCATATCATATCATATCATATCATATCATATCATATCATATCATATCATATCATATCATGTCATGTCATGCTATCACACAAAATAATATATAATTTCATTTAATCAAATGTACACATCATTCATCATATTAATCATATAATACAATTCATATCACAAAAGCATATACTTTACATGTAATATATTTTTATTGTTATCTCTTTGTTAGCCCATGTACATCTGTGAGAACTGTAGATATGTGAGTTTATTGAGGTTGTGCACTATGCTGTCACCACAACTCGTATGGGGTCCCACTAGGGGCTATAAATTTTATCCCGAAGGACCTATGTATTGTATTTGTCTCGAAGGACCACTCCTTAAGAACCATATACATATTTTAATGGATCACATATGTGTCTCACAAGACCCTGTAAATGTTCCAAAGAATACATATATGTCCCGAAGGACCACGTAGAACCCTCGACTCTTGGCATGCCAACTATACCTCTAGTTCTCTTTACACATAACATGAGCATTTTCACTTATATCATTTCACATATACATTTTCATATCACCTGTTCATATAAGCTCATAGCTTCTTTCACATATACATGTAGACATATAGCTTCTTTTCATATAATTCATATCACTTTTCATATAATTCACATGTTCACATATAACACCTATGACTATATTCATGCATAAATAATAATCATATCACCCATATTAATATTCATAAAATCATGTAAATGTTGGAAGTAGACTCATCGCGAGTCTTTTCCACACACATCATATACTAATGCATATGCACTCACCTTGGCCTCACTAAGTTTTAATCCACTTTTATGCTTTCATCTCTTTCGATCGAATCTTAACTTGATAATCGTTCTGGAACTTGTTCGTGCTCGATATCTATATGATCATACATTGATACATATCAGTATTCAATTGATATATGCTAATCTATCATTTCTTAGACCAAAAGAAAGGTTTATTTCTATTTCCCCTTGAAGTGCATCGATACATCCTACCGTGTATCGATGCATCCCTTAACGTGTGCATCGATGCACTCCTTATGCATCGAAGCATTAATTGCATTCGATGTTTCCATTTTTAAGAGGTGCATCGATGCACTTCCTGTACATCGATACACACTGAACAATTTATGGAGATTTACCCTTGATGCATCGGTGCACGTTGAATGTGCATCGATGCACACAGCCCATAATTCATTTTTAAGCCCAAAAATCTACTCTAATAAACTCAAATGCTTCATTTTTCATCCCCTTTCATTTTCTCAACTCATATACACATGCTTAAACCAATTAATATCCATATAAACCATCTTTAACTTCAAAATTCTATTCCTCATATGTAACTTAAGAATTAAACCAACTTTGCAATATGTTTTAATTCCAATTCTATGGCTTCTAACTTCTTAATTAGACCCTTGACAAGTCAAATTTAACTTCCAACTCTAGTTATGAACTCTATTTTAAGATTTCACCCAAGAACCTCAAATCTTTAATCCCTCATAACTTCATCATACTTTGATTTTAAGATAACTTAAGCTTTCCTTAAGCTTAGTTATCATCTAATAATCAAAACCCAACCTTAAAATCAACAATTAATCCATAAACAAAGAAACTCACCTTTGAGCTTGGAGATACGAGAGGAGGAAGAAGAAGAAAGAAAACTCTGGATAATTTTCTCCTTTCCCACGTGGTTCCTTTTCTTATAAAAGGAATATAAAAATCTTACTTGTAAATTTACCATTTTACCCTTTAATTCATTCAATAATTACTAAATAACCTTCATCATATTTCTAATAAATCATTGAACTATTCAATTATCCTACTTTAATCACCAATTTTTAAAACTTTACAATTTGGTCACTAACCCGGTATTGAGGATGTTACAAATACCAAGTGTCTTTGAAAAATAGCTGGACCCTCTAATGTGTTCCTTATGTGCTATATAATTGTTTTGAATTATCATGTGCACATGACTATTTTATCTGATTCAAAATTTGGCTGCCTTATTTGGTTTGCTTCAAAATGAATTAGCTAATTTAAAGCCTGATTTCTGATTCACTGAATTTTAATCTATGTTACCCGATACATGCTATATGGTTATCAATTTATATTGAAAAAATATAAATATGTCTGATTTATGGAATCTTGATACTATTGTTTACTCTATGAAATTGTTTTATTGGGTGCTCTCTAGGATGTATTTTGTAGTTCTAAGGTTCAACTATAGTCAAGCTGGTAATTCCTTATGGACATAAGGTGTAATACCCCAAAATACGAGTTAGTAGTTCGGTTAAGAATCATATGAGTTTAGGGTATCATGTCATTGAGATAGTGGGTTAAGAATGGCTTGGGTGTGGGCTTGGGTTAACCCAAGAAATGTTAAAAAAATGGTAATTATGAATTATGTGAAATGATGGAGGACCAAAAGAGTGACTTTTCCATTGTTTGAAATTAATGATGAATTGGATTAAATAGGGAGAATGTCGCGTGGAAGGGGAAACATGCTTCCTTATCTCCTTATTCTTACTTTTCTTTTCTCTCTCTTCATATTTCCTTTGTAAGATAACCGAAGGTGTGAACTTTGTTATTCTTTAAATATAGGTTGAACTTGAAGAGGTAAGAACCATCATCTTCCATCTAGAGCTCCATTTTAAGCCATTAATCTTGAAACTTGGTAATAATACCCAAAATAGTGGTTTAAAAGAGGTTTTAGGATTTTAGGACCTTAGGATATTTCAAATCCATCCATCCATAAGGGTTTAGAATTGTGTTTCAACTCATTCAAAGCCTTTAAGTAAGTTAGTAATCTTTTTAAATTATTTTGGCTAATAAGAGAAGTTGGTGAAAGCTCAAAAGGCTAGAACAAATAGAAGTTGGTGCTTGGGTGATCCTGTGAGCACTTTCCATCAACTAGTGCTAAGTAACACACACTTAACTCACCTATATCACTTGTAGGCCTTTAATGTTTTGCTTGCTTGTATATGATTTATGGATCATTTGGGTGCATTTGGGAGTAGACAATTTTAGTACCGATACTCAGGCAAGTATTGATACCATAGAAAACAATATCAATACTCTATGTAAGAGTATTAATAATTGAATATTTTCCCAAACATCAAATGCAATATTGGTATCGATACTAGTGGTAGTATCGATACCATGAGAGGGGAGTATTGATACCCAGGGTGAGAGTGTCAATACTAACATAATTTTTCAAACATCGAATAAAATTTTAGTATCAATACTTGAAGAAGTATCAATACCCTAATATGGAAGTACCGATACCCAAGATTGAGTATTTGTACCCTTGTGAATTTGAGTTATGAGCCTTGATTACTTTAGAAAGACAAGAAAGGGATTTCATGCGAGTAGAGACTTTCTTATAAATTTGCAAGTGAGAAACTAGAGGAAACTTGGGTTACATGTATGACGATTTTCTATATTACATGTTTGTGATTATCCAAATGCGATCTATGCAGTGCTAAGACACTTTGTATTAGTGCGAATGCACTTTCGTATTAGTGTAAGACACTTTCGTACTAATGTTAAAGGACTTTAGCTATTCGAGGCAACACCCTCATACTTGAACCTTGATCATGAGATGATCTTTTGATTATGAATAATGATTAAAGCACCATGTGACTTATGACTATACTTGCTAGTATATACGTTGATGATTGCATGTAGTATCGTTGCGTTATTTGTGTGGCACTAAGCATTGTAGTTCAATGTTCAGAATTGTTTCGTTCGTAGGTCTTTAGGTGTCTTTTTGATGAGCTTATTGTAAGTGTGAAGATTCCAGATTTGATCAAGTCTAGACTACGCCTCAGTTATTTTAGTTACACGTATTTCATAGACCATTTTTATATATTGAGTCACAACTCTTTTGAGAAACTCAATGTATTTTGAGATGCTATTTTTTTTGGAGCTCCCTGTTTGTAAAACTTAACTATTCCATTTTAAATTATAGATGTTTTGTTATAAATTATGAGTAATGATTTTAAATAATAGTTAGCCACTTCAGTGGTTCCGTTTAATATCCAAATCTTTCGAATTTCAAGTCGCATCAGATTTGGGTGTTACATAAGGTGGCCTTCGAGTGGGGCCATAGGCCCCACGATACTCCCTTATGTTGGCTTTTATACCCAATGGGTACAGAGTAAGTCCTTATGAATGTAGTTATGGACGACTGCATTTCGATATACGGGTGGAGGGTAGTTATGTGATTTAAATAAACATAATTATCACTTTTACGATATTTTACTGGCTCACGGTTATGATTTTACAATTTTCTACTTGATATGATTTATATTGGGGTATTAAGTCCTTTGTCAACCATCAAATTTTGGACATTAAGATTATCATTATCATCTAACACAATGATCGTCTGATGAGCTTTGTCAAGAGTGGTTTTGGGGGTAAGTCGAGAGTTGTTGGCTTTGTAAGATTCTTGGAGATTATTGGAAAATCCGCAAGAGAAGTAGTGAAGGGTCTTCTAAGCAGGACCTTCTTGGGTGACTTTGACATCTCGGGACTTTACCCTTTGATTTGGGGATCGTCTTCGAGTTTGCTCGCTCTTTATTCAGCCAGGGTGGAGCTTGATGGGTAGCCTTATTGTCAGTTTGAGTATCAGTTTCCGGATCATCATTAGAAGGTTCAAAGATGAGATTAAATCACGATTCAGAAATTGTAATTTCAGAAGTACTCTTCAGTTGAGCTTGAGGTTTCTTTGATGTTTGACGCTGGCATTTTTTAACGACCATCCAAGAACCAAACATTGGAGAATCTTTGTTTGACTCGTTTTCAGCTAGTGGGATCTCAGGCTCTTCCTGTTCATGACTGATGACAACAACATGGAGGAAGTTTGCAGGTGACTATATTTCCCACAATTAAAACATATGGAAGGGATGGACTAGTATTCCACTATCTGAACTCTTCTTTAACCACAATATTTGAAATCAAAGGTTTATTCAAATCAATATTGATCGTCATCCGCACAAAACGACCATACTTTATACTCTCAGTTTGGTAATCTAGACGGATAACTTTGCCGATACATTCCCTAATTTCTGTAATAATGCTTCATTTATAAAGAGTTATCGGAAGCCCCGACAAGCGGATCCATGCCATGATCTTTTTCAGGTAGGGATTTGAAGATGAGGAATCCTCCGTCCATGGCTCAACAGTAAGGTAGTGTCCAAAATTCATCCAAGGTCTATATGCAAGAGCAATAAGAAATTCGTCACGAGAAAGAACTGAGGTAAGGAAATAATAATTTCGATATCCATTAATTTGATTGTTAATTTTGGTTTTTATAGTTTGCAGATCTTGGACTTTAGAGTATTGTATCCAATACGACGCCCTAACAATTTTGATCACCACCTTTTGATCGAGGGATTTTGCCGCCATCGAAATGATGCGATCGGAGAAATTGATCGAGATCAATCCATCAACCATAATTCGGACAACATCGCCTTCTTGGATTCTGATGTCCTCATCGTCTAGGATCTCATCATCAATTCTATAATCCGATCCATCATTATTCATTAATGAGGCTCTGTATGACATCGGCTTTCCCATTATTTTCGCTTGTGCCATGCTTCATCTATATTATAATCGTCGCTAGGGAATAGTTATGTGGGAACAAGGAGGGAAGGGATCTCCATCGGTGTAGCATCAATGATGGGAATAGGGGATCATCATCTTTCCGTTTGGTTTTTTGGGTCTCGTAGGTTCTTCGGAATTCTCAGAGAAAATAGCCGTTGACATGTCAACCTTGTTCCGGATACTTCAATTTCAAAGAAATTGTTTATGAAGATTACAGAAATATCATGAAAGTAACATTCAAGATAAAATAGTAGAATATGAATAATTTGGAATATAATGATAGGATTAAAGTGACTGAGAAAATATTGTACATGGGTAATGTTACATTAAAGTCTAAAAAAGTATACACCCCTTACTATTTTTTTTAATTATGGATAATTTTTTGTTTTATGTAAATTACATTAATCGATTATTATTATTTTATGTTTTAAAAAATAAATTATGAATATAACGTTATTGATCTTTCATATTATGATTGTTTAATAATTAATTTTTGATAAGACAATTTTAAGAAGAGTAAATATCTAATTTGATCTATTGTCTTGGATTTTTGTGTATGTGAAAATTTTCATTAGAGACTCACTCATCAAAATTAGATGTACAATACGGATCGGTCTGAATTAGTCCGGACAAATCCTTAGAACCGAGAGGACAATATATATATATATCAAGTTTGACCCACATTCAAAATATTAATTTGATACCTATACAATTTTTAATTTCAATTCTAAAAAATAACTAAAATCTAAAATTCTTCATTTCAAATCCTTCGGTTCTTGTTTTACGACTCTGATATTTTTTTTGGGGTTTAAATAATTCATTTTAAGGTTTTGGTTATGGATAGGAGCAGTGAAGAGCATGGTGCAATATATGGAGCAAAATCAAAACCCGAGGTTTCAACCTCTCAATCTCACTCTTTTTTGTCTCCTCTTCATCTTCATCTAATTTTGTTTGTTTTATAATTCCAATTCATTGATATATTATGCTGTTTGACCGAAGAATATCCTCCTCTTTTTAATTCTCTTTCCTTTGCTAATTATCATCCAAAACATGGTTACAAAATTATTTTATAGACACAAGGCAAATCATTCTCTTTAATTATTCAAAACAAAATTACATCCAAACTCTAAATATTATATTATGTTGATAACACCCACAACAACACATTTTTTCTCTTGATATAGCATAAAAAAAATAAAAATAAAACATACTATATTTATCCTTCCATCTGTATATTGATGTTTAATATTATTCTAAGGCTTATGGTTCTGAGTGTATATGTAATCCAAGTGAGCTTCTTGAATCACCCTTCTTTTCACACATTCTTCATCTTTCTCCTCGCACTCTTCTGCTCCCATCAACTTCTTCCCCAATAATAAAAACAAATACTATTTCTATTAGCCCATTTAACATCAATAATATAGCTTCCTCTTCTTCTTTTAAAAAGAAAAAAAAAACACACGTTTAACCCAGAAAGGAAAAAAGAAAAGGAAAGATAAAATTTCTTACATATGAGAGATCTTCCTTTGCATCAGCTTGGGTGATCATCCCGTTTGTGTTGAACTCCTTTTCATCTGTTTGCTTACAATTTAACTCGTCAAAAGAATAAATCAAAGAGAAGATATATAGTAATATTGTAAATTTGGGAAAGGGATTAGTTGAAACAAACCATGGTTGATTTGCAGCAGCAAACGAGCAGATGATGAAAGAAGAAGAAAAGCTAAGACCAAAAAGCTTAAAAACCCAACACTGTTTCCCTTCATTGTTTTAGATTAAAGAAAGGAAGATTGAGAATAATATTAGTAATGAAGAAGAGTGGGAAAGTGTACATAAATAGCAGCAGAAGAAGAGAGAGCCTTTTAAGTCACATGCACAACCTTAACACGACAGTTACAACTCTCAACAGTAACAACTCTAAAAAATTCTTTAAAATGGTACTGTACATATTTAGTGATTAAAAAAAAATTATATGTAATGTTATTTCATTTTGTTCATCAACTGTTAAAAAAATTAACATCGATGTTGACATGTCATTAAGATAATATCATATCATCATTAGAAGAAATAAAAATTACCAAATTAACAATTTTTATTTTTATTTTTTAATAACAAATGATCAAAACATAACAAAAACATAAAATTAAATATGTTTTTAAATAAAAATAAATGAATCATAAAAAATAAAACCATATAAATGAGTGAGTAAGTAAATACATAATTTACCAAAAAAAAATGCAAACGAGTAAACAAATTTGTCTTTTTACACATTTTGAATACTCGGCCAAATAATTAAAATAATTAGATAAATACTAAAATGATATATAGATTTTAATTAATGTGCATTATATTATATGAATTTTAATTTTTATTTAATTAAATATATATTTTAAGTTTAATTATAATTTCATAAATTATTAATATTACTAATAATGTAATAATATTTTTTTAAAATTAAATATTATTAAAAGAAAGAACAACTAGATCAACAATTAAGTAAAGGATTGATTGATACTAAAACTCAAATTAATATATTTATTGTAATATTCTAAGTATCTGTTATGAGATGAATTTAGTGTCACATTGAATCATGGAAATGATCATTACTTAAATTTTTCTATTTTTCAACTTAGGAAAAATCCACAATAAATTCAAACTATAAAAACTAGGGTAAACTACACATTTAGTATCTAAACTATCAATTTTAGTCCATTTTAGTACCTAAACTTTCAAATTTTTCAAAATCATACCTAACGTTTAGTTTTTGTTTCATTTTAGTACTCCCACTGCTAAAAACTTAACTTTTATATTACTTAAACTATCAGTTTTAGTTTGTTTTAGTACTTAAACTTTTAATTCGTTTTCAAAACTTAATGTTAAATTTTGAACATGGATACTAAAATGAAACAAAAACTAAACTTTATGTATGATTTTGAAAAAATTGAAAGTTAAGGTACTAAAATAGACCAAAACTGATAATTTAGGTACTAAACGTGTAATTTACCTTAAAAAATTATAAAAGCATTTAAAACATATTTACGAGCAGGAGCCCCGTTTACAAATATTCTACAAAAACAAAATCTCAAAATATAAAAAGTCTTACTGACCCTTTTATATAAATAACACAAATAAAAAGGGTTAACAGGGGATGCAAAATTGGTGTCATTGCAGGCCAAAGGTAAAATGAAGACTAGAGCTACATAAAATTCGACGACAAAGTCTGGTCATGTCATGTCCACTCTATTTCTTGCTTTAGAGTTTGGAATTTGAAGGCATGACAACCCTTCCCCACTCACGAGAATTTCATGTAAATCTAACTACTACTTTCCATATTTTATTTACAATATTCATTTCTAGAATTTTGTACATGATTGAGAAAATCGAAAATCAATTTTATCAAATTTTGTTTGATTTAAATTCAATTATTTTTTATTGTAAAAAAGCAATTATTGTTTATATATATATATATAATTTTATTAATTTTTTTTATAAATGTCAAACTATAATTATTAAAATTGAATTGAAACTATAATTTTAGGATACAATTTGGAGTTAAACTAGACAATTTGAGAGAGATTTAGAGTGATTATCGAACTTAAAATACAACATTTCTAAGTCGGTGTATAGATATTGAATGAATAATACAATACCAAATGAACTGATGAAAAAATTTGGATAAAATACAATGGTAGTATTGATATTGTTTATAGAGTATCTATACAAATGAACTGATGAAGAAATCTAGATAAAATACAATCGTAGTATCGGTATTGTTTATAGAGTATCGGGACTCCTCTCAGTAGTGTTGATACTATTCACTTCGAAGTATTTTCTGATATTGATACTACTTGTATCTATACTACTAGTATATGTACTCACAATATTAGAGCTATCTAGTTGAGTATTAATATTTTCCGACATCAAAAGATTAGAAATATCTTTCGTTGCACGCGAATGTCTATGGATTGTTATGAAATATATAAATAAACTTGGAAAGGGTCCTAATTTATGAAACAACTAAAATATTCTTAGGTAGTGTAAATTATCAAAATACCCTTGGTGGGTAAGAAACTTCAAAGCGCCCCTAAATGGACATATAACGAACAATTATAAACGAAAATTCATTACGAAGGATATGCATGCAAGGGAGATGATGTACCATACGAATAATATGCTAGAGGAATCACATACCATGTAAATATTGATAAATTGATGTTGTGCAAGCCGTCCCTCTGGTTCAAGGGTGAATTAAGAGAAAATATGGAGAAAGTGACTAGATAGTCACTAACGATTAATCAACCTCGAGTTGTGTGACATCCTAAATTGAAATATTTCAGAATTTGTTAGTCAAAGTAGATAAATTGAAAAGTTTAGGGACTTATATTGTAAATTTTGTATAGGATTAAATATTAAAGAAGGAAGAATGGAAGGGAAAAATAATCATTTAATGAGGAAATAAATTAAAAATTGAGAGATGGAGGATATATATACACGTGTAGTGGAAAGGAAGAGAGAAAAGGAAATATCCAGAACAACCTTTCTCTTCTTCTTCTTCCTTCAAACGTGAGAGCCAAATAAAAGGTGAGTTCCTTGTTAGTTGTTTATTTGTTGAATTTAAGGTTGTTTTATGATCTTTGGATAATACTTAAGCTTAGGGAAAACTTAAGTCATCTAAAAATCAAAGAATGAAAGAGTTAGAAGAGATTAAAGAGTAGAAGTTTTTAGATGAAAGTTTAGAAAAGAGTTAATAAGTGGAATTTGAAACTAAATTTGACTTGTCAAAGGTTGAATTAAGAGATATGAAGTGATAGAATTGAATTTAGAACAAGTAGAAAATTTGGAATGATTCTTGAATTCCATATGGAGGATGAGAATTTGAGGATAAAGATGTGTTAAATGTCTAGGAATTTGTTTGAGTATGTATCCTTGAGTTAAGGGTATTAAAGGAGCTAAGCTATCAAGGATTTTAGTTAGAATGAAGTAATTTTCGGGCTTAAAAAGTGATTTCTAGGCAAGGGGTATCGGTACCCATTCATTAGGTACCGATACCTCAAGAGTGAAAATTATCGAAGGCATTCAAAGGGTATCGATACCTGGAAGGTAGTATCGGTACCATAGGTACCGATACCATAAGAGAGGTATCGATACTAGGGAAATATCAAATGTAATTTTGGCAACAATACTCGTCTTGGTATCGATACCCTCAGCTAGGGTAGTACCGATACCCTATAATGGGTACCGATACCTCTTCAAAGGGAACTTGAAAATAGACTTTTCTTTTAGTTTAAGAAATGAAAGATTAGAGTATGCCATTGGGAATACTGATATGTATAAATGTATGATCATGTAGACATCGAGCGTAAACAAGTTTCGGAACAACCACCGAATTAGGATTTGATCGAAAAAAAGGAAGGCATAGGGGTAATTAATAGCCAGTGAGGCCAAGGTGAGTGCATACTATAGATATAATTCAAAGGAATTATGACTTGTGATAAGTTTATTCCTATGTTAGTATTTATAGCATAGTAATTATGAACATGCATACATGATGATTATTATAAATATATGCATAAACTATATATATGTTTATAGGATTTGATAAATGATATATGATTCATATGAATAGATGCAAATACACATGCTATATGATACGAGATTGATAATTATATGTACATGTGATATGTGATAAAAGAAAAGATATATGTGATTACAAGAGAAATGATATAAATACATGAACATATGAAGAATAACAATATTGCCCATGTTATGTGATATGAGAGCTAGGGGTATAGTTGGCATGCCAAGAGTCGAGGGTTACATAGGTCATTCGGGACAAATACAGAGGTTCGTCGGGACATATACATAGGTCCTTCGAGACAAATTTCATATGCCCCTAGTGGGACCCATAAAGCTGTGGTGATAGCATATGTGCACAACCTCAATGTATTCGCATACCTTAAGTTCTCAGTAATGTACATGGGCCTATAAGAGATAACAAATGTATTTACATGAGTATATGTTACCATATTGATATTGTTTATATTGTATCATATGTGTGACATGATTAATTTATGCTATGATTATAAATGAGTAATTAATTGCATGTTCATATTTATAAGAAATGCATTATTATATTTTATGCCTCACTAAGTCTATGACTTAGCGTTCAAGCGTTTTTACATGTATGTTCAGATGAGCAAGAAGATCAAGTTTAGGAGTTTGCAGAGCGGCATATCTCTACTCAAAGATCAGATTAGAAGTAAATTCACAGTATGTATTTTGTTGGGTGAAAAGTGTTGGCATGTACAAAAGTGTAATTTACGCATGCTCTGATCAATTTGGTAATGTCGAACTCAATTATGTATATATGGATTTTATGTTAAAAAAAGTTTAAAGTTTCGTATAGTTTTTACGAATGTATATGCTTTAAAAAGTCAATGTGACACCTCAGACTCGTATCCGGGTCGGGTACGGGTTGGGGGTGTTACAAGTCGAGTATAGACTAGTAATGATATACCACATGGATAGTGAAAATATTAAATGACTTAATGTCTTAATTACTAGAAGATCCCTTTAGAGGCAAAAAGTAAGGGTGTGCAAAAAGATATGATTTGATCCATTGATATAATCTAAAAATTTGGATATTCGAATCATTTTTTATTTTAATTTGAATCGAATATCTAAAAAAAGCAGATAATTAAATTAGATACGAATCGAATAAATTCAAATTTTGGATTATTCAAAAATCCAAAAAAATAAATAAATTGTGCCTTTAGATTTTAATTAGCCTTTAACCCAATAAATGAGTAACATATTAACCCATTAAAGCTCTAGCCTAATAAAATTAAGATATATATATATTTCAAATAAGTTGCATAAAGTCACAAAATATAAAATTTAAAACTATTCTTTGTGGTATTAAATTTTATATTCAGATCCAAATATCTAGTTATTTGATACGAAAATTCAGGTATTCTATTTCTCTGGATTAGATACAGATCACTATTTTAGTTATTCAATATTTTGGATATATGCATTTTTGGATTAAATCATATCTAATATTTGAATTTGTAGACTTCTAATGAAAATGACTAAAATATCATTGGATGTTAAATGACCATAATAGTGTGGACAAATAGATGAGAAAACTAATTTATCCTTACATAACGTCCTAGATGAGAGAACGAGTTAGATAGTGACGAGTGAGGGGATAACCTCTGTAACACCCTCAAACTGATACAATTGGGAAAATAAATTACATCAGAAACGAAACTTAAAGGTGAAAATTAGATCGAATCGAAAGATAAAACACTGAAAAATAGCTTATCAAGTTTGAATTTGGCAAAACAGACCCCTAAACTAGACTCAGAATGTCAAAAAACTTTAAGATAGGTGGTCTCGAAAAAAGTCAATGGTTAGTCAACACCGATCAATGGTCGTTCAACGGTGATCAACACTCGGTTAATAATGATCAACGGTCGATCAATGATGGTCAACAATGGTTAACAAATGGTCAATGATCAATAACTTAGATCAGATTGTCTTGGGTTGATTAGATAGCTTAACTCTGCTCGGTTCAGGTTGCTCAGATCGACGACTCGTTCAATGACTCAATTGGCTCGGTTAACGGCTTGAGCGGCTCAGTTAACGACTTGGTCGACTTGTCTTAGTACACCTTAGATTGGTCTGACCTAGACTGGTTTGGCCAGTTCAGACTAGTCCAACCTATTCAGACTGGTCTAGCCGGTTCTAGAAGACTCCCCGGCGACAGGTGAAGCCTACGCGTAAGGAGCAGTATATGGGGCATGTGCGGCGGCCTACAGAGATCGGATGGCCACCAAAACTTCCATAATTGTGTTTTATAGGATTTTGAGCCACTTATCAGCATTTTTTTCGATGAGGAGCTGTAGAGAGTTTATTTACAATGAGGCCAAATCTTTTTTTCGCTCACCTCCCTCCATACTGACTATGATGGTGAAAGAACGAACTCCAGTCTACTCCTCACAACTCCAAGAACATAGTGGTGTCAGCGGTGCAACGATCATAGGTTCGGACGACGACAAATCAACTGTGGAAGTTTTCTTGAAGAGAGAGAAAATGAAATTTTAAAGAAAGATGAGAGAGAATAAACTTTCTAATTTGGGAAAGTGAAAAAGGAGAATGGGCGTTTTCAGACATGTGAGAGGCTTTTAAATCCACTTCTCCCAAAAAGGTATAATTACCCATCAAATCTTCTAAATTTTGCTCGCACTCAATTTTGATTCAACATTTTAATAAAATAATAATTTAATCCCATGAAGATAATATAGAAAAATTTTTACCCCGGGATTGGGGTGTGGCAACCTCACACGATTTTGATGAATTTTGATAGTGTGTAGTCAAACTAACTTAACTGTCTTAGTGTGGCATATCAATACCTACGCATGTTGTGATTGCATTGATGATTATTAGATATCCTTGATGCTTGGCTTGACTAACTATAGTGACACTGAGCCAATGCTACATAAAATGAGCGAGAATTATACTAAGGCATTTGTGACATCGAGTTTCCCTCTATGTTCTATACCCGAGGCATTTGTGACACCGAGAGATCATTTGTATTGATTGGTGGGAATTTTATTAAGGCACGTGTGATCATTATGTTTGTGTTGTGTATGCATATGATGATGTATGACTTGTGTGATTTGAAGTTAGAGACCTAATTTATATTTATGGTGAGACTTTTAGTTACAGACTAGGGAAGCATAAGACTATTTTTATATTCATAAAACTGTTGAACCTTAAGCATGTAGCATACGACTATGATCATGCATGTACCTACTGCTTATTATCATATCCACTAGCATGCTTATATTTATGAGATTCATAATGCTGCTTTCGATTAGTTATATACTATTGAGCATTTTAAGTTTAGTGTTCGAATATTTACATTCATAGGTGAGCTAGTAACTTGAGTCATTCGAGGAACACCGTCGTAGCAAGATTTCTAGCATTCCCTCCTAAGTATTGTATTCTTACTTTTATTGAGCATGTGTGTACATAGGACCCTTATTATTTTATTTAGATTTTAAAACTATGAGATTGTATGATATTCATTAAAACTACATGTCACAAAGCTCTGGTTTGTAAAACCATTTTATAACTGTTATGAATATCTATTTGATAAAAATATTATGTTTTAAATAGAAATAAAAAATATTTTAAATTTTAGTAGTTGTCTCGATAGGCTTATGTGACACTTTATACCTATACAAGTTAAAGGTGTTAGACTACAAACATGGTTGACTCTATAACATGCCAATCATATTTGAGACTCAATAAAATAGCAATGAACAAAAGATATTCACAACACACTACCAAGTTAAAGGCCTATACAAGTTTGGTTTGAAAAATTCAATTTCTTAATGAAAAAGGGGGAGCTTAACATTTTCATATATTTTCAAACAATTGTTAACAACTGGTATCTTTTTCATTAAACATTTTATTAAGGGGGAGTTTTGCCAAAAACAATTTTTCAAATGTTTTGTTATATCAAAAAGGGGGAGATTGTTGAATTATGTTTCGATATAAAAAATTTAAGGCAAAATGTTTTTGGACTTGAATTGAATTTATTCAAAGTTTTAAAAAGGTTTCAAAAATAATTCAAAGTCCATTAAATTCGGATTTGAGCAAAAATGCTAAAGGGTGTCAAAGTGCATCCATGCACCCCTACAGTGCATCCATACACCCTTGCAGTGCATCCATGCACCCCTGCAGTGCATCCATGCACCTGCCACTAGTGCATCGATGCACCATGTATTGCATCGATGCACTCCATTTCGAATGCAATTAGTGCATCGATGCATCCTGCTGTGAATCCATGCACTAAGGCTGTAACGACTAGTTTATTTGAATTTAATGAAGGGGTATCGATGCACTTTGATAGTGCACCGATGAACCATGTTATGGGCAGCCTTTTTTAGTAGAAAAATCATCCCCAAATGGCTCCAAAACATCTCCAACGGTTATATACGACATCAAACACATTCCAAGCTATAAATACAAGCTAAGGACACTTGAAGAAGTATGAGAACAACTATCCAAGCAATCAAACACAAGAGAAGAGTTTTTCATTCTTATTTCATCTTTCTCTTGTAAATATTTGGTTCTTGTGAGCTCAATCTTGTAAACACCTACCTTTGAAAGGTTTATTTGTTACTTCTTTTATCCTTTTGTAAAGGGGAAAGGTTCTAGCTAATCCTGTGTAAAAGCTATGGAAAGGTTCTAGTTTAGCCTGGAAAAACTAGGGAGTTTGTAAGGTTACTCTTTGTCCTCAAAAGAAAGAACAAATTAGAGAATTTGTTGGAAAATCCTTGGTGAGGAGCTTACTCCCTAACCCTTCTTTGCTAACCGTTTCGGTTGTCGATTCGAGCTTACAAAAATCCCAACACAATGGACAAAAGATATTCACAACACACTACCATGTTGCCAACTCTAGCGATGTTTTATCACTCACCAATATACCATGTTTAGGCTTGGTATATAGTCTAGTATGCATCTTGGATGATAATGTCAATGAGATCAATGAAATCACAATTCATAGTTTCATACAATACATATCATAAACAATAAATCATAAAAGTTTACCAAAGTTTCCGATAAAAACGACTTATCACTCATTTTCTCTAATTGAGCTAAAAACAATGAATATGATGTCACCTACATAACAATGATAAAAAAAATAAAATAATACAAACGACTCATGCGACTACACTCACCTAATCAATGTTGGTCGATTTTGTCTCAGATTAAGCAATCCTTAGTATTTTAGCATTCCTTTTTAAATTTGATTCTCCATATAATGCACTTGCTCTAACTAAGAGAAACACACATTTACTAACAATTTCATCATTCAAAATCAATTCTACACAAACTTCTACTTAGGATTCCATTTAGGGTTCACCTATATTTGAAGAATGATGAAATTAAATGCACCATTTCATAGGAACTTTCATATTTTTTCCAATGGTATGCTCAATTTAGTGCTTTGCACCCTTAAACAACTTGAATCACTAAATTTAAGTTTATAGTTTTGGATCAACTTTCTCCAAATAAAAATCAAAAACATCAAATAAAAGTTAGGCTTGAGAGCTTACTAAAATGTAATCAAATTTTGTTATATGGATGAGTAAATGTCGTTATCCTTGATTTTAAATTTTAAGGTTTTAAGCTTTTAGGGTGATTTCATTGGTGGTTTTGGTCGGGAAGAAGATGATGAGGCTTACCGCTTTGCTTATTTTACCCCCAAGTTAACATGAGAAAACCCTCTCTAAAGGGTTTGCTCAAATTAGGTTAAATTAAAGAAACAAAGAAAAAGGATTAAATTACATCACTAATTTAATCACATTCTTGAAAGACTAATTCAGATTGTATATATATTTTATTTAACCATCAGATTTCGACTCATTGATCGATTAATTCATATTAAAAATTATGTAAATACTCATTTTAAAGGTGATCCTTTTCAACCTAGTTTTTCTATATCATATTGTCAAGATTCAAACTTCTAACCTTACTTAAGAGATATAATGTCCCATCCTCTAGATCAACTGATAATTAACAATATCTTTAAATAAAGAATTAAAACTCATAATTCTAAGGATCAAAACTTTGTCTAATGGATTTATGTACTAATTCTCCAATTAATATATTAATAATAACTAGTAATAAATTTTTACAAGATATTACTTTTTAAATAAATTTGATACCTTAATATAAAATTAATGTATAAGTAAAAAAAAATATGTCCTACTAAATGTGTGTGTTTTTTTAAATTCTTATTTAAAATGTCCTATTAGAAAAGTCAACAAATAACACTTATATTTTCTTTTTTTACACTTATATGTCTCACTTTTTACATTTATTAAATTTATCAATCAACTTTTAGAATTAATTTTATTATTATTTTGATCAAATATATCTTTTAAAACTATATACATAGTCAATTTAAGACACAAATTATAGGATAAAGATGGTAGATTTTTTTAATTCAATACTTTCCACTTCGATGGTTCCATTTGGACGAATACACATGCAGGGAAACGTAAGGTTGTCATAAGAAAAATCATAAGTTTGGTCCTACTTGTCCTTTAAATTTTCTGAATTTCATTCCAAATCAACCTCGTGCAATACTTTTCAATGTTTGAATTTAATTTCAATAATTGATCTGCTAAAGGTATTGTGTCAGTGTCTGTCTAAACTGTGTGAAAGCTATGATACTTTTACAAAGTCGAAATTCCAAAAGTTTTTCTTTCAAAGAAAAAATAAGCAAAATCGAAAGAAAAAGAAAGAAGAGACAGAGGATAAGACGTTTTGGCGAGAAGTAGGAGTTTCAAATGAAGGGTAAAATGTTTCTCAATTATTATTTATATATATATATATATATATATATATATATATTTGATTAAGGAAATATTTTTTTAGAGGTTTGAGTTTGGGTAATTGTATCCGCGTGATGTTTGATTGTCAATGACTTAAGAAGATTTTAGATAGATATTATCTTTTTTAATCATCATCTCATACTATTATATCTAAATATGTATATATATTCTGAACTCAATTATAGTGAATAAATCACAATTAAACATTAGATTTAGATATCTAAATAATTTTGATATATCCATTTTGATAGAGTGTTGTGATAAGGTGCAAATCAAAAGATAGGAAGTGTCTACAGAGTTTGAACGTTGAACAATAATAATGATATCAATTCTGAGATTGAAAGTGAAACTTCAATAAACTAAAGGAAGACATATATCGGATAAAAGCATTGACTAGTGCATGGGTTTCACGTTGCCTCAGTATATTTCATTTTTCAACATAAACTCGACAAAATTGAAAGAAAAAAAAAACTTGCCTCAGTATAAAAATTGAATTTTTATACCAAAGTACTGCTATTTGATTGCTGGACCCGAATTGGATTTTAGTGATGGGGAGAATGAATTAACTGTATAATTTGTTTTTGTATATTTAGTGTTCATTTTGAAAGTCTAGGATTTTTTTTTTCAATAATATTTTTTTAAAAATTTGAACTTGATTTTCTCTTTTAGGATGTAATATATTTGTATCATTCCATACAATACTTAGTCATGTATAACTTAATTTAATCATTTATGTTTATTATTTCCTTCCTAATCAACTTTTTGAATAGTTGATTATGAATGGGAGAATTTGAACACAATGAAATTATTAAAATTTCACTATAATTATTCCCGCGTTATATATGTTTTGAGTAGAATATTTATGTTTATATAAAATTTATTTTATTCAAATGGATCTAAAGTTTTTAATTTAAATATTTTTATGATTTCAATAATTTTTTTATTCAATTTTTGCGATTTTATGATGTGGTACTTTTAAGGTGTGTTACATGTCATAATTTTACTATTTATTAGAAATGAACGATTAAAATTAATCAACTATTATAGAAGGACTAAAATTGAATGACCTTTCAAGTAAAGAGGACTAAATTAGATTATAAAAATTAACTAATTATTTTATTACTGAGTACTAAATTGACTCTTAAACCCAGGTTTGGATGCATTAAACCCCTATACGGCCGGTGCATTTTGCAAAATTGATTAAATTCAATTTAATATATTAAAGGAAAAAAAGATAAAAATTTTGTATACTCATTTTTTTTTAAAAAAATAAAAATTTGATTTCCATTCTTAAATTTTTGGATCGCTTAAACCTTTAATTAATTTAACTATATATGAAGTGCGATAAATAAGCAACTCTTGATCATGTTTGCTAATAAAGAAATTATGTAATGGGAGACAACTTTTATTTTTATATATATATATATACTGAAAAGAAATGTTTTTGAAATGGAATAGATATGTCAACCTTCTCATATTACTCAATTATTTCATTTATTTTTCTTTGCATGATTGAGAACTTTTCTTTGTGGATGGCTTTGATAAGATTATAAATATAAACAGGCAGCTTTATGTCAAGATGTATCGTTCATACATATTGAATTATATTGTTTATATTCCTAGGCAAAAAGACAATAACCTTACGGGCCGTTTGTCCTTCATTGAGAATGTACTTTAATTGACAATGAACACACCCTGTAGACATATCTGTTTAAACCCGAGATCCGAAGAGAGAACAACATTTTCTTTACCGCTAAAGTCATTTAGGGTGCGTTTGTAAGATTACCAGGGAATAGGATTACTGGGAATGTTGTATTTTGTGTTTGGTTGGTTTAGCAGGAATGTAAGATTATCGTGTTTGGTTAAAAGAATAAAAAATTATTGGAATGTATATTTGACCAAATTATCTTTATTATATATTTCTTTTTCAACAAGTTCGAAAACATTTATATGTTTTCTTTAAAAAATTTAAATTCATAAAATTTATATATATATTTTTTACAAAATTGAAAATATAAAAAGGTTTAATGAAAGGGTAAAATTTTATTTTAACCCTTGCACTTCATATAAAATTTTAATTATAGACTTTATTTGTAAATCTAAAATAGTTTAAGGATAAATTTGTAATTTAACCTTCGTAAAATTTTATTATTCAATTGAAGAAGAATGATATTTTTGAAGAAAAAAAATTAAGGACATTTTATTCCAAAACGTATGTAATCCAACCATACCTAAGGAAATGGAGGTAATTACATTCCCGGTAATATACCCAAAAAAATCTACTATCAGTAATAAAACATTATCGGGAATGAGATTCCCGGCCCATGGGAATCCCACATTCCTTGAACCAAACAGCCCCTTAAGGTTTTATATCTAAATACATATATAGATATGAATATGTAAGTATGACTTGGTTTGATTTGCCTTATATTCATTGAACAACCCAATTGCTTCTCTTGTACCCTTATCATTTTAGCCATATATAGTTCATGATCATTCTATGTGGTTGAGAATTGAGATGAATTTAATGGCATCAAATCTCATCTCCTAACAAAAAATTTAGGCAACAATAATAATCCAATTAGGAATCTGTTGACTGTCATTATCGAAGTTATCTCATCGTTTGCAATTTGAACATTGATAAGGTTTGAAGGTCAAAAAAGCTAAAAGAAACAGCCCATAAATATCGAATCTAAATGGTGTTATATCAATCCAATGTTGCATGTTTTGACATGTAGTAGCCAGAATTTTTAGTGCAATTATGAGTGTTTTTCTTCTCTTCTTTCAACTGTTTAGGTCAAATTGAAGTTTGCGTCGTGTTAATACACAAGACAATGAAAGGAGATTTCCTGCATGCAAGTTGCAGGGCTTAGATTAGTGATTACAACCACTTAATCAGTGAAGCCTTTTACCTACTTAATTAAATAATTAATTTTATAACTATTAATGGTTGTTGGCAATGCTGAAGGTTGGAAGAGCATGTAAATCCTACATTGGGAAGGAAAAACTCTTTGGAAGGATATTTATAATATCCTTCCATCTCTTCCTTGTTGAGTGATAGATGAGAAGGCTCTTTGTTTGTGGTTGTGACAATACATCTTTGCTTGCATTTTACCTTTTTAGAACAAATCTGAGTGAATTTCTTTAAAATAACTTTTTAGAAAACTAAAACAAAATATTTGAATGGTACTTATAGACAAATCACATATAATTTGTTGGTCGTATTTCTTGCAGGCCGAAGCGATTTACGAAATTTATTTGTTGTAATTTATCACCTGTAGCAACTGTTTATTTATGTAAGATTGACTGTTGGTGTCTTATAGAATGTATCTAAACGTTTCAACTTTTCAAATCATTCGAAAAAATAAACATGTTTACAAAACAAAGAAATCTTTTCTCTCATTTCTTTTTCTCAAAAGCTTTCAAGCCTTTTCCGATGCAAGATAAGATCAATACCACCATTTGTCAATTTTGAAATTCGAGTGTACAAATTCTCATAGAACCGTGCTAACCTCGAAGGACGACCGTCTATAGTAGCGGTTACACATATCGGGAAGAATTAATTTCTAAGACAATGATTAATACCATGATATGATTGTTTGTTTTAACTGTTTATTAGTTTATAAATTTCCAATCAGTGCTAACAATTTGACTTTAAAATTTCTATTTTTTCAACAATGACAATAAGTTTATTTTATGACGATTCACTCCTAGTTTAGATGACTTACATTTTTATGGGAGAAAGAGTTTATAGTAAAGAGATGAAGGCTTGGGGTATAAAAATGACCATCCTAAATCATCATTTCAATTGAATTTTCTCATCTTTCTAGTTATATTTCAGAAATATTATTTTAAAATTAAACATATGCATATGAAGTTGGATAAATCGAATTTATCTGTTTTTGGTATCCAATTGCTTCATTTGCTAGAACCTGGAAGTTGTAAATAAAAATCTTTTCAGGATTAAAAACTATAAAACCCTGAAAGTTGGTCCAATTTTCAGTGAAGTAGCAACCCACTACTTGTACTCTCTGGTTGGGCCGAATATCATTTGGTAGCAATTCACCATAGTTTTGTTGGTCCAAATTCCAGTAGATTGCTCGACATACTTTAGCCTAAATTTTTGAAGGAGAATGTAAATGTAATTGAATATAAATTTAGTTCTTCATTTATTGAAATTATTGTATAAATATAAATTTTACAAAACTATGAGTGCATAGTCAACGAGCACAAATGCTCTTAAGTTTATTCGTCAGGTTTCACCCCAAAATTTGATGGGAAACTAGAGAAACCCCCACCCAAAAAAAAAAACCTTATTATGCATACCAGAAGTATATATACTCTTGAAGAGCCCCAAATTATCAGTATTTATAGTCCTTAACGTGAAGGCTCTCGGCAGCGCCCTCACCGAGCTTTGCATCACCCTTGTAGCTGCCAAGAGTAGGCTTGCACCTAACCAGTAAAGCCTCTTAGGCCATGGCTTGAGAGTGATCTGTTGAAGAGTTCGTCCAAATGAGAACGAGAGCGACCATGGTTCTTGGTTTGTAGCTTGTTCA
Source organism: Hibiscus syriacus (assembly GCF_006381635.1). NCBI lineage: Eukaryota > Viridiplantae > Streptophyta > Magnoliopsida > Malvales > Malvaceae > Hibiscus > Hibiscus syriacus. Next base: position 1,155,539 of record NW_024063505.1, on the reverse strand, counting down.
TGGCATTAAGGTTAATGGTAGCCTCTTCCTCACTTTATCCACCAGATAAGAACACGATTGCAGGGACCGCAGGAGGGACAGTTCTTTGCAATGCACGGACCGTGTGCTCGGCGATAACCTCAGGTGCGACCTTCGGGGAATCTGAACTGGGCGTCACAATGTTGGGTTTCAACAATGTACCTTCTAGCATCAGGTGGTGATCGTTTAGAGCTTTGTAGCAAGCTGCAAGGACACGCTCGGTTACATAGGCAATTTGTTGATGTCATGTGGTCCATCAACAAGGATTTCAGGTTCAACTATGGGGACTAGGCCACATTGCTGGCAGATGGCCGAATACATGGCTAACCCATTGGCCTTCTCTTGGATTGCTAGCTCGGTTGGCTCGATAGTGCCGATTTTAAGCACAGCACGCCATTTAGCATACCGAGCACCGGCTTCGTGATACTTTTGACAACGCTGGGCAAGGCCATCAAGACCCTGGGTGAAAGTCTAGCCATTGGTTCCATTAAGCTCAACGGTGCCAGTGTCAACCTTGATGCCGGGGAGGACACCATATTATTTCAAGACATCGACAAAGAGCTTGCCTACAACCAGAATTGATTATTAGAAACCAACTATAATTCATTTACATTTATAAGAAAAGAAAATTGTACCAGAAGCAGTTTTTTGGTAGAGTGTTTCTTCAAAGAAAATGATGCCACTGATGTATTGGAGAGCACCGGGAGCAGTGAAGAGGAGCTGTCGGAGTTCTCGCCTGTTTTCTTCAACATTATCTACATTGATGCTTGCGAGTCGCTTGCCACTGGTTCTGGTGGATTCATCGGCCGCGAGGATACCCTTCCCAGGGGTGCCGATGTAGGCAGCGTTTTTAGCTAGCTCATCTGCAACATTAATTTAATTAAACAGTAAGAAACGAGCTTTCTCGCCAAAAATGAATAAGATGAAATGAAAGCGATTATTAAGATTATAAACATATAAGAACTGAAAAAAGTACCGGCCTATTTGCTTTTGAAGCAAGACATGACTGAAAAAGGGAAGGAAGATAGTGATTGTGTGGGAAGAGAAGAAATAATAGAAGTGAAAAAGGAAGGCAAACGGTTTTTAAAAGAGAAAAGAAGCCGGGAAAATTGGAGAGTTATGGAACAGAATAACTCACTTTTCAATCTTTTTTGTTAATAAATATTTATATTAGGTCATTAAAAATCTTTAACTATAAAAATATAAATAATAAATCTTTTTGAATAGATAATAAATATTTAATATTATTAACATGTGCTGTCAAATAATTGGTAAAATACATAAATGATCACTAATGTTTTAGTAAGTTTTCGTTTCCCCTCAATGTTTCAAAAGTAACAAATTGGTCACCATCGTTATCTATTTGTAACAAATTAGTCACTAACTTTATCGATTTATAACAAATTGACCACTCGACGTTAACAACCGTTAATATGGATGATGAAAAACTGAACTAAATCGTTAACCACTTACATTGCCCTTTGACTGGTAACCTTAAAACCTAAAACTCTTTGTCTTCACCCCAAAGAAGCAAATGAATAACAGTATATTTAACTTCATTTCTTTATGGCTGATATAATGAACAAGAAAATGTCAAAGTTTGAAATGATAAAAAAGAGAGCAATGGTTTGGAACCAGTTGAAATGTGCAAAAACACCCACACCAATATATATTGTTCATTGTTTTAGCTATTAAGGTATATTGGTTCATCCTGAGAGTGATCTCCAATAAAAAAATTCAGATCAATTCGACATCAACAGACCCTTCAAAAGCATCGTTCTAATTTTTTTAGTAGATTTAGGGTTCTCAATTAAAAAAAATTCAGAAAATTTTACTAAAGGAATTTTGATATAGAATTTTACATGCCCATTCCCCGTCACAAGATCAATCTCTAGTAAGAAAATCAGATCATTTGGACACCAAAAATCCCTACAAATGTGTTGATCAAGAAAAATTGATAGAATTAAGGTTCATCCATTCAAGAATTTCCAAAAGATATTATTGAAGGTATTTTGGACTGAAATTTTACAAGATGATTAAACAATCAAAGACCGACCTCTATAAAATATTTCAGGTTGTTTGGACCTTCAAACACATTGCTCAAGTTGATCCAACATTTTCTAGGTTTTTTGGGTTTAGTTTTCCAATATTTTCTTGATTCCTAGGGGCTTTAAGTTCATTTGTTTTACCTTTTCTTGTTCGTTGACGTCATCTAACACATTTTTGTCCTTGTTAGTAGAATCAAAGTGTTTGCATATTCATTCTTTCCTTGCATTCTCATTAAATTGGAGTCTTAACCTTTGTTTGACTTCCTAGAGCTATTAAGTTTCTTTCGCCTTTGTTAGAGATTGAACTTCGACACGAACATTGTAGAAATTCTTGATAAGAGAATTTTAAAGAGTATAAGATCGACTTACTTGCCTCATGGCGTATTACTTTATTAGAGTGATTTGTGAGATTTCTTGTTTTCTATGATTTTCTTTACCACTTTATATATTTCGTTGAGTGATGTGATTTTCAGGATGCATGAGCTAAATATAGCACAATCAAGCAACAAGACACTATTTTGGTTTGTATATGAACATTCAATCAATGCTTGAGATGATCTCAAATCCAATATGAGAGAACATTATGTTCCATGTTAGTACTCCCATGAAAACAGATAAAAACTTTGTAGACTACAACAAGATAATAGATCCGTGAAGGATTATTATAAAGAGATGGAGTCCTTAATGCGGCGAGAAGGGATTTGTGACAAATATTACCACTATTACCGATTTGTGAAACGTCTCAATCTAGGCATCCGTGATGAACTTTATCAATGATACTACATAGATCTTCAGGATGCACTACAAAAAGCCATCACAATTGAAAACGAACAACAAATGAGATATTGGTTTAGAGAACAATATCAAGGTACTTTTAACCCTTTCACTTCTTCTACTCACTACAACATAATAGGTCTATAGTGGCGTTTTAAAATGCTGTTAAAAACCTTTCCGGCGCAAAAAAAAACCCACAAGAAATACCACAATTGTTAGCGGCGTTTAGGTTAACAATTGCCGCAAAAGGTGAATTTCTTTAGTGACGTTCCCCCCCAAAAAAACACCGCTAATAATTATGTATATACTGGCTTTTTTTATTTATTGAAAATACCGCTAATCAATACTGATTTTTAAGATATTTTTCACTACTTTGTATTGCCTAAATTTAACCTGTAAATATATCTAATAACCACTTTGAAATTTAATTACGATTCGAATAAAGTAAAAATATTTTAAAACATAAAAAAATCCAAGTTTACAAACTTCCAAGTGAAATATAATGTAGTTCAACATTGTTTACTAGAATAAAAAAATTAACTTAAGAAATAACCTAGGATGATGAATTCTTCTCTTAATTTTTCTACATCATCTCCTTCGTAGCTTCAAGTTGATTTTGAAGTTCTACATATTTTTTCTGATATATTGCTTTTGTCACTTCAGTTTTAACTTTCATTTGAGTAAATTTTTCATTCACTTGAATCAACTATTGTTTTAATCGTTTAACTTCTGATTGAGAAGACTGATCAATACTATAGAGAAAGTAATCAACTAAATATTAATTACTAAAACTATAGAGAACATAATCAACTAAACATAAGCATTACATTTAATTTTATAATTTAAATAATATATCATAGCAGCAGCTAAAAGAAACATTTCGAATATATCATAAGAGCAGCGGCAAATGGTTCTGCAAATAATTATGGTTGCTGCCCGTGACCATAGTTGAAATGTTTGGAACCGAAGAGTAGTTTGCATTCCAATTACTTGATGAATTATCTTGGCGTTAAATTACGACAACTCATTTGATTACATCAACATCTCTGTTTTAAGAATCAAAGACCACACCTTTCTATTAATTTTTAATCACAAATAATAAATTACGACTATCATTTTTCAAATTAATGAAAACCCATGTATATCAAACTCAACTGGTGCCGTAGAGCATTATATGGTCTATTTGGTAGAATTTGATTAATCCTTTTGTAACGCCCTATCCTAGTTTGGAAGTCCTACATAGAGATAAGACATCAAACTCGAAAGTTAAAGCAGAAATGAGAATAAAATAAACTTTTACAACTCATGCAGACGTAACTTACAAACACCTAAGGGGCGTTTGGATGGGGGAATGTGGGATTCCCATGGGAATGAAATCCACATTCCCCCGTTTGGTTAGTCCGGGAATCTCATTCCTGGTAACGTAAGATTACCAATAGTAGATTTTTTGGGGTATATTACCGGGAATGTCATTACCTCCCTTTCCTTAGGTATTGTTGGATTACCGGCGTTTTGGACTAAAATGACCTTAATTTTTTTCTCTCAAAAATATCATTTTTTGTCATTGAATAATAAAAATTCTATGAAGGTTAAATTACAAATTTATCCTTAAACTATTTTAGATTTACAAAAAAGTCTAAATTAAAATTTTATATGAAGCTCAGGGGTTAAAATAAAATTTTACCCTTTCATTAAACCTTTTTATATTATCAATTTTGTAAAAAAAATTATATAAATTTTATGAATTTAATTTTTTTAAAGAAAATATATAAATATTTTCCAACTTGTTAAAAAACAAATATATAATAAGAACAATTTGGTCAAATATATTTTATTCCTTTAACTAAACACGATAATCTTACATTCCTGCTAAACCAACCAAACACAAAATATAACATTCCCAGTAATCCTATTCCCTGATAATCTTACATTCCCACTGGTAATCTTACATTCTGTGAACCAAACGCACCCTAAAGGTATTATCATAATTATCATACATACATGACAATCAAGAATACTCATTTCATAACTAATTGATCACAAACTCAAGAATACTCATTTCGTATAATTATCATACATACATGACAATCAAGAATACTCATTTCATAACTAATTGATCACAAACTCAAGAATACTCATTTCGTAACTAATTGATCACAAACTCAAATCTTACTTGAAGCGTTTCAAATTAAAAAGACTTGGTAATAATGAAAGGTTCACTTTGAACGTTTAAGAGTAGGTAAAGTTTGAATAAAAAAAAAGACAGTGGGAGAGGAGTAAATTATTATACGTGGTAACAATTAAATGTCATCTTCCTCGTTTATCCCCATAACTCAGTATTCCTTTGGAACAGCAGCAAACAACAATAGTAGTAAACAGTAGCAAACAACAACAACATCAGCAAACAATAACACAATATTCATTTCTAAATAGAAAATTTTTATTAAGAAAAAATAATTGAATTGATTAAATTAATAAAATCATAATGTAAATTGATTAAATTTTATCGAAATAGAATCCTAATCCTATTGATTTTTTATGAAGCAAGACTAGGATTCTTCTTAGAAAATGGGTTTTTATTTCATAAAACAAACAAAAAAAGTTTGTTTCAAGGAAGCAGAATCGATGGTGACTGGCGTTCTTAGGAAATGGGATTTTATGAAGTGAGAGTATTGAGACTAAAAGAGAGAGAAGTGACACAGTACCTGAATTTTGAGCCTTAAGGAATGATTGGTGGTGTGACGGTGGTGACTGACATGTCGATTTGGTGTAGATTCTCTATTGGTAAGGATGGAGGATGAAGAGGTTAAAGAATAGATTAAAAAGAAATTAGGGATCGAACATGAGAAAGGTTTGAGATATATGCATCCTATGATGACGTTTTTCTAAAAAAACGTCACTAATGTACACGTCTATTGTGGCATTTTAATACAAACGCCATTAATGTACGATAATATAGCAACATTTATAAAAATGTCATTATTGTATGAGTCTATAGTAATTTTTTAAAACGCCACTGTTTACTGTTCTATAGCGGCATTTTTACTAAAAATGCCATTAACAGTAAATGGCTATTGCGGCGTTTTTTACAAACGCCAATATTTGTGACATTATGACATTGTTTATATAAATGCCACAATATTTACAATGCTAATGGCATTTTTGTTGTAATCGCTGCTAAAAGCGTTGTTATAGACCTGTTCTACTGTATGACTCCACCTTCTGCCACGAATAATAAATCATACAATGATAATAACTAATACTATGATAAAGGCATTGTAATGGATGATACTGATATTCAACAAAACATCTTTCAGTCCCTTACACCATTAGAAACAAAAGATACACTTGAAAGTCAATTGATGACATTTTGTGAGAAGGGTAGGGAAAAAAAAAAAAAAAAAAAAAGAAAAAGAAAAAAAGAGGCAAAAGAGGCAAAAGCCAAAGAGGTCACTAGTCATAAAAAAAAAGAATCATGACACACACATAGTGATTGATCCTATTTGTGACAAAAAAAAGAGTGACTCAAAACATAGATGTGAGCACAAAAGTATTGAGAGCGAACCTACTTCAGAAAAACACTTGCATTCTTGTTCGTCTTAGAAAATCACTTTTTTCGGTTTCTAATAATAACAATAGCTTGCCTAGTATGTTTATTTTTCTCTTATAGAATTTTCGAGAAGTGTTAGGTGACCCACTTGACAGATTAATACCAGAAAAGGGAAAGAACAAAAAAGTAGTCTAATTCAAGGTTCCTTCATACCTCGCCAGACAAACAATCCTAAAGAGACCAAAGAGTTAGATTTGCTGCAAAAAAACTACATCCAAGAAAGACATGGTCATTGTGCCATCTCATTGACGAATCACGATTTGAACCACTCAACAGGTAAGTATGTTGTTATCTATTTTGATGATACTCTTATGTACTTATTTTCTTTTGACAAGGTTCAAACACTTGAAGTTTGGAAACACAACATACTTTCGAAAAATGTTATAATCAATAGTAACCATGAATTCTTTAAGTGGTTAAAAGTCCGGGGTAAGAAAAATATAGTAGAAGATGTATTATCTTGAAGGTATACCCTTACCTCTAAATAACATATTATTATGAGAATTGAATATATCAAAGATTTATATCACGATGATTTTTTATATATATATACATACCATTCTTGTAAAAGTTATTTTTAACAAATTCTATTTTGTAGACGAGTTTCCTTTTCAAATGAACAAGTTATGTATTTCACAAAGCTCATTACAATGAATTACAATTGATTTTTTGAATGGGATTCAAGTGTTATTTTTTGACATGTCTTCTAGATATACGATTAATTGTCTATTATCTTTCAAACATTACTTAAAATGCATCAATCCGATGTCAGAAACTCAAGATACATTTATTTTAATGAAGACAACATGTACAAAAATTCATATACGAGATTAATACGTTATTTTGTAACTATTATGAATTTTTAATTTTTAATTTATTATTCATAATATAATTTAATATAGTAAATTTCATTACAATATAAGACTAAATGTATTATTTTATTAGGAATTAGAATGAAATATTATCTCTAGTTATTATTATTTTATTCATTAGTTACTTTGGACCTTTGAACTCTTCTCTTATATAAATGAGCCTCCAGTCACCATTGTAAATCATATTTCTTTGGATTAATAATACAACGTGAGAACTTTTCGCAAGTGATGATTGCTTTGTGCCTTCGAAGCATTCTTCATTGTTAAGTTCTTCATGATGGAGATCTTCACACTCTAGTTTGCCTTCTCATTACAATTAAGAAGGATGTCTAGCACTATTATCGAGTTTGCTTAGTTAATTCTAACTAGGAGGGTTTCTAGGACAACTATCTATTAATTACCATCATCATCATCGTCAAATCACCACTATTGCCTATCACCACCAAAACCTTAATTTTGGATAAGTATTCCTATCTTTATTCATTCATCATCTTTTTTTATCTTCTTTATATTTTGTTTATCTTCATTGTCTTAATCTTAATCTTGTGTTTTATCTTATTTTTTTTAGTAACTTTCCCATTAAAAGCCCTAAATTACGACAACAATCTAATCCATCTTTAATCTTGTTCTTTGATTGAGTCTAGACCCCTAGGCTTAATTCTTCAACTTTAAGCAACATTCATCATTTCGTTGTCATCCCCTATCCCAATAAAAAATAAGGAAAAAATAAGCAACTCTATCAGTTTCTATTACAATCATATTGTTTTCTTGTTGTTTTATGATTTTTTTATTTCATCTTCTTCTCTTCGGTCCTGGATTTTTTAGGCAGACTGTGTAACACTTAAATTTTTGGGTTAGTAGTTTCGGGTAAACTCAGGCAGATTTTAGTTTTGAGCCAAGAGGCCATTTAAAAGTTTGGGTTAAAACTTAGCTTGCTATGGTTTGGACTTGAGCCTATCAAATCTTAAAAAGGGGTCTTTTAAATTTACCTTGAAAGGTCAGAGACTAAGAGTGCAATTGACCCCTAAATTATTCCAAAGGTTGAATTTTAATTAAGAGTAGTGATGTCACATGGAAGGCTTCTCATAAGTCTTTTTTATATCACCTTGTCTTCTTCCCCAGTTCTTTCAAATTCCATCCTCCATCCCCTCCTTTGTTGTTTGGACAAAAGTGATAGCTTTGTGAAGTTCTTCTTCCTAATCCAATAAGCTAAGGTAAGTAACGTAATCTAAAATTTTCTAGATTCATCCTAAACCCATTCTTATAAGTTTTAAACATGGTAAAAAAATAAATGGGTTTTAAGAGAGGTTTTGGATTCTACAGTTCCTTAGTGTTCTCAATCCATTTTTAGGAGTTAGGATGTAACACTCATTTCCCATATACGTTTCTGTACACAAGTCATTTTTAGGACTTTTAAAAACATTCACGCATTTGTAAAACCCATAAAATTATGTTTGAAATTTAAAACCAAAAACATTTTAATATAACAATAAAATAGTCGTTAAAACCTATTACTAGAGTTATCGCTTTAAATACATTCTAGAGCAATTTTTCTAAATTTTGATTACATGCAGTAATTTTTTTTTCAAAATAACCTGATTGTTCTACTGTTACTGATGATAGTCAACCTTAGATTGATGACAGCTTCTACTGCTCCCAATACCCGACTAGTCTTTACTATTTACCTATGCGTGAAATCAACACACGTTAAGTATATACTTACTGAGACATAATATTGTAAAGAACACTAATGTATAGATAAATATATTTTGGTTATTTGGTTTTGAACTAATTCGTATCATCCATAAGGATTAGATAAGTCCCTGCTATTTAAATCAAATTTCTTTCATACTATCATCGTAAGCATTCTTGGTATTTCCAACATACTTTATTTTCTGTACATTTTTCCCATTATTCTTTAGTAATTATTCATTATTTTTATTAAGGGCATCCTTTCATGCCTTTAATGCACCGATATGCATTTCATTTATGGCATCATTTCAAACCTTTAATTAACCGTTATGCATTACATTTATGGCATCCTTTCATGCCTTTAATGCACCGTTATGCATTTATTTATGACATCCTTTCATGCCTTTAATGCACGGTTATGCATTTCATTTATGGAATCCTTTCATGCCTTTAATGCACCGTTATGCAATTCATTTATGGCATCCTTTCAAGCCTTTAATGCTCCGTTATGCATTTCATTTATGGCATCCTTTCATGCCTTTAATCTTTTATTTCAGAACATTTTCTACTCTAATAATTATTCATAATATCAATTAACTCTTTCAATTCGTTATAAACTCTATAGTTTGTATACGTAGTGCCCATATGGAAATTCATAAATTTATTATAAATTTCTTAGTTTTTGCACACACAGTGCCCATACGAAAAATTCATAAACTTATTATAAATTTCTTAGTTTTTGCACACACAGTTCCCATGCGAAAATTCATAAACTCATTATGAATTTCTTAGTTCTTGCACACAAAGTGTCCATTTGGTAATCACCATACATATATTAAGCAATCATACATCTATGACTATCATAACATATAGGTACATAATAAATGCACTCACCTGACTTGCCTCCTATTATATCAAAACGCAAATCTGTCTACTCAGCTACTTTATCTTTGACTTTCGTTTTGTTTGACTCGGGAGTTTGATTACGATCTACACAAGTATCCATTAAAGACATGTACCATACTAAATATTATTGTATTCCCTAACATTTATACTTTAATAATATTCACAAGTACTATTATTTAAATTTCTATAACAATTTCAGTTTATCTTAAAATTTATGTCTCAATGGTATCAGTACCCTACCATGGTATCGATACTACTATATTGTGGTACCGATACTCCTTTACAGTATCGATACCATTTGTACATTTTGTAATCAATGATATCAATACCTTCTCCATAGTATTGACACTCCCCTATCAGTATTGATACCAATTGCATCGGTATCGATACTGTTCAGTTGATACTTCCAATTTTAAGCCTATAGTATCGGTATTGTTCTATCACTACCGATCCCTTACCCAGATTTTCCATTTTTCAGCCCGATTCTTACCCAAATTTGGTTAAATTTCCTTATGTTTACACCTAACAATACTATTAAACTCTTCTTTACTTATCGTTACTAACTTTCCTTAATTTAGCTTCTTAAAACATTTAAAATCTCCTAAGAACATTTCAATCTAAGAATCACACCTCTTTTTCTAACATGTTTTTAAACCCATCCAATGCTTCCAATATCTCATTTACTTAATTGACAAGTCAAATATACTCATAAACATTAATAAAAACTCATATCTTAACATATCATTTCAAAACTCATTTTCTTAAATCTCCAATATTTCATCCATCTCCTAGTTTTAACCTTATTTAACCCTTCCTTAAGTTTACATATCACTTAAGGTTGTAATAACTAACCATAATCGAAAGAAAAATCTAATTAGATGAGATTTACCTTGGCTGTGGAGGAAGCACAAAGTCACAGGAAGAAGAAGAAGAGAAATAACTTAACCTTTTTCTTCTTAACTTTCCCTTTCTTAAATCCCTATTAAAATTTGAGTTTTAAAATTCATTTTATTCCAAATAACAAAAATGCCCTTTTAATCATCCATTGTTACAATTTTGTCTAAACCACTATTCCAAATCATTTTCTCATATTTTATCATTTATTTAAATAAATCCTCAAATTTTAAAACTTTTCAATAAAGTCACTGACCTAATATTTAGGGTATTACAATTCTCCCCCTTAAGAAAATTCGTCCTCGAATTTAAAGACTTTATGCTTTTACCACAACACTTCAACTAGAGGAATCATTTTGTTACGCGGTTTCTGGATTTCTCGAGTCCAGATCTGTATTAGTTCTTTTTCATAATTCAAAACTGATTGAATCTCTATTTTCCCCAATGGAAGAACATGCAATGAATCTGATCAGTAATTAATAAGCAATGACACATTTCACTAAAATTTTCAGCTTTTCCTCTAATAGTATGTCAGACATTTCACTAAAATTTTCGTGATAACTCTTTTCAACCCAGGCCACCCAATTGACTCTTTAAATCTTGGTACCTCTTGTTTCCACCTGAATGCATAGTCAATGGACTTAATGTCTCAACAAGAATATCTTTCTAAATTCTTAATCATTGGGAATACAAAGTCTCCCACGATAATATGAACATCCGTCGAACCTGACCTCAAAAGTCCTTAATCTCTTCATTTTCTACTTATAACATTCTTATCAATAAAGTTTCATCTTTCCTTTGTAATTCTATTATTAATTCTAATAAAAACATCGGTGTCATCTTTAATTCATCCCACAATGCCATTTTCATTCAACGTTAATTGCACATCCATAGTTCGCAAAACTGAAAAGGTTCTGAGCAAGTACCTCCACAACAACATTGGCCTTTCTTGGAAGATAATCAATGATCACTTCATACACCTTTAAAGATTTTGTCCGCCTTTTTTTTTTCTCGGTTCACTCTCTTCAATTCCACAAGTATTTTAGACTTTTGCAATTAGCACAATTATAACACCACTCACTATACATATAATACGTCAAATCTTTTAAGGCAACTCGACTACTGTCGACTCTAAATCATGCATAGATAATTCCTCTTGTGAGTCTTTAACTTTATCGAGGCATATGCCACAACCTTATCTTTTTGCATAAGCACACTTCCTAAACTGTTGATAAATGCATCAGTAAAAAACACATAATCCTTACCCAACTCAAGCTGTATAAACACTGGTGTCTCTATTACAATACTCTTTAGCATTTCTAAACTCTCTTGACCCTTTTTTTGTTCTACAAAAGACATATCTTTCTTTAAAAACTTGGTTAGCAACAAAGCTAACGTCAAAAAAGTTTTTTTCACTAACCTTCGATAGTAACCAACAAGCCCTCAAAGAAATCCGAACTTCAGGATCATTCTTTGAGAGTTTTCAACTACTACAACATGATTTTTTCTTAGGATCTCTTCTTATATCGTAAGCTAAAACAACCTGGCCAAAGAAAGCCATCTCTGCTAACCAGAATTTAACATTGGTATAGTTTGACATACAAGTTCTTCTCTCGAAGAGTCTTATTTAACTGTCAAAATCTATGCATAACCGCATAAGTTTATATTTCTTTTTCGTGAATAACACAAATACTTTCCAAGATGAAATACTCGAATTGGTAAAATTTTGATCAATCAACTCTTATAATTGAGCCCCTAATTCTCTTGGCTTACTTAAGTAATTTGATATGAAATAAAACAAACATGTTCAATACCTTAATAACCATCAACTTTGAATTCCACCTCTCGATCTGGAGGTAACCCATGAATTTATCTGAAAAAGACATCTATAAATTCCCAATTTGGTGAAATTATCAGACAATTCTACTTTAATTAATTGAGTATCTATCCCATTAACCAGAATATATATATATATATATATATATATATTGACATCATCTTCACAATCATTATCGATATCACCTTGAGCGGTGATTTTACTTTCTTACAAAAAAATTATTTCCATACCACTGCATTTATTTTCTGAATTAATCGTCTTTGGAGACAAATAACCTATACCCAATATGATCTTAACTCATAAAATGATAATTCCATCAGGTTCACTGGGAACATAGCCCCTGGAATCTTTATCAAATGTTTACTACCGGCCCAACTCACACTTGCATTATGACCTACTAAGGTTTACCACTATCATCTCACTCGATATTTAGTTTAATAGAATACTTTTATTTTTAAACTCTTTCATTTCCTTCTTGAGGAAATCCGTGCAACTTTTCCATATCCATTTAAAATATTCTCGAGCAATTGAAACATTTTCTCTTTCAACTAAGAAAGTCTAATTATCGACATCATTTAATAAAAAAACTTGACAACTTTGTAGCAATAACTTCGTAGCAGTTAATGCTAAAATTATACTAGTAAAGAAATTTACTCTTTTTCCTATCATTAGAAACTTGACAATTTTACAAGTTATCGAGAATTAATCTCGATTTTAAATAATAATTTGTTGAAGTATGAAATGGGTAGAAAATCATTTTCACAAATTACCTTCTACAAATAATTCTATTTGGTCCATAAAACTTAACATTTATTCTTAACAAATTTATAATCAGTTGATCCACTAATAACTCCTCTTTCTATAAGCTTTTAACAGTCAATGTATTTACCGCTTAGTCATTTCCTCTTACTTCAACTAACAATACTTTAAAAAATTTAATGCTTCACTTAAATATTCCTCAATTATTTAAGCTTACATGAAGAAACCTCGGAATCATCTCTAGATTCAGAAATCTCCTTTAGATCTTCATCTGATTCTACTTCTCTTGGGTCGATTTTTATCTCGACCTTCTTTTCACTATCATCTACTTTCTTACCTTTGTCCTCAGTTTCTGAGATATATTAGGACATACATAATAATAACACTCAAGTTAATAAGGAGTGACACCAATCACACTCTAATTGACACCATATTAGTAACTTTGACAATTTTAATACCATGTAATCATTTTTCTCAATTCAATTAAACTAGGTTTCGACCGAGAATTGGCTAAACCTGTAGTTCTGAATCCAATAAATGTAACACTCATTTCCCATACGTTTCCATACACAAGTTATAGGTGTCACATAACTTTTAAAAACATTCACACATTTGTAAAACCTATATTTTTTTTTTTTGAAATTTAAAACCAAAAACATTTTAATTCAACAATAAAACAGTCGTTAAAACCTATTACCAGAGTTATCACTTTAAATACATTTTAGAGCAATTTTTCTAAATTTTGATTACATACAGTAATTTTTTTTCAAAATAACCTGATTTTCCTACTGTTACTAATGAGAGTCAACATTAGAATGATGATAACTGCTACTGCTCTAGTACCCGACTAGTCTTTATTGTTACCTACGTGTGAAATCAACACACGTTAAGTATATACTTAGTGAGACATAATATTATGAGAACATTAATGTATACATAAATATAATTTGGTTATTTGGTTTTGAACTAATTCATATCATCCATAAAGATTAGATAAGTCCCTATTATTTAAATCAAATTTCTTTCATACTATCATCGTAAGCATTCTTGGTATTTCTAACATACTCTTCTTTCTGTAAATTTTTCCATTATTCTTTAGTCATTAATTTCATTTAGGGCATCCTTTCATGCCTTTAATGCACCGTTATGCATTTGATTTATGGCATCCTTTCATGCTTTTAATGTACCATTATGCATTTCATTTATGGCATCCTTTTATGCCTTGAATGCACCGTTATTCATTTCATTTATAGCATCTGTCGCAACCGTCTTTCTGTTGGGCCCCGGAATTGGGCTTCGACTTAGGAAAATGGATTAGGAGTCGCCATCGATCATTTATTTTAAAGCAAATGGGTTGACCGGACACCCTATTTCTTACCTGATCTGCGTCTTACCAAAGATGTGTCGGATTCGGGAGTCGGTTACAGTCAAGGAAAGGTTAGCACCCTTGAACTGCCCTTTCGGTACTACGTAATTTCCAGTTGTCTTTGATTAAGAAAATGTAAGTTAAATTAAAAGATAAAATGACGATCCAAATTACTCACCTCTAAGGTTTGGAAAACGAACCCTTAAATAATCAAGAAAAGTGTTATAAAAACAAAAATGATGAAGATAAATTGAAAATAAAGAAAATGAAATAAAGAAGAGATAAGTAAATAAATAATTAAATAAATACTAACAAATATGGACGAAAAGTAAACAACACAGTTGATATGGAGATTATGAAAATAAAAGGAATATATATAAAAAAGACAATGATAAGATAATAAATAAATAAATAGGAAAAATGAATCAATGAATAATAAAATAAAAAAAATAATAAACAAAACGAAGGGAAAAAGGATAAAAAAGGAATAAATACATATGCTTGTAAACTAAAAATATAGAAAGAAAAATATTAAGAAATAACGTAATATATATATATATATAATATAACATATAATTAAAATAAGTAAATAATAAAATAATAAAAATAATGTTTGGGGCTTCTTATGTGGTAACAGCTAACAGCTTCAACATCGTAGTCCTTAGGATATGGGGATTCTTTTCTTAGATCATCATGGTCGGCTTTGTCTACCATCAGCTGACCAGGCTCTTTAATGTTACAATCTTGCTTCCATGTGGTTAAATCCACTTCATCGAGTCCTTCATGACTTAATTTCATGTTTGTGAAAATGCTTAAAAATGTAGATGAAGATGCAAAAATGCAAAATGCAAGAATGCATAAAATGTTCGAGGCATTGATCCAAAAAAATGTCCATTATTATAAATAATCTTTACTTAGACAAAAATGTTTTATCGTGTAAGAGACATAAAAACGATCAAAGGTACATTCGGACTAAATCCTCTAGACCCCGAACAACTTCTAGTAGGTTGATAAGTCTTATGTCTTCATCTGTCACTGGTTGTATGCCTTGTCGGACCATTCCAGCTTCCCTTGCCAGGCCGTGTAGATGACGAGCTGCCTTCTGTACTTGATCCAGGAAGTCTTGGATGACTGCGTCTCTGGCCTTCACCCTTTATTGTGCTTGCTCCCAACGGAAACGCCACTGTAAACCTCCATCGAAGAGCACTATCTGAAGCTTACTCACTTTCTTCTTGAACCCATCTACAATAACTTCTAACTCAGCTATTGTTTTGCCATCTCTCTCATGTTGTTTCTCCAGATCAGTCATCTGGATTCTCAAGCATTGGTTTTGATGCTGACTGTCTGCTAAGCACCTCTGGGCAGTCTTCATCTGTTCCTTCCAAGTTCTCTCATCAGGCCCTCTGAACTTTCTTTTCAGGCTATGAGCTTCATCTTTCCAGTATTCAGAAGCCACTTTCAACTTGGAGTTATCCTTGACTTTATCTTGATACCCATTTCTCAAGTCTTCGAGCTCAAAACAGACTTTTTTCTGTTATTTTTCAAGTTTGTCCGCTCGATCTTTCTGAGAGTCGACATCTAGCTTCCACTGATAGCGCTCAGCTTCAAGCTCCTTTACCCTCTACTTCAGCTCGTTATTCATAGCTTCAAACTCTGTCTTGGCTATCTCAAGTTCAAAAAAGCCGGGCCTGAGATGTTCTTCCAGGGTTGGGTGTTCTCACAGTCTGGCACCGGGATATTGTCATTTTTTCTCAATCTTTGCCACTCCACATAGTCCGGATTAAGCATGTTTTTGGCAGCTACAACATCCATCCGGAATACTTTCTTCCATAAATTGACTGCTTCCATGATCATCTTCTTATAGTTGTCACCGTGATACTCAAACTCTGATCTGGCTAGTCCGCATGTTGCTGGGACAAACTGATGTGCCCTATACTATCTAAGTGCTAACAACGGAGCATACCCAACTGCACCCCAAAGTCCAAGTAAGGTCATAGTGTCGAAGTCCCCACATCGAAAAAGAACGTCACTGAGGAACAACCAAGGGGTTCTCCAGGTAATATCCTGATCTTGGAGATGAGTGAAGACTTTCATCCATTTCTCTTTTGAAGTGCCTTCATGCCATTTCATGGTGATGAACTCTCTCAAAGGTGAATACGTAGGCAACCCCATTAGTCTTATAGAAGTGGCTGTGAATCCAGACTTGAAGGAGCTGAACTTACCCAATGAATCTACCACTGCCAGCTCTTCGGCAATGGTTGAGAGACCGAAAGGTCTCGGCTAAGATGGTCGGTACTGGGTTGACTCGTTTCAAAAGTTGCTCAAACAGTTCCACCACAGCTGTATCAATGTACCCCAAAGTCTTCGAGAATATAATCAGGCCATACAGACCCAGTGCAAACATGTTTATTTCCTTCCACTCATCGGGATGGTCCTTCATCAATTGCTTGATATGAAGTCAGGAAATTCCTTCCCCACTGTCTTTACATCGAGCTCGGTCTGTTACCCATCTTTCGTCAACCCCATCAACCTTGGCTAGTGCACTCTTAAAAGGCTAACTTTTGATGTGTTTAATATAAGCTCACTCCATTCTGATATTTTCACAGTGCAACAGTGTAATGTACTCTTCAATGGTGGGCACCATGTCCTCATGATTAAAAGTGAAGCAACTGTATCCCGGGTTCCAGAACTGAACCAAGGCTCTGATCAAGGGCTCATCAGTCTTGATTTGAAGTAATAATACAATGTCACTGTACCATTGGCTGAACTTCTATTTCTGATCATTCTTCCAACTGCCTCAGATGTCCCGAAGCTCTTGCACGTCGTTCTGCTTTAGGTTGATAGAGGCGTAGCTAACCAGCTCTGACACATAGCTTCCTTGAAGACTATCTCCATTTCCTTCTGAGTCTTCTCGGACCATAGTCGTACCTCTGGGTTTTTTAATCTCTTGTATTACAACACTTTTATCCATTAATTCAGATTATTTTATGTAATAAACACCTTTTTAGGGATCAATGGCCTCTTGTTATAATACAAATGCTTTAAAAACAAACACAAAGGCAAACAGTTAGTAAAATAAAAATAAAAAAATAAAAAAAAATAAAAAAAATAAATGGCAAGAAAAAACATAAGAGAAAAAAACATGGTTAGGAAAGAAATGTCATAGGTTTTGGAATGTGGTTTTGGGGTAGGCTCTATTTCTTCAAATTCTCCCGGTTTAGGTTCTAAAAAATGGTACCCGAGTTCTACTTACTAGTGCACCCTTGGGCTTACCAGACCCTTAGTCCTAAACCCATCACAGACTTGTGTGGACTAAGTTAAACTCGAGAGGACACATTCCCTTATGTCTATGTGGAGAATAAATTCACACGAAGACATAAGGTATATGAATCCCGAAGGCTACTTACTTGGCATATACGGTGAATAAATTCACACGAATGTGTCACTTTTACCCCCACTTAAAACGGGTTCGGAGCTCAGTTTTAGAGCCTTGAATGAAAAAGTTTGGAAAGCTGAAATTACTAGAAAACGGTCAGTTCAACTATTTACTCGAAAAAATATAATCAAAGGTAAGTAATAAGGATTGAAATGTTACCTTAAAATTTAAACTTACCCTTTTTGTTAAAAAGACAACTGGAAATTACCCTAGCCTGACTCACTTACCTGTGTCCCCAGCGGAGTCGCCAAGCTGTCGCAACCGTCTTTCGGTTGGGCCCCGGAATTGGGCTTCGACTTAGGAAAATGGATTAGGAGTCGCCACCGATCATTTATTTTAAAGCAAATGGGTTGATCGGACACCCTATTTCTTACCTAATCTGCGTCTTACCAAAGATGTGTCGGATTCGGGAGTCGGTTACAGTCAAGGACGGGTTAGCACCCTTGAACTGCCCTTTCGGTACTACATAATTTCCAGTTGTCTTTGATTAAGAAAATTGTAAGTTAAATTAAAAGATAAAATGACGATCCAAATTACTCACCTCTAAGGTTTGGAAAACGAACCTTTAAATAATCAAGAAAAGTGTTAGAAAAAAAAAACGATGAAGATAAATTGAAAATAAAGAAAATGAAATAAAGAAGAGATAAACAAAAAAATAAATAAATACTAACAAATATGGACGAAAAGTAAACAACACAGTTGATATGGAGATTATGAAAATAAAAGGAATATATAAAAAAAAAAGACAATGGAATAAGATAAATAAATAAATAAAATAGGAAAAATGAATCAGTGAATAAAGAAAATAAAAATAAAATAAATAAACAAAACGAAGGGAAAAAGGGTAAAAAAGGAAATAAATACATATTAGCTTGTAAACTAAAAAATATAGAAAGAAAAATATTAAGAAATAACGTAATATATATATATATATATATAATATAACATATAATAAATAAGTAAATAATAAAATAGTAATGATACATGTATATACATAACAACAAAGGAAATAAATAATAATAATATACAGGAGTAATATCAAATATATACTATAATGTAATATTAAATAAAATAAGAAGAAAATTGAAATTCAAATCTAGAAAACGGACTAGAATGTAAAAATAGAAAATCGAATGACAAATTTTGGAGCACTTTGAGGATGAATTGGGATTTCAGGGTGGAAATTAAATCCTTTATAAACGAGGGGATCAAGAGTGAGATTACCCCTTTTTCACACCCATTCCGAAAATCAAAGTATTTTCTCAAGAAAAGAAGCCTCGGGGACTAGATCTATAAAAATAGATCCCGAAAAATGCCCATGTTCATCGGAAAAAATTGTTTTCTTTGGTGTTATTCGAATACAAAATGTAACGAGACACAAGCATGCAAGCGTAAACTCGAAAAAGGTATTATATTTACCTTGTATTTCTCTTCGAAAACTTGCAGGAAAAAAAAAACTCTGATTTCACTCTAAGATTGCTCGTAATTTCTGCTTGTATTTCGTATCTCCATTTGTGTGTTACAAATGATATGGATTACATGTATTTATAATGGAAAAAGTAGACTATTTTTAGAATCCTATACAAAATAGACTTCTAACGCTCTTTGGTTACTGTGAAAATTGGCTGCAGGAGGAGTCTTCGGGGAGGAGACATGTGGCGCTGGAAAATTATTGTCTACAACATCCTTTCATGCCTTTAATGCATCATTATGCATTTCATTTATGGCATCCTTTCATGCCTTTAATGCATCGTTATGCATTTCATTTATGGCATCCTTTCATGCCTTTAATGCACCGTTATGCATTTCATTTATGGCATCATTTCATGCCTTTAATCTTTTATTTTAGAACATTTTCTACTCTAATAATTATTCATAATATCAAGTAACTCTTTCAATTCATTATAAACTATATAGTTTGTACACATAGTGTCCATACGGAAATTCATAAATTTATTATAAATTTCTTAGTTTTTGCACACACAGTGCCCATACGGAAAATTCATAAACTTATTATAAATTTCTTAGTTTTTGTACACACAGTGCCCATACGAAAATTCATAAACTCATTATGAATTTCTTAGTTTTTGCACACAAAGTGTCCATTTGGTAATCACCATACATATATTAAGCAATCATACATCTATGACTATCATAACATATAGGTACATAATAAATGCACTCACCTGACTTGCCTCGCTATTATATCAAAACGCAAATCTGACTTCTCAGCTACTTTATATTTGCCTTTCATTTTGCTTGACTCGGGATTTTAATTACGATCTACACAAGTTCCATTAAAGACATATATCATACTAAATGTTAGTATATTCCCTAACATTTATACTTTAATAATATTCACAAGTACTATTATTTAAATTTCTATAACAATTTCAGCTTATCTTATAATTTTTGTCTCAATGGTATCGGTACCCCTACCATGGTATCGATACTACTGTATTGTGGTACCGATACTCCCTTATAGTATCGATACCATTTCTGAATTATTTAATCAATGGTATCGATATGTTCTCCATAGTATCGATACCATTATTTATTTAGGGAAATTTAGGTTCTTTTCATTGTGTCAATATTATTTCTATTAATTAGTGTATCTAACATTAATGAAAAGATATTAGGGTTTTTTTCTTTTAGGGTTTTTAAGGGCCTATAAATAAACACTCTTATTTTGTAATGAGAGGATTGTAACTTGGAAGCTACGAGCAATAAGAGAATACCTTTAATTAAAGGTAATTTATTCTTTTGTTTTTGTTTTTTTCTAGTTATTTTGTTCAACTATCTTTTTGTGTTTTCTTTTTTCTTTTAAAAAACTTTATCATAGGAGAGAAAACCAAGGAACAAGGAAAAATGGCTTTTAAATAAATCTTTGTATATTTAGCAATCCTTGAGATTCTCAATTAAAATTGACGATCGTTTTTTTTGTTTAAATCAATCACAGTCTTATTTTTTACTCCAAAAAAACTTCGTTAAACGAGAGAGAATCGAGAAACAAAAGTAAAAGTGCTTTTAGATAAATCTTTATATTCCTCCTTGAGGTTTTTTCAGTGAAAATCAATGGTGGATCTTGAATGAATTTCTTTACCCTTTATTTTATTTTGATTTATTTTTTTATTTTTGATTTAATGACCCAATCTAAATTCTTATGAAATCTGCATGTTTCTCGCAGTTAGGAGATGATCATTGTCCTATAACTTCATTTTAAAAATTTATTTTAGTCATATTATTTACAATTATTTTAATTTGCTTTAAATTAACCTTCAATTTATTTTTAATTATATAATTTTTAAATTCACTTAATTTATATTTTACCATTAATATTATGTTATTATTACGTTTCAATTACTTTCAATTTTATTTATTTTGTTTCCATCTTTTTTACTTTATTCTATTTTAGTTTTCTTTTTCTTTTCATTTTCATTGTGACTACTATTTTTGGTTTCTAATTAAAACTTCCCTTTTATAATTTACTTATTAATATTATTTTCATATTTGTTTTGATTCCAAATTTACATTTCAATTCAATTTTTTCCATTTTCTAAGAGATTTAATATCCATGGCTTTCGCCACTTCTTTTATTTGTTTTGAATTTTTTACTTTTTTATTCTTTACTTTTTTATTTAATATATCAAGGAATCTCCTTTTTTTAATCTAATACTTTATTTTCTAACATTAATTAGTTGTACCAATGGTATTTCTTTTATTTTGTAATATATTATGTCTTTTAATTTTGCCATTGATTCATTTTTTATTTTGGTACCGGTGACCCTTTTACTTCATATTTGCATATTAGATCCTATTTTTTTAAACCTCTTAATTTATTTTATTTTACAATAATCAATCTTCAAAGGTAAGTAGTTCGGATCGAATCTTTAAATTTTCACCTAAAATACAATTTTCACAATTAAGACAATCGGTTAATCATGTTAGTACCAAAAGGCCATTATGGGGAGTGCTAATCCTTCCTTGATTATAACCGACTCCTGAGTCTGACCTTTCTCCGGTAAGATTTAGATCCGTTAAAATGGCAAGTTTAAGGTTCATGATCTACCTAATTCAAATATGATCGGTGATGACTTCATCATTTGATTCCAAGTCAAAACGAGAACTCGGGACCACCCAAAGGACCGTTGAAATAACTTGGCAATTCCACCATGGACATATAGAGGAAGCGATAATAGCTCACCGACTATTCAGAGGATGATACAGTCATCTCAAAGGGGTTGGAGATCTTTTCAATAAGGAGGTAGTTCCGCTTCTGGACCACATAGTAGAGGTACCGTCAAATTTGTAGCCAACGGTTGCCTCTCCTCAGAATGAAGTCATAGCTCATGAGGACTGTGAGGCCACTGTTGTCATCTTAGATATCTTTATAGTTTTTAATACGTTTGTTACTGCTTTAGTCGATCCCAAATCAACCAATTCCTGTATTTGTCATGGTCTTATATGAGTGAGTGGTATACTAACTGAGGACATAAAAGTCAAGGTTCAGATTTTGAGTCCTTTAGGATGAGATGTGTAACACCTTTAGACCGATATGTTAGATCCGATTCATTTTGAGGTGTCACATCAGAGCCACTGGAGCGACCCACAATAAAAATATGGGAAAAATAAATTCTTTCTTATATCATTTAAAAATAATAAAATAATTTATAACTATGAACACAAGTCCATAAAATCATGCATATATTTACAACATAACCCAATAATACATAATATCAAAATAAGTCTCATACACTGATATAAAACCGAAATGTGACATACATGCCCAATGATTACATTTGTACTATAATATGCAAGAAGAACAACTCTCAATACTAAGGTCGAAAACTGCACAAGATTGGTTCTTTAATCTGGAATGGTAAATAACAGAGTGGGCTTTGAGAAGCTCAGTAATACAAAACTACCAGATGGTGCTAAAGGACTAGTAACTATATGGTGCAACATGAAGTTTTCCATAGTTATCAAAGCATATACAGGTCATAGATATGAGTTTGAGGTTCCACTGATTAACTCCCTAGGTGATAGATAGGAAACTTATAATTCTTAATGAACATTTTAGAGAGAGACAATTTCTTAAAATTAAGTTGAGAGGTCTATTGTGGTCTAGTAAAATCAGAAAAATAAGTGTACATATAGTTAAAACAATAGTAGTATATTTTAGCAAAAAAAAAAAAAAAGATTTTGAAAATCACATAATACCCTCCACTCGTACATCGATATGCAGTTCCCCAGAACTACATCCATAAGGACTTACCCTAGGCCCATTGGGTGTAGGAGCCAACCTAAGAGAGTACCTCGGGGACTTAGAACCTACCCAAGGGATAACTTGGGGCCTAAGAGCCTACCCAAGGGTCACCATAGGTCCGTAAAGATTTATCAGCTTGATCAGAGCTGAACCTTCATACTCCAGAATCTTACCTAGACAATATCCAGTAAAACAATTCATATAGTAAACATCCATGATCCATAAATTAGACGTATTTATATTTTCCAGTAAAACAAGTAACCAAATAGCACATATCGGGTAACATAGTTCATAAATGATCAATTATAAAATCAAGATATTAATCAGATAAAACATTCATATTTCTGATAAGATAAAACAATCATATATATCATAAGGAATGCACTAGAGGATTCATATATTTTTTTAGAATCACTAAATAATCAAGAATGAAATAGAACTTCTGCAAATTGATTGGATTTCAGAAACAAGAACCTTATGTAAAGTGTTCAACTACCAACAAATCTAATCGGACATTTAGAAATTGATACTTCAGAATAATTTATGACTTTTGGTGCATTAGAAATGTATTAAGAAACCTTACATCAGAATTATTTCATATTCATATATAACTAGAATGATTCCATTATTTAGGCTATTAGGGGTATTTCAGTCATTTATCTAGCAGGAGAAAAGTTGGTAATTTGGTCTAATGAGGGTAAAACAATAAATTTATAGTAGTATAGATTTATTATCATTTATCAGCTCTTTAAATTCCATCAAACAATTTAGACTTTAGTAACGTGGTATTTACCGATTATTCAGACAGAAACACTTCATTTCTTGCTATCGACTGCATAATATACTTGAATAGATCACTTCAATAAACCATCATTAAACGTGACTCGAGGAGGCAAACATGTATTATGATAATATTATTAATTTCGATATTGTAACAGTATCCATAATGATCGACACTGCTTAAGTTGTGCTCCAAGACTTTTAGAGGTAACAATTCACTTGTGCTTATTGATTTTTTCTATAGTTTATGCAATGAAATCAACTTATTTCTACGTCATGAGGGTATTTAGGTTCTTTGGGGTCCAAGGGAATTTTGGTCATTTCAACACTAGGGAATAATCGAATCATTTCAAATACTTTATTGATGTGTCGTGCATTCAGTAACCTAGTCGTCCAACGATCTTCAAAAACCAAGAGATCAATGTATTTTGAATTCTAAAGGTAGAAACTAATTTTTAAGGTTTTCAAACAGACCAGGAACTCAATCGGTGATTCAAAGTTCAAATTAATCAAACTATGAGTTCTCAAGTCGTTTCCACTATCATGATCATCATTAGTCCCTTATATACTTTAACGATATTTTCGTCATTCATTTTTTATCCAAGTATTTTTTGAATTTAACCCTTAATGAAAATAATCAAATTTACAAATCATTTGGTTAATTTAGTTACCAATTAACCTGAACTGAAATTGTTTCTTATTAATCTTCTAGTTCCTTACACAGTAAATCGAGTCTTATTCAGTTTACTTCCTTTAATACAATTTAGTTCAAGTGCATCAATATGACTCTATTGACAATCATTTCAATAAAACATTAACTACTTATCAAATGAAAGTATGTATAGGGTAGTAAAGTATTACCTCAATTAGTAATACCCCAACCACTATCCGACCCAGATACGAATCTCAGGTGTCACATTGACTTTTCAAATATGTACATTTATAAAAACTATGGGAAATTTAAACTTTTATTAACATAAAACTTATATTTACATACTAAATTTCAAACCATTACAAAATTATCAAAGCATGCATACTTCACGACTCTATTTACATGTCAACATATCTATTACATAATCAAAACATCCTATGTAAAATACTTTTAATCTGATCGTCACGCGGAGATATGTTGCTCTACTGCTCCTAAAAACGATCTTCTTATTTTCTAGTACCTACTTGTAAACCACTTACACGCTAAGTAATAAAATTAGTGAGGGGTAAACATATAATAAAGAATTTCTATAAATATGAACATGCAATCTATTATCCAATACAAATATGCTCGTCATATCCTAAATTAATCATACCATATATACATCAATGAAATAATAAACATATTAAGATACAATCATGTACAACTCTTTATGTCATTTATAGCCCATGTACATTACTGAGAAGTCAAGGTATACTAGTACTATGAGGTTGTGCACATATATGCTGTCACCACAGCTCGTATAAAATCCACTAAGTGGTATATGAAATCTGTGTCCCGAAAGACCTATCCATATGTTCTAGAGAACATAGGTAAACTATCCATATGTCTTGAAAGACATAGGTAACCATCGACTCTTGGTATGCCAACTATACGTATAGCTCTCCTAACACTTAACATGGAAATTCTCTTTTATATCATTTCACATAGTCATATCTCATATGCTCATAGCTTTTATCATATCATTCACATCGCATAACTTATCTTTTGTGATCATGAAATCACATAACTTTGAATCATAATTTCATATAACTCATATAATCCTTTCATATAGTTCATATCTTATTGTCACATATTGCATATCACATATACTATATTCACATACTTCAATATCCTTGGACTTATTTCACTTTATTACATTAAAACATAGACGTGTAATCTTATGCCCTATCAATACTTATCTGTTCATATAATCTCATTTTACCTTATAAGTAAATACAACTTATTTTATCTCACTTTTCGATTTATTCACCTAATTATTTATATCAGTTCACATGGTTTATTATACAACTTATATCACCTTTTCATGTATTACACATATCTTGTCACATAACTTATATCACATATACACATTCATATTACATATTCATATAAGTTTATGGCTTTTTATCACATATCATGTAATACTCTTATGGAATCTCATTTTTCATTATCATATATCTCATATCACATGGCTCTTAGTAATATTTTCATATGTTCATAAAGTCACATAGTTCATTTCACATAACCTCTTATGTTCAGATCATATAACATATAAACTCCTAGTTTCTTATCCAGTATATCATATAATATGCTGGTAAAGTCTCATAATCCACTTAAACATATCGACATTCCTATATCTTTTTGACATTTGTATACTAATTTATGTCAATATCTATTAACATATATTTTATTCTCACTTTTCATTTAATCACATAGACTTATTCATATAATTTATACCTTGTTATCATAACTATTTATATCCTTATCACACCAAATAACATAACCTCTATAAATCTATCCATGTATTCAAGCATGCATAATAGTCATATCAACCACATATACTAACATTCATATATTTATACAATCAAATATTGGAATTAGACTCATCGCTAGTCTTATTTTCATACACATCATTTACAACTAGTATGCAATCACCTTAGCCTTGTTTGAATTGATTCTAATTCTTCGATTACTCTAGAACAAAGTCACGTTCAATAACTACATAATTATACATTGATACATATAAGTATTCTACTTGATATACTCTAATCTTTCATTTCCTACACTAAAGGAAAAGCTAATTTTATTTCTTGTTTAACGTAGGTATCGATACACTCTATAGGGTATCGATACATCCCTTAACGTGTGTATCGATACGTTACCTATGTATCAGTACACAAATTACATTCGAAGTTTTCATTTTAAGGGGGTATCGATACACTGCCTATGTATTGGTACCCCTTGAATATCTTTCTGCATTTTACTCCTGATGTATCGGTACCTATTGAAAGGGAAAATCACTTCATTCTAGCTCAATTGTGCCATAGTTCAATCCCTTTTATATCCTTAACTTACATACACCTACTTAAACAAATTAATACTCATTTGATACCTCTTTAACTTCAAAATCTAATCATCCACATAGCATTCAAGAATCATGCTCAATTTTCAACACTTTCTAAATTCAATTCTAACACTTCATACTTCTTAATTAGGTTGATGACAAGTCAAATTTGGTCTAGAAATCTAATAACTATCTTCCTACCAAGATTTCATTTATTCACTTACTTTCTTTAATCCTTCCTATCCCTTTCCTCTTGTTGTTTTAGGACAAATTAAGCTTTCCTTAAGCTTAAGTGTCACTTGATAATTAAAACCAAACTTAAATTTTAACTAACAATCCACTAATCAGATCTCTCACCTTTGCTCTTGGCTTTCACGCATGAAGAAGAGATGATAAGAATAGAACTCTGGAAGCTTTCTTATTTCCTTCACTTCCACGTGTAACACATATATATAACCCCACTCAATAATTATCTTACTATCAAATTACCATTTTTCCCTTCTTTGATATTTAATCCTATACCAAAATTTCAATATAAGTTCACGTACTTTTCAATTTATCTACTTTGACCAAAAATTATGAAATATTTCAATTTAGCCACTAACTCGATATTGAGGATGTTACAAATCACCTATCTTTTAAGAAAAGCCATCCTCGAATTTTCACTTACAAACCCAGATGAAGATATTGTCTACACATCTCCTATTCATATTCACATATTACCTCTTCAATTGATCTCTCTTGTAATAATAAACTTAACTTTCATTACTCTAATTCTTCCACTACCTTTTTCCTTTATTCATCCATAACCTTTAGAAATAACACACCTGCCCTTAATACTTAAACCAAAGAGAAAATAATCCTTCAATTATATTTTAAATTTGCTTAATACACATAACCAATTCCTTATCTCTCTGACTACGTCTACTTAACTAAGAAATACAATCTTAAGTTTTCATTATAGAAGATTAAGACATACTTTTTCCGAAATTAAACAATCTTTCTATAACACTTTACATCCTTTTTTCTTACTTCTATATCAACTTATAATCCATACTTCCCTATAACCCTTGTCATATTGGTTCTTTTAAATTCCATGTTTATCGTCTTAAACTTTTCTGTCAATCCTTAACTTCCGTCTACATGCCAATTTTTTATCTCTAATGCTCTCACTATCATATTACTTGCCAAACTAGAGTTTAAACCTTCATTCTACTCTTCATATATCTATTCTTTCCAGTTTAAATAACTCATTCTCCATTTACTTAACTTATCAAACCTTTATTCTTACTCATACATAATACAATTTCTTTGATTCAAAATTAAGCATTCCATCTACCTTGGTTTTCTAAACTAATCATTGATGTACACCTTCTTAAGCTTTCCCAAAACAAACAATCAACATTTGCATGATAGCAGTATCACCTATATTTTTTCAATATTATTTCAAATCCCTTGTAGAGTAATTCCATTGAATTAGCAGGGAATTCAATTCCCTAAACCCAAATGAAATACCCTCAACTTATCTTATTTACTCAAGTATTATGCCCTAGTAGTAACTTCTAATTCAATTCTCAATTCTCTCACCAATTTACTACTACTAATATATATATATACAAGCCCATATCAGCTAACCTCATCACGCATTTATCATACAATAGAGAAGTACTTGCAATTATCTCTGGATCATCCTGGTCTTAATTGATCTTAAGGTTATACACTCGAGCAGTGGAGTGAATTTCATACTGAGTAGAGGATTATGGTTGACTTCTACCTCTATCTCTTCCTCTCTATGACATCGAAACAGATCGTTCCGACTGTACAGACTCTCCTGTTCCCAATGGACACACACTATCATGAAATATCCTGTTTCCCCACATCGGAAACAGGCTCCAGATTTAACTCAACATGTCCCACCATGATATCTTCCATAAGTCTAACAGTGTCTCTTTTGTGCTCTTCCATCACCAGACCTTACTGATTGAGTCTACCCAACTCTCATCTGACTTGATCCTCTAGCGGAGGATGCCATCGATTCAGACCTTGCATGGGATCGAAATTCAGAATCTTTGTCTCTCTTGGGTAGTGCAGAACTTGATGAAGTCCCAATTCTTTTAGACGGTTGGGTCTTTGCTCCCTAAATCATTCATTCTGAGCTCTCTCTAGAGCTTTAACATGGTTTATCACCTCTTGAAACGAGGACATGTTTAACACGATTAATATTTCCTAAAGCTTTGGGCGCAAGCCCTCAATAAACCACTTACATGCATCTTTTTCTGTAGGCACCAACTCTGCTTCAAAGTGACTTAATTTGTTGAACTCTCACTCATACACATACACGGTGCAGTTTATTTGCTTGATGAATTGATCTCTTATGTACTTGTG
The DNA here is from genome assembly GCF_006381635.1 of Hibiscus syriacus. Lineage (NCBI taxonomy): Eukaryota > Viridiplantae > Streptophyta > Magnoliopsida > Malvales > Malvaceae > Hibiscus > Hibiscus syriacus. The sequence goes on along the minus strand of NW_024063505.1, from coordinate 1,125,858 downwards.
CTTAAACTCTTCAAGAAACAAATACCATGTTACCCAATCACTGGTGATCCTTAAAGTGACATTCATCCACCAGATTCTCACTTACCCACCAAGCAAGGAGACTACTCCATCTAGCTTCTCCACATCAGAACAGTAGAGTCCCTCTAACATGATCTTTCTATCATTGAGCCAAAGGTCCGCAGCAACAGGACCTTCCTCAGTTTCACCTTTGAACTCTGGAGCTCCTAATCCCTTTAATTTCTTTACAACATTCATCCTCTGAGTTGAGGACGCAAGAGGTTGTAAACGCACTAATACCGCGTCCAACCTCCTGAAGAACATATCTTGATCACCTAAAGGCACTCCAGAAGGTGTTTGTTCTTCACCCTGTATGGCCAGGGCATGTGAATTACTGCTCTCAGCTAATCTATCATCTCCCGCTTCACTTCGGGAGCTATCTTGTCTGGACATCTAATAAGATATAACAAAATATTTCTATTAGGAAAACATCATACTCTTTACTCTTATCAGATCAGAAGTTCTTATTACTATGTTGGCATGTATACTTTTTAAGACACTTTGGACTTCAGTTTCTGCCGATAATCGACTAAACCATAGCTCTTATATCATTAAATATAACACCCCCAACCCGTATCCGACCCGGATACGAATCCGAGGTGTCACATTGTCTTTTCAAACATCTACATTTATAAAAACTATGGGAAATCATAAAACTTATATTTACATAATGAATTTCAAACCATTACAAAATTGGTCAGAGCATGCGTACTTTACGACTCTATTTACATGCTAATATATCTATTACATAATCAAAACATACTATGTAAAATACTTCTGATCTGATTGTCACACATAGATATGTTGCTCTAGTGCTCCTAAAGTCAATCTTCTTATTTTTCAGTACCTACGTGTAAACCACTTGCACGCTAAGTCATAGACTTAGTGAGTCATAGACTTAGTGAGGCATACACATATAATAAAGAATTTCTATAAATATGAACATGCAATCCATTATCCAATACAAATATGCTCGTCATATCCTAAATTAATCATACCATATCTACATCAATGTAAATAATAATACCATATTAAGATACAATCATGTACAAACTCTTTATGTCCTTTACAACCCATGTACATTACTGAGAACTCAAGGTATTCGAGCACTATGAGGTTGTGTACATATATATTGTCACCACATCTCGTATAAATTCCACTAAGTGGCATATAAAATCTGTGTCCCGAAGGACCTATCCATATGTTCTAGAGAACCTAGGTAATTGTCCATATGTCTCGAAGGACATAGGTAATCCTGTCTATATGTCCCGAATGATATAGGTAAACTATACATATGTCTCGAAAGACTTAGGTAACCCTCGACTCTTGGCATGTCAACTATACCTATAGCTCTCTTGAAACTTAACATATGCATTCTCTTTTATATCGTTTCACATAGTCATATCTCATATGCTCATAGCTTTTATCATATCATTCACATCGCATAGCTTATCTTTTGTGATCATGAAATCACATAACTTTGAATCATATTTTCATATAACTTATATAATCCTTTCATATAGTTCATATCTTATTGTCACATATTGCATATCAGATATACTATATTCACATACTTCAATATCCTTGGACTTATTTCACTTTATTACATTAAAACATAGACATGTAGTCTTATGCCCTATCAATACTTATCTGTTCATATAATCTCATTTTTCCTTATAAGTAAATACTACTTATTTTATCTCACTTTTCTATTTATTCACCTAATTATTTATATCAGTTCACATGGTTTATTATACAACTTATATCACCTTTTCATGTATTACACATATCTTGTCACATATCTTATATCACATATACACATTCATATAACATATTCATATAAGCTTATGGCTTTTTTTTATCACATATCATGTAATACTCTTGTGGAATCTCATTTATCATTTTTATATATCTCATATCACATGGTTCTTAGTGATATTTTCATATGTTCATATAGTCACATAGTTCATTTCACATAACCTCTTATGTTCAGATCATATAACATATAAACTCCTAGTTTATTATCTAGTATATCATATAATATGCTGGTAAAGTCTCATAATACTTAAACATCGACTTTCCTATATATCTTATTTGACAGATTTGTATACTAATTTATGTCAATAACTCTTAACGTATATTTATTCTCACTTTTCATTTAATCACTTAGACTTAATTCATATAATTTATACCTTGTTATCATATAACTATTTATTATCCTTATCACACCAATAACATAACCTCTATGAATCTATCCATGTATTCATGCATATATAATAGTATCAACCATATATACTAACATTCATATATTTATGCAATCAAATATTGGAATTAGACTCATCGCGAGTCTTATTTCCATACACATCATTTACAACTAGTATGCATTCACCTTAGCCTTGTTTGAATTAAATCGATTCTAATTATTCGATTGCTCTGGAACAAAGTCACGTTCAATATCTACATAATTATACATTGATACATATCACTATTCCACTTGATATACTATAATCTTTCATTTCCTACACTAAAGGAAAAGATAATTTCATTTCATGTTTAACGTAGATATCGATACACTCTATAGGGTATCAATACATCCCTTAACATGTGTATCGATACACTACCTATGTATCTGTACACAAATTACATTCGAAGTTTTCATTTTAATGGGGGTATCGATACACTGCCTATGTATTGGTACCCCTTGAATATCTTTCTGTATTTTACTCCTGATGTATCAGTACCTATTGAATGGGTACCGATACCCCCTAGTCCATAATTAAATTCTGAGCACAAAAATCACTTCATTCTAGCTCAATTGTGCCATATTTCAACCCCTTTTATAGCCTTAACTTACATACACCTACATAAACAATAAATACTCATTCAATACCTCTTTAAGTTCAAAATCTAATCATCCACATAACATTCAAGAATCATGCTCAATTTCCAACACTTTCTAAATTCAATTCTAACACTTCATACTCCTTAATTAGGTTGATGACAAGTCAAATTTGGTTTGGAAATCTAATAACTATCTTCCTACCAAGATTTCATTTATTCACTTCCTTTCTTTAATCATTCCTATCCCTTTTCTCTTGTTGTTTTAGGACAAATTAAACTTTCCTTAAGCTTAAGTGTCACTTGATAATTAAAACCAAACTTAAATTTTAACTAACAATCCACTAATCAGAACTCTCACTTTTGCTCTTGGCTTCCACGCATAAACAAGAGAGGAGAAGAAAAGAACTCTAGAAGCTTACTTATTTCCTTCACTTCCACGTGTAACACATATATATAACCCCACTCAATAATTATCTTGCTATCAAATTACCATTTTTTCCTTCCATTTTTCCTTTTTTGATATTTAATCCTATACTAAATTTTCAATATAAGTCCCTGTACTTTTCAATTTATCTACTTTGACCAATAAATTCTGAGATATTTCAATTTAGCCACTAACTCGATATTGAGGATGTTACATAATTTTTGAGCCATATCGATCGACCATATAGAATTTAATCGATCGCCCTTGAACTTGATTTCAACGTACCAAAATATGTCAGATACAAAGCAAAATGAATTACGTTAGAAACTAAACTTAATAGGGAAAACTATTTAAATTGAAAGATAAAATGATAAAAAAGAGTTTATTGAGTTCGAATTTGGCGAAACAGACTTCAGATTCCAACTTAAGACGTCGAAAAATATAAAATATTATTTTTAAGAAATGTTAACTTTTTGGTCAACGATAAACATCTTGAATTCGAGCTCGCTAACTTTGATTTCTAGCTTCGAATCTTTTTCTCACGAATACAGACCATCAAATATGTGAACTCAAATCCAAAATAATTTCTCTCAGCATAAAAATATAACTTATTAGAATCAAAATAATAACTTAGGGACTTCATTGGCATAATTAAAGATTAGTAGTACCATATGATCTTTAACTACTAAAATCATGGAATAAAATAATCTTATTGAAACCATTGTGCCATAATCATAATAATTTGGAAGCTAGAAGACAAGGTTAAGCTTTTACAAAAGTTGGATGACTTACCTTGTAATTTTCCCTATCTCACTTCATCAATAATTCTCAAAGCCTTCCAAAATCACGTGCTGTACCTTTCTTCATTTCATATTTTCCTTTCTTAAATACTCTTTATTGAGTGCTCTGCAGAGAAGCCATGAGAGCTTCATCGGTTGGTCACCAGTCACCGGTGATCGTCGTCCCCCACCACCGTCGCTGATGGTTGCCAAAACAAAGAAGTCACCACTTGAACTGCTTTTATCTTCCTAACACGATTCCAACCTCCGATCGATGAAATTCCTCATGGATGGTCTTAGATCAAAATTTTTTCATTCGATTCTTATAATTTTCAACCACTTCAAGCACCACCGTCGACGTCTGATGGCCTTCCATAAAAGATATATTTTTTGTGACGCCGCGACTGGCCTTTTTTACCGTTAGTCTTCACGAGTTATCATCAGGACCATTGGGAAATGAAAACCCAAGTTTTTCGGTGTTTTCCTTCTTTCCTTTCTTCTTTGCCAGAGATTCTTTCATTTCAAATGATATTTTGTTTACTTTTAGTTGCTTGTTTGATAATGGTTGCTAGCCGGGATCATCGTTGCAGGTCGAAGTTGTAGTTATTTCTTGATAGTCTCAACGCCACCGATGGAATTACCGTTATATAGGAAAAAGAAGACCAATCGTAATTGATCTCGCCTCTGGTTCAAAGCTAAACCAGCTTGGCTAGTGTAGGACTACTTTTCTTCTCCCACACGCACAAGTAGAACCCAAAACGAAATATTCTAAAGGCGTTTTTACCCAAAAATCTGATAAGTTTTACTTACCTGTCAGACACCGTTTCAAAATTTTTTATCGATCTAGCATACTTTGTAGTAGTTGGAGTCACATCAACGTAAGGCGGGATCATCATCCACGCCTCTCTGATATTATTACATAAGTTATAAAGGCATGGATCACCATCCGTTCCTTTCATTATTGGATTTGAATTCCTCGAGTTTTAATCTCTACCCTCGCCTATATATAATGCATATTTCAACCATAAATATCACAACATCAATTCCTCTTATATTTGCTTTACCAGTTCCTCCTATATTTGCTTTATCAGTTCGTTCGATCTTTTATTGTAAGGTAACTTTTTTAATATATTATATATATTTTATATATGATATTATTTGAAAAAAAATATTGTACTAATCCTTTTATATTATTTTTTACGGTTATAAAATTGGAAAGTGAGATCATACGTCGAGATATTTTTGTCGATACAGTAACAATATAAAATTATATTATGTAAATTATTTTTAATATTTTTTTAAAAAATATTATGTTATATTTGAATTCTTATACTATTTATTTAATTAGGTGTATTTCAACTATTATTTTTGTAGAAATAAAACTCTTAATCTTTCAAACTCTCAGAATGTCGTGTATTTACGTTATTGTTTACTATGATGGAGAAATTCATGAAGACGAAACCGGCGTCTTGTTCGTATCAAATCATTATGTCAAAATACTCTTCAAGAGAAACATAACTCATGAGGAGTTGATAACGAAAATTTCAAAAAAAGATTTGTTGAGTTAATCGATCGGATGAATCGACTAAGAGGGGGTGAATTGACAATTAAAAATTTCGGTGGAAGCTTTTGCAGAAAATTGAAAATATTTGCATAGCGATTTAGAGTGGTTCAACTTTCTCAACCAAAGTCTACGTCCACTACCTTATCTCTCCACACTGAGGATTTTCCACAAATTCACTAATTTATCTTTCTTTTGAGGAAAAAGAGTAACCTTGCAAATCCCTCAAGAATTATACTCCAAATTCTTGAGAACACTCTCTCCCAAAGAGAAAATTACAAATTCGTAAACTTTACAGAAAAACCTCACAAGGTAGATTGTTTGCATAATTCTAGAAGAAGGAAAGAACACTCAAAGATTAATACAATTGAGCACAAAGTGTGTTCTTGAAAGAAAAAAGAATATTGAATGGAAATAGGCTTGAAATGCTCAAACAAATAAGTATAAGGCTTTCTTATTGATTTTCTCTCAATTCTTGTTTCTTGTTATTGATCAATGGTTCTTAAGCTTGTTTAAATACACCTTGGATTGATTCTGAACGTTGGGGATCATTGGTGAACTCAATAGAGTCATTATGATGTGAATACCATTTAAAAAATCTTTTGGGAGCGTAGGTGTATCGGTACACTATCAAAGTGTATCGGTACACTCAGTGTAAAATTCAAATATTTAGACCGTTGGTGGACTAAATGTATCGATACACCCTAGGTGTATCGGTACACTAATTACATTTGATGTTTCTCGGAGCCTGGAGTGTATCGGTACATAAGCTGTGTATTGGTACCCATATTACATTCGAAATATGGGTGTATCGGTACATATAGGAGTGTATCAGTACATCCCTTTATAAAACATATTTTTGGCTCGATTATGGTTTGAAATACTTTGTAAAATTGGTTAAAAAATATTTTATAATTAAAACACAATTTTACACTTAAGTAAGGATTAAAATTGATATTTGAAAACTTGGAGTAATATTTTTGATATTCGATTAATTTAATCGAATATTATTTTTGAAATCGAATATAAAATCTTAAAATTCATTTTTACTTTATTTGTTATATCGAAAAATCAAAATGTTTTAAACAATCTCCCTCTTTTTTATATAACAAAATATTTTAATAATTTTAGGATTTTCTTGTTGAAAATTATTTTTGAAATCAAATTTGAAAAATTACTCCCCCTTACTTTATTCTCCCCCTTTTTGTTAAATCAAAAAGACTCTATGGAAAATTGTTTTTTAAACAAGTTTATAAGAAAAATAGCCAATTGATTTATATAGATATAACTATAGCTGCTAAGATCACAATCAAGAGAATTGTTAGCCATTAGTCCATAATCAATATTCATAAATGATGTGTAATGATAATTGGTCATAATTTGTCTTAAAATATAAATGATGCATATACTAACATGAAAATTCAATTAAAGTTCAAATAACTAATAATAATCATTCAAACCAAAAAAAAAAATCCAAACATCCAAAGCACACGCATCCAAGTTTAATCATCCAAACACATCAAAAAGGTTTTAACAATAAGTTCAAATTCAACCTATGAAAACTAAGCAAGAGAAGTCTAATCATCTATCGGTGGATCGGGAGGAGGAAAATGTGCTCGTAGAGCAGCCAGTTCTAGTGTGAGCGCATTGATTCTTTCGTTCGTTGCTTCGTTGTTAACTCACATCTCCCGTTGAATTTCCAATTGTTGAGCCCTCATAGCGGTTAAGTGGGACTCTATGGATGCAAACCTCATCTCAAGTGTCTCCAAAAATGATCGAAAGTATGGAGGCATTTGACTTTCTTGCTGGACCGGCTCATCCTCGGGTACGTGATCATCGATATCTCGCATAAGTTATTCAAGCTTTGGATCATCATCAGCAGCCGGTGCCTGTGTAGCTTGTGAAGAACTAGCACCCGGTGTTTTTTGGGTTGATCGAACCCATTGATCCTTTTCCCCGGACCATCCCAATTTCTTCAAGGTTGTGAGATTTATTTGGTTTTTAAGAGAGATGACTACATCAAGCTGGACCCTAAGATTAGATTTAATAAACAAATTACTAAGAAGACAACCGTAAACTAAGGTTTCTATATATTTTGGCGGGACGTTGTTTACAGTTTCTAATAGCTCAGCAAAAATGATTTGTGGCAAATTTATTTTCTTATCATTTTTGATACAATGCATCCACCATAAATCTAAAGCTCCAGGGGTTGAGTATCTACCTCCGGATGGTATAAACCACCAAGAGATGATCAAATGAAGAAAATACTCGTGATGAGTTAACAAGGTACTCGCACTAGCCTTAGCTCTATAGCGGGTAGCCACAATTTCTTTTTCGTTATCTAAACCCTCGTTATCTAAACCAAAGGTGTTAGCGATTGTGTAGGTGGCAGTTTGAGACTCGTTTTGGACACAAACAATATTGGAATAGAAAATACGGACTAATTGGTGATAAACGATAGGTTTGAGTTGAAAGAGTTTATCAAATTTCCATGATCGGAGGGTAGGAATATATTCAAAATTCATATCGATCATGACTTGGATTGAGGGGATACGCTATTCCCAGATTCTATATGACTCGAATAAGTTAACAAACCTATGGTAGAGATCTTCTCAACGACCAGGTTGGTTAAAGCAATAATTACGGATAGTCATATCGGGAACGTTTGGGTTTGGATTTGGAGGTGGAATAGGAGGTCGGTTTTAAGGTTGGTTCGATCGTCTAGAAGATGACCTAGGGCATTTGGACATGATTTTAAATCGGAAAGGATAAGGAGACCTACAATTTAAGAATACATGTATGCAATAATCAATCCCTAAACTCAATTTAAGTCCTCAATATTCAAGGTTCTCTAATAATATCCTAATGGGCAAAATTTGAAAACTATTTTGAAAAACAATGTTTAATAAATCATAATACATATAGTTTTTATGAAACAATCATAATTAAATCAAAAACAACAATTTTTTTAAACAAAGCATTTTTTTATTTAGAAAATTTTGAATTTTTTTGAAAGATATTGTGTTTTTGATGAAATTAGTTGTAGATTATAGTTCTAGACTACAATCTAATAAATGCATGATATCTAATTCAAAAATCAATAAAAAATGGTTTTAGAAGAAAAATATTACCTTGAAAAATTGGGATTTAGTGGAATGTAATGATATTTGCACGAATTTGTTGAGTGTAGAAGGATTATAAGTTGAAAGACGAACGAAATCTGACTTGTATTCGTTGATTTGAAGCAAAGTGGAAATTTGGGTGAGTAGAGAACAAACAGCGCGAAGAGTGTTTTTATTTAAGGTATTGGCAAAATATGATATTTTAGGGATTTAAAGCCAAAAACCCGATGGGTGTATCTGTACACCTTGAAGTGTATCGATACACATTCAAGGAATGTATCGGTACACATTCATAGTGTATCGATACATAGCGAGGATGTATCGATACCTAGGTATCGATACACTTTGCACAAGAATGTCAAAATCTGCTTTTAAATACTTAGAATGCTAAATTAATCAGCTCTAGTTGTATTGGCAACTCATATTTCGAAAATTAACTATGTTCAATCAATAAAATCTACCTTTAAATTTTATTTGAACTTATTATTAATTTTCACTAAAGATCATAAACTCCCCCTAACTATTAGCATATAATGCATTCAAAAATGTTATTATTTAAGCATTTTTCATTTGTTAATTAAAAGTGCTAAAATTATTTTAAACACTAATTCAAGGTAGGTCAGTTAAACCTAATTCTCTCCTAAGTGTCCAAAATCTTTCTTTATCTAAAGGTTTTGTAAAAATGTCAGCTATTTGATGCAAAGTATCAACAAATTCTATAACTACATCTCCTTTAGTGACATGATCTCTAATGAAATGATATCTAATTTCAATGTGCTTTGTTTTAAAGTGTTGGATGGGATTTTTAGTGACACAAATAGCACTAGTATTGTCACACTTGATAGGAACGGTACCAACTTCAATTCCATAGTCTAAAAGTTGTTGTTTCATCCATAAAACTTGTGCGCAACAACTACCCGCTGAAATGTATTCCGTTTCAGTGGTAGATAACGCAACACTATTTTGTTTCTTTGAAAACCAAGAAATCATCATATTTACTAGGAATTGACAAGTACCAGAGGTGTTTTTCCTATCTATTTTGCATCCTACATAATCTGCATAAGAGAAGGCATGCAAGCTAAAGCTAGAGCCTCTAGGATACCAAAGTCCTAAACTAGAAGTGTCCTTAAGGTATCTAAAGATTCTCTTAATTGCTTGTAGATGTGTTTCCTTAGGGCATGATTGAAATCTAGCACATAAGCAAACACTAAACATAATGTCCGGTCTACTTGCGATTAGATAAAGCAAAGAGCCAATCATATACTTATAAAGTTTAGCATCTACGCATTTACCTCCTTCATCTTTGTCAAGCTTAGTAGATGAGCTTATTGGAGTGGCTTGGGGTTTGACATTTTCCAATCCAAACTTCTTGAGCATATCCTTGACATACTTTGCTTGATTGATGAAGATATCATCTTTTCCTTGCTTGATTTGGAGCCCCGAGAAAAATGAAAGCTCCCCCATCATGCTCATCTCAAATTCACTCTGTATTAGCTTAGAAAATTCTTGGCAAATAGCATCATTAGTAGAAGAAAATATTATATCATCAACATAAATTTGAACTACTAATAAATCTTTACCTTTTCGCTTTAAAAACAATATAGTGTCAACCTTCCCTTTTGAAAAACCTTTTTCTATTAAAAAAATTGACAATCTTTCATACCAAGCTCTAGGATCTTGTTTTAAACCATATAAAGCTTTTGTCAACTTAGAAATATAATTTGGAAAGTTTGAATCTTCAAAACCAGGAGGTTGTTCCACATACATTTTTTCTTTTATAAAACCATTTAAAAATGCACTTTTAACATCCATTTGATATAATTTAAATTCATTGAAACATATAAATGCTAATAACATTTTAATTGCTTCCATCTGAGCTATGGGAGCATATGTTTCATCATAATCTATACCTTCTTCTTGAGTATAGCCTTGAGCAACAAGTCTAGCCTTGTTCCTCACTATATCACTACTTTCATCAAGCTTATTCCTAAATACCCATTTAGTACCTACAGTAGATTTATTACTAGGCATTTCAACTAATGTCCATACTTTACTTATCTCAAACTGATTTAACGCTTCTTGCATAGCCATAATCCAATTTTCATCATTTAATGCTTCTTGGATATTCTTAGGTTATATGCATAAGATAAATGCAACATAATTACATACGTTCCTAAGAGAAGATTGAGTAATTACCCCTTTGGATGGATCAACTAAAATCTCACCATCCTTGACATAATTGTACTCTATTGGGTATGAAACTTCCCTTTCTTCAATGGTTAGATTCTTGAAGGCATCTTGAGTTTCTTCATCCTTCACTTCTTCCTTTGATGATAGTTCTCCAACGTCATGTCTAACTTCATGTGTATTTACAATACCTACGTCATCATCAACACAACAATCCTTCATTGGAAGGGGATTATGTTGGGATTTTGGGAAGCTCGAATCGACAACCGGAATGGTTCGCCAAGAGGGGTCGGAACAGTTTTTATGTTTAGGGAGTAAGGAGATTGAAAGATAAAGAATTGTACATTGATTTATAGTAGTTCGACTTCTCAACCAAGTCTACATCCACTACCTTAGCTCCTCACTAAGGATTTTCCAACAAATTCACTAATTTGTTCTTTCTTTTTCAAGGACAAAGAGATAACCTTTACAACTCCCTAGTTTTTCACGGGTTAAACTAGAACCTTTCCCTAGCTTTTACACGGGCTTAGCTAAACCTTTCCCCTTTACAAAGGATAGAAAAGTAAACAAGAAACCTCTCTATGGTAGGTGTTACAAGATTGAGCTCACAAGAACAAAATATTTACAAGAGAAAGATGAATAAGAATGAAAACTCTTCTCTTGTGTTTGATTGCTTGGATAGTTGTTCTCTTACTTCTTCAAGTGTCCTCAGCTTGTATTTCTAGCTTGAAATGAGTTTGAAGTCGTATATAGCCATTAGCGATGTTTTGGAGTCGTTTGGGGATTATTTTTCTGCTCAAAAAGGCTACCCATAATAGGGGGTATCGGTACCCCTTCATAAATTTAAATTAAACTAGCCGTTGTAGCCAGGGGGTATGGATCCCCTGGGGATATCGGTAACTGGGGGGTATGGATACCCTTTTTGCAATCTGTATTTTGAGCCTTCATGGGGGTATGGATACCCCTGGGGGTATCGGTACCTCTTAACATTTTTTGTCAAATCCGAATTTAATGGACTTTGAATTATTTTGAAACCTTTTGAAAACTTTGAATAGATTCAATTCAAGTCTAAAATATTTTTCCTTTAAATTTGTTATATCGAAACATTCAATAATCTCCCCCTTTTGATATAACAAAACATTTGAAAATTGTTTTTTTGGAAAAACTCCCCTTAATAAAATGTTTATGAAAAAAGATACCAATTGTTAACAAAATGATATCAATTGTTAAAATACCATTGTTACCAATTGTTGGAAATATGAAATGTTAAGTTCTCACTTTTCATTAGGAATTGAATTTTTCAAACCAAACTTCTCCCCCTTTTTGTTATATAAAAATAATTCAATCTTTGAAGTTCAAAATAACTTTGGAGAGTAAGTGGTAAATTTGACATTTAAAATCATTTGAAAAATCAAAGCTTCCCTTAATAAATGCATTTCAAACAAAATTAGCTTTTAGAACTTGACACTTAAACAAAATTGAATTTCAACAAATAAGAACAAACATGTTAGTAGTTCATGAAATTCAATATCCAAGTCTAAATACTTTATGCTATACCAACAGTTGAAATTAAGTACATATGCATAAAGTTTTATAAAATGTTATGCATTTGAAATTTTTTTTATCATTGTTAGAGAGATGTCATTTTCATTTAAACCCACATAAACATTTACATTTAGGTAAAAAAATTTAAAGATTTATAAAACCAAAGTATTTGAAAAGTTGATATCAATTGTTAGAGAGATATCATTTGCATTTAAAGCCAATTTTGACCAAAATTTATTATGATGAGCTAAAAATTATAAAAAAATCATTAAAAATTTAAAATGTTCATCATAACCATTTTTTTTAACATACATGAGATTAAAAACAATGCATAATCATTTAAATCAAAACTCATGCATATAATCCAAATGAGCAACCAAATAATCAAAATCAAAAGCATTAAGCTCAGAGGTTACCCATTCATTTTTCATGTGTGACTAGAGCATCTTGAATATCATCACTTTCATCACCATTGCTCCCACACAGCTACAAGAGACATTTAAGTAGATTTTGATATCCAAATTGCTTTGGATCCTTGAATGTTAGTTTTAATGCCCCTTGTTCCTTTCGGAACCCATACTTGTCTAATTTTAAAAAGTTTTCATTTCTTCAAAGGACATGTATGTTCCTTATGACCATGATAATGACAATGTGAGCATTTTGCCATTTTTAAACATAATAGGTCATTTTTAGAAATTAATTCTTTTTCTTTTGTTAAGCTTTCAAGCTTAACTTTTAAATCAAAATTTTCTTTTTCTAAATAATTTATTTTGATTTTTGAAAGCTCTAATAATTTTTCAAAATTTCATTTTGTTTTTTAATGCCCCTTGTTCCTTTCGGACCATACTTGTCTAATTTTAAAAAGTTTTCATTTCTTCAAAGGACATGTATGTTTCCTTATGACCATGATAATGACAATGTGAGCATTTTGCCATTTTTAAACATAATAGGTCATTTTTAGAAATTATTCTTTTTCTTTGTTAAGCTTTCAAGCTTAACTTTTAAATCAAAATTTTTTTTTCTAAATTTATTTTGATTTTTGAAAGCTCTAAATAATTTTTCAAAATTTCATTTTGTTTTTCAAAATCGACTTTTACTTTTAAAATCAATTCATATTTAATTTTGAGTTTTGAAATTAATTTCGTATATTTGGAATTCATGGTCTCAAATCCCAAATACAACCTATTATAAGCATCTTGTAACTCATCAAAAGTAAATGAATTAAATTCATTTGAGTTAGAAGATACCTCGAATTCTTTATGAGTGGCCATTAGGCATAGGTTGACTACTTCATCATCATTAGAGTCATCTTCATCACTCCAAGCTGCCACATATGCCTTCTTCTTGGAAGATCCCTTCTTTCTTAGAAGGGGACAATCATACTTGACATGCCCCATTCTATGACAATTGAAGCACGGTGGACTTTTATCTTGGTTGATTCAGCTTTACTACCTTGGAAGTCATGAATCTGTTTAACTCTTTTAAGAGCTTGACCATCTCATCTTCTTGTTCATCGTCATCTTTATCCACCTCATCACTTTAATCTTGATAGCTTTCATTGGTGGATTGAAGGTAATGCTTACCTCTTTCTTCTTCATGTTTTTCTTCTCTTCATATTTTTCCTCTTCCTTTAACATCATCTCATGAGTGAGAAGGGAACTAATTAGCTCGTCGAGAGTGACAAACTTTAGGTCTCTAGCTTCGATGATGGCAGTCTTCTTCGATTTCCATGAACTTGAAAGAGAGTAGATCATCTTTCTTACAAGCTTCTCGTTAGGGATTATTTCTCCAAATCCCCTGAGACCGTTGACAATCACGGAAAATCTATCTGTCATAGCTTTGATGTCTTCATCGAGTTTCATCTTGAAGTTCTCGTAGCTATGGTTGAGAAGACTTTTCTTTGATTCCCTCACTTCTTCAATTCCTTCATGAGTGACTTGGAGCTTATCCCAAATCTCTTTGGCGGTTGTATAAGATGAAACTCTCCCATATTCATCCGGTCCAAGAGCACAAAAAATAATATGGATAGCCTTTGAGTTGAGCTAGAACATTATTGTCTCTCCTTCACTCCACAATCTTGAATGAGTGGAAGGTATATTGTGTCCGTCTTCTATGATATTTCATGCTCTCATGTCACTTGCTTGAATGAAGTACCTCATTCTATTCTTCCAATAAGCATGATTTGCTCCATTGAAGAAAGGAAGCTTGTTGACGGGTTACGAATCCATAATAGGTATATCTTTAAGGTAATAAGCACCGGAGGTTGAAGTCATTTTTTTGTCGGTTACGTCAGGAATTTGTAGAGCTTCTTCGAGGATCGTCTCAAGGATGTTAAGCCTTCTAACGAGTTAGGCTTTGATGCCAATTGTTGGAATTTTGGGAAGCTCGAATTGACAATCGGAATGGTTCACCAAGAGGGGTTGTAACGGTTTTTGTGTTTAGGGAGTAAGGAGATTGAAAGATAAAGAATTGCACAACGATTTATAGTGGTTCGACTTCTCAACCAAGTCTACATCCACTACTTTAGCTGATCGCCAAATATTTTCCAACAAATTCGCTAATTTGTTCTTTCTTTTTCAAGGACAAAGAAATAACCTTTACAATTCCCTCGTTTCTCACGGGTTAAACTAGAACTTTTCCCTAGCTTTTACACGGGCTTAGCTAGAACCTTTCCCTTTTTACAAAGGATAAGAAAAGTAAACAAGAAAACCTCTCTAAGTTAGGTGTTTACAAGATTGAGCTCACAAGAATAAAATATTTACAAGAGAAAGATGAAATAAGAATGAAAAACTCTTCTCTTGTGTTTGATTGCTTGGATAGTTGTTCTCTTACTTCTTCAAGTGTCCTCAGCTTGTATTTCTAGCTTGAAATGAGTTTGAAGTCGTATATAGCAGTTAGGGATGTTTTGGAGCCGTTTGGGGATTATTTTTCTGCTCAAAAAGGCTGCTCATAATATGGGGTATCGGTACCCCTTAATAGGGTATCAATATACCTTCATTAAATTCAAATTAAACTAGCCATTGCAGCCAGTGGTATGGATACCCCTGGGGGTTTCGGTACCCGGGGTATGAATACCCTTTTTGCATTCTATATTTTGAGCCTTCATGGGGGGTATGGATACCCCTGGGGGTATCCATACCTCTTAACATTTTTTCTCAAATATGAATTTAATGGACTTTGAATTATTTTTGAAAGCTTTTGAAAACTTTGAATAAATTCAATTCAAGTCCAAAAACATTTTGCCCTTAAATTTGTTATATCGAAACATAATTCAATAGATTATCATCGAAAACAACATGGATAGACTCTTCTAACACTAAAGTTCTTTTATTAAATACCCGATAAGCTTTAGAATTTAAGGAATAACCAGAAAAATTCCTTCATCACTTTTAACATCAAATTTACCAAGATTGTCTTTACTATTGTTTAAAACAAAACATTTACATCCAAAATGATGAAAATATCTAATGTTAGGCCTTTTATTTTTGAAAATTTCATATGGAGTTTTCTTTAAAATATGGCTAATCATTACTCTATTTATAACATAACAAGTGGTATTTGTGACTTTCGCACACAAAAAATATTTTAGCAAATTGTTTTCACAAAGCATGGTTCTAGCCATTTGCTCTAAAGTTTGATTTTTCCTCTCAATAACTCTATTTTGTTTAGGGGTTCTAGGTGCTGAAAATTATGGCTAATTCCATTTTAATTACAAAATCAGTAAATCCAAGATTTTGAAATTCAGTACCATGATCACTCCTAAAACTTGAAATTGAGTAACCTTTTTCATTTTGGATTACTTTTGAAAACGTGATGAATTTTTCTAATGCTTCATATTTAGTACTTAAAAATAGAACCCAAGTATATCTAGAGTAGTCATCTACCAAGACAAATGCATATTGTTTTCCACCCAAGCTAGTAGTCCTAATTGGCCCAAAAAGATCTATAAGGATTAATTGTAATATTATACAAGTTGATACATCATTAATGGATTTAAAGGAAACTTTCTTTTGTTTTCCCTTTGAGCATGGATCACAGATTTTATCTTTGTCAAATTTTAGATTTGGCAAACCTCTTACTAAGTCTCCTTGAATTAGTCTTTGTAACACACTCATGCTAGTGTGTCCTAGTCTCCTATGTCATAACCAACTATCATGTTAATCCTTAGCAACTAGGCACAAATTAGTCATATTAATAGAATCTAAATGCACCATGTATATGTTTCCTATTCTATGACCAATAAGCATAATCTGATTAGATGCAATGTCAACAATTTTACAACCATTTGTTTCAAATTAGACATTGTATCCTTTATCGCATAATTGACTAATACTCAATAGATTATGCTTTAACTCATTCACATATAATACTTTTTCTACTTGTAAGGAAGAGGTATTACCTATAGTACCTATACCTTCAATGTAACCTTTTGAGTTGTCACCAAAGGTTACCACTCCTATATTTTTGTCGTTAAGCTCTATAAACCGGCTCTTGTCTCCGGTCATGTATATTGAGCATCCACTATCAAGGAACCATGAATTTGAAATTGTATTTTGTGCCTTGTAGCAATGCTCATTTTCCTACAAACATATATTAATTTCTAATTTTTGGTACCCAAATTCTTTTGGGTCCATATTCATTAGTCTCTAAAATTCTAGTCCCCTTGGGTATCCATTTATTTAAGATATCCTTATCTTTAGTATTATTGAGTCCTTTAGGGACCCATATACTTCTAATGATTTTTCTATTAGAGGTTCTTTGGGGACCTCTATGATTGTAGTTTTTAAAATTCTTTCTAATATAGTTGGATTTTGAGCTTTCTCCTTTTTCAAAACGTTTTGGTCCATCTTTATTAAAAGAAGTTTTAAGATCATCAATTTCCTTTTGATTATCATCGTTGACTTTTGAAAGTAAATTATGCAAATCAAAATTTTTCTTTTCAAAATCTTTGATTTTGATTTACAATTCATTAATTTTACTTTCAAGGTCATTATTGGTCTTGGATATGAGATTATTTTTCGTTTTTCAATTTTGAAATAACTTTATTGTATTTTAAAAACAATTTCTCATAATCCGAAGCCAACCCAATATATTCCTCTACTAACTCATCAAAAGAATAATTGTCGAAATCAAATGAGTTAAAGGTTACCTGAGAATCTTCCCCTGTGACCATCAAGCACATGTTCACTACTTCTTGTTGCTCTTCATTTGATGATTCATCATTATCACTCCAAGTAGCCACTTTTGCCTTGTGCTTCTTCTTTGATTGACCATTCTTCTTTAATTGTGGGCAATCATATTTGAAATGCCCGGGCTTTTTGAATTCGTAGCAAATGACCGGATCCTTCTCCTTTGGTTCATTTTTGAAGCCTTCATTTCTTTTGAATTTTCTTCCTCTGTTGGGCTTCATTAATTTTTTGAACCATTTGGCAAATAATGCCATATATTCATCATCGTCATCATCATCAGAATCACTCTCATCTTTTGTGGATTTGAGAGCAACTCCAATGTTTTTGTTTTTCTCCATCTCCTTCTTTGTCTCGTCCTTATTTTTGAGGTCTACCTCATCTTGAATCATTATTTCATGAGTGAGGAGAGAACCAATGAGTTCATCGAGAGTTAAAGACTTTAGGTTTTTAGCTTCGATGATCGCCGTCTTCTTCGATTGCCAAGATTTTGAAAGCGAATAAATTATCTTCCTCACAAGCTTCTCGTTGGGGATTAATTCTCCAAACGCTTTAAGGTTGTCGACAATCATAGAAAATCTATCTATCATAGCTTTGATGTCTTCATCCGGTTTCATCCTGAAATTTTCATAGCTATGAATAAGAAGACTAATTTTCATAGCTATGAGTACGAAGACTTATAGTTTATCCCATATTTCCTTGGAAGTTGTACAAGATGAAACTCTCCCGTATTCATCTTGTCCAAGTGCACAAAAAAAATATGGATAGATTTTTAGTTGAGCTAGAATATTCTCGTCTCTTCATCACTCCACGTATTCAGGTCTGTTGATGGTTCAGAGTATCCGTTCACCACGATCTTCAATGTTCCCATGTCATTAGCTTGAATGAAGTATCTCATTCTATTCTTCCAATAAGCATAATTTTCTCCACTGAAGAAAGAAGGCTTGTTAACGGGCAATGACTCAAGAGCGAAGTCGAAGTTTGATGTAGAGGCCATTTATAACTTGAATATCGATATAAATCTTCTCGAATCGACTCAAAGGGTGGTAAAACCTTCAAATGAGTGTAGCTCTGATACCAATTGTTGAGTTAATCGATCGGATGAATCGACAAGAGGGGGTGAATTGGCAATTAAAAATTTTGGTGGAAGCTTTTGCAGAAAATTAAAAATATTTGCACAACGATTTAGAGTGCTTCAACTTTCTCAACCAAAGTCTACGTCCACAACCTTAGCTATCCACACTAAGGATTTTCCAAAAATTCACTCATTTTTCTTTCTTTTGAGGACAAAGACTAACCTTACAAATCCCTCAAGAATTATACCCCAAATTCTTGAGAACACTCTCTCCCAAAGAGAAAATTACAAATTCGCAAACTTAAAAAAACCTCACAAGTTATATTATTTGCACAATTCTAGAACAAGGAAAGAACACTCAAAGATGAATACAATTGAGCACAAAGTGTGTTCTCGAAAGCAAAAAGAATATTGAATGTAAATAGGCTTGAAATGCTCAAACAAATAAGTTTAAGGTTTTGTCTTTGATTCTCTCTCAATTCTTGTTTCTTGTTATTGATCAATGGCTCTTGAGCTTGTTTAAATACACCTTGGATTGATTCTGAACGTTGGGGATCATTGGTGAAGTCAATAAAGCCGTTATGATATGAATACCATTTAAAAAATCTATTGGGAGCGTAGGTGTATCGGTACACTATCAAAGTGTATCGGTAAACTCAGTGTAAAATTTAAATATTTAGACCGTTGGTAGACTAAATGTATCGGTACACTCTAGGTGTATCGGTATACTAATTACATTCGATGTTTCTTGGAGCCTGGAGTGTATCGGTACATCAGCTGTGTATCGGTATCCATATTACATTCGAAATATGGGTGTATCGGTACATATAGGAGTGTATCAGTAAATCCCTTTATAAAACATATTTTTGATTCGATTATGGTTTGAAATACTTTGTAAAATTGGTTAAAAAATATTTTATAATTAAAACACTATTTTACACCTAAGTAAGGATTAAAATTGACATTTGAAAACTTGGAGTAATATTTTTGATATTCGATTAATTTAATCGAATATTATTTTTGAAATCGACTATAAAATCTTAAAATTCATTTATACTTTATTTGTTAATATCGAAATATCAAAATGTTTTAAACAAGGTTCTTATTGGAAATACTAGAAGATTGTCCTCACTTAAGTACAAATTTCCTATATTGGTGTTTTCGTTAACTTATACAACGTTCGAACTATCAAATGATGACGATGTTGCAATAATAGTTGATTCTCAAAATCATTATTCAGACGTCAATATGGAGATGTATGCAAAATTTGTTGAAGTACATGTTGTTCGTGGTATGTCATTATGCTCCCACTATGGGCTGACTCAACAAGTTGATCAAGTGAATATCCCAACTATAGTAATGTGTAATGAGTATAACGCCGTAATGGGAAATTTGCATCTTGGTGACATCCCATAAAGTTCAATGGGGAGACATTCATCAGTAACTTCTTACGATCTGTATCGAGGTGGCTCCACAAACATTCCGTATGGAAAAATAGCGTCCAGTTCAAGGGGAAGCCATTCATCTGCCAATTTCTTTGACCTGAATATGGAGATGCCCTTAACACAACAATCTGTACAGTACCCATTTGACAAGATGCCTTCAAGCTTCAGGGAGAGGCATTCAACTGTGAGCTTATTCGACCTCAATGTCGAGATAACTTCAAGTTCTAGGGGAAGGCATGCAACTACCAACTTGTTCGACCTAAATGTCGACAATGTGGAGGAACCCTTATCTCTACCAGAAGAACCTCTTAGTGAGCCAAGTGCGGATGGTGTTGCGACTGGACTATTTGTTCACCCAGAATCACCACAGTTCAACATAGACTCTAATGATGATGATGTAGATGAAGTTCCCACAAATACGATACTAACTAAACTTCTAGCACACATATATAAAGCTGACTATGGTGCAATATACGGGCCAAAATTTACGGATATGTCTAATGTCAGTGACTATGAATTTAACTCATCAGTCAATGGTGGTGAGTTATAAAAAGGAAAGGAGTTTTCATGCAAAGAAGAAGTGATGATGGCAATTAAGAATTACAATATTAATAATTCTGTTCAGTCCAGAGTCCACCGTTCTACCACAAAAAAGTATGTCTGCCACTATGTCCAATGTGATAACGGATGCCCTTGGATGGTTCGCATATCGAATAGGAAGAGGAAAAAATTATGGGAACTAACCATATACAATGGTCCTCACATATGTTATGCTGGAGGGATCAACCATGATCATCCCAACTTGGACTCCGACATGATCTGATAAGCAATCATGCCCATGGTAAAAGTAAGCTCCTATATAGCTATTGTTGTATTGATCTCATATATACATTTGCAGTATGGGTATACCGTCTCATACAAGAAAACAGGAAGGCAAAGTAGAATGCCATTAAAAACTTCATGGCGAATGGGTTGCATCGTACAAAGAACTACCAAGTTGTGTTGAATTATGTTTCGATATAAAAAATTTAAGGCAAAATGTTTTTGAACTTGAATTAAATTGATTCAAAGTTTTAAAAAGGTTTCAAAAATAATTTAAAGTCCATTAAATTCGGATTTGAGCAAAAATACTAAAGGGTATCAAAGGGTATCCATACACCCTGCAGTGTATCCATACACCTATGATTGCTTAAACACCGAATGCAAAAAGGGTACTGATACCCTTATGAATATATCCATACACTGGTGTACCGATACACCCTGCAGTGTATCCATACACTCGGGCTACAACATTTAGTAATGGCTAGTTTAATTTTAATTTAATGAAGGTATATTTATACCCTATAAAGGGGTACAGATACCCCTGTTATGGGTAACCTATTTTTGTAGAAAAATAATCCCCAAACGATACCAAAACATCCCTAACGGCTAGATACGACTTCAAACACATTCCAATCTATAAATACAAGCTGAGGACACTTGAAGAAGAAAGATAACATCTATCCAAGAAATCAAACACAAGAGAATAACTTTTTATTCTTATTTTTCTTTCTCTTGTAAATATTTGTTATTGTGAGCTTAATTCTTGTAAACACCTACCTTTTAGAGGTTTATTTGTTTACTTCTTTTATCCTTTTATTAAGGGGGAAAGGTTCTAGCTAAGCCCGTGTAAAAGCTAGGGAAATGTTCTAGTTTATCCCGTGGAAAACTAGAGAGTTTTAAAGGTTATCTCTTTCTTCTTGAAAAAGAAAGAACAAATTAGTGAATTTGTTGGAAAATCCTTGGTAAGGAGCTAAGATAGTGGCTGTAGACTTGGTTGAGAAGTCGAACCACTATAAATCATTGTGCAAATTTTCTATATTTCAATCTCCTTACTTCCTAAACACAAAAACCGTTATGACCCCTATTTACAAACCATTTTGGTTATCGATTCGAGCTTCCACAAATCCCAACAATTAGTATTAGAGCTTAACTAGTTAGAAGGCTTAACATCCTTGAGACGATCCTAGAAGACGCTCTACCAATTACCAACGCAACCAATAAAGAAATGGCTTCAACATCCGGTGCTTACTACATTGAAGATTCACCTATTATGGATTCACAACTGGTCAACAAGCCACCCTTCTTCAATGGAGCAAATTATGCTCATTGGAAGAATAAGATGATGTACTTTATTCGAGCCTACGATATAGGAGCTTGGAAATCAATCATGAATGGTTATTTCACTCCACCCGGTGAATACGACGATTGGAGTAATGAAGATAAGAAAAAGTTCCAGTCCAATTCTAGGGCTATACATATTCTCTTTTGTGCTTTAGGTCCAGATGAATATGGAAGAATATCCTCTTGTTCTACTGCCAAGAATATTTGGGATAAGCTCCAAGTCACTCATGAAGGAACCGACGAAGTGATAAAATCAAAGATAAGTCTTCTCAACCATAGCTACGAGAACTTCAAGATGAAACCCGATGAAGACATCAAACCTATGACAGATAGATTTTCCGTGATTGTTAATGGTCTCAAGGGATTTGGGGAAGTAATCCCTAATGAGAAGCATGTAAGGAAGATGATCTACTCTCTTCCAAGTTCGTGGAAATCAAAGAAGACGTCTATTATCGAAGCTAGAGACCTAAAGTCTCTCACTCTCAATGAATTGATTGGTTCTCTTCTCACTCATGAGATGATGTTGAAGGAAGAGGAAAAATATGAAAAGAAAAAAAACAAGAAAAAGAAGGAGGTAGGCATTACCTTCAAATCCACCAATGAAAGATATTAAGATTCAAGTAATGAGGTAAAAGAAGATGAGATGGTCAAGCTCTTAAAAGAGTTAAAGAGGTAGTAAAGCATGAATCGACCAAGAAGAAGAGTCCCCCGGTGTGCTTCAATTGTCAAAGAATGGGACATGTCAAGTATGATGTCCCCTTCTAAGAAAGCATGGATCTTCCAAGAAGAAGGCATATGTGGCAGCTTGGAGTGATGAAGATGACTCCAATGATGATGAAGTAGTCAACCTATGCCTAATGGCCACTCATGTAGAATTCGAGGTATCTTCTAACTCAAATGAATTTAATTCATTTACTTTTGATGAGTTACAAGATGTTTATAATAGGTTGTATTTGAGATTTGAGACCATGAATTCCAAATATACGAAATTAATTTCAAAACTCAAAATTAAAGATGAATTGATTTTGAAAGTAAAAGTCAATTTTAAAAAACAAAATGAAATTTTGAAAAATGATTTAGAGCTTTCAAAAATCAAAATAAATGATTTAGAAAAAGAAAAATTTGATTTAAAAGTTAATCTTGAAAGCTTAACAAAAGAAAAAGAATTAATTTCTAAAAATGACCTATTATGTTTAAAAGTGGCAAAATGCTCACATTGCCATTATCATGGTCATAAGGAACATACTTGTCCTTTGAATAAAGGAAAACGTTTTAAAATTAGACAAGTATGGATTCCGAATGGAACAAGGGGCATTAAAACTAACGACCAAGGTTCCAAAGCAATTTGGATACCAAAATCCACTTAAAAGTCTCTTGTAGGTGTGTGAGAGCAATTTTGATGAAAGTGATGATATTCAAGATGCTCTAGCAACACATGAAAAAGGAATGGGTAACCTCTAAGCTTAATGCTTTTAATTTTGGTTATTTGGTTGCTCATTTGATTTTAATCATGCATGAGTTTTTGTTTTTAAATGATATGCATTATTGTTTTAATCTCATGTATGTTAAAAGGGTTTATGATGAACATTTAAAGTTTTAATTTTTCAGAATTTTTAGTTCATCATAATAAAATTTGGTCAAAATTGGTTTTAATGAAAATGACATCTCTATAACAATTGATATTAAATTTTCCAAATACTTTGATTTTACAAATTTTAAAATTTTGACCTAAATTTGAATGTTTATGCATGTGGTTTAAATGAAAATGATATCTCTCTAACAATTGATATTAAAATTTTCAAATGCATAACATTTTTGAAAAGCTTTATGCATATGCACTTAATTTCAACAATGGATATTGCATAAAGTATTTTAGACTTGGATACAATGAATTTCATGTACTACTAACATGTTTGTTATTCTTTGTTGAAATTCAATTTTGTTTAACTGTCAAATTGTTAAAAGCTTAATTTTGTTTGGAGTGCACTTATTGACAGGGAGCTTTGAGTTTTCAAATGATTTTTAAAGGTCAAATTTATCACTACTCTCCAAAGTTATTTTGAACTTCAAACATTGAATTATTTTTTATATAACAAAAAGGGAGAGAAGTTTGGTTTGAAAAATTCAATTTCTTAATGAAAAAGTGGGGAGCTTAATATTTTCATATATTTTCCAACAATTGGTATCTTTTTAACAATTGATATCCTTTTGTTAACAATTGGTATTTTTTTCATTAAATATTTTATTAATGGGGAGTTTTGCCAAAAACAATTTTTCAAATGTTTTGTTATATCAAAAAGGGGGAGATTGTTAAATTATGTTTCAATATAAAAAATTTAACGAAAAATGTTTTTGGACTTGAATTGAATTTATTCAAATTTTTAAAAAGGTTTCAAAAATAATTCAAAGTCCATTAAATTCGGATTTGAGCAAAAATGCTAAAGGGTATCAAAGGGTATCCATACACCCTGCAGAGTGTATCCATACACTGGTGTACCGATACACCCTGTAGGTGTATCCATACACCTATGACTACTCAAACATCGAATGAAAAAAGGGTATCGATACCCCTATGAGTCTATCCATACACTGGTGTACCGATACACCTTGCAGTGTATCCATACACTCTGGCTGCAACGGCTAGTAACAGTTAGTTTAATTTGAATTTAGTGAAGGTGTATTGATACCCTATGAAGGGGTATCGATACCCCCTGTTATGGGCAGCCTATATTTGTAGAAAAACAATCCCCAAACGGCTCCAAAACATCCCCAACATCTAGATACGACTTCAAACACATTCCAAGCTATAAATACAAGCTGAGGACACTTGAAGAAGAAAGAGAACAACTATCCAACCAATCAAACACAAGAGAAGAGATTTTTATTATTATTTTCCTTTCTCTTATAAATATTTGTTCTTGTGAGCTTAATTCTTATAAACACCTACCTTTGAGAGGTTTATTTGTTTACTTATTTTATCCTTTTGTTAAGGGCAAAGGTTCTAGCTAAGCCCGTGTAAAAGATAGGGAAAGGTTTTAGTTTATCCCGTGAAAAAACTAGGGAGATGTAAAGGTTATATCTTTGTCCTTGAAAAAGAAAGAACAAATTAGTGAATTTGTTGGAAAATCCTTGGTGAGGAGCTAAGGTAGTAGATCTAGACTTGGTTGAGAAGTCGAACCACTATAAATCGTTGTGCAAATTTTCTATCTTTCAATCTCATTTCTCCCTGAACACAAAAACCGTTCCAACCCCTCTTTGCAAACTATTTGGTTATCGATTTGAGCTTCCGCAAATCCCAACAAGTTGGTTTACGGTGGTGCGCATATTGAATCTTGGGACAATTATGGACTTTGAAACTTGCCATGCATACCACAATGATCGAGTGCTTCGCGAGAATTCTACCGGCTTTTTTGGACTTACCCACAGTGCATAAATTATGTGAAATACTGCAAGCCCATGGTCCAAATTGACGGGACTTTCTTGTATGGAAAATATAAGCAAGTTTTACAATTGGCAGTTATCCAAGATGGTAATCGCAACATACTTCCAGTTGCTTTTACCTTTGTTGGAGGAGAATATACAGATTCTTGGGCTTTTTTCCTCCGAAACTTACACGTACATGTTATCACAAGGGAAAAATTTGTGTCATTTCAGATCACAGAGCTGGGATCAAAGCAGCAATGGAATCTTAGGGTCCAATATGGTAACCACCCTATGTCCAACATAGGTATTTGTATACGACACATTATTGCAAACTATCAGGGAAGATTCAAGAAGAATGATGAGCGCCAATTACTTGTGCGCATGGGTATGTGAAAATACTATTATTTTTTTCTTCCAATCATTTCCATTTTTTATGGAAACAAAGTTAGTAAGTTCTACATTTGATGTTCATGTTACAAACTAATACCTCAAACATTTGAGTCCATGCTTCAAGAGTTGCGGGGGAAGAATGAGGAAGGATATGATTACATCAGCCTCATCAATAAAGAAATGTAGACATGCATATAATGGTGGATATCGATATAGACACATGACGACCAACTTGTCTGAGGCTATCAATTCGGCCTTAAAAGGGGCACGTCATTTACCAGTAACGGCCCTGGTAAAAACAACATATTTTCGTTTTGAAAAGCTTTTTGCTAAGCTCAGGGGACAAGCTCAAACTTGGATGCAAAACAATCATGTCTATCACCCTAGATTAGTTAAAGACCTACGAAAAAATTGTTGCATCAAATGGAAATTTGTAACAAGCTTCTCTAGAACCCATGAATTGTTTCATGTAACAGAGATCACGCGACCTCTTCAAGGGATTCAAGCTAACTATTTCAGAGTTAATCTACGAGACAGATGGTGCGACTGTGGGTTTTTTCAAGCTCTGAAGTATCCATGCGCTCATGTCATAGTAGATTGCTCGCATACCCGTCAAGACTATAATCGTTTTGTGGATCTCATATACCTTCTATCAAAAGTGTTTAAGGTATATGAATTTGAGTTCTCCCTATAGGTAATGAGAAAGACCATAATGAGATTCAGAATTGGCTTCTGATTGTACCAGATCTTTCCTTATTGAGGGAGCCCGATCGTCCAAAATCCAATCGAATTCATTGTGATATGGATATTCGAGAAACGTCAAAAGAAAACAAAAGATATGGGCATTGTAGAAACCTAGGACACATTAGGAAAAAATGTCCATTTTTTTTGTCATCAAGTAACCGTTGATGTTATGCTTAATGTAGTTGTTGTTTAAGAAATATAAGTTTCTGTAATTTAATTTTCATTTACTTTAAGTTAATGTTATTTGATCATCACCGATTAATTAAACAAGAAAATGATAAGAAAATCAATTAAAAAGTACTAAATGATAAAACCATTCGCTTGAATTAAGTAATAAACAAAATTAACAAAATAAATTAAGTATTAAACGGTAAATAATTAAAGAAATTATAATTATTTGTAAATAAAAAAATTAAATACAAATATAATGAAATGTATGATTTTATCGATGTCTACATCTTGAATATGTTCAGCATGGCAGTGACTGTCTGTCTAGAGGAGGATTTATTGGTATAACTTGTTCTGACTCCTCATTCTCATCATCATCATCATCACCATTATCATCGTCGTCGTCGTCGTCATCGTTATAATCAGGAGCAAATACATTTTGTCTCGTCAGAATGGATGACAATGTAGCATCTCCATAGAATAAGGACCCTGAAGGTGTATGACTGACTATCCCACCGCTCATAGAAAACTGGGAAAATTAAGAAAATACCGACATTGATGAGCAAGAAAACTGTACAGGAGGTGTCTATGCTGCGGCCATCGGTGTGATGCTGGACCTACTATATAACTAGCATATGAACCCTAAGTTGAATCTGCAAACATAAAACCATAATATCCTTCAGGAGGGGGCATATAACTCTGGGGCGGTGGCAACATTGGTATGGGAATGACAGTGGCGACATATTATAAGGCTACAGAGCCATATGAAATGGATGTGGAGTGTACATCGGTGTAGACGGTGGCTGTTGTGAAGGTTTTGGTGCTGCAGTTGGATATGAATTGGAAGCACCTGCTCTTCGTCCACGAGTCGGGGGATGATGGGGTTGTGACGGTGGACGTCTCTGTCGACGTCGATGAATGCTCCTACCTCATGTTTCCTTGGAAAGAAGGAATAGTTTCCTGTTCCTGTTGAACCACTCGTAATAACCATCTATAATTGTCAAATGGTCCACATAAATGGGTTCTCTACGAGAATGTGCCCACGTCGATCCTCCCATATCATGACCCACTCATAATGCTTCAGCACCCAGTCCACATCTTTTTTGCCGCGTCGATCGGTGCTATACAACTCACCGAGATTTTGAGGTACTTCTGAAATTGATTGTACAAAACCAAATTGTTGGAGCACACGATTAGTGGGATGCCACTCGACAATCACATAACAGATAAGAGGGACCACCGCCCCTTAAGTCGTGTGGGATGCAAATCCTCATCTCTTTAATACGTTAAGAAGCTCATTCAAACTATATATATATATATATATATATATATATATAATTCTTATCAAAATAATAATCTAATTATATAATGATAATTTAAAATAGATTTTTGTTATTTAAATGCATATCTCTATGCCAACCTTCTGATCAATAAGAAGTCTAATTGATTCTAATTCACCAGGTAAATCGTGATAATCTTTCATTGCAGTAGACCACTTATTCAATGAAATAATTTTTATTATATACTAGATAAAATGATTAATATAAAAAATCAATATTGTAATTACCTCAATAATAGCGGGAAGACCAATGGGTTCTTCACAATTGGACATAAAAAGGGCATGCGATACCATGCCTAAGACTGCAGCAGAATGAGACATCCGCCGATAGCATTTTTCCTATAGTCAGTGGCTCGACACATTTCCCTATAGAGGAATGCCAAAATTGCCGAGCCCCAACTCAGTGTGCCAGCCAGATAAAAATCGGTGAGATGCCGCAACCACATACAGTGAACTTGGTTATGCGATTTGTCCGACATCAACAGCCCTCCTATCAGCTGTAGTATGCATGCTCGTGCATATATTTTTAGCTGCTCCTCCAAGGCGTCGCTACTCAAATGCTTGAAAGTTACATCCAACCAATTTAATGGAATCTGACCAAAGTTAAAATTTGGAAGCACACCTCCAAGATACTCCTGACACAATGAATTTCAGTCACCATACGCCACCCCAAAAAACACATCTCCATCTACCGGAAGCCCCAAGTGCATGGAAACATCCTCCATCGTAATTGTGCACTCTCCGCACGGTAGATGGAATGTGTGTGTCTTCGGTCTCCACCGCTCAACCAATGCAGAAATCAGGTTGAATTCTACGTTACAGTGTCCTTCGTATCTAGCTACGTAACCAAATCCATCCTCGACTAAATACGGCTAGAAACAGGTTGGTATCTCTAACATAAGATTGCGGATAAAGTGATCTAATATACGGTCTCTCTCCTAATTTAATAAATATTATTTAAATTAATATATAAATTAATACTAAAAAAACTAAATAAATAAATAAATTATTATCGATAATTAAAATTAAAATAGAATTTAAAATTGTTATCGTAACAGTAAAATGCCTCGAGATATGATGTCCATCTAAACGAAGCACACTGCCTTCATTTTATAACTGCAAAAAATAATAAATAATTAATATAATAAAATTTAATAAAATAATAAAATATCAATTTATTATAAAATAGTATAATATATTACATTCTAAATAGAATTTGATCGGGTTTGAGCTTGAAGAGGGCTTGTGTTTTGATATGGTTTGAGGGGATTTTGAGAGAATTTGAGAGGATTTGGTGTGTTTGAAAGAATAGAGGATAGGATATTATAGGGTTGGGGATGGGTTTGTGCGGATGGGGATCATTAATTAGGGGAGTGTGAATGGTTGAAATTAAGACTTTCTGGCGCTTGTCATAATTTCAGAACATCCACGTCTTTCTGCAAAGTGTGCTAGATCGGTAAATTTTTTTAAAATGGTGCCTGATAGGTAATTATAACATATCATGTATTTTTGTGTAAAAATGCCCTAAAGTAAACTTCCAAAATATCTCAATTGGTGAAGACTTTCTGGCGCTTGTCATAATTTCAGAACATCCACGCCTTTCTGCAAAGTGTGCTAGATCGGTAAATTTTTTTAAAATGGTGCCTGATAGGTAATTAAAACCTATCATGTATTTTTGTGTAAAAACGCCCTAAAGTAAACTTCCAAAATATCTCAATTGTGTGGTTCCTAATAATCCAATTAAAATAATATATCAATAATATAAATAAATAAATCAAGTCAAAATCTCTTATCATTCTAATTTATCACTCATAATTTATATACATTTAATATAATTATAAAAAATATATTTACTTTATAAAATAAATAAATACACCACCTTGATTTCTCAATTTAGCCTCTAAATAATTTGGAGTGTTAAAACTCTCTCATCCTTAAAAGAAATTGTCTTCGAAATTTATCTGAGTTAAAGAAATGCATAAATTGAACTTTCATCCATTCTTTTTTCTATTAGGTACCTTTTCCATGACCATGATTCCTCTCTCGAGCCCTGACCATAAGAATACGTTTAGTCACCAGAACGCTTCCCATCAAATTCCAAATCTGAACAAAATTCTCTTAGTAGAATTAATTAGACTTGAATTACCAATTTGTAATTAGAATAACACTTTCTTACCTTCAATAAAAATGCAAACATAACAGTTTCTTTCTGATGTAATAATCAGCCCAAGATTTACACTTTTACCAAGTACACGAAAAATTTCCTTTAATTTCAAACAAATCAAATCATTCAGTACAAAACTCAACATTTATTGGGTTTCAATCTCATAAAATGAGAACAATAATAATTCAAGATCTTCTTCATTTCAGTTCATCAATGTAGAGCTTTAGGGAGAAAACACATTGTCAAAGCTTGGACCAAATACCTTGCTCTTAAATCCATTTGGGTTGCAGTTCTTATTATTGAAACATTGTCTATAAAGTTTAGCTACGAGGTTATCATCACTGAACATTTGGGGCACAGAACTTGAATTTAAGTTGGGAGTCAGGTTATGATCATCAAATAATAACTCAAGCGTTACATGTTAAGCATTTTCCAGAATACAAATGAATTTTAATGATATTTTCCTCCCCCAATCAAACCTTAATGGGAAGAATACTTAGGTACGTTTATTACAAAGAAAAGACTCGATATTAGAGTTCCGACTCAGATAAGTATGATTATAATCTAGGGGAATGTATTGACAAGACATCCTAAACAATGGATCAGACGATCTACCCAAAAGACTCGATTTAACCTAAGCTCTGATACCACTAAATGTAAGTCTTCTATTAGGGCCACCGGAGTGACCCATAATAAAAAACAGGAAATTAAAATTTTTCTTAATTCATTTAGAAATTTTAAAACAATTTATAACTAAGAACACAATTCCATAAAATCATACATATATTTAAAACATAACCTAATAGTACATAATATCAAAATAATTGTCAGAAACTGATATAAAACCAAAATGTGACATACATGCTCCATGATTACATATGTATTATACTCTGCAAGCAACACTGAAGGAACTCTTAATACGGATATCGACAACTACATTGGATTAGTTCTTTAACCTAAAATTGTAAATAACAGAGTGAGTTTTTAGAAGCTCGGTAATACAAAACTACTAGATGATGCTAAAGGACTATTAAATATATGGTGCAACATTAAGTTTTCCTTAGTTATCCAAGCATATACATGTCATAGAGATGAGTTGAGGTTTCACTGATTAACTCATTAGGTGATAGACATGAAACTTACAGTTAAGAAGGAACATTTCAGAGAGAGACAGTTTCAGAAGATTAAGTTGAGAGGTATAATGTGTTCCAGTAAAATAAGATAAATAATTGTACAAATAGTTTAGAAATAGTGGTAGTATATTTTAGTAAAACAATATTTTGAAAATCACATAATACCTCCACCTGTACACTTATTTGCAGTTCCCCAGAACTGCATCTATAAGGACTTCCCTAGGCTTACTGGGCGTAGGAGCCAAACTAAGGGAGAACCTTTGGGCCTTAGAGCTTACATAAGGAATACATTGGGGCCTTAGAGCATACGCAAAGGAGTACCCTTGAGTCTTAGAGCCAACCCAAAGGTCACCATAGGTCTGTAAGGATTTATCAACTTGGTCAGAACTGAACCTCCATACTCCAGAATCCTACCCAAACAGTATCCAATAGAACAACTCATATAGTAAACAGTAGTTCCATGATTCATAAAGCATACATATTTATGTTTTCTAATAAAACAGGTAACCATATAGCACGTATCGAGTAATTTAGTTCTTAAACACTCAATTAGAAAACCAGGATATCAATCAGATAAAACATTCATATTTTCGATAAGATAAAATCATATATATATATATCACAAGGAATACACTATAGGATTCATATATTTTTTGGAAACACTAAGTAATCAAGAAGGGAAATACAAACTTTTACAAGTTGATAGGATTTTAGAAATAAGAACCTTATTTAAAGTGTTCAACTGACAACAGATCTAATCAGACATTTAAAAATTAAAACTTTGGAACCATTTATGACTTTAGGTGCATCAGAAAGGTATTAATGAACCTTACGTCAAAATTATTTCAGTTTCGAATATAACTAGAATGGTTCCATTATTTAGGCCATTAAAGGTATTTTATTCATTTCTCTATCGTGAGAGAACTTGTTAATTTGGTGTGATGAGGGTAAAACAATAAATTTACATTTCTAGATTTCTGATGATTTATTAGGTATTCAAATTCCATCAAACAATTTAGACTTCAGTAACATGGTATTTACCGATTATTAAAATAGATAGACTTCATTTCTTGCTACCGACTACATAGTATACTCGAATAGATTACCTACATAAACCATCATTAAACGTGACTTTAGTAGGTAAACAAGTATTATGATGATATGATTTATTTCGATATTGTAAAAGTCTCCACAATGATCGAAGCTGCTTTGGTTGTGCTCCAAGACCTTTAAAGGTAGCAAAACACTTGGGCTTATTGATGTTTTCCATAGTTTATCCAATAACATCCACTTATTTTAGGTCATAAAGGCATTGGGTCCTTCGGTGTCCAAGGGAATTTTGGTCATCTCAACACTCGAGAATAATTGAATCATTTCAAATACTTTATTGAAGTGTCATGCATTCAGTAATCTAGTCGTCTAATGATCTTCAAAAACCAGGGGATCAAAGTATTTTGAATTCTAAAGGTAGAAGCTAATTTTTAGGGTTTCCAAATAGATCAGGAATTTAATCGGTGATTCAAAGTTCAAATTAAACAAAATAGAGTTCTAAAGTCATTTCCATCATCCTTAGACCTTTATATACTTTAATGATATTTTTTCATTCATTTTTATCCAAATATTTTTAGCATTTAACCCTTAACGAAAATAATCAAAATTTATGGATCCTTTGGTTAATTGAGTTACCAATTAACTACTGAACTTGAAATTGTTTCTTATTAATCTTCTAGTTTCATTCAATAGTAAATAAGGTCTTATTCAGTTTACTTCCTTTAATACGATATTCGGTTCAAGTGCATCAATAAATAACTATATGTAATTGCCCAATCATTTAATAATACATTAACCACTTATCAACATGAACCATAAAGCATGCATAGGGTAGTAAAGTATTACCTCAATTTTTTAGTCATATCAATCGACCATAGAATTCAATCGACCGCCCTTGAACTTGATTTCAACGTCCCAAAATATCTCAGCCACAAAGCAAAACGAATTACGTCAGAAACAAAACTTAATAGAGAAAACTATTTGAGTAAGAGATAAAATACTGAAAATGAGCTTACCGAGTTTGAATTTGGTGTATCAGACTTCAGATTTCGACTTAGGACGTCAAAAAATCATAAAATAGGATTTTTCAGAAATGTTAACTTTTTTGTCAATGGTCAACGTCTTGAATTCGAGCTCCTAACTTTGATTTCTAGCTTCCAATCTCTTTCTCACTAGTTCAGACCATCAAATATACGAACTCAAATCCAAAATAATTTCCCTCACCATAAAAATATAACTTATTAGAATCAAAATAATAACTTAGGGACCTAAATTGTATAATTAAAGATTGGTGATATGAGCCTTTCATGACGTGGGCCCAGCTCAGACAAAACCCCACAAAGGCATGAATGGCAATCCACGCCTTTTCAGATAGGGTGTTAGATCGGTAGTATTAGGAGAAGGGTGTCTAACAGGTAATTATTATGTGTACGAGTGATATTTCGATAAAAACACCTAACAAATCTGCTACTTTTTTTGTGATGATTCCCCCGGTTGCTTCAAAACCATCTTTCGTTTCCCCTCTGCCATTTCAAGAGATGCTCGAGTGATTCAAAAGTGACCTCTGTTGGATATGATGTGGCAACCGTGGCAGTCGACAGCTAAAATTTAAAGGGTTATCAGCGATGCAACAGCCAGGGCATTGAATGCCGCGGATAATAAGGGATTTTGTCCCTTTTTTGTTTGACATTTTTATATATTTGTGTACTTTTTTAATAATAAAAATAATAATATATTTAGAAATAAAAATGGTGATTGCAATTTTTCTTATAAAACGAAAAATCGAAAACCATCCTAAAATCATTATTTTTGACATTAAAATTAATTTTAATTATAATTTTAAGTATTCATATATTTATCTTTAATGATAAACTCCATTAATTTTAAAGCCATATATTCAATTAACTTTAATGTAAAAAATAATGCTTTTGTGTTTTCGTTTTGTAAGAAATGTGGTTCGAATATAGTTGTGGTGGTAGGATGTTTGAAAAAACTATAAATTATAAATGTTTTGGGATAAATTAAATATAAAAATCATTGTTTAATGACTTATTTGATGTTTTAGCAACAATGTAGGGTATAATTAATTATTAATATTTTTATTAACATTACCATGTCATCAATTTAACATAGATAATGGTGGAGTGACCATTTTGTTGCAAATCGATAAAATTAGTGATCAATTTATTACTTTTGAAACTTCAGTGGGTAAAATGAAAACCTACTCAAACATTAGTGACCACTAGTGTAGTTTACCCAATATTTTACTTATTTCATAATATTTTATATTTCTTAACTATTAAAATGTATTTTATTTTTTGTTAACTTAATAAGTATATTTTATTCTTATTTCAATATAAAAATATATATTATTTTTATTATCACTTAAAAATATATTTTATTTTTATTTTAAATTAATTTTTTTATTAATATCTTAACTTTTTAATTTTTTTAAAATATCTTAACTTAAAAATATATTCTAAATATATATATATATATATATATATATATATATATTACCTTATTTTTAATAATAAAAAAATTTTAAGTTGAGATATTTTTAAAATATATCTTTAAAAATTAAGATAAGAATCAATATACATTTTAAGTTAAAATAAAAATAAAATATATAAGTGAAGATAAGAACACAATATATATTTTTTATATTAAAATAAGAATAAAATATATATATTGTATTAAAATAATAATAAAATATTTAAATATATTTTAAGTTAGGATATTTTGAAAAAAATATTTTTAAAAGTTAATATAAGAATAAATTATATTTATAAGTTAAAATAAGAATAAAATATAAGTAAGATAAAAAAATATATCTTTATAATAAAAAAAATTTAATAAATTAAGAAAAAATAAAATATATTTTTAAAAATTAAGATATATAAAATATTATGAATTTAAGTAAAGTATTTATATGCTAGGATACAAGAAATATGCTACTTATTGGTCAATGAGTGTTGGTACAAGTCGTTAGGATTAAGGAATTCGATCTTGTAAGGCCAAGTTCGAATCCTACTATTGTACTCTTGGTGAGCAATCTGTAATCCCAATTAGGTCTTAGGTATACCCTGACCTTAGATTGGGGAAACCACCCTTCACCTAAACTTTTTTGTATAAAAAAATATACTACTTATTGTCTATATTATACCAAATGGTCGTTTTGATTCAATGGTTAACGCTTTCTTCCTTGCCTAAAGGGTCTTGGTATAATTATACCAAAAACTTTTAAGCGGACCTGCTGCAATAAATGTTAACAACAAGTGGTTTGATTGAAGTATTTAAATAGTTGGATGATCTTATTGACGAAATCGAAACATTAGGAATCAAAATGAAATAATATAATAGTTCAATGGTCACACGTGCAGTTTGCCTTAAATTTTAAACCAAAATAATAAATGAAAAATTCAAAAGCAATTTTTGGTCCCACTTTTCAGAAATAATGAAGAACAGGCCTCACGTATATTTTACACCAAAACTCATGGGACACGTGTCTTTTACCATAATATAAACCTTTCTCCAACCCTGGAAACCAAGTGCAGCTTTTATCCTTCCATGGCAAAGAGTTTGAGAACTCATAGGGAACCCATTAATGTTTCCAACTGTTATCATCCAGTTGCAAAAGTTCCTTTTTTGTTCAACAAAAATTAAAGCTCTTTTCAGTGTTATGTCCACGCACCTTCTTCCATTTGTACATATTCCAATAATTATAAATTCACGTGCCGAACTGATAAGCCCTAAAGGGGCTTTAATAAGGTGCTGCATATTACATGGAAGATAACATTATCATTTATAAATTGTTGGTAGTGTTAGAATTTCTAGGAGTGGATGATTTTGCAATTTATGGCCAAAACTGGCTGGAAAAGGTCGAGTTCCCAAAGTTTTCAGTTAATTTCCAGTAATCAGTCACATAAAATGGCATCATCCAAAATTTGCTTATTATTTGTATAATATTATTATGGGTAAATTATATAAATAGTCCATTACTATAAGATGTTGTTTTGTTGAGTTTCTAAACTATTAAAATTTATAAAATGATCTTTTGACTATATGACACTATTTTGTTAAGTTCTCATACTATTAAAAGTTACAAAATGGTCTCATGACTATTCATATGTTTCGAATTTATCCGTTTTTTTTTAAATATTGACGTTAACATAATAACCAGGATATGATAAAATCATATTTTAATGATGCCTATTGGAACCGTTGTTGCTTTCAAGTACTGGCTCGAAGAAATAATGTTTTAAGCATTAGCTTGGCCACTAATGTAAACGAGGAGTTGATCCATAAAATATAACTTAAACAGTTATAAGATCATATTTTATCATATATCAGTTAAGAGGTTAACCTCTAACACATACGACCATCAATTTTTAATGGAAAAGAAAGAATTTCAAACATGATTAATGAAGTGATCATTTGATAACTTTTAATAATTGAAAACTTAACGAAACAACATTCTATAATCGAATAATTATTTTATATTTTTTAATAATTATAGATTCAACAAAATAACATCTTATATGGTAGGCACCATATATATGTACTTCATCCTCTAATTTTATATATCCATTTCCTTTGACTGCTAAATGCACTGCAAAGTACTGTCTCAATGCCTTGGGACAACTAAAGCTTGCTTCAGAACTCACGAAATAGGCAAAAGGAAAAACTGATAAAAGAAGGCAATGTACGTTTCTCTTTCCCTTTTTTTTCGAATTTATTGCAGTGAAAATGACTGCAATGTTGTCTCCCCCTTTATTTGGTCCCCCATTCTGGTGCGGGAAGCTTCTTGACGCTTTCCTATGTACGGAGAGTTCCCTGTTTGGAAAGGGAAATAAAAGTATAAGAAAAGGAGCACTAGTTGACGCAAGTATGGGAGATCATAAATGTAGTGTCTATGTTACATGAAACTGAAAGATTGCACTCCTACAACAATGTGAAAAAGCTTCCATGGACGGCAACGCCAATCCATCTCTTTCTTACTCCTCTCATCATTTCATGTCTATTCATTTTATGCATATATTGCATTTCTTTCCACCATTTTATTGAAGCTACATACATGCATGCGCACACATACATATTCATATATATATCACAAAAATATAGGTCTAATTTTGATTTTTAGTCTATCTTTTAAATTGAAATATGAGATTTAATCCATCTACTTTAATTTGATACTGATGGTATTACAACATATGCATTCATATTGAAATATGAGATTTTTAGTCTATTTTTTTAATAGTCTTGAATTAATATTGTAACACCCTCAGACCGATGCGGCGTAACCCGATCCGATCCAAGGTGTCACATGAGGGGCACCGGAGCGACCCATAGTAAAAATCCAAGAAAAAAATAATTTTTTTGTTAAAACGTGTAAAATCATAAAATAATTTATAAATAAAATACAAGCTCAAAAAACTATTCATATATTACAAACAAAATTAAAATCATACAAGTTCCAGACTCTGTATATAGAAAAAAATCAAATGTGACCTACATGCCCCCTAATTACATATTGTACCGTATTCTGCAAGCAAAGCAAAGAAACTCCCAATATTGACGTTGTTAGCTTGGATTGGATCGATTCTTTTAACTTGAAATGGTGAGTAAAGAGTGAGCTTTCGGAAGCTCAGTAATACAGAACTACCAGATGAATGCAATAGGCCATCAGTATAAGTAAATCATGAATTTTCTTAACGATACAGACATCATCAGGTTCTACCGACGAGCTCAGATTTCATTAATCATATCTTCATGTAACAGTCAGGAAATCAAAATTTGAAGGAAATATTCACAGAGAGACTCAGCCGATTGAGATGAAGAGTCTAATGTGTTCCCTCCAAATCAGAAAAAATGTAATCATAGTTTAAAAACAATAGTAGTTTATTTCAGAAAAAACATGTTTTAAAATCACTGTAATACCCTCCACCTGAATACTCCATATGCAGTCCCCTATAACTTTATACATAAAGACTTACCCTAAACACACAACAAAGGATCCACCCTAAGGGAGTACCTTGGGGCCTATGGTCCTACCCAATGGT
This sequence comes from Hibiscus syriacus, assembly GCF_006381635.1. Classification (NCBI taxonomy): domain Eukaryota; kingdom Viridiplantae; phylum Streptophyta; class Magnoliopsida; order Malvales; family Malvaceae; genus Hibiscus; species Hibiscus syriacus. The sequence goes on along the minus strand of NW_024063505.1, from coordinate 1,087,000 downwards.
CTCCTTAGGTCCGTAAGGATTTACCAGTTTGATCAGAGCTGAACCTCCGTACTCCAGACTCTTACCCGTATAGTATCTAGTAGAATTCAGATTGAGCAATGACTTTAATATCAAAATCATGATCCAATAGAATGTTGTAAAAATGACAATGTAGTTATTTAAATCACATAAATTCCCTCCACCCGTACACCAAAATACATTCCTCTTACTAAGGGATTGCCTTGGGGCCTTAGAGCATCCATACTCTGGCCTACCCATATAGTGTCCCAATAAAACAGTTCAAGTAGTGACCAGTAGCTCCATGATCCATACTTTAGGCATATTTCCTTTTTTTTAGTAAAACAAGTAACCAATAAATCATTATATCAATCTGTAAAAAGAATCGTAAATCAACCAGATATCAATTTATAATTTCAATACAAATAAAACGATCAGGTAACATATAGGGAACACACCAAAAGATTATGTTATTTTTCGGAGACAAATGATAGATATTAGGAAGGAAAAACATATAACTTTTGTAGATTAGACAAAATTTAGAATTGAGGTCCCTATAAAAGGGGTTCGTCCCTATAAAAAGGGTTCGTTTATTAGCAGATCTAATCAACATTCAGAAATTAATGTTTCAAAAATCATTTAAGATATGAGTGTATTAAAAAGGTACTCAGGAACCTTTATATTAGAATTATTAAAGATCTAGATATAACATGAGTGTTTCCATTATTAAGGCAAATAGGGGTATTTCGAACATTTTAATTTCTGATGGATTCTTAGTAACTTAATCCAATAACGGTAAAATGGTAATTTGCATTATTATGAATTTATATCAAATTATCATGATTTCTAGTCAAATAGTACTAACTGATCTCCACCCTGTAAAAATTGTCAATAATTTGGACTGATATACTTCACGAATAATCACTTCTTAATATTGATTACATTGGTTGATTTGGTCACTTTCAAAATCACCACTGAACGGAACAAGAGGAGACAATCAGGTATTCGATGGTATTATATATTTCTGTGATATATCAGTATCAAGAATACTCAGCATACTTGAGTTATACTCCATAACCTTTAGTGATGATACAACATAAGTTTATTGGTGTTTCTAGAAATTATCTAAAGACATTCACTTATTCCAAGTTGTTAGGATATTTAAGTCACTTCAACACTCGAGGTTACTTTGGTCATCATAGAGTTAAAGGTATTTTAATCCTTTGGGGTTCAGGGGTATTTCAATCATTTGAACATCGGATGTTATTTTAGTTATTTCACAGCTCGATGACATTCCGATAATTGTTTTCAATCCAAACATATGCACTTTTCTGGTAATTATTTAAGTATGTTCTTTCTGGGTTATTTTTCATCTTCAGGGGCAATCTTGGTTTTTTACAGTATAAGGGCATTTTTTTAATTTTACTCTATAGAGTTATTTTTCTAATTTCTTAACCAAGTATTCTCGGCATTTAACCTTTAAAGCAATTAATAAGAATTTTGGATCCTAAGGTTAATTTATTTACTTAATAATCTCTAAACTTAGAATTATTTTCTGTCGATCTACCAATTTCTTTTGCGAGCCGTCTGAGTCTTATATAGTGTTCTTCCTTTATTCCTTATTTAGTTTGAGTCCAATGATAATTAAATACACCTAATTGAGCAATCATTTACATTCATACATTTACCAGTTATCAATGAATTCTGAAAAGCATACAAAAGGTAGTAGAGTATTTCCTCGATTTACAAGCTACATCGGTTAACCAATTAAACTCCATTTGATCACCCTCAAACTTTAATTCCACTTCCAATAATGTCTCGAATACATGAAAAAACCAATTGCATTAGAAATGGAACTTAAACATGAAAATTTGTATTGAATCGGGAGATAAAATGCTGAAAAATATATTACCGAGTTCGAATTTAGCAAAACGGACTACGGATTCGAAATCAGGATGTCAAAAAACATAAAATATGACTTTTTAGAAAATTTGACTTTTTGGTCAAAGTCAAAGTCAATGGTCAGGTCAACGGTCAGGTCAAAGTTAATGGTTCGGGTCAAGGTCAATGGCTCAAACCGGTTCAGTTGACTTGGATCAGTTCAGGTTGACTCGGTTTGGTCTGAGTTGACTCAGATCGGTTCAAATTGGCTCGGGCAGATTCGGTTCACCTGGATCGTTTTAGATGGTTTTTCTAGGCGATGATGAGCCCCACGCGCACACGGTGGCACATGGTAGCGCGTAAGGATAGTAATGGGTTGGGGGACGGCAGTCGACTACTCTTGGAGCTTCCACTTTCCAGAATCCATCAAATTCTGTCCAAAAATTCAACCAAAATCCACTCAATCATGAAATACATTAAATCGGAGTGCTATTAGACATACCCAAGCCAACGACGAGGAAAACGAAAATGACAGTGTGACCCAAGGGCTGGGCTTTAAGCAAACGATAATGATGAGTCTAAAGACGTTGGCAGTGCAGCCAATCGGTGGCTGAAATGACCAATATCGAGGGAAAGAGACGGCGATGAGAGGGTTTTCCTCCCTCATTTGGGGATGATCGATGATCGATTGGGGCATCTAAGAGTCGATGTTAAGTCATCAGAGGACGCTAATTCTTCTAGCAGTGATGACGCACACTAACGACGGTCGGAACGGGGTGGTTCGACGGTGATGGCTAGGGCTATTTGATTTTGGGGAAAATCTTTGGGATTTGGGGTTTGTTCCCGAACGAGGGGTTTTATGGGTTAACACCTAGCAAAATTATAATAAAAATATATATTTTATTAATTAAAACATAAACAGAAGCTAGCCTAGTGGCTAGGTCATGGGTACCCATGATCCTAGGGTCACGGGTTTAAACCCCTCAGTCACCATAATTTATTTTTTCTACTAACCAGAAAAAATGAGATATTTTAGCGTTAAGTCCCTGAACTTTCCACAGGTTCCAAAACCAAGCTGAAAACTTCATAAACTTACAATTTGGTCCTCAACTTTCTTTTAATTAAATTTTGGAATGTTATAATTCTCCCATCCTTAAAAGAAATTTTGTCCTCGAAATTTACCCAAGTTATAAAAATGAGGAAAATGAGCTTTAATCAATTCTTTAATCTCTCAGGTATCTTTTTAAGGGTTATGATTCCTTATACTAAACCTTAACTAGCTGATTATGCATATATCTCTTCTTTGTCAAAATTCCAGAATCTAAACATAATTCCCCTCGTAGAAACAAACATACCTTAATTACCAATCCATAATCAGAATAACACTTGCTTATTTTAAGTGCAACATACATACATAATTGTTTTCTTTTATACGAGCATCATCACCTCGAGATTTACACCTTTACCAAGTATTCAAAAATTTACTTTAATCTCATACAGGTTAAATTATTGAGGTACAAAGCTCATCACTTATTGGGTTCAAACTCATAAAATTTGAGCAAGAATGAATCCAAAAATTATTCAACTTAGTACATCAGTGCAGAACTTTAGGAGGAGAACATCTTATCACAGATTAGACCAAAATCGTGCTCTTCAATCCACTTGAGTAGCAATTCTCTAATAAAGTTTGGCTACGAGTTTATCATCACAGAATGTTTGGGGGTTAACAACTCAAATTTAGGTTGAAATTCGGGTCAAAATTCTCCAACAAATAATCTCTGACATTAGTCGTAGGGTAACTTCCAAACTTAGGACGAATGCTGACATTATTCCTTTTTTGTACAGATTGAGTCATAAAAGATAAGATACTTTGGTATACTTATTACAGAATGATTATTTGACATTAGAGTTCAGGCTCAGAAGAGTACGATCATAATCTAGGGGCATGTACAGATCAGACAACCTATAATAGTCGATCGGTCGATCTACCCAGAAGACTCAACTCAACATAAGCTCTAATACCACTAAATGTAGCACCCCCAGACCGATGCAATTGACACGATCTGATCTGAGGTGTTACGTTAGGGATACCAGAGCGACCCACAGTAAAAATTCAGGAAAAAATTAATTTTTTTGTTAAAACGTGTAAAATCATAAAACAATTTATAAGTAAAATACAAGCTCAGAAAACCATTCATATATTACAAACATAATTAAAATCATACAAGTTCCAAACTCAGTATATAAAAAAATTAGATCTGATCTACATGCCCCCTAATTACACATTGTGTCATATTCTACAAGCAAAACCAAAGGAACTCCCAATACTAAAGTTGTTAGATGCACTGGATCGATTCTTTTAACCTGAAATGGTGAGTAAAGAGTGAAATTTGGGAAATTCAGTAATACAGAACTACCAGATGAATACAATAGGCCATCAGGTATAAGTAAAACATGAATTTTCTTAACGATACAGACATCATCAGGTTCTATCGACGAGCTCAGATTTCATTAATCATTTCTTCATGTAACAGTCATGAAATCAAGAAAATGTTAAAAGAGAGAGACTCATGAGATTTAGATGAAGAGTCTATTGTGTTCTCTCCAACTCAGAATAAATGTAATCATAGTTTAAAAACAATAGTAGTTTATATGAGTAAAACATGTTTTTAAATCACTGTAATATCCTCCACCATAATACTCCATATGTAATCCCCTAGAACTGCATGCATAAGGACTTACCCTAAGAACACAGTAAATGAGCCACCCAAAGGGAGTACCTTGGGGCCTATGAGCCTACACAATTGTCTCCTTAGGTCCGTAAGGATTTACCAGCTTTATCAGAGCTAAACCTCCGTACTCTAGACTCTTACCAATATAGTATCTAGTAGAATTCAGATTGACCAATAACCTTAATATCAAAATCATGATCCAGTAGAATGTTGTAAAAATGAAAACATAGTTATTTAAATCACATAAATGCCCTCCACCCAAACACCAAAATACAGTCCCCATACTAAGGGAATGCCTTGGGGCCTTAGAGTCTACCCAAAGGTCACCTTAGGTCCGTAAGGAATTACCAACTTGATTAGAGCTGAACCTCCATACTCCAGCCTACCCAGATAGTTTCCCAATAAATTGTTCAAGTAGTAACCAGTAGTTCTATGATCCACACTTCAGACATATTTCCTTTTTCTCAGTAAAAGAAGTAACCAATAAATCATTTTTATCAATTAGTAAAAAGAATCGTAAATCAACTAGATATTAATTTATAATTTCAATATAAATAAAATGGTCAGATAACATATAGGGAACACACTAGAAGATTTAGTTATTTTTCAGAGGCAATTGATTGTTATCACGAAGGAAAAATGTATAACTTCTATAGATTGGACATAATTCATAATTAAGGTCCCTATAAAAAGGGTTCATTCATTAGCAGATCAAATCAACATTCAGGAATTGATGTTTCAAAAATCATTTAAGATTCAAGTTTATTAAAAAGATACTTAGGAACCTTTACATCAGAATTATTGAACATCTAGTTATAACATGAGTGTTTCCATTATTCAGGCAAATAGGGGTATTTCAGACAGTTTAATTTCTGATGGATTCTTAGTAACTTAATCCAATAAAGGTAAATCAATAGTTTGTATTATTCTAAATTTATATTGAATTATCATGATTTTGAGTCAAATCGTACTAACCAATCTCCGCCCTATAAAACTTGTCAATAATCCTCACTGATATACTTTACGAATAATCACTTCTTAAAATTGATTGCACTAGTTGAAATGGTCACTTTCAGAATCACAACTAAAAGGAACTAGAGGAGATGATCAGGTATTCGATAGTATTATATATTTATGTAATGTATCAGTATCAAGAATATTCGACATACTTTAGTTATGCTCCATAACCTTTAGGGATGATACAACATAAGTTTATTGGTGTTTCTAGAATTTATCCAAAGACATTCACTTATTCCAAGTCGTTAGGATATTTAGGTCAATTTAACACTCGAGCTTACTTTGGTCATCTTAGAGTTAAACATATTCTAATTCTTTGGGGTTCTGGGGTATTTCAATCATTTTGAATATCGAAGGTTATTTTAGTTATTTCGTAGCTCGATGACATTTCGGTAATTGTTTTCAATCCAAACATATGCATTTTTTCTAGTAATTGGTTAAGTATGTTCTTTTTGGGTTATTTTTCACCTTCAGGGGCAACCTTGGTATTTTTACAGTACAAGGGTATTTTTGTAATTTTACTCCATAGAGTTATTTTGTTTCTTAACCAAGTATTCCCGACATTTAACCTTTAAAAAATTAATAAGAATTTTGGATCCTGAGGTCAATTTATTTACTAACTAATACGTGAACTTAGAATTATTTCTATCGGTCTACCAATTTCTTTTGCGAGCCGTCTGAGTATTATATAGTGTTATGCCTTTATTCCTTATTCAGTTTGAGTCTAATGATAATTAAATACACCTAATTGACCAATCATTTCCATTCATACATTTACCAATTATCAATGAGTTTCGAAAAGAATACAAAAGGTAGTAGAGCATTACCTCGATTTACGATCCACATCAGTTAACCAATTAAACTCAATTTGATCACCTCAAACTTTAATTCCACGTCCCATACTGTCTCGAATACATGGAAAAATCAATTGCATTAGAAATGGAACATAAACGTGAAAATTCGTATTGAATTGAGAGATAAAATGTCGAAAAATAGCTTACTGAGTTCAAATTTGGCAAAATGGACTTCGTATTCAAACTCAGAATGTCGAAAAACATAAAATATGACTTTTCAGAAAATTTGACTTTTCTATCAAAGTCAATGTCAATGTTGGTCAAAGTCAAAGTCAACATGCAGGTCAATGGTTAGATTAAAGTTAATGGTTCGGGTAAAGGTCAATGGGTCAGACCAGTTTATTTGACTCGGGTCATTTTAGGTTGACTCGATTCGGTCTGAGTTGACTAAGATCGGTTCAAACCAGTTTCGGGTCGATTCGGTCCACTTGGACTTTTTCTGGATGAGCCCTATGCGTACGCAGCGGTACATGACGACGCGTTACAATAACCATGGGAAAACGACGACGACAGAGTAGTCGGACAACATTGATGAGTCTAAAGACGCCGGTGGTGCAGCCAATCGGTGGTTGGAATGACCGATATCAAGGGAAAAGCGGTGACGATAAGAGGGTTTTTCCTCCCTCATTTAACAACGATCGATGACTGATAGGGGCAATCTAAGATTCAAGGTTAAGTCACTGGAGGACGCTGATTCGGTTGACGGTGACGACTCACACTAACGCCGAAATGGGGTGATTCAAAGGTGATAGCTAAGATTATTTGATTTTGAGGTAAAAACTTTGGGATTTGGAGTTGGTTCCCGGACGGGGTTTTTTTACAGGTTAACACTCAGCAAAATTATAATAAAACATATATTTTATTAAGTAAAACATAAACAAAAGCTAGCCTAGTGGCTAGGTCATGGGTACCCATGACTCTAGGGTCACGGGTTCCAACTCCTCTGCCACCGTAATTCATTTTTTTTCTATTGACCAAAAAAATGGGATATTTTAGAGTTAAGTCCCTGAACTTCCCACAGGTGAAATCATTGAAGTGCGAAGCTTACCACTTATTGGGATTCAAACTCGTAAAATTGGAGCAAGAATGATTCCATGTAATACCCCAAATATCATATTAGTGGCCTTATTGAAAAGATTTAAAAATTTGAAGACTTATTTGAATAATGATAAAAAGATAAGAAATGATTGGAATAATGTGTCAGACCAATTTGTAACCATGAATGAATATAGAAGGTATTTTGGTTCTTTAAGAATGAATTTAATAATTATTCCTTATTAGGGATTTAAGGAAGAAAAAAGGGGAAAAGAAAAGCCATCATAGTTATCTCCTTTCTTCTTCTTCCCCGTGTAAGGACAAGCCTCTATATCCAAAGGTAAGGCTTAATTTAACCAACTCTTCCTCTTGTTTTTGGGTTGTTATTGGATCATTGAGTATTATAGAAGCTTATAGAGGGGTTAAATAAGATTAAAACTAGGAGATGGATGAAATATTTGAGATTTAAGAAAATGAGTTTTTAATTGATATGTTAGAATATGATTTTTTATTGGTGTTTATTAGTATATTTGACTTGTCAAAAAAGTAAATAAGAGATTAAAGCATTGGATGGGATTAAAAACATGTTAGAAAAAGTGGTATGATTCTTAGATGGAAATGTTCTTGGGAGATTTTAGATGTTTTAAGAAGCTAAATGAAGGAAAGTTAGTAAGGATAATTAAAGAAGAGTTTAATAGTATTGTTGAGGGTAAACATAAGGATATTTAACTAAATTTGGGTAAGAATCGGGCTGAAAAATGGAAAATCTAGGTAAGGGTATCAGTACTGATAGAACAGTACCGATACTATGGGTTTAAATGGGTAGAAATATAATGAACAATACCGGTACTAATGTAATTAATATCGATATTGATGGGGTATCGATACCAAAAGGAAAGTGTTGATACCATGGATTACAGAATGTCAAAATGGTATTGATACTGAAAGGGGGTATCGGTACCATAGTATAAAAGTATTCATACCAGGGTTGGGGTATCGATACTATTGAACCTAGAATTTAAAAATAGGCTAAAATTGTCATAGAAATCTAAATAATAATACTTGTGAGTATTATTAAAGTATAAATGCTTCATGCTAGAGAATATACTAACAATTGGTATGATATGTGTCTTTAATGGATGATTGAGTACATCGTAACCCAACTCCTGAGTCAAGAAAAAACAAAGGCAAATATAAAGTTTCCAAGTAGCTGGACATCCTTAAAGTATACAACGAAGGCATACCAGGTGAGTGCATTTATTATGTACAGTAAGAGTTATAAATGTGTGTGTTAAAAGTATATGTTACAATTGTATATCAGTACTATGTGTACATTTGGCACTATTTGTACAACCCACAAAATTCATCATAAGTTGATGAACAACCATTTAGGAACTAAGTGTACAACCCACGGAATTCATCATTAGTTGATGAACAACCAATTTGGCATTAGGTGTACAACCCATAGAATTCATCATAAGTTGATGAACAACCGTTTAGGCACTAAGTGTGTAACCCACGAAATTCTTCATAAGTTGATGAACAACCGTTTTGGCACTAGGTGTGCAACCTACGTAATTCATCATAAGTTGATGAACAACCGTTTAGGCAATATGTGTGTAACCCACGGAATTCATCATATGTTGGTGAACAAACGTATAGGCACTAAGTGTGCAACCCACAAAATTCATCATTTGTTAACAACTGTATAGACACTAAATGTGCAACCCACGAAATTTATTATATGTTTATGAACGACCGTATCGACACTAAGTGTACAACCCATAGAATTCATAATGTGTTTATGAACGACCGTATTGACACTACATGTGCACCCCAAATAACTTGTAATGTTATGAAAACAAGGAATTTTGATATATATGATATACGTATGTTTTAATTAAGGCATTTAGGTGCAACTCAGGTACCATTTATTTTCATTCATCATATACTGGGCAAACAAAGGATAAATTAAAAAAATATTGATTGAAAGGTATGTTGGGCATACTAAAGATAGTTATCATGTTATTTGAATGAATATTGGTTCGCCAAGCCTATTTGATGTATTGATTTGAATTATATGATTTTCATTTATATTTTGATAATTTGGAATATACTTATATTTAAGTATAATTCATTTTGTATTACTATGCCTCAATAATTAAATACTTAATGTGTATTAGTTTCACGCGTAGGTAAAAGCCGAGATTAGAAGTAAAGAGTACCGATCAACTCCAAGCATCAAGGAATATATTGCAATATCAGTAAGACATCCTATAATGGAATTTTTTACTTAGTTTAGTGGCATGTACTTATGAATGTCCTATTATCTCTATTTTAATATTTTGGAAACTGATTTTCAAAAAAAAAATTGGAAACTGGTTTGTAAAAGATTAAATGGACCGTTTTATATTTAATTTAATATGGATAACATGAACTAGTATTGCTAATCGGAGTAGAAGTGTTTAATATTTATTAAATGGTTTTATTTAAAGAAAACGAAAAATTTTACTAATCTTCGAGTATATATAATGTTTCAAAAGTCATGTGACATCTGTGACTCGTGTACGAAAACGTATACGGGAAATGGGTGTTAAATTTATTAGTATCCGAGCTATAAGTTTAGCCGTTTCTGAACATGATTCAAGTATTACATTTTTTAGGAATATATACATGCCTCTAGGATGTCAAGAGTTTACTGATATTTGTATATATATATATATATATATACTATGATGATGCTTATAAGGGAGTAAAGTTATTTTTTATTAATGTAAGATGATTTTGATTGTGTTTAGATATTGGAAACTAAAGATAATGGTAAGGAAGTTGATAATATTGAAAAGAAGGTCGAGATCAAAATCGACCCAAGAGAATCCGACATGACTTCAGTATCACACCTTAGAAGAGTAGAAGATGCTGGGGATTTTCCTCCATTATGTGGAAGGAATCCCTTGCGTTTAACGACGTTTCTAAATTTGAGGAATCCATTAAAAAGTTTGAACGTTTTACAAGAGAAGTTGAATCGGATGAGGATCCAAAGGAGATTTCTGAATCTAGTGATGATTCAGAGGTTTCTTCAGGTAAGCTTAAATAATTGAGAAATATTTAATTTAAATCATTAAATTGTTTAATTTATTGTTAATTTGAGTGAGAGAAAATGAGTAATACCCCAAATATCATATTAGTGACCTTATTGAAAAGATTTAAAAATTTGAAGACTTATTTGAATAATGATAAAAAGATAAGAAATGATTGGAATAGTGTTTTGACTAATTTGTAACAATGAATGAATATAGAGGGTATTTTGGTCCTTTAAGGAGAAATGAATTTAAAAAATTTTCCTTATTAGGGATTTAAGGAAGACAAAGGGGAAAAGAAAAGCCATCATAGTTATATTCTTTCTTCTTATTCCCCCGTGTAAGGACAAACCTCCATAGACAAAGGTAAGGCTTAATTTAACCAACTATTCCTCTTGTTTTTGGGTTGTTCTTGGATCATTTAGTATTATAAAACCTTATGGAAGGGTTAAATAAGATTAAAACTAGGAGATGGATGAAATATTTGAGATTTAAGAACATGGGTTTTTAATTGATATGTCAGAATATGAGTTTTTATTGGTGTTTATTCGTATATTTGACTTGTCAAAGAAGTAAATAAAAGATTAGAAGCATTGGATGTGATTAAAAACATGTTAGAAAAAGTGGTATGATACGCAGATGGAAATGTTCTTGGGAGATTTTAGATGTTTTAAGAAGCAAAATGAAGGAAAGTTAGTAGGGATAAGTAAATAATAGTTTAATAGTATTGTTGAGGGTAAACATAAGGAAATTTGACCAAATTTGGGTAAAATCAGGCTGAAAAATGGAAAATATGGGTAAGGGTATCGGTACTGATAGAATAGTATCGATACTGATAGAATAGTATCGATACTATAGGTTTAAATGGGTAGAAATATGATGAACAATACTGGTACTAATGTAATTAGTATCGATACTAATGGGGTATCGATATCAAAAGGAAAGTATCGATACCATGGATTACAGAATGTAAAAATGGTATCGATACTGAAAGGCGGTATTGGCACCATAGTATAAACGTATCGATACCAGGGTAGGGGTATCGATACTATTGAGCCTAGAATTTAAAGATAGGCTGAAATTGTCATAGAAATCTAAATAATAATATTTGTGAGTATTATTAAAGTATAAATGCTACATGCTAGAGAATATACTAACAATTGGTATGGTGTGTGTCTTTAATGGATGATTGAGTAGATCGTAACCCAATTCCCGAGTCAAGTAAGAACAAGGGCAAATATAAAGTTGCCAAGTAGTTGGACATCCTTAAAGCATACAACCGAGGCATATCAGGTGAGTGCATTTATTATGTACAGTAAGAGTTATAAATATATGTGTTAAAAGTATATGTTACAATTGTATATCAATACTATGTGTATTTTTGGCACTATATGTACAACCCACGAAATTCATCATAAGTTGATGAACAACCGTTTAGGCACTACGTGTGCAACCCATGGAATTCAACATAAGTTGATGAACAACCATTTTAGCACTAGGTGTGAAACCCATGGAATTCATCATAAGTTAATGAACAACCATTTAGGCACTAAGTGTGCAACCCACGGAATTCATCATAAGTTGATAAACAACCGTTTTGGCACTAGGTGTGCAACCCACGAAATTCATCATAAGTTGATGAACAACCGTTTAGGCAATATGTGTGCAACCCACGAAATTCATAATATGTTGATGAACAACCGTATAGGCACTAAGTGTGAAACCCACGAATTCATCATATGTTGATGAACAGTCATATAGGCACTAAGTGTGCAGCCTATAGAATTCATCATATGTTGATGAACGATCGTATCAGCACTAAGTGTGCAACCCACAGAATTCATAATGTGTTTATGAACGACCGTATCGGCACTATGTGTGCACCCCATATAACTTATAATGTTATGAAAATAATGATTTTTGATATATATGATGTACTTATGTTTTAATTAAGGCATTTAGGTGCAACTCAGGTACCATGTAGTTTCATTCATCATATACAGGGCAAACAAAGGATAAATTAGAAAATTCTGATTGAAAGGTATGATGGGCATACTAAGGATAGTTATCATGTTATTTGATTGAAGATTGTTAGCCAAGCCTATTTGATGTATTGAATTGAATTATACGATTTTCATTTGTATTTAATAATTTGGAATATGCTTATATTTAAGTATAATTCATTTTGTATTACTATGCCTCACTAAGTAAATACTTAACGTGTATTAGTTTCACGCGTAGGTAAAAGCCGAGATTAGAAGTAAAGAGTACCGAGCAACTCCAAGCATCAAGGAATATATTACAATATCAGTAAGACATCCTATGATGGAATTTTTTACTTAGTTTAGTTGCATGTACTTATGAATGTCCTATTAGCTCTATTTTAATATTTGGAAACTGGTTTGTAATAGATTAACTGGAGCATTTTATATTTAATAGTGTTTAATATCTTATTAAATGGTTTTATTTAAAGAAAACGAAAAATTTTACTGATCTTCAAGTATAGAGAATGTTTCAAAAGTCATGTGACATTTGTGACTCGTGTACAAAAATGTTTACGGGAAATGGGTGTTACATTCCAAAAATTCTTCAACTCAGTACATCAGTACAGAACTTTAGGAGGAGAACACCTTATCACAGCTTGGACCAAAATCATGCTCTGCAATCCACTTTAGTAGAAGTTCTTAATATCGGAATGTCACTTATAAGGTTTGGGTACGAGTTTATCATCACAGAACGTTGGGGGTAATAACTCAAATTCAAGTCGGAAGTCGGGTCAAAATTCTCGAACAAATAATCTCTGACATTACTCATAGGGTAACTTCCAAAATTAGGACGAATATAGACATTATTCCTTTTTTGCACAGATTGAGTCATAACAGATAAGATACTTTGGTATACTTATTATAGAATGATTATTTGACATCAGAGTTCAGGCTCAAAAGAGTACAGTCATAATCTAGGGGCATGTACAGACCAGACATCCTATGATCGACTGATCTACCCAGAAGACTCGACTCAACCTAAACTCTGATACCACTAAATATAAACCCTCAGACCGATGCAGGTGACCCATTCTGATCCGAGGTGTCACATTAAGGCTATTGGAGTGACCCACAGTAAAAAACCAAGAAAAATTTAAATTTTTGTTGTTAAAACGTATAAAATCATAAAACTATTTATAAATAAAATAGAAGCTTCAGAATCAGTATATAAAAAAATTCAAATATGGCCTACATGCCGCCTAATTACACATTGTATCGTATTCTGCAAGCAAAGCCAAAAGAACTCTCAATACTGAAGTTGTTAGCTGCACTGGATCAATTCTTTTAACCTGAAATAGTGAGTAAAGAGTGAGCTTTGGGAAGCTCAGTAATACATAACTACCAAATGAATGCAATAGGCCATCAGGTATAAGTAAAGCATGAATTTTCTTAACGATACAGACATCATCAGGTTCTACCAACGAGCTCAGATTTCATTAATCATTTCTTCATGTAAAATTAGGAAATCAAAATCTAAAGGAAATATTCAGAGAGAGACTCAGGAGATTGAGATGAAGAGTCTAGTGTGTTCCCACCAAATCAGAATAAATGTATTCATAGTTTGAAAAAAATAGTAGTTTATTTCAGTAAAATAGGTTTTAAAATCACTGTAATATCATCCACCCAAATACTCCATATGCAGTCCCCCAGAACTATATGCATAAGGACATACCCTAAGCACACAGTAAATGGGCCACCTTAAAGGAGTACCTTGGGGCCTGTGGGCCTACCCAAGGGTCTCCTTAGGTCTGTAAGGATTTACCAGCTTGATTAGAGCTGAACCTCCGTATTCCAAACTCTTACCCATATAGTATCCAGTAGAATTCATATTGAGCAATAACTTTAATATCAAAATCATGATCCAGTAGAATGTTGTAAAAATGATAATGTAGTTATTTAAATCACATAAATGCCCTCTACCCATAAACTAAAATGCAGTCCCCATACTAAGGGAGTGCCTTGGGGCCTTAGAGTCTACCCAAATGTCACCTTAGGTCCGTAAGGAATTACCAACTTGATCAGAGCTGAACCTCTATACTTTAGCCTACCCAGATTGTGTCCCAATAAAATAGTTCAAGTAGTAATCAATAGTTCCATGATCCATACTTCAGGCATATTTCTTCTTTTTTTCAGTAAAACAAGTAACCAATAAATCATTATATCAATAAGTAAAAACAATCGTAAATCAACCAGATATCAATTTATAATTTTTAATACAAATAAAATGGTCAAGTAACATATAGGGAACACACTAGAAGATTCAGTTATTTTTCGGAGGCAATTGATCGTAATCATGAAGGAAAACATATAACTTATGTAGATTGGATGAAATTTAGAATCGAGGTCTTGATAAAAAGGGTTCAGTCATTAGCAGATCTAATCAACATTCAGAAATTGATGTTTAAAAAATCATTTAGATTCGAGTATATTAAAAAGGTAATCAAGAACCTTTACATCAGAATTATTGAAGATCTAGATATAACATGATTGTTTCCATTATTCAGGAAAATAGGAGTATTTCAGACATTTTAATTTCTGATGGACTCTTAATAACTTAATCCAATAAAGGTAAAACGGTAGTTTGCATTATTCTGAATTTGTATCGAATTATCATGATTTCTAGTCAAATCGTACTAGCAATCTCCACCCTATAAAACTTGTCAATAATCCAGACTGATATACTTCACGAATAATCACTTCTTAATATTGATTACACTGGTTGAACTGGTCACTTTCAGAATCACAACTGAATGGAACTAGAGGAGACGATCAGGTATTCGATGGTATTATATATTTCTATGATGTATCGGTATCAAGAATACTCAACATACTTGAGTTATGCTCCATAACCTTTATGGATGATACAATATATCTTTATTGGTGTTTCTAGAATTTATCAAAAGTCATTCACTTATTCCAACTCGTTAGGATATTTAGGTCACTTCAACACTCGAAGTTACTTCGGTCATCTTAGAGTTCAAGGTATTCTACACTTTTAGGGTTCAGGGGTATTTTATTCATTCGAATATCAGAGGTTATTTTAGTTATTTCGTAGCTCGATCACATTTCAGTAATTTTTTTCAATCCAAACGTAAGCATGTTTTTTGGTAATTGGTTAAGTATATCCTTTCTGGGTTATTTTTCACCTTCAAGGGAAATCTTGGTCTTTTTACAGTTTAAGGGTGTTTTGTAATTTTACTCCATAGAGTTACTTTTGTAATTTCTTAACCAAGTATTCTCGGTATTTAACCTTTAAAGAAATTAATAAGAATTTTGGATCATGAGGTCAATTTATTTACTAACTAATCCCTAAACTTAGAATTATTTTCGATGGATTTATCATTTTCTTTTACGAGCTGTCTGAGTTTTATATAGTGTTCTGCCTTTATATCTTAATCAGTTTGAGTCTAATGATAATTAAATACACCTAATTGACCAATCATTTCCATTCATGCATTTACCAATTATCAACGAGTTCCGAAAAACATACATCGGTTAACCAATTAAACTTTATTTGATCGCCCTAGAATTTTAATTCCACGTCTTATAATGTCTTGAATACATGGAAAAACCAATTGCATTAGAAACAGAACTTAAACGTGAAAACTCGTATTAAATCGAGAGATAAAATGCCAAAAAATAGATTTCAGAGTTCGAATTTGGCAAACCAGACTTCAGATTTGGACTCGGGATGTTGAAAAACATAAAATATAACTTTTAAGAAAATTTAACTTTTCGGTCAAACTCAAAGTCAACGCTGGTCAAAGTCAAAGTCAACGAGAATGTCAACACTCAGGTCAAAGTTAATGGTTCGGGTCAAGGTCAACGGGTCAGACTGGTTCGATTGACTCAGTTCTGTCCGAGTTAACTCAGATCGATTCAAACCGGCTCGGGTCGGTTCAGTCCACTTGGATCATTCTATAACGTTTTTCTAGGCGAGGACGAGACTCACGCGTACGCGACGACGCATGACGATAGCGACGAGTCGGGGGACTACAGCCAACTACTCTGGGAGCTTCCACTTACCAGAATCCATCAAATTCAGTCAAAAATTCAATCGAAATCTATTCAATCGTGAAATACATTTAAACGGGTGAGATCGGACTTACACATCCATGACAGGGAAAACGACAGCGACAGAGTGACACAAGAGATGGGTTTTGAGCGACCGACAATGATAAGTCTAAAGACGTCGGCGGTGTATCCAACAGGTGATTGAAACGATCGTTATCTAGGGACAAAGCGACGACGATGAGAGGGTTTTCCTGCCTGGTTTGGAGACGATCGGTGATCGATTGGGGTGATATAAGAGTCGGGGTTGAGTCACCGGTGGACGATGATTCGACTGGCAGTGACGGCGCAGACTGACGACGGCCAAAACATAGTGGTTCAATGGTGATGGCTAGGGTTATTTGATTTTGGGGAAAAACTTTGGGATTTGGGGTTGGTTCCTGAACGGATTTTTTATGGGTTAACACTCAGCAAAATTATAATGAGATATATATTTTATTAGTTAAAACATAAATAGAAGTGTAGCCTAGAGGCTACAGCATGGGTACCCATAAACCTAGGGTTATGGGTTCAAACCCCTCTGCAACTATAACTCATTTTGTTTCTACTGACTAGAAAAAATGGGATATTTCAGGGTTAAGTCCCTAAACTTCCCACAGGTTCCAAAACTGAGTTAAAAACTTCAGAAACTTACATTTTGGTCCTTAACTTTCTTTTAATTAAATTCTGGGGTGTTACAAATATAAGTTAATATATGTTTAAATTTTTTTAACTTATATTCATTCTATAGATACAAGTGTTCAAATTCATATCTTTTAATAAGAATAATAATTTCATTATACAATTGAGACTACTCAATGAAGTCGTCAGCAAAAGATTTAAATGTACCTTTTATATCCTTTAAAGTCCAAGTTAATAAATAGTTAATACTAAATTATTACATTTATATAATTAATAAATAGATAAATTTAAGGTGGTCCACAAATTTTAAGAGCAGATGGGACGGTCATCCCCTTAATATTTATAAATATTCTTATATTTAAAAAAAATTATATTTTTTATTGATAAATATATTCGTCCCTTAAAATTTTATAAATTCGCTCATATAATATGAAATCATGCGTCGGTCTTGTCATTAATGATTCATTTGACACCATTAATTTTGCAGCATTACCAACTTCATATAACCTCCAAAAAGCAAAATCATTGGAATAATATTGCTTTAAAAACCAGCGTTTTTCTAGTGTCTTTCTTGATTCACCAAAAGTAGCCAAGGCATGTGAGGAAATTCAGGATTTGTTCACGTCGAGCTATATTTATGTGGAAACAAAGTTATACATTTACTACTACTAATATATATATATATATATATATATTGTGTGTGTGTGTGTATTATGTATGTATCTATTTCAAAACAAGGATTCTTTTGATGAGTGCATAGTTATTGTTGATTCCTGTAATATGACTATTTTACTTTTAAATGGCCAAAAAGTTTCAAAGAGACAAAAAAGGAAGGTTGCTATTTCTATTCGTAACGTCATATATATATAAACTTTCAATCAAGGAACAGTCATTGTAAAATGGACATTTCTTGTTGCATTGAATCTTAAAAGAGAGCTTGTTATTGTTTGAGAAGGCCAATTAGCAGTTTATCAATTGACCTCAATTTTATCTGCAATTTGTTTCCTAGGAATTTCCAAGATCACCAAACAAACTCTTTGAATATTATGAAGAAAATAACTTGGTAGAAAAGAATGACAAATTTCACTCAACACTACTGCCGGGGTTAAAAATGATTTTTCTGTCCATCTATATAATATATATAACCCATATACCGTACTTCAGAGAAAATAGTACACAAACTTGAGCACACGTGAGGGGAAATGCTCTCAACTCATGCACGTTGTATATTGCATATAAAGAAAGAAAATTTGGACCAGATATAGTAATTTAAACAACAAATGATAATTAAAACTAGTGAAGAACTAAAAGAAAAATCAAATTTCCATGCATGGCAGAAATATGTACTTAAGAAGTTAAGATATGAAGAATTCAGTGATTTAGAACAACATTTAAGTCTTTCTTTTACCTCTTTTCAAGATATTTAAACCCTTTATTGTTATTAATATTAAATGCGCAGTTGCTAAGAGAACCACGTCAAACACAATTTCCTATCTATAAAATTCTCATAATCAGTTGCTTATACATTGTAAAAAACTCCTCTCAAAAGAGTGTGTAAAATTTGTCATATAGTCTCTTACCTCTTGAAAGTATCAGCACCCATTTGCATACATCAGATGTGGGATTAGAATAGAAATATGTTCTTTTTTTTGGGGGGTGGGGGGGAGAGCTTTCAATTTGTTACTGGTTTCCACCTTTATTGAGCTTCAAACCATAGCTTTCCCAATAGTTCTCTCCATCGTTCATTAAGAAGCGAAAGCAACTGTCATTTACACCATTGCCAACAGCGTTGGAGTTACAAGGGGAAGAGCTATCATTTTCTTGGAGTCTCACTCTTTCAGTGTAGAGTGACTTATTGTTCTGATAATAGCCACAGTGATCTCCTGTGTTCTCCTTTCGCTTTTTATTGCTCTCCTTTGTTTTCATCAAGTAAGCGCCAATTCTATCCCATTTCTCTTTGCACATTAAAGCACTCTTCTCAAAGCCTAAACAAGCCATCTTAGCAGCTATTTCTTCCCATAGAATCTCTTCAGAGCACCCTTCCATGGTGGTTCTCAGCAGTATTAGCTTAGAAATCTCAGTCTCTTGCCACTCATCTGCCATAACGGTGTCCTTTAACGTTTCACTTTGGTTTTCCATTTCATTAGACATTATCACCACAGATGATGAAACACCCTTCAATTGTTTCCCAGTCAAATTGTGCAAAGCCTCCATTAAAGCAGAATCTCTACCTTCAATCCAAGCTCGCTCATTGGCCCAAAACTTGTGCTCTCTATCAGTCCTTACAGCCTCTTCTTTCCTCCATTGCTCCTCCCTTGAAACCCTCTCCTTCTCCTTTTCTTCAAGAGTCTTTGTCAGCTTCTCAAGCCATGCCTCTTGCCTCTCTATTAGTTTCCTCATTTGTGAATCAATGAACTCTTTTATCTTTGCCTTCCAACACCTACTGCAACCCCTTTTCTTTCTCAATGAAGTGCCATTCTCCATTGCAGCTGCAGTGCTTAAACCATTGTCATCGGAGGAAGAAGTGTCGAATTCAAATACACATCTTGATTTGTTTGAGTAATATTGCAGTATTGAGTGGCATGAAACCGAAAATGGTTGCCAACGAGTTGACTCTCTTGGCCTGAAACTGAGTTGCTGGTTTCTCCATATAAGGCATCAAGCTGTCTAAAGAATCTGTAATGCTTACCATCTTGTCTTCCAGCTTTCCCTTCCCTGGTCTTCTTGTAATACTTATACAAGTTCTCAAATTTCTCCCTACATTTTTTCCCACTCCTTTGGTACCCATGATCCTCACACATGATCCTACAGAAAAAATAGAATGAAAATTGGGATAATAAGTTGAAATTATAAATGGGAACCCTAATTCAAATTTGGTAACTGAAACATAAAAGATGACTATCAAAAGGTCATGTGATGATATTTGCCAATGTTATGAATAAAAAAAACTGGGTTTCCCTTGCTGAACATTTTGCAGTTAACCCAATAAAGCATATTATTGACCATTCAAATAGCAACCAAAGATAGATAAAACTAGTAGATGTGTACTTAAACATCCAAAAGGTCATTCTTATAGGGGGGAAATTGGGATATATGAAATTATAAATGGGAACCCTAATTCAAATTTGGTAACTGAAAACATAAAAGATGACTATCAAAAGGTCATGTGATGATATTTGCCAATGTTATGAATAAAAAAAACTGGGTTTCCCTTGCTGAACATTTGCAGTTAACCCAATAAAGCATATTATTGACCATTCAAATAGCAACCAAAGATAGATAAAACTAGTAGATGTGTACTTAAACATCCAAAAGGTCTTTTTATAGGGGGGAAACAGTTCAAAAAGCTTTGAACGATAATGAAGGCAACACACTTTCAAAGGAAAAACAAGTCAGTAGAAGACTACTGATTATTGAAATGATCAACCATCCTTCTTTTTCTCAATTAAATATATATAAAAAAAGAAACAGCGCCTGGTTCGCTGGTCCTGAGCTGAACTTGTTTCAGCATAGTAGTTTTCTTAAAACTCTGAATTTGTTTCAAAAGTTGGTCTAACAGCAGGAAACTCTATGACTACATGTTTTCTTGACATAAGTTAAGATTTGAGATACGTATGTTCCTGTTGGAATCATGTAAGAAGGATGAAAGAAAGAAGAAAGGGAAAAAGACCCCATTTTCATATCAATAGAGCTAGTAACAGTGAAACCAAAAGAAGCCATTTTAATTGATAACTTGAAGAAGAGGAAGAAGAAGAAGAAGAAGAAAAGAAACCCTCTGCAAATGAAAGAGAAGAGAGAGAGTTAGGGTAGGCTATTAGTTAGTGAATACCTGGAAACTTCCTCCCACAAAGGACCCTTTTGATTAGCTTCTTTGAACTTAGGATCAAGCCGAGATCTGATCTCAAGAAGTGTTAAAGTCTCTTGACGAGGCCATCTTCCAGTCCCTCCGTCACCTCCAAAGGGAATAGCATCACCATCGAACCCACAACTGGCACTAGGAGTCGAACCACTGTTGACAGCCACAGCAGCCGTGGTGGTAACATTATTAGTAGCAGTAGCATCGGAATGGAACTCGTGATGAAGTCCAGGAGGCATCAATTCATGACCAACGTGCCTACCCACGGCCATTTGCATCATATCAAACTGGTGGTGGTGAGGTTGTGGGAGCGGCAGATTCCGGTTGCCTGAGGAGAATAACTCAGGACCCTGTGGAACTGTTTGGAAATGGCTTGGTCTTCCGTTGAACAGTTGCCTAAGATCAGGCATACCATATGGATGATGATTCTCCATTTCCATATCGAAGAGAAGCGAAGCGAAGCTACAAAAAGAGAGAAAGATAAAAGGTCTCGAAAGAGAGAGGGAGAGAGCGGCAGAGTCGGATCGTGTCTTTCACGAAAAAGCTAGAATTTGAAGCAAAGAACAATGGTCCCATATACGTGTATAAATGTACGTATTATCTAAGTGAGAGTGTGGGAGCGTGGGTAGAGTGGGCTTTCACTGGTTTGGACAAAAGTAAAAGGAAAGTGGAGAGTCCAACACACGTATGGCAGCATCAGCAGCAGGGATAGAGAAAGGGAAAGAAGAGAGAGTAATGAGTGACAGAGGGACACATGGTTAAAGCTAAGGAAGACGACGAAATTATATGCAGGAGAGATGTGTGAGTCGCTTGCTGATGCGTATACAGTATCTAAGGATCCTTCCCTTTTTTTTGACCGCCCAATCTCCCTCTCTCTCCACTTGTTCTAGCCTAGTAGGTATTCATTATCATTACCTTGAATTCTATCAAAAGTAAACTATACAAACTGCTATTAATAAAAGTGTTTGAGTATGTTTTTATTTTTATACTAAAATTAAAAAAAAGTAATAAATTGATTGTTAATGAATTTATAATAAATTAATTATTCATATTATTGATTTATAATAAATTAATCACTCACTATTAATCGTAATTACTATGATTAATTATTAAGGCAACAAAACGTTAGTGTGGTATATTAGTCTCGCTTTTATAACATAGTCATCTTCGTTAGTTTCTTTATCTTCTTCAATATTCTCTAACTCTTTGTATCCTTGGAAAAATTCCATATTTTCAAACTCTATCTCCTCTTTTTCATCATCGTTTTCCTTGAAGATCGAATGACATCATTAGCTCCTTCCATAGGTTCCATGAATATGAATGAAATGTTTGTGTTTATGTGAAGAGTGATAATGATGAGGAAGATCTGGAAGAGGAAACATGTTGCATTAGGAGTAGATTGGGAGTTACGAAACAATATTTAGCACACAAATGGAAACACAAAATACATTCAACTTGAACATAACTTACCCACAAACATACCAGAAAATAAAAAGTTCGCGCTTGTTGGCAGCATATCGATCCAAAATACATGTACTTGACACAGAAGCAAGGGAACTGAGGATTTTTTCTTTAGTTATATCAGTAGTGCTTCTGAATAGCAGTAATAGTTGTGACATGCGATGTTCTTAATAAAAGCTTTAGTTTGGTTGGGCGGGGTAAGCGTCTATGTCTTAAAAGAGATCCAGCAAAAATTGAAGAAAAATCTCGGGTGCAAGGATTACAGTTATAGATGTTGTCATTTGGTTTTCGAGGAAAATAATGATGGGAAATAGGAGATGAGCTTGAAAATATGGAATTTTTCCAAGGATACAAGCAGTTAGAGAAGATCGAAGAAGATGAAGAAACTAATGATGATGATGATCTCATAAAAGTGAGATTAACCTCTTACATCAGTATTATTTTATTTTAGTATCGATTAACGTTAAGTGATCAATTGTTATAAATTGATAATGTGAGTGACCAATTTATTACTTTTAAAACTTCAGTAGAGAAAATAAAAATTTGCTCAAAAATTAATGATTATTTTTGTAGTTTACCCTTTTATTAATTTAAACCTAAATATTTAAAATTAGGGTAAAGTACAAAAATGGTACCCTAATTATAGAAATTTGCTTTATTGAACCTCCAACTATCAAAAATTACAAAATAGTTTCCCAACTATAAGACATTGTTTTGTTGAGTCCACTGACTATTAAAAGTTATAAAATTGTCACCTGATTATTCATATGTTTCAAACCCGTCCTTTTTGTTACAAATTGACAGTCGTTTGAGCTAGACACTATCTTACTGACTGAGATATGATAAAATCATATTTTAATAATGTATACTGGTACATCGTTGTTTTCAAACACTGACTCAACGACGTAAGATTACAAGCATTGGCTTGATGATATAATGTAAAAGAAGAGTCGATCCATAAATGACAACTCAAACGGTTATGGGATTGAATTTTATCATATCTCAGTCAATAGGTTAACTTTTATCTCAGATATACGCCATTTTTTTAATAAAAAAATGGATGAGTTTGGGACATATGAATAGTCGGGTGATCATTTTATAACTTTTAATAATTGGGGGATTCAACAAAATAACGTCTTATATTCGGAGGACTATTTTATAACTTTAATAATAAAGGACTCAACAAAGTAATGTCATATAGTAGGTGTACCATTTGTGTACTTTACCCTTAAAAATAAACAGTTAAATTATAATTTTAATCTATCTGTTAATTATTAGGTTACTTTTAGGAATGTTTTGTTGATAAAATATGAAGTAGTTTTTTTACAATAAGATTATAAAATTATATTATGAGAAATATTACATTAAATTATTTTATTAAAATTATTTAATTGAAATATAAAACTATAGAGATTAGATAAGGGATGTAAAATTATTTAAAGAGGTATTTTATTAAAAAAGTTTAATAGAATTTTTTTCTTCATAACGAGATAAGTTCTTTTAATAATTTTTAGTTTCAATTTCATTAAACTATAATAAATTATTATACTTTTTTATTATATTTTATATATTAATAAATAAATACATCAACTCTTATTTTTTTTGTCTTGTGATCTTATTTTTTATTCTATTAGAATGGCTATGTTTGGATGGATATTTTCAATGTTTTCAAGGCTATTGTCACACCCCTCTAGATCAAGCCCAAAACATGTGTGTCAAAGTCTGCAACAGAAGTTTTAGAGGGCATATTGGGCATGACCATTCCGTCAGACTTGGCCCAAAACATGGAGAGTGCAAAAAGGGGCCCAAGCCTATTCACACAAACCTTACAAACAAGGAAAGTGGCATCTTATCAGATTGTTTTTACATAAGCATCACATATATGGCAAGAGACAACAAATCAGAGGAGATTATGGAGGAATCTTACCATTTCGAATGTGAACAACCATCCAAGGAAAGAATCAAACTAATTGATGTCATAAGAGTGGTAGCTTTGGTATATTCCCTTAAAAAGGGATTTGATTAGATGGTGATTGATGGAGTTTCTTAAGCATAAATATTTGTAATTAATAGGGCTCATCTTAGCCATTGATCTAGTTTGATCTTAGTTGTCCATTGCAAGAGGATTCAACTATAAATAGAGACCTCCCCACCTCATTTGTATACACTTCACTTTTTACTTCATTTGAGTAATAAAGAGTATTCACTCAATTCTCTCTTCTTGTCCTTTGAGAGCCATTTCTTTCTAGTTCTTTGTGCTTTCTTGTTTTTGCTAACTATTCTTACTTAGTGTTTTTAGGCTGATTTAGCCGCCAAACCAACTAAGAAGTGTTCCAAGGTGATTAAGGTCACGTGATTAGAGTTAGTTTGTTGCAATAATAATAAGTGCTTCAAGCTAGTTTTGGGAGAGATAACACCAAAACCAAGAAGAGGTCCCAGTTGATGAAGAGGGAGTTGAGACCCATATAGCTGCGGAGAAAAAGCGAGTGAGATTAAGAGATTTTGTGGCATCCATTGAGATGAGACTCAACAAGTTGAAAGGCTTCAAGGCCAAAGGCATAGAGGAAGTGCAGGAAGACCTCGATGATTATGGCAAGAAGAATACAGAGGAATACAATGCTGTAAGAGCCGAGTTGTTGGGTTTGAGGAAGGACATGAGTGAAGTCCAAGAAATACTGGAGGTAACTAAATCTCGCCTGGCCAAGTTGGAGTATGTGGAAAAAGGACTCGGAAGGGAGACCCAAGGACTCATCGACAAGGTGAGCGCATAGTTTGATGATCAAATTTGGGGTATTGAGTGTTTGTACTTGACCATGAGGCCAAAGATGTCGAATGAATTGAAAGAGCTCAAGAGTGAGCTAATTGGTTTTAGAGAGGCCATGGTGAATGGGGCGCCAGGAGTTGCAATCACGAGTAGGCCCAAGATCGATGTACCAATGTCGAACAAGTTTAAGGGGATACAATCGACACGTGAATTTGAAAACTTTATTTTGTGCATGCATCAATATTTTTTAGGCGTGGGAGTCGAGGATGACTTCACTAAGGTAAATATTGCTTTAAATTATTTGACTGATGATGCTCTTTTGTGGTGGAGAAATAAAGGTTCAGAGGGAATTTGCATAAGGGAGTGGAGTGAGTTTAAGGTCGAATTCAAGAGACAATTCTTCCTTGTGAATGTTGAATTAGAGGTAATAAAGAAGATGAAAGAACTTAAGCATGATGGTCTAATCTGGGAGTATATGAGTCGATTTATGGAGCTCAAGTTACAAATCCTGACCATAAGCGAAGAAGATGGATATTATGCCTTCTTGGGCAGACTACAATGATTGGCCAATGTAGAAGTGTTGCAGATGAACGTCAAAGACCTTTCGAAGCCCATAGCTTTAGCTGAGGCCTTATCAGAATTTAAAATCATAAAGCCAAAAAATAAAGGCAACGGTCGAGGTGACAGAGAGAAATCGTCCAAGGATGAATCCAGAGAGCATCAAAATGACGAGGGAAATCCATGAAAGGAAAGAGCCAACTTATTCCATGAAACTGAAACCAAAAAGTCATCTTAAGTGTTACACTTGTGGAGATAACCACATGATAAGAGATTGCTCGAAGAGGGGCAAGGTGGTCGCCATCTTCAGCGAATAAGATGAGCTACAAGTAGAGGTAGCCAAACTTGGCATAATTGCAAGCATCAAGGCTAGCAAGCCGAGGGTAGAAGCGCAACAACCAAATTGCCACCAAGGGGAGAGGTCACAAAGGTTACAAGGTTGTGATGATCGAGCTAAGAAGTCCAAGGGAGAGGACGAGTCCAAAGGCGAGGAGGCCATGCGGCTTGGTACAATGATCATGGGTTCTGTCAAGGCAAATAGAGTCCAAAGACAGAAAGGGTTGATGTACATGGACATCAACATTGTGGGACAACCAAAGAGTGTTCTAGTGGACAATAGGGCAATTGATCTTTTTATGTCCAAGAGAGTTGCGGACAATCTCGATCTCAAAGTGGAAATAGGGAATGGTTACATAAAGACTGTCAACTCCAAGGAAGTGCCAATTACTGGAGTGACGAGGATAGTAGAGCTTCGAGCTGGTGAAGGAAGGGGCAATGAAGATTTCATGGTAATTCCATTGGATGACTTTGATTTATTTTGTCGGGTTAAGTTTCCTTGAGCGAAGTCAAGCTCTCATCATCCCTCACCAAGACATTATGCTCATCACTGATCCACATTGGCCATGCGTTATGCCAATGACTCGAGACAAAGGGAAATTGACCAAAGTATTGTCGGCCATCCAATTTGTGAGGATGTTTCGAGGGAAGCAAGCATCAATTTAGAGGCAATTGTTGGGGTACAACCGAGGGAGGGACAAAGGGACCCGAGCTTTCGAGGGATATGGAGGAACCACTAATTGGTGAGGTGGTAAAGGCACCGGACTTCAAAGAGGAAGAACCGATGCAACAAAGGGCGCTAAACTTCAAGGACGAAGTGTCGATGCAAGGGGCACCAAGCTTTAAGGAGGAAGACTCGATGCGTGGGGCACTAAGCTCCGTGGAAAAAGGAGAGATGATGCATTTTTGGGTTAATACGACCGATGGAAAAGAGGTACATCTCGAACAAAACTCTTATATTGTTAAGTCTAATTTGCCATCTTTCAAAGGGGACCCGAGGGAGGGACAAAGTGACCCGAGCTTTCTAAGGACATGGAGGAACCACCAATTGGTGAGGTGATAAAGGCACCGGACTTCAAAGAGGAAGAATCGATGCAACAAAGGGCGCTAAACTTCAAGGATGAAGTCGATGCAAGGGCACCAAGCTTTAAGGAGGAAGACTCGATGCGTGGGGCACTAAGCTCCGTGGAGAAAGGAGAGCTGATGCATTTTTGGGTTAATACGACTGATGGAAAATAGGTACATCTCGAACAAAACTCTTATGTTGTTAAGTCTAATTTTCCATCTTTCAAAGGGGACCCGAGGGAGAGACAAAGTGACCCGAGCTTTCTAAGAACATGGAGGAACCACCAATTGGTGAGATGGTAAAGGCATCGAACTTCAAAGGGGAAGAAACGATGCAACAAGGGGCACTAAACTTCAAGGAGGAAGTGTCGATGCAAGGGGCACTGAGCTTTAAGGAGGAAGACTCGATGCGTGGGGTACCACACTCCGTGGAGAAAGGATGGTTGATGCATTTTTGGGTTAATGCGACTGATGGAAAAGATATACATCTCAAACAGAACGTTTATATTATGTCAATGCAAGGTTTATAGGGACATGTGAGACCTTTTAGAGTTTAAAAGGGCACACCGAGGATGCCGACAAGTTTGAGAGTTCAACCAAGGGGGTCATCCAAGCCTTTATCGAATGATCTAGGGGTTTATATAAAGGTAAATCTAGAAAGGTAGGAAAGGGTTCCTACAATTGAGGTGCACAAATGGAGACGAGAGATCATGGAGTTACATGGTGGCAAAAGACAAGGTTAAGTTCACATGGGGGAACCGCAACAGTCCAAGGCACTGAGTGGGATTCAAAGTGGCTAAGTCTGAGTATAGTTCAATGCAACGATGAGGGCGTCGCTAGATTTGGTGTGGGAGATTATCACACCCTGCGAGATCAAACCCAAAACACGTGCACTAAAGTCTGCGACAGAGGTTCTAAAGGGAATATTGGTCGTGACCATTCCGTCAGACTTGGCCCAAAACATAGAGGGTGAAAAAGGGCCCGAGCCTGTTCGCACTAATCGTACAAACAAGGAAAATGGTATCTTATCAGATTGTGTCCACATAGGCAGCCCAAATATGGAAAACAACAACAAATCAAAGGATATTGTGGAAGAATGTTACCATATCGAGTGTGAACAACCATCCAAGGAAAGAATCAGACTAATTGATGTCATAAGAGTGGTAGCTTGGGTATATGCCCTTAAAAAGGAGATTTATTAGATGGTGATTGATGGAGTTTCCTTAAGCATAAATATTTATAATTAATAGTTCATATTAGCCATTGATCTAGTTTGATCTTAGACGTCCATTGTAAGGGGATTCAATTATAAATAGAGGCTTTTCCATCTCATTTGTAGACACTTCACTTTTTACTTCATGTAACTAATAAAGAGCATTCACTCAATCCTCTTCTTGTTCTTTGAGAGCTATATCCTTTCTAGTTCTTTGTGCTTCCACGTTTTTACTATGTGTTCTTACTTGGTGTTTTCAGGCTGACCTAGCCGCCAAACCGACTAAGAAGTGTTCCAAGGCGACTAAGGTCGCGTACTCCGAAGTTGGAATCTCCTAGGGCGTGACACTATACATTACTTATTAATTTAAAAGTTGTGGAATTCCGTGTTTAAGCATAATGTTAAAAATTAATATCTACAGTAATACCTAGAAAATAAAGACATGATGTAAATATATATTTTTTTATTAATCTAAGGATGATTATAAATGGGTAATATATGTTTTAAAGATTTCCAATCATTTGATAATAAATGCTACATGTAGTTGTTGGTTTTCGAACTTGAAAATTTTGGGATAACAAATATCCTTTTAACCACTGAAATATTTTATTTTATGCATATTAAAACAAAATTTATGATTATGTTTGTGATTATTAGTTACTTAATTATGAGATTATATCCTTACAAATATAAGATTATGAATTGTCCGTAATATTAGTAAATCAAATTTATAATTTTATGTTAGACTGTAAGATTAAGCCTCATACTCTTAGGTAATGTAAGTTAAATTCCCGAAGAGAGATTATTTATCCAAATTCAAAAGTTTTTGAAAAAAATTAAACAAACCTTTAATATTTAAAAAATTCAAAGACTGTTTAAAATATTTGTCGGGTTTGAATTCAACATTTAAGGCCTGAACTTGACTCGTATATATAATATATTTTAAGTCAATTATATATTATCTCATCTACAACGCATAAATTGTGGGTTTAATCTTTCTTCTTAAATTTTATCATTTGTAGTCTTTAAAATTTTCGAACTTAAAAATTTTTGTTTTGCCAAAAGGTCATCTGCTAAATTCTGGAACTAAAAAGGATTTTTTATTAAAAAAAATAGAGACTAGTTCACAATTTATGAATAATATAAGAACTAATAATAGAATATACCTAATAAATTTAACGACTACCATTTGAATTAGGACTAAAAAGATTTTTTTTTGAAAATAGAGTGATAAATAATTAAATTAAATATAATGACTAAACTGCAACTTACACATAATACAAATTAATAGATTTGATCTTTTGGTTTTCTATTGTTTTATTTATTATGTAATTTATAGCATATGGAAATTAATACATAATAATACAAATATTAAATTAATATTGAATTAATGAGTTGATTATGTTCAAAATTTTAATAAAATAAATATTGAACATCATATTTCAAGTCAAGTATGATTTACACAACTATATTTTGTTCATATTATACATAGACCCTGTTCAAACGGAATTTGAGTAAACCCATAAACCCTTCAATTTATTATCTAATTTGATATTTGAGTAAATCCATTTTCAAGTGATAATATATTAATTTTCTTGGAGTAGTAATTTATGTTGTTATCATATATGAGTGCTAGAACTCGACCATGAACACCTTTTATTACCACAAAACTAATGATTTATTTTCTAATCAATGTATTTTAGTTCTGGTTTTTATTTGAGTCTTTCTACTATTAATTAAAAATCTAATTTTTATCCAAATATTAAATTTTCAAACACTAAATATCAAATTATTTAGGGTTAGTTTGACATTATTTTTAAAAACAATTTTGAAAAGTAATGTTAAAAAGTGATTTTTGAAAAGTATTTTTAAAAAGATCAGTTTAAGATTTTAGTATTTGTTATTGTTATTAAATTATACTTTTAAAAATATAAAAATGTCTATTTTAGACATGATATTTTAAATTGAAAACAAATATACTTAAATAATATCTAAATCCTTTAACATTTTGATAAATGAAATTAATCAATTTAAATTATAATAAAGCATAAACATAATCATATACAAACATGCATACTCATTACATGCTCATAAAAAATTCGAAATAAAAATAAAATATTTGTATACTCAACATAATACTATAAAAATAAATTAAATTATATTCAGATGATTATAAATAAAAAAATCTTTAAAGTTTTATCAACTTATATCTAACAATTAATTTGAATATTAATAAAAAAATAATTGATATATAATTATATATGTATATCATATATAATGTATTAATTTAAAAATCAATTAAAATTAAATAACTGTAACACCCATATCTCGTATACCTTTCCGTACATGAAATACAAATGTCACATCACTTTAAAACGTTTACTCATTTGAAAACCCTTAAAAAATTTCAATCTTAAATCCACCTGAGTTAACACAGTAAATAAATATTAATTGAAAACACATTACAAAAATATTTTGTTAAATTTAATTACATGCCAAATAAGTTTCCAAAATGATCACTATTGTCCTAATGTTACTGACGGGTCAACCTTAATTGATGATATATGTTGCTATGGTTGCACTCCTTACTTGAGTAGTCTCCGCTTTAACCTACGCGTGAAAGCAACGCACATTAAGTATTTTCTTAGTGAGACATAATATTGTAAAGTAACCTTTATGAATAGATAAGTATGTCATATTATTTAGTTCAAACCAAATTATATATTCTTTGAGGATTCTATAATCCTCCTCAATCAAATTTTATTCCATTCACAATCATTATAATTATTTTCAGTACGCCTAACATACGTATCTTTCTTTATATTTTTATGTTTCCCTTTAACTCTTTAGTCATTATTCTTTATTTTCATTAATAGCATCCATTCATGCTTATAATGCACCATTATGCATTTTCAATTATACCATTCTTTTCATGCCAATAATGCACCCATATGCATTTCAATTATGGCATCATTTCTTGTCAATAATGCACCCATATGCATTTCAATTATGGCATTTTTTCATGCCAATAATGCACTCATATGCATTTCAATTATGATATCCTTTAATGCCAATAATGCACCCATATGCATTTTTTTAATTCATTCATTTTAGAGCAGTTCATACTCTAAAACTCATCCACAATATCCTTTCCATACATGAAATGAAAACATATTAACTACTGTAAAACATATATTAAATTAAAACATTCTAACTTGACTCATTGCGAATCATCTTCATCTCAATTACATACAATATATGTACTCACCTGGTAATCCCCGCTAATAAGATGTAGAGACGTATGGCTAATCATCAACTTTATCTTTCCCCCTTTTCTTGCTAGATTCAGGAGCTTGGTTACGAACTACACAAGTATCCATTAAGTACACATAGAATACCAATATTAGTATACTCCTTACATTATACTTTAATAATATTCAAAGTATCATTATTCAATTTCTATAACAATTTCAACCTATCTTGCCTTTCCAAGCTCAATAGTATCGGTACTACTACCTGATATCGATTCTTCTATATATGGTACCGATACCCGCTTTCAGTTTCGATGTCATTTCTATATTCTGTGTTGACTGGAATCGTACCCTTCTCTCAGTATTGATACCCTTCTCTTAGTATCGATACCACTTACATCGATACTGATACTGTTCGTCCAATATCTACCTATTTACACCTATAGTATCGGTACTGTTCTATCAGTACCGATACCATTGCCCAGATTTACCATTTTTCAGCTCGATTTTCACTTAATTTTTCCCTCTAATCTTATACTTTTACATCCTACAATACTATTTAACTCCTCTTTACTTAACCCAATTAACTTTACTTCATTTTACCACCTTTAACATCTAACATCTTCATGGAACATCTCAACTCAAGAAATATACCATTTTTCTAAACATGTTTTTAATCATATCTCATGCTTCTAATATCTTGTTCAATCCTTTGACAAGTCAATTTTACTAATAAACCTCAATAAAAACACATATATCAACATATCATTCAAAAACCCATTTCTTTAAATCTCCTATAAAACATCCACCACTTAGTTTTAAACTTCTTTAATCCTTCCTTAAGCTTACATATCGCTTATTGTTACCGTAGCAACCCATAATTTAAAGGGAAAACTAGCTAATGAATGTTTACCTTTTGCTAGAGAAGAGAGCACTACCCACGTGAGTGAAAAAGAAGAATGACAGAAATATGGCTAACATTCCCCTTTTTCCCCCTTTAAAATCCCTAATAAAAGAATATTTTAAAAATTCATTTTCCTTCTTAAAAGACCAAAGTGCCCTATTAATTTATCTATTGTTACAATTTATTCTAAAAACTATTCCAAATCATTTCCTCATCTTTTACCACTTATTTAATAAATCTTAAATTTTCAATTCTTTTCAGTTAAGTCCCTGACCTGATATTTAGGGTATTACAATTCTCTCCCTTAAGAAAATTCGTCATCAAATTTAAATAAATACCTGGAACGAAGAGGTATGGAAAATGCATTCTCATGTCCTCCTCTCTTTCCCAAGTAGCTTCTTCAACCTTATGATTTTGCCAGAGTACTTTAACTAAAGGAATCTCTATGTTGCGCAATTCTTTGATTTATCTAGCTAGGATCCACACTGGTTCTTCTTTATAAGTTAAACCTGATCGGACCTCTATTTCCTCTGGTTTAATAATGTGGGATGGATCTGATCGATATTTTCGAAGCATTGATACGTGGAAAACATTGTGGATTTTTTCCATATCTAGAGGCAAAGCTAACTGATATGCTACTGGTCTGACTCTTTTCAAGATTTCATAGGGTTCAATGAATCTCGAACTTAGCTTTTTTTACGCCCAAATCTCAAAACTTTCTTCCAAGGTAACACCATTAGGAACACTTTATCTCCCACTTGAAATTCGATTTCTTTTCAAATCAGTATAAGATTTTTGCCGATCGAAGGCTATCTTGAGATTTCCCTGAATAATCTTTACTTTCTCCTCCATTTATTTAATCAACTCCGGCCCAACCAGGTCTCGGTCTTTTAATTTAAACCAATTTAATGGTGTTCTGCACTTTCTCCCATATAATGCTTCATACAGGGCCATCTTAATACTCGACTGGTAACTGTTATTATACGTAAATTCTGCTAAAGGCAAATATCTTTCCCATGATCCTTTCAACTCAATCACACATTCCCTTAGCATATCCTCAAGTATTAGATGGCTCGCTCTGACTGTCCATCTGTCTTTGGATGAAAAGTTGATACTGAAGTTCAATCGAGTACCTAATGCCTCATGCAACGACATCCAGAATCTTGAAGTAAACCTTGGGTTTCGATCGGACAAATTGAAATAGGCACTCCATGCAGTCTGACTGACTCTTTTATATGCAACTCCGTAAACTTATCCATTGAGTAATCTACTCAAACTAGAATAAAATGAGTTATTTTGGTTAATCGATCTATAATTACCCATATGGATTCCTTTTTACCTAGCGATAAAGGTAGCCCCGAAACAAAATCCATGGTAACTCGCTCCCACTTTCACTCAGGAATGGATATCGGTTGAAATAATCTGGAGGGTACTTGATGTTCAGTTTTCACTTGCTGACATGTCAAACATTTTGCCACAAACTCCGATGCAACTCTTTTCATACCAGGCCATCAATAAAGACTTTTTAAATCCTGATACAACTTATTCCCGACTGGATGCATCATCAAAGGGCTATAATGTGCTTCATAAAGAATATCTTTCTTCAAATCATCATTATCAGGAATGTAAAGTCTTTCCCGATAATATAAACATCCATCCACTCTTATTTCGAAGTTTTTGGTCTCATTCTTTTCGACTTGTGTCATTCTCGCCAAGCATTTCTCATCTTGACTTTGTAGCTCTTTGATCCGATCCAAAAACATCGACTTTAACTTAAGCTCAATAATCAAAACAACATCTTCCTTTAAGGACATATACGCATCCAAAGCCCGTAGAGAGGCAAAAATCTTTCGGCTTAGTGCATCCGCTACCATATTCATCTTTCCGAGATGATAATCAATAATTAGATCGTAATCTTTTAGAAGTTCAATCTATCTTCTTTGTCTCAAGTTCAATTCTTTATGAGTCAAAAAATACTTCACTCTTTTGATCTGTATAAATATGGCACCACTCACCATACAGATAATGACGCTAGATTTTTAATGCAAACATAACTGCTGCCAATAATAGATCATGTGTCGGATAATTTTTCTCATGATTCTTCAACTGTCTTGAAGCATAAGCCACAACTTTTCCATCTTGTATCAGTACACACCCCAGTCCATTATGGGATGCATCACTAAAAACAACATAGACTTTTCCTGACTCAGGTTGTACAAGCACAGGGGCCTCTGTTAATATTCTCTTAATCCTTTCAAAACTTTCTTGGCATTTCTCTGTCCAAAAAAGGTATATCCTTTTGTAACAACTTGGTTAGCGGCAACGCTAACATTGAAAAAAAATTCACGAACCGTCTATAATAACCAGCAATCCCCAAGAAACTCTTAACTTTAGAAATATTCTTTGGGGGTTACCAATCCACTATAGCTTGGATCTTCCTAGGATCTAATCTTATGCATTTTGTGGAGACGATATAACCAAGGAAAGAAATCTCGATTAACCAAAATTCGCACTTGGACAATTTGGCATACAGTTTCTTTTCGCGAAATGACTAAAGAACCACTCGAAGATGAGCATCGTGCTCCTCTCTTGACTTGGAATATACCAAAATGTCATCTATAAATACCACCACGAATTAATCCAAATACGGTTGTAATATTCGATTCATCGGGTCCATGAATGTTGCAGGTGCATTAGTCAAACTAAATGGCATCACTACGAATTCATAATGCTCATATCGAGTACAAAAAGTTGTCTTTGAGATATCATCCTCTTTGATCTTTAACTGATGGTACCTAGATCTTAGATTTATCTTAGAAAACACCACTGATCCTTTCAATTGGTCAAACAGATTATCAATCCCCGAAAGAGGATACTTATTCTTTATCATTAACTTATTCAACTGGCGGTAATTGATGCATAGTCCCATAGACCCATCCTTATTTTTCACAAACAGTACAGGTGCTCCCCAGGGAGAAACATTAGGTCTTATAAATCTCTTATCGAGTAACTCTTGCAGTTGGGATTTTAATTCTCTCAATTCAGTCAGAGCCATATAATATGGAGCCATAGAAATAGGTTCGGTACCTGGGTAAACCTCAATCCTGAATTCTACCTCACGATCTGGAGGCAATCCCGGTAACTCCTCAGGAAAAGCGTCCGAAAATTCTCTAATCGTGGAGATATCATTTATCCTAACCTCTGGAATTCGAGTATCTATTACATTGGCTAGAAAAGCTATACATCCTTTCAACATCATTTTCCTCGTAGTCATGGTTGATATCACATTTGATGGTGATTTCGCTCATTTGCCGATCGCTACTATTTTTGAACCTTCGGTATCCTTTATAAACAAGTGTTTATTATGATAATCGACCCATCTAGAGTGTGAAGACAACCAATCTATGCCTAAAATGATTTCAAATTCATCGAAGGGCAATTTCATCAATTTTGTCGGAAACACCCTCTCTTGGATCTTTATCGGGCATTTTCTACATATTCTAGCTACTCTTGCACTATGACCCATAGGGTTTACCGCTATCATCTCACTCACAATTGGTTCTAAAGGAATTCCTCTAGCTCTAACCAAATTTGGACTAATGTATGAGTGTGTAGAGCTAGGGTCAACTAAAACAATTACAAGCTCATCAAAAAGATGGAAAATATCTGTTATGATATTAGGGTCATCATGATCCTCATTGGTCTTAATGTTGTGAATTATAGCGACTCCCTGAGTCTTTTGTCTCTGTAATAAATCTGATTGTCCCCTGGATCTACCCCTTCCTCTAATTCTATTTGAGGCTACCACTGATGTTTCAGACTGTATTGAATTTCCCCCAGATTTATTAGGGTCGTTTCGGGCAAAGTGACCAGTATCGCCACATTGGAAACAAGCTCCACTGATAAATCTACATACTCCAAGGTGTAGTTTGCCACAGTTTGACATAGAGTCCTTTCCCCAGATGCTCTATCCAAGCTAGCAGCAAAAGACTAGGATTGTCTTTTCTGTGAAGCTGCTGTAAAACTATCTCTATCAGTATATATGAAACTCTAGCCCTTTCCTCTTTTAACATGATGAGGAGTTGAAGGCATTTCCATTCTTTTCTCTGTCTGTAAACTCTGCTCCACATCTAATGTCTCCTCCTGAACTCTTTCAATAGCTTTGACTCGGTTTATGACTTCTTGTAAACTCAGAAAGTTTAAAGCCAACATCATCTCTTTCAACTTTGGCCTCAAACCCTCTATAAACCAATCACGTCTTGCTTTATCACTTGGAAATACTTCAGTAGCAAAACGGCTCAACTTGTTGTACACAAACTCAAACTCATATACAACTCGATCACCTTGCTTCAAATTAAGGAACTTAACAGCATTGCCCTCCTGAACTGTTCACCCACATACTTGTTCTTGAATTCTTCCAAGAAGAATTGCTAGGTCAATTGCTTCAGTGGTGCATATATCGTAGTATTTGACCACCATACCCGAGCTGATCCTCTTAGTAAATATACAACTCCACCCAAACTCTTCGTATTCAAACATTATAGACTTTTGAGCATTATCATAACATCATTTAACCACAGATCGGCCTTCATAGGACCCTCACCATCTTCTCCCCGGAACTCTAGAGCTCCCAAGCTCTTCAGCTCTTTTGGGATCAATATTCTCAATATTGGAAGAGTAGGGGGAGGTTGAAATCGAGTCAGTATGGCATCAAAGAGCTTGCATGAAAATTCCAAACTCATGCACCGGAATCCCTTGAGGTGCACTTGCATTTTCAGAGGGGAGAGAATGTGCACTATTATCCTTATAACTTTCACTACCCGTTCCTTCTTGCATTTCTTGTTCCCCCACTCATCGCGAGTTCGAGGATTCTGACATCTATTAAATCATACATAATAATAACAATACAATTAGTAAGGAGTGTCGTCAATCACCCTCTAATGACACCCAATCAGTAACATTGAAAATCTTAATGGCATGTAATATTTTTTCTATTTTAAAATAGGAATGGTTTCTACCGAGAATCGAATAAACATGTATCTCTGATACCAATAATGCAACACCCATATCCCATATACCTTTTTGTACATGAAATACAGATGTAACATCACTTTAAAAATGTTTACTCATTTAAAAACCCTTAAAATTTGTTTCAATCTTAAATCCACCTGAGTTAACACAGTAAATAAATATTCATTGAAAACAAATTACAAAATATTTTGTTAAATTTAATTACATGTCAAATAAGTTTCCAAAATGATCACTATTGTCCTAATATTACTGACGGGTCAACCTTAATTGATGATATCTGCTGCTACGACTGCACTCCTTACTTGATTAGTCTCTGCTTTAACCTATGCGTGAAAGCAACACACGTTAAGTATTTTCTTAGTGAGACATAATATTGTAAAGTAACCTTTATGAATACATAAGTATGTCATATTATTTAGTTCAAACCAAATTATATATTCTTTG
The DNA here is from genome assembly GCF_006381635.1 of Hibiscus syriacus. Lineage (NCBI taxonomy): Eukaryota > Viridiplantae > Streptophyta > Magnoliopsida > Malvales > Malvaceae > Hibiscus > Hibiscus syriacus. The sequence continues at coordinate 1,048,784 of NW_024063505.1, read as the reverse complement.
AGGATTCTATAATCCTCTTCAATTAAACTGTATTCCATTCACAATCACTATAATTATTTTTATTATACCTAGCATACCTATCTTTCTTTAAATTTTTTTGTTTCCCTTTAACTCTTTAGTCATTATTCTTTATTTTCATTACTAGTATCCATTCATACTTATAGTTCACCATTATGCATTTTCAATTATAACATCCCTTTCATGCCAATGCCAATAATGCACCCATATGTATTTCATTTATGGCATCATTTCTTTTCAATAATGCACTCATATGCATTTCAATTATGTCATCCTTTCATGCCAATAATGCACCCATATGCATTTTTTAATTCATTCATTTTAGATCATTTCATACTCTAAAACTCATTCACAATATCCTTTCCATACATGAAATGAAAACATATTAAGTACTGTAAAACATACATTAAATTCAAACATTCTAACTTGACTCATTGTGAATCATCTTCATCTCAATTACATACAATAAATGTACTCACCTGGTAATCCCCGCTAATAAGATGTAGAGACGTATGGCTAATCATCAACTTTATCTTTCCCCCTTTTCTTGCTAGATTCAGGAGCTTGGTTACGAATTACACAAGTATCCATTAAGTACACATAGAATACCAATATTAGTATACTCCTTACATTATACTTTAATAATATTCAAAGTATCATTATTTCAATTTCTATAACAATGTCAACCTATTTTGCCTTTTCAAGCTCAATAGTATCGGTACTACTACCCTGATATCGATTCTTCTATACTATGGTATCGATACCCGCTTTCAGTTTCGATGTCATTTCTATATTCTGTGTTGACTGGAATCGATACCCTTCTCTCAGTATTGATACTACCATACTATGGTACCGATATTCCCTTTTAGTATCGATACCATATTGACATTATGGATCCATTGTATCGATACTTCCCCTTGTTAGTATCGATACCCCATCAGTATCGATACCACTTGCATCGGTACCGATATTGTTCGTCCAATTTCTACCTATTTACACCTATAGTATCAGTAATGTTCTATCAGTACCAATACCATTGCCCAGATTTAGCATTTTCAGCTTGATTTTCACTTAATGTTTCCCTCTAATCTTATACTTTTACCTCCTACAATATCATTTAACACCTTTTTACTTCATTGCGAATCATCTTCATCTCAATTAAATACAATATATGTACTCACATGGTAATCCCCGCTAATAAGATGTAGAGACGTATGGCTAATCAGCAATGTTATCTTTCCCCCTTTTCTACTAGATTCAGGAGCTTGGTTACGATCTACACAAGTATCCATTAAGTACACATAACATACCGATATTAGTATACTCCTTACATTATACTTTAATAATATTCAAAGTATCATTATTTTAATTTCTATAACAATTTCAACCTATCTTGCCTTTCCAAGCTTAATAGTATTGGTACTACTACCTTGATATCGATACTTCTACACTATAGTATCGATACCCCCTTTCAGTTTCGATAACATTTCTATATTATGTGTTGCCTGGTATCGATACCCTTCTCTTAGTATTGATACCCTTCTCTTAGTATCGATACCACTTACATCAATACTGATATTGTTCGTCCAATATCTACCTATTTACACCTATAGTATCGGTACTGTTAGAACAGTACCGATACCATTGCCCAGATTTACCATTTTTCAGCTCGATTTTCACTTAATTTTTCCCTCTAATCTTATACTTTTACCTCCTACAATACTATTTAACTTCTCTTTACTTAACCCAATTAACTTTACTTCATTTTACCACCTTTAACATCTAACATCTTCATGGAACATCTCAACTCAAGAATCATACCATTTTTTTAAGCACGTTTTTAATCATATATCATGATTCTAATATCTTGTTAAATCCTTTGACAAGTCAATTTTACTAATAAACCTCAAATAAAAACACATATATCAACATATCATTCAAAAACCATTTCTTTAAATCTCCTATAAAATATCCACCACTTAGTTTTAATCTTCTTTAATTCTTCCTTAAGCTTACATATCGCTTAATGTTACCACAACAACCCAAACTTTAAAGGAAAAACTAGCTAATGAAAGTTTACCTTTTGCTAGAGAGGAGAGCACTACCCACTTGAGTGAAGAATAAGAATGAGAGAAATATGGCTAACTTTCCCCTTTTTCCCCTTTAAAATCCCTAATAAGGGAATATATTAAAATTTTATTTTCCCTCTTAAAAGAAAAAAGTACCCTCTTAATTTATCTATTGTTACAATTTATTCTAAACACTATTCCAAATCATTTCCTCATCTTTTACCACTTATTTAATAAATCTTAAATTTTCAATTCTTTTCAATTAAGTCCCTGACCTGATATTTGGGGTATTATAATAACTGAGGATAAAAATATAATTTCACCCTAAAATTGATTTTTCACATCAAAAGTTGAAAATTTAAACTTTTAACATCACGACCCAAAATTCATATTATTTAAATCTTGTAAAATTTAGGGACCAAAATGCAGTTTAAGAGGATTCTTTATCTTGTTTCATGAACTTTAAGAAGTTTAGGGACTTTAAAGGTGATTAATCCATATTTTTAAAACCATAAACTTATGTAAATAAACGGTATGATAACAATAGTTGTTTTTTCATTTGTTTAGTCGTGAAGCTCCCTCATTCCTCCTATTTTCTTCCCTTTATTTTCCCATTTCATTGAAAAACCAACGCCAAGCAACTGCTACGATGTGGTTATCATTGTTGCGTCCGTTGTGATTTCCTTGTTGTCCCGAACAAAACTTTACCTTCACCATCTCACCGTCGATCACTATTAGAGAGAACCCTAGAGAGAAAAGTCTTCAAAATCTTTTCTCCTCACCGTCGATTGATATCGTTGTAGCATTCACTACCACCACCATTAAACTCCCATTGCTTTTTCGATCAAATCCCTATTAAGGGTGTCATATATTGATGCAATAATCATTGAGAAAGAGAGTAAATAACTCTCGTAATTTTTGGGAACTCCTTGGCCATTGTGTTTGCAATTGTTGAATGTCAATCACTGCTTGTGCAATTGTTTCCTCCACTAATTTGAGTGTGGCTTGCAACCATCTCCTTTATTTTTCTTACACTACTTTTAGGTGGTGTTGCATCATCGTGCCTTTCCCATTCAATCAATGCACTCTGCTTAGTAACCAAAGAACAAGTGACTTTAGTAACCTTAGCGGTCAACAATTTTTTTTAATTTGTTCAGCCGCCAAGCTCCCTTCTCACCTTTTCTTCCCTTAATTTTCCCCTTTCATCAGATAACCAATGCTAAGCAATCGCCCCGATGTGGTCGTCATTGTTGCATCCATTGTGCTTTCTATAACACCTTAATTCGATCCAACCCAAAATTCGAAAGATTAAAATATTAGTTGAAACCACCGAAGTGGCTAACCATTTTTCTTTAAATAAACATTAAATCATAGATAAACATTCATCATTTTAAAATGTTATATAACCAAATATAATGGTTTACAAAAGTGGGGAGCTCCCAATAATATGTCCCAAAATACAAGAGTTTATCAAATAGAGTTATGACTCAGTATATATAAAGTCTACGAAAATACATGCCCATTAAATTCTCGAGACATACTTTGATACTCGATAAATTATAAAAATCTACGATATGGTGATGAGCTCCTCAAATCGACACCTAAGAACCTATACATGAAAAAAAAATCCAATCGTTGAGCTCACTGACACAAAAATAACACTATTATACGACATGCATTCAACACATAAGCATGATACATGTATAGTCATGAACAAGAAGGTACATCCAACACAATAAAAATCATGGTGTATTTTAAAGTCACATCAATATCATGAAACTCACACCCTTATTGCCTTAAAAAAAAGAACCTTGGGTAAGACCTGGTTCACGTAGCATCAACGTCTTACATCAATGGTGCTCATCGCCAAGTACCTTAGGTGAGGTTCGGGTCATATAGCATCGGCACCCTACCCAACTAGTCTACTCCTCTTGAGTACACGAGATGTGTATGGGTCATAGAGCATCGGAGCAATGTCCAACTAGCATTCTAAGTACATTTGCTCTTGATTTTGATATATCTAGATATATCTTACGCAACTGGACAATCATAATACGAAAGTGATTCGGGTATTCTCATTCTAAGTACCTTTCCTCTTATAGTATCAATACTTCCCTAAGTATCAGTATAGAATTAGTACATTGGAATTTGAGACAACCCACAATATCGATACCCTTTCCTAGAGTATCAGTACTACCCTCTTGTTGTATCGATACTACCTTGAGTGTCAGTACCCAATTTGCATTAGATGTTTATAAAAATACCCTAGTATTAATACCCCTACCTAGAGTATCGATACCACCCTCTTATAGTATCGATATTTCCTTAATTCCAGTACCAATTTTGGCTATTGGAATTTGAAATTGTCTCCTGATATTGATATTATACACCAAGTATCGATACCCCAAGAATAAGGTACCAATATTACCTTCCTATAACCTCTAATTTTAACTTATTAAACAAACAATATTGCTACTGTTCATAGAGTAATTGACACAAATTGGGTTAAATTTGATTGTTATTGATAAAAAGAAATTACTCTAACATATATACAATCCAAAGGATTTAAACTAGGAAACTCTAAACTAGGAAACTGACTAGTCCTAGAAATTTTTACCCAAAAATAATTCCCTACAATCAAGGATTATAATGACTAAAAATTCTCATAGCTAATTATAGTCATACACACACAGTTTTCTTATTTAGAGAGGTTGGATTTTCTCACACCTCTCCTCAAGCTGGTGAATGAATATTATCCATTATAAGCTAGATTACTAGTCTTTGAAAAAAACTTCTCAAATAACTCTTTGGTAAGTATATCCGCTAGTTGATCATTAGTGGACACAAATGGAGTGCAAATCATGCCGCTGTCAAGCTTCTCCTTTATAAAATGCATGTCAACTTCAATGTGTTTTGTACGGTCATGTTGAACTGGATCATGCACAATATTAATAGTTGATTTATTGTCACAATAAGTCTTAATTGGGCATTCCCACTTAACTTTTAAATCTTCCAAGACAATTTTCAGCCATAATAACTCGCAAATCCCAAGTGCCATTTCTCTAAACTCAACTTCTGCACTGGATTTACCTGCAACATTCTATTGTTTACTCCTCTAAGTTACACGGTTGCCTCATAGGAAAGTGCAATAACCCAATGTTGATATTTTATCAACTATAGACCCTGCATAATTTGCATTAGTGTAGGCTTGAAAGGATGGATTCTCTCATTTCTTCAATAAAATTCCTTTGCCTTGCGTGTCTTTCAAGTATTGCATAATCTGATACCCAACTAGGGGTGGTAATGGGGTGGTACGGGGATAGTTTTGCAATTCCCATTCTGTCTCCAACACTTACGGGTACGGTTTTGGGGAATCCCTGTTATATATTATGGGGATTGTTTTTGTCAACATACCCATCCCTTACAAATCCATGCGGGTTTCGATTAATCCCCATCCCAAAAAATAAACAAACATTTTTGAAATCAAAGCAACACCTAAAACTTGTAAGATATATCAGATTGTCTCAAATTGGTCTATATCTATAATATGAAAGTTTCAAACGTTAATAATCATCTAACACCCAATGTATATGTACAATCTTAACCATTTTCAGTCTCAACAAATCAATGTATATTAAATGAGAAAAGATATAAACTTCAATTTTAGTTCCTTTGAGATATAATAGTGGCAACACGTAATCTCACATATTTTTTAGGATCCCCACGGTTATTTTTGTAAAATATAGGGGATCCTTAAGTTTATTTTTCGGGGATCCCCACAGTTATTCACAAGGGTATGGTTCAGTTATCCCCAAGGTTCGGATATAGCAATCCCTATCCCTATCCCCATCCCCATTTGGGCTTCAAGGATAAAACTTCCCCCATCCTCTTCCATATGGATAAATATTTTGGTTATTCCCTATCCCCATGGGTTCAGATCCCCACGGTTTTTGATTTTTCCCCACCAGATTATCACCCTTATACATAACACTATGATGAGATTCTTTGGGGTTGTTCATGAACTGACTTACAACGCTGACTACATAGGTTATGTTTGGTCTAGTGTGTGACAAGTAGATAAGTTTTCTCACAAGTCTTTGATAGGAGACTTTGTCAATTGTCACGTCTTCAAAGTATCTCTAAGCATCTGGTTGAATTCTATCGACGTCCCTGTTAGTTTGTATCCTAATTTATCTATCTCCATCAATAAATATGTTATGTATTTTTGCTGAGATATGAAGATCTTTTCTCGAGAATACGCTACCTCAATGCCAAGAAAATACTTTAACTTACCAAACTCTTTGACTTTGAATTCTTTCACTATACACTTCTTTAAATTCTCCATTCCTTCCAAGTCATCACATGTCACTATAATATCATTTATGTAGGCCAATAATGCAGTTGCTCCCCCTAAATTAGAGTGTTTTACAAACAATGTGTGATATCCTTGTCTTTGTTTATGTCTTAAATTGAACATTACCTTAGTAAACCTGCTGAACCAAGCTCTTGAAGATTGTTTTAGTCCATATAATGCCTTCTTTAGCCTGCACACTACATGTCATGTATTTGAACCAAACTTGGTGGGACATCCATATACACCTTTTCCTTAAGATCACCATGTAAACAGGCATTCTAGATGTCAATTTGCTGTAATTTCCAGCACCAATTGGTAACCAAGGACATCAAAACCGTCACTATGTTCATATTCGCAACATGAGAAAATGTGTTGAGGTAATCTATTTTGTATGTTTGAGTGTAGTCTTTAGCAACTAGTCATGCTTTGTACTACTCCAATTAACCATCTGACTTTTATTTCACTATGAATACCCATCGGCATCCCACTAGCTTCTCCCCTCTTGGTAATTTCACCAAGTCTCGTGTTTTGTTCTTTTCAAGTGCATCCATTTTAACCTTTATGGCATTCTTCTAATTCTCATCACCTAATGCCTCAGATACAATTTTGGGAATGGATATTGTGTTTATGCTGGTGAGAAAGTCTTTTTGATTACGGGATAGATTCCTGTATGACATGAATAAGTACAAAGGATGTTTTGTACATGCTCTAGTTCCCTTTTTAATAGCAATGAGAATATCATAGTCACTTTGATCATGATTTTTAGTGGCATCGTCTTTATTAGAAATATGTTCAACAATTACCTTGCTAAGTCTTAGAATAGGGCTTGAATTTGGCAATTGAACTTGCACGTGTGCCCTATTCCTTGAATAAACCAGTAATGAGTGAGTAGTGTCATGAATAATTTCTTGTGATTTGGGTGTATGAGGCTCGATCTCAGGTTGTATTGATTCGGGCTAACCATTTGGCTCAGGTTGGATAACAGGTAAGGATTAAGTGTTTGGTTAGGCAACAGAGACAGTAATTAAGGAAGACGATGGAAAATCAAGGAGAAAAATAGCTTTTTCCTTATCTTCCATGAACAAAATCTCCCCTAGAGATAATGACAGGTAAATTAATTATCTTATTCTATAAAAATGACATCAACTAATACATATAATTTTCTTGTGGGAGGATGATAACATTTGTACCTCTTTTGAGTGGAAGAATAGTCAAGAAAGACATATTTATCAGCATGTGGATCAAGTTTTCCCCTGTTTAGGGAATATATGTAGACAAAAGCAACACAACCGAATATTTTAGGAACAAGATTATTTGAAGTATTGAAATCAAGAAAGAATTTTGTTATAATTTGCATAGGACTTTGAAAATTAATAACCTTTGTAGGCAGTCTATTTATCATATGAGTAACAGTTAAAGCAACTTCACCTCAATTTTGTTTAGGAACATTTTTTGAAACAATAATGCTCTTGTTATAGCTAAAATTTGACCATTCTTTCGTTCATCTACACCATTTTGTTGGGGTGTGCTAACACAAGAAGATTCATGTATAATACCTCTTTCTTGGAAATATGGTGAAAGGAATTGATTGAAATAGTCCTTAGCATTTTCAGACCGAAAACTTTTTATTTTAATACCAAATTGTGTTTTGACCATGTTGTTAAAAATGGGAAAACATAGCTCATATCAAATTTATTTTTAGAAGAAAAATCCAAGACACACGAGTACAATCATCAATAAAGGAAATGAACCATTGAGCATCATAAATGTTTGAAATAGTGGACGGTCCCCAAATGTTACTATAAATAAGAGTAAGTGGAGAAGATGTTTTTTATTTCTTATTGGAAAATAAGCATGTTTGTGTTTTGTGTTTTCCAAGTTCACAAACATCACAGTGAAACTTTTCAATAGTTGATCCTTTGAACAATAAAGAAAACATAGCTTTAAGGACTCTAAATGACGGGTGTCCAAGATGGAGGTGTTGAAGCCAAATTGTCTTTATTGGATTTAAAAATTCTAAAATGAAAGATAATGGTGAAGAATTCAGAACACTAACTTGACTATTGGATCTTCAAGATAGTATAGGTCACCCCTTTCTGTTAGGCTCAAAACGATTAATCGAAAATTGGCAAGAAGGGATGAATTGTCCTTTTAAAAATATTTGGCATGGAAGCAACAAAAGATAAGAGTTAAACACAAGATTTATAGTGGTTTGACTAAATCAACCAAAGTTTACATATACTACCTGAGCTCCACACTAAGGATTTTCTAACAAATTCACTAATTTGTTCTTTCTTTTTCTATACTAAAGATTAACCTTTACAATTCCCTAGCTTTTCAAGGGCTAAACTAGAACAACTCCCCTTTTACAAAGGATATGAATATGTAAACAAGAAAACCTTACAAAGGTAGGTGTTAACAATGATGAAACTCACAAGAATTGATATAAAATATATACAATTAAGCTCTATACACTTATGTACAAGAGAAAAGTGAAGAAAATAAGAATAAAAACTCTTTTTTTTATTTCTAAGTTCGGATAGATATAGTAACCTTCTTCAAGTGTCTTTGGGTTTTTTTATATGATTAAATGATTTCGTGACCGTTTCTAACCGTTGGGGATGTTTTGGAGCTGTTTGAAGCTTTTAATCCCCTCAATTTTTGGATTTCTACATAGTGGTTTCGAAATCACTAGAGGGGTTTAAAAACCCTCTTTTATAAATATGACCATTAGAGTAAGGGGTTTAGAAATCAAACTAAGGGTTTTAAAACTAGTCAAGGGGTTCCAAAACTAGGGGTTTAGGAATCAGTCAGGGGGTTTTGAAACCATAAGAAAATGTTGATTGTTTGAGTATCCTACCTCAGAGGTTATAAAACCTTAAAAGGGGCTTTGAAACCTTACTCCAAAAATTGAATATTTTGACTTATTTTGAGTTTCTAAACATACTTTAAGGTGTAGATCAAGTAAAAAATAATTGATTTTTTTAAAAGTTTTGTGGACTTTGAATTATTTTTTAATCATTTGAACAAATTCAATTGAGTCCAAAAACATTTTGCCCTTATGTTTTATATCAAAATATAGGTTTACTACTTTCTCTAGCATGCCCAATCACCATCCTCGTGCCATGTTCTTGAAATACACAATAAGAGGGATAAAACACCATACTATAATTAGAATCTTTAGTGGCCTTTTAGACTAAAAAAAATGTTGGTAAATAGTTTTGAAACCTAGAGGAAATTTCTAAGTGTGAGAGTTTCGTTTATAAAAAGATCTCCCTAACCAGCCACTATGGTCATAGAACCATCTGCTATTGTTATCTTACTATTACTAGGACAAGGCATAAATGAGATAAATTTTTGTGAGGAGTGTGTCATGTGATCAATAGCTCATGAGTCAATGACCCAGGAACTTGTAGTGGATTTATCCGAGACTTTAGATTCTTGAGTAAAGGAAGATATACCTGAGAACGCCACAGTATAAATACTTGTTGAAAATGGTTTTTCCAATGATCCTAACATATTCTTTGGTTTCTCAACTTCTTCTCTATTGAACTCAATATGTGATTCTTGAGAATTATCCTCTCTATCTTGTTGTTTGCTTGTTGTATATGCATGCCCTTATCCTTTTGGTTGTCCACTTTTGTTTGATGGGATTTTTTGTAATATGTGCACCATATGAAATCTTTATTAACTGGCCTTGTAAAATATATTTGCATGTTGTCTTCTTTGGTTGGCTATGTGATTGACCCACATAATTGTTTGGTAGATGAAATCTTGGTCTTGATTTCATATATTTGTGCAACATCTCGGACTTTAGAATAAGTCTGCTTCACAACATCACATATTTCTTTGGATTTGTTATGAAACATACATGTATCATTGATTACTAGTAGCATAGAATTCCATAATCAAAACATCACTGCAAAATCTTGTTTATCCCAAGCATCAAATTTAGAATCCCATTTTTTAGGCCCAGTACCGAGAAAGTGACTCAATTTGCCTCTTCCCTTCAAGAACGTGAGAACTAGTTGAGATCACTTAAGATAATTCTTCTCATTTAACCTATACATTGTCTGGATGTTTTGCAATTCACCTATTAGAGTCGGGTTGTTGCCTTCAATCAAAGAGACCTCCGAGGTAGCCCTAGTTTTGCAAGTTTTGATTGTTTCAGTCATTAGTTTTGGTAAAAATAAAAGAAAAGGTTTACAGACTTGAAGGGTGGTAGTGTTTTATTGAGGATTGATAAAAGACTGTCTAGTGATATTATAATTCGAAAGGTCAGATATACAATTCCTAAAATTGAGTCCTAAAGCTCTTATATCATGACACAAATTGAGTTAAATTTGATTTTTATTGATATAAGGAAATTACACTAACATATATACACTTTAGAGGATTTAAATTAGGAAACTAACTAATCCTAGAAATATTGACCCAAAAATAATTTCCAACAACTAAGGATTATAATGACTGAAAAATCTCCTAGCTAATTACAACTATGCACACATGGTTTCCTTATTTAGAGAGGTTAGATTTTCCCATAATATTGATACCCTCAACCCATAATGCCTTATTTTTCACGAGTAAAACTCTCTTAATCACTCCCAAGGTCCTCAAACATGGTTAAAAGCTTATGTAGGTTCAATGGATCATAAAAGGCTATTTCTTTATGCATGGATAACATCAAAACCCATATTTCTTCCATAAACCCTAAATACACCCATCATGCTTCATGAACACATAAAAGAAACCAAACTACATGTGCAAATCTACAAGAATTATATAAGTGTTAGGGGTGTGTTACCTCACTACTAGCTACTGGAAAACATCCACAAGATCCCCCAAGCATTAACTTTTCCTTACTCTTGCTTTTAAAGCTTTCACCCATCTTTGTCATTAAAAAAATAATGAAATGAATCATTAAGCTATATACAACTTTAAGAGATGTAGAAATGTGATTCCTAACCATCCAGAATAGAATAAAATCACTCATAGGCTTTAAAACGCAAAACCCTTCTAAAGCCCTCACCTTGGCCACCATGGCCAAACCCTAAGTTTGAGAGCTTAAAAGAAAGTTGTAAGAGAGATGATTACACATATTACCTTTAGATTTTTGGACTAGAATTGGGGAACAAAAAAATTTGCTCATTTGAATCTTTGATACTCTTGCTAGAAAAAGAATTAAGCCGAAGAGGGAAAGAAAGTTAAAGAAGACAAATGGGAAGAATGGCCTTTCCAACGTGTGACCCATTCACATAAGTAGGAATCAGTCTTTGAACAACTTTATGGGTTATTTACACCCTTAGTTCTTCCTCATTTAACACCAAATTAAAAAAACCCCTTTTACTATAATTTGGGCTTAATCAAAGCCCAAACAACTTCAACTTTGATCCAAATCCTCATGTTGAACTATCGGGTTATTCATAACCCACTCAAGTTAATCTAAAACTACTAACCCAGAAATTAAGGTGTTACACTTCCCTTATCATCCTAAACAAAACCTTAACTTCACCATCAATAACCGTTAGAGAGAACCTAAGACAAAAAAATATTTGAAATCTCTTCACCTTATCCTCGATCGATGTCGTTATAGCCTTCACTGCCACCACCGTTACACTCCCCTCACTCTTTTGATCAAAACCTTGATGAAGGTGTCTTATGTTGCTGCAACAATCATCGAGAAAGAGAGTAAATAACTCTCGTAATATTTTAGAACTCATTGGACATTGTGTTTACCATTATTGAACGCTAATCACTACTTGTGCAATCATCTCCTCCACTAATTCGAGTGTGACTAGAAACCATCTCCTCTATTTTCCTTAGGCTACCTTTAGGTGGTGTTACATCATTGTGCCTTGCCCGTGTAACTAATGTACTTTTCTTAGTAACCAAAGAATAAGTGACTCGATTTTGCCCAAACAATCAATAGTGGACCCGAAACTATCTCACGCTAGTGTTACTGAGAGTGATGAGTATATCATTTAGCATGAGTTTATAGCTTGTTAGAGGTGTGTTTCTCGCTTAGTGCTACATATGTTGTGTGTAACTATGTTATGTATGTTGTATGTTTGAGTATATTGATAATATGTTGTGTGTGTATGTGTATGTTATATGTAAGCCTAAGTATGGAGTATAGATGTATGCATTCATCGTGCACCGTATCGTGATATGACTACGTATGATTTATCGATGTCTAATGTTATGACGCTCATCATGTGTGTTACATGAGGTTGGTTTTGTAAAGTGGAAGAATAACCAAATTACAGGCTAGTTCATCCTTATCAGATGGTAAATCCTAATTACCGGATAACAGGCCGGTACATCCTAAGCGAGTGGTAGTGGCCAATCACCGAATGATCGTGTGATGATGTAGATGTGACAGCGTGTTGCATTGTATGCATTTTGCATTTGATGTTATATGATTATAGTATGTTTACATTATTATTTATCTTGGATTGAATACATGTTATATTTTGTGTTGTTTGATCGCACTCAGAGGACATATTGAGCCTTATAGCTTACTCATTTAGTTTTCTTACTTTCAGATTCACTTGATCGTTAGAACCGTTCTGGTAATTAGAGGATTGACTAGAGATATTTTTCATGCTACACATTATGAATATCACCGAAATTTTATTATGTTTTAAAATTATTATTGAATTATGAAATATTTTGTATTCAAACTATTCGGGTACTATTTTGGGACTTTGGATTACATTGTTCAGCATGTATTGTTTTATTAGTTATGAATATTTATTATTATTATTATTATTATTTATTTTTGAATATTTCAATTGGTGTTTATCTATTTTATAAATTACTTTGATAATGTTGATATTTCTTTAAAAGAATTAAGTTTTATGAACTATCGTTAGTGTGATCTATGAGATTCGGCCGTAATGTTTAGACTAGATCGAGGGGGTACCATTTGATGTTAGATTAAAAATTATGTTTCTAACCTTAATTTTAAACCAATTTTTGAATGTTTGGCATTGTTTATGGGATGGCAATTATTAGTAGCAAGTTTCTCGAAGCTGCTTAGGACCAAACAAAACATCGAGAGAAGAAATCGAGACATCTTGAGATCAAGGATGGGTCGTTGCAAAGAGGGAATAGAAGGGGGACCGATAGAGTAATTTCCCTTATTTCCTTAAGAGTTTGTACTATGTATGAGGTCAGATGAGGAGGGATCCACCCCACTTCCTCTTCTCGTCCAACATTACTCTCAAACTCTTCCTTATACCATCCTTCATCCAAATGACGAGAAAGTAGGGCAACATCATTTGTAGCCGAATGAATTACCAAAAATTTAAATTATGGTTGCAACCGTAATTTTGGTTGTGTTATATTTATTGTGGTTATGGACATAATAAACGCTATTTTGGTCACTATAGTTATCGTGTTCGTGATTTTTTTAAAATTCAAACAATTTATTTTGAAACATAATAATTTTAGTTATCGTAACAAATTATTTAATTTTTAAATTTTACGATAATGAAAAAATAATGGTTAGGGACAAGAAATGCATACTTTAATATTTAAAATTATTGAAGTAAAATAAATCATATTAAAAATAATCGAAAATATAAAATTATTGAAGAGAATATGAATATGTGAAGTAAAACTGCAGCAATTTGTACCTTTTTTATTTTATTTTTATTATTTTAATGTGTAAAATGATCTCTATTTTGTATTCGATCATCTAGTTATGTGTATTCTTTTCCTTCAAATAAGTTTAGAGAATTTTTTAACGAGACACACAACTTAAGATTAATTATTATTAATAAATTACTTTAAGAAAAAATCATAGTAATTATTAGAAAGTTTTCATTTTAAGAGATATCTTCTAGTTTAAAATTTCGTACGTATGCCCATATTTATGGAGCCAAACTCGTATGTGAAGAAGTTTTCAACGGGTTGTCCTTATCATAGGCAACTTAGAGTAAGCTACACGTAGAATAAATAACAGAAGCTTCATACCTGTTGTTTTCAATTCTAATCAGAAAACAAGTGAAGATATATATGTTTTTACATGTTTTGCCATTACATGTACAATCTAAGTTTTTTTTTTTTTTTTGAAGTCTACAATCTAAGATATTAAATTGCAGATGTTGGGGTTATTTATTCTATCAAACACTTGCAAAATATATTGTCTGTAACTATTTCATGTATAAATATATAAAAGACGAGACCAGCCATAAATCATTTCACTGCCAAATATAATAATCGAAATTATAAAATGTAAAATAAAATCAGACGTGAATATTTAAAATAATTAAAAATGATGAAATGCATGGAATTAGAATTGAAGGGAGAGGCATGCAGAAAGAGGTAGAAGGGGACAAGAACTGAAGAGAAGAATCTCAGTGCTTTGGGGTTTGGGTGTGTAAGAAAGATAAAGAGACAGAAGCAAATGGGGACAGTGTGGTCAGAGCGCAGGAGTCCTCAGTCTCAGATCTGATAGCTTGTTATCCAAGTAGCACCAGAACGTTCCATCCATGCACATGCATTCTATACTATCACTTACCTCTCATACTTCATACTACGTACTTTATACTCGTAAATAATTGATTTTGAAAGTTTTGTACATATTTTCGTATAAGAATTCAGTTAAAATGAGTGAACCATAAATTAAACGATGAGGTATCAGGTTGTGCAGGGGCAGACGTGGCAAATCATGAGGTGAATGATTAGGATGATGATGAGATTAAATGGTGTGATCCCAACTTAGACGAAATTGGTCAGCTCATGTGGGTCCCCTCCCTTAGCTGGATATCAATCAATCTCCTCCATTGATGGACATGATGATGAGTAATGAATGGTTATGGATTGGAATTTGATATTTCGTTTCACTCTTTTTTTTCTAAAAAAAAGAGAGAAATTTATACATTTGACAGGGACAAGAGCAACTTGCAGTGATTATAAAAAGTGAAGTTGAGTCCTCTCCTATTTCCATCAATCAATCTTTTCTTCGGCTCTCGATAAAAAAATACTTTAATTAATATCTATTTTAAATAATATATGTTTTACCTTTCATTCGACATTTCACTAACTAAGAAGGAGAACATAAACAACTTAATCATCCTTGGTTAATTAGTAGGGTAAAGTATATAAATAGTCACAAACTTTTAGGGCATTTGTATTATGGTTGCTCAACTTTTAAAACTTGTAATATAATCATAGAATTTTTAGTTCATTTTCAGTAAGCTCCATATCGTTACCTCTCATTAGTTTTTGCTGACGTGACACTTAACCCAAGTTAAACCCCCTCTTTCTTCTTCTTCTCTCATTACCATTCACCCCGCCTCCAGTCAGCAGTGGCTCACACCTCTATCACCATCGTCATTGACGTCACCTCCCGACCACACCCCAACCTTTAGTTCATACTCATCGTCCACCGGTTCTCCCAAATCGTGAAAAGACCCCAACACCTCTTTTCTATTTTTAACCAACAACAGAAAAAGGAGGGATGGCGGCGACGAGGCACGACCGATTAGGTTTTGGTTAGAATGGTGTGAGGACTCCAACGGTGGTGGCAGTATGGCAAACGGATGGCCCAATCGGCTGAAAATCGATGAAAATAAAAGGGGCATTGAGTTTTTTGATGAGATTTGGGGCCCTCTCCATAGCAAACGGAGGTGAGTCTCGGCAAGTGGCTAGTTGGATTTTGCTCGAAATAGGACGGTGCTCCTACTAGTACCGGTGGTGATGGTCACCGACGATTGACTATAGAGATTGGGGATGGGTGTTCGAATAGTCTTCTCATGATTTGGGATGAATTGTGGATGATGAGTATGAAAAGAGGGTCGAGATGCTGTGAGGAGGCGACGCTGGTGACGATGGTGATGGCGGTGTAAGCAACCACTGACTGGAGGTGGGGTGAAAGGGTACGGAAGAGGAAGAAGTGGGGGTTTAACGGGAGTTAATTGCCACATCGGCAAAAAATGGGAGGTAACGACAGGGACGTTATTGAAAATGAATTAAAAGTTTAATGACTGTATTGCAAGTTTCAAAAGTCGTGTGACCAAAATACAAGCGCCCTAAAAGTTTAAGAACTATTTATATACTTCACTCTAATTAGTAATAGCACTTTCAAATTTAATCTTCGATAACTTTAAACATAATAGACACTACATAGTTATAATATATTTTTCATCTCGGGTTAAAATTTAAAATTAATTGATATGGTATTTACAATCAATTTGCATCCATTGTGGTAGATAAATTGTTCATTATAGTTTGTACTTTGACGGCCCTTTTTTATATTATTATTATTATTATTATTATTATTATTATTATTATTATTATTATTATTATTATTATTATTATTATTATTATTATTATTATTATTATTATTATTATTATGATTAGGTAATGGCCCTTTCTAGCTTTGACTCGTGAAATTTGTCTTCAAAACGTTAGGCAGCCAACATATTCACGACCTACTTCCTAATTAACGTGGGTCATCAAATCTCTCGTAAAAATGATAAAAATAAATTATAAATAAAAATTTTATTAAGAGTATAACCTTTTAAGTTGGACAAAGTAATATTTATGATATGTCATTGATTTGATTAGAACAAAATTTCCATAATAATGATAATATTTAGTTTGTTCCAATATAGACTTAGGTGACGTTTGGTTGGCATGAATCCCTTGGAATTAGGGTGAATTGGAATTCAATTCCACCACTTTCCCATGTTTAGTTTAAGTTTTCTAAGGGAATTGGAATCTCTCATTACTTCAACTTTCCATCAAATGAGGGAAAGTGAATTTCATCCATTCTCTGATGGAATTCAATTCCCTTGTTGGAGGGAATTAAAATTTGACCATACTACCCTCATCAATCTTTTGATAATTTATTCATATATTGAATAAAAATATATTTTTATTATTTCGGGTCGGGTCGGGTCGAGTTCGGGTTTAGGGTGAAAAATACTCGACCCGAAAATATATATAATTTTACCTTATATATTTATGAATAATTACAATAATACCCCTCTATATATAATTTTTTTTCAATTAAGTCACTGTTTTTATTGAATAAAAATATTTTTTTTATTATTTCGGGTCGGGTCGGGTCGGATTTCTAATTCATATATTCGGGTCAGGTCGGGTGAAACTTTATTTTGGTCGGGTCAGGTCGGTTTCTTTTAAGTGTGATATTCGGGTCGGGTCGGGTTCGGGTTTAGGGTGAAAAATACCCGACCCGACCCAAAAAATATATAATTTTACCCTATATATTTAGGAATAATTACAATAATACCCCTATATATATATTCCAATTAAGTCACATGTTTTTATTGAATAAAAATAATTTTTTATTATTTCGGGTCGGGTGAAACTTTATTTTGGTTGGGTTGGGTCTCGGATGGAGGTTCCCTTGTTCTCGGGTTAGGTTGGGTGGACCAAAAACCCGACCCATGGCCATCCCTAATTGGGATGATTTTAACTTATGATGTTTATTAGCATGATTTTTATAATTTATTGAAATGATAATCAATCAGTAAAATTAAATTTTAATTTTAATTTTTTTAATTTTTATAATATATTGCTACCTGTAATTTATAAAACAAACTAAAATTAAGCAAAAAAAACAAGAAAGACAATCTTGTCATTTTACATTACTGAAATCAAATTCATCTGACATGTCTACGAACCAAACAGAATATGGAATTAGATTCCAATTCAATTTCCTGCCAACAGATTTCAATTCCATCACAGATTCCAATTCCATCAGAAACATTCCAACGAACCAAATGTCACCTTAGTAATATCAGACATGCCAAGAATATATATATATATATATATATTAATTGTATATATTGTATGTACATAATGTTTTTACATATTATTCAATATATTATAATGATAATTTGGTAAAGTTTATTCTTAATTAATCTTATATTTCCACTGATTAATTAAATATAATAAATCTCACATTTAGGTTAAATGGGTGAAACAAAACAATATACTATCTCTAAAAATGTGTTCGATAACCTTATATTTCAATAATCTTTTTATCGGATATAATATTATATTTCATAACCTTCATTATAATCTATTTACTTTTTTAAGAAATAATTGATTCAGATTTTTAGAACTATCCTTTTATAACATGATTACCTTTTTTATTATTAATTTACGATGATTACAATTGATATTATCTATTTTAAAGACTATTAACCATTTGACAATGAATGTTGAAATATCACGCAATCGTTAGTGTTCGAACTCGAGACCTATAAGAATAACAATTAAACCTAAGTTCATGTTAGAATCAAATTATATAAATTTTACTTGATTTTGTTTCGAATCAAATTAAACCTAAGTATTTAAAAATCTATGATGACCTAAATCAAATATGCTTACCCAAAGATTCACTACAGCAAAAATGTTCTACAGCGGCCTTTTTAGCAGTGTTTTGAGAGTAAACGTCACTAACTTGAAACATATAGCGGCGTTTCCATTCTAAACGCCACAAAATGGTACAATTAGTGGCGTTTATACACAAACGCCGTAATAGGGCTCATCTATAGTGGTGTTTTTAAACAAACGCCACTATAATGTTCATCTATAGTGGTATTTTTCAACAAACGCCATAATAGAGTAGTACTTTAGCGGCGTTTTTAAATAAATGCTGTAATAGAGTTCATCTATAGTGGCGTTTTTCAACAAATGCCGCAATAGAGTAGTCATTTGCAACGTTTTTTTATACAAATGTCGTAATAGGGTTCATCTATAGTGGCGTTTTTTAACAAACGTCGCAATAGAGTAGTACTTTAGCGGTGTTTTTATACAAATGTCGTAATAGGGTTCATCTATAGTGACATTTTTCAAAAAATATTGCAATAGAGTAGTACTTTAGCTGCGTTTATAGAAAAACGCCGCAATAGATATAATATTTAGTGGCGTTTATTTTAACAAATGCCGCAACATAATTGCAACTTTAAAAGAACCACTAAATAAGAAAATAAAAGAAGGGTAAATCTAAAATTCTTATTTGTACACCACCAGAAGCAACTGAAGCAAGAGGGAAATTGAGACTTCGACTTTCCTACGCTAGCGCACTCTCTCTCACTCCTTCCACAATCTTCTGGTTCCTTCCTTTCTCCCTTTATCCCCCCATTTTTTGATCTCCCCTCTCCCAAAACTCTCTTCCCTTTGTTTCGTCTTCAAAACATTCAAATCCACGGTGTCGGATCAAGGTATGCCTGATTCCGATTTCCCTTCCCATCTTTACTCTTGATCTTTATCTTTCATTCAATCTGATTATTTTTTTTCCAATTTTGATTGTATTTACTTTTGGAAGTTGTTTGCATTTTTTAAATATTATGGTCGCGTTTTACAATTTTTAATGTTTTATCCTAGGGTTTTAAATCTTGGTTGATTTCTTTGCTCTTTTAATATGTATAATTTGATCAGCTTTACCTATTCCCCCTTTGATAAAGTCTGATTAGAAATCTGGTTTAGGGTTATACGAACATCTTTAGGTTTGTGTAAAGCTAAATTAATGATTTTTACAAGCTTTCATTTGACTCGAATGGAATTTATATTTTTTTGACTATCAAAGTCTTAATTGCCGACTCTTCTGGAAAAGCTTTAGAATCCTGATTTAATATATGTTACTGTATTTGCTTTTGGATAGTTAATGTATGTTACTGCCTTATTGGGTATAGAAGATAAGGGTAGGCTTTTACTGAAAACCAAAATGGAGGTAAAAAAGTTTGTCTATCATCGATTTCTAATTTTGATCCAAGTTACAGTATGATGAAAATAAACAGAAGTGGTTCTTTCTTTTTTTCCTGCAAATCCAACATGGAAGTGTTTAATGCAATTTCCTTGCAATATTCTATCTTGTCTAAAAGATTTGAGAACTGATATCACCCAAAGCATGTTTTGTAATTCATTTTCCTTGAATCTTTGTTTTATCTTAAAAAACACAAATTAAATCATTGTCTTGAAGAGATAAACAATGATTAGCATTGTTATATACCCTTTTTTTATATGCAAAATTATTGGTTGATCAGAAGTAGTTCAGGTATGGAATCCGCACAAAGTAATACTAATCAGTAGTACTAGTAGCACAATGTTGTCGAAAATGCCCCCCACTCAGCCCTTTTCTCATTATTGTAGGCCAATTTTCTGCCAATATGACTCTAGCCAGGTGAAATTATACAGTCAGTCCTTATACTTGATGGAATTTGTCAAATTACAGACACTAAAAGTGCAGTTTTACTTTGTGGATAATTGTCACACATATAAGCTTGATACTATTTCAATTAAAAATAGACTAGTGTCAACTACAAGCAAAGATGGATTAAAGGATAGATTGATAGTTGTGGTCGCGGTTAGGAATGTAACGATTGTAGGTGTTGCAAGTATTACAACGTGACTTGTTTTTTTTAAATAATTATATTTATAAATTATAGATGCGGTTGTGATGTTGCAGTAATTTTGAAAATTATTACGATATGTCTGTTGTATTGTATTCCATGATATATTCTTCATGGATGACCAGAAGTTTCAACTTTCTCTATCTGTCACCCTCAACACATCAAGCGAAAAAGTTCATCCATGAAGAATATTGTTTGTTTTCTGTTCCTGTTTTCTTAGCTTGATATTGAAAAAACAGAAGCATACTGCATGGTGAGACGAATGCATTTAAGATCACATTAAAAAAATATGATGTGATAGCTAAGAAAAGTTCATGAAAACAAGCTGGGAATTAGCCATCTAACTTGGCATGTAAGGACAGAACAACTGAGCTTCATTAAAAAGATCTATCACAAAAGCTTGTCATTCTTCCTTCTGGCTTGTACATTATTAGTAAAAGATGGTCATTAATATAACCTTTTTCTTTCCTGTTCAGAAACTGAATTGGAAGCTTGTGCATATAAGCATTGGGCTAGTTTTCATGCTTTGCTGGCCATTATTCAGGTTGTCTTCTCATTGAGGTGTCTTTATCTTGTTTTACCAGATGTTTGTTGGCTAGAGACTCGTCTCTTTTCATATTATTATCAACATTAGATTATATTGATTCGTCTAGTTTGGAGTGAGATTTGTGGTTTTTAGAACCCTGATTTTGAGACTTTCTCGTTTATTTTTTTTTCCGTATGTTGATTAAGGATTTTGCTTTGCTATATGCCCGTCGAGAGAGGAGACCGATAAGGTGAGTTGCTGCAACTGTCACAGTAAGAAGACTTTGCCTGGGGTTAGTTTATTTTTTTAAAAAAATCTTATTTCCTTGTTGAGTAACAACTGAATCATTGCATTGCCATTTGATTGTTGATGCCATAATAAACGAAGTTTGGTTAGTCCAACAATTTTGAAAAAATCTCACAGTAAAATGAATAGTTTTAATGTTCATAAGCTCCTATCTTCCAACCTTTTAGGCAATTTCCATTCTCTTCTTGGACTGAACTTTGTCGAGTATGGACAGCTAGTTTAAGGGAACTTAAAACCAGTTAGTTAACCATGCCTTTTTACCATATAAAAAAGACCAAATACACTCCTAACTTATCAGCATAGACAACTAGTTTAAGGGAACTTAAAACCAGTTAGTTAACCATGTGTTTTTAGCATGACATTATGTTTCAAGATCAATGCTTCTAGCATCAAACCACAGTAACCTTCTTGAATCAAAGGTTCAAGGGTCAATTTGAATCAATAGTTGCCTTCCTTCAGCTTTCATACTTTTCCTTCAGTTTAGAATATGTTCAAGCTTCCTATATACATATTTTTTAGGTTGAACACATATATATTAAGTACCATAAAATTTTGTACATAACAAATACAAATAAAATTTCAGATAAATACAAATAATAAAATAAAATAAAAATTAGATTACCATTTGTATTGGGGTTTCAACTTTCATGTACGTTGGTTAAAAAAAGTTGACTTGGTAATTTAAATGCTTTATAATAAAGTTGGTTTGTAACGAATATCTTATTGTTTCATATTCACCTGAAACTGATTGTCAGTTGTTATTCATGTTGAATGTTTTACATAAACTAGAAGCCCTTGTCCTTCTGTAGTTTTTGTAGAACATGAATGTCGATATTTTCTGCAATAAAAAAGCCATTTTCCCCTTTTTTGCATAACATGAATGTCGATATTTTCTTGCATATTTTGTTATACACTTTCATCGGTTTGAATTCTCTCTCTAGGTGCTAATTAAGTTGAGACACTCAAATTTAAATCGATTGTGAGGAACATGTTTTTCAGGAAACAATGGCAATCTTCTCTCTTTAAGAATGAAACATGAGTTTGTTTAGATATAAAATGCTTGATATTTATGTTTAGTGAATATTGTTTTTGTGAAGAAAAAAAATTAAGTCTAGATAGAGTAATTAGTAAAGAAAAGTTAGTGGTGTAATATGTTTCCGTACTCGAAATAACATAACAAAAATTTTATTTGGATGAAGAACTTCTTATACTATTACTTGATCTTAGCCTAAATCCATAGCTCTTATTTGCTTGTTACCATAAAATCCTTGAAGTAACATTTGAGAATTTGGACTTTATTCTTTTTCTTGTTTGAATGTGTATGCTTTTAGAACTTTGTTTTATTTTCAATTTGTTAATGTTAGTCCTGTACTGATGTTAGATAATCATTTGTGTTTGTGAATTCAGGATTTTTAAAGCTCCAAATCAGTGAATACTACATTTGTAGACCCTTTGTTTGCACTTGTCTACTATTTTTTTTCTTGAAAGGTTGATTCTCAGAGAGTTTTAGGTTCAATGTAATGCTTCTGTTTAGGTTCTAAATTTATCTATAATATTAGCAATTAACATTTGAATTTGAAACTCCAGAAATACGAAATGGATAAGAGTTGGATGGATTTCTCAAGGGTAAGCGTCGAATATCAAAATGGAGTCAAAAAATTTCTAAATTTAGCTTTCCTGAATGCAAACCAAGAGAATATGATTCTTTGCCCTTGTAAGAACTGTGTTAACATTAACTAGCATATTCGTGAAGTTGTGTACGAGCATCTAGTTATTTTTGGATTTGTTCGGGGGTATAGAAAATGGATCTTTTCATGGAGAGTTTGTATCATATACGAGTTATTCGACTTATTCTGCTCCTTCTCACCATCCAACTTTTAGAGAAGATGACATGGAAGGGATGTTACGAGATGCATTTAATATGCACACTCATCAGTCCTATGTTACAGAAAATTATTGTCAGAATGATGTTAATGATTTCATTGAGATGGGAAGAATTGGAAGTGCTGAAGAGCCAAATGGAGAAGCGACAAAGTTTTACAAGTTGCTGAATGAAATGAATGAATAACTTTATGAGGGATCAAAGTTTTCAAAGTTTTCTTTCTGCATTCGTCTTTTCCACTTAAAATGCCTGGGAGGGTGGACTGGTAACTCCTTTACGCAATTGTTGGAGTTACTAGGAGAAGTGTTTCCTTTTGTAAAAATCTCTCAATCATGCAAAGATATGAAGAAAATGATAAAAGATTTGGGTCTTGGATATGACAAAATTCATAGTTGTCCGAATAATTGTATGTTGTATTGGGGTAATCAAAAAAATCAGGACTCTTTCCATGTATGTGGAAAATCTCGATGGATGATTAGGGAGGCAGAAAATGTTACTGAGGATGAAGCTCAAGCACGATCAAGAAAGAAACCGATTAAGATTCTGTGATATTTTCCTCTCATACCTAGGCTACAAAGATTTTTTATGTCCTCCAAGATTGCTGAGTCTATGAGGTGGCATCATGATGGCAGAACCGATGATGAATTATTATGGCATCCAGCGGATTCTTTAGCTTGGAAGTCATTTGACAACAAGTATCTAAGTTTTGCGAGAGATCCTCGAAATGTCAGGCTCGGTCTTGCAACTAATGGGTTTAATCCATTCAAAATCATGAGTACTTCGTATAGTACTTGGCCTGTTGTACTTGTTCCATACAATTTTCCTCCCTAGATTTGCATGAAACAATCATCTTTCATCTTATCCATGATAATCCCTGGCGAGAAAGGCCCCAGAAATGATATTGATATTTACATGCAGCCGCTAATTGCAGAGTTAAAACAGTTATGGGAAGGGGTCGAAACATACGATGTGTTGACGAAGGAGAACTTTAATTTACGCGCGACTTTATTATGGACAATTAATGATTTTCCTGCGTATGCAAATTTATCAGGTTGGAGTACCAAAGGTCGTTACGCTTGTCCTTGTTATGCTGTAGAAACATGTTCGAAGTGGTTGGTTAATGGAAAGAAGTTCTCTTGTATGGGACATCGTTGGTGGTTACCTGATAATCATAGATTTAGAAGTCAAAAGAATATGTTTGATGGTGATGAAGAGTTTTGAAATGCTCCTAACCAAACAATCGGCTCTCAAATATTTAGAATGTTGAAAAATATCAATTTTACTTATGGAAAGGTGAATCAACCAAGTAGTGCACGATCAAAGAAAAAGGCAAAGCAAGTCAATGAAGAGGTTAAAGTTGACGAACAAACTGATGATGAGTCTGATGAAGAGGTTGATCCAAACGAGGTAGACTTGTGGAAAAAGAGGAGTATATTTTTCGAGTTACCTTATTGGAAAAAGCAGATTTTGAGACATAATCTTGATGTAATGCATATTGAGAAGAATGTTTGTGAGAATATTATCGGGACCATTCTGAATGATGGCAGAAAATCTAAAGATAATCTTAAGAGTCGACTTAACTTAGTGGACATGGGAATTCGGCATGATCTGCATCCGCAATTACGTCCAAATGGAAGAAATTTCTTGCCGCCTTCTATTTTTTCTCTTTCGAAGAAAGAAAAAGAAGTGTTTTGCACGGTGTTGAAGGATATAAAAGTCCCAGATGGGTATGCATCAAATATTTCTCTATGTGTCAGTGTTAAAGATCGAATACTTTATGGTTTAAAGTCACATGATTATCACATATTAATGCAAGATTTACTACCAGTAGTTGTTCGCAGTTGCATGTCAAATAAGGTGACGTCTTGTATCATTGAACTTTCTAATATAATGAAAGCCATCTGTGGGAAATTTCTAATGGTTGAAGAACTTGATAAACTACAAGATCGAGTCGCCTTGACTTTATGCAACTTGGAGAAGATATTTCCACCTTCATTCTTCACAATTATGGTGCATCTGCTAATTCATCTTCCTCACGAAGCAAGAGTTGGTGGTCCAGTTTTCTATCGATGGATGTACCCTATAGAGAGGTGTTATTTGAATTACACGTTTCAAATTACTACTGATTATACCTCTCACTCAAATGTATTTACGTAGTATGTTGTTTTATGTATAGGTTTTTGGGCAATTTGAAGTCTTATTGTCATAATAAGCGTTATCCGGAATGATCAATTGCTGAAGGGTATTTGGCAGAGGAATGTATGACATTTTGCTCTAGATATTTGGAAGATGTTGAAACAAGATGGAATAGACCAAATCGAAATGATGTGTTAAGTACTGATGACTTACCTCAACATTATTTCTTTGGAAGTTATGGTCAATCATTAGGGAAAGTTGAAATTGCACACTTAGATGACACGTCTTGGGTACAAGCACACCGATATGTTCTTTTCCATCACGATTCAATAGATCCCTTTCGCACGTAAGTCTTTCAGACCCAATCCTAATGAAATCTCTTTATCTTTTATATTTATCAATTTTTAACGACATAATATTCTTTATAGTGAGTTTAAAGAAGTATTGAGATCTCGAGCATGCTCCCGAAGATTAAATCAGCGAGAGCTACATAAGTTATTCACAGAAACTTTTCATGAATGGTTAGGCCAGACGGTAAGAAACTAAATTTTACGGAACACTTATAAATTATATACGTCAATGAAAATTAATTCACCATTCATTTGTAATAGGTTTGGAGTGGGAGATAAGTTATTGAAGAAGTTAAATGGCTTTCTCAAGGTCCGAATAGAATAGTTAAAAGATATAATGCCTTCCTCATTAATGGGTTCATGTTCCACACGAAATCTCGTGAAAGATTAAGAAGGACACAAAATTATGAAGTCGTAGTTACTTCGTCAACTACAAGTTATGCTACTGTAAGGGATAATAATCCGCTAGAGGGAGAGGTCGATTATTATGGAAATCTTACGGACATTATTGAGTTAGATTATTATGGAAAACGAAAGGTTGTGTTGTTTCGGTGTGACTGGGTTGATGTAAACAGATGTATAAAAAGAGATAAATTCGGGTTTACAATGGTGATTTTCTCTCGATTAATTCACACGAGTCAACGTTTGATGGATGAACCATATGTATTTTCTTCTCAAGTGAAACAAGTATTTTATTGTCACGATCCAATTGATGATGGTTGGTATGTTGTGCTTTGAAATACTCCTAGATACTTGATAGACATCGGGGATGGAAGTAGAGATGACATTGAAACAAGATCAGAAAGTTTACCTCTACTACCACAAAACTTAGATGAAACTATCAGTAATACAACACAATTTCAATGGGTTCGAGAGGACGTTGATGAAGATATTTATGACAACTGACATTATATAAGACTTTTGTACGATTTTATTTATTCATTTATTTATTTATTTATTTATAATGTTATAACCTTTAATATGTTGTCTTTCAATATATTCATTAATTAATTCATTTTTTTATTACTCATGTTTGTTTATTATAGATATCATGCCGAGGAGAAAAATAAATGATTTGCGGGTTGTTCGAGCTTCTGAAGACCATGAAGAAAAAAATAACGAGGAATCGAATGCACCTGAGTCTTCCGAAGTTCCGGAAACTGTTGAAGAAGACGTAGAAATTCAAAGTAATATTCGAAACATTATTTACTACTTTGTTCATTTTCAAAACTGGAATTTAATAATTTCTTATATAGTTGAAAATGCTGGAACGCGCAAGACTCAAGGACGTACAACTTTGAAGGAATTATATCAACTTCCTCCTGGGCATCGTGTCAAAGTTTCAAGAAACGATGTCGGTCAACCTATTGGCCCAGAATCACGTCTTCTAGCAGGTTACTTATGCATAGTTGCACGTAATGTGAATCTGTTACCAATCAATTACGAGTCATGGCGCGAAATGCCTAATAGTAACAAAAATCAAGCGTTCGATTTTGTTAAGGTAATAATGTCATGATAATACATACTTTATAGAAATTCAATACTAATTTATACTTACGGTGCACACTTATTTGCTGTATAGGAAATATTTTCGTTAGAGGTCTGACGATTATGTGAAGCAAACGTTAGGGAAGAGATGGAGGGATCATAAGAGCTCCTTAAATAAGAAATACTTCAAGAATGATCTCAGCCTTGAAGAGAAGTTGCAAACGGTCCCACCAGGAATGCTCGGTATCAAAGGGAAGATGCAGCCAGATTTTAGAGTTCAAAAAAAGGACAGGTATGATGTATTTTTCAGAAATAATTGTAACGAATTGTAAATCATCATTAAAAGTGGTTGTTTGACATTGTAGGACTAAGAGCATATTGGTGTTGCTAGCATGCAACAACAAAAGTTTACACACATGGCTGGATCGAAGAGTTTTGCTTGTATAGCTCATGAGGAGGTATTATAGATTATTGAAATAGTTTTTTGTATTCCATGTACATACTAACTCATAGTAATTTTATTATGGTACATTGTAGGAAAATACATCCGGTTCTAAAGTTGGTCGAATCCAACTCTTCAACATGACACATACGAAGAAGGATGGCACTCCTATGATTGTTGACGCTGCAGAAATTATGGTACGTTTTTTGGGTAGATGTTTTAAATTTACCTGACTTTATTTATATTTGTACCATGACATTTTTTATTTTAATTAATTATTCACTTTATTAGGAAAAATTGAGGGAGAAAGGCGGAGTATCATGTTACTGCTTCGAGTCAAGGTATTGTTAATGATGATGAAATTGAAAACCAAGCTATTAATGACGTTTTGGGTCCTGAAAGATATGGTCGGGTGCGCTGTCAAGGATCATTCGTTACTCTCACCAAATATTTTGGATCCAGTTCATCACAGTACATGTCATCACATTCTCGATCTTCCCACCAAGAAGTTTATCGTTTAAAAGAAAAGTTGGCTGAGATGTATCAACAAATGGCTAACTTGAAAGCGGAAAATGAAGCAAGGGAAGCAGAGAGAGCAGCAACAGAAGCAGCCAGAGCAGTAGCGGAAGCAGAGAAAGAAGCAGCGGCAGCACAAAGAGAAGCAGTATATTAGTAGAGATGTGAAGAATTTGAAAAACGACTCAATGATATGATGTTGATGATTCAGAAAACGCAACCTCAGAATCCATCATCGTAGTCTCATTTATGTTATGAGCATTCTACTGAACCTTGTTTAACTGAACTTATATTACGTTAATGAAAACTTTTATTTATTATATTGGATTTGATGTTGTTTGTTATGGATATAGAGTTTGATGTTATTATTGTTTTGTTTGTTGGATAATGGAACATGTTGAAAAAATAGTTTTGGGGTAATCAAGCATAATTTTTAGTACTGTTAAATTTTGTGTTATTTAGCGGCGTTTGTAACAAAAACACCGCAATATACCATACATTTAGCGGCGTTTTTATCCTAGAAACGCCGCTATATACAGACCTTTACCGCGTTTTTAGCAACAACGCCGCAAAACATCAACACCTACTGCGGCATTTGTGAGAAAAATGCCGCAAAACATCAACACCTACTGCGGCGTTTTAGAGAAAAACGCTACTAAACATCATAACCTATTGCGGCGTTTGTCAGAAAAACGCTGCTAAATATCAACACCTATTGCGGCGTTTGTCACACAAACGCGCTAAATATCAATACCTATTGCGGCGTTTTTTGTTAAAAAAAATGCCACGAACTTTAGCCGCGCTATTTTCAACGACGGTTTTCGTGGCGTTTGTCTTAACGCTGCATATGTTTTTAGCGGCGCTTATAAACGCCGCTAAAGATTAAAAAAACGCCGCAAAAAGCCTATTTTGCTTAATTAAATACTACATCATGAATTGCAAGGAGCGATATGTTAGAGCAAAATTTGCGCGAAGTATATGATGATAAATGGGCCTACTTAAGATATTAGGGTAGTGAATGCTAAACTCGTCCATCTCTTCTGTGTCATTTACATGTAACATTGATGAATGGTTGTCACCATCCTCATGACCATAAATTTCGATTCCATGTGGACCATGTTTCGACTAATGGCTACCAACCCAATGTTTGTTAATGAGTGCGATTGCTCCATTATTACAACAATAGAGAATTTACAAAATATGGGGACTAAATCTAAATAAATGTTTTTTTT
Organism: Hibiscus syriacus; assembly: GCF_006381635.1. Taxonomy (NCBI): domain Eukaryota; kingdom Viridiplantae; phylum Streptophyta; class Magnoliopsida; order Malvales; family Malvaceae; genus Hibiscus; species Hibiscus syriacus. The sequence continues at coordinate 1,019,069 of NW_024063505.1, read as the reverse complement.
TATATTTTCCGTTTACAGTTTATATTTAAATTTTGTGTCGTAATATGATATCTAAAATTTGAATTATTCTTTTTTTCTTTCAAAATATAATATATATTATTACTACATCAAATAAATACAATATTTTTTTGTACATGCATGAATCAACTTACCTCCGAGGGCGGAGCTAGAAAAATTATTATTAAATATTTTTTAAAACATGGGGTAATTTCTTTTTTAAAGGGTGTCAAAATATTTTTAAAAGAGGTGTCATTTTTTCCCTTTTATATATATATATGGGTAAAAAAAAGTTTTAAAACTTTTGGGGTGTCAATTGATACCCCTTAATACATACCGGCTCCGTCAGTGCTTACCTCAGTGGTTAAAGAAATTGTTATTCTTCCTAGAGGTCACAGGTTCAAGCACCAACTGATGTAATAATCAGGGTGATTGAGCGTTCATTATCAAATAGTTAAGAATACTTAAAACATATACTATTTTATAATCATCTTAGTTTAATAAAAAATATTTCTTTGTATGTTGATTATATAAAAATGACACAATTTATATATATACACATACTTTTTAATACATTAGGGTAGAATGAGAAAATTTAAACAATTAGATCTAACTTATTGACACGTATTATTCTTGTTGTACTTTCGCCAAACCCTTCTAAGTCATCTTCACACCCACGCCTCAAAGCTTTCTAAGGAAGAGTTTCTCAGTAAGTAGAATTTCGAAAGAGCACCTTTAGAAAAAAGAATTTTGAGAATTAATTTCGTAATGGGAGAAGTATCATCGATATTTGATATTATTTGGAAAATGCAACCTATTTACATGAGTTTTGATGGCTAAATTCACGAGATAATACTTTCAAAATAAATTTTTTTGAGATAATGCTTTCAAAATGCAACTCATTTCAGCAATTAATTCGTCGACAATATTGTCTCACGAATTTTTTTAAATGCATTATTTCAAGATTTTTGCCGATAGGCTAAACATAAGTTATTAAGAGTTAAATCTATTGTCATTTGATTATATTTACTTAATCTAGTAGTCTATAAATAATAATGATGATCATACAACGTACATATATTTACTCTAAAAATCAATATAAATTTTTTTGATTAAAATCTATAAAAATAGATATTTAAATGAAACCACTTCACCTTATTTTATTTGCTCTACTTCTTTATGGAGGTTTAATACCTTGACGCTAATCAATGGTATGCGACTCTCCGTTCAAATAATGAGCGAAGAATCGCATACTATTTATAGTTGTATAATCTATTTAATTTCATCAACAATTTTAATATATTAATAAAATAAAAATAATTAAGGAATAATGATCATACATAATAGTAAAATTAAAATTTGATCCCAAAGTTTTACAAGTTAATTGTGAATCTCTATTATCGAATTTCTAACTTGGTTCGGGGTGACAGTAGAGAAAATATAAGGGAAAAGAGAATCAAAAGAAACGGAAGATTGGTGGCCGGAAAATAGAGGCAAAGAGAGGAGAGTAGAGGAAAGAGTTATGGTTGATTGCAGCTAGAAGTTGTTGTATCGATTTGAGGGAATGAGTTGTCACCCTTGCAAAGCTTAATCATGAAGCATAAGAAAGTTAAAAGGATTTGATTTAGGCATTAATTAATTAAATTTATATGTGAGTTGTTGTCCAATTTTTCTGAATAAAAATATTCAAAGATATTGTACAAGAGTATCTTTATTTAAACAATCAAAACCCCACCAAATGTTGACAGGTGTCTTCCATAAACTACAGTTTCAAATGTTTTCTATGTGATGTTTAAGTTCCAAGAGTTCATTACCAGCTTTGATTGGTTGATATGATGCCAACTTTAGTGGAATATCAAACAAAATAAAGTGAATCGATTTGTGCCAAATTTAGTCATTCGGCATTAAAATGAAAAGTCAAGCATAATGTGAAATAATAGTGTCCGAAGATAACAATAAATATATGGGTAAATTGCACATATAGTACCTAAACTATTAATTTTTGTTTCATTTTAGTACCTCACTGTTAAAAGCTTAATGCGTTTAGTACCAAAACTGTGGGGTATAAAAATAAAACAAAAACTAAATTTTAGGTATGATTTTAATTTTTTTTGAAAGTTTGGATACTAAAACGGGCTAAAACTGATATTTTAAGTATTAAACATGTAATTTACCCTAAATATATTGATTATATAATAAATAGATATTAAGATTTTATATAAAAGATATTTTACAGAAAAATTATAAACAAAAGATGAAATAAATTCACTAGTGTCGAAACTAAAAAAATATATAAGAGAAATCTCTATGGATAACCCAATATCTAACTAACGGTGGAATTTAGTGATAAAGTTCGAGGAGGTAAACTTAAAATTTTTTAAAAAAAATAAGAGGTTTAAATTAAAAAAATTTAAAATTTTTTAAGGATTTAGTTTACATTTTCTAAAAAATAGGGGTTTAACTTTTTTTAATTTTTTTAAGGCTTAATGAGAACTTTTAAAAATTGTGGGAGGAGGTTTAATTAAAAACATTAAAAAACTTCAAAGTTTAATATGAAATTTTTTAAAAAAATTTGGGGACCAAATTATTTTTTCTCAAAATTTTAAGGATCTAAGTTATAGTTTTTAAAATTTTGGGGGACATGTCCCTCACTAGCTCATATTGTGCTCCGTATCTAACATTAATCTCTAATATCTATATATAGAGATAGTTACTTGATAATAAATGAAACTTATTTAATAAAAATTTAAGGTAAATTATATAAATAGTCCCTAAACTTTTAGTGCACTTACATTTTGATCACCAAACTTTTAAAACTTACAATACAATCACCAAAATTTTAGTTATTTTTAGTAAGGTCCCAGATATTACCTCCTATTAGTTTCATCTAACATGGCACGTTACTGTTATTTTCATATTACTAAAATATCCTTTTAACCCATTTTAGTATCCTAAAAAAATATCCTCACCCAAAATTGATTAAAAAACCTAAAAATCAAATTTCTCTTTCTTTTATTCTCTTTGTTTGATCAATAATTGCTAACAATAAATTGTAAAACCCATGCCTTAGCTTCCTGCAACTAACATCAAGGTTGACAGTCATCTTTGTTAGTATTGCATTCGTAGCTAATGGTGTTAACCAATAGCACTAATGAGGCTAAGAAGACTTTACCGACATATCTTGACTTTATAAGAATCGATCAAGATAATTAAAAGAAAGATACGATATAAAAGGATCGAATTTGTAGGCAAACTAAAAAAAAAAACTGAGAGACCATAAATGAATCAACACATGAATTCGAATCTTTTTTTTTATACTTACATGTGATATTGAACAAATAGCTTCTCGTCTGAAACATAGATTAGCATCCGTAACTTTGAGAGTGTTTACGTAATTTTGCTTGGGCATGTGATCAGATTCAGCTAGGAAGAGGGAAGAGATGGTAGTAGTGGGAGGATACAAGTGAGTGAAGTGCGTTACTGGATTTTAAGATGAAAGCTCTAAATTTGATTTTTGGGGTTTTCAATCAATTTTGGGTGGGAAAATTTTTTTAGGGTGCTGAAATGAGTTAAAAGGATATTTTATTAAGTAGAAAGTAACAATAACGTGTCATGTCATATGAAACTAACGGGAGGTAATGTTGGGGACCTTAGTGAAAACGAACTAAAAGTTTAGTGATTGTACTGTAAGTTTTAAAAGTTAGGTGATTAAACTGCAAGTACCTTAAAAGTTTGGGGACTATTAATATTATTTACCCAAAAATTTTAGATGTTCTACTTTTAATAAACATTGAAAGTCTTTTCTCTTTTTTTCTTAGAGTCTTAATCGTTCTTTAAATGTCAGATCAAATTTTTTATTTTAAATTTTTTTCATTCGACTATGTTTTCAATTTTAATACTTGTTATTCACAGTTTGTTTTTTTTTAATAAAAATAATTATATTTTCTACATGTTTTTTTGTCTTCTTTTTCGAACGTTTAGCCATTATTTTTATTTAATTTTTTTCATGGTTAAATTTGACGGTACCATAACTTATCAAGATGACACTTATTTATAATCATGTTGATGTTACTTGCTCTTAACCCTTAGATTGAATTTGAAAATGTGATTTTACATTTGTGGATAGTTTCTCCCGATGCTCAACTCTGATTTATGGTTCTCAGTGGTCTTTCAATAGTTTAATCCCTTTCTGTGTGTTATTTATCAATGTAGTTAGATTTATTCGTATTTATTTATCGTTTGAGTTTTTTTTTTTTGGATTTTTAACCTTTTTCATTTATGCTCATTGTATGATCTAAAGTGACTAGTTTCTTGTATCAATGTTATAAGAAAATATCAAAGTTATTTATTTAGTTTACGATGTTAATTGTAAACTCTTATTGTAATTTTGAATATTTTCGACTCTTAATAAGACTAGCTAGTAGCGATTTCTATTTTTTAAAAAAAAATTAAAATAGCTATATTTTCTATCTTTAATTAAAATAGATTTTCTATTTTTCTCAAATTTCTCTCAATTTATATATTCATTAATTAAATTAAATTGAATTTAAATTAAATTCTAATAAATAAATCATTCCAAATTTAAAGCCTCAAAAACTATGATGAGATAAAATCAAGTTTTGTATATAAAAGTGAAAATGGACAGCTTGTTTCAACGGTTCTTGTTATTATAAAAGTGGGCTACAGTCCAGCAGTGTAACTGGCAAGTCTTATATAGGAACCTAACATACTAAAAAGTAGTTGGAAATGACTGGCTCGTAGGCTCAACAAACACCAGCTTGGATGGTAAAATTTCATTAAAGGATCGCCAAATGAAATTCGAATTTTATAAGGCTAAGATGCTTTCCCTACATTTTCACTAAAAAATGGTTTATTAAGATCTTACACTACATCAACTTTAAAATCAACTGCTATGAAATTGTGAAAGTAGTCCATCAGAACCATCATACTTGCTAATCAACTTTAAAGTCATATAGCAATTTTAAATGACAAGGCTTAGTTTTAGTCCAATAAGATCACTAACCCAATAAACCTGGCAATCTAGTTGGTGTGAATTCTGAATAGTACTGTCCACTTTACCCCAAACATTTAATCCCTTCAAATAGCTATTTAGGAGTCATCTCTTTTAATTTATTAAGTGATATTAGTAATATAAAGGAAAACGAAAATTTACCCAAACAATAGTGACCATTTGTGTAGTTTATCCTTTTTTAATTTTTTAAATTTATTGTGTCACATCAGTAATATGTTAACGTCAATAAACCCTCAACGATCAAATCTTAATTAAATAAAAACGAAAGTTACCAAATCTTAATAATTAAAAAAAAGTGACCGAATATTATGTTTTTTGAATTCAACGAAGAAAAGTATACAAAATCTAAACAAAAGTGATCAATCTTGTAGTTTACCCAATTAAGTATTATAGTAGGTATATATTATTTTTAACTTAATACATTTTTTAAATAAAAGCCTTAGTTTTATTAAAAGAAAAAAAAATAACTAATGTTTATAACCATGATCATAAGCTAAAGGCATAATTATATTTTTCTATACCTATACATAATAAACTAGTCACTTAAGATCAAACAATGATTAAATAAGAAAAAGAGTAAAAATCTAACAAAAAAACAAATAAAGATAAATGCAAATAAACCTGATTACATCGACAAATGAATAAAAAAAGGAATCAAAATTATTGAAAGATCACTGACAAACTGTCTAACACGCTAATTTCATCTGAATAATTCAAATCGATTAGAAGGATTGAAGACCAATGCAAAATACATTCGTGCTTTATTGTTGAGTTTATCCAAGTGGTACTGGGGGCATTAGTGGGGTGCCTTTACTTTATTGGGTTTATTTAGGGATTGAGTGATCATGTGTGTCTGGTGAAATTTAAGGCTCAAATATCATTAACCTTCTTTATTAGCATCCAAATACGAAAAAAAATATTAAAGGTTAAAATCCAAGTCCAAAATAAATAAGTCTAGTTATAAATATATGGGAACCATCATACAACTAAATAAAAACCCACAACTTAACCATTTCCATCACAAACCCATTTAACCAAAACTCATTTAACCTAGCATGTTTTTGCCAAATTAAGACCAAAGTCAAGTTTTAAAAAATCAATTGGGCATATACACATTGACCCAATCATACTCAATTTAACCCATTTACACAATTGAAACCCATTATTATACTCAATTTAACCCATTTTATTCAAAGCACAATTCTATTATTAAACCTAACAAGAATAAACTCAAATAAAGCCCAATAAGCCTAATGAACCCTTGAAGCTTAGGGTATTAGGAACCCTTGAAGCTTAGGGTATTAGAAACCCTAGCAAGGGTAGATGCCTCAACTGTCACCTGCAAGTGTCATCCAAATTTACTATTAGGGATGGGTTTGAGACCGAACCCGACGTGTTTTGATCTAATTTGATTGAGTCATATTGTTTTAAAAAAATTATGGTACGGGTTAGGACAAGTCGAGTTTTTTTAAGATTATGTTCGGATCAAGATTGAGTTTTGGGTCAAAAATATCCAATTTGACTCAAAAAAATTATAATTTTATCTTATATATTTAGGAGTAATTATAATAACACTCCTATGTATATCATTTTCTTTCAATTAAATCCTTATTTTTATTGAATAAAAAATAATATTTTTAATAAATATATTATTTTAGGTCGATTTTGGATTTTATCTCAAAAAATCAAGTTGAATTCGGATCGGGTGAAATGTATATAATTTTAGGTCAATGGAGTATTTATAATTTTTAGGTCAGGTCGGATGGGCCGAAAATCTCACCATGTCCATCCTTATTTACAACAGTGATAACGTCATCTCCAATGGTCCCGATCCCAGGATCTCTCAAGCCTTCCAGAGGCTTTCCCGTCGCCATGTGGGAACCAAGTAGTGGTTCCCTGGCTCTCCTCACTCCATGACAGCTTCCAGCAAGCTATGGTCCCCCATTCCTCCATGCCTCATCACCAGCAAAGCCATGCAAAGAAACAAAAAAAGAAATGAGCTGTAAAATGAATGGTTTTCTTTTCCTTTTATCCATTTTCATTTTCTAGTAACAAGGGTAATATAAAACCCAAAACAAACCGATTCCGATTGTAAGGGATCTCTCCCTTCATTTTTTTTCGAGAGAATCAATACAAAAGGTTCTCATTTTTCTTGAAAATACCAACAATACAGAGTTCTTTCCCCCATTCGAACAAAACAATAGAATACACAGAATTTTTTGAAGGTTGTCATTTTTTTTATTTTCCAACAATGTATTTCGAGTAAAATAGAGCAAGAGAGAGTGAGTACTTTTTACCTTAGTCGTCGGTCATCGATCGTCGAGGGTAGGCTCGTTGTTGGGATTCGAGGAAAGGCCAAAGGTCACCGGGATGATGAAGGTCGAAGATCAAGGGTCTGTTGGGGTCGGCTTCACATTTTAAAGTGGAAAAGAAAGAGGTCAAGGCTTGTTTGGGGTTCGTTTGGGATCACCTGACAACAGTTGGTGGTGGTCGAAGATAGGTATGTCATCACGGCCGGTTTTGACTTTTTCTTGACTTGGGATAAAATTTAAAAAATTGAGCCTTAATTTAAAAGAATATTAAAAAATATGTAATATAAAATTTTAATTATTATTTTATTAAATTAAATAAATATTAATTCATTACAATATCAAAAATGTCAAAAATATATTTAAGCATATAAATACTTATAAAAAACATTGTCTTCGAGCATTTCTTAATACAAAATCATTAATGATAGTGTCAACATCAATGTTTTTCAACATATTTTTCTTAATATATAACATAGCTAGCCCATTCAATCTTTCTTGTGACATTGTTGACATCAAGTAATTCTTCAATAATTTCAGCTTTGAAAAACTTCTTTCCGCGGATGTTACCGTTACCAGCATTGTTAATAAGATTCGATAAGTAATTGAAACATTAGGATAACAATCTCTAACTTTAACAAACTCAAGAACTTCAAACGCTGACATGAATAAATTTGGCAAAGTCAATTGCAACACTTTATTTTCAGAAAAAAATCATCTGCATCAACATCCTACAAATTATTATGAGAAAAAATAATCTTAAAATTATTACAACATTCTTTTAATAAGTCAATAAGAAATAAGTTTATGAGCCTTGCTTTTAATTTAGTTTATTAATATTTATGGGCTCTGCTTTTAATTTAGTATATTAATATAGTTTTTAACGTTATAATGAGAACAATAAATCAATAAAAAATAAGTTTATGGGTCCTCTTATATTAATATAAGAAAATGATATATTAATATTTATGAGCCTTATTTTTAATTTAGTCTATTAAAATATAATAAATTAATATAAATTAAAATTATGGGCCAGGTGCCTCTCTTGCCCCTGCCCAGAGCGGCCCTGTCTGTCACCAACGTTTGGTGGATATCACGATGCTCTTGGGTTATTGGAGTTTCGATTTGGGGTGATGGGGCCATGAGAGGAAAGATGGAAGCGTTATGCTTTCATTTGAAAGCTATTAGGGCGAGCCACAGCCGTGTATGATGGCCGAGCGTTTTCTTGTCTTTATTGTGAGCACCGACCGGTTTGAAGAGAAGTGAAAGTTGAGAGAATCTTAAAAACAAAGGCGGCTGATTTAGGTTTTAGTTTAAAGATTACTTGAAATAGAGAAAAGTAGGCTATGTACTAGAAGGTTAGGGTAAAATAACATATAGGTCATCCAAAGTTTGCGTATTTTGCCATTTTGGTCACTGCACCGTTTACTTTTAATTTGTTTTGATTTTCAATCTTCCATTTCACTAATTTCCATTATAGTCACAAATTTCTTTTTTATTATTGTCAATTCAGTTTACTAGTTTTGCATTGTTTTCATTTTAGTTCGCTCTTTTTTTTATTTCAATTAAAATTTTGCACTATTTTTCATTTACATTTTAGTTAGCACTTTTAAATTTTTGATAATAAACAATTAATACGACTTTGTGTTGACCTGTTCAGGGGTATGACCCACATTATTATGGTCCGAATAAAATTTAAATTATTAATTTCTAACTTGCTAACTACTAACTCTAAAATTGTTCGATTTAATTTTAAGACCTTACGAGGACCCATCATAGGGTAAGATTTGTATTAGTATGGTCCGGGTAAAATTCTAACTTCAATCGTTAACTCACTAATCGTCTAATTTTTGAACTAATCTTACAACCTCATGAGGACCCGTCCCGGGGTATGACTCATGTTATTTATGGTAAGGATAAATTTCTAAAAAATGAACCCCCAAACTTATAATTTATGTTATTTACATTTAAGCCCATTGATTTTCTACATTTTAATTTCTCTCTTTTAAATTTCCAACATTTATATTTTAGTCCTTTAAGTTCCAACACTTTAACTTTCTACATTTTTTCATTGTGAATTTTATATTATGTTTTCTTTGATTTCAATCCTTAATTTGATGTTAAATTGTATTTTTGTAGTTTATATTACTTTTAATTTAGTCCTCATTTTATAGATATGTTTAATTAAACTTCGAAATCACTTTTTGTAAGCATCATTGTATATTATTGTTTTTGTTTTGTTTGTACATATAGGTATTGACATTTTTTTAAATTGGTATGTATGTTAGCCTAATAAGCAACACTTGATTTGAACAAATAATTGGACTACGAGTAATACCCTTTCATTTTAGAATTGTTGTGAAGTGATTGTTTTAAGGTATAAGAAAGTTATTTCCAATGGTTTTAAAATGGAAGGGTGTCCTAGTGAAACCCTAAAAACAATCTCATTTAAAATTTAGGAATGATAGAAAAAGGGAATGTTCTTCTATTTAAATTCACCGAGAGAAAGGATCGTTAGAACGTACAAAAGGTCCGATCTTGATATCTTTAGATAATCAAACATCATTATTCTTTCTAAAGGATTTGTAATACCCCAAAAACCGAGTGAGTAGTTTCAGGTAAATCGTTTGGGCGTGGAGTGTCATGGTAGGACCTTATTAATAAATTGGATTGAGTGTGGCATGAAATTGAGCTTGGTTTGAGCCCAAATGATAATAAAAAGAGAAAATAACCTCAATGACCGAAAATGCCTTATAATATACGATTTTAACCAACTTTTTTTGGATTTGCAAAAATGACCAACAAATTCGCAACGCGAACTCCAATTTCGCAACCCAGTTTCTAAATTCGCAACGCGAATTTAGAAAATCGCAACAAAGAAATTAAATTCGCAACGCGTTTGCCAAATTCGCAACACTGAATTTCAAATTCGCAACTGAATTTCAAATTCACAACTGAATTTCAAATTCACAACTGAATTTCAAATTCGAAACTCGATTTTCGAATTCACAACACGAATTTAATTTTGCAACAGGTTTTAGTTTCGCAACACAAATCTTTTTGGGTATATAACTATGCAGTAGCAGTAACTTATAACCTAAGTCCCTAAATCACAACTCATTCCATCTCCATCTATCACTCTCTCCGGCGACATCCGTTCCTATATCCAACGACATCCTTCCCCATCTCTAATTTTTTTTACATAATTTTATTTCTATATAATTTTTCAATGATTTCTCTCCCAAATTATCAACTATCAACTTAATAAAGGTATGTTTTTCTCTAAGTTAGTGATGATATGTAGTTTATAGCTCGTTTGTTTAGTAAATTAATTTACAATTTGTAGAATGAAATCATCTAATGTTGATCATGTTTGGATAGATTTGTGTTTTGGAGGGTCATGGGAGAATGTTCATGGTGTTTTACAATATGTGCCTTTACCCATGAATCTTCAACTAAAACTGTCATTAAAAAAAGTTAACTTATGAAACTCTAATGTTACGTGTTGTAAAGAAATTGAATTTAGAGCCTTTAAGTGGATTTAGGCTATCTTATCAGAGAAAATGTAAAGTTTATTTGTTAACCGACAATGAAGATGTTGAATGATTCATTACTTTCATTAGTGTTTCGCAAGAAGATGATGTTATATTGTATGTTATTGAACCTAGAAGTAGTGAATTTGGGTCAATAGTGAGTAGTAATCAACTAAGTTCTTCAACCCCAGTTTACGGTGCTCACAATGTACAACGTTGTTATCAACCTCAAAATTTAATGGTTCCACCATAATTTCATCACCAAGAAAATTTTATTTCACCACATTTCCAATACCAAACACAATCTCAAAACCCACAACCTTTTCCTAATTCAAATCCCAATCAACTTTTAGCACCAAATTTCGGTTTTCGTATTGACCAGTTAGACGATTATGAGCCAATAGAAAAAAATTGTGAGTACTAGTCAGTATTCGAAATTTGATCTTGGTCAATACCCGGACTTTGATCTTGGTCAATACCCGAACTTTGATCTTGGTCAATACTCGGATTTTGATGATGTTTCAGAAGAAGAAACAGACCCTGCGTGTAATGATTTTGATATTGGTCAATACCCAAATTTTGATGATGAAACAGCCACTGCCGAGGAAGATGTTGTTGATGATAATGAGGAGGAAGTTACGACTGTGAATGAACATGTTGAACATCCATTCTGTAATTCATATAACCCTGAAGAAGAAAAAGAGAAAAAGAAGAAGTCCTCGAAGAAAATAAAAAGAAGAAAATGCCACGGGAGTATAACTGGAATATGTCAGAATTACTTCATATACCGAAAGAAGAGTTGGTAAAGATAGCAGTTGATTGTTACATAAAAGTTATTTGTATCAAGAAAGATGATTATTTTGATACAAAGGAATACTTGAAGATAGCTTTGTATACGAAATGTGTGGAAGATGGCTATCAACTAAAAGTTAACAAATCAAGCAAAGATCGTTTCGAAACAAAGTGTATGATTGACAAAAACTGTATGTGGCGTATAATTACAAAGAGGATAAAAGATTGTGAAATGTTTCAAGTTAGGACTTTTATTGATAAACATACATGTTCAATAACCCAAGGTTTTCCTCACCATAGACAGATAAACAAAAAGGTTTTGGGTGGTTTTCTGGCTGAATGTTTTTGAATGGTAGAGTATATCGGGGACATGAAATTATGACTGACATGAATGCTCGATTCAAGATTAGTATCTCATATTCTCAAGCTTGGAGAGCCAAATGTTATGCCTTAGAATTGTTAAGGGGGTCTCCAGAAGCATCATTTTCCCAACTGCCGGTTTATTGTCACAATTTAAAGTCGAAAAATTCTGTGTCGGTAACTCATCAAAACAGATAGAGATGGACGCTTTGAGTTGTTGTTTATCACCATTGGTGTTGCGGTTAGTAAATCAATATAATTTTGTTGACTCATTTTTGTTAGTTACATGCATTTCATATTTAAATGATTATATGTCTTGTGTATATTATTTTGTAGGTTCGTTCGTTTATTACTTGTATGTGCCCAGTTATTATAGTTGACGGAGCACATTTGAAAGGTCGATACCTTGGAGTAAACTTATTAGCTGTAGCCATGGATGCTAAGAATGGGATACTGCCAATAGCTTACGGGGTTGGCAAATCTGAAACTTCTGATTCATGGACATGGTTTATGGAGCATCTTAGGGATTGCATAGGTCCTATTAGCAATCTGATAATCATATATGATAGGGCAAACTTAATTGACAACGATGTTAGAAGGTGTTTCCCAGATGCTTTTCATGGACTTTGTGGTGTTCATTTGTACATAAATCTAAAATCAAGGTCTGCTGGTATAAAAAATCACAAATGGACATACTGGAAGACTGTAAAAGCTTATCGGGAAGTGGATTTTAATAAGCATATAAATTGTTTAAGACGTGTTTTGCCTCAATGTGCTCAAACACTAGAAGATGTCGGGTTTGAAAGATGGTCAAGAGTACATCAACTTAGAGCAAGATATGGTTTCATGACGCCTAATAGTGCTGAATCAATCAACGCTCTAAGTCATCATTCTCGGAAATTACCCATTACTATGTTAATGGAGTTTTTTCGAGCCTCTATTCAACAATGGTACTACAATAAAAGAAACCATGCAGGTATTATTTCTTTAAATTCGTAACTTATCATATATTTTACTAAGTATTATTTATTTAAATTTATAGGAACATTGGAACTTCGTGTTACACCATGGACTGAAAAAAAAAGATAACGAAACGTGTTGTGAAGTCAACGTCATGGAGAGTTGAACCATGTTCAAACACTTTGTTTGAAGTATTGGATAATAAATTAAATGGGCTTGTCGATCTAAATGCAAAGACGTGTAGTTGTATGAAATGACAAACTTCTGGTTATCCATGTGGTCATGTTATAAAAGTTGCTCTTCATCTAAACCAAGATGATTCAAGCGCATACGCTATGGATTGCTACACTACAGAAGTATATCGACAGACTTATACCGAGATTGTCTATCCTATTCCACATCCTTCTTAGTGGGACATACCAGATGACTTACAAACAGTTTTACCACCAGTCATGGACAGCAGGCTACCTGGCCGACCAAAAAATCATGATCGTATACCGTCTAAGGGTGAAGAGAAGAGGATATCGATATGTAGTCGGTGCAAGGAAAGTGGTCATACAAGGTTGACCTGTGGATCACCAGTGCCATCACAATCATCTTTTCCTCTACCAAAATATGGATCCTCATCAAAATCCCAAGCTCATATGGTGCTAAGCAAAAGGAAATCAAAATCGCAATCAAAATCAAAATCCCAATCACAACCGGCTTCACCTTTTGGGACTTATTAACTTAGGTGATTTTTAAATGCAAACGTTGTATTATGTGTATTTTATGCGTGAATGCATACATTTTCAGTTAGACATTCATTAGTAACTTAAGTTTGAACATTGCTATGACCTGTTCAGTTGCTATCACTTATCAGATTGTTGTCTGTTATCTTTTTGAAGGTTTTTTCCTTGAATTCGCAACGCGAAAGTCAAATTCACATTGCGATTTTTGTGTTGCGATAGTCAAATTTGCAACGCGATTATCTCATTGTGATTGTTGCGAAAGTCAAATTCGAAACGCGAAATTGCAAACCGAAAATCGCAACGTGAATTTGACTTTCGCGTTGTGAAAGTGTACCTTCAACAGGTCTTTTTTGCCTTCAACATAATGCAGATTGAATAAACAACAAATAAACTTTTTCAAATCAATTAAACAAGCAGAAAATAATTCTTATTTACACATCAATTAAACAAATCAACTTTTACAAATCAATTAAACAAGCAAAAAAATAATTCTTATTTCCTCATCAATTAAACAAATCAACTTTTACAAATCAATGTAAAATTCAATTAAACAAGCAAAAAAAGTGAACCCCATACAATTGTTTATGCACAAATACATCAATTTCACGCAGCTCACTTCAGGATTAACCTGCAGAAACCAAACATTTGCTCAAACAACACTTTCTACACATCTAAAACCAACAAACAAAAAATTATTGAATTCTAGGTACTTAACCAAACATTTTCAAACCAACAAAGAGTATATATGTTAACAACACTTGCTCAAACTTACCAATTGTTTATGCACACTTTCAGCACATGGATGCAGGTAGGCAACGTCTCGCATATATCGCTCTAGCCATAAAATACCGAAACCACAAGCCTACTACACCTCTATCTCTATCTGTGGGAGGTAGAAATTGTTTACTTCCTGTCATTAAACGTTCCAAGCACATGCATATGAGAGGACCACAATCCCCTCTGGCTCCCTCCGTTTGTTGTGGCAAGGTCTCGTCTCTGATCATTGTAACTTTGAACTTTTTTGGCTTCTTGTTTCCAGAATTAGTCCAATAATCAATTGCATTCAAGTATTTCGCCAAATGAGCGCTCCATCCCTTACAAATAATATCTCTCAAATTAGACAATGATATGTAATTTAACATGTTGTCATATACTATTGTCTTCAGGGATGGGAGCTGAATCTCGAGGAGAAGCCAATGACGACGTTCCAAAATAGGGATAAACACCTTTAAAATATTCAAAAAATAAATACTAACCTTATCGACCTCCCACCATGCAGGATAATGTTTAGCTTTTCCATTACCCAACATATATGAAGCATTTCTTAGATCCTTCAAGTGAGCTATGTGAAAAGACGTCGGCATAATAGTCTATCGAGTATTTTTTATTTTCTTCAATTTCCTTATTATTAGAAGACGTGACACCCATTTATCAATATGTTGTTTTATAATAAAATACATATATTAGTGAATTTATTAATAAATTTAAAAAAATTAATCAAAATGCAATATAAGAAGAATATAAGACTTACCACCCCTTTGAGATAGCCATTATCTTCAACCCCTAATAAAATACCCCACCAAGACCGATAAAGAAACAAATGAATAACATCGTCGAGTTTGCATATGTCAGAATAACACTCCTTTCTCCGCTCATGTATATAAAAATCAACTGCGGTCTTAGCCCAAAGGGTATTATCCGTAATTGTGTCTAATAGTGTTCTCCTC
This sequence comes from Hibiscus syriacus, assembly GCF_006381635.1. Lineage (NCBI taxonomy): Eukaryota > Viridiplantae > Streptophyta > Magnoliopsida > Malvales > Malvaceae > Hibiscus > Hibiscus syriacus. Next base: position 1,003,628 of record NW_024063505.1, on the reverse strand, counting down.
TCCTGCTCAGGAATGGTACTGGTCGGTAACACATACAAAAGCCAACTTGCATCCATCATATCGGACACGTGAGGGGGTTTATCAATATGTCGACATATGACGCCATGTGAATCGGGCTCTTGAACGGTGGAAGGGACCTCTTGAACGATGATAGGGGCTTCTTGAATGGTAGGAGGGGCCTCTTGAGCGATGAGAGGGGCCTCTTGAATGATAGGAGACGCCTCTTGAATGATAGGAGGCACCTCTTGAACGATGACAGGTGCATCGGGCTTCTTCTTACGGAGTCTTGGCACTAGTGGGGTGAAAAGAGACGTATTAGCACGTACACGACGTCTGATGTGTGAACCCTGTCATGCAAGAAAAACCCGACGTAAAGCATCTACTTTATCGGGCCGCTGAAAATAAATTAATACATAAATAAATAAATAAATAATGCTGAAAAAAGGTTATTTGCATTTTTAATATAGTATTAAACAAATTTACCTCATTGTGTAGAGTATAAACCTCATTCTGCAATGATGAAACAATCTCACGGAGAGAGGCTACCTCATCACATAAAGTAGATACCTCACCACGTAGCGCACCATTGTCATCGCGAAAAAAATCCACCTCACCACATAAAGACCGTACCTCATCACGTAGCGCACCATTGTCTTCACGAAAAGTACCGACCTCATGACGCAAAGCACCGACCTCATCACGTAACTCCCCTAACTCATCACGTGGAGGTGGAGAACAGGGAGATAAATGTCGTGGCCTCTTTGCCGGTCGCCTATCATGAGGTGATAGTGGAGAAGAGGCTCGATGATGTGATGGAATAAGTGATGGTGGAGGTGGAGAAGAGGCTCGATCAGGTAATGGCTTCGGGTGTCGAGCTGTAGAATCGACCTGATCAGGTAATGGCTCTCGAAGTAGGGGGTGCTCATCATCCATCCCATCAAAAAACCCCACTTACTAGCTTGCCACCAATCAGTGGCAAGCTCAGCCTCTATGGGTGTCAGCCTCTGTAATGGATAGTTGGCTTCCTAACAATATAAAAGCTCAAACAAAGTTAAACGTGTACTAGTAATAACTTGTTTATATATGGTAGTATTTGTGTGTTAACTTACATCATTCATCATCGTATATGGGAGTAACTCTTCCCAATCCAACATGCGGATCCTCCTCCAGGTAATAGCACTAGGAATATCATTTAAATTTTTTATCGCAAATGTCTGCATGCTGAGGAAAGCCTCAAATATCCAAATCTATAAACAATATAATACACAAACATCAGTAATTGTTAAATAATTAATTATAAATTTGGAAACATTATATAGAAATTCTTACCTTAAAGGCCCAAATAAAGCCTGCCAAAGTGTATTTAGAACCATCGCCCCGTAAACTTTTTCGGTCCTCAAAGGCAGACGACAACTTCTTCCAGGTATATTTCCATAGATATGAACCCCACGGAAATAGGTTCCATGCATTTAGGTCCTCTACCAATAATATTAGGTCCTCAGAAATAGGTTGTCTGCCCTCTTTGCCTAAAAAGCCGGCATGCAAAAGTAATAAATGGCATACTCGGACAACATCAAGGTCATCCATCCAAGTAAAACCATCTTTAACAAATAATCTCTTCAAGTCGTCGACGTGTAAACTCGGCTTCGACTTTGCCAGCTCAGGAAAAACCCGAGATAACCATGATGGGCGGGAGATATGACTAGTGTACCGGGTTACTTTATCGTGTCCGAAGCGTAGACCAGTGATTAAGTAAAACTCCTCCCACCCAAAACAAGTATACGCTGGAGGAAAATGAAACCATATCTCTTCATCACCACGTTGTATCCTCTTAGGTAGATCGTTAGTCATGGTCTGAAGAAACAAATGTGTCAACATAGTATCTCCACCCGGATGTTGTACTTTCAGCCATGGCCCGAAGCAAGTATCCTCAAACAATTTTCTTTGTAGAGGTGTAAGCGTCGACGCAATTTTAGTGGCTAGGCTTAATTTATTCCTTAAGGTCAATTGAGCCGAAAAAATTTCTACAAAAATAATAAACAGACCTAGTTAGATTTACCGAAAACTACAAATTATACACTATAAACAAACATGATATTAAACAGTGAAAACAAAGCCAAATATAATTCAAACTAGCACGGTATTCACCCAAGTCATTATTCCATCATAGTTCACAAAATGCATCAGATAAAATTCCAGAAGTAAGCACTTATAAAAAATTTAAAAGGACAACATATAGGTTTAGTGCAGGTTCAAGGACAACATAAAGAGTAGTAGTTTATTCTTGAAACTTAAATTCGTAACACTGTGAAGTTAGTATTTGTCTTTGTTTTTTGGTTAAAGTAATGCAATTCATTCAAGTTTCAATTTGCAGAAGAAGAGTAGTTTCTGAAACTTAAATTCGCAATGCGAAAATGAAAATCGCAACGCGAACATGAAAATCACAACGCGAACATGAAAATCACAATGACAAAATCGCAACGCGAAACTAAATTTGCGTTGCGATTTTCATTTTCGTGTTGCAAATTTAAGTTTCAAAAACTATTCTTCTGCAAATTAAAACTTGAATGAATTGCATTTCTTCAACAAAAAGATAAAACAAAGACAAATACTAACTTCATAGGGTTAAAGACTAAACAGTTTAGCAGTATTGGTAGTAACCGAATGAATTTACTAAGCAATCTAAGTGAAATGGTTAATCTATATATTGAAATTACCAGTAAATTTGTCATCAATATAAGAAAATCTAATAATAATACAAAAATTTCAAAATAAAAATAAGAGATTAAAAAAACTAACCCTCGGTGGTAGATTTTCCATTTCTGACCGTGAATGGTTGTGAGGGTTACTATGAGAGATGGAGATAGACGGATTTCATCGGAGATGGGGACGGATGTTGCTGTAGAGAGTGAGAGATGGAGATGGGGCTGAGTTGTGATTTAGGGTTTTAGGTTATGATTTGCGATAATACTGTTTACATTTGTGTTACGAAATTAATATTGCGAAAATAAACGCGCTTTGACATCTGTGTTGCGAATTTGACTTCTGTGTTACGAATTTGACTTTTGTGTTGCGAATTTGACTTCTGTGTTGTGAATTTGACTTCTGGGTTGCAAAATTGGAGTTCGTGTTGCGAATTTGTTGGTCATTTTTCGTAAATCCCAAAAAAGTTGGTTAAAATCGTATATTATAAGGCATTTTCGGTCACTGAGGTTATTTTCTCTAATAAAAAGGGGAATTTTGAATTGGGGACAATCTAGGAAGAACCAAAGGAGTAATTTGCCCATGGTTTGAAATAAAAGCTAATTTCCCTTAATTGTGCATATGTCACACATTGGGAAAGCCTCTTCTCTTGTCTTCTTATTCATATTTTCTTTCCTCTCTTCTTACTCTCCATGTAACACCCTTAACCTGTATTCGTACCCAAAAACAAGTTAGGTATGTCACACTATTTGTGTATAACAGTTACTGTTTGAAAATAGTAAAATTTTGTTTCTTATAAAATTACAAATTTAACAATTTCTATAAAACCATTTTATCACATAATGTCTTCATGTAATACTTAAACCTACAGTTCACATCCAGTTTCAACCAGTAACTAAGCGATTTAATACAATTTCACATCATAATTAAAACTGCTTAATTTAAGTATCACCAAATTAATCTTTATAGCCTAATTTATTACCATATTCATACATAACTATTTAGCAACTTATCATACTTTCATCTCTCTTTATTTCATTTCCCATACTATGTTATTGCATAATTTATTACAACTCTTATAATATCTTTTTTATAATATCATGTAAACAAAAATTTGTAGTGTATATAATTATATTTATTTAAAACATATTTGTTGTAGTAGTTGCCTACTACCACACGACCACCCGCTAACAACAACTATCATTATAGTTTCACATTAAGTAAATATGATTTTCCCTCAATTTAATCCACAATTTATATTAAACAACCATTGTTTAATTTTGGAAAATATCAATTAAAATTTAATCTTACTATGACGGTTGATGGTTATCAATCTCACAATTTTTATCTCATGATCCATTTATTAGATCTTCTTCATTCCAATTAAACATTTTTAAAAGAAACAACTGATAATCAAAAAATCTACTTTCGTATTTAATCTATTTAACTCATACCTTTCAAATAGAATAACAATATTATGTAACACATACATTTTAGTACCAAAATCGTATAATATAAAACCCTTTAAGATTTTTACAAATCATTTTACATACGAATAATTTATAATTCAAATTTTCATATATAATAATTCAATGTTAAATCGAAATTTATATAAATCTTTACTGAAAAACATAATAATCAAACAAAACTGTATTTTCTTCCAGGATTGTTTCTTTTCTTATATTGTTTTTAGTTTTTGTACTGCTGCTTTTTCTTATACTGTTACTTTCACTGTACTGTTCCTTTTACAATATCGTTTAATGTACTATTTCATGTATTGTATCATTTACTGTATTGTATCTTAAATTTCATTTTATAGCCCATTGCGTAGCCATGAGAATGCATGATACCCGAGTTAGTTACGAGTGATATGCAATATAAACTGCCAGCAACATGTAACAGTATGACACATTAGTGCCAAATAAAAATGTACTCGAAGGTACATGCTACACTCTACCTCATGTACCACTAAGGTACATAAGTGACACCGAGTGATCTGTGCAGTATTCAATTATCACTCCACCTTATGCATTACAAAGATACACGAGTCACATCGAATGATCTGTACGATATTCAATTAACACTTCACCTTATACATCACAAAGGTACACGAGTCACATCGATTTGATCAATACAATATTCAGTAATCAAAAAGGTCAGGAGTCACTTATATGTGTTGTTTATGATGGAGAATGATGGAGATATGATTTTATGAAAACCTAAAACTTCCTTTACTTCACCTCTCTCCACGACGGCGTCGACGACAAATCTAAGGACATCGATCGACTCCTCTCAATGTTAGGAACACCATGATACTGGAGGTGTAACAAACGGAGGCCTAGTCGACAATAAAATGACGAGAAAATTTTCTTGAATAGAGACATAAAATATGGAGAGAGAAAATCTATTAGGTTTCTAAAAAGAAAAGGGGTTTAAAATCTAATTATAAATTAAAAAGGTAAAATCATCCTTCAAGTCCTTTAGTTTTCCTCACTTTATGAATTTGATTCAAAATTTCATAAAAGTTTCCATTTAACCCTTGAAAAATTTAACCCCTAAATTGGGGTATGATAGGGTGACTTTACTTTAGTTTGTCTAGCTATGTTTAGAGTGTAGTCAGACTACCTTAGTTGCCCTAGTGGGGCATTGTCAGTGTGTAAGACATTTTAGGGGCTAAATAAGGAGCGAGGCTAAAAAACTCACGAGGAGTGGGCCCTTAGATATGTATGTGTAGTTGCATCAATATAATACAACAAATATCTTATAGCTTGGCTTGACGACTATGTGAGACCGAACCAATGCTTCAGTTGAGCGGGAATTGTATAGATGCTATGTGACATTGGGTTCACCCTCCATGATCTACCTGATGCTTATGTGAGGACTAGGAGATCATTCAGCAGCTTAGTGGGAATTTCACCGATGTTATGTGACACCAGGTTCCCTCAGTTAACTAGTGTCTGATGGACATGTAAGACTATATACCAGTAAGTGTAGCATTTCAATAATGCACAACAGAGTCAGTATTCCATTAAGATAATGCACAAGAGTGTTAGTGTCACATTTAGATAATGCGTAGTAGTTACAATCATTAGGTTTAGAGACCTTTTAGAGGTATTCTCATGGTGAAGCCCTTAGTATAGGATTAAGGGAAGTGTGAGACCTCTACTCTAATGATAGGTCAACTAAACCCTAAGTAGGTAGCATTTGATTAAGATCATACATATATCTATTGCTTAGTATCATGTCTTTAGCATGCTTATGTTTATGAGACTCATAATGTTGCTCTAGATTAATGATTATATTGTTGTGCATTGTAAGCTAAGCGTTCGACTGTTTTCATTTGCATGTTAGTAGCTAGAGCCGTTCGTGGAGCACCGTCGCAGTAAGACTTCCAACATCTCATTCAAAGTATTATACTGTAGCTTTGGTTGGGCATATGTATTCATAAAACTTTACTTACGTATTCAAATTTCTAACTCTGAGCTTGTACTATTTTAATTTAAACTATGTGTCACGGGGCTCTAGTTTATAAATTTTTTTATAACAGTTATTTATGTTATTCTTGACACCATAGTCTGTTTTAAAATGGAAATGAACAAGTTTTCAAAAAAATCAAGGGTTGCCTCGGCGGCCCAACGTAACACTTTAGGCCCATTCGGATTTAGGGTGTACAAAATGAACCCCTAACTTTTGATTTATATTATTTATATTTCATCCCCTTAATTTTCTATATTTTAATTTTTTTCCTTTTAAATTTCCAACATTTACATTTCAGTCCTTTAAATTCCAACACTTTAATTTTCTGAAGTTTTCTATGTGGACTTTATATTATACTTTCTTTGATTTCAGTCCTTAATTTGATGTTAAAATTCTAGTTTTTTTAGTTTCGATTACTTCTAATTTAGTCTCCCTTTTATATACCTTTTTAATTAAACTTTGAAATCTCTTTTGTAGGCATCATTGTATATAATTTTTTTTTGTTTTTGTACATATAGGTCTAGATATTTTTTTAAATTGGTATGTATGCTAGCCTCATGACCATCACTTGATTTGAACAAATAATTAGACTAAGGGTAATACTTTTTTTATTTTAGAATTATTATGAAATGATTGTTTTAAGGTATAAGAAACTCATTTCCAATGGTTTTAAAAATGGAGGGGTGTCCTACCAAGTGAAATCCTAAAAGATGATCACACTTAAAATTTGCAAATGATGGAAAAATTGAATGTTCGTCTATTTTAATTTATCTAAGAAAGGATCCTTAGAACGTATAAAATAATCAAACATCCTTATTCTTTCTAAAGGATTAGTAATATACAATTAATTTATTTTATCTATTTATTTTATTTCATGTATTTGAAATATGAATTAATAACGAATTTATGAATGGAATAGCAATATTTCTTTGTTTCAATTGGAAAATGAATTGATTGCTTTAAAGCATGAGAGGTCCTTTTATATTTCAATAGGAAGTAATTATATATCGTTATTTTCCTTTCCTAAATTCGAGGACTAATTTTTTATGTGTTTAAAAATGATCTTAAATTAGTTTTTGGCTAATTCTTCTCCATTTTTTGGGTACCTAATCACAATCTAATCAAAGATTGATTGCAACCCTTATAATTGTTTTCGATTTAAAAAAAACCCAAAATTAGATAAGGTAACCTTTTTAAAACCCCCCAATTTATCGATATTAGATCACTTCGACAAACCACATATCAAATTTGAGCACCATGAGAAGACTATTCATGAACACAGCCGCATATCCAAATTCAATCTGAGGGTCTAAAGTATGGAAGAACGACCAAATGGTCGATAAAAAAGACTGAAAGAGTGCCAAAAAGAAGTAGAAAATGTGTCATAAAGACAAAGAAAAATATACCATAAAAATAAAGTTATTGAAAATTTAAAAATATAAATAAATTAAACATACACTATAAGAAAAGAAAAACAATGTGTCGTAACCGTCCTTCGGGTGGGCCTGGAATTGGGTTTCGACTTAAATAAATGCGTTAGAGCCGCCACTGATCATTTAAAATTAGGTTGATTGAAAACCTTAATTTACAGTCTTACCTAATCCACATTTTACCAGAAATATATCAGATTCGAGAATCAATTACAGTCAAGGAAGGATTAGCAACCTTGTACTGCCCTTTTTATACCAATTTAATTTTTTTGTTGTCTTAATTACGAAAATTAAAAGTTAAATTAAAATTTGATCTAATTACTTACCTTTGATTCGATTAAAATTGTCCTAAAAAGTTAAAATAAACTTAAATAATAAAATAAAATAAAATAAAATAAAAAATATTAAATAATAAAAGAACTAAAAGAAAATTCAAATTAAAAATGATTAAATTGAAAAGAATTAAAAGTCAATGATCAAATTGATGTTAATTGAAAGCTGCAAGAAAACAATAAAAAGTTAGGTGGTTTAATTGCATAAATATAAGAAATATAAATAGGGATTAAATTGAATTAATTCAAAATTCAAGGTCAAATTTACAATATGTGACCAAAATGAATTACACATCAAAATAACAGGGACTACGTAAATAATTTCATAATTTCATAATTGCAAAGGGGTCCCTCTATAAATATCCCTAAAATCACAAAAATCATTCATTTTCACTCTTCTAAAAAATCAACCCTCCAAAAAACAAAACTCTCAACTCTCATTGACCGACCAAAGGTCGATCACTTACCGACCAAACACCGCCGCCCTGACCATCACTCTGGCCACCGCCTACGGTGGCCGAAAAATCCTAAAACTACCCCAAAACACTCCCCTTAACACTCCGAAGCCGAAGCCGAACCCCAATCCCAATCACCCAAAATCGCCCCTAAACAGCGTAGATCTAAGCCAAAAGACTTGGTTTTACCTTCTTTTTGACGTGTTCCTTTGGTTTTCCGACATCCTTTCTTCTCCGACGACGCTCCTTTCGCTTTCCTCAACGTATTTCCCGGTGATCTTGAAGGAAATATTTTGTTTTTTTCTATGTATTTCTTTGTTTGCATGGTGTCTCAATTGCTCTTGGTTACATGTATTTATAGAGACCCTATCGTGGCTGTTTCAGGTTGTTTCGGGGTCGTTCTCCCCGTTCCCGTCTTACTCAGGTTGTTATTTGTTTCCTTGAAATTCGGCCATCGATTTGGTGCGATTTTGGTTCGTTACGTTGCCTAAAAATTATTTGGAGGTCATTCTCAAGTGTTTGGCCGATCTTGGGATTTGATCCTGGGTTGTTCCGCTGAAAATCTTGACCGGTTACTAGAGCATGATTTCCCTTGCCAACGCGTAGTCCTCACATGCCCTTCGATGCCTCCCTTACGGCGCCCTTGCCTAATGTTGAAACCCTAGCCTTGTTGGGCTCACTGGGTCGACTTGCTGGGTCAGGCTTGCCCACACGGTTGGGCTCCCTGGTGGGCCCCTTGGACTGTTAGACCCAGTTGGACTGTTGGACTTGGACCTGAAATAAGAAAAATAAATAAATAAAATAAAATAAAATAAAAATGGAAAATAAAATACTAATAATAATATGTATATATTTCAAAAAATATTTAAAAACTATACGTTATATGTTTTCAAAAATATTTAAAAAACTGTATATTATATGTTTTCAAAAATTCGTTTTCAAAAACTATATTATATACGTTTTCAAAAAGAAATTTTTAAAAAAATTATATATTATATGTTTTAAAAAATGTGTTTTTAAAATTATATATTATATGTCTTCCAAAACCGATTTTAAAAAACCATATATCATATGATTTTTTTAAAAATATATTTTCAAAACTATATATTATACGTTTTCAAAAACGTATTTTCAAAACCATATTATATACATATTTTCAAAAATCGATTTTTAAAAATTATATATGTTTTTCAAAAAAACTATCTTCTAAAAATTATATATTATATATTTTCAAAAATAATTTTAAAAATTATAATACGTTATATAAGTCCTAAACGAAAATGAGTGACTCCACAATAAATACTAATTATCAACAAGTAGCACTAAAATTGATGTAACCGTTAGCCAAGGAAAGATTTACAAAGGAAAAAAAAGTTTCGATCCGCGGAAAAAAGTTATGGGAGAAACCTAGGATTTTTTTTTTAACTTAATACCTATTTTGGCTTCTATAATAAAGTGAAATTTTCATTTTGATCATTTCAAATTTTTTAAGATAATTAATCCTCAAAACTTTTATTTTGTTATCATGTTAGTTCTTTGACATTTTCATTAAAATATTGACGTAATCAAAATATATTGTGCCATGTGTTATAAAAAATAATGAAAATTCTTAAATAAACATTAAGGCAATATTTTTATTATTAATAACGACTTTTTTTATTAACTACACATGTTTGTTTAATTTCAAAAAATAATAAATATAAACTATTAGAAAGCGAACGCAGCTTAAAATGTTTAAATTTAAAGGAAAGTGGAAGGGAAGGCGGCCCCAACTTCCCCTGTTGCTATACATTGAATACATATTTCTTCTAAATATGTTCTTTCGTTATATCATTACGTTTGATGATGATTAATTAGACTGACAAACTTCATACCGACATCGCAGCTAGTTTCATGAAATGTCAAATTAATATTATCGGCAATAATATATATTTAACGTTTAAATATTTTTAAATAAACTAAATAGTTTATTATAATTAATTAATTTATTGATTAATTTAAATTACATATTATAATTATTTATTATAAATTATTTTTTTAATACAGTTTATTTCATTTATGATATAAGGATTTTTCTCCACTCTTCCGTCTAAATTAATTGGTAACCGAATTAGAAAACAATTCATTAAAACTTCATATTTATAATTTAAATGAGTAAAATATAGAATTTAATATGGGTAGACTTAATGCCTAAATAAGTGCCCAAACTATATTTTTTGTGCTAAATAAGTGTCTATATTATTTTTTGGTTCGGGTGTCTAATGTTACAAACGTTAGCATTTTAGGTGCCGGACCGTCAACGACATTAATTTTTTCATTAAGTGACACGTGTCACAACTTGATAATTTTAATATATATATATATATATATAAAATAAAAAAAATTTAAAATTTTAAAAAAAACACATAAATTTTGAAATAACCCCTAAACTTTCCAAACCTTCATTTTAACCCCTAAACCCATACTGATTGCCACCATTTGCCATCGAAGAAGCTCTTCCCAACCTTCCCTCCCCTCGGTGGCCAAAATCCCTGTAAAATCATGACCAGTTGACGATCGATCGATGACAAATCAATGTTTTAAATCCCACAAACCCTAAGATAAAAATCACGATCCCACGTGATTCCAACGGTGAATCAGCGACAACTACGACGACATATAACTAGGATGATGGCAATGACTACGGCGGCGGCGGCGATCATGGTCGGAGAGGGCGGTAACGGTGGATTAAGGTTAGGATTTAGGATTTTGGGTTGTTTTATAATATAAGAAAAGTTAGATTTTTTTTATAAATATACTAATATTTTTAATATTTTTTAAAATAATTTTTAAAATTACCAGGTACTAATACGTGTCATTAACGGAGAAAATTAACACCGTTGATGCCCAAGCGCCTAAAATGCTAACATTTGTAACGTTAGGTGCCCGGATTGCCCAAAAAATATAAGCACTTATTTGACATAAAATATATAGTTTGGACACTTATTTGTGCATTAAGGCATATGGGTAATATGTAAAATTTAGTTTTAACTAATGTAAGTGAGATAATTTTTCCATTCTATATACAGTACCGATGGATTTACACTTCGTTCAAGGTGAGAAGATTTCACTTTAAAATTTACTTTTTTTCTATTTATCATCTAATTTATTAACTTTAAAATTTTTAAAATTATATAAGTGTTTATTTCATATATTTTTTTATATTATATTATATTATATATATCATCTTTAAAAATATTTTTGAATACCTCATTATATAAATATTATGACATTGACAAGTTATCGGAGCTGATGGTCCCCCCATCATTAGAAAGCTCATAGAGAGCTGTAGATCGTTGAGGAAAACAAAGGAAATAGCATTTAGATTTTCATATGCACATATTGTCCTAACTATTAATTTAGAATATTTACAAATAATAATGTGTTCTAAAAACAATTAAAGTTGATACTTGAATTTGATATTTATAAAGATGATAATCAATCTTTTAATCATCAAAGAACTTAACTGGCCTAAAATAATCACTGTTAAGATACACGCACTTATATTCAGCAGCCAAAAACGCAATCCAACCCATATATCCAACATTTATTCTGGTTTACACCCCAACTATCAGCAATTGCAGTTCATCAACAACTGGTTTGCACTTTTGCGGTAAATTTTTGAATCTTTGGGAAATCTGAATTCTTCTCATAAATGGATTCTCCCATTCCCATCTTCAAATCCCAAGTCCTCAAATCACCATGCAATCCAACGAAAGTTCCGGCAGCGGCGGCAGCGGTTCACTGCGACGGGGCGGCACCATGTGTATAAGGGCATAAGGCGTAGGGCAAGTGGGAAATGGGTGTCTGAAATTCGTGAGCCGAGAAAACCTAATAGGATTTGGCTTGGTACGTTTCCTACACCTGAAATGGCTGCCATTGCTTATGATGTGGCGGCACTTGCCCTAAAAGGCGAAGGCATGGAGCTTAACTTCCCCAACTCTGTTGCTTCTTTACCGGTGCCTGCATCGACCTCCCCTCGCGATATCCAGGCAGCGGCGACGTCGGCTGCAGCGGCTTTAGGGGCTGCAAACGATGCTTTAGTCGGGAATGAAGGTAGGAACAACAACTGGATAGGCGCGGAGAAACCAAGTGCTGGCCGTGATGATTTTGTCGATGAGGATTTGATATTCGATATGCCTAATGTTCTTGTCAATATGGCTGAAGGGATGCTTCTTAGTCCTCCTCCATTGGACGTTGATTCCGATCAAACACCTCCCGCCGGTTACGACGGATGCTCCGAGACCCTATGGGAATTTCCTTAATGTTAGTATAATATACTTTCTTCAACATAAAATATCTTTCGTAAAAATAAGGAATGAAAGACGAGCAAGAATATCAACGTCAGCAGGCACTGTTAAAAGTATATGACAGTGCCTAGCATGAATGAAGTAATCCACAAACATGGATTCCGTGTGTTTTCTTAGTGGTTTTCGATTTATTTTAACTTTGAATTGATGTTTCCTACAGGACTTTTCCATTTATGGGATTCATTTTTGGTCAATCCATTTATGGTATTCTCTATCTACTTTTAAGTTGTGTAGTCCTGGTTAGTGTCCGTACATGCATGCTTGAAGCTTGAAAACCCTTAGGGATGAAAACAAGTTTTGAGCCGCTTGTTCGTTCATGCATACTTCTAATAAGCTAAATTAAAAAACTTTTCATATATATATATTTTATTATTAGAAGAGAAGATAATATTCTTTTTTTTTATTAGCATAGTCTTATAGTGTGATTAGAATGTAGCATATCTCCAAGTTAACTGACAATGAATGCACAAATTTTTATAGATACAATTGTTTAACTTAAGACTTTAGGAGAGAACAAGACACCCTTTCATTACTGAAGTCATTTAAAATGTTCTAAAATTCTAATCTTAAATAAAAGATTATTAATATCATTTAATAAGTGAAACTATCAACAATGTAATAATGAAGTTTGTTTATTTGTTGCTCAAATATTAGTTCCAAGGTATATATTTGCAAAGCAATTATAAAAGCCAAAGAAGAAAGCTAAGACGAAAATTCAATATTAGTTAGGGTAAAAATTTTCTTAGTTCATAGATAATGAACGCACACGTCTTATAGATACAATTACTCGAACTTGAGACCTTAATAGATAACAATACACTCTTTTATCACTGAACTCATTTAACATGATCTAAGATTCTAATCTTAAATAAAAGAAAATTAATATCATTTAATCAGTGAAACTATCAACAGTGTAATAATAAAATTTGTTTATTGGTTGCTCAAATACTAGTTCCAAGTTCTATATCTGCAAAGCAATTATAAAAGCCAAAGAAGAAAACAAATACAAAATTCAATATTAGTTGAGGTAAATTTCACAAATTTTCTTAGCTCATAGATGATTAGCACATACATTTTATAGATACAATTGTTTAAATATGAGACTTTAAAAGATAACAATACACTGTTTTATCACTGAACTCATTTAACATGTTCTAAAATTCTAATCTTAAATAAGAAAAAAATATTAATATCATTTAATCAGTGAAACTATCAACAATGTAATAATGAAATTTGTTTATTTGTTGATCAAATACTAGTTCCAAGTTCTATATTTGCAAAAGCTAAGACAAAAATTCAATATTAGTTGGGGTAAATTTCACAAATGGTCACTAAAATATGTTTATACTTTTTTGGTCACTAATATTTCCCAAATTATAAAATTAATCATTAAACTTTCCAAATAATTATAAAGTGATCATTAAACTTTGTGAAACTATTATAAAATGAGTATTGAACTTATTGAACTGTTATAAAATGTTCCTTATTGAAATTTATCACTATTATATAATATATAGTGACCAATTTGTAATAGTTTTATAAATTTAATGATTATTTTGTAAGTTTTGAAACTTTAATGATAAAAAATCTGTTGAAAAAAAAGCCAAGTTGGCCACATGGCCAAAAACAACTTTCGGTGGTTTAAATTAATGCACCGATTTTTGTTGAAATTTGGAAAATGGTAAAATCATTTTTAGTCATTATAATTTAGGGTATTTATAAATTAGTCCTTAAGTTTCAACTATAAATACCCTAGCTCATTTAGCTTCAAAACCATCCCAAAGCATTCTAGCTTTCTTCCAATACTAGAGAGAATTTAGAAAGTTTCTTGAGAGTTATTTTCTCTTTTTTATCAAGAGAAAATTATCATTGTTTTCTCCTTGGTCGATCAAGAGAAGTTGTAATTCCTATTTTCTCATAGTGAAATTTTTCTACCGTTGCCCGTGGTTTTTACCCTATATTATTTAGGGGTTTTCCACGTAAATTGTGTCTCTTTTATCTTCATTTTTTGTTTTCTCAAATTATCAGTTTTGATTTTGCTCTATCCGATAGCCGTCTTACGCAACAATTGGTATCAGAGCCAGATTAAAGTGTGTAATATCTGCTTATTGTCTTTGTGGTTGCCACCAAAAAGATGGATCATCCAACATAAGAAAGTAAGAAGTTATTACCCATTCTTTGAAGATTCTAGAGAACTATTCACGATAGTGAAATAGTGGAAGCTATTCGTAAAAGAAGCTATGGCAACGAAATTTGATATTGAAAAATTTAATGGGAGAAATTTCTCATTATGGAAATTGAAGATGAAGACTATCCTGAGGAAAGACGGTTGTCTAGCAGCTATCAGTGAAAGGCCAATGGATTTCATAGATGACAACAAATGGATCGAAATAGACGGGAATGCTATGGCAAACTTTCATCTAGCATTAGCAGATGAAGTATTGTCAAGCATCGAGGAGAAGAATACAGCTAAGGAGATATGGGATCATCTCACCAAATTATACGAGGCCACATCGCTGCACAATAAAATTTTCCTTAAGAGAAAATTGTACACTCTCCGTATGCCAGAATCTACTTCAGTGACGGAGCACTTAAATACACTGAACACTTTATTTTCTCAGCTTACATCCTTAAGCTGTAAAATAGGAGAACAAGAACGTGCTGAACTTCTACTTCAAAGTCTACCGGATTCGTATGATCAACTCATTATCAACTTGACAAACAATAATGTCACTAGTCTAGTCTTCGATGACGTTGCAGCTGCTGTTCTACAAGAAGAAAATCGGCGCAAGAACAAGGAAGACAGACAAGTAAATATACAACAAACACAAGCATTGACAACGATGACAACGATGA
This sequence comes from Hibiscus syriacus, assembly GCF_006381635.1. Classification (NCBI taxonomy): domain Eukaryota; kingdom Viridiplantae; phylum Streptophyta; class Magnoliopsida; order Malvales; family Malvaceae; genus Hibiscus; species Hibiscus syriacus. The sequence goes on along the minus strand of NW_024063505.1, from coordinate 988,026 downwards.
GAGGGATATCAACATAACGTGGCCAAAGCAGCAGTCACAAACATGGTAGATCGAAGTCGAGGAGCAAGAAGAATTTAAAGTGCTACAACTGTGGAAAGAAATGTCACTTGAAGAAGGATTGTTGGAGTCTAAATAAAAACTCAAATCCATAAGGTAATACCGCAAACACTTCAGATGATGGAAATGTTCTATGTTGTGAAGCGTTAACAACCGTGGAAGGTAGAAAGAGATATGCAGACATATGGCTCATTGATTCGGGAGCAACATATCACATGACCTCAAGAAGAGAATGGTTCCATCATTATGAACATGTCTCAGGAGGATATGTGTATAGTTGCAATGATCATGCCTTAGAGATCATTGGCGTGGGAACCATCAAATTGAAGATGTATGATGGAACAATTAAAGTTGTTCGAGATGTGCGGCACGTGAAAGGCCTGAAGAAAAATTTATTATCCAACGGATTGTTGGATAATAATGCAAGCAAGATTGAAACACGTAAAGGAATCATGAAGGTGTTCCGTGGAGCGCTTGTGGTGCTGAAAGGTGAAAAGATAGTAGCAAACTTGTGCATGCTGAAGGGAGAGACTTTGCTAGAAGCAGAAGCCTCTGTTGCCTCATGTAGTTCAGATTCTGCAATGCTATGGCATCAGAAACTCGGACACATGTCAGAACAAGGAATGAAAGTCCTTGTGGAGAAAAAGCTACTTCCAGGCTTAACAAAGGTAATACTTCCTTTGTGTGAGCATTGCATAACAAGTAAGCAGCACCGGTTAAAATTCAACACGTCAAATTCTAGAGGCAAAAGTGTTCTAGAATTGGTTCATTCTGACGTATGGCAAGCACCAGTTACATCCCTAGGTGGAGCAAAATATTTTGTCTCATTTATTGATGACTACTCCAGGAGATGTTGGGTGTACCCTATTAAGAAGAAGCCAGATGTGTTTTCCACTTTCAAAAACTTCAAAGCACGGGTGGAATTTGATTCTAAAAATAAGATCAAGTGTTTCAGAACAGATAATGGAGGAGAATACACAAGCGAATCATTTGATGACTTTTGCAGGAAAGAAGGCATCAAAAGACAGTTCACAGTGGCGAACACTCCTCAACAAAATGGAGTGGCAGAGCGGATGAACAGAACCTTGTTAGAAAGAACAAGAGCAATGTTGAGGGATGTAGACCTAGAAAAATCATTCTGGGTAGAAGCAGTCAATACCGCCTGTTATTTGGTGAATCGAGCTTCATCAACTGCAATAGAGCTGAAGACACCAATGGAGATGTGGGCTGGTAAACCAGCTGATTATTCAAGCCTCCATGTATTTGGAAGTATTGTATACGTGCTGTACAACTCCTAAGAAATTTTAAAGCTGGATCCAAAATCCAGAAAATACAAATTCTTGGGGTATGCTGATGGTGTAAAGGGGTATCGCTTGTGGGATCACACTGCCCGCAAAGTGATCATTAGTAGGGATGTTATCTTTGTAGAAGATAAGCTACAAAGAAAAGAAGAAGACGGTAGCGTTGAAAAGTCAGAGACTACACAAATACATGTGGAAAATGAGTTTGAACAAGGAGATTCTTTTGAAGCAAAACCAACACATGATGAACAAGAACCAGAGAGTTCTGAAGCTCCAATAACTCGTCAATCAGATTGTGTGAAAAGACGTCCCAATTGGCACCCAGATTATGTTATAGAAGGTAATATTGCATACTTCCTTTTAACAGAGGACGGTGAGCCATCAACATACCAAGAGGCAATAAACATCTCAGATGCTTCACTATGGATGATAGCGATGCAAGAGGAAATTGAAGCCCTTCATAAAAATAATACATGAGACCTTGTGCCACTACCACAAGGAAGGAAGCCAATTGGTAACAAATAGGTCTTCAAAATCAAGCGAAATGGTGACGATCAAGTTGAGAGGTATCGTGCAAGACTGGTGGTCAAAGGATATGCTCAAAAAGAAGGTATTGATTTCAATGAAATATTTTCTCCTGTGGTTCGACTAACAACAGTTCAGGTAGTTTTGACAATGTGTGCTACATTGGACTTACATCTAGAGCAGCTAGATGTTAAAACAACTTTTCTTCATGGAAATCTTGAAGAAGAAATTTATATGCTCCAGCCTGAAGGTTTTGAAGAAAAAGAAAAGAAGAACTTGGTTTGCAGGTTAAACAAATCTCTGTACGGTCTAAAGCAGGCGCCGAGGTATTGGTATAAGAGATTTGATTCCTTCATTATGTGTCTTGGATACAACAGACTTAATGCTGACCCTTGTGCTTATTTCAAGAGGTCTGGTGATAACGATTTTGTTATATTGCTATTGTATGTGGATGACATGTTGGTTGCAGGACCCAACAAAGTTCATATTGAAGAATTGAAGGCACAACTGTCTAGGGAATTTGAAATGAAGGACTTGGGATCGGCAAACAAGATTCCAGGGATGCAAATTCACCGAGACAGAAGTAATAGGAAGATTTGGCTTTCACAAAAGAATTATTTGAAGAAGATCTTGTCACGATTCAAATGCAAGATTGTAAGCCAATTTCTACCCATCTTCCTATTAACTTCAAATTATCCTCCAGTATGAGTCCTAGCAGTGAAGAAGAGAGGATGGAGATGTCTCGAGTACCGTATGCATCAGCAGTGAGAAGTTTAATGTTCGCTATGATATGCACAAGACCAGACATTGCACAAGCAGTGGGAGTGGTTAGTCGGTACATGGCGAATCCATGCAAAGAGCATTGGAATACAGTAAAAAGGGTATTGAGATACATCAAAGGGACCTCAAATGTTGCATTATGTTATGGAGGATCAAATTTACTAATCAATGGGTATGTAGATTCTGACTATGCAAGGGATTTGGATAAAAGTAAATCTACTACAAGATATGTGTTTAAAGTTGCTGGTGGAGCTGTAAGCTGGGTTTCAAAATTGCAGTTAGTTGTGGCTACACCCACAACAGAAGCAGAATATGTAGCAGCTACACAAGCCAGTAAAGAAGCAATTTGGTTGAAGATGCTATTAGAGGAGCATGGGCACAATCAAGAGTATGTCTCTATGTTTTGTGACAGTCAAAGCGCCTTGCATCTAGCAAGGAATCCAACATTTCATTCAAGGACAAAGCACATACGAGTTCAATACCATTTCATTCGTGAAAAGGTGGAAGAAGGGACGGTAGATATGCAGAAGATCCATACCAAAGACAACATAGCAGATTTCATGACGAAGGCGATCAACGCTGATAAATTTACCCGGTGTCGATCCTCCTGTGGCCTGTCAGAGACGTAAGCAATATGATGGTTCAAGGTAGAAAGAATGGTGTGAAGATATGATTGTTCCAATCAAATCTTCAAGTGGGAGATTGTTGAAAAAAAAGCCAAGTTGGCCACATGGCCAAAAACAACTTTCGGTGGTTTAAATTAATGCACCGATTTTTGGTTGAAATTTGGAAAATGGTAAAATCATTTTTAGTCATTATAATTTAGGGTATTTATAAATTAGTCCTTAAGTTTCAACTATAAATACCCTAGCTCATTTAGCTTCAAAACCATCCCAAAGCATTCTAGCTTTCTTCCAATACTAGAGAGAATTTAGAGAGTTTTTTTTAGAGTTGTTTTCTCTTTTTTATCAAGAGAGAATTATCATTGTTTTCTCTTTGGTCGATCGAGAGAAGTTGTAATTCTATTTTCTCACCGTTGCCCGTGGTTTTTATCCTATATTATTTAGGGGTTTTCCAAGTAAATTTTGTGTCTCTGTTATCTTCATTTTTTATTTTCTCAAATTATCAGTTGTGATTTTGCTCTATCCGATAGCCGTCTTACGCAACAAAATCATTTTAAGATAATTTAGTGATCATTTTTATATTTTACCCTATTAATTGTATGGTAAAGAAAAAGAAAAAGGAGAAAGAAAATCAAGGCAAGTTGAGAGGAGTTTTAGTCGATAAGAATAATTAACACGTTGATTTAATATATAAGTTGAATATTTTAAGAGAAATTATTATCCATAACCTTATCCTAAGTTATAAACTCAACGGATTAAATTAATATGGCATATTTTTCTACTTCATTCTTTATCATATCTTCTAACCCTAAAAGTATTTTTCTTAATTTTAAAGAAGCACGAACAAATACTTAATGAGTTATCATTATTAATAGAATCAAGTCCTAATAAATATCAAAATTAACTAGAATATAATAATGTCAAAATATCAAGAATAAAATATAATATCAGATTTATAAAAGTGAATTTGAATTTATTGATGGAGATCGTTTAGAAGATGGTTGTAATCTTCCAAAAATATAATTTTATCTTTCTGTAAATTTTTTTTGACAAGATAAAAGTAATATAAGTTAATCTATTTTTGGGACTACTACCTCCTCATATAAATTGAATATCAAATTAGATTATAAGTATTTATAATTTTATGTCTCTTCAAATTATAAATACAACTTATAGTATTTATATTTTTATTTTCATGATATTTTAATACTCATAACATATAACATAATTGATTATCTAATTTTATGTCGCATTTTATAATAGCATCCTACTTTTATTGTTGTTCTATGTGCACTGTTGGATTGGCTTGCTTTGTAAGGTCCAGTGCATGTTATTATGTTTTCAGGTTGTTGGCGTCCATGGATTTTAGTTTAGGATGGTTCTAAGTGGGCAGGAGTTAAGTTTTGTGTTGTGTGGTACTCTGTATTTTTGTGCTTGCCAATCGAGGAGTAATCTTTCCCCTGCTTAAGGTCCCGCTTAAGGTTTAAGAGGTTTTTAATGAGATTCCTAAATTAGATTTTTTTTACCTACGTTAGATATATATATGTCTATAATTAAAGATTTTGATTTAATAAATATAACATGAAAAATTATAATATCAAAAATTATATTAACCACTAAAATAATTATTCAAATACAAATTTACATTTTAAGAAATTCTTTAAGCATAATTAAATAGAAATTTCACTTAAACATACCTCTCAAAAGAACATAACAAAAACACACATAATATTATCAAACTTATAACGTGCATAATTGTAAGAGAAACAAGTACTCAAACTTAGGGGACATTAGACAGAATCATATTATGGCTCCAGAAGTGTGTCTTGCTGATGCATGTTTAGGTGAAACCATGTTGCAGCATGGGGAATGATAATTTAACTCGAAATTGATCAGTTTCAATTTGATTCAATCTAATAGAGTCAAATTTTTTAAAAGAATTTGTGTTGAGGTCAGATGGGTCAGATTTTTTTTAAGGGAGTAAGATCGGGTTGGATTCGAATGGGGGGTGAAAAAATTCTGACCCGACTCCGGGAATAATAATGTAATTTCCTTAAAAAATATTATTATTTTAATTCAATCCATATTTTATACCGAATCGGGTCGAGTCAGATTTATACTTTTAAATTAAGATTGGATTGAAATTGAATGAAAGATATATATTTTTAAAGTCAGATCGAATTAAATAAAAATATATAATTCAAAGTTAAATGAAAGATTCAAAGTTAAATGAAAGATATATATTTTTCTAATTATATCAAATTAACAAAAGTCCATCCTAACCTAATCCATTACCATCCGTACGAAGCTCTAAAAGTACGTTCCAACAACATGATGAGAAATAGTTGTTTCGGATGAATACGTGTGATGTATATTCGAAAGAAATCCAAATGTCTATCAAAGAATTCAACTTTCATTTCTTACAAGCACTTATCGGTACTGAAAGAGTAGATTTTGACATTGCAACACGAAAAGCCTGTGCCCCACCTAACCCTTTCCTTGACATGTGGCTAACACCTACTTTCAGCAAAAATATATTCTGAAAAACTATTTTCCTCCAGAATTCTGCGCTAAAAATTTTATCAGCAATGAAGAATCGATAAAAACTTCAACAAAGATATTACATTTTATCAAATAAAATTATGTATTATTTTCATCGACGGAATTTTATAGAAAGAATAGCGTTACCAACGAGCTAATATTCTCCACAATTCCTCGTAAAACGATTAAAATATTAAAAAGTTAAAAGAATTTTACTAGAATTGTCAAAATTTTCACTAATGAAATATACGTAGACAGAAATTATCATTATTCGTGAAATGTTTTACTTACTTCATTATATCAACAAAAAATTTCATAAGAAAAGATGATAAATTTAATTGAAAGTAATAATATTAGTGATAGGATTTCTCCTAAGAGAAAAAGAAGACAACTAACAAGGTGGGTGCTGACGCTTCACCTTGCACCCACAAATATCTTGGTATAGCATTTACTGTTTAATATATCTACTCAATTTCTAAATTAATGGATTTGTTAGCTCTCGTGTAAAAGATGTACTATGAATGTACTCTAGCTAATAAAGAGTGTAATAAGTATTTGCAAATGATTTCGTGTAATAATCCCATTTAAATAAAATAATAAAAATTTAAAATTTAAAATCAATTTAATTAATTTAGGGATCAAATTCAAGTTTTAAAAACTTACAGCCCGTTTTAGAAAATTGTAGGAAGTTCAATGACCTAGTCCTAAATTTACCCATTTTCTGTCAGTAGAAAAATAATAATAAAGAAATGGAGTAGTTGCCACGAGGTTCAAACCCTTCACCTAAGAAGGCCACTCATGCCCTTACCATCTAGCCTAGGCTACTATTCATGTTAGTTTATTAATAAAATTTTATAAAAGGTCTTAAACCTGGTCATATTCAATAATCCCCAAATAAAAAATGCCAAATCCTTAACTCCCCAACTGAAACCCGTCGACCCTCGTCGAATCCGTGACTTCTGACCATTGTTCAGCCCGCCACTGCCACCATTGTGTTCGCCGTCGACCGAAGACCAAAACTCGAGCCTCCCCGCATCGAACAACGCCACGAAATTCCACGAATCGTGTTCGAAGCATCATCGGAAAGGACATACCCCGTAACGATTTTTTTGATTTTCGGCTGATCCAATGACCATTCCATCTTACTACAGCTCCCATCAGCTTTGTCGGCGACGTGCGACCAAAACCCGGTCGATTTCACTCCTCGTCGACACACCGCCACCGACCGTCGTTGGGGGTAAGTTTCAAATCCTTTTCCGTTGAGATTTGCGAGTGTTGTTGTGAAATTGGATTGATTTTTTGGCTAAATTGGAGTGCGTAGTTGTTCAGGGAAGAATTGGCCGGACAAAGCGACCCTCGTCGCAACCGCACGCGCCAGCAGTGTGCGTGGGGCTCTCCAACCAGTCCAGGAGCATTCTCGAATCAGTCCAGTCAGACCGAGCTGATCCAGTCAGAACTGAATCGGGTCGAGTGGAGTCAACTCGCTAAGTAAACTCGGTTGAGTCAACTCGAGCAGAGCCAACCCGTTGACTTTTACTTACTGTTGACATGACTGTTGACTTTGACCAGAGTTGACCGTTGACTTTGACCGATGACATTGACCAAAAAGTTAATTTTTTTGAAAAGTTATATTTTATGCTTTTCGACGTCATGAGTCTGATTCCAAAGTCCGTTTTGCTAAATTCGAAATTAAAAGCCTCCGAATTGACTGTCAAAATCGAGCAAGCATGTACTTAAGTAATTTAGTTACGAATAATTAAATTAAGGTTAGAGACTGATCAAATATTGTTATTTGAAGGTACACGAGACTCTTCCGGTCGTTTGACAGCTCGACCCAACTCCTCTCGATCAGTCCGACCCCGTGAGCTAGTGGTTACTCGTATGACACGTGAACCTTATAAATATTAGATTAAAATCTTACTTCGATATTAACTCAGTAATTTATGAATTAGGCTCGAGCACTGCTGTAAAGTGTAGTGAATCAGGTGCTCAGTAGATTCTCTGATCGACCCATTTTGCGAGTTGTGTTCCTTATGTGCCATATAATTGTTTTATATGTTTTAAAATGTGATTTTCCAAAATTACTGATTTACTGGCTTACTGTTTATGAACTATGATTGTTTGATATATATTATCTGGTTATTTGTTTATGCCGGAAATATGATTATGCTGATTACTGATTCATGGAAATTACTGCTTACTATGTGAACTGTTTTATTGAGATATTGTTTTTGGTAGGATACTGGAGTATGGAGGTTCAACTCTGATCAAGCTGGTAATACCTTACGGACCTAAGGCGACCCTTGGGTAGGCTTCGAGGCCCCGAGAACTTTATTGGGTAGGCTCTTAGGCCCCAAGGTACTCCCTTAGGATGACTCCTATATCCAATGGGTATAAGGTAGCCCTTATGGATGCAATTATAGGGAAATGATATTTTGGTATACGGGAGGAGGGTAACTATAAGTTTTAAATTCAACTTATCGATGACCTTTACAAAACCTTACTGAAACACTTATTGAATGTTTTATCTATTATGTTTTATTTGCACTATTGGGATACAATGAGCTCTCTAGCTCACCCTTTTCAAAATGTTTCCCCCATTTCATATATTTTTGGATAGACACCCCGAACTAGACATTTGGAGGACCAATACATTCTTACAGAACTTTTTGTTGTAATGTTTCTATCTTTCGAACTGTTTTATTTACGGTGACATGTGCCCTTATTTTGAAATACTTATGCTTAAGATTTTCAGTGTGATATGAATTATGATGTATTTTATTTTATTTAGTCACTGACGATTGATATTTTCTCGATGAAATTTTTATCGTTTTTAACTATGTGTTCTTTTTGTTAGATATTGTTTATAATATGGTTTTAAATTATCGAAAATATTTTTGGAAATTTTATTGTAATCCGCTAGATCTAGTCGTAACACATATGTTGTGTCTAGAGGATTATATTTATTGGTATCAGAGCCTTTTGTTTTTAAACCAGAACTATGAATGAGTCCTACATAAAATTTTACACTATTTTTAAAACATTTTACAAAATTTCTGCAAGGCCATGTCACCCGTTTTTACGAGTTAAATGTTTCCAGTACTCTAGTGCCAAATCTAACCCCGAGTTTAACTCTTATAGTAAGCCCATATTCTCCCTATGAGCGTTAGACGAGGTCGTTGACCTAGCCGCGGGTGGGGTCGATCTGCTATTTTTACGGATCCCATAGAGGATTATAATATAGATCCACCGCTTGCTCTTAGAATTGATATGACAACGCCTGTCAGGGGAACGTCAGCCGTTAGTGTTTAGCCTACTTGAGTAATGTTAGATGAGACTCTTGGTAGGTAGTTTCTACAGCTGATTTAGGGTGAGGTCAGAACTGTTGCTACCATACCTGAAGTCCTGATTACGCAGACCTTGATTATCAATGGGCTCAGGACTTTTAGAGGTTTAATAGACAAAGCTCCTACTGAAGTTGAAGACTGGTTCTGTGATACAGAGAGACGTATGGATCAACTGGTTTAGATCCATCGAAGAGGTATCTTGGAGTTATTTTGATGCTAAACGAAAATGCATACACCTGGTGGGAGTCAGTTGTACGCAGTGTTCCCGCTGATCATCTGACGTGGGATTTCTTCAAAGAGTACTTTAGGAAGCATTTCCTTGGAGAGCGTTATTTAGATGAGAGGCGACAATAGTTTCAAGACTTGGTGCAGGGAGATATGTCAGTCTCTGAGTATGAGATGTAATTTTTGAACTGCTAAAGTATGGTGCTAGCTTGGTTCCCACTAAGAGGGATAAATACTGCAAGATTGCTTTAGAACTCATATATGAGTTGCGTAGGCAGGTTATGACTCATTAGGATGTGATTTTTGATGTTTTGGTAAGTAGACCAAATGATGCTGAGGAGGTGGAGGCCTTGGCTCTGGTAAGAGATTGAGTAAACTGAGAGTGACCTAGGAGGTCTTCCGGCCTGACCGAGTCTTCTGCACGTCCTGAGAAGAGAACTCGTACCTCGGCCCCCTAGAGGAGTAATACCAAATCCAGGCCTGCAACACCTCCACTCTCAACTGTTAGTCGACGTGGTTCATCGAGTTTTCCTCAGGTGCATATTTGCAATTTTTATGGAAATATACATGGGGGAGAGTGTCATAAGACGACGAGTGCTTCCTTCAATTATGGATATAATGGTCACTTCCAGATAGACTGTCCACAACTAGCATCGTGAAAGAAAACAACTACCTAGATTTCTGTACAATTTCAAGCTTCAGTGTAGACCCTATCTAGAGGTCGTAGCCAGGGAAAGATTCCCAAAACGTGTCCAGGGCAGACAGTAGAGCCCGATCTCAGCAAAGAAGAGGGCCAACAGTATTATAGGCCAGACAATCAGCTCTAGTGTATGCCACTAGATATTGGGATGATAGAGATTAGCCAGAGGTTATTGCAGGTACATTTACTATTTATTCTGTTCCATACTTTGCATTATTTGACAATGGCTTCACCTACTCTTATGTTTCGAGTATGATATCTCGAGACCTTTAAATTTTGATAGAGGACACCAAGAGTGCTGTTACTATTATGACTCCAATAAGATAGTCAGTGGTTGTGAATAAAGTATTCAAGCGTTGTCCTCTGGAGGTTCAAGGAGAAATTTTCCTCGCATGCCTTATGGAACTTCCTTTAGAAGAGTTCGATATAATTCTGGGAATAGATTGGTTGAATAAGAATCGTGTCAATCTGGATTGCGAGTACAAGAGAACTACTCTGAAGACTTCTGATAGTCGGACTGTTGTGCTAGTTGGTGAGCATCAAGGCTATCTTTCCAATATAGTATCGACATTGGTTGTCGATCGAATGATCCGGAAGGGATACGAGACTTTCATTGTCTATATCTTGAACACTAAATGCTCTCTGTCCAAGATTGAGGAGATTCGTACAGTTAGTGAGTTTCTCGATGTCTTTCTTAAGGAGTTGCCATGATTACCTCTGGATAGAGAGGTAGAGTTCGAGATTGATACTTATCCCGGTTATGCACCTGTTTCTATGACATCATACTGTATGACCCCAAAGAAACGTAAGAAGTTGAAGATCTAGTTAAAGGAATTACTTGATCGAGGTTTCATCAGGCATAATACCTCACCCTGGGGAGCTCTAGTCCTATTCGTGAAAAAGAATGATGAATCGCTTAGGCTATGTATTGATTACCAGAAGTTGAATAAGTTGACAATTAAGAATAAGTACCCACTCCCTAGGATTAATGACCTATTCGATCAATTACGGGGAGCTATAGTATTCTCGAAGATTGATCTTCATTCTGGATACTATCAATTGAAGGTTAAGGGATAAGATGTTACGAAGGCTGTCATCTGCACTAGATATGGGCATTATGAGTTTCTGGTGATGCCTTTTGGTTTAAAAATGTCTCATAACTTTCATGGATATGATGAAATGTATGTTCCGGTCCTATTTAGATCAGTTTGTAGTGGTTTTCATTGATGATATTCTGGTCTATTCCTGGACTGAGGCAGAGCATTATGAGCATTTAAGGATTATTCTGCAGACACTGAGGGAGCATCATCTATATGCCAAACTGAGCAAGTGTGAATTCTGGCTTCGGGAGGTATCGTTTCTTGGGCATATTGTTTCTGTGAAATGTATTCAGGTCTATCCAAGTAAAGTTGAGGTTATTGTGATTTGGAAGTGACTCAAGAATATCTCTGAGATCCGTAGTTTCTTGGGTTTAGCCGGGTATTATCGATGTTTTGTTGAGGGATTCTCGATCATTGATGTTATTTTGACGAAATTGTTGAGGAAGAATGTTTCGTTCGACTGGGGTGATGAACAAAAGGAGAGCTTTGAGAAATTGAAGGCAACTGTGACTCAAGCTCCAGTTTTGACTCAACCTGAGCCCAGGAAGGATTTCACGGTGTATAGTGATGCTTCACACTCCGGACTTGGTTGTGTTCTGATGCAGGAAGGGAGGGTAATCGTTTATGTGTCCCGTTAGTTGAGGCCGCATGAGTATAATTACCCAACCCGTGATTTGGAGTTGGAAGCTGTGATCTTTGTTTTAAAGATATGGAGACACTATCTCTATGGAGAGAAGTGTTACATTTTTACTGATCATAAGAGTTTGAAGTATCTTCTGACCCAGAAGGAACTTAATCTGAGGCAGCGTTGTTGGCTAGAGCTTCTAAAGGATTATGATTACGAGATTGACTATCATATGGTAAAGCTAAAGTTGTTGCAGATACTTTGAGATGGAAGGCGATAGCTGATTTGAAGTCCTTTTTTGCCAGGATAAAGTTATATGAAGATATTAATCTGTTAGCAAAATTGTAGGTCAAGTCGATCTTGGCCGAGGAGATCAAGGCTAAGCAATCTCTTGATTGCTCCTTGCTCCCCATCTTTGAGCAAGTTGAGCAGGGTGCGACCTTGGATTATGCTTTTGACGATGATGGAGTTTTATGCTTCAAAGGTCAATATTGTGTACCTGATGATGCAGAGTTCAAACAGGCTATCCTCAGTGAGGCTCACAGTAGTCCATATTCTATGCACCCCGATGGAGATAAGTTGTATCGAAATTTGTGAGAGAGGTACCATTGGGTTGGTATGAAGAAGGGCATCTCTGATTTTGTGGCTAGATGTTTGACTTGTCAACAAGTTAAGGCATAACACCAGCATCCGTTGGGTCTGTTACAGTCTATCAAGATTCTTGAATGGAAATGAGAGTGTATTACTATGGATTTTGTTAATGGTCTGTCTTTGACTCCTACGAAAAGGAATTTGTTTGGGTGATTGTCGATAGACTTAAAAGATCAGCTCATTTTATTCTGGTGCGAGTAAATTATTCATTGGATAAATTGGCTAGATTGTATATCTCAGAGATCATCAAATTGTATGGTGTTCCGCTATCTATCATTTCTGATTGAGATCAGAGATTTACTTCAAGATTCTGGGAAGCACTGCATAAGGCTCTGAGTACTAAACTAAATTCCAGTATAACTTTCAACCCGTAGGCTAACGGTCAATCTGAGCGAGTGATTTAAATTCTTGAGAATATGTTACGGGGTTGTGTGATTGAATATAGTGTTTGTCGGGAGAACGTGTTGCCCTTGGCTGAGTTTGACTATAATAACAGCTACCAGACCAATATTCACATGGCACCGTACGAAGCACTTTATGGGTATAGCTGTCGCACCCCAATTTGTTGGACGAAATTGCGTGATCCGTGATCGCTTAAAGGAGGTAATTTACAGGAATAAGTCTTATGTTGACCAGCGAAGGATAGACATCGAGTTTAAGGTTGGAGATCAGGTCTTTTTGAAGGTATCTCCACGGAAGAAAGTTATGAGATTTGGGCGCAAAGGTAAATTGAGTCCGATATTTTTTAGACTATATCATATCCTGAAGAGAGTAGGCCCTGTTGCATATCAGCTAGAGTTGCCTCCCCAGCTCAGTCGAATTCATGATGTCTTTCATGTGTCCATGTTGAGGCTATATCTTCCAGACCCAAGCCACATCATTCAGTTAGAGGATGTTGAGTTAAGGTAAGATCTATCCTATGAGGATGAGCATGTTCAAATTTTGGACTGAGATGAAAGAGTTTTGAGGAGAAAACATATTCTAATGGTAAAGGTTGAGTGAAGTAACCGTGGTCCTGCAGAAGCTACCTGGAGATAGTGGAATCCATAAAGACTCAATTCCCGCATTTATTTACTCCAGTTAAATTTTGAGGATGAAATTTCTTTTGGGGGGGAGAATTGTAATAACCTCATTTAAATAAAATAATAAAAATTTAAAATATAAAATCAATTTAATTAATTTAGGGCCCAAATTGCAAGTTTTAGGAACTTACAACCATTTTAGAAAGCTATAGGAAGTTCAGGGACCTAGCCCTGAATTTACCCATTTTTTATTAGCAGAGAAAATAATAATAAAGAACTGGAGTGAATTCCATGGGGTTCGAACCCCTGCCACCCAGGAAGGCCGCCCATGCACCTACCATCTAAGCTAGGCTATTATTCATGTTAGTTTATTAATAAAATTTTATATAAGGTCTTAAACCCGATCATATTCAATAATCCCCAAATCAAAAACCTAAAATCCCTAATCCCAGACTAAAACCCCATGGCCATCGTCGAATCCACGTCGTCCATCCACCGTTCAGCCCACCACCATCACCATTGTATTCGCCGTCGATCGGAGACCAAAATCCGAGCCTCCCTGCACTGAATAATGCCACGAAACGCCAGAATTATCATTTAAAGCATCTCCAAAAAGGACGAATGCCATTACAATTTTCTTTAATTTTTGACCGATCTAGTGATCGTTCTATCTCACCACTGCTCCCAACAGCTTTATCGGCGATATACGACCAAAACCCGATCGATTTCACTCCTAGTCGACGCACCTCCGTTGACTGTCGTTGGGGGTAAGTTTTGAATCATTTTCCGTTAAGATTGGTGAGCGTTGTTATGAAATTGGATTGATTTTTTTGGCTAAATTGGAGTGCGTAGTTGTTCAGGGAAGAATTAGTCGGTCAAAACGACCTTCGTCGTTGCCGTACGCGCTGCCAGTGCGTGTGGGGCTCTCCAGGTGGTCCTGAGGCATTCTGGAACCAGTCCTGTCAGAATCAAACCTGTTCGAGCTGAGTCAACTCGCTAAGTCAACTCGAACAGAGTCAACCCGTTGACTTTGACAGATCGTTGCCCTCGCCATTGGCATGATCGTTGACTTTGACCGTTGACGTTGACCAAAGAGTCAATTTTTTTTTGAAAAGTCACATTTTATGTTTTTCGACGTTCTGAGTCCAATTTCGAAGTATGTTTTTCCAAATTCGAACCCAAAAGCCTTGAAATTAACTGTTAACCTCGAGCACGAATATGTACTTAAGTAATTTAGTTACGGATAATTAAATTAAGGTTAGAGACTGATCATATATTGTTATTTGAAGGTACACGAGACTTTTTCAGTCGTTCGACAGCTCGACCCAGTTCTTCTCGATCTGTCTGACCCTGTGAGCTAGTTGTTACTCGTATGACCCGTGAACCTTATGAATACCTAGATTAAAATCTTCGTTCGATACTAACTCAGTAATTTATGAATTAGGCTCGAGCACTACTGTAGAGCATATTGAATCAAATGCTCAGTAGACTCCCTGACTGACCCCATTTTGCGAGGTGTGTTCTTTATGCGTCATATAATTGTTTTACCTATTTTAAAATGTGATTTTTCGAAATTACTAATTTACTGGATTACTGTTTATGAACTATGATTGTTTGATATATATTATATGGTTACTTGTTTACACTGGAAATATGATTAAGATGATTACGAATTCATGGAAATTATTGCTTACTATGTGAATTGTTTTATTGAGATATTATTTTGGGTAGGATACTGGAGTATGGAGGTTCAGCTCTGATCAAGCTGATAATACCTTACGCACCTAAGGTGACCCTTGGGTAGGCTCCGAGAACTTTCTTGGGTAGACTCCCAGGCCCCAAGATACTCCCTTAGGATGGCTTCTATATCGAATGGGTATAAGGTAGCCTTTATGGATACAGTTCTGGGGGAACTGACGGATTGATATTTACTCAATGAAATTTTTATCATTTTTAACTATGTGCTCTTTTTGTTAGATATTTTTATAATACGGTTTTAAATTATCGAAAAATGTTTTTGGAAATTTTATTGTAATCCGCTAGATCTAATCATAACTCTTAGGCTGGGTCTAGGGGGTTACATTTCGTGTAAGATCACTTTATCCATGAACCAAGTAATAGTTTGTCTGATTTGATAGTTGATTGCATGTAAATGTGTGTGTTGTGGCACGTAAATCTGTGCAAGTATACACATTCGATGCAAGTAATATAGTAGTGAGTGAGTATAATCTCCACAGGGATTAGAGGACTTTTAAAAGATTGCTACAACTAGGAATAGGTGTCACTAACTAATCCTAAGTATGTTAGTCTAATGATATAAACAAGAAAAATATACAGTGGTAAATGGTATAAGAGATGGAAGAAGTTTGGCCAAGGCAAGAAAAATTATAAAGTGAAGTGAACAGAAACGTTTTATCGTGGCAAGAAAAATATTGTCAAGCTAAAGTTGTTAAAACTCTGTAAATAGATTGGCAGCCTCACACAATCAGACTTTTAGCGGAGCACTTGGGTTGGATTTGCTATGGCGAGAAATTATTCTATGGTGAGGATGAACTAGTATGATATGCCTATGTTGCCCGACAGGATTTACTAAAGTGTTCCTAGAGTATCTCTAGCGCGGAATCTGAAAAACTATTCCTACGGCAATACTCCTCAGCGTAAACTGTATCGCTAGCCTATATACTCAATCATTTATCCTTCTTAGTTGCATCGAATCCTCTCCTTATCTCCAAGACAGTTTAAAACCTCACCATCCTAGATTAGTTCCCTTTTTCACGTAGATCTAATCTAACTCTCTCTATATTAGGTATCAACTCTTAGAAAAATAGCAATCTCTCAAAAGCTCTTACAAAGACTAGGAATGTTTTGCCGTGACACTAGGCAATTTCTCAAAAGCTCTTACAGTGTCAAGGCAAAATATTAAAACAATGAAAAAAATAACACTTAACAAAAACATACTTAATCATTCATTAACAGTAAAATAAAATATCATCCAAGCATTTCCATCACCAAATAAAACAGTTTATGGTGTGGTTAACATCGTCCTAAAAATATTCATTAAGTACAAGCCCTTAGAAAAATAGAAAATGAAGAACAAGGGAAGAAAAACTCTCATAACATATCTCTTCCATGACATCAGACCACCACAATGACTGCTCTAGAGCACCAGCCTCTCTTGAGGGCCTGGCCGCTGCTCCGACGAAGCCTGGCTAGGTAGGGCACCAAGGACGGACTAAGGGGGACAATGGAAAAGAGGTGATGCATTCGCATTTCTTTAGGGTATTTTCTCTTTCTCTTCCCTCATTCTTTTGAAGAGGTATAATGGGATATTTATAGTGGGAATTTCTAGGGTTTAGTGCGTTTGGAAATTCCCTAAGTACCATTAGTTTCATACCCATTGTGTGAATAAAATGGCAGTTGGCAGTGGTCCCAAATTCTTAGCAGGGGCAAGGATTCACGTGAGGTGCATTAGACAGTTGGCCATGTGACTTTAGCAATTTTGTCTCGTACTGTATCAGACTGGCAAGATAAAAATTGCCTTGGTAAGAAAATTTGTTCCTCACTGTCATCGTCTTCTGTTCCACTGGCCCTAGCAAATTAATTTGTCTCGGCAAATAAATTCTTCCTCTGTCATTTCCTGCATCATCACAACCAACAAACAACCCTTCTCCTCAGCAGCATCAGTTTAGTCAAATAAACTTTGCCGCGGCAAAACGTATCCACCACATGCAAATATGTCCTAAATACAACTATATACAGCTAAAATGTTATGGCAACAACTTTTAGACAACCAATAACTTAAGTAAAAAGACCTAAAATATAGTATTTTTACGGAGTTATCAATAGTAAATGTTAGATTTTTCTATAATAATAAAAGATTAAAATTTAGTCATTATAGCTGGGGACAAAACATGATTGAATATTGACAGGAGCTGAAATATTGAACTTTTTAATAAAATTACAATAACTTATTAGATATTTAAACTCAAAATTTAGAAGATAATGTCTAATTTATCTAATATTTAAATTTACAATGACCTAAATTATGATTAGATCAAAAAAATTAAAACACGAGGCCATCATTCTTTAGTTCGACCCCTACTTAATTAAATATTAAATACATTTCTATATGTTTAATTTAAATACTTATCTTTCTGAACTAAATACTATCACATCAAAATTTATTAAATATATAATCTTTTTAAAAAAGGTCGAGGCCTATTTGACCTCAATAGAGCTCTGACTTGATTATAGTCCATATTTTATCAAAGGCAACCCTAAATACCGGAAAAAGAACTAAACAATGTTACGATTAATTGCAAGAAAGGATTGAGTGGATAACACCTAACCGAGTCTTTAACTTGTCAATAATGAGGTTGTAACACCTTAATTCAACCTGGTTCGAATTTAATGGATTCGAATGTTACATGAAATCATTAAAAGTAACTAATCATGTTTGTTTTCTAAAAATATTTAATCAAATCGTAAAGACACAACAATTAATCCAAGATAAATAATATAATTTAGGTTTACAAAATATAGATCTCCAAAACAATAATATAACTGAGTGTTAAACATATGTTTTATAAAATGGAGTTGTGATTGAAATACAATATAAGGTCTATGAAAATCATGTCATCTATATAGACAAAAGACATACTCTGAAACAGGGACAGAGCTAGGATTTCAACTTAAGGAGGGCAAACTATAATTTTTCAAAAATTTGGGGGGAAATTTCATAATTATCCCATAAATATTTAAATTATATATATATAATAGAGGTTAAAAAAAAACTTTTAGCTGGGTTGGGGGGCACATCCCCTCCCAAGCCCTTAGTGGCTCCGTCCCTACTCTGAAAGATCAACGACTAGAAGTCCAACTGAATGATGGTGCTCATCGAATTGCTCTTAGGTATCTACAAACGAAAATAAATTTTGAATGTTGAGCCACGAGCTTAGTGACACACAAATAATTATACTATACTACACACAGTCGTAACAAAGTATGCCTACATGTACAATCAAAGAAATTGTTTAATTGAGATTTTGATACAACAATAATTTGTAAAATTGATTTTAGACTTAATCGAATTTGGAACAAATTTATCAAAAATAATTCAAAGTCCAAATTAACTTCAAAAATATGTTTTAAGTGTTTTCCAACTTTGTTGAACCTTTTCAAAAACATACTCGATTGTTTCTGCTCTTTAACGTCGAGTTTCCAAGTATTGTTGGTTCAAAGGATCAATCTCTTAGCAAAAGGATCGATCCCTTGGATTCCAATAGGTTTTGGATTGATCCCTTGGATTCCAGTAGGTTTTGGATCGATCCCTTTACAAAAGGATTGATTCTTTCACCAAAAGGATCGATCCCTTCCATTAAAAGATCTTATAATTTTCTAACAACTGTCGAATTATTTGAAAAAGGATCGATCCCATTCACCAAAGGATCAATCTCTTGTGCATTAAATATTGTTTTGGTTGTAGGTAATAGTTATAATTGATCCCTAATGGCTCCAAACAGTTAGAATTGATGGAGAAGGTATAAATTGAAGTTCAAAGCTTCTCAAGGTCAACTAGAATCATATTGAACCAACCTACCAACATCAAAGTATTCTTTTGTTCTTAATTTGTCAAATTCTTTGTTGTAAACACACTTGTGAGCTACATTGTTTATTTTGTTCAAGTGTGTATTGGGTGAGTGCTTAATTTGTTGCAAAATAATTTGCCTTTGTTAGGTTTTCTTTCGTTTGCTAAATTTGTATTTATTTTTTGGGATAATGTGTATTCAAGGTTTTGGGGTATAAACCTTGAAGTGTTTGTAAGGTTACATCTTCTCCTTAAAGGTAAGAAAATCTAGTGGATTTGAGAAATTCTTAGTGTGAATGCTAAGGTAGTGGATGTAGAGTTTGGTTTAGAAATTCGAATCACCCTAAATTCCTTGTGCAAAAGTTTTAATTTTGGTTGCTTCCACACAAAATTTTTTAAAGGCCAATTCACCCCCTCTTGGTATATTTCGATTACTTGTAAGAGCTAACAATTGATATCAGAGTGGGTCTCTATCAATGGTTTAACAACCTTTAGAAGGTCCTTGGAGAGCTCTATCAACTTCTACAATCAACTAATATAGATGACTTCAACCTCCGGATCCTACTATATTGAAGATTCACAACTGATCAACAAGCCACCATATTTCAATGAAACAAATTATGCCTATTGGAAAAATAGGATGATTCTCTTCATTTAAGAAAATGATCTAGGAGCTTGGAACTCTATAATGAAGGGTAACTCTACTCCAGCCAATGAGATGAAAAATCGGAGTGAAGAAGAAAAGAAGAAGTTCTACAAAAATGCCAAGGCATTGCACATTTAATTTTGTGCATTAGGCTTGGATGAATATGGAAGAGTATCCTCTTGTTCAAATGCTAAAGAGATTTGGGACAAGCTTCAAGTCAATGACGGATAGATTTTCTGTGATTTTCAATGGTCTCAAGGGATATAGAGAAGTTAGCCGTAATGAAAAGCTTTTGAGGAAGATGATTTACTCTTTTCCAAAGTCTTGGCAATCGAAGAAGACGATGATCATCAAAACAAAGAACCTAAAGTCTCTCAAGCATAATGAGCTTATTGGTTCCTTGCTCACTCATGAGTTGATGGTAAAAGTGGAGGAGCAAGTTGGTGTTGCTTGAAGAGGACGATGAATAAGACGATAAAGAGGAGGAAGAGATGGTCAAGACCTTTAAGAAATTCAAAAGATTCATGAAATCTAAAGATAAAGAGATGAATCATGAATTAAAGAATGAGAAAAATCTCATCATATGCTACAATTACCAAAACCTGGGACATGTGAAATATGATTGTCCCTAATATAAGAAAAATGGATCAAGTAAGCCAAAGAAGAAGACTTTTTTTGCTACTTGGAGTGATGAGGACATCACCGAATGACGAAGAGGATGAGGTAACCAACCTCTTCCTTATGGTCATCCAAGAAAATTTAAAGTTATCTTTTAACTCAAATGAACTAAATTCATATTCTTTGGATGAGTTACAAGACGCTTATGATGAGTTAATTTTTGAATTTGAGACCATGAATTCCAAATATAAGAAAAAAATTCTAAATTTAAAAATGAAAATAATTCTCTTCTAAAATTTAAATTGGATTTTGAAAGCAAAAATGAAATTTAAAAAAAGGATTTGGAGCTTTTAAAATTGAAAAATGAAAATTTTGAAAAAGAATATTTTGATTTAAAAATCAAGCTTGGTAGCTTAATAAAAGAAAAAGAAATTATTTAATTCATCAAAGTCAATAATAGTAAAATGTTCACATTACCATTATCATGGTCATAATTATAATAATTGTCCTATAAAGAAAAGAAAATTTTATAAAATAAGACAAGTATGTGTTCCTAAGGGAACTAGAGATATTGAAACTAACATTCAAGGACACAAAGCAATTTGGGTACCAAAAATCAAGTAAGTGTCTCTTATAGGTGTGTTGGAGCAATTGTGTGCAACGTCAAGCTATTTGAAGCTTTAAATTACACTAAGGAATGTCACTTGAAGAATGGGAGACCTAAGAAATTAACCTTTATTCAAGTGGTAACAAGTTTTAATTTCATACAATTTTGTGCTTTATATGATTTTATATATTTATATGCATGATTGCGTATCCCCTACATAGTGCTTAATCGAAATTAGTTAGGGGAGTTATTTTTTACATGAGTTGCATATTTATGGCCTAATATGCTTATGTTGATTATTTTTGGCCTTAAATTTGTAATGATAATTGTTGGTGTGAAATCATGTTTTCCATGTTTTGTGTTGATTATATATGTTGATTTGGAAAATATTATGTTTAAATGTAGGAAAAAATTGAAAATATGCATGTCTATGATCTTTAGAGCCATTGTATGTTTTTGTGACTTGGTTTGGACTTTAGTTGTGCAAATTACTAAATAAATTGACTAATAATAAAAATTTAAACAATTTTATGTTTCAAATTGACATTCATGCTCATTTAGTATCCTCTAAATCATTAAAATTAATTTCCTATCAATAATATGACTTAGGTTGCATCAAATTCGAGTCTAGTGTCATCCAATTGGGTCCTTGGAATAAAAATGCAATTTTCCAGAAAAATGACGATCTCTTTTGCAAAATGGATCGATCCCATTTTGCGATGGATTGACCCCTTTAGGACATATTCATCAAAGAAGCACTTTTTAATTTTATTAAGCTGCATTTCACGCCACCAAGCCATTATTTCGAAGCAAATCACCCAAAACAAATGTCCCAAACTCTTAATTTCACCAGAATACTTCAACCTGATTCATTTTCAAGTGTTTTTATGTGAAAATCAACATTCTTCCATCCTTTCACTGAATCATTCTTCAATTCTCAAAGAACCATCACATTTTGGTAAGATTTTTTAAAAACCCCCTAACTTTTCAATTTTGTTTAAATTCAGTTAAATTGAGTTGAATTAGGTAGTTAGAGAACATTTATTCATTGTAACAATTATTGTTTTGTTGTAGGGAGCATTACCCGTAACCAAAATTTCCAAAAATCCTGAAATTTTTATCTTACACCCATAAGGTGTTTGATAAAACTCCCCAACCAAAACCACCTTCAAAATCATTTCGGCCATAACCCTTTTCCAAGCTCAAAATTTATTTTTAATTCTTCCTAAATCATTTTTAAGCATCCTTAAACACTCTTTTTAGTTCAAAAACATTTTCGCTTTAAAAAATTTTAAAATACCAAAAAGGAAAACCATAGCTTAAAGAGACAATCCACGTTCAACCCTCAAGTTGTTTCTTAGATTGATCATTGTTTTAAAACTATCAAAGCGCATGAGCGACATGCTTCTTTTTTTGCATATCGTTTGATTAAAGAAAACCAAAAAATTGATTTAGAATTTTTAGATAAATTGGGTTTTCTTTATGAATAAAATTTGTAAGATATGAAACTTTTCAATTTTCTTAACTTCAAAGGTAACTATTTTTCATTCCTTGGTTCGAGCTTTTTACTTAAATGCTTGTGTGTCACCTGCTTCTCATGATGGCACCATTTATCGAACAAATGTCTCGTATCTTATGGGTAGACTGTCACCATTACCATCGACTTCATCACCCAATCTTTTGACCTTTCTTTTACCGACAATGACAATGAAAAAAGGCCCTTTTCCTCCTGAGATGCTCCTTTTAAACAATAGAGCCACCATTCTTTCTTAAACATTGCTTGCTTCATCTTATTGTCACCCATTTCATCCGTGCTAGTGGAATAAAATTTTCTACCATCCGAGAGAGTGACTATTGGTGGATGCATTGCATTCAATAATGTCACAAACTCCATCTAGTCAATATGGTCTTTAATGATATCGTGAGGGTCATCAAATTGAAGGTTGGATAATACCTTATGTATGAAGTGTATCTTAGTCACTTGTTTGAGCTTCTTTATATTGACATATCTTACGAGCCTGACATGTTCCCTTCATATGAGAGAACCATTGGTCGTGGCACTATGGCAAAGATTGACTACATGGAAGAGCCCAAGGAATCTATGTGTAGGGCCTGTACTCACCACAGAGAGTATGAGGATAATGAAGTTGAAGACTCATGATGAGGACATTGACGAGGATCTCGAGAGAGCTACTCATGTAGACTAAACACCTCTCGTAAATTTCTTTCGAGGTTTCGAGGAGATGATGCTTTAATTTATTAGTTCTCTCTGAGCCCATATGGAATCCCCCTTTAATACGATCAAGCATCTATAGGATGCTATTGAGGCTCGTATGATCGAGGAGGTTTGAGTGATCTAATGTCAACTTGACGGATTTCCCTTCCCTCTTTCATCTCCATCTTAGTTCATTCATGCATATCGTATCATTTTCATTATCACCTTTTTAGGCTTTGTTACATTTGGATAGTTAACTTTGGATGTTTGGTATTATGCACTTATGTTCCTTTGGATGATTTTGATATTTTGACCTTGAATATTTGAACTTATATGCATTTGATATTTTGGATGATTATGGATTTGGTACTTTAACTTGTATGGATCTTCTTTACTTTAAAGTACCTTGATGCTTCATATATATAATTCTCCATGTGTTTAATTGATTCTAGCATTATTTTTATCTCCTGATTAATAATTAAATTAGTTAATATTTTGAGGATAATTACTCCTTGATTAGTCTATTTAAGTTGCTGATTTGGGCGTTTTTGTTCATTTTCTATGTAGGACAGTATATTCTAGAAATTTTGCTAAAAGAAATGAAATTATACAATTTTTTTTATTTTCTGGAATCAAGGCCGACTTAGTGGGCATGATTGTCTAACGTGGCATACAATCACCATCTTCTATACGGTTCAGTCAACATTTTCACGAAGACGGGAGACTCAGCTACACATCTGAAGTTTGAAATGAGTTGTTTTTAGGAATTATCTATTATTTTTAGGATTAAATTTAAATATTTTTCAAGAATTATTATTATTATTTTCTCAATTTTAGGGTTTTAGGAGAGTATAAATATCCCAATCGGGGTAAGCTCAAAATCATCATCTCTCATATCTCGAATTCTTTTGTTTCTTCTTTAGTTTTATAAAATTTCTTTACTTTTCTTTAAAAGCTTTTTTTAATTTTAAATGCTAAGTATGGTTTCTACCATGCTTAGCTAAGTTTTTCATAAGGCAAAGGCTGAAGCGATGACTCAATTCTGATTGTGAAAATTGAAAAGTACCTCACACCCTTTGGGTTACATTTTTAGTCTTTTATAAACAAGGATTGGTAATCGACCATCCTTTTATAATAAAGACATTTTCTTTTCAAAAACTGCAATTTGGATTGATTACGATTTCAATTAATTGTTGGGAGGAAGGATCTAATTGTAGCACATTCAACTTCATGTAGCGACGATCCGCTAAGAGTCATTGCGTAACTGGCATGAATCCGAACCTAAAATTCTATTTAAGGATCGGTTGGATTTGAGGCAAAATCTTAAGCTTTAGTCTATTTTTTACCAACAAAATTTTCATTTTTACTTTCTGTAAATCAATTTCTTTATTTTCTTTAGATTAAATCTTCCATTTCTTTACAAACTTCTCAACAAACCCCATTTTTATTTTCTTTGCAATTGACGACAGGATAAAAAATCAAGAACCAAAATTTTGGCAACTTTCTTAGTCCATGCAGATCGAATCTTACTCTCTCTATACTATCTTTTTCTATTTTATATCTTGAGATTAAGGAATAATTATTTGACATTGAAACGATGCGTGTCAAATTGGCACCATTGTCGGGGACTTCAGCAAAATTATTAATTTATTTTGTTTTTGATATATGACCAAGCAGAACCTAGGTACATTAAAAGAATTTGATCCAGAAATCGAAGCACGAGCTAGACGAATCTACATAAAAACGTTTCGAGAGAAAAAAGTAGATAACAAAAATAATCAAATCCCATAGAAATAATTGACTCCACCTCCCAAGAAGATTCTACCGAATCACATTCTACACACGAGGGACTACAAATCGTTGAATCAAATTCCACACATGATGCCACGTCCACGATCGATCAATTACCCAAAGACGTTGTTGCACCTAACACTGATCGCACACCACTGCTAGTACCGATGGGCAATCACACCATTCGTGAGTTGGCCGCAACCCTTGCGATTCAACAATCTCTCTGCATTGCCTTTCCTCAAGGAGAAACTTCGATTCAACTAAAAACGGGATTGATTCATCTTCTTCCTACTTTCTATGAACTCCCTAGTGAGAATCCACATAAACATCTCATTGAGTTCCATATGGTCTGTTCCAGCATGAAACCACAGGGAGTATCCAAAGACCAAATTATATTATGAGTTTTTTTATCTTCTTTATCTTTCTTAGCAAAAGAATGGTTATTTTATTTGCCTCCAAATTCAATTAATACATAGGCTAATTTAAATCGTATCTTTCTTGATAGATTTTTCCCAATAGTAAAAGTGAGCGAATTGAGAATAAACATCCTGGGAATTAAACAAAATGACGGGGAATCACTTTACGACTACTAGGAGCAAATAAAGAAGCATTGTACGAGTTGTCTGCAACACGTTTTAACCGAACAAATGCTTCTCCAATATTTTTATGATGGTCTTCTTCCTATGAAGATAAAAATGATCGGTATTGCTAGCGGAGGTGTTCTCGTCAATATGACCCCAAACACAACAATAGAATTAATTTTGACAATGGTAGCCAACTCTTAACAATTTGGCTCAACAACTGAACCCATCCGACGAGTTTACAAGGTAAATACCATTTTCCCTGAAAATAAAATTGACAAATTAACTGATGTGGTTAATTCCCTTGTCGTAAATAAAATTGAACCAAAAAAAGTATGCGGGATATGCACGATGATGGATTATTCGACAAAAATATTACCCAATGCTACAAGAAGAAACTAGTGCACAAATTAATGCTATGGGGATTTTTTCAGGACCTCATCGAATGTCTTACAACCTTCACTGAAACACATATAATCCGGGATGGAGAGATCACTCAAACTTCAGTTATGCACAGAACTCAAGGCCTAATCAAGGCTATTAACCAAGACCACATCCACAACAACCTTATCAGCTGCAGAAATCATCGCTTGAGTCAATCTTGAGAAATTGGCTCTATCCCAGTAGAAGTTCCAGAATCGCACTGATTCACACTTACAAGAAATAAATAAGTAGATTAGTCAGATGGCTTAGGCTATGGGGCACTTAGAATCACAACGTAAATTTCTTCTCAAACCGAGACAACCCCGAGGGAAAATGTAAGCGCTATCACTGTCCGAAGTGGAATAATTGTAGAACAACTAGTCTAGAGGAGTTAGACACAAAATCCCAGAAGAAAGATAAAGAACCGAAATCCCAGAGGAAAGAAACAACAGTAGACGTAGACTCCCAGAGAAGAAATAAAAATGGTGTAGTATCATAGAGAAAGAAGAAAAAAATATTCACAATCTGATCCGACACTATCTCCCCATGGAAATCCACGTCCTGTCCCCTCAGGATTTATAAAGAGAGACAAACAAGTCGAGAAGAAAGAGATCTTGGAAGTTTTTTCGGAAAGTAGAAATCAACACACCACTTCTTGAAGTAATCCAAAAGGTTCTAAAGTATGTCCAATTTCTTAAAGAAATTTGCATGACAAAAAGAAGGCTTACCAGACACAAAAAAGTCAAATTAGGAGAACATGTTTTCGCAGTTTTTCAGTGAAGGCTTCCACCAAAGTTAAAGGACCAAGGTATGTTCGCTATCTCATGTAAAGTTGGTAAAATTGGCATAAAACATGCAATGTGTGATTTGGGAACATCGATAAAGGTGATGCCTTTTTCTATTTATAATTTACTCTTTGTTGAGCCATTGAAAGATACTAGAGTGATGATACAATTAGTGGGTCGCTCGGTAATTTATCTCGAAAAAGTCCTGGAGAATGTCTTAGTGAACGTAAATGAACTCATCTTTCTAGTGGATTTCTATGTCATTGATATGGAAAACGATTGGACAAATACGTGTTCTGAAATTCTCCTTGGGTAACCTTTCCTTAGTACAAAAAACACAAAGATCGACATAAGCAGCGAAACTCGTGCAATGGAATTCGACGGTGAGATCATTAGATTTAATGTGTATAAAGCGATGTGGTATGCTGTTAACATTTAAAGCTTAAATTTTGTTGATGTAATTGATCCTGAAGTTGATGAATTTATGGAAACTAATTTTTTTGATGATATATGCAGGGAATTGGACGATTTTGATTGGAAAATCGGGGAGTTCGAAAAAAAATCTATTTATTCGGATAAAATTATTTCACCTTCAAACTCTAAAATTTTACCTTTTATTTTACAGACTCCTCAAATTGAAATGAAGCAATTACCGGATCACTTGAAGTATGCATTTTTGGGAGAAAATGACACTTCACCAGTGATAATTTCAAAAAATTGACGGAATAAGGGGAACGAAACCTTGTAACGGTCTTACACGTGCACAAGGAGGCCATATGATAGACCATAACTGACATTAAGGGACTTAGTCCCTTAACTTGTATGCAC
This sequence comes from Hibiscus syriacus, assembly GCF_006381635.1. Lineage (NCBI taxonomy): Eukaryota > Viridiplantae > Streptophyta > Magnoliopsida > Malvales > Malvaceae > Hibiscus > Hibiscus syriacus. The sequence continues at coordinate 960,448 of NW_024063505.1, read as the reverse complement.
AAGATCAAGACGAGGAAGGAGCAAAACCATCACGTGAAGGACAACGTCAATTAAATCCACTAATGATGGAAGTGGTAAATAAAGAAATTTAGAAACTTCTTGATGTGGACGTTATCCATTCAATCACAGATAGCAATTGGGTAAGTTCGGTCCATGTGGTTCCTAATAAAATCAAAGTTACGATGATTGAGAACTCGGAATGTGAGTTAGTTCTGACTAGAGTGCAAAATGGACGGCGAGTTTGCATCGATTACATGAAGTTGAATTCTTTAACTATAAAATATCACTTTCCTTTACCTTTTATAGATCAAATGATGGAAAGATTAGCCAGTAAAACTCACTACTGTTGTCTTGATGGATTTTCAGGTTTCTTCCAAATCCTAGTGGCACCAGAAGATCAAGAAAAGACAACTTTCACATGTCCCTTCGGAACTTTTTCCTATCGAAGAATGCCCTTTGGACTTTGCAATGCACCCACCACATTTCAAAGATGTATGTTTAGTATCTTTCAGACTACATCGAAAAAGGCATAGAAGTCTTCATGGATGATTTCACGGTTTACGTTAACACTTTCGACAAATGTCTTCTTAATTTAACTAATGTATTGAAACGATGCTTGGAATTTAACCTTATTTTGAATTACGAAAATTTTCATTTTATGGTTAATAAGGGATTGATTCTAGGACATGTTGTTTCTTCTAATGGAATTGTGATTGATAAAGCCAAGATCCATATTATACACTCATTCCCTTACCCCATAATGGTAAAAGATGTACGTTCTTTTCTTGGCCATGTAGGATTTTACCGTAGGTTCATCAAAGATTTCTCAAAGATAGCACAACCATTTTGTAATCTACTCCAAAAAGATCAAGTCTATGATTTCAACCAAAAATGCGAGGAATCGTTCGACATTTTGAAGGAAAAGCTAACATCAGCTCCGATTGTAGAACCATGGAATTAGGATTATCCTTTAAAGATTATGTGTGATTCCTCAGACACTAGTGTTGGCGCAGTTCTTACTCAAAAAGTCGACAAAGTGCCACACACTATTGCATATGCATCACGTATCTTGGATCCGGCGTAGAAAAATTACTCTACAATCGAAAAAGAACATTTTGTTATAATATTTGCTTTGGAAAAATTAAGATTATATTTGTTGGGAACTAATGTTGTTGTTTATTCTGACCATGCAACATTATGGTATTTAATGAGCAAAAAGGAAGTGAAGCCGAGACATATCCATTGCATTCTACTTCTTCAAGAATTTAATTTGGAAATCAAGGATAAGAAATGATACGAGAATTTGGTGGCTGATCACTTAAGTCGAATTCCTCTCTCCACAACTAACCCACTGATTAAAGAAGAATTTCCAAAAGAACATTTGACGTTGGAGCAGAGAGAACTTCTCCATGGTACACTGATAAGGTAAACTATTTAGCCATAGGTAAAATACGACAAGATCTACCAAGACCAAAAATTAATCGGATTAAAAGGGAATCCTGGTTTTACATTTGGGATGATCCTTATCTTTGGAAGCACTACTTTGATTAGGTAATCTACCGATGCATCGCTGAAGATAAGTTAATTTCGATTCTAAATTTCTGTCATTCATATTCCTATGGTGGTCATTTCGGACCAACGCAAACAACTCATAAGATTTTAGAATGCAGATTTTTTTGGCCAAATATTTTTAAAGATGCTTATGTTTACTGCAAAACATGTGATAAGTGTTAAGGTAATTTAGGCCATAGAAACGAAATGACTCTAAATCCAATTTATATTTGTGAAAATTTTGATTTATAGGAAATCAATCATATTAGTCCTTTTACTTCTTCATTTGGAAATAGGTATATAATTCTTTTTATTGATTACGTTTCTAAGTGGGTAGAAGCTAAAGCCACTCGTAATAATGATGTCGGAACAACTATAAATTTTTTGAAATTTTTATTTTTTCCAAGTTTGGCACACTACGGGCTATAATAAGTGATCGATGCACCCATTTCATCAATCAGATTATTAAAAATTGAAATAAGTAAAACATCAATTAAAAATAACGCATAAAAAACAAAAATTTAAAGTGAATAGAATTACAAATTAAAAATAGGTTGCCTCCCATTAAGCTTTATTTTTAACATCATTAGCTCGACGACCCAATTTTTAAAGCATAGGCTCTTCTAATTTGATTTCCTCGACTACTCCGACTGGAGCATTTTTGTAGTACGACTTCAATATTTGGTCATTCACTTGAAATTGAGCTCCTGAATTATCTTCTATCTCCACCGTGCCATGAGGAAATATCTAAGTCACCGTAAATGGTCCTAGTCACTTTGATCAAAGCTTACCTGCAAAAATTTTAAGTTTGGAATTAAACAATAAAACTTTCTGATTAACAGTAAATAATTTAAAGGAAATTCTTCGATCATGGAATTCTTTTTTTTCTTTAAATATCCGAGAGTTTTCGTAAGCATTTCTTTAGATTTCTTCCAATTCTTGAATGTGTAGCTTTCGCACTTCTCCTATTTCTTCCATTTCCATGATACATTTCTTTACCGACCAATAAACTCGATGTTCAAGTTCAACTGGAAAATGTCACGCTTTACCGAAAACAAGTCAATAAGGTGACATTCTGATGGGACCTTTGTAAGCAGTTCAGTATGCCCATAATGCATCGAATAATTTAATACTCCAATCTTTCCAGATCTGGCTTGAATATTTTCTCAAGAATTGTCTTAATTTCATGATTTGACACTTTCTTTGCCCATTTGTTTACGTATGGTAGGCCGTGGCAATTCTTTGAGTCGCTCCAAATTTCTTCATGAGCACCTCGATAATTTGTAGGTACCAAGTTAATCCTAATTAAGTTCAGATGAAGCCGAGAAGGAGAATTGATTAAACCAAAGAATAAATTAGAGCTCGAAAATGCACACAACAGCCAAAATTCAAGCCTCCCTCGTGTGTACCGTTTTTGTTAATGGGCTCACTTTAGCAGCCCTTATATAGGGCTGGCATAAGGTAGCAAACCCTCTCCCAATTTTTATCCCATTATCGCCCAACCTTCCCACATTTTCCCCAATTCCAACATCTTTTTCCACCACCCAACTTAACTAATCCCCTTAATCTTTCTTTTTCTTGATAACCAAATCACGTTATCATCATTATTTTAAAATTAAAAAATAAGCCATTCTCCTTATCTCTCCCATATCAATTAAAATTCTATCCCGATCAAAATCCCTTTTTGTATTTAAAACCCTACCCCACGTGATAAAAAAAACTACCTATCTTCATTTGTTTATTTTAATCGCTTACACCCTCCTTTATTATCTTTGCCGATTAAAACCAAGCAGCACCGTTGCTTCGCCACCGTCGATTAAACCTATCATTTTTGGCCCACTCGGCAACACTCGAGACCCCCGAGGTAAATTCTAAACCTAACGATATTGAGCTGTTACTAATGTTGCATTATGCTTATGGCTTTTCAGATGACTTCACTTTCGGATTTTCGATTGATCCACTGCCAGAACCAAGCCCTGAGCATACCTATTCTTTTCACAGAAACTCGCGGCTAGCACCCTCGCTCACCATCTTTTGGCCGCACATTCGGAAGAAGTGTCCTTGCACGATGCTCACGAACCTGAACACGTTCATTCATTCGAGCGCCATCGTCATGGCCGAACTTATTCTGTTTTGATCGATGAAGTTCTTCATGGTTATTTGGACTTTGACAATGAAGATATTTGGCAGTTCGATAGCATCAGACACCGTAAATACATTCCAGATCAAACTCTTAATATTTACATTTGCCTAACTCGGATGTGACATATTTTGATACGATTGGATGGTGATTATATTTTGATATTAGGTGTAGTACTTATTACGAATTGGTCTTTGAATTTTATGCTACATTTACATTTTTGCCAAACTGTATTGTATCTAATGACACACAAGGTGTAATTTCTTTTAGATTGCTTGGACATTATTTTACTATGTCCTTAGCGAATTTTAACTTCTCAATGGGGTTCATGACGAATGTCACAAACCATGACTTTATAACAACTTTACGTGAGATTCTGTAGGATTTTCATATGGACATAGCTTATGAGGATCTTATCGGTAGGCGTGTAACATCCCAAAATCAGAACTAGTGACTAAAATGTAAGTTTTGAAACTTTGAGGTATGATTTCAAAAAATTGATAAGTTTAGGGACTTAATTGGAGAATTTTGATGTTGAATTTTATAGTAAAGTGTGAAAGTAATAAGGGTATTATGGTCTTTTCCAAGAGAATTTTTATTCTCTCTTTTTAAGGGATATAAACACGTGGATAATGGGAGAAAGTAAAAAGAGAAATCTTAATCATTGTTATCTTCTTCCTCGTTGCTGAAGAGCTTTAGTTTTAAAGGTGAGTTTTCTTGTGACTTGATTATTCGTTGAATTAAATTTTGGGTTATGATCCTTATATGATACTTAAGCTTAAGGAAAACTTAAGTTGTCTTAAAATCAAAAGATGAAGGAATTGGGAAGGATTAAAGATGAGAAGTTTATAAGTGAAATTTTGAAAGAGAGTTAGTAAGTAGAATTTGAAACTAAATTTGACTTGTCGTCAGCTAAATTAAGAACTATGAAGTGTTATAATTGAAATTAGAACATGTTCAAAAATTTGTAGGATTCTTGATTTCAAGATATAGGATGAAATATTGAAGATAAGGATGTGTTATATGAATATAAGATAGGTTAAGTAAGTTGAGTTAAGTTTAGTAGTATGAAAGGAGTTAAATAAGGAAGATATATGTATGTATGGATGAATTTTTGAGCTAAAAAGATAAATTCTAGGCATGGGGTATCGATACTATTCATCCAATACCGATACTTCGAGGAGAAAAGGGTCAAAATTTGAGAGAGGGTATCGATACTCTATGAATCAGTATCGATATCATAAGCAAAAATTTTGACAAGATATTCAAGGGGTATCGATACCCAAAGAGGTAGTATCGATACCAAGGGTACCGATATCGTAAGGCATGTATCGATACCATTTTGAATTAAGGATTTCAGAATAAAAATGGGTATTGATACCCATGCTTGTTATCGATACCACAACTAGGGAAGTATCGATACCATGCATAAAGTACTGATACTACTCAAAGTGAAAAATTGTATTAAGCCTTTCTTTTAGCTTAAGTTATTAAGGATCGATTTATGATACTTAGAATTCTGATATGAATATCAAATGTATGATTGTGTAGATATCGAGCATAAGCAAGTTCCAGAATGATCAAAGAGTTAGAAATGATCAAGAGAGAGATTAAGTCATAGAAGTTGATTTGGATCAAGTGAGGCTAAGGTGAGTGCTTATTACTATGGTATATGATTAGATGGAAATTAGACTTGCAACGAGTCTATTTTCAATGAATTGTTTACATAATTACATGAATAAGACTAGGTTGATATGATTTCTAGGTGTGCATAAATATAAGTATGGTGGGTATGTAACCCCCTAGACTCGGTCTGTAAGTTAGACTCAAACCTAAGTGGTCACATATCCCATTCAGAGATTTTTTTAATAATCTTTTTTTTTTTGAAAAACAACTTATAAAACATTACAAGTAATACTAAACAAAATATTAGTAATACAAATATATCCAAAACGATAGAGTAATACATGTCACCAAACACAACTGAAAAACATATAGAGATATACGTTCGTACAAAATAAGTAGTTGATTTCCCCTGATGCCAAATTTGCTAGCTTACGGTCTGCTGTTATCTGAAAAAGGTAAAAACTATAAAATGAGCTAAAAAGCCCAGTGTGCCCCATACAGTGTATAACACATACATAACAAAATAATTCAGATAAGATAAAACAATTTATCAAATATATTTTAATAATATGAACACTACCCCCATCCAATCACCAAAATGTGTAGGTTCACCTGAACCGTACACCACCTATACACCAGTAAGGCTTAACCTGTGAACAAAGCAGAGGAGCCTAGGAAAACTGTAAGGTTTATCCTTGCACACATCAAAGGGACCTGGGAAACTGTAAGGCTTACCCTTGCACACATCAAAGGGACCTGGTAAACTGTAAGGCTTACCTTCGCACACAGCAAAGGGACCTGGGAAACTGTAAGGCTTACCTTTGCATACAGCAAAGGGACCTGGTAATACTTCCTTCAATTGTACCCCCAATGACAAAAATAAACATGCATGCATTGGAGTAAAAACGGTAATTAATCCATTAAATATGAAAATGTTCCAATTTAGAAATCATGTAAAAAAAATACTATAACTATAAACCATATAAAAATTATACGGTAAATCAGATATTAAATAAACCTTATTCAAAATACCAGATATTTCTCATAAAATATATTATATTCTTATAATATAAACCAGTTCAGATATATAGTTTAAAAATGTAAGATACACTGTCAGGAAACACACCTGTAACAGTCTGAGAAATCAGATAAGGAAGCCTACTAATGGGTCTGTCGATCACGCTCTGCTGCAGCGATAGATCCTACGAATTGGAAAAAATCCATATTGAAATCCTAATATAAATAATCTTAATCTTTATTTAAATAACATACGGAAACCTACAGGTAATTCTTGTAGTACACGGTTCGGGCTGATCTGACGAACGGAAAATTCCGGGCCTAAGTGATCATCGCTCAGGTGAAACACGAGTACCTTTATAAAATATTTTATTGAATCAATTCCTTATCCAAATCTTAAATAAATAATTAAATTATTAAAATACTAAGCTTTTTGGGTTCCCATGCTCAATCCAGGGATTTTAGGTCAACATTTGGCAAAACAGACTTCGGAATCAGATTCAGAACGTCGAAAAACATAAAGTATGACCTTCCAAAATTTTGAATTCTTCGTCAAAATCAAAGTCAACGGGTTTGACTGACTATTTGGATACTTTCAGATTTGAATTTGGTGAAACGGACCCCAAAAACGAATTCAGGACGTCAAAAAATGTCAGGATAGGTATTCTCGGAAAAGATTAACGGTAGTTTAATAGCCGGTCAAAACCGGTCAAAGTTCTGGTCAAAGGAGGTCAACAAACTATCAATTATTTTACATAAATAACACCCTTTTTAAATTAATTTCTAAAATAGCATCTATTTCGAATTAATTACCAAAATAGCACCGATCAACGATCAACTGTCGGGTCGGGTCAACGATCGGGTCGGGTGGAAACCGGTCTAAACCTTTAAAAACCGGTCAAACCGGTTATTTTTGCCTTCCCCACGCGCAGTGGGGGCGCGTATGGCGTCTTTAAGTGTCTGAAAATTTACAAAAAAAATTCTAAAAATTATTTTGAGCGATTCGAGATACTTACAAAGCTCGGTTCAAATTTTTGAACGGCGGAAAGCTCGATTTCAACAAATCGGAAACTTTGACCGCTTCACCTCCCCACGCGCCGCCTTCGATGGAGACCAAGGATGACATTGGTGGACTCGGAACGGCACAAGGAACACGATGGTGTGGGAGGTGTCGTAAACGGAGCAACGATCGGCGATGAATTTAAGATTTTCTCGGTGATTGAGCTAAAAAAAGTCGAGACTTTGACTTGAAATTCACGACGTTTGGCAGCATTTCACTTCAATTAATTTAAGGGGTTTGTTCCTCGCTCGATGATGAATACGATGGTGGTTTCAAAACGACGATCGAAATTCGGACGACACCGGAATCGATTTTGGAAGGAGAGGTTGGTGGGGAGGAATTTTAGCAAATTATACTTATGAATTCCCCCCGCAAATCTGATTCAAAACATTTAATAGAGTGTCTGTCGATACTTTTTTGGTTAAATTCAGGGCTTAGTCCCTGAATTTTCCTTAAACTCTATAACAACCTACAAATTTTGAAAACTTTCAATTTAGTCCCCAATTTTTCATCAATTACACAATTAAATCGTCAAATTTCAATTAAATATTTTTTTAAATTTCCAGGTTGTTACAATTCTCCCCCTCTACAAGAAATTTTGTCCTTGAAATTTACCTTATGAAAATAGATGAGGAAATTGAGCCTCCATTGACTCCAATGTCTCCCAAGTAGCTTCTGATGGGCTACGATTACTCCACTGAACTTTGACCATTAGAATACGCATATTTCGAAGAACTCGCTCATCGCTCTCTAAAACCTGAATAGGCTCTTCCTCATATGACAAATCAGGTCTCAGCTCTACCTCTTCAACCTGAATGATGTGATCTGGATCTGGATGATATCGCCTCAACATAGACACATGAAAAACATCATGAATACGACTGAGCTGGGGAGGCAACGTAAGCTGATAAGAAACAGGTCCAACTTTCTTCAAAGTACGATACGGCCCAATAAATCACGGACTCAGTTTACCCTTACGTCCAAATCTTAATACCTTCTTCCATGGAGATACCTTGAGAAAAACCTGATCCCCAACCTCGAACTCAATATCCTTACATCACTTATCTGTGTGTGATTTCTGCCTATCAAATGCCTCTTTTAAGCGATCACGGATCAATCTGACAGTATCTTCAGTCTCTCGAACCAAGTCTGGACCCAAAGTTTTTCTATCATGCAACTCTGTCCAACATATAGGAGTACGACATCTACGTCCATACAGAGCCTCGTACGGTGCCATGCGAATACTCGCCTGATAACTATTATTGTAAGCGAACTCAGCTAGTGGCAATAAATCTGCCCAACTACCACGGAATTCAATCACACAACCCCGTAACATATCCTCCAACACCTGAATAACTCGCTCAGATTGTCCATCAGTCTGAGGATAAAAAGCTGTACTGAAATTCAAACGAGTACCCAGAGCCTCGTGCAAAGCCTTCCAGAACCTGGAAGTAAACTTTGGATCTCGATCAGATATGATAGAAAACGGTACACCATGAAGTTTAACAATCTCCGAAATGTACAACTTAGCCAGTTTGTCCAGAGAATAGTTAACTCGGATAGGAATAAAGTGCGCTGACTTGGTGAGTCTATCAAGAATCACCCAAATAGAATCCTTTTTGGAAGGAGTCAGAGGAAGACCAGTAACGAAGTCCATTGTAATGCGCTCCTATTTCCACTCAGGAATCTTAATTGACTATAACAATCTAGATGGATGTTGGTGTTCTGCCTTAACCTGCTGACAAGTCAAACACCTTGCCACAAAATCTGAAATATTCTTTTTCATACCAGTCCAGAAGTAGCGCTTTTTGAGATTATTGTACATTTTGTCCCCACCAGGATGCATAGCATAAGGACTACTATGAGCCTCCTGAAGAATAACCCGTCTCAACTCATCATCTTTAGGTACACATTAACGACTGTGAAAACACAAAATACCATCGTGATTCACAGTATACTCTGAACTCGTTCCCTGCTTAACTTGTTCAATAATGGGAAGCAATGAGCTATCCAAAAGTTATTTGGCCTTAATCTCCTCGGCCAAAGTGGGTTTAACCTGCAACTCTGCTAACAGACTGTTATCATCAAATAAACTCAAGTTAGCGAATAAGGCTCTGAGATCTGATATCGTATTACAGCTCAAGGCGTCTGTCACTACATTAGTTTTCCTGGATGATATTCTATCTCTAAATCATAGTCCTTTAAAAGCTCCAACCAGCGACACTGTCTCAAATTTAATTCTTTCTGAGTAAACAGATACTTCAGACTCTTATGATCAGTATACATATAACACTTTTCTCCGTATAGATAGTGTCTACATATCTTTAAAGTAAAAACCACGGCAACTAACTCCATATCGTGAATAGGATAGTTACGCTCATGCGGCTTTAACTGACGCGAAGCATAAGCGACAACTTTCCCATCTTGCATAAAAACACATCCTAATCCAGAGTGAGAAGCATCACTGTAGACAGAAAAATCTTTCCCAGATTCAGGTTGAATCAGCACTGGGGCTTGAGTTAGAACAGTCTTCAATTTCTCAAAGCCAGCTTATTGGTTCTCAACCAGACAAATGGAACATCTTTCCTCAATAGTTTTGTCAGAGGAGCTGCAATAAGGGAGAACCCCTCAACGAAACGACGGTAGTAACCAGCTAAGCCCAAGAAACTACGGATCTCAAAAACATTTATAGGTTGCTTCCAGTTTAGAATAGCCTCCACTTTGCTTGGATCTACCCGAATACCATCAGCAGAAATGATATGTCCAAGAAAAGTCACTTCGTTGAGTCAAAACTCACACTTGCTCAACTTAGCGTATAGCTTATTCTCCCTTAGAGTCTGTAGAACAATCCTTAAATACTCCTCATGTTCTGCTTTACTTCTAGAATACACCAGTATGTCATCAATGTACACAACTACAAACTGGTCTAAATAAGGTCGAAACACCCTATGCATCATATCCATAAAAGCAGCAGGGGCATTTGTTAACCCGAATGACATCACTAAAAACTCATAATGCCCATACCGGGTATGGAAAGTAGTCTTCGGAATATCTGAGTCTTTCACTTTCAGTTGATAATAACCAGACCTCAAGTCTATTTTTAAAAAGATAGAAGCCCCTCGAAATTGGTCAAATAGATCATCGATCCTGGGCAGAGGATATTTGTTTTTAACCGTGAGCTTGTTTAGTTTCCTATAATCAATACAGAGTCTCAATGTCCCATCTTTCTTCTTAACAAAGAGAACTGGGGCTCCCCACGGTGATACATTGGGTCAGATAAATCCTCTGTCCAACAACTCCTGGAGTTGGACTTTTAGTTCTTTAAGCTCCTTTGGGGCCATACGATAAGGAGCCATTGAAACCGGAGTATAATCAGAATAGACTTCAATCTCAAACTCTATTTCTCTATCTGGAGGTAATCCAGGTAACTCCCCAAGAAAAACATCAGGAAATTCTTTGACAATCCGGATGCCTTCAATATCAGATTGAGAACTCCTAGTATCCAATATATAAGCAAGAAACGCCTCAGAACCTTTCCTGATCATCTTCTCAGCTACCAAAGCAGACACAACATTCGTCAAAAATCCACGGCGTTATCCGATCATTACAATCTTTCGATTATCTAGGGTTTTCAGAACAGCTCTCTTGGTCTCAAAATCAATATTTACTCGATGTTTGTCCAACCAATCTACACCGAGAATCAAATCAAACTCTTCCAAAGGTAACTCCATCAGGTCAGCCAGAAAAATCTCCCCATTGATCTCTATAGGACACTCTCTAAAAATATGATCCAACACGATGGACTTGCCTAAGGGACTTTGAACTATCACCGAATGTTCATTATTCTCAACAGGAATATTTAGACCCTCGGAAACGGAATGTGATACATAGGAATTGGTAGATCCACTATCAAACAATGTAAAGTAGGGAATTGAATGAATAGTAACAGTACCAGCAGTCACATTGGGCCCATTACGATCTTGTCGAAGTTTGGTAGTGTAAACCAATGCAGGTTGTCTGGTCTCAGATCTGACTGGACCCCTACTCTAAGATGCTCGGCCTCTATTAGCGATCCAGGCGCTCTCTCCTGAGTACGACCCCCTGTTGGAGTCTGAACTGCACTATGAGAACTATCGAGAGCACGAGCTGGCGTCTGAACTGAACGATCTCGCTTTGGACAGTCCTTCATGAAATGGTCACCGGAACCACATCTAAAACATGTCCCCAATTTCAGCCTGCACTTACCATAATGACATCTTCCACAGTGCACACATGTCGGTATAGGTTACAACCCAGAAGATCCACCATATCTAGAAGGATGTACGACTGAAGAACCGGATGCCACAAGCCTGACAGTTACACCACCTCTCTGAAAGGATTCACCCCTGCCTCTCTTGTTGGGGTGTGCAGAAGAATCTACAGAACCAGAAGGCCTCCTGAATCGGGTTTGAGTTCGATCACTATCTCTCTTGTGCTCCATACCCAAACGCTCTATTTCTTCAGCAGTCTTGGCTATCTCAATCAATGCATCAAAATTCCTCTCTCGGTGGGTAGCGACTCGACTCCTGATCTCATACCTGATTCAATTCTCGAACCTCAAGCATCGATCTGTCTCAGTGTCCACAAGTCCAGAAGCATAACGACTCAATCGGATGAACTCAACCTTGTAGTCCATAACAGACATGCTACCCTGCTCTAGATTCTGAAACTCCTGACGTCGCTCCTGCATGTATCTCTCTCCGATGTAGCGACTCTGAAAGCGCGTCTTGAAAAGATCCCATGTTAACTGGTTTCTCGGAATACTACCAGAAATTGATTGCCACTATCTGAAGCTCTCTTTCTTCAATATAGTTAGGGCCCCTTCAACTTCTGTTCAGGTCTGAGGTCCATCTCATCCATAATCCTCTCTGTATCCTCGAGCCAATACTCAACGTCTGTCGGGGGTCCACCCGTAATACCCTAGAATGGAACTACACCAGCAGCGACCAAAGAATTTGAAATCTCAACTGTAGTTATATTACTAGGGGCTTTGGCAGCTCTCTGAAACATGCGGAATATAGCTTTATTAAGGGCATCTTCATTTATGTCAGTATCATCATCTCCAGTGATAGGAGAATCTCTCACAAGAGTAAACTGATCATCATGAGAAAGGGTAGGATCTACTTGCGGAGCAGGAGGATCACGTGGAGACATCGAATCATCTATCGTAACAGAAGGTCGAGTGACTCGTCCTCGACCACGACCACGTCCTGTTCTACGACCTCTAGCAGCACTCATTGTTGGATCTATAAGGCTCAACAGAGAGAAATCAAAATATATGTCAGATTAACATCAGAGATCTCAAGAAAACTTTAAATCATATAATATGGTGACATTTTTTTCTCTTCAAAATTTCTTAAAAATCCAAAGCTTAGGACCCATATACAGTCTGAGTGTTTAAAATCGAAAGCTCTGATACCATCAAATGTAACCCCCTAGACTCGGTCTGTAAGTTAGCCTCAAACCTAAGTGGTCACATGCCCCATTCAGAGATTTTTTTATAATCTTTTTTTTTTGAAAAACAACTTATAAAACATTACAGGTAATACTAAACAAAATATCAATAATACAAATATATCCAAAACGATAGAGTAATACATGTCACCAAACACAACTAAAAAACATATAGAGATATACGTTCGTACAAAATAAGTAGTTGATTTCCCCTGATGCCAAATCTGCTAGCTTACGGTATGCTGTTATCTGAAAAAGGTAAAAACTATAAAATGAGCTAAAAAGCCCAGTATGCCCCATACAGTGTATAACACATACATAACAAAATAATTTAGATAAGATAAAATAATTATCAAATATATTTTAATAATATGCACACTACCCCCATCCAATCACCAAAATGTGTAGGTTCACCTGAACCGTACACCACCTATACACCAGTAAGGCTTAACCTGTGAACAAAGCAGAGGAGCCTAGGAAAACTGTAAGGTTTATCTTTGCACACAGCAAAGGGACCTGAGAAACTGTAAGGCTTACCCTTGCACACAGCAAAGGGACCTGGTAAACTGTAAGGCTTACCTTCACACACAGCAAAAGGGACCTGGGAAACTGTAAGGCTTACCTTCGCACACAGCAAAGGGACCTGGTAATACTTCCTTCAATTGTACCCCCAATGACAAAAATAAACATGTATGCATTGGAGAAAAAACGGTAATTAATCCACTAAATATGGAAATGTTCCATATTTAGAAATCATGTACAAAAATACTATAACTATAAACCATATAAAAATTATACGGTAAATCAGACATTAAATAAACCTTATTCAAAATACCAGATATTTCCTCATAAAATATATTATATTCTCATAATATAAACCAGTTCAGATATATAGTTTAAATGTAAGATAACACTGTCAGGAAACACACCTGTAACAGTATGAGAAATCAGATAAGGAAGCCTACTAATGGGTCTGTCGATCACGCTCTGCTGCAGCGCTAGATCCTACGAATTGGAAAAAATCCATATTGGAATCCTAATATAAATAATCTTAATCTTTATTTAAATAATATACGGAAACCTACGGGTAATTCTTGTAGTACGCGGTTCGGGCTGATCTGACGAACGGACAATTCCGGGCCTAAGTGATCCTCGCTCAGGTGAAACGCGAGTACCTTTATAAAATATTTTATTGAATCAATTCCTTTACCAAATCTCAAATAAATAATTAAATTATTAAAATACTAAGCCTTTTGGGTTCACATGCTCGATTCAGGGATTTCGGGTCAAAATTTGGCAAAACGAACTTCGGAATCAGATTCAGAACGTCGAAAAACATAAAGTATGACCTTCCGAAATTTTGAATTCTTGGCCAAAATCAAAGTCAACGGGTGTGACTGACTATTTAGAGACTTTCGGATTCGAATTTGGTGAAACGGACCCCAAAAATGGATTCAGGACATCAAAAAATGTCAGGATAGGTATTCTCGGAAAAGATTAACGGTCGTTTAATAGCCGGTCAAAGTTCTAGTCAAAGGAGGTCAACAAACTGTCAACCATTTTACAGAAATAGCACCATTTTTAAATTAAATTCTAAAATATCACCTATTTCAAATTAATTACTAAAATAACACCGGTCAACAGTCAATAGTCAACGGTTAACGGTCGGGTCGGGTCAACGGTCAGGTCGGGTTGGAACCGGGCAAACCGGTCAAAACCTTTAAAAACCGGTCAAACCGGTTATTTTTTCCTTCCCCACGTTAGTGGGGGTGCGTGCGGCGTCTATAAGTGTCGGAAAATTTACAGAAAAATTTCTAAAAAATATTTTGAGCGATTTCGAGATATTTACAAAGCTCGGTTCAAATATTTGAACGACAGAGAGCTCGATTTCAACAAATCGAAAACTTTGACCGCTTCACCTCCCCACGCGCCACCGTCGACGGAGACCAAGGATGACACCAGCGAACTCGGAACGGCACAAGGAACACGATGGTGCGGGAGGTGTCGTAAAGGGAGCAACGATCGGCGAAGAATTTAAGATTTTCTCGGCGATTGAGCTAAAAAAACGTCGAGACATTGACTTGAAATTCACGGCGTTTGGCAGTATTTCACTTCAATTAATTTAAGGGGTTTGTTCCTCACTCGATGATGAACACGATGGTGGTTTTAAAACGATGATCGGAATTCGGACGACACCGAAATCGGTTTTGGAAGAAGAGGTTGGTGGGGAGGAATTTTAGCAAATTATGCTTATGAATTCCCCCCGCAAATCTGATTCAAAACATTTAATAGAGTGCATGCCGAACACTTTTTTTGTTAAATTCAAGGGTTAGTCCCTGAATTTTCTTAAACTCTACAACAACCTATAAATTTTGAAAACTTTAAATTTAGTCCCCAATTTTTCATCAATTACACAATTAAATCCTCAAATTTCAATTAAATATTTTTTTAAATTTCCAGGTTGTTACAGGGTAACTGTTTGGATATGAATATGTATGGTTATATTCATTGTTTTATAATATTGATCAATGTAAGTATGTGAAAATGTGATATAAACAATATGATCATGAGCTAGGCAAATACATGATTGTATAATAATCTATGAGAACTAATATAATGAAATTATATGATTAAATAAGAAGTGAGATGAGATAAGTAGTATTGACCGATAGGATAATATAAGAATAGTATATAAATTAAGAGTCATGAACATAAATGATGATATGAACCTATAAGATAAGCTATATAGGGAAGATTTGTATGTTTAAAGGAAACTATGATATATGAGTTGTAGAGTGAAGAACTATGAATCCCTATGAGAAGGTTATAGGAGTCATGTGAAACTGAACTATGTAAATAGATTAAATTAGTATATAAATGAGGTAATATAAGTGATATATGTTATATGCTATTGTATAGGTTACATGATCTGTATGAATTCAGGTTAGTGTGATAAATCATGTGAACTAGTATAAATGATATATGTGATTATATAAGAATATGATATAAATTATATGATAAGGATATAAAATATTATAGGAACATGTGATATGTAATTAAATATACTACCTGATATATGTTATCATAAGAAAACCAAAGTATAAGCTATATGATATGAAATAAGTGATTACACGAGAAATGTTATGAGCTCTATGAGTATATGTATATGTGATGAATCGATTGACCATGTGAACAAGTGAATATATGTCTATGAGAAAACATAAGAACAAGATATAAGACATGTGACATGTGAATGTGAATCATATGAAATGTTCTACATACTTATATGAATATGTGAAATGACATAAGTGATAAAGCCCATGTTACGTGATAAGAGAGCTAGGGGTATAGTTGGCATGCCAAGAGTCGAGGGTTACATAGGTCCTTCGGGACATATATGAGGTCCTTCGGGACAAATTTCATATGCCACTAAGTGGGAATCATACGAGCTGTGGTGACAGCATATGTGAACAACCTCTATGTACTCACATATCTTCAGTTCTCACAAGTGTACATAGGCAAATAAAATATATGACATAAGGAACCTTATGTAATGTTATGTGTTTTGTTTTTTGGAATGTAAGATATGATATACATAAGTGTTAATGATAAGATCACAAGATTAAAGGAATGAATGTAAATAATACTGTTAATAATAATAATAATATGAATAATGATAATGATAGTATAAATATATGTATGTATGAATGGTTATATTCTTTTGCATGATATTAGTGTGTGAATTATTTGTGCATTGTTAGATAATTAAAGTTTTTCGTATTCGTTTAAATGCCTCACTAAGGTCATAGACTTAGCGTTTCAGTGTTTCACACGTAGGTTTCAAGAAGATTGTGGAGCAAGAGGAGCAAGACAGGCCAGCTTCTTCTTTCCAAATATTAGATCAGAAAAGTCTTTTATTAATATTTATTTTGTTATATGGAATATAGTTGGCATGTAAATAATAGATTTGAATTATATACACTCTAATAAGTTTTTCTAAACCTTTTTATTGGAATAATATGAAGTTTTAATTAATATTAGTGTGAAATTTTCATTATTATGTACAAGTAAAGGTTTTGAAAAGTCAATGTGACATCTTAGACTCGTATTCAGGTCAGATACGGGTTGGGGTGTTACATTTAATGGTATCAGAGCTAAGGTTTAGCCGATTCTAGGCTTAAAACGAAGTTAAATGAGTTTTAAAATGTATACATGCCAATACTAAGTGAAAATTTTATGATCTGATAGTGTAAGGAGTATGCTATCTTGCTAATAGAATAGAATTGTTATGTTATATGAGATGTTTAACTATGAGAGTTTATGAAGTAAAGCAAGAGGTATTAGACCTGATGGTGGTAGCATTTCACCTGCTCTGGCCAGGTAGGATGAAGAGCGGACACCTCAGGAAGTGCCTTATAAGATTAAAGGTTATTTTCAGACAGTTGAAAACACGTTAGAATAACGTTAGAGGGTCTTTATTGCTTTGAATTGAAGAAGTTATATGTAGTAGTTTCGTTATTACGTGGATAAGATACAATATGGTGGACAAATGTTATCATGAGAACGTTAAAAGATCAAATGATGTGGTTAAAATGTGTAGAAGAGTTTAAGAATAAGTACATCAGTGACAAGCTTATAAGACAAATAAAGCCAGAGTTTATGAGTTTGAAACAGGGGAATAGTAATGTGTATGAATAAGAGTGTGAGTTTGATAAGTTGAGTAAATTACACTGAGTTGATTTCGACTGAAAAAGATATATATGATTGGTTTGATTAGAGATTATGCCCTAGATTGAAAAATTGTTACTGATTAACTGTAATGGTAAGGGTAATAGAGTTGTAAGATTTGAAAAAGATATAAGGTTAAGTTATTCAAGTATGATGTGGATCTGGATGAGGTTGTGTATTCTGATCATATAGATATGATGTAGTCAAGGAGAAAATTATTTATATGTTTGAAGGGAGCTTTAAGGAAGGAGAACCAGTATTTTAAATGGATTAAGTGATTATTTGGATTTGGTGCTTGATGAATCAAGTGGAGGAAATACAAGTACAAGAGATGATAAAGAATGAGATTATGTATAAGTGAAGTTGACTATCAAAGTTATGAAGATGCGATAAAGATTGGTAATCAAAGATGAGTATAAGTGATATAAAAAGAGTATGTGAACAAGAAAGAAAAGATATGATCTATGTTATAAGAAGATTTTGAGGAATGAAGAAGTAAATATATAATAAAAATAAATGATGATGTTTAAAGGATCAAGTATAACAAGGGTTTATATGGATTTGGAAATTAAGTTGATATTGAGGAAAGGGTTCATTAGAAAAATACATAAGGTAATATAAAAAAGATTGGTTGATGCTGTGAAGTATATATTTTGACTATATCTGATAAAGGTTTAAGGTTACCTTAAAGTTATAGAAACCTTTGAATAAAGTCTCATGAATTCAAATTCGTTGTAAAATTTACATCTTGGTATAGACATCTAGTCAGTTAAGCTGATTATTTTGGTATTACAAAGGTTATGTAAGTTGGGTGGAATTGAATTTAAAAGATCAGAAGAAACCAGAAGAAGTTAACTAAGTGTGACATGTATTTGTTTAATGTTGTGTTCCTTAGCCATGTAAGTGTGGTCTAAAAGATAATTATTTTATTTCTCTTTGATTCAATGATTAAAGATAAGAGTGCTACTTTTAAGAGGATAAAAAGAATATGAGTATTGTAATTGGATGAAGATAGTACAAGAATAAAGGTTTGGTTGTTGTTGCAAAGCAATTAGAGAATGATGAAAAAAATTAATTGAAGCTTTTTGTTACAAGAAGGATTTAAGGATTTTGAGAGTAAGATCAAAATTTCATGGGGTCAAGTATGAAATAGGTAGGAAAAATAGAGATATAAAGACTTAATACCGGATGAAGTTATCATGCTAAAAAAAGAGTTATTATTAAGATCATTTGTAATAAGTGGTATGTCAGCAAATTGAGAAAGGTATCAAGAAAGCTTCAAATGAAATTTGGTGTAAAATAATGTAATAATTTCGTGGGTTAAATTTTATGGAAGAATCATAAGTAGTGGAAGTAACATGGGAATACGAATAAGATACGTATAAACAGTACCCATCTCTTTGTGCAGTGAAAATTCAAGGATGAATTTTCTTAAAGGGGGAGATTTGTAACATCCCAAAATCAGGGCTAGTGACTAAAATGTAAGTTTTGAAACTTTGAGGTCTGATTTCAAAAAAAATAATAAGTTTAGGGATTTAACTGGAGAATTTTGATGTTGGATTTTATAGTAAAGTGTGAAAGTAATAAGGGTATTATGGTCTTTTCTAAGAGAAGATTTTTATTTTCCCTTTTTAAGGGATATAAACACGTGGATAATGGGAGAAAGGAAAAAGAGAAATCTGGAACATTGTTATCTTCTTCCTCATTGCTGAAGAGCTTCAGTTTTAAAGGTGAGTTTTCTTGTGAGTTGATTATTCATTTAATTAAACTTTGGGTTATGATCCTTAGATGATACTTAAGCTTAAGGAAAGCTTAAGTTGTCTTAAAATCAAAAGATGAAGGAATTAGGAAGGATTAAAGATGAGAAATTTTAAAGTGAGAATTTGAAAGAGAGTTAGTAAGTAGAATTTGAAACTAAATTTGACTTGTCATCAGCTAAATTAAGAAGTATGAAGTGTTAGAAATGAAATTAGAACATGTTGGAAAATTTGTAGGATTTTTTATTTCAAGATATAGGATGAAATATTGAAGATAAGGATGTGTTATATATAAATATAAGTTATGTTAAGTAGTTGAGTTAAGTTTAGTAGTATGAAAGGAGTTAAATATGGAAGATATTTGTAAGTATGGATGAATTTTCGAGCTAAAAAGATAAATTATGGGCATGGGGTATTGGTATTGTTCATCCAGTACCGATACTTCAAGGAGAAAAGGGTCAAAATTTGAGAGAGGGTATCGATACTCTATGAATCAGTATCGATACCATAAGCAAAAATTTGACAAATTATTAAGGGGGTATCGATACCTAAATAGGTAGTATCGATACCAAGAGTACCGATACCATAAGGCATGTATCGATACCATTTTGAATTAAGGATTTCAGAATTGAAAATGGGTATCGATACCCAGGCTTGGCATCGATACCACAGTTAGGGAAGTATCGGTACCATGCATAGGGTATCGATACTACTCAAAGTGAAAATTTGTATTAAGCCTTTCTTTTAGCTTAAGTTATTAAGGATCGATTTATGATACTTAGAATTCTGATATGCATATCAAATGTATGGTTGTGTAGATATCGAGTATAAGCAAGTTTCGAAACGATCAAAGAGTTAGAAATGATAAAGAGAGAGATTAAGTCATAAGAGTTGATTTGGATCAAGTGAGGCTAAAGTGAGTGCTTATTACTATGGTATATGATTAGATGGAAATTAGACTTGCAACGTGTTTGTTTCCAATGAAATTTTTCATGATTACATGAATAAGAGTAGGTTGATATGATTTCTAGGTGTGCATAAATATAAGTATGGTGGGTAATTATTTGGATATGAACATGTATGGTTATATTCCTTGCTATATAATATTGATGTATGTAAGTATGTGAAAATGTGATATAAACAATATGATCATGAGCTAGGCATATACATGATTGTATAATAATCTATGAGAACTAGTATAATGAAATTATATGATTAAATAAGAAGTGAGATGAGATAAGTAGTATTGACCTATAGGATAATATGAGAATAATATATAAATCAAGAGACATGAACATAAATGATGATATGAACCTATAAGATAAGCTATATAGGGAAGATTTATATGTTTAAAGGAAACTGTTATATAAGAGTTGTAGAGTGAAGAACTATGAAGCCCTATGAGAAGGTTATAGGAGTCATGTGAAACTGAACTAAGTAAATAGATTAAATTAGTATATAAATGAGGTAATATAAGTGATATATGTTATATGCTATTGTATAGATTACATGATCTGTATGAATTCAAGTTAGTTTGATAAATCATGTGAACTGGTACAAATGATCTATGTGATTATATAAGAATATGATATATATTATATGATATGGATATAAAGGATTATAGGAACATATGATATGTAATTGAATATACTACCTGATATATGTGAACATAAGAAAACCAAAGTATAAGCTATAGGATATGAAATAAGTGATTACACGAGAAATGCTATAAGCTCTATGAGTAGATGTATATATGATGAATTGGTTGACCATGTGAACATGTGAATATATGTCTATAAGAAGACATAAGAACAAGATATAAGACATGTGACATGTGAATGTGAATCATATGAATTATTCTACATGCTTATATGAATATGTGAAATGACATAAGTGATAAAGCCAATGTTACGTGATAAGAGAGCTAGGGGTATAGTTGACATGGTTATATAGGTCCTTCGGGACATATACATATCTTTAGTTCTCACAAGTGTACATGGGCAAGTAAAATATATGACATAAGGAACCTTGTGTAATGTTATGTGTTTTGTTTTTTGGAATGTATGATATGATATACATAAATATTAATGATAAGATAACAAGATTAAATGAATGAATGTAAATAATATTGTTAATAATAATAATAATGTGAATGATGATAATGATAGTATAAATATATATATGTATGAATGGTTATATGCTTTTGTATGATATTAGTGTGGGAATTGTTTGTGCATTTTTAGATAATTAAAGTTTTTCGTATTCATTTTATATGCCTCACTAAGTCATAGACTTAGCATGTGAGTGTTTCACACGTAGGTTTCAAGAAGATTGAGGAGCAAGAGGAGCAAGACAGGCCAACTTTTCCTTTCCGGATATCAGATCGGAAAAGTCTTTTATTAATATGTATTATGTTATATGGAATGTCGTTGGAATGTAAATAAGAGATTTGAATTATATACGGGTTGGTGGTGTTACACGGCGGGTGCCACTTTTGATGCTCGTACCATCAAAGGGTGGCACATTCATGATCCCACTCTTCGCTACATACACCGATTTCTTGCATACAACTACTTCAGACGTAATTACACTACATCCTACTTAAGTAAGGTCGAATTATTTTTCTTGTGGTGTATGCAAACTGGTGTGAAGGTAAATTTGGTCTTTTGGTTCACCCACGCCTTCGAGTGCGTCGTTCGCTCCGATCACCCACTCATTCTTGGCTCTTATATTACTCACCTAGAATCTCGTTTATTCCATTAATGTTTGACTCTAACTAATTTACATATGCTTTTTCTATGAACCCGTTAGATGCTAGGTTCTTAGACTAGATTAGATTCCTCGCTGGTACTCCTAATGCGTCGTACATTGTTCCTTCTGGCACGATTACCCTATGCAATATGCGTGTATTTCTTCAGAGGGGTCTACAACCCGCGGCACTAGAAGGGTACCCTCCAACGGATGTGCCCAACGAAATCTACGAAGTAGACGGTCTCCTTGATTCCATCGAGACCAACCTTGCTGAGATTTTCTCCTACCTTCGCTTGAGACCTTCTCGACGTACACGCGACCCGCAATCATCATTAATCAGAGAGTATTTTCACCCTCTCTCTTTTGCATTTTATTTTTTGTTCATATTGGGACAATATGATTTAAGTGAGGGGGTGAGATAGAATTGACCTTTGCTTATTCTTTGAGATTGAAATTGAGCATTTTCTTTATTTTAGTTGTTGGAAATATTTGTTGCCTATCTCTTGTTTAATTTAATTTAATTTCCTTTCATTTATTTGTAAATTCAATCTTGCTTTTGTTGTGATTTAGGATGCATGATAACATGGAATGACTAATTTATGTCAATTTCTTGGCAATTTTATGAATTCGTTAGTTAAATTGATTACATGACTTAGTAATTGAACCTTTCATGTGAGTTTTTGATCCTAACGAGCATATCTTTTATTCTTGCTCTTTATTTTAATTGATTACCCGTTAGAGGCATTAAGATTAAACCAATTTCTCTTCCAAAAAATAGCCTACCTTTTTTTTATTTTTTCTCTTAGTAAACCATTTTGAGCCTTATCATTTTCTTTGTTCACCAAATTCTTAACCCGAGCCTTTTCGATTATTTTTATCCCTCTTTTTATCACCTTTTTTCCAGGTCAATGTAAGATTATTCCGTAAAAAATACAAGAGAAAAAAAGGAAGAAATGTTAGAAAAAATAGAAAAAAGAAAAGATTGCACTATTTGAACAATACAAAAGAAAATACAGGTTTGGTTCTAACAGAGAAAAAAATAGTGCAGAAATTTTAAAACTATTCGAACAGAAAAAAAACCGAAAATTCAAACAAAGTGCGAAAAGAAAGAAAGAGAAGTAGAAAAAAATTTAGAGCTTCAATTGTTTTATATTTTGTTTCTTTTCTTTTATTTGTATTTCCTTTATAATATAATTACGGAATAATTTATACTTTGCCTTGAATTTTTAAACCCGTTTTAGCCTTTATCCTACCCGAACCTTAGCCCCTTTACAACTCATTTATGTCCCCTTGATTATTGCATCATATTCATACTTAGTAGTGGAGATTTTATTTTAGCTACAAGCTTATGGTAATGTGTTGATTAGTTTAGGCCTAAGTGATTCTTTAACCTGAATCAATTTGAGTAGAATGAGCGAAATAATGTGAGGTACTAAAGGGATTAGGTTATAATACTCCTAGGCCGGTTCAAAGCCCCTTGAAAATACTATAACACATTGCTTATGAGGATCTTGTCTTGCGTTTCTTCCGAATACTTACAAGTATTTTTAGCTTAGGATTCTTCCGAACACCTAACCTTCATCTAAGAAATGGACATTTCCATGCCTCTTACAAGCCTAGATGGTGAAGCATTCATAAGCAAAGCAAATAAAGAACCAAAATAAACTTAAACATACCATTAAAAATAAAGTTTAAACATCCATTAAACCAACCACCACCAAATAAGTTAGTTCATGGTAGGGTTCGAAATATTCATAGAAAAATCCATAAAATATTCGTTCCAACAACCCACAAATAAAATAAATAAAATAGGAGCAAAGGGAAGTGAGAAAGAGCCTTCGACGCGCGCCACCGGAGGTCTCCTCGGCCACCACAAACCACCTTAGCTCGCTAGCTCCTCTCGACGCCTAGCTCACCACTCCTTGAAGCTTTATCAATGGAGGAAAACCCAAGGAATAAGAAAGGAAAAGGGAAAATAAAAATCTGATTTTTCTGCTACAGTATGCGTATCCTTTCTTCCACACCCTCTCTCTTGTGAGGTGTCCTTAAATAATAAAAATATCTAGGGGTAATGATGAGGTTGTTGGGTGATTGTTGGGTGAAAAATACCCCTCATACCCCTATAATCACACCTTGCATGTGAACCTTATCCTCCAGGTGTCAGTGGTCCCCTAGCAGGTTGTTACAACCATCATTTCACGTGCAGAGCCAGCTGTCCACGTACAGCTGTATATTTTTGTCGTTTTCTGCGCCAGAAATGCCGAGGCATTTTAATATGCTTCAGCGTATGATGCTGCGACATTACTTCCCAGCTCACCTATTTTGCTTGTTTTTTCCTGCACATCACTAAAAACCACACCTTCCTCCTCATATAGCACCTTAATAAAATAAAATAACACAACCACCACAAATGCAATTACATGCAGCTACATACATCTAAAATGACCTATATGTACCCTTAAACAAACAATAACTTAAGTGAAAAGGGCCTTAAAAAATAGTCTTTTTACGGAGTTATCACACCCCCAAACTTAAGCTATTGCTTGTCCTCAAGCAATGGATAACAATTAACACAATCAAAATGTCATGACAATTTTCAACAGTAGGACAACAAGACAAAATTTGAATTTCAACCCTCAGAAAAATTGGCTTCAACATGCTAGACATATCAAGAATTCAAGTACTTTTCCCTAGGTCAAGATCCTTTATGGTGTTGTGTGTGATTGATTGTATCTAATCTATACTTAACGAATTTAGGCAATTTCCAATTGAGTTCCCTAATTTTTCCACGACATTAACTCATTCATTAAGCACATTTATACTCCCTTTTCACTTACTACATATTTTTTTTTCTTATTTTTTTCACTTTTTTTTTACACTGCTACGAAGGGAGTCAGCTCATCACACCTACCATCCCACACTCTAGGTGAAAGGGAGCATACCTTCCACCCCCAAGCTAGTCAGGCAGAGTCATCCCATGAATACTTTCATTCACTCGTATGCGCGTGGCTGCCATTTATTAAAGAGAGTTCCAGGCAATGCATCTTGTGAAGTTCCCTCGTGAGATTTCATCATATTCCTCCTCCAAAACACCCTTCGTCCTAAAAAGAACTAATAAAAATAAAGAAATAAAACAAAGAAAAACAAACAAACACTCATGAAAAAAAAAAAAAAAACTTCTAAAACATAAATTAAAGAGAGTTGAAGGGATGCAAACTCCAAAACATCATGAATTGCTATGGCATTTTTGTCGCGTTCGATTGGAGCACCAGTATAGACTAAAATGCTCCATATATATAATAGCGCCACCTTCAGTGTAAGTCGATAGAACTCGATCTGTAGGACCTTTGCAGTAGTCCTTTCTCCTCTTGAGTGTTCTCCACATAAAGCTAATTTGTGGTGAAATAGGATCTCTTTTCGCTCCCCGTTGCCGTGGCATATTTTAATTGCTTGGGCAGCAAAGTCTTTGAATAAGTAGGGGTCATCATCCTGCATCCACTTGTTCTTGCCCTGGCTATTCAAGTACGGAAGCAAAATACCACTAACGAGAAAATTGATAATGTCAGTATACCACGACAATGCCGTGGCAAATAATAATTTCTCATCAGGGAATTTAATCTCCATTTCATTCCTTAGTTCTTTCACACTTTCTAGCCTAGAAAAATGGATAGCTACTTGGAGTTTAGGATGAGGAAATTCAATGAAATCCAAAGGTTCAGATTTCGTACCTGGTCTAGCTATGAGTAAGCTAGACTGACCCGTCTCTTTTGAAATATCCTTAAGCTCAGCTTTGTCTTCTTCATCGAGCTTCAAGTAATCACCAGTGCCTGAAAAATTGCCTTGGCAAAATTCTGCAACTTCCCTTTGGTCATCAACTCCTGCTAGTGGGGGTTTTTCTTTTGCCATGGCATTATTTTGCCTGTCATCATTGGGTTTACTTATTGAACCTCCAGCTTTGTTCTCCAGCGAATGTAAGTCCTCTTGCAATTGAAACTCTTCATGCACAATCTCATAGCTAGGTTCTTTTAGTGTTTCCCCCCCCCAAACTTAGCATCTTTGTAGATATAGGTGCCACTCCCTGAGGTGAATGTACTAAATTGCTCACTGCCTTTAGCCTTAGTGATTTCAGTATCACTAGGCAATCTGTCTGGTTGGTATTCTTGTAATGTCGTGGTAATTTGATCCACTTGCATTTCCAAAGCTCTCAAAGAAAAAATATGACTTTGCAACCATGTCCCTTGACTTTGTAATAATTCTTCTTGACTCTTAATAGATGCATCGTGATCTTGTAATAAAGCCTTTGTAGTTGCCATAAAGTCTTTCATAGTGGCCTCTAGAGAACTTGTATTAAGTGAAGATGTTGTCCCTTGAATATGCCATGGCATATTCGTTTGAAAGGCTGGGGGCTCATCTATATACTGCTGCTGAGCGAGATGACTGACATTACAAGCTCCTTGATTTTCCCATGAGAAATTGGGATGCTGACTCCATCCATTGAAGCATCCCACATAGTTGATGGACTTTTGATTGCTCGGGCATTCACATTCATGGTGATTGCCTTGGCATAACAGACATGCCAAGCTATCAACCTTCACTTCTTTCACCTCCTTAGAATTTTGCAAATTCTTCAACATATTGGTGATGGTAGAGAGTTGGACCGACACTGAATCTTCAGCTTCCAACTTGAATATCCCAGATGCCTTCCATATAGTTTCAAACCTTGAAGAGGGAAATTGGTAATCATGGTTAGAAATTCGATCAAGAATGCCAAAAGCCTCTCCAGGTGATTTGTCAAGCAAAGTGCCATTTGTCCAGGCATCTATCATCATCCTCGTGGGTGCATTGGCTCTATTGTAGAACATCACGACTTGAGTCCAGTCGTGGAATCCATGGTTGGTACATTTGCGAAGCAATTCTTTGTAGCGATCCCAACACTCATACATTGACTCGTCATCAGCTTGGTGAAAAGATGCTATGGCATTCCTAAGATGGTTGTTCATATTCGGTGGATTATGTCGTAGCAAAAAAATTTTGCACAATTCAGTCCAAGACCTTATAGAGCCGGAAGGTAATCCATTGAACCATGCCCTGGCATCATCTTTCAAAGAATATGGAAATAACTTCAATTTCAGCACATCTTCATGCACACCTTCTTGTCGAAAGGAGTCACAAACCTCCAAAAATTCTCGAACATGTTGCCTTGCATCCTCATGAGGAGCACCACCAAACTTTCCAATCAAGTCCAACATGTCGAACATAACTGGTTTGAGCTCGAATTGGGTTGCCTGAATCTTGGGAGGTATAATAGCAGGTTGTAGGTCATCTAAGGTGGGAACTAAGTAATCTCTAATAGTTTGTGGTCGAGCAGCATTCCTAGCATTTGGAATTGTCGTGGCATTTAGAACTGCAGGATCCTTCACTTGATTTTGAACAACATGAGCCTCAGGTTCTATATGAAATAATGGTTCTTTGGTTCTTTTACGTGTTATGCGACAACGTAACACCTGAAAAAGGTAAACACAAAAACAAGTAACTATGTACAAAGAAAATAAATAAAACGGTGCAACAACTAAACTCAACATCATCAATTGCCAATCCCCGGCAACGGCGCCAAAAACTTGTTCGCGTATTGCGAGTGCTATAAAATTATACGCAAATAATATGCAAGTATACACAATCGCAAAAGTAATACAGTGATGAGTGAGTATCGTCTCCACAGGGATTGGAAGGATATTGAGTAAAATTTATGCACTATTCTAAATTAATTATGTATAGCTAATGGTATTCACAAATAATTATGCCGAGGCAAATGAAATGTGTATGAGTAACAAAAAGAAATGTCATGGCAAAGGAAAATGGTAAAAAAAACAGTAAATAAATAAAAAGAAGATAATCCTCACGTGACAAGCTTTCAATGGAATGAATGGTAGGGATTGATCTAAGGATGTTAAACTTATCTCTCAGGCAGATTTAAGCTACCTGGTCGTTACTTACTCGACAGGGCTTTCCTAAAATGTTCTCACAGGAACCTAACAGAATAGGATGCCAAGGCATCTGCTCTCACTCAACGATGTTGGACAGCCTACCCTATTGATAAAGACACCCTTTTTTAGTCGTTGAAATCCTATCCTAGTCTCTTCCGAGATCTAAGGGATTAGGTTATAATACTCCTAGGCCGGTTCAAAGCCCCTTGAAAATACTATAACCCATTGCTTATGAGGATCTTGTCTTGCGTTTCTTCTGAATACTTACAAGTATTTTTAGCTTATGATTCTTCCGAACACCTAACCTTCATCTAAGAAATGGACATTTCCATGCCTCTTACAAGCCTAGATGGTGAAGCATTCATAAGCAAAGCAAATAAAGAACCAAAATAAACTTAAACATACCATTAAAAATAAAGTTTAAACATCCATTAAACCAACCACCACCAAATAAGTTAGTTCATGGTAGGGTTCGAAATATTCATAGAAAAATCCATAAAATATTCGTTCCAATAACCCACAAATAAAATAAATAAAATAGGAGCAAAGGGAAGTGAGAAAGAGCCTTCGACGCGCGCCACCGGAGGTCTCCTCGGCCACCACGAACCACCTTAGCTCTCCAGCTCCTCTCGGTGCCTAGCTCACCACTCCTTGAAGCTTTATCAATGGAGGAAAACCCAAGGAAGAAGAAAGGAAAAGGGAAAATAAAAATCTAATTTTTCTGCTACAGTATGCGTATCCTTTCTTCCACACCCTCTCTCTTGTGAGGTGTCCTTAAATAATAAAAATATCTAGGGGTAATGATGAGGTTGTTGGGTGATTGTTGGGTGAAAAATACCCCTCATACCCCTAGAATCACACCTTGCATGTGAACCTTATCCTCCAGGTGTCAGTGGTCCGCTAGCAAGTTGTTACAACCATCATTTCACGTGTAGAGCCAGCTGTCCACGAACAGCTGTATATTTTTGTCGTTTTCTGCGCCAGAAATGCCGAGGCATTTCAATCTGCTTCAGCTTGTGATGCCGCGACATTACTTCCCAGCTCGCCTATTTTCCTTGTTGTTTCCTGCACATCACTAAAAACCACACCTTCCTCCTCATATAGCACCTTAATAAAATAAAATAACACAACCACCACAAATGCAATTACATGCAGCTACATACATCTAAAATGACCTATATGTACCCTTAAACAAACAATAACTTAAGTGAAAAGGGCCTTAAAAATAGTCTTTTTACGGAGTTATCATGAATATTTTATTTTAATCCCACACATGCTTATGGGTTTGCTTCGATTTTGGTCCCTAGAATAAATAATTTTTATGCTGGATGACTCATGTTTGTTTAATCAGCCAATTAAGTCCTTAGATTTGCTATTATAAGATTGGATTTGCTTGTCCTTTCATTTTGATCGTTATACAATTTATTTTTTTCTTTCTCATTAATGTACATATGTTCATTTACCACATTTTTTAGGAGGTTTGTTGTTTGTGTTATTTATTCATTTGTATAAGTCCAATGGATATTTAATATATATATATATATATATATATATAATCATTTTATGTCTCGTGTGCATGCTTTAGAATATATAAGTGTCTCCTACTATTTATTATCATTGTTTTCTATGTTAATTTATGTTAATAATTATATACAAACACTTAAAGAGTATTAATCAATGCTTTAGTATAAATGTTTGTAGACACTGTATTTTTAATATATTTGCAGTGGTTGCCTTGATTTCTTGTTGGTTGTATAGTTTAATCCCTAAAGTCACCATCTTTATTATTTTGATCCATCATTTACATATTTGTTAATTTCATGCTATTTGTAATATTTTTCAAATATTATTTTACTTGAGGACTTTATAGAAACGCGCCTTAACTGACAATGAGTGTGTTTCTAAGAATTGTTCGAACAAAATAATACCTTTATGTTCGAATAAATTTATTTTTTAATATATTTAATGTATGTATTTTATCTAAAAATTTTGGCAATATTATTTTGTATGGGAAATACATGGAAATGCTCCCTTAACTGACAAGGAATGAATTTTGAGAATTGTTAGTGCAAAATAACAACCCTTATATTTTTTTCTAAAAAAGGATCATAATTTAAATGTATATTCGAATTTTCCAATTTCAATATTTAGATGACGTATAATCTCTTAGGTATCGATTTCAGGCGTTGTGGGGGTGTTAATCCTTCCCCACACGTACATATGCCAATTTCAATATTATTTTTCTCCACATGGGCTTTAGCATGTAACCACTAGGGTATATATGCCTTGTGTTTATGATTGAAACATTAAGTTTTCTCGCATGGAAATGGGAAAATGTACCCTCTCAAATTGAACTCGACCCGTTTAAGCCTATAATGGGTGAGGATCAAGGGTCTAACAGGCCCAATGGGGCACCAGCATAGGACAATTTGAGGACCCTGTTAGTAATATCGAAACTCTGCCCGTTTCATACTGAAGTTTTGTCTGTTGTTCTTCAAAAGTCACAAAGGGAAAACTCACTCTAACCTTTCCTAAAAATTATTAATTTATTTTCAAAAAAGCATGAGAACTAGAAGAGTATGCAGTTAGGTTTTATATTTCCGTATGAAGCCTGTGAACTAGAAAAATGAGGTTAGGATTTATATGTTGAACAAAGCATAGGGGTAGAAAACATGTATGGGTAGAACTGTTATAAAATCATGTCATGGTATATACCAAGTTGGGTAGGATCTTTTCTTTTCATAAATATTTTTTCTTCATTTTGGTTGAATGGTACTAACAATTTCTTTTGTTTTATCTTATTTTTCTCTGTCTTTTGTTTGCATTTGCATTTTTACATTATAACCAAACAAGGTGTTAATTCATAAGTGATTGACCAAATTAGAAGGTTTTTATATCAACATAAGATTTCCATAACTAGGTAGTCAAATCCATAAGAGCGTTGACTCATAAACAAAGTTGAGCGACGAGAGAAGAGCTCAAATTCAATCGAAGACTCCTATTAAATGAACAAAGATCGAGATAGTACAAAATAGTCAGATGTTAGTTGAGTCAAGAATGAGAAGATCCTTCACGAGGTATCAAGGTCGTTTTCCTTTTGGAGACTCTCACAGAAATGGAGGGTTAGAAATCCAACAATCACAGTAGGTGAATTAAAATGAAGATAGACATATCAACACTTTGGAAAATCCAACAACAACTATGAAGATAATATCAATAGTGAGAAAGGCCTAGATCGAGTAATTGAGGGTAATGAAGCTCGTCTATCTACTGTAAGGAGAACTTATGGTCTGGTGAAGGTGTTGATTTGTGAGTGGTCATCATAGTAAAAGGTTTTCATGATGGACAAAAGGTTTCATGATCAAGTAAACTACAACATGGCTAAGGAATGACATCTTGAGGAAACTCCGAGAATGATGGAGAGCTATAAGCCCAATAATCGTTTGAATGATGAAGAGCAAAAGGAAATAAGAGAAATGAGAGAGAAAATGTCAAAGATAATGGATAGAATAGTTGATTTGACCAAGGAGAAAGAGAATTCAGCAAAAGAATGAAAAGAACTCGAGGAGAACAATTATGCAATGTCAAGTACACAAAGGACTACTTTAGAACAAGCTAATCCTAACCAATATAAGAAATCACGCACGATCACCATTCGTATCAACAAGCTATCTGGAGACTCCAAGGAAATGGTGACAACTATAGAAGTTCAGAAAGATGAAAAGAAGCCTGACAATCAAAACTCATGGCCATTTGAAAGTATACTTACAACGCCAGAAGAAATAAACTTGAAGACTCCACTTCGATCCAAACCAAAAGGTGGCTCTCAATTTGATTCTATCCCTATATCATATGAGGAGTTGTATGATAAGCTTTTAGAAGCCTAGGAGGTGGCCCCACATTATGTGAAACCTTGGCAGCCTCCATATTCAAATTGATATGACATCAATATTCATTGTGAATATCATGCTGGAGCTCAAGGACATTTCATTGAGAATTGCACCACCTTCAAGCATTGGGTCCAACACCTTTTGAATCATGGAATATTAGAGTTCGAGATGAAAGGTCAACCTAGTTTAGTAGTTGATTATCCTGTTAAGGTGTACCAAAAG
Source organism: Hibiscus syriacus (assembly GCF_006381635.1). NCBI lineage: Eukaryota > Viridiplantae > Streptophyta > Magnoliopsida > Malvales > Malvaceae > Hibiscus > Hibiscus syriacus. Next base: position 928,229 of record NW_024063505.1, on the reverse strand, counting down.
TGTTCAAAGGTAAGAGCATCAATGGGGACATCCAGGGGGAAGAATGTTTGCTAAAGTATGAGACTCAAGCGCGTAATTTGAATATTGAAAATAATAAACTGAATAGAGAGATGAAAGCCATGTGTGATAGTTTTTAAAGGATCAATCAAGCTTTTAAAATTGTTGGTATAGGAAATGTCCCAGAGGAGTGGCAAAAGGGGTCACTAAACTGAAAAACGATGTTGAACAATGGAGAAAGAATTGCAAGGTGCATGAAGGTTGAGCTAAGAAATTATCTTATAATTTACGGATTGTAGAAGAAAGGCGCAATACAGCCGCTATTGATTTGGGAAGATGTCAAGTTGAAAATCAGATGTTGAATATGTTTATAACCAATATGGAAGCTTTATATCAGCGCCACAAGTGTGAGAGTGATGCTGAGCTAGAAGCCACTAGAACCAAGAACAAGACATTGATAAAGATTGTAGATAATTATAAGATCTTTCACGAGAACTTCGTAACCACAAAGACTTTCTTACAAGGAAGAATGAACATCATTGTCTACAGCTCTGAGAATTGACACAGAATATGAAGTAAAAAATCGACACCATACAAGAAGTTATTTCCCAAGAAAGCAATGTGGCTCACAAATTGGTTGATTTAGAGGCTTTGCAAGATAATTGAAGCATATTGACAACTTAATACCCGGTCATGAATGGAAGTTAACTTGCTTTTGAGAGAGATAGAGAAGTTATGAGTGAAAGTTATCCCTTATATGTAAAGTTTGTTTGATGTACTAAAACCTTTGTGTTCAATCAAAGTTGTTTTAAGATGGTCGCTCTAGAATGACACCTTTTGCATACATGCATTTACATCGCATTTGTTTATTTAAGTATTTTACATGCATTGGTTATGAAAATAATTTATGGAGGGTTATGCGATAGTAATAACAAGATCATTCATTCATACTACTTCCCCATCATTATGAGCAAACAAATGGAAGCAATGGAGTAATCTCATGAGGAATCATAAGATCGGTTGCAAGAGCAGTTGACCGGGTTACAACAAGATATGAGGAATCAAGCATCAGGTTTTCTACAAGATGTATTGAATCAGATAATTCAGGTGATGGCAACTAAGGCTGCAGATAGAGAAAAGATAGCTGAAAAAGGATATAAATGTTATCAAACTATTACATCGAGAATGATAACTTGCCCTGAAACTTCACACTCACACCTAGGGAAGAGCCTCATTATTCATGAGCAATTTGAAGATAAATTCAAGCCGTTGAAGGAAGCAATTAGACCTATGAAAAATGTTAATGTCTCCCACAAAGAATTAGAACCGAGAGAAGCCAGTTTGGTCTCGGATTTGGTCATCCCACATGAATTTAGGGTGCCTATTTTTTAGAAATATGATGGCACCAGTTGTCCCTTAATCTACCTAAAAATGTTTTACAGAAAGATGGAAGAGTACTTAAATGATAATAATTTGTTAATTCACTACTTCCATAATAGTATCGCTGGGCCAACGGTAGTATGATATAATCATTTGAATAGAGAGTGGATCAAGACGTAGGCGATCTAGTTGATTCCTTTTTGGGGTAATATCGATATGTTAAAGGCTTATCCCAAAACGTCAAGATCTTCAAAGAATAAGGATGAAAGCTACCGAAATCTTTAAAGAGTATGCCCTAAAATGGAGAGGGTAGCAGCACAAGTTCAACCTCTCATGTTAGAAGAAGAGATATCATATACGTTTCATAATTCTCTCTCAAATCCTTTCTTCGAGTTAATACTGGCAAACTCAATAAGGGATTTCAAGGATCTTGTGACAGCTGGGGAATTAATTGAAAATTCAATCTGCGAAAGAAACTTAAAAGTCACTTCAAAAGCCTAACTGATCAAAAAGTGAAAGCTGATGATGTAAATGAATGTCGCGTCCAGAGCCCCCACAGCCGCAAAAGAAATGGAGCAGCTAGTCATTCAGACCAACCAGAGAAAGTCTCACAATCGAGAAATACTTTGGAGGTGTTCCAAAATTTTATCTCAAATCTGTACCCCAATTTGATTAAAGGTCAATACCTCACACCGAGGCCAACGAAAGTGTCACAAACCCTTCGACCCACAGATATGATCAAGATAGTGTCTGTGATTTCCACTTGGGGGAATCTGGGCATTCTACGGTGAATTGTAGTCCGTTATTAAAGGAGATAGAGATGCTTATTGGAAATGGGATGTTGACACAAGAATTGGTGAAACAGTGGATGACAAACTCGAGTGGGCCATCAAAGCACAATATGTAGCATCCGATTGAGTCAAGTTCCACTGCATTAGATGAGTAATGGGGTATCTTAATTAGGAAGAGATCATTTCATCCAACATGGAGTTTTAATCCATTTGCAGCATCTTGTTTGAATTTTTTTTGTCCTTTCTCAATTTTTTTGTAAGGATATTTTAAATGAACTTATGCTACGTTAAGGATGGTGAACATTGAATCAAATTTGCAATCTTGCAATTCTTCAATTATCAACTGAATTAAAAAATCTTTAAATGATTAGAGTTATAAATCTTTGACAAAGTGACAAGATTGAAAACTGATAAAAGAATGACCCTTAACCTAACTAATAAGATACACTCGAACATCATACCCTTCTCTTGTAGGGACCAATATAGCATTCTCCTCTCATGAGGAAATAAACAAGAGGCTTGGTATACAGGTATGCATAGGGGCGGATAACATGGGGCATCTCTTGTGTATGACATTGCAAAACTGACTAGACTAAACTTCTATTGAGGAAGTTCAATGATGATCCTGATCTTTACAAATAGAATGGTGGAGTGGATGAATTTAGTATAGGTCATTTGTTTGGGAATTGAACTCTAAATATGGGATTTTCTGACCATCAATAACACATAGACTATAACAGGTTCCTCTCGATGAGCTTAAGAAATTCTAAATCTGAATACTTCAAAAGGTTAATAAATTATTATTATTATTATTATTATTATAGATTATACAATAAAGTTGAGTTATTCCGATAAAGCAATTTGTTATAGAGAAAACTCAAAAGCCCTAGCTTTATAAATAGATTGTATTCAAACCATGACATTGCTCGGATACTCGCCAGTTCGATGTTTGTTCCAATGCGATTGTTAAGTCGAAGACTTTGTGATGAGATAAAACCTTTATGTAGCCCAATGAAGTTGATTATAATATATATATATACAATAAAGTTGAATTTAGCTAGCCAAATAATGGCAAAATAAATCAAATTTATCTAATAACGAGTTTAAGTAAAATGGACTAAGGGAGTTGAGGAACACCTGTTATAGTCAACCTCACACTAGAACTTAGGAATTTTATATTTAGACTAATGTCTCTATACTACCTCTGCTAAGGAAGTCTGTGAAGCTTGAACAAACGGAAGATTGCAAAGAACCGAAATAGAAGTGTGCTAGAAAGTCTAGTAATTGAATATGTTAGTTACGTCATTTTGTCCGCATCCAGTTAAAATACCAAGCCAAGAAAGAGGGGCATGTTATAATGTTCACAAGAACCGAGAAATAAAGGACATCTTCGATGACTAAAACCTTGGAAAAGAGAGAAGCCAACCCATCAATTTTGACACTTGTCAAAGAGCTATAATTTTGAAAATATTAAAAGAGTTGTTGATTCTTTTGATATTCTGTGAACTCGTGTTCATGATTTAATTACGAGCCTGAACTAATGAGTAATACTTTGCAAAATTCTTTCATTATTTGATTTCTAAAATAAAATAAAGGAGAAAAATATTTTCAAATAGGACAGTCTCAAATACAAAAAACCATTGAAGCAGGTGAGGCACATTCTGCCTCTATTGGATAAAAAGAATAAGCGATGCCAGACTAGTGAAGCATTCCACAATCTTGAAAGCAAATAGTTCCAGAGACCGGAATGACTAGAGGATAGAACTTGTACCGCTTCCTCATGAAGTTGTTGGTAACCCATTGAGAAACAGATGATCACCTAGTTTGAAAGGAGCACATATCTCAACGCATAGCAAAAATGCGAGAATGTGACCAGTCAATGATGAAATTTGGCACCCAAATAGGAAGGAGCCATGAAAATACCCACCTTGGGGGCATGACCAAAAACCCAGATCATGTTGAGATAACAAAATTCAGACCGAGAAGATATTGAGAGTGAGTCTCATGACTTGGAGTGTCAGGGGTAGACCATGAATTTAAACAGAGCTTACCTTGTAAAGCAAACCAGTCAAGCATCAACGAACAGTAGAATCCTGGAAAAATAACTTTGACAGGGCAATTGAGTCAAGGACAAAAGGGGGCATCAAGATCATATTACTGACCACAGCAAGAAATGAAGCATTTCTTCTGAGACTTTAATGCTGATGAGAGGCAAAGAAGATGCAAAGGCATAAGATGATCAGATGACTCTTCAAAGTTGCCAGCTTGAAATTATATGATGCTACACTGATATCTGAGTAAACCCTAGAGAAGAGTGATCAAGAGAAAAAAGGCCTAGTTCCCCCACTTTGGAGTCAAAGGAAAATTGAATCAACATTTATGCATGCATGAGAATAACATTTGCATAAAAGAAAATACATTACATTGCATTTTCATTTCAAACATAAACATATGGTTTTTACATATTTTCTAAAGAAAACAAAATATTCATGGTATTAAAATCCCAATCCCAACAAGTGAAAGCTAGAATTCAAACCTCAATTACAGTGAATCATGTTTAATTAGGCAAAACCTGAAAAATAGGGTGGGCCCAATCCACAGAGGAAGCATTACTTTGAACTGGGGTATGTTGCCCGACCATTAAGTTATTTTATAAGTTAAAAAATGAGAAAGGTTTCTCATTAAATATGAAAATTGAAAATTTTGAAAAGTGAGAAAATTTTCTTACCTAGTAAACTATTTCCAAAATTGGTAAGTCCTTCAGGCCATCAGTAAGTCTTTCGAGCATGATGCTTAAATACTTTAGGTCATCTATAAGTCTTTTGAGCAAGATGATAAGTCTTTCGGGCCATCCATAAGACCTTCGGGCAAGATGTTTTCACATGTTTTTTGAAAAATGAGAAAAGTTTCTCATTTAAATCTGAAAATTGAAATTTTTGAAAAGTAATAAAATTTTCTTACATAGTAAACTATTTCCAAAATTGGTAAGTCCTTTGGGCCATCAGTAAGTCTTTTGAACATGATTCTTAAATCCTTCGGGTCATCTGTAAGTCTTTTGAGAAATATAAAAAGTCCTTTGGGCCATCCACAAGACCTTTGGGTAGGATGTTTTCACATGTTTCTTGAAAAATGAGAAAGGTTTCTCATTTAAATCTGAAAGTTGAATTTTTTTTTAAAAGTAAGGAAAGTTTCTTACCTAGTAAACTATTTCCAAAATTTGTAAGTCCTTCGAGCCATCAGTAACTCTTTCGAGCATGATGCTTAAATCCTTCGGGTCTTTGTAAGTCTTTCGAGCAAGATGATAAGTCCTTCGGGCCATCCACAAGACCTTCGGGCATGATGTTTTCACATGTTTTTCAAAAAATGAGAAAAGTTTCTCATTTAAATGTGAAAATTGAAATTTTTGAAAAGTAAGAAAAGTTTCTTACCTAGTAAACTATTTCCAAAATTGGTTAAGTCTTTCAGGTCATTAGTAAGTCTTTCAAACATGATACTTAAATCCTTCGGGTAATCTGTAAGTCTTTCGAGCAAGATGATATGTCCTTCGGGCCATCCATAAGACCTTCAGGCAGGATGTTTTCACATTTTTTTCAAAAAATGAGAAAATTTTCTCATTTAAATATGAAATTTTTGAAAAGTAATAAAAGTTTCTTACTAGTAAACTATTTCCAAAATTGGTAAGTCCTTCGGAACATCAGTAAGACTTTCGAGCATGCTGCTTAAATCCTTCGGGTCATTTGTAAGTTTTTTGAGCAAGATGATAAGGCCTTCGGGCATGATGTTTTCACATGTTTTTCGAAAATGAGAAACGTTTCTCATTTAAATCTGAAAATTGAAATTTTTGAAAAGTAACAAAAGTTTCTTACCCAGTAAACTATTTCCAAAATTGGTAAGTCTTTCAGGTCATTAGTAAGTCTTTCACACATTATTAAATCCTTCGGATGATAAGTCCTTTAGGTCATCCATAAGACCTTCGGGCAGGATGTTTTCATATATTTTTTTTCAAAAAATGAGAAAATTTTCTCATTTAAATATGAAAATTGAAATTTTTGAAAAGTAAGAAAAATTTCTTACTAATAAACTATTTACAAAATTGGTAAGTCCTTCGAGCCATCAGTAAGTCTTTCGAGCATGATGCTTAAATCCTTCGGGTCATCTGTCAGTTTTTCGAGCAAGATGATAAGTCCTTCGGGCCATCTATAAGACCTTCGAGTAGGATGTTTTCACATATTTTTGAAAAATGAGAAACGTTTCTCATTTAAATCTAAAATTTGAAATTTTTGAAAAGTAAGAAAAATTTCTTACCGAGTAAACTATTTCCGAAATTGGTAAGTCCTTCGGGCCATCAGTAAGTCTTTCGAGCATGATGCTTAAATCCTTCGGGTCATTTGTAAGTCTTTCGAGCAAGATGATAAGTCCTTCGGGCCATCCATAAGACCTCTGAGCAGGATGTTTTCACATGCTTTCGAAAAATGAAAAAATATTCTCATTTAAATATGAAAATTGCAATTTTTGAAAAGTAAGAAAAGTTTCTTACCTAGTAAAATATATTCAAAATTGGTAAGTCTTTCGGGCCATCAGTAAGTCTTTGGAGCATGATGCTTAAATCCTTCGGGTCATCTATAAGCCTTTCCAGTAAGATGATAAGTTCTTCCGGCCATCTATAAGTCATTCGTGCAAGATGTTTTCACATGATTTTAAAAAAAAATGAAAAAACAATTTCCAAAGTTTCTCATTTAAATATTTTCTGAAAAATGAAAAATAACCGATTCAAAGTTCCAAAAAGCTAGAGATTCATCTGACAATCAAGTCTAGACAGACTCCCGTATTTGGTGGTTGCGAGACAAGTTTCCACAAGAAAATTAATTTCCAAAGATTATCCTCCCATGATTTTCAGGTATGATGTTTTCGAATTCTCAAAAACATACTAACAAGGGTTAATGTTTAATTTTCAGATTTGATATTCTTGAAGACAAGAGAAGAAAATCGAACTCGATTTTGTCTTCCCTGAGTAACAGTGGAATGAATCAAAGTCCCCATGTCTGATTTTCCCTCAAGAAGGAGCGTAACAGATCCCTCTCATTCAAGATTTGATATTCCCTAAGTAATAGTGGAACAAGTCTGCCTCGATTCAATCTTCCCTGAAGAATAGTGGAATGAATCAAAGTCTCTAGATCTGATTTTCACTCAAGAAGAAGTGGAACAGATCAATCTCTTTCAAGATTTGATATTCCTGAGTAACAGTGGAATAAATCTACCTTGATTCAGACTTCCCTGAGTAACAGTGGAATGAATCAACGATCTAATATCTGATTTTCCCTCAAGAAGAAGTGGAACAGATCCCACTATTTCAAGATTTGATACTCCCTGAGTAACAGTGGAACAAGTTTACCTCGATTCAATCTTCTCTGAAGAATAGTGGAATGAATCAACGTCCCCATATCTAATTTTCCCTCAAGAAGAAGCAGAACAAATCTCTCTCTTTCCAGATTTGATCATCCCTGAGCAACATTGGAACAAGTCTGCCTCGATTCAATCTTCCTTGAGAACAGTGGAATGAATCAATGTTTCTCGATCTGATCTACCTTGAAGAAACAGTGGAGCATATCTTTTTATCAAATTTCAAAGCACGAGTTGTAGAAAATCGTTTTCGCCCGACCAAATTACGAGCCCACAATTGGGTCAAATTACAAATTAACGGGCCCAATAACCGGCCCAATCAGCAAGCCCATTGGTGAGCCCAAGAATCGGTTAGGGTATTCTCACCCCAAGAATAGTGTAATAGGTATATAACTCACGAAAAAACAATGTAAAGGGGGATTAAGAAGAAAAAAAGAATCGAAAAAGTTTTTTTAAGGTATTTCAGCCTTTTCTACTTGGTTTTTCTTACCATGCATATATTATCATTCGAATATAACAAAAAAATAAAAAAAAGTAGGGATTTAGAGTTTACCTTGCTGTTGTCGGGCTTCGTCGAGACAAGAGAGTCGTTGGGGAGTAAGGTTAAGGGGTGTTAGGTTGGTGTTGGGTCATGGAGCCACCGTTCGTGGTGGTCGACCATGGGGGCTACTTTCTCGGCCAAAGAGGGAAAGAGGAGATTTGGGCTTTGTTTCATCGGGGTCTGCTGGTGAGGGGTTTTCCGCGCCTTGTGGGGTGCCGATAGGGGTGGAATGGTCACCCATATAAGGTGGCCGAGGCGTCGGACATTAGCTTTTTGGGGGAGGGTCGGTCGCCGCATGTGTTGAAGGAGAGGGAGAGGTGAGTTGAGTTTAGTTTTTTAGGGTTGATTATTTGATTTTTTCAGGTAACAGATAAGACATATTAGGCCTTGTTTATATTTTGGGTTAATCATGCTAAGGTATTGATTTAGGGTTTTATTCCTTTTTGTCCTCCATTCTTTTAGTGTTTTACGTTTTAGCTATCTGTTCAGGGAAAACTCTCTTTAATTCCCCCTATCTTTGTCGTGTTTTTACATTTAGGTTATTAGTTTCATCTTTTATTTGTTTAATTTGATTTAAGCTACATGGTTTGTTTTATTTTATTTTGGTTACTTGTCATGTTATTTATTTATTTATTTCGAATTGTTCTGCTAGTTTTTATTATTCTTATTTAGGTCACTATTTTAGTCATAATTTTCTTGCTATTTTTATTATTTTATTGCATTTTGGTCCATGATTCGTTACTTTTAGGATTCTGATTTGGTCACCAGATTTTGCGCGTTTTTTATTTTAGTCCCTAGGTTTAGTTGTTTTAAATTTCTTACTTGTTTGCACATTTAACATGCTGTTTTTGAATCTTTTATTTTAATCCCACAAATGCTTTTGTATTTTCTTCGATTTTGGTCCCTGAAATAAATATTTTTTATGTTGGATGACTCATGTTTGTTTAATCAACCGATTAAGTCCTTAGATTTGTTATTATAAGATTGGATTTGCTTGTCCTTTCATTTTGATCACTATGCAATTTATTTATTTTTTCTTTCTCATTTATGTACATATGTTCATTTGCCACATTTTTGAGGAGGTTAGTTGTTTGTGTTATTTATTTATTTTTATAAGTCCAATGGATATTTAATATATATATATATATATAATCATTTTATGTCTCGTGTGTATGCTTTAGAATATATAAGTGTCTCCTACTATTTATTATCATTGTTTTCTATGTTAATTTATGCTAATAAATATATATAGACACTTGAAGAGTATTAATCAATGATTTAGTATAAATGTATGTAGACACTATATTTTTAATATATTTGCAGTGGTTGCCTTGATTTCTTGTTGGTTGTATAGTTTAATCCCTAAAGTCACCATATTTATTATTTTGATCCATCATTTACATATTTATTAATTTCCTGCTATTTGTAATATTTTCAAATATTATTTTACTTGAGGAATTTATAGAAATGCGCCTTAACTGACAAGGAGTGTGTTTCCAAGAATTGTTCGAACGAAGTAATACCTTTTATATTCAAATGAATTTAGTTTTTAAATATATTTAATATATGTATTTTATCTAAAACTTTGGGCAATATTATTTTGTATGGGGAATCCATGGAAATGCTCCCTTGACTGACAAGGAAGGTATTTCGAGAATTGTTCGTGCAAAATAACAACCCTTATATGTTTTTCTAAAAAATGATCATAATTTAAATGTATACTCGAATTTGTCAATTTCAATATTTAGATGACGTATAATCGCTTAAGTACTGATTTTGGGCGTTGTGGGGTGCTAATACTTCCCCACGCGTAAACTACTCCCAAACCCTTTTTTAAGACGAATTTCTAGTTAAACACATATCACTTTTTTATCTTTTAAAATTATTTTTCTTAAAAATATTTTAAAAGATATTTTTTGGTATTCGACCTACCTAACCCAAATGTCAATGGTTACTCCAAATTTGTTTATTTATGCATTTATTTTAAAAACCAACCTTTTCTAAGATTAAGTTATATCGCTCCTCGAAATAGCCCTATAAGACTTAAGGACCATTCCGACAAACATAAATTTTAAAAATTCGGTGATCAAAATAAAAAAATGTGAACAAGGATAATATCATTTGTAATTTACTCGAAATGTAATAGTAGAGGCTAACATCAAGAAAAGTTGCACTTGAAAGAATTTTTGACGTTGGTTTGAATCGTCTACGTGCTTCTATGTTGCATTTTAACTTTCAAGTGGCATATAAATATAGTTGTCAGAATAATTGTCCACTTAAGTTGGGGGGCATGCTCATGTTTGTGCAATTTTCAGGGTTAAGTAAGCACAATTCCATTAAAGAGCACATTCAATCGAAGTCATAATTAGGGATTAAGCAATGATTTAACTTTTAATGACCATAAGAAAGGTTTAATCAGGTCCATCAAAGCCTAATTACCACCATTATTGACTGTGCTTAACCCAAGATTTCATTTCGTGCTTCTCACTGTTCATGCTTGTTGATGACATTAGCTTATCATCTTATTTTGGTGCCTATTTTGCTAGCTAGCATTATGCATCCCCTCTTACCCATTTTTGAATAAAAGATGATACTACACAAATCAAAATACAAGTATTGAAGATTCGGTCTTTAGTTATTTTAATTTTTAGGATCCGTTTATTTTAATATAATTAGTTTTTTTTTTTGAAAAATACTCTTTTATTTAATGTTTGGTTCTTAAAAAATAAATTGATCGATATAATTCATTTTTCTGATAACAACAATATTTATTTTACATTTTTTAAAAAATAATTTACCTTCTGATTTTTCGTTAGTCATTTTTCAAATTCTTCACTTAAAAACATAAAAGGCTGAAAATAATATTATTTTATATATTTAATATTCATATTCTATTTTAATATTATTTGATAAAAATATTAATTATTAAGATATATTTGTCAATAATTTAATAATATAATATTATAATATATGATATCATATTGTTATTCTAATAACATAATTAATTTTTAAAACAATTAATAATATTTATTAATATTACAGAATTTAAATATATTTATTAATAATTATTAAAATATAATATATTTTCATTTAAATATTATAATGTTTGATATTATAATAATATTCTTATTTTAATAGGCAATTAACAATATTTATTATTTTAATAAATAATTAATGTAATTTATAATATTTTTATTTTAATAAGATATGTTAGTCTTTATATTTATTTATAAAATAGTAGAAATAATATTTAAATAATAATATTGATGTAAATAATATTAAATAAATTATTTTCTTATTTTAAAAATAATTATATTAATTTTTAATAAATAATGTTATCTATTAAATTCACTATTTATAAGTACATAATTTTAAAAATTTACTAACTAATAAAAAATATTTATACATCATCATCCAAAAATTGTAAAATAGTTTATAAAAATTAATTTTTAAAAAAATATAATTTATTTTATAAAAAAACATTTTTCGTGAAATAAATGAATCCTCATAATTATTAAGAAAAAAAACATTAAATTCAACTTTCATAATACTTTTTTCTTCATTGTACTTATTCCTTGACGGGTTATTCTGAAATCACATCTTTGATGTGATTGCTGAAATGAAAAACAATGTATTTCTGTCGTGCATTATTTTCAATGTTCCAAAAGATAAATTGACATGTTTTAGCCACCTTAACTGTTGAATTATAATTAATGGTAATGTACACAAGTAGTCCCTGACTATAATACATTGTTCTGTTAAGTCATTTAATTATTAAAGATTATAAAATAATCCTTTGATTATAGGACAATTTTTATTGAGTCACCGACTATTAAAAGTTACAAAATAATAATTTGACTATTCATATATTCCAAACTTGTCTTTTTCGTTAAAAAATTGGCGATCGCCTGAATTTGAGTTTAACTTGTTAACTGTGATATGATAAAAAAATATTCACGACTATGGGTATTGTTTTATTGAGTCAACAGATTAACATCCAATTCAGGTAGTCGTTAATATTTTAACAAAAAAATGAAAAGTTTAGAACATATGAATAGTCAAATAACCATTTTTTAACTTTTAATAGTCGGAGAACTTAACAAAATAATGTCCTATAATTATGAAATCATTTTATAACTTTTAACATCATATTATTAAAGAGTACCGTTTATATACTTTTTCCTATTTTATTTTAAATAAATAAAAGAAACATAAAAACCCAATAGAGGAACAAATAACATTTATATAACCTATCAAAGACTACACTTGCTGTAACTGAGCAACTCAAGCATTCCCAAGATAAAGAGAGGGGACTGACTACACGTCATACCGACATGGCCAAATTTGAATAATTCAAGATTGATTTTACATATTTTTATTTTTTTATAGACATGTATTTATGTTAATTTTATAAATATAATTAATTACTACATAAATTTATTAAATTTTTCTAAAAAGATAAATTATTAATAATTAAACCAATGAAAAAAAATGAAAGAAACACTGTCGAAATACTTAAATAAGCTCATATTTCTATTGTGCTTAAATAAATTACCAATAATCTAAGCATTCGCCGCCTTTTCTAATTTGTGTTTGTAGAACTTCAATATCAGGAGAAGTTAATGATAATTTAAGTCATCGAAATTGTCATGTCAAACTCATATTTACCTTTGATTTGACGCTCATTTTCAATATGTGTGATGATGATCATTGGTATATAATCAAGTCCATTGTCGGCAAATTTTACATTAATCGCAGCACATAATCTGACTTCATTTCATTCCCATAAAATTTCACTACGCAAATTAAGTGATAAAGACATAAATTTTACATCAAGTGAATTTTGATATGATATAATTTAATATATACGTATGTGTCTTTTTTATATGTGTCTTTTTATACACAAGCAATGGGATATTTCTTTTATGAAATTGAAAGTTTTAAAGTATTATGGAAATACAACGGTATTCTTTCTTTCTCAATGCTATAATAAAAAATTATGATAAGAAAAATATAAGGTTTAAATGTTATTTTTTATTAAATTTATCATTTTCGTTCTTATGATATTTTCACTTTAATCTAGTATTCGAAGTTGTTTAATTGTATCAATGTTTAAAATAATTACTATTATATAGGGTTTAGAGTTTATGGGTTAAGGTTTAGAGTTTTAAATGAAATTTAAGGTTTAAGATATCCAATTAAACAACTTTAATGATTAAATTGATACAAAAATATCATAGAGACAAAAATAATAAATTAGATCTACTACTTGGGCAAAAATAACCCTAAAACAAACATATATAATAAAATATATCTAAAGGCAATGCAATCCATTAATAGTAAACATAATAAACATTAAACATAATAAACACAAATGATAAAAAAATGAAACACACAACTTTTTATGTAAAAAACTGCTTTGAAATTAATAGATAAAAATCACGAGATCCGAGGATCTACTCAAATGCTTCACTAATGATAAAAAGGTCTTATTATAAGATCTCATTGCAAAGTATAAAATGAGTATAAACACCAAAATCTAATCTCAACAAACTTAAAAGAAATAGTTGATCGAGTTGCTCATCATTATTCACTCATATTTTCTTAAATTATGAGTTCTAAATTCACAAAGAACATTCTCTTCTCTTTTCCTAAAGTTTTACCTTCATTTTCTTTTTAAGTAGAATTAAGATTAGATTTAGAATGTATATAAAAAAAACTCAAAAGATATTGTTTTTAGAATATTACAAAAATAACATTTTATCTTAAAATTGAAATCTGAAACTACAACACTCGGATTGAAATTTTGATTGAACAAAATCAAGACACATAAAAACCAATTCAATCGAATCATATATAAATTCCGACCGAAGAATTAATCAAAATTACTTAGTGTCAAAGTGGTTTTGGTCTCATTTCTCTCTCTCTCTAAATTTCGTGAAATCAAACTGACGCCACACACATTTTACAAATTAAAATGGTTTTAGGGCAAGGTCATTAGGTGGGCGTTCCCACACTACAATCAACAAATCTCCACTTCACTATGTGGTGGTGTTCCTTGTACTGGTGATTGAGTACAAAAACGTTAAACTTCCCTCTTATACCTTCGTTAACATATTAAAACAATTATCATTAGTGTGGATTTTCTTCAACTCTAATAACTTGGTCTCAAATGGTCATAATGTAGAGGAGTAGCTTGAGGGGAAGTCGGCCAACAACCCTATTCGTCCAAAACTTACCTCCTAAATTTCATTGGAGTGGCCTGAGATAGCTTTTCGGAAGACATGGAGATGTGATTGACTCATACATAGCTAGGAAGAAAGATATGGTCGGGAAACGTTTCGGCTTTGTTAGGTTCTCTAACAAAGAGGAAGGTCAAAGGATAAGGGAGCGGAAGCAGGAAACAACAAAGGAAGGGTATTTGGTAGTGAAGCTTCGAAGAACAAGCTACGAGGAGACTGAAAACTGTGCAGGGTCACGTTGATGAAGAAACACTACGAAAGTTGGAAAAAAGTTTGGTTGGTACGATGGCGACGGTGTGCAATTCAAACCAGGTAGAGGAAAGGCTATGAGCATGAGGGTTTGACGAGATAAAAACAAAGTATCTGGGAGGGCGTGACTTTCTAATAGAAATCGAAGACCCATAGTTATATAGTTTCATGAAAGAACAAAAATGGTCCTATCTCAAGGAGGTCTTTCTGGAAGTTCAAGCTTGGTTAGAGGTGTATCGTTCGACGGAGAGAGTCATCTGGATTCAATTGATAAGAGTCCCACTTCATTGTTAGAATCATCAGACTTTCAAAAAAGTAACAGAAACATGGGGTGATTTCTTAGCACTGGGGGAGAATGTTATTCAATCTAGAGATGGAGAAAAAGTTACGATCCTTTTAGCAACAAATCAGTTGGAAAAAAATAAGAAATTATCGAATTGGAGGTAGGAAGAGACCTCTTTCTGGTTCAAGTTCAAGAATTGAAAACAAGTATCAGTGTCCCCAATTTTCAAAATCAAAAGGAGAATAAGTCTAAAAAAGTAGAGGATTTGTTTTGTCACAAGAATAGTACCTCATCACCCTTGTCGGACTCCAACTGGAGCAAATGATCGACGTCCCAAGTAGAATCCAAAAGTCCCTTAGACGAAGGTGAATTTGTTCTACGTTGCATGGGGAATCTACTTAGTGGCGACTCATTGTCGGCTGGAATTGATGAGGAGAGACAAATTGGTGATATAGCAATCACGGGGCTCAAAAGTAATGATGGGATACCTATGCGTTTTTCCAAGCAGTATGTGACTTTTGAAGAGCCTGATACTGATCAGAACATGGGTCAAATTGTAACACCCCCAACCCGTACCCGACTCGGATACGAATTCGAGGTGGTACATTGAATTTTCAAAACATTTACTTTTACAAAACAACTAAAATTCTAATTTGTATTGAAAACAAAACTAATTTACATTAATTAAAATAATACAATTTTACAAAACCGATCAGAGCAAATCTTGTTCAAATCTTTATTTACATGCCAACTACATCATTACAGTAAAATACATACAATTTAATATTCTTTTCTAATCTGATCTTCGGAAAGGAGAAGTTGACATGTCTTAACCCTCTTTACTCCTTAAACTTTTCAAAACCTACTTGTGAAACATTCACACGCTAAGTCGATGACTTAGTGAGGCATATAACATATAAAGAAAACTCTAGATACTTAATAATGCATGAACACTTCATACTATGATATCACACAAAACCATGGAATAATCATATAATCAAATGTATAAATACTCATATCTCGTCATTATCATCATTAATCTCATTTCATATCATCATATCATACAAAATCATGTACTATTTCATATAGAAAATACATACCTACATATATCTCATCAATATAATCATTCACCTTCTTATAATTATCAATATTATTATCCTTGATCCATCTTATAATCTAATCTTGTACTTAACATTTATACACATCATATCCTACATTTCACACAGTAAAACACATAATATCACACAAGGCTTCTTATGTTATATCTTTTATTTACCCATGGTACACTTGTGAGAACTAAATATATATGAGTATATTGAGGTTGTGCACATATGCTGTCACGACAGCTCCTATAAAATCCCACTAAGGTTACATAAAATTTGTCTCGAATGACCATATATTTGTCCCGAATGACCACATAGAACTCTCGACTCTTGGCATACCAAATATACCACTAGCTCTCATATCACATAACATGGGCATTATCATTTATTCTTATCTCATATTCACATAGTCACACAAATCATCACATAACTTATATCATTTCACATATAGTCACATGGGTCATATCTCATAGCATATATAACATGGTTCATGTAACATTTTCATGTGGTCACTTAGATCATTGTCTTATAACACATATCACATAACATATAATGCTAGAAAGATGTATTAACACATACATGTAATCACATAACTTATATCATATAACTTATTCTTTATTATCTTATGATCACCTTTCAACCCATATAATTTAAGCACGTACTTTTATACATATTTTAATATAATCCGTATATCAATACAATATAACTTATCTTACAGATTTCTATAATCAATTATATCATATAAAGTTTATACTAGTTTCATATATTCACTTAGTTCAGCTTCACATATTTTGTTACCTAAACATGTATTCTCATATGGTTTCCTATATAATTACCATACAACTAATATTACATGTTAGTATTGTCTACTTATACCAGTATTTCTTAACATATATCTGATTCTCATTTTATTATCATACATATCAATGCTACTTAACTTATCTTAGTCTTCATTTAATCACATAAGTCCATTATATCATTTCACATAGATCTAATTCATATAACTTATACCTTGTTATCATATATTAACCTAAATCATTATCATACAATATAATATATGTAATATAATTTCCTTAAACTTAGAACATTTCATAGGGTTCATATTCACATATTTACTTAAGTCGATAAAACGTAGCTATGTAATTCCTATTACAAGGTTTATATATTATTTTTATATATTCTCATAGACATATAGACACATAGATCCTCATTAACTAACTTATATTACATGTCCATATAATCATTGATATTTATACCACATAGCTTATACCACTTCCTCTTGTTATTACTTATGTCATTGTTATTTACATATTTCATGATCACGTAACTTATATCACAGAGACACTTCATTACATAAATCATATCACATAGCAAAGAACATAATAATACATATTCGCATAATCCAACTACCAACTATACTTATTTTCATGCATTCATAAAAATCAATACATGAAAATAGACTCGTCGCAAGTCTAATTTTCATATAATCATATACTATAATCATATACACTCAACTAAGCCTCAATATTCAATACAAACACTTATGACTCTTGTACATTCTTGTAGCTTCGAATCGTCTTGAACTTGTCTTCGATCGATATCTACAGGAATATACGACTTATATGAATATCGAAGTTTGAATTGCTTATAACCAATCAATATAACTTAAGCTGAAAGAACCACTTAATTTGACATTTCAAACTTAATAGTATCGATACTCATACTATAGTACTGATACTACTCTCTTATGGTATTGATACCCCATAGGTACCGATACCATTTCAACATTTTGTAATTATAACTTGATAATGGTATCGATACTAGATACTTGGTATTGATACTGTTGAGTTAATCGATTGACAAATATGGCCAAGAGGGGGGTAATTGGCAATTAAAATTTTGGTGGAAGCTTTTGCAGAAAATTGAAAGAAATTTGCACAGCGATTTAGAGTGGTTCGACTTTCTCAACCAAAGTCTACGTCCACTACTTTAGCTATCCACACTAAGGATTTTCCACAAATTCACTAATTTGTCTTTCTTTTGAGGACAAAGAGTAACCTTACAAACCCTCAAGAATTATACCCCAAATTCTTGAGAACACTCTCTCCCAAAGAGAACAATACAATTTTGCAAACTTACAAGGAAATCCTCACAAGGTAGATTGTTTGCACAATTCTAGAACAAAGAAAAGAACACTCAAAAATGAATAAAATTGAGCACAATAAGTGTTCTTGAAAGAAAAATGAATATTGAATGAAAAATAGGCTTGAAATGCTCAAACTTGAGGTTTGATGCTTTCTATTTGATTCTCTCTTGATTCTAGTTGCTTGATGTTTCTAGTTATTGATCAATGGCTTCTAAGCTTGCTTAAATACACCTTGAATCACTTTTGAACATTGGGGATGATTAGTGGAGTCAATATAGCCATTTAAGTGTGAAAATAATTAATTAAAAACAATTTGGAGCGTCAGTGCATCGATGCATACCCATGATGCATCGGTGTAAAATTCAAATATTTTGACCGTTGGACCCTTAGTGCATCGATGCATCAAGTGCATTCGATGTTTCAAAATAGCCAAAATGCATCGATGCATGACTGGTGCATCGATGCATCAAATGCATTCGATGTTTTCATAAAATCCTTAGTGCATTGGTGCATGGTATGTGCATCGATGCATGAAATGCATTCGATGTTCAATTTAATTCATGGTACATCGATGCATGGATTGGTGCATCGGTGCATCACTCTGAAAAATGGATTTTAGGTTTGATTTTTGGTTCAAAATACTTTGTTAAAATTGTTTCAAAAATATATTAAGTATAAAACACAATTTTACACATTTAGTAAGGTGAAATTGATCTTAAAAGACTTGGAGTAATAATTTGATATTCGATTAATTAAATCAAATATATTTAGAAAATCATTTGTAAAATCTTAAAATTTATTTAAACTAATTTGTTATATCGAAATACAAAAATGTTTTCAACAATCTCCCCCTTTTTGATATAACAAAACATTTGTGTTATTTTAAGATTTTCTAAAAATTTGAAATCAATTTCAATTTAGAAAAATTACTCCCCCTTACTATAACACTTCTCCCTTTTAAAACATTTTAACACTTAAAATTTCTCCCCCTTTTTGTTAAATCAAAAAGACTTAAAATCGATTTGAACAAGGTTTTGAAAAAACATAGCCAATTGATTAAATATATATATATATATATATATAGCTTAAGCTGCTAAGATCACAATCAAAAGAGAGTTAGCCATTAGTTTCATAATCAATATTCATAATAAATATGTGAAATGGTAAATTGGTCATATTGCAACTAAAATATAAATGATGCATATGTTGTAATAAACCAAAATATATATAAAATATCAAACAGTCATCCAACGATCAAAAACATTTAATCCAAAATGTTTTAACAATTCAAGTTCAACCCAAAAACAATGAAAGATAAGTCTATTCATCCATTGAAGGATCGGGAGGAGGAGGAGGGTAACGAGGTCTCATCAAATGAGAGTGCATCCAAACGATCATTCATATCTTGTTGTCGGGCTCCCAAAGTAGAGAGCTGGGACTCAATGAATGTGAAGCGTGAATCCATAGTCACATACCGTAAATCAAATGTCTCCAAAAAAGAACGAAAATACGGAGGCATTTGTTCTTCTTCTGGAGTTGGTTCCGGTGCAGGCTCGTCATCAGGTACGTGATCATCGATGTCTTGCATAAGTTGTTGAAATTTAGGATCATCGTCATCAGCCGGAGGAGGAGAAGCATGAGAGGAGCTAGGAGCAGCTCGTGAGAAAATAGCTCCCGGAGTTTGCTTTCCGGGTCTAAAAACCCATTGACCGATAACCTCGTCTTGTTTCCAATCCGCTTTCTTCAAGGATGTGAGATTGATTTGATTTTGAAGTGGGATAGGATTGTCAAGAGAAACGTCTAGACCAAGTTTGATAAAGAGGTTACTAAGAAGACATCCATAAATCAATGTTTCAACATGTTTTGAAGGAACAATGTTTATGATGTCCACTAGTTGTCTGAATATAATTGTTTTGTAACACCCCCAACCCGTATCCGACCCGAATATGAGTCAGAGGTGTCACCTTGACTTTTCAAACTTTGACACTTATTGAAAAACAAGGAAATTTAAAAACTTTCATTCAAAATAAAGACTTTTAATTTACAAAAATTGACCATACTACACAAAATCGATCAGAGCATTTATAACTCACAAATTGTTTACATGCCAACACACTAATTACAACAAAATACCTACATTGCAAGTTACTCCTGATCTGATCCTTCCTGTAAAGTATATTGTCCACTAAGCTCTTAATTCTTATCTTCCTGCTTCTTGGCACCTACGTGTAAATCACTTACACGCTAAGTCACAGACTTAGTGAGGCAATAAATGAACATGTAACAATAAATTCATGAATATGCACCCTTACCTTTTTTTCATGATATTTCAATGTACATATATATTATATGATAACATATGTAAACATGATATGTACATATGAACTTTACTTCTTATACACTTTTCCATTCCATTTATCTTTAAATTGCCCATATACATTATTGAGAACAGAGGTACTTGAGTAAATTGAGGTTGTTCACTAATGATGTCACCACAGCTCAATAAATTCCCTCATGGGGCACCGAACATTCGTTCAGTATTTGTCCCGAAGGACCACTTTGCCCTGAATGACCACTAATTATTCCGAAGAACCACTATGTCCCGAAGGACCACTGTATATCCCTCGACTCTTGGCATGCCAATTATACCCACATTTCTCATATTAAAGGACATGGGCTTAATTAAAATTCTCATTATCATATCACTACTATCACTTCTCATATAGCACATAATTTATTTCATATACACATGATTCTTTTCAATATTCACATACCTGTATCATATTACCCTTGCAATGGCATTTGTTCACTTAATATCATATTAAAGCATAATAAATTGTGCACAAAATCACTATAACAATAATGCATGTATGCATATACATGAATATGGAATTATGAATTCAACTATCAGAGATAGACTTCTCACAAGTCTTATCTCCATACACTTAAACCATAAGATGCACTCATCTTAGCCTTGCTCGTTTTTACTCGATATTAATCCTTTGATTGTTCCGGAACAGACTTACGTTCTATATCTACACAGTAATAATTTAATACATATCAGTATACTAATTAATATATGCTAAATTGTCACTTCTTATTCTAAAAGAAAGGATAACTTTATCTTTAATGAGGGTATGCATCGATGCACTCTACAGTGTATCAATGTATTCCTTAACGGGTGCATCGATGCACTACTTAAACATCGGTGCACGAATCACATTCGATGTTTTTATTCAATGGGGTGCATCGATGCACTCCTTATGCATCGATGCACTAATGGCATTCGATGTTTTTATTTTATTAGAGTGCATCAATGCATATTGAATGTGCATCGATGCACATAGCCCAGAATTGTTATTTTAATCACAAAATTCATCACTTTTTCTCCTCAATTCTTCTTATTTCAATTCCTTAAATGTTTCTAACTTGCATACATATACTTACACTCATTACTACTCAATAATCACTTCTTTAAACTTAAAATCCAAACTTCCACATAGAATTCAAGAATTTCACCTCGATTCAAACATGTTCAAAATCTAATTTCAACACTTCATATCCTTTAATTAGATAGATGACAAGTCAAATTCAACTTCTTATTCCAATTATGAACTCTATTTCGAAACTTCATTCACAAACTCCAAATCTTTAAATCCTCATACACTCTTCATTTTGTTGTTTTGAAGCAAATTAAGCTTTCCTTAATCTTATTTATCACCTAATAGTCAAAACCCAACTTAAATTTCAGCACATAATCAGCTTAAAAGAAATCTCACCTTTGCTTAGCTTCACACATGAAGAAGAAGAAGAGAAAGGAAGAGAACTCTGGAAGCTTATGTTTTTTCTTCCTTCTTCCACGTGTAACTAATATAAATATAAGAAATCTTAATTATTTTCCCTTACAAATGACCATTCTATCCTTCAATTTCATTTTTCCTTTCAATTCAACGCTATACCAAATTCAACACTATTCAACCATTCTATTTTAATCACCACATTCTGAAGTTTTATAATTTAGTCACTAACCCAGTATTGAGGTTGTTACAAATCTCCCCTTAAGAAAATTTGTCCTCAAATTTTCATTGCGCAAAGAGATGGGGGTACTGATTCTTCACGTCTTCTTCACGCTCCCATGTTGCTTCCTCTACCTTATGATTCTTCCACAAGACTTTAACCAATGGAATAGTCTTGTTCCTCAATTGCTTCACTTCGTATGCTAAGATTTTAACCGGTTCTTCTTCATAAGTCAAATCCGGTTGAACCTCAACTTCTTCTGGGGTGACGATGTGGGAGGGATCGGATCGATATTTATGAAGCATTGAGACATGGAATACATCATGAATCTTTCTCATTTCTGATGGTAATTCCAACTGATATGCTACTAATCCCACTCTTTTCACGATCTCATATAGACCAATAAATCTGGGACTCAGCTTTCCTTTACGTCCAAACCTCAAAATTTTCTTCCAATGAGATACTTTTAAAAATACCTTGTCTCCAACTTGATACTCTATTTCCTTTTTCTTTAAGTCTGCATATGATTTATGTCTATCAGCTGCTTTAAGATTATTCTGAATAACCTGAACTTTTCCTTTCACTTCTTGAATCAATTCTGGACCGAGGACTTCTCTATCTTTAAGCTCATACTAATTTAGGGGCGTACGACATCTTTTCCATATAGAGCTTCATAGGGAGCCATTTTAATGCTTTATTGATAACTATTATTGTAAGCGAACTCAGCAAGAGGCAAATACTTTTCCCATGATCCTTTGAACTCGATAACACAAGCTCTTAACATATCCTCTAAAATTTAGATTGTTCTCTCGGATTGCCCATCGGTTTGTGGATGAAACGTTGTACTAAAGTTTAACCGAGTTCCCAACATTTTATGCAATGATTTCCAAAATCGTGAAGTAAATCTAGGATCTCGATCCGAAACAATAGAAACAGGCACTCCATGTAAACGTATAATCTCCCTGATGTATAACTCAGCATACTTATCCATGGAAAAGTCGACTCATACAAGAATAAAATGAGCAGACTTAGTCAATCTATCTACAATTACCCAAATGGAATCTCTTTTATTCGGGGTCAAAGGTAACCCCGCTAAAAAATCCATTGTTACATTCTCCCATTTCCACTGAGGAATAGACATAGGTTGCAACAGTCCAGACGGAACCTGATGTTCAACTTTGACTTGCTGACACGTCAAACATTTAGATATGAATTTTGTAATGTCTCTTTTCATTCCAGGCCACCAATATCGACTTTTAAGGTCCATATACATCTTGTTTCCTCCCGGATGCATAGTCAATGGACTACAATGAGCTTCCGTTAACAAATCTTTATTTAACTCATCATGATCCGGAATCACCAACCTCCCTTGATAATACAGACTCCCATCCGACTTAATCTCAAAATCTTTTACTTTCTCTTCTTTCACTTGTTGCAGCTTTTTCAAACACATTTCATCTCTAGCTTGCAATTCTTTAATTCGATCCAGCACGATGGCTTGAGAGTCATTTCTGTACAAATTGCACCGTCTTCACTAATTGATAATATGGCATTAAGAGTTCGCAAAACTGCAAACGTCTTTCGGCTTAAAGCATCAGCTACTACATTTGATTACCCATATGGAAATCAATCACTACATCGTAATCCTTTAAGAATTCCACCCATCTTCTTTGTCTTAAATTCAACTCCTTCTGAGTCATCAAATACTTTAAACTCTTATGGTTTGTGTACAAATAACATCGTTCACCATATAAGTAGTGACGTCATATCTTAAGAGCGAACACTATTGCCGCCATCTCCAGATCATGTGTTGGATAATTCTTCTCATTTGATTTTAATTGCCTCGAAGCATAGGCCACCACTTTAACTTCCTGCATTAACACACATCCCAAACCGTTATGAGACGCATCACTGTACACTATAAAGTTCTTACCAGATTCGGGTTGCACCAAAATTGGAGCTTCTGTCAAAATCTTCTTTAACTTTTCAAAACTCTCTTGACATTCCGGAGTCCAAGCAAATTTTACATCTTTCCTCAATAACTTAGTTAGAGGTAATGCTATTAAAGAAAAGTTTTTAACGAATCTTCGGTAATAACCAGCTAACCCCAGAAAACTCCGGACTTCTGACACATTCTTTGGAATTTCCCACTCTAAAATAGCTTTAATCTTTTGAGGATCCACTCGAATTCCTTCGGCAAAAATCACATGTCCAAGGAACGTCACTTCTTTCAACCAGAATTCATATTCGGAAAGTTTGGCATAAAGCTTATTTTCTCTCAAAGTCTGTAGAATTGTCTTCAAATGTAAAATATGCTCTTCTTCCGTCTTTGAAACATCTTTATCTTGAATCTTCAATTGATGATACCCAGAACGTAAATCAATCTTCCAAAATACTGAAGCTCCCTTTAACTGGTCAAATAAATCCTCAATTTGGGGAAGTGGATACTTGTTCTTGATGGTCACTTTATTGAGTTTCCTATAATCAATGCAAAGACGCATGGATCCATCCTTCTTTTTGACAAACAAAACTGGAGCTCCCCATGGTGAAACACTCGGTCTAATAAATCCTTTGTCCAATAATTCTTGCAATTGGATCTTTAATTCTTGTAACTCTTTCGGAGCCATTCTGTAGGGTACCATGGCGATAGGTGCAGTTCCTGGCATTACTTCAATCTGAAATTTTACTTCTCTATCTGGAGGCAAACCCAGTAATTCTGCAGGAAAAACGTCAGAAAATTCTCTGACTATAGGGATTTCTTCAATCCCCTTCTCTTTAGCTCTCACATCCAGTACACTTGCAATAAACCCTTGACATCCCTGTAGCAATAACTTTTTTGCCGACATCACTGAAATTACATTAGTCAATGGGTTCCATCCTTCACTAAATACTATAACTTCTACCCCTTCTGGACTTCTCAACATTACTCTTTTCATCCTACAGTCAACATTAGCATAATAACGATATAACTAGTCCATTCCCAATATCACCTTGAATTCATCAAAAGGTAGTTCCATCAGATTAGCAGGGAATTCAATTCCCTGAATCCGTATGGGACACCCTCAACATACCATATTGACTCGAGCACTGTGTCCGAACGGATTGGTCACTATTACCTCACTGCTAGTAACTTCTAAAGAAATATTCAATTCTTGCACCAACTTATTGCAAATGTAAGAATAAGTAGACCCCGAATCAATCAATACAAACACATTCTTGTCATACAATTGGAAGGTACCTGCTATGATCTCTGGGTCATCTCTATCCTCGCTAGTCGTGAGATTATACACCTGAGCGGTGGAGCGTATCTCTTGTGGAGCTGATGAATTGGATTGACTTCTTCCTCTGCTTCTACCTCTTCCTCTCTGGGGAGCCGAGGCAAACCTCTCTGGCTGAGCGGAATCACCGGCTAACATGGGACAATCCCGAACAAAATGTCCAGTGTCTCCACACTTAAAGCAGGCTCCAGAGATCAATCTATAAGTTCCCGAGTGATTCCTTCCACAATGTGGACATGGCTTAGCTTGATTCTAATTAGATCTCCCAGCACTTGATCCTACCGACTGAATTTGTCGACCCCTCATCTGATTAGATCCTCTAGCGGAGGATGTCATCGACTCTGTTCTAGCTTGGGGTCTAACACCATCATCTCTACCTCTCTTGGATGGTGCAGAACTCGATGATGCACCCGATCTCTTAGACGTCTTAGCTCGTGAATCTCCAAATCTCTCGTTTTGAGCTCTTTCCAGAGCTTTAGCACGGTTCACCACTTCTTGAAATGACGATAGATTCAACACAATTAACATTTCTTTTATTCTTGGACGCAAACCTTCTTCAAACCAATCGCAAGCATCATTTTCCATAGGAATAAGCTTTGCAGCAAAGTGGCTCAGTCTATTGAATTCGCACTCGTACTCATACACTGTACGACTCCATTGTTTCAAACTCATAAACTCTTGTTTCATCTGCCGCATGAACTGATCTCCGATGTACTTATTCTTAAATTCTTCTAAAAAGAAAGACCAAGTTACTTGATCACCAGACATCCTCAAGGTAACATTGGTCCACCAAATTCTCGCTTGCCCTCGGAGCAAGGAGACTACTTCATCCAATTTTTCAGCTTCAGAACAGTGAAGTCCTTCAAGCATAATCTTTACATCATTAAGCCAAAGGTCCGCAATAACAGGACCTTCTTCGGCTTCACCTCTAAACTCTGGGGCTCCTAAACTCTTCAACTCCTTCGCAATATTCATTATGGGAGTGGAAGTAACAGAAGGTTGAAAATGCGCTAATACCACGTCCAGTGTTCTAAAAAACACATCTTGTTCACCTCTAGGCACTCCAGATGGTGCCTTCTCTTCACTCTGCCTGGCCAGGGCAGGTGAATTGCTGCTTTCAGTAGGCCTATCATCTCCCGCTTCACTCTTAGAGCTACTATGTTCGGACATCTATAATAATATAATCATATCATTCTATTAGCAAAATAGCATACTTATTGTTATATCAAATCAGAAGTTCTCAATATTTTATTGGTATGTACACATTATAAGACACTCTAGACACCGGTTCATGCCGAGAATCGACTAAACCGTAGATCTGATACCATTGAATGTAACACCCCCAACCCGTATCCGACCCAAATACGAGTCTGAGGTGTCACATTGACTTTTCAAACTTTGACACTTATTGAAAAACAAGGAAATTTAAAAACTTTAATTCAAAATAAAGACTGTTAATTTACAAAAATTGACCATACTACACAAAATCGATCAGAGCATTTATAACTCACAAATTGTTTACATGCCAACACACTAATTACAACAAAATACCTATATGGCAAGTTACTCCTGATCTTCCTGCTTCTTGGAACCTATGTGTAAATCACTTACACGCTAAGTCACAGACTTAGTGAGGCAATAAATGAAGATATAACAATAAATTCATGAATATGCACCCTTACCTTTTTATCATGATATTTCAATGTACATATATATTATATGATAACATATGTAAACATGATATGCACATATGAACTTTACTTCTTATACACTTTTCCATTCCATTTATCTTTAAATTGCCCATGTACATTATTGAGAATAGAGGTACTTGAGTAAATTGAAGTTGTGCACTAATGTTGTCACCACAACTCAATAAATTCCCTCATGGGGCACGGAACATTCGTTCAGTATTTGTCCCGAAGGATCACTATGTCCTGAAGGACCACTGATTGTTCCGAAGAACCACTATATCCCGAAAGACCACTGTATATCCCTCGAATCTTGGCATGCCAATTATACCCACATTTCTCATATTAAAGGACATGGGCTTAATTAAAATTCTCATTATCATATCACTGCTATCACTTATCATATAGCACATAATTTATTTCATATGCACATGATTCTTTTCAATATTCACCTACCTGTATCATATTACCCCTGCAATGGTATTTGTTCACTTAATATCATATTAAAGCATAATAAATTATGCACAAAATCACTATAACAATAATGCATGTATGCATATACATGAATATGGAATTATGAATTCAACTATCAGAGATAGACTTCTCACAAGTCTTGTCTCCATACACTTAAACCATAAGATGCACTCACCTTAGCCTTGCTCGTTTTTACTCGATATTAATCCTTTGATTGTTCCGGAACAGACTTACGTTCTATATCTACATAGTAATACATTAATACATATCAGTATACTAATTAATATATGCTAAACTATCACTTCTTATTCTAAAAGAAAGAATAACTTTATCTTTAATGAGGGTATACATCGATGCACTCTACAGTGTATCAATGTATTCCTTAACGGGTGCATCGATGCACTACTTAAACATCGGTGCACGAATCACATTCGATGTTTTTATTCAATGGGGTGCATCGATGCACTCCTTATGCATCGATGCACTAATGGCATTCGATGATTTTATTTTATTAGAGTGCATCGATGCATATTGAATGTGCATCGATGCACATAGCCCAGAATTGTTATTTTAATCACAAAATTCATCATTTTTTCTCCCAATTCTTCTTATTTCAATTCCTTAAATGTTTCTAACTTGCATACATATACTTACACTCATTACTACTCAATAATCACTTCTTTAAACTTAAAATCCAAACTTCCACATAGAATTCAAGAATTTCACCTCAATTCCAACATGTTCAAAATCTAATTTCAACACGTCATATCCTTTAATTAGATAGATGACAAGTCAAATTCAACTTCTTATTCCAATTATGAACTCTATTTTGAAACTTCATTCATAAACTCCAAATCTTTAAATCCTCCTACACTCTTCATTTTATTGTTTTGAAGCAAATTAAGCTTTCCTTAATCTTACTTATCACCTAATAGTCAAAACCCAACTTAAATTTCAGCACATAATCAGCTTAAAAGAAATCTCACCTTTGCTTAGCTTCACACGTGAAGAACAATAAGAGAAAGGAAGAGAACTCTGGAAGCTTATGTTTTTTCTTCCTTCTTCTACGTGTAACTAATATAAATATAAGAAATCTTAATTATTTTCCCTTACAAATGACCGTTCTATCCTTCAATTTCATTTTTCCTTGCAATTCAACCCTATACCAAATTCAACACTATTCAACCATTCTATTTTAATCACCACATTCTGAAGTTTTATAATTTAGTCACTAACCCGGTATTGAGGCTGTTACATGTTTTGCACGATTTAATGATTGAAGCAGGTTTGCAAGTTGAAAAGCTTGAAGATTCTGACGAAAAATCGTTGATTTTGAGCAAGAATGGAGATATTAGAGTGAGAGGGACAAACGGCTTAGAGAGAATAGATTTTAGGTTTTGAGAAAATGAAGAAAATGAGGCATTTTAACCCAAAACTCGACGGATGCATCGATGCATGACCATGTGCATCGATGCACATTCAAGGCGTGCATCGGTGTATCAACATGATGAATCGATGCACATTCAAAGGGATGCATCGATGCACTGATAAGTGTATTGATGCACTAAGCACAGAAATGACAAAAATCTATTTTAAAATACTCAAAATGCTAAATTAATTGGCTCTAGTGGTATTGGTAACTCATATATTGAAAATTAATCATGTTCAATCAATCAAATTAATCCTTAAACAACTTTTGAACATAAAATTAATTTTCATCAAGAATCACAAACTCCCCCAAACTAATAGCAGTGAATGCAATCAAAAATTAAGCATTTTTCATTTAGTCTTAAAAGTGCTACAATTATTTTAAACACTAAGTGAAGATAGGTTGGTCAAACCTAATTCTCTCCTAAGTGTCCAAAATCTTTCCTTGTCTAAAGGTTTTGTAAAGATATCCGCTAATTGGTGCAAAGTATCAACAAATTCTAGAACTACATCTTCCTTAGTGACATGGTCTCTAATGAAGTGATGTCTTATTTCAATGTGCTTAGTTCTAGAGTGTTGGATGGGATTTTTAGTGAGACAAATAGCACTAGTATTGTCACACTTGATAGGAATGATGCCTACTTCAATTCCATAATCAAAAAGTTGTTGTTTTATCCATAAAACTTGTGCACAACAACTACCAACTGAAATGTATTCAGCTTCAGTGGTAGATAATGCAACACAAATTTGTTTCTTTGATAACCAAGAAATCAGCATATTTCCAATGAATTGGCAAGTACCGGAGGTGCTTTTCCTATCTAATTTGCGTCCTCCATAATCCGCATCAGAAAAAGCATGCAAGCTAAAGCTAGAGTCTCTAGGATACCAAAGTCCTAAACTAGGAGATTCCTTAAGGTATCTAAAGATTCTCTTAACAACTAGTAAATGTGATTCCTTAGGGCATGATTGAAATCTAGCACATAAGCAAACACTAAACATAATGTCCGGTCTACTTGCAGTTAGATAAAGTAGAGATCCAATCATTGACCTATATAATTTAACATCTACACATTTACCTCCTTCATCCAAGTCAAGCTTTGTAGAAGAGCTCATTGGAGTGTCATGAGGTTTCCCATTTTCCAGTCCAAACTTCTTGAGCATATCTTTGACGTACTTAGCTTGATTGATGAAGATTTCATCTTTTCTTTGCTTGATTTGGAGTCCCAAGAAAAATGAGAGCTCCCCCATCATGCTCATTTCGAATTCGCTTAGATTTAGCTTAGAAAATTCTTGGCAAATAACATCATTAGTAGAACCAAATATTATATCATTAATATAAATTTGAACTACTAATAAATCTTTACCTTTATGCTTTAAAAATAATGTAGTGCCAACCTTCCCTTTATAAAACCATTTAAAAATGCACTTTTAACATCCATTTGATATAATTTAAATTCATGAAAACATGCAAATGCTAATAACATTTTAATTACTTCCATCCTAGCTACGGGAGCGTATGTTTCATCATGGTCTATGCCCTCTTCTTGAGTATACCCTTGAGCAACAAGTCTAGCCTTGTTTCTCACTATATTGCCACTCTCATCAAGCTTATTCCTAAATACCCATCTAGTACTTATAGTAGATTAATTACTAGGCCTTTCAACTAATGTCCATACTTTACTTCTCTCAAATTGATTTAATTCTTCTTGCATAGCCATAATCCAATGTTCATCTTTTAATGCTTCTTTAATATTCTTAGGCTCTATGCATGAAATAAATGCAACATAATTACAAATATTTCTAAGAGAAGATCGAGTTGTTACCCCTTTGGATGGATCACCTATAATCTCACCATCCTTGACATAGTTGTACTCTCTTGGATAAGATACTTCCCTTTCTTCAATGGTTGGATTCTCAAGAGGATCATGAGTTACCTCATCTTTTGTTTCTTCCTTTGATGATGGTTCTTCAATGTCATGTCTAACTTCATTTGTATTTATAATACCTACATCATCATTCACACAAGAATCCTTCCTCGGAAGGGGATTATCATCGAAAACAATATGTATAGACTCTTCTACAACTAAAGTTCTTTTATTAAATACTCGATAAGCTTTAGAATTTAAGGAATAACCCAGAAAAATTCCTTCATCACTTTTAGCATCAAATTTGCCAAGGTTTTCTTTACCGTTATTTAAAACAAAACATTTACATCCAAAAGGATGAAAATAGCTAATGTTAAGCTTTTTATTTTTGAAAATTTCATATGGAGTTTTCTTTAAAATTGGCCTAATCATTACTCAATTTACAACATAACAAGCGGTATTTGTGGCTTCCGCCCAAAAATATTTTGGCAAATTATTTTCACAAAGCATGGTTCTAGCCATTTCTTCTAAAGTTTGATTTTTCCTCTCAACAACTCCATTTTGTTGAGGGGTTCTAGGTGCTGAAAATTTATGGCTAATACCATTAGAATTACAAAACTCATTAAATCCAAGATTTTCAAATTCAGTGCCATGATCACTTCTAACACTAGTGATAGAGTAACCTTTTTCGTTCTGGATTAGTTTTGAAAATGTGATGAAATTTTCTAATGCTTCATCTTTAGTACTTAAGAATAGAACCCAAGTATATCTAGAATAGTCATCTACCAAGACAAAATGCATATTGTTTTCCACCCAAGCTAGTAGTCCTAGTTGGCCCAAAAAGATCTATATGGATCAATTGTAATACTCTACTAGTTGATACGTCATTAATGGATTCAAAAGAAACTCTCTTTTGTTTTCCTTTAGCACAAGCATCACATATTTTATCATTATCAAATTTAAGCTTAGGCAACCCTCGAACTAAATCACCTTGAATTAGCCGTTGCAAAACACTCATACTAACATGTCCTAGTCTCCTATGCCATAACCAACTATCATGTTCATCCTTAGCAACTAGGCACAAATTAGTCATATCAATATAATCTAAATGCACCATGTATATGTTTCCTATTCTATGACCAACAAGCATAATCTGATTAGATGCAATGTCAATGACTTTACAACCATTAATATCAAACATGACATTGAATCCCTTATCACAAAATTGACTAATACTCAATAGATTATGCTTTAATCCATTCACATATAAAACATTCTTAATTTGTATGGAAGAGGTATTACCAATAGTATCAATACCTTCAATGTGACCTTTTGAAGAATCACCAAAAGTCAATTCTCCTCCATTTTTGGCGTTAAACTCACTGAACCGGTTTTTTGTCTCCGGTCATGTGTCTTGAGCATCCACTATCAAGGTACCACGAGTTTGGATTTGTTTCCCGTGCCTTGTAGCAATGCTCCTTTTGTGTAGGATATCCTTATCTTTAGTAGTAATGAGCTCTTTAGGAACCCATACACTTCTAACGATTTTTCTATTAGAGGTTCTTTGGGGACCTCTATGATTGTAGTTTTTAAAACTTTTTCTAACAAAGTTGGATTTTGAATTTTCTCCATTTTCAAAACGTTTTGTTCCAACATTATCAAAAGAAGTTTTAAGATCATCAATTTTCTTTTGATGATCATCATTGACCTTTGAAAGTAAATTTTGCAAATCCAAATTTTTCTTTTCAAACTCTTCTAGTTTGATTTGCAAATCTTTGATTTTACTTTCAAGATCGTTGTTGGTTTTGGATATGAGTTTATTTTTATTTTTCAATTTTGAAACATCATTTTTATATTTTAAAAACAATTTCTCATAATCCGAAGTCAACCCATTATATTCCTCTAATAACTCATCATAGGATAAATCATCAAAATCATATGAGTTAGAGGTTACCTTAGAATCTTCCCCGAATGCCATCAAGCACAAGTTTGCTACTTCTTGTTCCTCTTCATCGGAACCTTCTTCATCGCTCCATGTAGCCACATGAGCCTTGTGCTTATTCTTTTATTGACCCTTTTTCTTCAATAGTGGGCAATCATATTTGACATGCCCCGGCTTTTTGCATTCATAGAAAATAATTGGGCTTCTCTTTTGGTTCATTTTTGAGGCCTTCATTTCGTTTGAATTTTCTTCCTCGGTAAGGTCTCATCATTTTTCTGAACCGTTTGGCAAACAATGCCATTTCCTCGTCATCATCATCTTCATCCGAATCACTCTCATTTATTGTGGATTTGAGAGCAACTCCAATGTTTTTCTTCTTCTCCTTCTCCTTTGGTGTCTCTTCAATCTTATCAAGGTCCACCTCATCTTCAAGCATCATTTCATGAGTGAGGAGTGAACCGATTAGCTCTTCTAGAGTTAAGGACGTTAAATCCTTAGACTCGATGATTACCGTCTTCTTTGATTGCCACGATTTTGGGAGGGAGTATACTAACATCCTCAGAAGCTATTCATTTGAAATGATCTCTCCATATGATTTGAGACCATTGACAATCGTTGAGAATCTATCTGTCATAGCTTTGATATCTTCATTTGGTTTCATCCTGAAATTTTCATAGCTATGCGTTAGAATACTAATTTTAGATTTCTTTACCTCATTGGTACCTTCATGAGTGACTTGAAGTTTGTCCCATATTTCTTTGGCGGTTGTACAAGATGAAACTCTTTCGTATTCATCTGGTCCAAGAGCACAAAATATGATATGGATGGCTTTGGAGTTGAGCTGTAACATTTTTGTCTCTCATTTACTCCATAATCTTGGATGAGTGAGAGGCTTGAAGTATCCTTCTTCTACAACATTCCATGCTCTCATGTCACTTGCTTGAATGAAGTACATCATCCTATTT
The DNA here is from genome assembly GCF_006381635.1 of Hibiscus syriacus. Taxonomy (NCBI): domain Eukaryota; kingdom Viridiplantae; phylum Streptophyta; class Magnoliopsida; order Malvales; family Malvaceae; genus Hibiscus; species Hibiscus syriacus. Next base: position 894,440 of record NW_024063505.1, on the reverse strand, counting down.
TTCCAATAGGCATAATTAGCCCCATTAAAGAAAAGAGGCTTGTTGATGGGAATAGAATCGAGACCGGAGTCGAAGTTTGAAGTAGAGGCCATTGATGACTTTGATTATCGATGTAACTCTTCCCAAATCGACTCAAGAGGTGATTAAACCTTCAAATGAGTTAGGCTCTGATACCAATTGTTGAGTTAATCGATTGATAAATATGGCCAAGAGGGGGGGTGAATTAGCAATTAAAATTTTGGTGGAAGCTTTTGCAGAAAATTGAAAGAAATTTGCACAGCGATTTAGAGTGGTTCGACTTTCTCAACCAAAGTCTACGTCCACTACCTTAGCTATCCACACTAAGGATTTTCCATAAATTCACTAATTTGTCTTCTTTTGAGGACAAAGAGTAACCTTACAAACCCTCAAGAATTATACCCCAAATTCTTGAGAACACTCTCTCCCAAAGAGAACAATACAAATTTGCAAACTTACAAGGAAATCATCATAAGGTAGATTGTTTGCACAATTATAGAACAAAGAAAAGAACACTCAAGAATGAATACAATTGAGCACAATAAGTGTTCTTGAAAGCAAAATGAATATTGAATGAAAAATAGGCTTGAAATGCTCAAACTTGAGGTTTGATTCTCTCTTGATTCTAGTTGCTTGATGTTTCTTGTTATTGATCAATGGCTTCTAAGCTTGCTTAAATACACCTTGAATCACTTCTGAACGTTGGGGATGATTAGTGGAGTCAATATAGTCGTTTAAGTGTGAAAACAATTAATTAAAAACAATTTGGAGCGTCAGTGCATCGATGCATACCCATGGTGCATCGGCGCATCAGTGTAAAATTCAAATATTTTGACCGTTGGACCCTTAGTGCATCGGTGCACTCTTAGTGCATCGATGCATCAAGTGCATTCGATGTTTCAAAATAGCCAGAGTGTATCGATGCATGGCTGGTGCATCGATGCATCAAATGCATTCGATGTTTTCATAAAATCCTCAGTGCATCGGTGCATGGTATGTGCATCGATGCATGAAATGCATTTGATGTTCAATTTAATTCATGGTGCATCGATGCATGGATTGGTGCATCGGTGCATCACTCTGAAAAATTGATTTCAGGCTTGATATTTTGTTCAAAATACTTTGTGAAAATTGTTTCAAAAATATATTAAGTATAAAACATAATTTTACACATTTAGTAAGGTTTGAAATTGATCTTAAAAGACTTGGAGTAATAATTTGATATTCGATTAATTGAATCAAATATATTTAGAAAATCATTTGTAAATCTTAAAATTTATTTAAACTAATTTGTTATATCGAAATACAAAAATGTTTTCAACAGATACACTTAAACCAGTACCAATATCGATCTTTAGGTATCGATATTTCCTAAATATCTCATCGGATTATATAATATGGTATCGATATTGTTCCTTCAGTATCGATACCCTAAGCTTAACTTATACTTCTTTAGCTTTGAAGTATCGGTACTGGATGAACAGTACCAATACCCTATGCCCAGAACTTACTTATTTTACCCGAAAATTTTCCAAAACTTACTTAACTTCCACTTTACTAACTTATTTCAATTCATTAAACTCAAATATACTTAATCAAACTATCTTATATCACTTTAACACATATAGACGTTCAATATCTCATTAAAACACTTGAAACTAAAAATCTTACCAATTTATGAACATGTTCCAAATTCATTTCTAAAACTTTGAATCTCTTATTTCAACTCATGACAAGTCAAATTCAACTTCAAAATCCATTTACTCTTTCTTTTTCAATAATTCACTCAAAAACTTGTTTTACTTAATCTCTCATAACTTGTCCATCTTTTATTTTCTAATTCTCTTTAAGCTTCCTTAAGTTTTCCTAATGCCCCAAGAACCAAAATCAACCTTAAATTGATCGAATTAATCCATATAAAGCATACTCACCTTATGCCAGAAGAACCCACGGTGGACAGGAAGAAAAAAGCTGAAGAAGGCTCTGGATAAGCTTTTCTCCCATTTCTCATGTGTTATATATCACTTAAAGAGAGAAGATAAAAATCTTTCCTTTCAAAAGACCATAATACCCTTCCAATAATCCAACTTTGATATCAAGTCCTAAAATATTTCCAAAATAAATCTTTAAACTTTTCAAGTTATTCTAATTAAACCACAAAATTTTGAATTCCTACAATTTGGTTATTGGCCCTGTTTTGGGGATGTTACACAAATATTGAATTTAGATAATCTTATCATAGTTTTTGATCCGTTGAGTAAGCCTATATTGATTAGTGGACATTCAAAGCCCAGACCTACTTGTAGGGCTCTAGAAGATATACATTTTACAAGCTTCAAGAATAAAGAATGTAATCAAAGTCCAGTTTGGGAGGAAGGCTCTGACGGTGAAACTATGTTGGGCCAGACTAAGGTGTAGCCTAAAACGAAAGAAACTTGGGAGAAAATGGTTGACAACTTGAACAAATGGCCAACTGAAGATAATTCTCATTTTTCTTTAAATGACGTGGTTCTTCATAGTAAATTTCTTCCACCAATAACACGAGGAAAAAGCAAAAAGTACGGGTCACTTGAGGAAATACAAGACAAAGCGTTGACAAACCTATTGAAAAATAGAAAGACTCGGGTAAAAAAGAAGAAGAAAAAGGTTAATCGAGAGGTAGAAACTTCAGAGTTGGAAGGGAGGTCCCTTTCAGACTCAGACCTTAAAGCAAGGCAACTGATTTATATGAGGAACGCCAAGAAAACTGTGAAACTCGATCAAGAGTTGGGGATAGTTTTCAGAGGTTCTAAAGAAGCTCTATTGCATGAGTTAGCATCGTTAGAAGCATCCGATGATGAATCGTTGGCTTTCTAGAATAGTAGAGAGGTGAAGAGGCTCGGAATGATAATTTTATCTTGGAATATCCGATGTATGGGTACGACGTTAAATTTTCAACTTTACACAAGATTATTATAGTCAATAAAGTAGAAGCAATCTTTATTTAAATAAACAAAAATTGTAGAGTTTGAAGAATATGAAATTAGGAATTTGTGGTTTGATGATAATTTTGAGTTTAGATTCTCTTAAGCGAATGGCAGAGCAGGGGATTCCTCATTAAAGGAAAATGAGTAGTGAGCAAGTGCCACCTTGGAATGAGATAGAGGTGTTAAAATGAACAAATGGCAGCAAGTGGTTTTTGGCTGGAGATTTCATTTTAGTCCACAGTCGAATCAAAAGAAAGTGGAAATTTACATGGTATGATACGGGTAATAGGAGGAGTCGACCAAACATGTTGTTTGTGGAGGAAGAGTGGATCCAAGAAAATGCTGATGCTACTTTATGGGGGCTACCAAGATCGATTTGGACCTAATTCTGATAGAAGGTGGACTGGGGCCATAGATTATTAAGGTTTATAAATATTCGGTTAATCCAAGTGAGATGTTTAGAGATAATTAAGGAGGCGCTCGTGGATGTTGGTTCGATTGGACACGTTTTTTGCTGTAAAGCTGTGAAGAGTTAAAGGAGCACTGTAAAAGTGGAACAAAGAGACCTTTAGGATTGTATATAATGAAGTGCAAGTGGAGTCAAGGTTAAATGAGCTTGAAGTGTAAGGAGTTAATGATAGTTTGCATGACTTGGAGCGTGAGGATCTAGCAAAAAGAACGAAAAAGCTTTGGGATTTGTTGAAAAATAGAAGATGATGTAGGGCGCCAAACATCCAGAATGAACTGGTTGTAAAATAGGGATGGGAACTCGGCTTTCTTTCGTAGAGCAATCAAACTTCAAAGCAAAAAAAATGAGGAATGTTGTTGTGTTAATATTGTATGATGTTTTATAATAATGTTCAAGTGGGCTGGTCAGTAGCAAGGTTGGAGAGTTCTACAGAGTTGATCCATCACTCAGGATGTTGTTTGTTTTTTGTTCTGTAACATAGCGATGTTTGCTTTTATTTAGACTAGTTCGGGTGATTTCTTGTTTTGTGATTTTTGGATGTTGCTCGATTATTTCATTGTCATCAGATAGTTTCTCCTCACACATGGTTGCTTTTAGTACGTTATTTTTTGTGCTTTCTTAGTCTTGATCTATGTTCGGATATACTGTGAAATTAGCTATTGGGATTGTTGTGGAGGGGTCAGTGCCCGCTTTGATGTTTTCGTTTTGTAAGCGTCAGTGAACTTGTACTTTGTACCTTGTCAATAGTACTCTTTTCCTCCAACTAAGTTTATGGAAGTTTTTAACGAGACTCTTAATGTAGGTTTGTTTAATTAATAAAATTCATTTTGCCGAGAAAAAAAAACTTGGTCTCAAAAACTTTTCATATCCAATTATATATATACCATACATTAATATGTTTAAATTGAACATGAAAAGTTGAATTCTTATAAAGATGAATAACACTTTAATTATTATAAAACAAGAAATATCTCTCCCGATTAAAGTTAAGATTATTTTTTTTAATATACTTGTCATGCATTAGCTATAATTTCTTGGTATTTTTAGAACATGTCAACCTTCTCTCAAGAATTAGCTTTGCATGGTCTATGTCCATCATTATAAAAGACTTACTCAACTGTTGCTTTTACTTTTCAGTTTTAAAAGTATTACGACCAATAATAAGCAAATCATCTGTAGAAAAAGAATAATAAAATCATCAATAGGGAGTATGATCAAAAATATTTTTTTTGTAACCATCTTTCCTCGTAAAAGATTCAAACTTCTTATGTCATTTCTCGTTAAAACTTGCTTCAAACTATACAAACTCTTCTTCAACTTGCACCATAACACCCCAAATTCGGCTTGATCAAAAATTGGGTTGGAGGTGTCAAATATGAAGATGAAACTTAACCTATCTAGAAGCCAAACAATTCAGATTTTTGCGAAGAAGCAAGGGAGTACATAAACTTCGTTCATTGTATCTAAACTCTTATGACTATTGGAATATAAGTATCGAAACCTTTTCACCAAGTAACGAAACTTGGTACTAGGTATTGAAACCTCCATAAAATAAAGATGTGGTTCGACGACATTTTATGATTCTCTTTTGAACTTACGGACACCAATGTATCATATTTATTTAACCGGATACAAATTTATAAGATGAAAATTTCAAAACTGTGATGAAAACTTGCCTTTTCATAAAAAATAGTAAAGAAGGGGTCGTAAATACTAAAACTGACCAACTTAATCACCCCAAAGAGTGAATTCTTCGTAATCATCGGCATCATCGTGGGGATAGTACCCATTTTGCATAGACGGTGGAGTTATCATCAACCCTTCCGCCATACTTTCAAGTATCCCCGACATGTTAAACACCTCTTCTTCATCTATAAACAATGTCTTTGAACTTGCCTCAGCAGCCTCCATGGCGGCGATCTGAATATCCCTCACCGAAGATGACCTAGCACGTGGCAATGTATAAGCAGACTCGGGAAAGTTTAAAGAAGCCGAGTCTCCTTTGAGTGCCAAAGCGGCTGCATCGTAGGCCTTAGCCGCCATTTCTGGGCTCGAGAATGTCCCCAGCCATATTCGAGATTTCTTGTTTGGCTCTCTAACCTCACACACCCACTTTCTTTTTCTTCTTCTTACACCTTTGAATATCGGATGTCGAGTCTCATTATATATCTTCCTTCCAGCTTTTCGTTTATGGGATTGTGCTTCAACTTGTCCTAAAGAAGAAGATGAAATTTCCAGGGTTTCTGAACTTAAAACTTGTTGCTTATCTTCCCTTTGTTCCATTGTTTTTGACTCTTCTAAGAAGCTAGTGATTTGAGTTTTATAAGAGAAGAATAAGAAGTGGAAAAGGAATCAAAATTTGCGTGGGAGAAATTAGTAAGAATGGTTCAATGGGAGGATGAAAATGGAATTTGTGTTTCTACATGTAGGTTTCTTGTTATTTGTGCTTTATCACGTCTATTTGCAGAAACATAAATATGATCCACGTGGGGGAAATACTTGCTCTTTTTTCTTTTTGGTCTCCTTAAAAGTTAAAAAAAAAATTCAATTGATGTGACTGAATACATTTGACTTTTGGTTCTTTTTCTTACTCTGACCTAGTAGAAATGTTTACGTTCAACAATCTTAATATACGATTAAAAAGATATTATCAATTTAGTTATTATTTAAACAATAAAATCGGTAAAAAATATCAGAAATATTATTATTTCTATCGGTTTTATTATTATTAGGCGTTTTGCCGGATTTGATAAAGTGCTATCGGTTTGTTATTTTTTCTATCGGTTTGTACCGGTAAAAATTGGGTAAAAAATTGGGTAGTTTTTAGGTAAGATCGCTATTGATGTTTTAGGTAAAAAATAATAATTTTTAGGTAGTTTTTTTACCGGTTTTGTTATTTAAATAATAACAGAACCGATATCGTCTTATTTTAGCTTTATATTAAGGTGTCGCACTGTAGAACTTCCCCTTACCTAGGGGAAATTGGGTTGGGGGAAAAACCGAAAATCATTAGGATTTGAACCTATGGTAATAGAGAATAATCAGAATTTTCACCCATGGAACAGAGATGGGGAAAGTTTTATTCTCAAAGCTCAAAAGGAGATGGGGATAGCGATTACTATATCCGAACCGTGAGAATAACTGAATCGTACCCGTGTGAATAGCCATAGGGATCCTTGAAAAATAACAGTAAGGGTCCCGATATTCTACAAAATTAACCGTGAGGATCCCCGAAAAATATCTATGAGATTACGTATTACCACTATTACATATCAAATAAATTAAAATTGAAGTTTAGATCTTTTCTCATTTAATATAAATTGATTTGTTGAGATCAAAAATAGTTAAGATTGTACATATGTATTAGGTGTTAAATGAATATTGACGTTTGAAACTTTCATATCATAGATAGAGACCAATTTGAGACAATATGATATATCTTACAAGTTTTAGGTGTTGCACTAATTTCAAAAATATTGTTTATGTTTTTTGGGATAGAGATTAATTGAAACCCGCAGAGATTCGTAAGGAATAAGTATGGAAAGAAAAAAATCTCCGAAACATATATAGGAATTCCCTAAATTTGTACCCCAAAATTTGAGGACATAATAAGTAATGTAAAATCGTCCCCGTCCCGATTCGCCCCGTTGACACCCCTACTCTGAACATGTCAACATACCTGGGTGGATACGTTCCAAACAGTAATATTTTTAATTTTATAAAGCTTGCAAGTACCTTGATTTATCCATTTATTTTTAATATGTTTTTTAAAATCTTATTTTAATAGATATATTATATTTTAAAAAAATCTAACAATTATATAATATTATATATTTATTCTAATCTAGAGGTAATATTGATGTAGACGTTAAGATTGAAAAATCAATTTAATATATTGCTCTGTGAATTTTGAAATAAACAACAAATTATTGTAAAATAAGATCTAATTATCAAGATCGTCAATCTTTTATGATCAGAAGGTGCACTATAATAAATGCAACACAAAATGATAAAAATATCATAACAATAGATAAAATTATGCCATAAAAATATACGAAAAAATATGTCACAAAAGTATATAAAACTAAACGATTCAAAAAATATACGAAAGGAAAGAAATTAGAACGGTGACAATATTATTTAAATATAAATAAAAGGTAAACAAAAAAAGAATGAAAAAACGATGACATATACAAGACCGCCGCTTATAGTCGTAATTTGAAATAAAAACGAAAGAATCAATTTAGAGAAAAAAAACTAAAACTTATTAATTGTTAGACATAATTGGCCATACGATCATTTATATAAGTTTTTAAATCTTTTAAACATTTTTATTTACCACATTAAAGAATAATTTATCTTATTAAATTTACTTTATATTTAATTGACGGTGTATAATCTTTATAGCAATTATCAAACATACATGTTTATCAAATGCTTATCATAATAAACTCTTTTCAAGATAAGTCGGTTAGGGACAACCTTTTGACTCAAGAAAGAAGAAGGAAAAACGTGAAGAGAGAGAGAGAGAGAGACTAACCATAATTGTAAGTTGGATTTTGTAGGTTTCACGTCCCTGATTTGCTGATTCTCATGCAGTTGCAAATCTGCATGGAAAGCAAAGTTTGGTTTGGTAATCTGTTTGACGAACCTCAAGTTGGTGAGTTTCGCTTATAAAACGCCGACGATTAATACATGCAAATGTTGCTGTCAAACCATGAGAATTGAAGTATCCCGTGGCGGATGTAGGTTTTTTGTCTAGTGGTCACCTTAAAATCCGAATTACATTAGGAATTTATTTTATTAAATGCTATAAAAATGCCGAACAAGAATAATTCAAAAATCGAATAACCTTTCATATAATCCTACAAATAGATGCCAACACTCCATGTAATCTTTCGAATAAAAGGGTTTAAGGTTTTATCCTTAAACTTTCAGTAAGTTCGTTCCAACTCTTAATGTCATGTCTATTTTTTTTGTTAATCCTACAAAACTTTAATACATCATACCAAACTTTCTTAGAACTTTTGACATTCAAATAAAAGGTGGTTGTGAAATTGTATTTCAGATTCGCAAAGGTTGTAAAGACCATTGAGGACATATGAATGCACCTACACCATCCACAGAAATTAACTTTATCATTTTTATAGAAGAACTAGTTTTCTAAATCTATTCTTTTGCATGTGCCCCTAAATGTGGATGGTTGTAATCGCGTGTCACTTTCCATTTTGTCAGATTTTTTAAAATATTATAAATAAAGTACTAAAAAAATATTGAATTTGAACTTGTAAAAAGGGGTGTCGCCTCCTTAAACTCTCTCAGCTGCCTTTTTGCCTTGCGAAGGAGTCTGTAGTCAACTTATTTTTGCCTTGTGAAGGAGTCTGTAGTCAACTTATTCTACCCTTATTCTGTCTCTTGGAGAGTTTGGCAACTGTGTTTGTGTTGGGTGCATCCCTTCTTTATTGAAGTTAGGGATATTAAAATTAGGGAGATGTATCATATTTTTTAGATACATTCATGTATGGTGAATTTGTCTAAAAACAATGTATGATAACTAGTAGGTTATCTTATTGTTCTAGTACAATTTAGTGACTTTGAGAAGACTTTAAAAGAGTTATCCAACTTTAACACTAGAGAGTTGAAATTGAAAGAGAGAACACACATCAAGTATAAAAAAGAATATTCCTTTGAGTGAGCGATAGAAAGTTAACACACTTATGACATCTATCCGACAGTTTGTCGAAATACTTTATAAATTATCTATATTGAATGAGATTCTTGTAACCTTATTTGATAGTGGAAAGTATATTTGCATTGAATTAACTTTATATATATTTTTTTAAATTTAAATTTTTCGCGGCGCCAAAATCTTATGTGTTTTTTTCATATTTATTTATTTCGTTTTAATGCCTATTTTTATTGTCAAAAAAAAACTTTTCGAAAATTATTTAGATTTGATAATCGAAAATCTAAATAATTTTTAAAGGTAACTGGAGCCTTGTTAATCTAGATATTGGAAGAGAAAAAGAGTATCCGAAATTTTAATTGAAATACCAACAAATCAATCATTATGTGATACAAATTGTATATCATAGAACTACCCAAATATTGGGTAAAATTAGGTCACTAATCCAAGCGAATTAATTATTTGGCCCAATACGCCAACCCCAACATTAATTTGCTCTACAACGTTTGCTACAGTGTAGGCAAATTTGGCATGCACACATTGTGAGTTTGCCCAGATATTATTTTTTAATAGCCCCAAGTCTACCGCCCAGTCGAGCTTAATTGTTTAATATACTTCTTGAAACTCGTCATGCCCACATGATTATTAATTTTAAAATATATGATTTTTTTTTAAATTGAAATAATATATAATAATTATAAATTTATTTTTTAAACTATGGAACTCGTCACGTAGGCATGACGAGTTCTGTTTGAATTTAAAAATTATAGTCGTTAACTAAACGTTAGGCAACGAGAATTTTTTTTTTAAAATTCCACTAGAGCTCGTCGTGTTCATATCATTTAAAAAATTCATGTTCCTATCATTTATAATTTATTCATGTTCATATCATTTACTCAAAAGAACGTAATTTGTTTTGTATAAACAAATATTTTGATGTTCATATCATTTAAAAAAATTCTTAAGTAATAATTTTATTTATTTTGTAAATATTTTATTACAAACTAATAATTAAAATTTATTTTACTAAATAAAATCACTAATAACAATAAAATTTACTTATATTTATTTAATTATTGACGATGTTGAAAAGTGGTTGAACAATAATGACGCAGGACTCGTCAATTTCTTTATAGTTGTATGTCTTCATCATGTTGTTCTCGTTTGCTTCTCGTTGAACTGGTATAGTGTACATCAGTCCAATGTTATAGCCTTACTATATAGCCTTTTAGTTTAGTGTATCTGAACTGATTTATTGTTCTTCTGTGGTTTTATTCTGGTTTGACTTGTGTATTTTTTTTTTTGTTATTATAAGTAGTGTGCATAAACACCAAACAAACTTTACGTTTCACCTATGGTATGTTATAGCCTTTTAGTTTGGTGGATTTGAAAGATGTTGCGTGTTACTACTTCTTTTTTATGTTTTAGTTTTGATAATATCTTTTTAATTTATGATTTTGATTTGTTTGGCTTTATTAATTGAATTTTTAGGTTTTAATTCCTAATGATAATAGTGGGTTTTAGCGGCATTTTTTTAAATCATATAGCGGCCTTTTTAAGTGCGGCTAAAAACCCTTGTGGCGAAACAAAAAACGCCGCTAAAACCAACACCGCAAAAGGTAGAGAAGATTGTGGACGACAAACGCCGCTAAAGGTTATGATTTTTTAGCGGCGTTTTTCCACAAACGTTGTTGAAGGTTATTATATTTAGCGGCGTTGTTGAGAAACATCATTATATATCTTTTCTTTTGTGGCATTTGTAAAAAACGCTGCTAAATGTTCTGACAAATGGTGACATTTGTTCCCAAAAATATCGGTAAAGGTAGTAACATATAGCGACATTTGTGAATGTAAAACGCCGCTATTGACTATGGCTATAGTGGCATTTTCTGTATAAATGCCGCAAAGATCTAGAACTTTAGTGGCTTTTTTTTCTAAAATGCCAGTATTGAGTATGTATTTAGTGGTGTTTTTTATACAAACACCGCGAATTAAAAATGATTTTCCATATGTTGTTTTCTGCTATTTTGTTACCCAAATTTAAATTTTTAACATGTAATATTATCCAATAAACTTGACATCCATAACAATCAACTTGAAATCCATAATAATAAATCAAAGTTTACATTAACGTAAAATATAATGTAGTTCAACATTGTTAACTAGAATAAACAAAGCATATATCTAAAATAAAACCTAAGATGGTGGACTTTGGGGTTGATTTTTTCGTATCATCTGCATCATAGTTTGAAGTTGATTTTCAAAAGTCTTCACATTTTTGCTGATATGTTGTTTCTCTCTATGCTTCCCTCGCTTCATTTTCGGCTTTCATTTGAGCAACTTTTTTATCCATTTCAGCCAACTGTTGTTTTAAACGACTAACTTCTAATTGGGAAGATTGACTCTGTGATGACATATACTGAGATGAACTGGATCCAAAACATTTGGTTGGAGTAACGAATGATCCTTAACAGCGAACCTGACGATATCTTTCAGGACCCAAAACTTCATTAATAACTTGATTTTCGATGTCATCCGCATTAACAATACCATGACTTGAAGTCGTAGCTTCATACTCCGCTCTTTTATCCCTCAATTTTTTCTAATAATAGATTCAATAATTATTTTAAATAAGAATGTCATACTATAGATATAAAATATAACATAATTCAAATCTTGTGTCCAATAAATGTACCATAATTTCTCAGTTTCATCAGTCATAAGAGAGTCATCCTTTTTTGTATGTGTCATGTCAAGGAGCTTTATTCGTCTAACTTTACAACCAGACGTATTTTCCTACAATACAGAATAAAAATTAAGTATTGCATATAAATAATTTTCGTTACTATGTGCTACCAACTGTAAATCACTATGTGAATAGTCAATAATACCTCATCATTAGCTATACAAGCAAAGCTCTTCGATCCAGCTGTGAGAGTAAACTTTTGTTGTTGTCTGCTAGCAACACCAACATGCTCTCGGTCCTACAATTTTAAATTTGTAATTATAAAGTCAATATTATAATGACATTATATTATTTTTGAAAAATACATCATACATGTCCTTTCTTTAAACTCCAAAATTGACTGCATCTTCCCATTAATACCTGAGCATTCCAGGTAGAACGGTTTGCAGCTTCTCTTCAAGGTTGAGATCATTCTTGAAGTATTTCTTTTTTAAAGAACTCTTGTGGTCTCTCCATATCTTCCCTAACTCTTGCTTCAAATAATCGTCTGAGACCTCTAAAGAAAGTTTCTCCTACAAATAACATAATTGTTCAAAGTAAATATAAATTACTATTGAATTGTTATGGATTATCTATTATAATGACATTATTGCCTTAATAAAATCCAAAGCCTGATTTTTGTTACTATTTGGCATTTCACGCCATGACTCATAATTGATCGGTAAAATATTAGCATTACGTGCAACCATGCCTAAGTGATCGAATAGAAGATGTGATTCTGGACAATAGGTTTACCGACATCGTTTCTTGAAACTTTTACATGGTTCCCAAGAGGAAGTTGGTATAATTCCTTCAACGTTGTACGTCCTCTAGTCTTGCGTGTTCGACCATTTTCAACTATATAAGAAATAATTCAATGTAAGTTTTCAAAATGAACCAGCAATTAAAGAAAGTGTCGAACATTACCTTCAATTTCTACATCTTCTTCAATAGTAATCAGAACTTCTGAAGAACTTACGAAAAGCCAACACCAGTCGATTCCTCATTATTTGTTTCTTCCTCCTCTTGAGAAGCTCGAACAATCTGCAAATCAATTAATTTTCTCCTGGGCATGATTAACTTTTCAATATTCATGTAAAGAGTTAGAAGTCATGATTAAGAAATATAAAATTAAATTTTTTTAGTAAATAAAGTTTTACTTTTTATAGCTAATTTGAGCAAAGCTTTGAGTGCTAAATATGTAGATCAACAAGTTTATGAATGAGAATACTTAACAATTTTGATGATAGTTAACAAATGACGAAACTATTTGGAAGGAGGGCCATTTTTCATTAAAATTGATCATGAAGCTTTCAAGTATTTGTTAGATCATAAACTTACCACTATTATTTAGAAGAAGGGCTTGACTAAGCTCATTGGATTGGATTACATTATTCAATTTAGGAAATGGAAACACAATTTTTTTGTTAATTCTTTATCAAGAAAGATGGAATAGACTTCTAAATTTTCTCAACTTACTGCAACACAAATTAATCCAACTTGGATTCAAGAAATTGAGAACAATTATACATATGACACTTTTGCTATAGAAAAAATGAAAACAACTATGGTTAATTCAACATATTCAACAGATTAGTCTTATACAAAGGGCATGTTTTGATTCAAGATTGGTAGTTCGAGGCCTTTGCGAGCTAAACTTCTACAGCTCGTACATGATTCTCCTCAGGGTGGTCACTCAGAGGTACATGCTACATTGCACAAGTTAAAATCATATTTTTCTGGCCTAAAATGAAGAGTGTTGTCAATAAACAACTATGTTTCTTTTTAAAACATGTCTCTTGATACAATTATGGAGATACGAATCCCAACTAGTCATGGTAGACCTAGGTCGGGTGGATGGGAGCAATCACCTCTTAAAAATTTTAAATGTTAAGATATATTATTTGTTAACAATAAAATAAGAAACTAGAACATAGAATCTACCCCAAAACATTAGAACTTGTTAAAATTAGTACCAGATCAATATTATTTATAAAATTATGGGTGGTTTTAATTTTCTATTATAATAATTAGTTGTGCAAAACATTTGATAATGAATTTATTAAACCTAAATGAAAAATACCAAACACATATGATAAAGACATCACAGAAAATGATAGCACAAACTAATATTATAGAGGATGTTACTCTTAATCAATAGTATATATGAATTAGCTTCTTCCAATAAAGATTATCATACCAATTCATAAACTCATAGAAAATATTTTCATAAGGGGTTCATTTTTGTTACTATAGTAACACCATCATTTCATAACAAAGGAAATCACGAGCAATCATCAAAATTTCATCTCATCCCCTTTGTTTTATTCATTGTCTTCACATTTGAATCGTTGAAGGAAAGATAATGAATATGAAAACAATCCAAATCTAAAGATTCAGAAGCAAACCAATAGGAATAGTAACAACGGAAAAAAAGGCAACTACTAAAAGCAAGTAACGAAGACAAAATCCAAACTGAGATTTGAAATCATAAGACAAAAAAAGAGATACGGCACTGCAGGTCTTATCAGAGAAAGCAAAGTGATAATTCAAAATAGAAATGGTACATGTCAACAAAAGAATGGAGTCTTTGAGATTCGCTTAACCTAAAGCTCCCACCGTAGCAGAAAAAGATACCATCGGATTAAAGACAACTGAACCCCCAAATATAGTGACGGTTAAAACTGTTAGATTCAATGGTAGATTTGGGTTTTAGCGGGGAACGACTACAACAGAGAAACAATCGAAAGGCAAAGGAACAATGGTAGTTTATAGGAAAAAGATGGAAGATAGGGAATAAGAGGCTCAAAAGAATTAGGGATCGAGCAAGAGAAAGGGGGAGATATATTTATCCTTTCACGGCGTTTATAGGAGAAAACGCCACTAATGTACGCGATTTTGCAGCGTTTTTATAACAAATGCCACTATTTACGTGTCTATTGTGGTGCGTGCATAAAAAACGCCACTATTGTCCAATTCTATGAAGGCATTTTTCCAAAAATGCCACCTTTTGTCATTTTATAACAGCGTTTATTCTAAAACGCTACTAACATATGTGTTTATAGCGGCGTTTTTAATAAAACGCCAGTAGAGTACTATATTCCGTGGTGTTTTCAGAAAAATGCAACTATATATCTGGCTATCGCAGTGTTCTTAAATAAACGCCCCTAAAGTACAAAATTTTAATGATATTTCCCCAAAAGCATCGTTATATGTAAAAAAAATAACGGCGTTTTCTGTAAAAATGCCACTACAGCCAAATGCGATCCACCGAAAAGCCCATCGAAAAGTGTCATTGGGAAACAATTCCTTCATTTCATCAAACTTTCGGCTCAACAAGAGCGCAAGCAACAACGAGTTCATAGACTTTATTGTCCTCGAGCAAGTATACTGAGGAATTTCGTCAAACAGCTTCAGTGCACGTTCGTGTAACTTCGCCCAGCTGTAAATCTTCAAGACATTGCAAAAAATGATCTCTTCTAGGACTATCCGCGTGTCGTTTTTGAGAATGTGAAGAACTTGATTCATTTCTTCAAACATTTAGAAGCGGCTGAGCTTGGTGATGATGAGATCATAGGAAATTAGGGAGTAGCGGAAGGGTTTGTCGGTAGGTTTGAGGTATGGGTTTGGGTTTTTTAAAAGGTTGAAGGTTAGGGTTGGGTCTTTTTGGCTGCGGAGAATAAAGGAGAGCCTAAATAGAGATACAGGTTTTGGAATTTTCAGCAAAGAATAAAACAAAAGTTTAACTTTTAATGTTCGCGGCTATAGCGGCTTTTTTTAACATAAACGCCACTATATATCTGGCTATAGCGGCGTTTCTTACATAAATGCCACTGAAGTGCATGTTTTTAGCGACATTTTCATAAAAAATGCCGCTATATATTAGGATATTGCGACATTTTTCTAGAAACAAAACTATACGTAAAAAATAACGACGTTTTCTCTAAAATCGTCGCTAAAATTGATGCTACAAATATGGTTTGTTATAGTGCTTATAGCGACGTTTGTATAAAAACACCGCTAAAGTACTCCTCTGTTGTAGTGTTTGTTGAAAAATGCACTATAGATGAACCCTATTGCAGCGTTTGTATAAAACTCCGCTAAAGTACTACTTTGTTGCGGCATTTGTTGAAAAATACCACTATAGATAAACCCTATTACGACATTAGTATTAAAACATCTCTAATGTACTACTCTGTTACGACGTTTGTTGAAAAATGCCACTATAGATGAACCCTATTGCATTTTTTATAAAAATGCCACTAAAGTGCTACTCTGTTGCGGCGTTTGTTGAAAAATGTCACTATAGATGAACCCTATTGTGACGTTTGTATAAAAACACTACTAAAGTTACCATTTTGTAACGTTTGGAATGTAAACGTCACTATATGTTTAAAGTTGGTGAATTTTACTCTCAAAACGCCGCTAAAAATGCCGTTGTAGAACAGTTTTGTTATAGTGTTTTATTCATGAATGAAAGAACACGGAAGGGTGACGAATCTTCTCGAAGTATGGTAAGTACTTCCCATCGAACGTGACGACAACACATTCTTTCCCTTCCACGCCTTTAACTTTTGTCAACAGAGCAATAAAAGTCTATAGCAGACATGCTAAGCAAAACACAAAGATGAATTAGTGAATGAGAATATGAAAATTGACACAATTTTCTGCGTGGGACTCTAATCTAGGCTATATTCGAGTAGATTTTAAATCCAAAGCTGTGAATATAGCATTAAACACTGGAGTTGAATGAAGAAATTACCTAAAACGTTATGGAAGTGTTTATGATTATGCAATTGAATTAAATTCAACCTATCATCTACCCACAAACTAAACATGCAAACTCCCATATTTCGTTCAAACAAATAATTCAATCATAATCCTATACAATTAACCCATGTTCTATAATTTCTTTTCTCTAGCCACGAAATCATTAGCCACCAAAAACTCTACAAAAACTGTTAAGTCAATCTAATCGTTTGACATATATTCCATATCATAATTTCTTCTCAAAGCAGGAAAACTAATGTTGAACTTACTTCTCTATTAATACACTGGAAGCATGCAGATACACTAGGCATTCAGGCTAAGAGATGCTCATGTCAAAGTTTAACAATCAGCATTGATACCAAATAAAACACAGCAAAAGCTTCTATAATAAACAAATCCACAAAATATTGGACCTCAAAAACATCAATCATCGCTGCCTGATAGAAGTAATGAGATAAAAAAAAGTTCACTATCTCGAGATCCTTTATCACCAATTATCCCTGAGCCTCTTGGTCTACTAACAGATGTTTTTAGCTGCAAGAAAACCAAAAATTGTCATCAGCAAACACTACACCAATGCTTAGGTAGAAGTAACCACCAAGAAACATATATTCGTCAGTAAATGCCATTGGTGAATCTTCATTTTAAGAAATGTTAAGGAAAAAGATAGGAATTTTGCCCTTCATAGCTCTCTTGTAGGGCAAAGATTTGATACAGGAACTAGCAAGCAAGAATATACAATTTAAAAGGCGATTATCTTTTCAAATTAATTATACAAAAGTTAAGTCAATATCAAGGGAAGTTAGGGTTCATAAAACATAGACACCACTCAAAAGTGATAAAACTATAATTAATCTTATAGAAAATCATGAAATCTTTAACAAATACAATAGAGATGATTTGCATTGATCTTAATCAAAACCTATTGAAACTAAAAGGAATCTGAATTAAATTAACTATCATCTACCCAAAAACTAAAAGGAGATGAAATATAATCAAAACAAAGGCTGTTATTCATACCTTAGTTTAACTTCCTTGAGTTGGTATGCAGAAACGAAGAAGAAATACCTTTGAGCAGAGTTAATATCAAAGAGAGACTTAAAATTAGGGGGAAACAAAAAATTTGAACTGATTTGCATGGATCTTAGTTTAATAAAACAAAATGGTAAGAAAAAAAAACTAGATCTCTACATTCATAATGATAAATTTGAACCGATTTGCATTGTCTCAGTCAAAAGCTATCGAAATTGAAAATTAACGAGATACGGGCCTTGTAGGCGAACTGTATTCTCTTCATCTGAGTTAAGGAACCTGAAAAAATAAACATTCACGGTATGATAAAATCTATACAAGATTTACTTAGACGTAGCTCTATTCTCTTCATATGAGTTAAGAAACCTTAGATTTTGCAGATGAGAATAACCCATTAGTAAAAAATATGTTGAAACAAAAAGCCTTCAAACTTTAAGAAATGGGAAATAAGAAGAATATCGTGAATGAAGAAAATCGAAAATAAGAAGAAAAAAATATCAGATTATGAGCAACTTGCTGGGTTTATTCGTATTTGCTGCCCAACGCCACTATATATTCATGTATTGCGGCGCTTATTACAAAAACGCCGCTAGAGTATGAAGTTAGCGTCTTCAAGAAAACACCTTTATATAACTCTATTTTACGACGTTTTTACGACAAATTCCACTATAGGTACATTTAGCGACATTTTTTCTATAAACGCCGCAATATATATAAAAATAGCGACAATTAGTCCAAAACGTCACTACAAACATGTAGTGGTGTATTTGCAATAATTAAATTAATAAAATTATGAATATATATATTATTGTATGATAGTTAATTTCTAAATATGTTTTATTGTATGTTAATATGTTTTTTTGGGTAAACTATATAGATAAACCTCTATGTTTTTAGTCTGGCCGATTTTAATCACCGGTTTATAAACTATAGTTTTAATCTCTTATATTATCGATTTGTTCGATTTTAATCCTTTCAACTTTAATTCTTATTAACCCGTTAACAGAAGCATTAGTTAGCAACTAAAAATAAAAATTAATCCATGTGTCTTTTTTTTCTTCTTCCTCCTCCTCCATGACTAGAGAGAATAGCGCACACAAAACGAAATGCAAGCCTATAAACCAAAATTATTTTGATTTTTGATTTTGGAATCAATTTACAAATTCTCAACTAATGTTTTAAGACGTTATTATGATATAAAATTAAGAATGCTTAATTATCTCTCAATTATGAACAAAAATTATTTTAACTGTCTCTTCAATAGCACTGCAACTCGTGAATAAATTAACAGAAGTTAATTCAGTTGAAACGACTATAATTAGCAAATCAAATTCCACAACACTTAACTTTTCCTCGATTTCAAATAAATAAATCATCCTCTTTTACGTTTCATTTTTATTATTTCTTATGGATCAAACAATCCACCAACTTCTCTCTACTTCCTCCATTATCAAGAGACAGATTTACTGCACTATCTGTTTCATCTTTATCTTGATCTCTTCCATCTAGGTTTTGAACCTTGGGGAGCTCTTCAAAGTCCCTCCGTTTGTTTCGTTTCGTTCATTACTTCCCTCGGAAACCAATACACAATTATCATAAACTACCCTTATGACCTTGTGATTATTCCCATGACGAATAGGTTCAGGTCAACAACAAAAATTAGGTTCACTTGTACGAGGAAAACTGTTCGTTTATTGATCCCGAATTTCAGTGTCGTTAGAGTGGAAGAAAAAACGTCGAGTATCTGAAATGGAAATGGAAACCACATGGCTGTTATGTTCCAAGGTACGAGAGTTTAAACATTTTCTTTGCCTTACTTTCTATCCCTTTCATGCATGCGGATTGCCATTGCCGCAACAAAATGGCAGAGTAAGTGTGGTTGTTAGGGTTGTTTAATTTATTTCAATGCCAACAATTTTTTGGAAAGGAGTCGAAACGGATAAATAGTTTTTGCAGGTGATTTGGTGGGAAGAAACCTGTTAGGTATGGCTCATAAATATACCGGTAAAGAAGACAGAAGATGGAGCGGAGTGAGCTCATAAATATATGGTACAAGGTTTTTTTTTTAAATATGTACCAGGGTTTATTTATTATAAAAAGAGATGTAATCAAAATCTATGAGACATTGAATGACAATTCTAGCGCTGCCTAGAACACCGAGGACGTAAGCACATTACTGAACCTCGTTAAAATTCCTGTGTTCTTTTCGTTTTCTTTACCCGATTGTTCAACAAAACCAATGGGAGTCCTTGCTTTACATGTTAGCTCAAGCAGTTTCAAACAAATCTAATATCTTCAAACAAAACGGGAACCTCATACGCAAAGGCTTTCTTTCAATCAAGTTCCAGAACTACACCCTCTCCGTCGAATACTTGTATACTACAGAATACCTTTCATAGCGTTCCTCGCACGCCGGCCGATAATAGATATTGAGTGGCAGTTTTAATGAAAGAAGAAGAAGACACGTGCATTAATTATTATTTTTTTTAATTATCAACTCAGATTTCCATTAATGTGTTAACAAGAGTTAATAGCCGAGGGATTAAAATTGAACGAACTAATAGCGTAAGGGACCAAAACCATGATTTTTCTAAATCAATTACCGAAATTGGCCAGACCAAAAAATAGGAAACCATCTGTATAGTTTACCCATATTTTTTTTACTGTAATTAGACACCGAATTTGTGACAATTCACTCCGTTTGCTTTGTCTAATTTGCAAGTTACAAATAAGTTTGATTAGATCGTGATCATATTGTTATAAAGTTATAAGTCAGCCATTTTACATGTAAATTTATGTTTTACTGAGTTTAATATGAATGGTATATATGTCAATATGTAGTAATTGTTAATGGCATGTATGTTAATGTGTATTAATTGTTATTTTTATTGCTTAGTAAGTTTCATTGACCATTTGGTTATATATGTATAAGTTTCATTTAATTTTTTTAGTTATGAATAATGTAGTGGTATATATGTATGATGAAGCTTGTGTGTTATATTATGAAAAGTGTAGAAAAATAAGATAATAAAAAGGATGATGAGATGACATATGTTACATGATAATAGTTTTTTTAAATTTTTTGCTCGGTAAGAAAATATACCGAGGCTCTTCAAACAAAAAACATGCCCAATATGTGAAGTGCTGCAAGTTCAAGATTAACTATTATTCATGTAACATATGTCCAATATGTTCCTTACACAAAAAAGATAACACTATTATCACTTAATCCCCTGAACAAAAACCTAAAACAATATACCGAGGCTCTTCAAACAAAAAACATGCCCAATATGTTCCTTACACAAAAAAGATAACACTTCACCCTTCAAAAACTACAGATCCAACAATGAAGGCCACTAAAGCCAATGATAAGGAAACACAACAGAGATCCAAAACAATATCACTAGATACCTACACCACTGCAAATCGAGCCAAAACAAGGAAAGAATTCGATGTAACTAATCAATGCATCTAAAGAATCAACCACCCAAAAAGAAATCAGACAAACCATATTGAAAATACAACAGCCAGGCACACTAAAAGCTATGGAAAATTCAACCTTCCTTGGGGTATACATCATCCCTAAAAAACTGCGACACGGTCGATATCCTCAAAAAATCCAACCTTTCAAGATCTCGTTGAAACAAAAGTGTGCCAGGCCTCAAACCATCACTACATAAGTCCCACAGAAATAGTCACCCTTCACCACGCAACACAAATATGACTCACTCACTCATCCAAAAAAAACTGACAATTGGACTACCTTTTCAATAATTGACTTGCCCAATCGGCCTTTGCAAAATGATCCACCATAACGTTGATTTGACTACAAATAAATATGAACCAGGACCAAACCTTACCCAATCAGCCTTACTAGATAAATACTTTTAATTTTTCAGCTCCTCTCCCCGACCTTGAACTTTTCCCAAAATTTTCAATTCAAATTCTTTAACACACCTTTGACCTTCATTAAGCTTAAAAAACTGATTAAATTGAATGGTTCCTACCAAGAGCTTTCTTAATTGCCTCCTTGCACCCTTCTTTTGTATCTCTATGTTTATAAAAACAAAAAGACTGGGACTCCAAGCAATAACTCGAGATGAGTCCAGGTCATATAGTGTCAGAAACTCACTCAGTTAGTCTACTCCTCCAGAGTACCCGAGATATAGTCAGGTCACTTAACATCGACACCTCATATAACTAGCATTTATAGTGCCCAAGCACTAAATTGGATATAGCCATATAAGCCCTTACTTAACTAGACCAACATCGTACACAAATAATTCGGGTGTCCTCAACGTTTTCCCGATATTATAGAGATGTGGAAACGGATAAATGAATGTTTCTTGTTGTGGAAGCGGAAGGATTTGAATGGAAGAAGAAGATGATGACGTTGTGAAGGATGGAGATGGATAATTATTCTATTGAACTCTTCTAGTCACAATAAAAAGACAAACTCATAAATTGCTCTAATCAACCCTCCTAATCTTTGTTGCAGAAAACAGACAAATCTTTGTATGACTATACCTCTCATATTTTTTTACTTTTTCTAAAAGACAAAAAACCATAACTGTTTGATATTGATTTTCGGGTCATTCTCTGAATCAAACTAGAGCAATGGCATCAACTATATTTGACGGCTTTAACACCCTCGAGAAGAGTCTAAAATGACCAAGATTTCCTTTTCTTATTTTCTTTAATGTTTAATTGGCAAATATCATGAATGAAGGCCAAAAATTGCATCTAATCTCTACCAGACACCACCCCCCCCCCATTGCTTCCAAAGAGGATGCTTGAACGTTATTTTTTATTAAATGATACGAACTTCGCAAAATGCCTTTTCGACAAAATACTTATATCGAACACTCAAACATAAGTTCCGACTGAATATTTATCATATTCGAATTCGGGTATACGATAATGAATCTTTGGAGTGAAGAATCTAGATGGAGTGAAGACCACGACATTGATATTTGACCACATTAACAAATCTACTGCAACAGCCAACCAGAATTCATTCAAAAGAAACTATATTAACAAAGCTTTTTACCACGTAACTTTCAAAAGTAAATCAATCTTCATCAAAGCAGTTTTCACCAAGAATTTCAAGGAACAGCTAAAGGGTATTGTGGATTAGTTACAGACTGCAAGTTAAAGGCCCTTCCAAGTCTTTTGCTTCGAAACAAACTTCAGATTACAAGAAACTTGAAAGAACTAAACAAAAGGTACAATAGATCCGGAGGCATTTAGTTACAAATCTGTTTATAGGGTATTTCCCTTTCTAAATCAGCTAACATTCTTCATCGAATGTCTTAACAAAACAAACAAAGATTAACATACAATACACCAAACCCGAAAAACATTAACACCAATATATAGATATTCGAAGTCACCCTAAATACACCACACGATACCTAATCAGTTAAACAAAGCTAAAGGCTTTTATTTATGATCAGTGTATGGAATCTATGTTCTTACTGAGCTCCTCGAGCTTCTTCATCCTCAACTTTTCGCTTTCACTCACAAGCTGTTCAATCAATAAAAACAGATAACACAAGGTGAGATTTGAATTTACGATGCTTTGAATCTGTAATTTTGTTTTCAACATTACAATTATAAAAAACTAACCTCCATCAACTTTGTGATTAGCTGTACTTTTTCTTTGTTCTTTTCATTAAAGGCCTCGAGGGCTTCCTTGTACTCCCTTTCCTACAAACCCAGTGGCGTAATGGGTACCATAGTTAACAAATGTTTCATAATTTACAATGAAATTTGATGGAAAAATTCAATTATTAGCTTCAAAGTTGGGTAAAGTAGGAACCTTTTTCTGGCAGGTGTGCCCTAATGGCTTCCTATCTTTGTTAACTGCATCTATCTTCTTCCTAACCTGAGCAACTTCCTTCCTCATAGGATCTGCAAGTGCTTCAAGCTCCTGTAGATTCATACGTTTTCATTTAAAATGAGAAACAGTACAAGAAAATTATCATGTGGGACTTAAGAGCATCTCTGGGGTTGAAACTACAAAACCCAAAAAAAAACTTCCGAAATAGTAAACCATTTAAAGATAACCTTGATCTATTAACTTAAATGGTTGTTTCTGCAACAAGATGTAAAGCCCAAAAATTAACTGACAATTTCTTAATTTATATTGAAACCTTGAACTACAAATCTGATAGATAAATACTCTTAATCTCAAGCAGAAATGTATTATGAAGGCTAAACCTGAAAGCCCTCTTCCAGAATTTCAAATCCATGCCCAGATCATGACTTTTCATCACCATGTTACCCTCTAAACTCTCTTTTTTTGTTGCAGAAATTTACCAAAAAATGTAAACTTGTTTGAAAACCAAAAGCTATAAACATTAAAAATTGCATCTTTCCTGGTCAAAATAAAGAAGAAAAAAAGCCAAAATGTTCTTTGAAACATACCTCACGAATCACGGCCAAGCGTTTTGTTTCATCTTCAACACGGCCTAACTGAAGCTGAACTTTTTCTCTAACTTCCATCTTCTTCCTCTCGATCTCGTCTTCTTTGGCTCTAAAAGTGGAAAGAGCAGACTTAGAGATCTCTTCATCTTCCTTAGACAAGTGGCTGCTGAAGCTTAGACTCCCGGAGTTTTGAACCGTTAACTGCTTTTGAGGCTGAGGCGGCGGCGGCTCCTGCTGATCAATCTGCATCATCTTAGACAACTCCAGCTTCTTCACTAAAGGAGAAAAAAAAAACCTTCTTCCTTGAATTTCTCTCTTTATTATCCCCTTCAACTTCTTTTTTTTTTCACTCTTGCTTTTGCTTTTTTGCTTTGAAATGATAGCCTGTGTTTCTCTCTCATCCTTTCTACTTTTTATATTATATACAATAATGCTTCCAAAGATTTTTATTTTTGTTTTTATTAATTAAAGTATTGTAACCCAGGCCAGCTTAGCTTTTTTTCTAGGCGATTTTTTTTAAAAATCATCGGTGATCGGTATATATATATATTGATCTAATATCGATCAGATTATATTTTTTGATTTAACATTTATAGTAGTAAAACGTGTTTTTTGAACCACGTTATATATTGATTTGACGTCACGTGAAGTATAGCGCGCCTCCTGTACCTCGCTATACGCTGACTGAGTTACACATGGGGTATAGCGCGCCCTCTGCTCCGCACTATACGTTACGTAGGGGTATAGCGCGGATCAAGAGCTGCGCTATACGCCGTACCAAAATTATATTTAACGCGGTCACTGATCCGCGCTATATAATAATTACATATAACACGGTGCAGGTACCGCGCCTTATATGTTTATAAATGCCTCCGGTTCTCGCATCTCTCCTCACATCTACTCGCATCTCTCCTCTCTTATAAATTAATACAACAATTCCGTCAACGAGTAATAATTCTGACAATCTTCTTATACTTGATTTAGAAGTTCGTGCGATTTTTCGTTATAAGGTAATTTTATTATAATTTTTTAATTATACTTATTGTTTATTATCATTATTTGAAAAAATATTATACTAATTATTTTTAATTAATTTTTATGTTTGTAAAATTAAAAAGCGGGAGCATACGTCGAAATAGTTTTGCGGTGCAGGTAATAATATAAAATTATATTATTTAAATTATTTACGTTGATGTGTAAAAAAAATTTGTGTTATATTTTCGTTCATATATAATTTATTTAATCAGGTTTGTTTAAGTTATTTTTTTTCAGATATAATATTGCCGCACTTTTAAACTCAAAGAATGGCGCGACTTTCAGCTATTGTTTATTATAATGGTCAAATTCGAGAAGATGAAACCGACGTTGTTTTCGTATCAAATGTGCATGTTAAAATATCATTCAAGAGAAACATAACTCTTGAGGAGCTGATAACGAAGATTTCGAGGAAGATTCATGTTGGAAGTAACAGAAGAATGTTGTCGTTGCAGTACAGATTTCCAACATCATTGTTGCAATTAACTTATACAGCGTTCGAACTTTCGAACAATGATGATGTTCAAATGATGGTTGAAGCTCAAAGTAATTATTCAGACGCCACTATTGAGATGTATGCACATTTTGTTCAAGTGCGTGCTGTTCGGGGTCAATCTTTAAGCTCACACTATGGGCTGGCTGAACAAGTTGATCAAGTTGACAATCCGACTATAGTAATGTGTAATGATTTTAATGCCATAATGGGGAGACATTCATCCGCAACTCCTTACGATATGTACCGAGGTGGGTCCACGAACAATCCGTATGGCAACACCGCGTCCAGTTCAAGGTGAAGGCATTCATCTGCAAATTTCTTTGACCATATGGAGATGCCATCGACGCAACCATCTGTGTAGTTTCCATTTGACACGATGGCTTCAAGCTCCAGGGGGAGGCATTCGACTGCGAGCTTTTTCGATCTCAATGTCGATATGCCTTCCAGTTCAAGGGGAATGCGTGCAAGTAGTAGGTTCTTCGACCTAAATGTAGAGAGCATGGAGGAACTATCATCTCCACCAGAAGAACCGCTTCGTGAGCCTGGTGCGGATGGTGCTGAGACTGGACTATTCATTCACCCAGAATCACCGCAATTCAACTCCGATGATGATGAAGTTCCAGGAAATGTGGCACAAACTGACCCTCTTGCACACATGTATGAAGCTGATTATGGTGCAATGTACGGGCCAGAATTTGTGGATATGCCTCATCTCGGTGACTATGGATATTACTCATCAATAAATAATGGTGAGTTATCTTTAGGCATGGAGTTTTCAAGCAAAGAAGAAACGATGATGGCTATCAAAAATTACAATATCCGTAATTCTGTTCAGTCCAGAGTTAACCGATCGACGACCGAAAAATATGTATGCTACTGTGCCCGACACGAAAATGGATGCAATTGGATGGTTCGCGTATCGAAAATGAAGAGGAAAAACAACATATGGGAACTAACAATATACAATGGTCCTCACACATGTTATACTGGAGGGGTTAACCAAGATCATCCCAACTTGGACTCTGTAGTGATATGCCAAGCCATCATGCCTATGGTAAAAGCAAGCTCTCATATAGTTGTTGCAGTGTTGATTTCAGCTATACAATCGCAGTATGGGTACACCGTCTCCTATAAAAAAGCTTGGTTGGCAAAACAAAATGCTATTGTCAAACTTCATGGCGAATGGGATGCATCTTACAACGAACTTCCAGGTTGGTTTAGGCTGGTGTTGACGTTGAATCCTGGGATAATTGTGGACTTCGAAACCTCCTATGCATACCATAATGATCGAGTTCTTCGCGATCGATGCCAATTCTACCGGGTTTTTTGGAGTTACCCAAAGTGCGTTAATGATGCCAAATACTGCAAGCCTGTGGACCAGATCGACGGGACTTTCTTGTATGGAAAATACAAGCAAGTTTTATTATTGGCAGTTGTTCAAGATGGCAATCGCAACATTCTTCCAGTTGTTTTTTCTCTTGTCGAAGGAGAAGATACATATTCTTGGGCTTTTTTCCTCCGAAATTTACGTGCACATGTTATCACGAGGGAAAAAACATGTGTTATTTCTGATCGCGGAGCTGGGATCAAAGCAGCAATGGAGTCTTTGGGTCCAATGTGGCAACCACCCTTTGTCCAACATAGGTATTGTCTCTGACACATTGCTGCGAACTATCATGGAAGGTACAAGAAGAATGATGAACGTCAATTAATTGTGCGCATGGGTAAGTGAAAGCAAATTAGTAAGTTATACATTTTTTGATCAGGTTACGAACTACTTCCTCGAACGTTTGAATCAATGCTTCAAGATTTACGGGAGAAGAACGAGGAATGATACGATTACATCAGCCTCATCGATAAAGAAATGTGGACGAACACATATGATGGTGGATATCGATATGAACACATGACGACCAACTTGGCTGAGGCAATCAATTCAACCTTAAAGGGTGCACGTCACTTACCTGTAGCGGCTTTGGTAAAAACTACATATTTTCGTTTCGGGGCGCTTTTTGCGAAGCTCGGGGGACAAGCTCAAACCTAGATGCAAGGCGGTCATGTCTATCACCCTAGATTAGTTGCAGATCTACAGAAAAAAATTGTTGCATCAAATGGAATGTCTGTAACAATCTTCTCAAGAAGGCATGAAATGTTTCATGTCACAGAGTTGCCACGACCTCTTCAATGGATTGAAGCTGTGTCGTTAAGAGTAAATCTAAGGGACAGAACGTGCGACTGCGGGTTTTTTCAAGCTCTGAAGTATCCATGCTCTCATGTGATAGTAGCTTACTCGCATACACGTTAAGACTATAACCATTTTTTGGATCCCGTATACCTACTATCTGAAGTTTTTAAGGTATACGAATTTGAGTTTCCCCCCATAGGTAATGACAAAGACCCTGATGAGGTTCAAGATTGGCTTCCGATTGTACCAAATCCGAGTTTATTAAGGGAGCGTGGTCGTCCAAAATCCAATCGAATTCATTGCGATATGGATATTCAAGAAAGATCTAGACAAGATAAAAGATGTGGCCATTGTAGAAACCCAGGACACACTAGAAAAACATGTCCACTTCTGTTATCATCAAGTAACAATTGATGAGGAAATGATGTATTTGTTTATCAAATAATAATTCTTGTATTTTAATTTGCATTTACTTCAAGTTAATGTCATTCGATAATCGCTGATGAAGATTAAAAAAACGAACACAATCATTAAATTTTATCAAACTAATAACAATTTGGTATTTAAATACAACAAACTTACAATAAGAATTAAATGGTAAATGATAACCAAATTACAATAACTTATATTAAATGGTAATAAACAAAATTAACTGAAATATATTAAAAAAAAAGTCCAACAAATTTAACAAAATAAAGTAAGTATTAAATGAGAAATAATAAAAAATTACAATTAAACAAAATAAAGTAAATACAAATATAATAAAAAAATCTATCGATGCCTGCGTCGCGAATGTGTTCCGCATGGCGGTGGCTGTCGGTCTCGAGGAGGATTTCTTCGTATCACTGGTTCTGACTCATCGCTGTCATCATCGTCGTCATCGTCGTCATCACCATCGTCATCATCGTCGTCGTTGTCCTGAGCAGGTACATTAGGTTGATGAGGAGCTGATGACAATGAAGCACCTCCATAGAATAAGGACCCTGGAGGTGTATGACTGACTATCCCGCCTGCCTGCGAAAACTGGGAAAACCCAGACATCGCTGAGTGTGAAAACTGTACAGGAGGTGTCTGTGCTGCGGCTATGGGTGATGAGGCTGAACCTGAACCCCAAGTCAAATCTGCAAACATAGACCCATAATAGCCTCCAGGAGGGGTCATCTGTGACGGTGGCGGTGGTGGGGTCATAAAACCAGGTGAAGGCGGCGACAGCGACATCTGGTAATGGAAAGGCGATGGCGGCATCATATATGGTTGCAGTAGCTGCTGGGAAGGTCCTGCTGGTGCAGTTGAGGATGAACCGAAAACACCTGCTCTCCATCCATGAGTCGGGGGACGATAGTGCTGTATCGGTGAACGTCTCTCTCGACTTCGTGGAAAGGTCTGCCCTCGTGCATCCTCAGGAAGTAGAAACGGTTTCCCGTTACTGTTGAACCACTCATAATAATCCTCAGCATATATCAAGAGGTCATCAAAAATGGGCTCTCTACAGGGAAGGCGCCGATGTCGATCCTCCCACAACATGACCCACCCAAGATGCCTCACCAGTCAATCTGTATCTGTCTTGTTGCGTCTGTCTAAGCTATGCAGCTCGTCTATATTGCGAGGTGCTTCCAGAATTGGTTGAAAACAGCCAAACTGCCGGAGCACGCGATCAGTGGAGTGCCACTCGACGGTCGCATAAGAGATCAGAGGGACCATCGCCATCTAAACATCTGATGGACCCCTCAACTCAGGTGGGATCATCGCCCTCACATCATCAGTAGAATATGACACTCATTCAAACTAAAACAAATAATATACAATTTTTATCAAAATAATAATCTAATTATATAACTATAATCTAAAATCGATTTTTAAACATTAAAATTCATACCTGTGTGCCAGCCTTCTGATCGATTAGCACCCTAATTTTTTCTAAATTATTAGGTAGCTCCTGATGATTTTTCCTATCAGTAGACCACCTATTCAAGGAAAAAATTGTTATACGCTGTATAAAATTATTAATATACAAAATCAGTTTTATAATTACCTCAGCAGTTGTGGAAATACGAATGGGTTCTTCACAACAGGACATAAAAAGGGCAATCGATATCATGCCCAAGATTGCAGCAGCAGGAGACATCCGCCGATATTATTACGTGTGTAGTAAGTGGCTCCACACATCTCCCTGTACAGCAAAGCCAAAACTGCCGAGCCCCAACTGAATGATCCGGCGAGATGAAAATCGCTAAGATGTCGCAACCACATGCAGTGAACTAGGTTGCGCGATTTGTACGACATCATCAACCCTTCTATCAACTGCAGTATGCATGCTCGTGCATACATCTTAACCTCATCCTCAGAGGTGTCTGCGCTCAACTTCCGAAAATTGGCATCTAACCAATTTAACGGTATCCTACCTCCGATAAAATTTTTCGGGACACGTCCTAAACTATCCCGACACAAAGTAGTCCAAGAACTGGAAGCTATCCCTGATATCACATCTCCATCCACCGGAAGCCCCAGGTGCATAGAAACATCCTCAAGCGTGATCGTGCACTCTCCGCACGGAAGATGGAATGTGTGGGTCTCCGGCCTCCACCGCTCTAATAAGGCAGAAATCAGGTCTGGCTCTATCTTACAGTGACCCTGATATCTACCTATGTAACCGAATCCAGCCTCTACTAAATACGACAAGACACGGCTGGGTATCACTAACTTAAGATTCCTAATAAAATGATCTAATACACGGTCCTTCTCCTAAAAATAAATAATTATAAAAATTAATTCTTACTCTAATAATCATGCATTAAATAAATCAATTAATTATTACTAATAATTTAAATTAAATTAAAACGTTAAAATGTTACCGTATCAGCAAAGTGTCGAGATATTTAATTCTTAATCTAATAATCATGCATTAAATAAATCAACTAATTATTACTAATAATTTAAATTAAATTAAAACGTTAAAATATTACCGTATCAGCAAAGTGTCGAGATATTTAATTCTTAATCTAATAATCATGTATTAAGTAAATCAACTAAATATTACTAATAATTTAAATTAAATTAAAACGTTAAAATGTTACCGTATCAGCAAAGTGTAGAGATATATGATTTCCATCCGAGCGAAGTAGAATGCCTTCCATTATATATATGTAAAATAATTATATTAGTAAAATATTAAATAAAGTAAATACATAATAGTAAAAATATTATAAAATATACCTTAAAAAGATAGAGTATTTGAGAGAAATTTAGAGAATTTGAGAGAATTTAGTGTGATAAAAGTGATTGAGGATGGGGGTATTTATAGGGACGATGGGACGTGAAGGGTTGGGTATTTAGGGCTATAGCGCGCCCCCTACACTGCGTTATACCCTACGTGTCAGATACCCAGGTATAGCTCGGATCAGGGGACGCGCTATACCCACGTGGCGCCAGATCACCGTATATCGCGAGGCAGGGGGCGCGCTATACCCACATGGCGCCAAATCAGCGTATAGCGCGATTCAGGGGGCGCGCTTTACTGCTACGGGTGTTAGATCGAAAAATATAATCTGATCGGTGTTAGATCGATAAATATACCGATCACCTGTGATTTATTGGAAAAATTGCCTCTTTTCTGAACAAAGAAAATAGGATATCGATCTTCAAAGACAAGACAATTTTTTTAAGAGAGAGAGAGAGAGAGAGAGAGAGAGAGAGAGAGAGAGAGAGAGAGAGAGAGAGAGAGAGAGAGAGAGAGAGAGAGAGAGAGAGAGAAATGTATTTTATCTTTTTATCTATTATACCAATATAAATTTAATAAAAAAATATAAAATGTGCCAAAGTTTTTAATATTAACCCATCAATGAATATTAATTGATTTTCTAGCATTTAAAATAATAATTAAAAAAACTACCACTTGCTTGTTTTTTACCTTTTGTACCAAAACGTGAACATGTTTGAGGGTGCAAAGCAAAAAATGGGACCTTTTCTTGGCTTTATTATTTTTTGGTATAACACTCTTTAGAAAAATAAATGTTTTTTTTACAAGAATAGTCATTCATATGGAGTATATTTTGTATGTGTGGCAATATCCTTAAAAGCTGCATTTGATAGGAAAACGTCTTTCATGCCCTCAAATTATCTTCCATTTCATCTTAGATTCTTTTTTTTTAGGGTGATTTAGGGGTTTTAGAGTTAATATTTTAGGGTGCGATTGGTTCACGGAATGTAAGATTACCAATGGGAATAAAAGATTACCAATGGGAATAAAAGATTACCAGGGAATAGGATTACTGGGAATGTTGTATTTTGTGTTTGGTTGGTTTAGCAGGAATGTAAGATTACCGTGTTTGGTTAAAAGAATAAAAGATTATTGGAATGTATATTTGACCAAATTGTCCTTATTATATATTTGTATAATATTACAAATTGTAAAATATTTATATATTTTCTTTAAAAAATTAAATTCATAATATTTATATAATTTTTTTACAAAATTAAAAATATAAAAAATGTTTAATGAAAGGGTAAATTTTTTTTAATCCCTGAACTTTATATAAAATTTTAATTATAGATTTTTTTGTAAATCTAAAATAATTTAAGGATAAATTTGTAATTTAACATTCGTAGAATTTTTATTATTCAATGACAGAAGAAGGATATTTTTGAAAAAAATAAAAATTAAAGGGCATTTTAGTCCAAAATGCCGGTAATGTTACAATACCTAAGGGAAGGGAGATAATGATATTCCCAGTAATATACCCCATAAAATCTACTATTGGTATATACCCCATAAAATTTACTATTGGTAATAAAACATTACCGGGAATTAGATTCCCGGCCAACTAAATATGGGAATGTGAGATTCTCATCTCATGGGAATCCCACGATCCTTGAACCAAACACCCCCTTAGGGTTTAACGTTTGTAATATTTATGTTTAGATGCTATTTAAAAAATTATTTTAGTAATTATATAAGAGGAAATTGAATAGAATTATGATTAATTACGATAGCAGTTATGATTTAAACACAAATTTAAACAATCCACAATATGATGAATTTTTTTATAAAAAAAATACATTAAAAACAATATCAACATACATTAAAGAAAAATACAATCATAACATATAAAATCATATCAGACCTTAATGACTCAATAATAATTTGGACATCAAAATGTAAGTCTTAGTCTCTAACACATACAAATGTATTATGTTGACAATTAGAATGGTTGTAATCATACATTTAATAACATATCGACAATAAAATATAATATCAAGACATCTATTATCATATCAGATATTAAGATTAGACAAAACCCAATAATCCTTAAAGTCTGAATCTTATATATATATAATAAATGAAGGCCTAAGACATAAATTGCTTCGATCAAACCTTGATCGAAAGCTTGTTGGAGCAATTGTAACTCATGTTCAACGTTTCGAGTAGCGTAGAAAAACACTCTTGTATCCTCACCCAATATAACGCATGGAGATTATTTGCAGCAAACATCATATTGAGGAATGTAGTTGTGGGTAGCACATAGAAGAAAGTAGGCATGAGTGAATAGAAACGCAGGCAATCGTAGTTGCAGCTGCTAATATAGAATTGCAGTTATAAGTCTCTTGAAATGGATCTATGAAATAAATAAAAAGAAAAGATAACAAAAAACTCAATAGTAGAATACTTTTTAATAGTTTGGATGGTTATAAGATATTATCTGTTTATAATCTTTCTTACCCACTGATAGCACACACACATTGTAAACACAATTGCTCGAATCCAATACCTCGAAGGTAAACAATTTCTCTTTAACTACTAAGTCTTCTCGATGGATTTAAGAGTATAATACTTAATAATGTATTTTATAATATCCGATAAAATTTCAAAACGAAAGATCAGTCAAATTAAATTTAGTAGCCATAAAGACAACTCAAAAAGATTAACAAATTGATATAGACATTTTAGAAATTAATATGAAAATTGATGTTGAGAATGAGTCTTGAAAACTTAGCAATGTGATGGAATAATAATTTAATAAAAGCCGGAGGTGATTTTCACCTTTTTCGGTGTAAAAAATCGATAATATTTACTTATTCCATTAATTGCTAGAATCACCTTGGAAATGTATGTTTAAATTCTAGTTGTTTGAGCTGGACTATTCGAATATAAAACTCTATATACAATTTAATAAAAAAATCTATATACTTCTAGAGTCAACTGTTTTAACGAGTTATTGTATATATCTTATTGGGTTATAATTATATTTAAAGTATATTCTTTTTAAATAAAAGTTAACGTGTAACTAATTTATATTATATAAAAAATAATATGTTCAAAAATTTGTTTATTTTTTTAATTTTAAGAATATTTTAATTATTATGTTTAATTCTATAATTATATCATGATCAGTATTATCACAAAAATGAATTAAAAATTTACTAGTCTTATTTTTTTTACGATAAAATTTTACAAGTCTTAACTCAGTCGAACTAATTACTATTATATCATCTAAGAGGAAGTCCAAACACGCTCAAACTTATATTTTCTTTTATAAGTAAATTAAAGTCTAAAAAAATTTAAATAATGTATTAATTTTTTTATTTTGTCACCAAATATTTATATTTATCTTTATAGTAAAAGTTCAAATTTTTTGCTTAAAAAATTAATTATAGATTGAATAAATTATGTATTTGTATCTATATCGTGACCTTAATAATTAATATTTATTTGGATTATAATGAAGTTTAAAATTCTATACGTTAATGTAAACTTTGACACACTAATTTTTATCTTATGAAATTCGTATTATTATTTATTTAATATAATGTTCATTTTACATATCGTATTACAAGATCTGCTTAACCATAAATTAGGGTCACTCTTGGTAGACAATCTGTAAAATCATATGTAAATCTCAATTGGATCTTAAGTATACCATAGTCTTGGACTGGAGAGCCACCCTTAACATAAACTTTTAATCATAAAAAAATAGGGCATAATAAGGTAGTAGTTTAAGGGAAAATATTTCTGTAAACGAACTGAACGCACACGAACGGAGGTATGTTCATGTTCGTTCATTTAATAAATAAAACATAAACGAACAAATATTTTTTGTTCATGTTCGTTCATTAAGGAATATAGCTTGTTCATGTTCGTTCATTTAAATAATAAACGAACATAAACAAACACGAACAAACGAACATAAACAAACACAATAAACAAACAACACAAAAAAAACTTATTCGAACACAACAAACGAATGTAAAAAAAGTAAACAACAAGAATAACAACTTAAAATTCATTAATATAATCTGTAACTTTAGAGTTAATTTGTTCTAATACGACAAAAACATACATAAATCATAAATAAGCTATATGAACATAATAAAGTCTTAAAGTTAATTTGTTCAACAGAACAATCTTTTTGAAATCCAAACAACTTCAATAATCTTCGTAACATATTCAACTTGCCCTCTGTTCGAACATAAATGAACATAAATGAACGAACAAATAATCGAACGTTCACGAACGTAAATGAACGAACGAGCCATTTGTTCATTTTCGTTCATTTAATTAAACGAACGCAAAATCTTGTTCATGTTCGTTCATTTAATAAATAAATAAACTTCCCACCGCACGATTCATGAATGGTTCGCTAAACGTTCAGTTCATTTACAGGCCTAAGGGCAAAGATGTAGAAGAGGTACTTGAAATAAATTAAATGATGGTTTGGTGGAGGTTGATGTAGGGAGGGGTTACCTACACATGAACATTTAACCACACCAAATAAATCAAATAGGGAGGAGTAAGTGAAAAGGCAATGTTTAATTAATTAATTAATTAGGAGAGAAATTGCCAATTTGGCGGCAGCTTAGCTAACCATTTGACAAATATCACCAACTTTCCCACTCTTTGCCATCAAAGCAAGAATCTCCTCTTTTAGATTTTAGATTTATCTCTTTGTTTCTTTCTTTCTAATTTCCTTTTTGATAACATGTCTTCAAATGATATATATATTAAAAGTTATTTATAATTTAGAAACTTAAACGATTCTGTATGTTACTCGTTATATGTTTTTAAACACTAGCAAATAAAATTAACTTAATAACAACTCATAATCTTTGAATATAATAAAAAACAAATGTAAAATTATTGATTAGACACAAAAGAGTTTTGGTGATTGTAAATAGTTGATACTTTTAATTTGGGTGAAAAGTTATTGTCGATAGGGAAACGATCTTTAATCGATATTTTTATATTACAGAGAGAAGTACAGAGAATGAGAAAATAGAGATGAGGTGTATGTATATCCACATTTTGTTATCAAATTGATTGAGAGTATTTATAATGATTTTTAGTGTGCATGCCAGTTATAGGATTTTCATGATTATTAGGAGGCTGATAAGCTTAGACAAATTTACTAATCAGATTTTGAATTTAGTTGATCTGTCAGAGATCTTGTATACGTCTTGTTTGTTAACTATTGTTAACTGATGGGATGCCGACTATTTTCATTTTATTTGTCTTGACAGCTAGGAGATTTCTGAAACCTGTCTCCAAAAGTATAAATATTAATTAGGTTTGAGTCGAATAAATATATGCATATGGGTGAGCCTGCGAATTCTTTTTTTTACTTCTCTTTCAAATTCGAATTTAGATATAAGTCGGCGTGTTTCATTAATTAAAATAATATGTATATCTTTTTAATATACAGTTAATTACATATCTTTGTACGTTCTGAATTTAGATAAAATTACACTTAGCATTATATTTATATATAAATTTGGACGTGAGCTGAGCAGATCAATTCAATTTTGTAAAATCCAGCCGGTAAACTTGTAAAATCAAACGAACGATATAATAATTGAACCGGTCTCGACACAAGATTGCACTTTAAAATAATATAATTAAATTAATCACTGGTTTTAATAAATTGATACTTTTTGTTTTCATTGGGGGGACCAATTTGAGATGAATGGACAAGTTCAGAGTCCAAACAAAAATGAAATATCATTTTCTACGAAAATAGAAAAAGCCAAAAAAGAAAGAAGAAGAAGTTCATTATCAACTTAAACGGTCAAGATATTGCGATTAAAATAAAACTGATTTTGGGCCAAGGAATCTGCTGGTGGGGCAATCCAACGATGCCCATTTGAAACCTCACCATCCTATACGTCACTGCCGTGCAACCTGGACTACTGTTTTTATTTTCTATTATTTTTGACATTAACTAATTAAAAATTAGGATGAAGTACACAAATACAGTCATCCGAATATAAAATTTACAAATGATCATTTAACTATATATGATGTTTTGTTAAGTTCCCATCTATATATATGATGTTTTGTTAAGTTCCCATGTTATTAAAAGTTATGAAATTGTCACTCGATTATTTATATGTTCCAAACTGTATTTTTCTGTTAAAAAGTTAAGAATCGTCTAAGCTGGACGTTAGCGTGGTGATTGATATATGATAAAATTATATTTTAATGATATCTAGTGGTATAGTCGTTGCTTTCAAGTATCGGCTTGACAATATAATGTGTCAAGCACTGACTCGATGACATAATGTAAACGAAGAGTCCGACCAAAAAATACAACTTAAACAATTTTTTGATTAGATTTTATCATATCTCAGTCAATAAGTTAATGTCTAACTTGGAATATATGAATAGTCAGTGAACCATTTTGTAACTTTTAATAGTTATGTGACTCATTAGTTTAACGAAAAATGATGAGTTTGGATCATATAAATAGTCTATGAATCATTTTTTTAATTTTAAATAGTTAGAAGATTCAATAAAATAACATCATACAGTTGGAGACTGTTTGTATACTTTACCAAAAAAAATTTAATGGAGAAAAAGGTAGTGTGCAAAGATACTCACCGTTAACCTAATGCCAGCTTATACATGGTTTGTTTTGTGTTATTTATTTATATAAGGCCGTGTTGGAACATCAATGATTTGGTGTCCCATAGAATTGTATTTTAGGTTGGCATGGAATGAAACATTTTGGGGGTTACGGTTATGGACGGACATGTTCAACTGTGTGTTTTGGATTCTCAAATCTCAAACCACACACGGTTATGATTAGATTTTTATTGTTAGATTTTGTATTTGATCATATGCTCGACAAATTATTTGTGTTTATCATTGATGCGTTTCTAGCTGAATTAATTAAGTGATTTCAGTAAGAGTATCGTTTTTTAGAAGTTATAAACTCGAGCACTGGGTATGTAAATTATTATTGATTTTTTGTAAAAAAATATTTAATTAGTATATGATAGATGAGATGAATCAATTTTCAAATTAGTTAGTTTATAATTAAAATTAAAATGTTAGAATAAATTATATGAAACATCATAAACAAGGCACGAGTAAGTTATAGTACGAAATAATATAAATATGTCGCATAATATAAAAATATTATGAATATATCATAAACAATGATAACCAAAAGAGAATAAGTAGCAATAGTGGTTGTTTTAAAAGATTTAAATTCTTATATATTTTAAATATTTTATTTACGTTTTTATTTATAATATGTTTTTATTCCCTAAAATTTTATATGTTTATCTCTTAAATGAATTCACGATAAATAATTTGAAATAATTATAAGATATTATATTTTCATAATATTTTAAGCCACTGATAACACACCCTACAAATACAATTACTCAAAATAAAAAGATGAAGGAAAATAATACTTAATTTAACCACCGAGATCACTTAAAATTTATAACGATAAACACTCTTATTATTAGGGGTGGCAATGGGGCGAGATGGGGACTATTTTGCATTACCCATTCCATCCTCAACACTTACGGGTACAGTTTTGAGGAATCCCCATTATATGTTTCAGGGATTTTTTTCTCCCTATACCTATCCCTTACGGATTAATGTGGGTTTCGGTTAATCCCCATCCCAAAAAATAAACAAACATTTTTTAAATTAATGCAATACCTAAAATTTATAAGATATATATGATTGTCTCAAATTTATCTATCTATAATATGAAAGTTTCAAACGTCAATATTCATCTAGCACTCAATGTATATATACAATCTTAATCATTTTCGATCTCAACAAATCAATGTATATTAAATGAGAAAATATATAAACTTCAATTTTAGTTCCTTTGAGATGTAACGGTGGTAACACGTAATCTAACAAATATTTTTCGAGGAACCCCACGGTTATTTTTGTAAAATATTGGGGATCCCTACAGTTATTTTTCGGGGATTCTCATGGCTATTCACACGGGTACGACTCGGTTATCTCCATGGTTCAGATAGAGCAATCCATGTTCCCATCCCCATTTTAACTTCGGGGATAAAACTTTTTTCAACCCTATCCCTGTGGGTGAAGATTTCGGTAATTTCCCATCCCGTTGGTTTGGATTCCCATGATTTTCGGTTTATCCCCATCCGATTGCCACCCTTACTTATTATCAATCAAAAGGGTGCTTTTCAAAATTTAAGAAAATTGCATAGTAAATTAGGTAAAATATAATATACTGAACAATTAGCAAGTGGAATAATACCTTGAGACCGACTTATCTTATTCCCAATCAATCAAGAACGCCTAGGACTGATACCTTCTTGAAGAAAAACACACACACACACATGAATTTACCAATAAGTGCTGCTAGGCTTTTAGGAATTTATGGAAAAACACCAGTTGACCAAAGTTTATACAACTGAATTCAGTTGATCTGAACTCTCAGAAATGAAAAATAAGAGTAATAAATAAAGTCAAAATTCCATGATTTAACGGCTTAACCTTTACAATACACGCATGTGGAGTACAATTATATGTTATTATTATATAATTTTTTTAACTTTAAAATGCAAAAACGCATCCAAGGTCCCTAAATTAAAAAAACAATGTGTTTCTCATCCTATTTTTTAGATTAATGTAACCCTCCAACTCGAAAAAAAATCAATGTGGCCCATTGACCAACGTTTTTCATCTTTGACCAACGAAACCGTTACTTTCAATTGACGTGGCAAGTTAAACTGCCCAACTCACTCCATTTAATGCTGACTTCACATTGAATATGTTTATATGAACTAAGGTGGAAAGTAAGCAATTAAAAGTAGAAAAAAATTACTTTGAAATCTAAATTTAAAAACCCTAAATGTCTCTACTTTCCCAAATTTCTTCTCACCCTGTCGCGGTTTTAAAAAATGTGTTAATTTCTTTTAAGTGTCAATTTTTTTGTTGTCAATTTTTTTTGGAATGCTTTTTGTTGAGGGGAGCTTTTGCTTTTTCAATTGATTATATATTAATTTTTTCCACTTACTCTACATTTTTATTTTTGTACTTTAAAGTTTGAATTATTTTTGATATAACAAAAAGGTGAAGAAGTAAAGGTTTGAAAATTTCAATTTTAATAATGAAAAGGGGGAGCTTAATTTTTTTTTCCAAAATACTTTTTTTCATTAAATGTTTTATTAAGGGAGAGTTTTGCCAAAACTATTTTTTCAAATGTTTTGATATATCAAAAAGAGGGAGATTGTTGGATTTATTTTGATATAACAAATTAAGGGCAAAATGTTTTTGGACTTAATTGAATTTATTCAAAAATAATTAAAAAATAATTCAAAGTCCAATAAACAAGAATTTGAACACAAAATAGTTTTCTGGTTAAGTAGTACCAATACTATTCTTACAGTATCGATACCTCATGAACAATATTGATATTATTCTCATAGTATCGATATCCAAGGTAAAAGAGGTAATGATACTTGTCAGAAAGTCCCAATGTTTCTTGTTGTTTTCAAATATGTTCAGATTCCAATAGGCAAAATTGGTACTGATACTCAAAGGAGTATCGATACTACTTTACATAGTATTATCAATACCATAAACCCTAGCATTGATATTGTTATAGCCCAATAGTCTTAACGACTAGTTTCTTTGAAAGTTACTAGGGTAGTACTGATACTCATATCTCGAGTACCGATACTCCATATTCTAGGCAGTTTTATTTTGCATGAATTAAGTTTCCAATGGCTCCAAAACACCCCAAACGGCTAGAAACAGTTACAAACTCATTCAAACATATAAAAACAAGTTAAAGACACTTGAAGAATGTTACAACACCTATCTAAGAAATCCACATCAATAGAGAAGCCCTTTCAATATTTTTTTCCTTTTCTCTTGTACATAGAGTGTTTTTAGTGAGCTTAAACTATAAACACCTACCTTTAGATGTTTTCTTGTTTACACATTTTTATCCTTTGTAAAAGGGAAGTGGTTATATCTAGGGAGTTTGTAAAGGTTACTCTTAAGCCTAAAAAAAGAAAGAACAAATTAGTGAATTTGTTAGAAATCCTTAGTGTGGAGCTAATATAGTGGATGTAAACTTCATTAAGAAAGTTGAACCACTACAAATCATTGTGCACAATTTTCTTATATTTTCTCCTCAAGTCCCAATTTTTTCAAAAAGCCAATTGACCCCCTCTTGGCTATATTTTCGATTGATTCATAAAGCCTAAAATCCTAACAATACACTATCAACATTAAATAAACCATTAATTTGATTCATCTTCCTATGTTGACTAAAATGTGCATGAAAGAATCTCGTAAGTGAGCCATTGAACTCGAGAACATTGAGCCCAACATTGTTTTTCTTTATCCACTAATTGCTTAAGTTTAGTCTTGGCTTCAAGTAACTTAACCATTTGACAATGTATAAAATATAATTACACAATATGATGACTTTTCATATGCACCATAGTAATTTATGTACGGTTGATAAATATTATATACTTTTTTTCATGTATCTTTTATGTATAAAATATTTATCCAATTAAATAAAGATTCACCAAAGCTTAGGCATGTAAAGAAATTGAACATTCATCGAACCGTTCATGAACTATTTGATGGAAAGTTTGTTTATTAATTAAACAAACGAACATGAATAAGATTTTATGTTCATTTAATTAAATGAACGAACACAAACAAATATTGTCAAGTATAGGGAAGTCAAACAACAAGACTGGCGAGGTAAAATATTGTCAAGTTATTAGGTTAACGTGTAACATCAACATTTCGTCATTTTTGTTAATGGTTGTTGACAGCGAATGATCGATTTGTTATAAATCGATATTGTTAATGACCAATTTGTTACTTTTGAAACTTTTGTGGGAAAACGAAAACTAACACAAACATTAGTAACCATTTGTTTAGTTTACCCATAAAGAAAATGCATTGATTTGTTGTACCAATATTTTGATCATAATAAAGGGTAAACTAAGTGTAACGCCCCGATTTCCAGGTTAGCAGTTTTGGGCAAACCTAAGTACGATTTTAATAGGCCAAGGGACCATTTATAAGTGGTGGGTTAAGACATGACTTGTTCTAGTTTGGGCTTGAGCCCATTAAAGCATAAAAAGGGTGTTTTTGTGTTGGGCTTGAAAGGAGAGGACTAGGAGAGCAATTAACCCTTAAACTTATTCAAAGGCTAAAATCCTTTTATTACAATGAGGTCATACATGCATAAATTTCATACCACTTTTTCTTCATTCATTGTCTTCTTCCTCTACCCATTCAAACTCCATTCTTCATCTCATCTCTTGAAGCTAGAAAAAGGTGAAAACTTGTGAAGTTTTCCTCCCTAATCCAAAAATCTAAGGTAAAAAAATGAAATCCTCCATCCTCTAGCTTCATCCCAAACCCATTCTTGTAAAACCACCATGGAAAATCTTACGGAGGTTTAAGATGAGTTTTGGATTTTAGAGTACCTTAATGCTCTCAATCTATTTTGGATAATTGAAATCATGTTTCCAATCTCCTTAAGCCCCTAGATGATTTAGTAACTTATTCTTTTTCTTGTGATTAGTGAAGGAGGCTGGAGAGAGCTCCAAAAGTAAGGACAAGGGGAAACTTGTCTTTGGGTAATCTTAGAGAGTTCTCTTGCAGCTTAGACTAAAGGTAACACACTTCTAACATTTCCTTACTGCTTGTAGATTAGCATGTGTAGTTTTGGTTCTTGTACGAGTTTATGAAGCATTTGGGTGCATTTGGGGT
This sequence comes from Hibiscus syriacus, assembly GCF_006381635.1. Classification (NCBI taxonomy): domain Eukaryota; kingdom Viridiplantae; phylum Streptophyta; class Magnoliopsida; order Malvales; family Malvaceae; genus Hibiscus; species Hibiscus syriacus. The sequence continues at coordinate 851,610 of NW_024063505.1, read as the reverse complement.
TTAAAGTATAAAAACAAGAATTTATTGTTGTTATGCATAAAGTGATGACCTTTTTGACCCTTAAGTACTAAATAAACTTTAAACACTATTTGAGGGCCTTGGGGACCTTTTAAGAGTGATTTAAAAAGTTTTAGACGACTGAAACAGAGCTTTCTAGGCACATGGTATCAGTATCGTAACAATACCGATACTATTCATCATGAAAAGACAAAATTCAAAGGTTTTGTGAGGAGAGTATTGATACCCCATCAAGGAGTATCGATGTTTCATTGGTTGTATCGATACTCGAGGACTTGATAAGATTCTAGTAAGCTATTTTGGTATGGGTACTGTAATACCCTAATTTTTTCCGAACCATTTAAATTCACTTGAAGATGATCAAGAATTAATTTGGAGATGTTTGTACTCGACGAGGAATTAATTCAAGTGATAAATCATAGAAGTTTGCGTTTGAAAGCTTGAGGTGCTTAATTGGACTAAAACCGTATATGTTCATTTTTAAAATCGAGACACAAATTGAAATTCAATCCCAAATACAAATTTAAGTGTATAAAGTCCATTTACATATTTGAAGCCAAATTACAATCCAAATTAATTGCAAGACTCAAGATTCAGGCCCAACAAACGAAGCCCAACAGTAATTAAATCCAAACCTGACCCAACAGCTCGACCCAGACCTGGTTGCAACGACTCGACCCGGGCTGCCCATGCCTCCCACGTGCAGCTTGGCCCCCCGCCATCGTACATGCTACAACAACTCAGCACCACACGTGAAGACAAGGCTCGACTCCCCAACTGTTGCCCATGCGCCATTGCAGTATCATAACCAAGATGGTGCCATTTTCAACCTCGACGTGGAGCACCAAGCTCCACAATGCCCAAACATCTGCACATGCCAACACAACACCCAATAGCTCGGTTCTCTACTACTGCCCACACCTGTCGGCCACCCACGTTCATTCCTATACTCTACACCAAGAAAGATACCAAATTCCATTAGAAAGTAGAGAACATTATATTTCTAGGGATTTTTTGATGTAAAAAAGAGATCAGCAACAGAAAAAAATGAACAGCAAATAAAGAGCAACAATTAGCAAAAAACCATTACAATAGGGGGTGTTTATTAACGAAAAAAGAAGGGTTCATCAGTAACCATTCGAACAACAGGGGGTTTTTGGTGGTAATAAAATAGGGGGTCTCGATCTTTCTTTCGAATTTATACATGAAAATCACTGTAAAAGAGAAAAAGAAAGTGCAATCCTACCATTGTATTAAAAAACCGAGGAATCAATAGAAAGCAAAGAACTTTTTCTGGTATTACCCATATTTCTTTCAATTTTCAGTGTCCTTTATGAATTTCTTTCTAAGCAAGTAGAAAACGTGAAAAATCAAGAGTTTATTTCTGTTACCTTTTTATTTTGTTTGTTTCATCGCTGTTGGAGTCTAGATCACCGATGCTTAGTAGGGATTGTGTTGTGGTCTAGGTGGGTTTAGGTTTTGGTTCTGTCACAGGATGGGTTCACACATGTGGGGGATCCTCATCGGAGCTCTAGGCAATGGTTTCCATGGTGACCACGACGGTTGTTTAGGTCTCGTTGAGGTTGAGAGAGGGGTTTGAGAGAAAAATGGTTGAAGAGGGTTGTTGTCTGTTTAGGTTGGGAAGGAAATGAATTAGGGCTAAAATTTTACCCTAATATTCCATATATCAATACTTTAAAATGACGTAGTGTTGGGCAGCGTCGAAACGACATCGTTTCGATTAGGCTAGAGTATTCCATGTTTTGTTTTGGGGGAATTTCGCGATAGGTCCTTCCACTGTCAACTTGTATCATTATGATCCCTAAATCAAGCTTCATTGGGATTTTAATATTGTAGCGCGTTTTATTTTAGTATGATATTATGATATGTTTATTTTAACACTGTTTTTACATTGGATGTTGTAGATTGGGAACTTTTCATTTTGGTCCTATGTAGTACTTTGGTTGTATTATGTTTGGAGTACCTAAAAATGAAAATTTTATGAAAAGAGGCTGCTGTTTACTTTCTTTATATTTTAGCCCCCTTGTTTAATATTTTATGCATGTTTGTAGGGTTAATTTAGGTTTACTTTAAGTGTACGCATGTATATATATACATATATATTATTTCAAGCATGTTGTTCATGCGCACAGATTTAGGTGTCATTTTTTATGCATGTTAGCCTCATGTGCATGACTCAACCTAATCATATAATCGGATTAAGGGTAATACCCTTTTAATTTAAAATTGTCAAAATGGCTTCTCTTAACTCACTAGACAGCTACTTTCGACGATTTTAAATTACAAGTGTATCCCATCAGTGTCACTAAAAAATTTTGGTTCTTCAAGTTAAAATTTGGGAATGAAAGAAAAATAAATGTTCGACTATTTAAATTTATTGAGAAATGGTCGTTAGAACTCACCTAAAGATCTGGTCTCAATATTTTTAAGTAATCGAAAATTCTTTATTTTTCTAACGGTTTGGTAATTTTAATTTAACCTATCTTCTTGCTTTTGAATGTTATAAAATTCACATTTTTGTTGTTTTAAGGGATCAAAAATTAAATTAAAGTTGAACTTGTAAAATTTCGTTGCAAAGACATTTATTAATTGACTAGGTACCAATTTAGAGCGCTGTGGGGTGCTAATCCTTCCCCACACATAACCGACTCTCGAACTCATTTTATGGTAACGCAGACCCCTACTTGTCGTTTTAATTAAAATCATTTTTTATTTAAAATGGCAAAACATTTTTTGATGCCTAATCACACCCTAATCAAAGATTGGTGGCGACTCCTCAAACCGTATATTTTTTCATCGTAAAGGAATTTCCAATTTTTTGAAACGAGAGGTTTTCTAAAATTTCATCATTTTTAATTAAAAAACCAATCAATTAAGAGGAAAATTAAAAATTATGCGGCTTTCAAAATCTCGTAAAGATTGTATCGTAAAGATTGGTAGACCGTAAAATTGTCGTTTCAATTAAAATTATTTTTAAGCGGCAAAATATTTTTGGGTGCCCAATCACACCCTAATCAAAGATTGGTGAAGACTCCTCGAACCATATGTTTTTATTGTAAAGGAATTTCTAATTTTTTGAAACGAGAGGTTTTCTAAAATTGAATTTTTTTTAATTAAAAAACCAATCAATTAAGAGGAAAATTAAAAATGACGCGGTTTTCAAATCTCGCTCCACTCAGAAAAAATGGTTTCGATAGCTTGGCGACTCTGCTAGGGACCCTTTTTTAGTGAACCAGGCCGATAGTCGATTAATTAATTATCTTTGCAAACGAAACTTATAAGTTCGTTTCAATTTGGGTTTTTATCCCTTGTTTGTTCTAAATTTCTTGTTTGCATTTTAATTTGTGCTTTGGTTAAAGAATAAATAGTTGTACTAACGTGTGATTTACATGTTTCAGTTTTCTGACCTTCACTTTAGTTTGCTGTTTTTCTTGGATCGAGGCAAAGGATTATGAGTTTCCCCTCACTGTCGCTATAACTTTTCGATATTTAGAGCCATCTAACTGTGCTCTATCCCGTTAGGTAGAGGTGAACGCTACGCTTACGTGAGAAAAATTACTTTTCTCCGTATGGGCTTTAGCAAGTAATCTCTGGGGTACATACCTTATGTTTACGAGCGAAACATTGAGTTTCCTCGCATGGACATAGGGAAATGTATCATCTCGAATTGAACTTGACCCGTTTAAGCCTATAATGGGTGAGGGTCTGGCAAGCCCAAGGGGGAACCAACGAAGGACAATTCGAGGACCCTGCTAGTGGTACCAAACCTTTACCCGTCTTACGTTGAATCTCTATCCGCAGACACAAAGGGGAAACTCATTCTAACCTTTTCCTCGAATTTATTAATTTTTACAAAAAGTATGAGAACTAGAAAAACATGCGGTTAGGTTTTATATTTCCGTACGAAGCCTGTGAATTAGATATCATGAGGTTAGGATTTGTTGTAAATGACATAGCATGTGGGTAGATATCATGTCGGGTAGGATCTACTAAAGCATGATTGGGTAGCTAGCATGTGAGGGTAGGTTTCATTTGATGTTTACTGAACTTACTATATTGTTGTTTATCTTATGTGTACTATCCCATTTTTGTTATATTATGATTTTATTGCATTTGCATCTTTATGTCATTGAGGGGTGTTAATTCACAAGTGATTGACTAATAAGAAGGCATGCCATATTGAGGCAAGAAATTCTCCACCATGTAGTCGAAACTGGGAGATCCGAAGATGTTCAAACGATTCATTAAGAATGACATCCAATGAATGAAGAAATCAGAAGCTGATTGGAGAATTCCTTTAAAGGTGCAATGGCCAAGATGTTGACTCAAGAGATGGATACAGTCATACCAAGGACGAGAAGACCCTTCATAAAGACATGAAGACCAATTCACATTGGAGGTAAGAATGGAGATTTCAAGATTCAATTTAATGACATCCGGCATCATCAAAGGTGATAAAATACGCCAACAACTTTGGGGTGCAATATTAGATTCCATGAAGAGTACGACTCAAGGAAATAGAGAGATGAAGAATCACATTTATATTTTGACTACATGGTGTACTTACTGTATTCTTGTCATCTAAATGAAGGTTGTTCTATAAGTGGTCACTTTCGGAGTTAACACCTCGTGCATTTGCATTTGCATTATTGTTTTTGCATTGACTTATTTATTTTTCTATTGTTATTTTTTTGTCATTTTGTTATCTTATTTGTACTAACTCATTTTTATGTTATTTTTCTCTTTGTCTGCATTGCATGATCATGACATAATCAAAAGGTGTCGATTTGTGAGTGGTCAGCATAGTATAAGGTTTTCATGATGGACAAGGGGTTTCGTGATCAAGCAGGCTATAATACAGCTGAGAAGTGGCATCCTAAGAAAGCTTCAAGAATAGTGGAAAGATCTGCACCCAAAGATCGCATAACTGAGGAAGAGCAAAATGAGATAAGAGAGATAAAAGAGCAGATGTACAGGATGATGGATATGATAGATGTTTTGTCCAAATGAAGGGGTACTTCCACAACAGGAAAGAAAGAGCTCGACGAGAGCAACTTTGAGGTGTCAAACATGAAAGAGACTACTTTAGAGGCTGTTGATCCTAGCCAGTATGAGAAGCCACACACAATCATTGTTTGTATCAACAAACTGTTTGGAAAAGCCAAGGAAATAGTGGAAACTAGAGAAGTTTAGAAAGATGAAAAGAAGCCATGCAATCAGAACTAATCGATGTGTGATAGTCTACTCCCCACATCAAGGGCAGTAAAACGGGAAATTCCAGTCCAACGCAAGTTGAGAGGTGGCTCTCATTTTGATTTTATCCCAATATTATATAAGGAGTTGTATGATACACTGTTAGAAGCTCGAGAAGTGTCCCCACATTATGTGAAACCTCTGCAGCCTCCATATCCAAGTTGATATAACGTCAACGTTCGTTGTGAATATCATGATGGAGTTCAAGAACATTATATTAAGAATTGTTCTACCTTCAAACGTCGAGTCCAACTTCTTCTAGATCATGGAGTATTGGAGTTTGAATTGAAAGGACAACCTAGTTTGGTAACGGGTTATCCTGTTGAGTTTGAAACAAAAGTGACCAAAGGTAAATGTATCAGCGAGGACATCCAGGAGAAAGATTGTTTACCAAAGTACGAAGCTCAGATTCGTCATCTAAGAAGAGAAAATGATAAATTGAGCATAAAGATGGAAGCCATGCGGGTTATTTTTCAAAGGATCAGTCAAGCCTTTAAATTTACCGGCATAGGAAATGTCCCAGAGGAGTGGATAGCAGGGGTCGCTAAACTGAAGAACGACGCTGAACAGTGGAGGAAGAATTGCAAGATGCACGAAGGTCAATCTGAGAAGTTTTCTCATGATTTACAGATTGCAGAAAAAAGACGCAATATAACTATTGATAATTTGGGAAGATATCAAGCTGAAAATCAGACGTTGAATTTGGCCATAGCCAATATGGAAATCTCATATCAACGCCACAAGAGGAAAAATGAAGCTGAGCTAGAAGCCACTAGAGCCAAGAACAAGAAGTTGATGAAGATGGTGGACGATTGTAGTGATCTTATGCAAGAGTTTCATAACCACAATGACTTTTTTACAAGGAAGATTTAACAGCTCTGAGAGTCGACAATCAAGATACAGAAAATGGACAAAGTCATGAAAGAAGCTATGACCCAATCAATCAGTGTGGCTCACAAATGGGTTGATTTGCTGGCTTTGCAAGAGTATTGAAGTAGATTGACAATTCAACACCCGAGCATGAGTGGAAGTTAAATTAGCTTTTGGATGAGATAGAAAAGTTAGGAGCAAAAGCTATCCATTATCTGTAAAAGAAGAGAAACAAAAGAGAGAAAAAAGAAGAAAAAAAGAAAGAAAAAAGAAGACAAAAGAAGAAAAAAGAAAGAAAAGTAACAAAAAGAATGAGGAAGATTGAAAAAGGGCTCAAGACGAGAATCCACCAAGATCGTTGTAAAGCTAAAAGAATGAATTGAGGTGAAAGGCTGAAAGGGTAGCTCGAATGCATTTTAATAGGCACCAGGCAAGTAAAACACCCTCAAGATTCTGATGTTTTGAAATGAGCTATTTTGACAACATTTGCGTTCTTCTAGACAGAAGCTTACTTCAACGCTCCAAATTATATCGAGTTGATTAGTTCAGGAACATTCATGTTGGTGATGCTTGAGGCATTTGACTTTATTTCTTAATTTTTATTATGATTGCCATGATTTTGTAAAATTCCAATTTTATCATTTCAAACTCCAACTCTGTGTATTTATAAGTGTCTTATAACTAGATTAATATAGTTCGACAGAACACAAAAGATTTCTTGGTATTACTTTAAATTGATCTTTTAGAGTGCATGAAATCCTAAGTAGCCCAAAACCATGACACTCGTGTTCATTTGTTAAAGAGTGCATGCCAAGGAATAATCTGGAATGATTTGTGAACCAAGTTCATAACCATTTGATTCTCATCAAAGACGTCTCTCTGACATATTTGGATCGGAGTAAAGAAACAAGTTGATTTCTTGAACTATGGATATCTTATAAGTTGTTTCTTGGAGAAAAATAATAGGCGATGCCAAAATGATGGAGCACTTCACACTCTTAAAAGCAAGTGGTACGAAAGATTAGGAGGGCTAGAGGAGAGAACTTGCAACACTCTCTTGTGACATTATCAGCAACCTGATAAGAAGGGGATGATTGTCTCATTCGAAAAAAAGTTACATATCTCAGTGTATAGTAAAAAGGCAAGAATGCGACCAGTCAAGAAGAAGATGGCCACCTAATTCAGAAGAGGAACATGTCTCAGACATTTCTGTTAGAAGGGTTGATCACTTTTTAAGTTTGTTACAACATGAATATAATCCCTCGAGTTACTTGATAACATTGTTGTTTAGTAACACTAGAATGAGAAATTCAAGATAAACAAATTTGAGCACGAATAGAGCCATAATGATCCATAAATGAGGCATTATCAAAGTTGTACCTCGTGGGAATCATGAGATTCAAATTCAGTGGACATTAAGAGTGAACCTTTTGACTTGATGGTTGGATGTATTTTTGAAGGTCCATATAATCCATGTGGGTATCTTGAAGGCTCACATCAGCATGAAAAAGACAGAAGTAATCCATGTGGGGCATCTTGAAGGTTCACATCAGAATGAAAAAGACAAAAGTAATCCATGTGGGGTAACTTGAAGGCTCACACCAGTATGAAAAGGTTGGGGTATTTTGAAAGTTCATTTGAACTAGAAATAGAATGTTAGGGCATTTTGAAGGCCCGTTTTAGACAGAAATGATATATGTGTGGCATTTTGAAAGCTCATATTGAGGTATTTTGAAGGCTCATATCAACAAGAAACAATTTTGAATACATTTTGAATGTTCATATCAGCAAATGTTGGGGCATGCTGAAGGCCCATATCATCATGTGTCAAGATCATTAATTTGAGTAAATATTTCCAATGAGACATAAAGGTATGAAGAATGAAAATGGTGAAACAGTGACAGTGGAGCTGATTATACATAATTGCTTTGTTCATCAGGCAGTTGTATTATTTTGGTGATTTGATGTTGGCAGTTAAAGTGTCCCACTTGTTGTCTCAACGAGCTTTGTTCTTAAATGACGTCCTACAAAAGCTCTGAACACTATGCAAAGAACTTCACTGACAAGAAATCTGGGCAGAAGCCAAATGATGAATTGTGGTCAAATGTTTTACAAAAATCTGAGCAAAAGGCACAAGAAAGGATGAATGTGTTGTCAAATGTTTTACGAACCAGTGATTATGGTGCTGAACCAATGTTGCGATCATATGGTATTTCCATTTGTTGATCCGAAATGAAGAGTGATTTCTTCAACCCCAAGGTTATAAGTGAGAAATGATGAAAATTGCTTTCCATAGAAAGTGAGCTGAAATTTTAACAACAAGAAACTAGTGGAGCCAATTAAGGTTAAACAACAGGTTGTTGTTAAACATCTCGAGATGATATGGTCTGAATGACTTTGTTCGAGGTCCAATTAGATGTGGAGACATGAAATGAATTAGGATAAATCCTCCTTGTGATGTGTTTCAAGAGTCAAATCAAAACAGACACAGTTCTCCTAATTAATCTCTGCTGAGTTTAGGATATCTACATCTACATTTTTCAAAGATGATAGATTTTTTTTTTCAAAGATAAAAGCTTTATTGGATTTCTACACAAGTACAAGGAAAGAAAGCTGGTGTTATCCAGGACAAAATGGGGCAAAAAGGTCATAATTCTAACTATGACAAGAGTTCCACAAATGAAACATTTATTTTGAGACTTTAATGAAACAAAGGAAACACAAAGATGCAAGTGGATTAGATAGTTTATGAGAAATGCTAGCTTGAAATGACATTTTGACTAAGTTAAGGAAGACTGAGTTAACCACTTTGAAGTCAAATGAAGATTGCATCAACATTTTTGCATTCATAAGAACATCATTTGCATATAAAAAAGTCATACATTACATGTTGCATTCATATTTCATCCATTAAAGCATATTTTTTTAACAGATTTTCCAAGAAAAGAAGATAAGAAAAATACATAATTCAAGCCTTGAATGAAGGGAATTATATTTCGATTAGCAGAACCTCAAGAATTGAGGAGCCCAATCCAAGAAGAATCATTACTTTGATGTGGGATCACATTACCCAAACAACATGATGTTTTCAAAAGATGTTTTTAATAAACTAAGCCTGATTTTCAGGGGTTTCTTGATGACGATTTTCAATGAATTTATAAGAAACTGAGCTTGAGGGACCATCGTGTTATGTAGGGGTTCCCACTTGTGATTTGATAATGGCAGTTAAAGTATCCCACTTGTGGTCTTAACGAGCTTTGTTCTTAAGTGATGTCTACAAAAGCTCTGAACACTATGCAAAGAGCTTCACTGACAAGAAATCTAGGTAGAAACCAAAGGATGAATGTGTGGTCAAATGTTTTACAAAAATCTGAGCAAAAGGTACAAGAAAGGATGAATATGTTGTCAAATGTTTTACGAACTAGTGATTATGGTGCTAAACCAATGTTGCGATCATATGGTATTTCCATTTGTTGATCCGAAATGAAGAGTGATTTCTTCAACCCTAAGGTTATAAGTGAGAAATGATGAAGATTTCTTTCCATAGAAAGGGAGCTGAAATTTTAACAACAAGAAACTAGTGGAGCTAATTAAGGTTAAACAACAGATTGTTGTTAAACATCTCGAGATGATATAGTCTGAATGACTTTGTTTGAGGTCCAATTAGATGTGGAGACATGAAATGAATTAGGATAAATCCTCCTTGTGATGTGTTTCAAGAGTCAAATCAAAACAAACACATTTCTCTTAATTAATCTCTGCTGAGTTTAGGATATCTATATCTACATTTTTCAAAGATGATAGATTTCTTTTTCAAAGATAAAAGCTTTATTGGATTTCTACACAAGTACAAGGAAAGAAAGCTGGTGTTATCCATGAAAAAATAGGGCAACAAGGTCATAATTCTGACTATGACAAGAGTTCCACAAATAAAACATTTCTTTTGAGACTTTAATGAAACAAAGAAAACACAAAGATGCAAGTGGATCAGATAGTTCATGAGAAATACTAGCTTGAAATGACATTTTGACTAAGTTAAGGAAGACTGAGTTAACCACTTTGAAGTCAAATGAATATTGCATCAAAATTTTTGCATTCATAAGAACATCATTTGCATATAAGAAAGTCATACATTACATGTTGCATTCATATTTCATGCATTAAAGCATATTTTTTTTACAGATTTTCCAAGAAAAGAAGATAAGAAAAAGACATAATTCAAGCCTTGAATGAAGGGAACTATATTTCGATTGGTAGAACCTCGTGTTATGTAGGGGTTCCTTGATGATAAGCTTGAGGGACCATCGTAATATGTAGGGGTTCCTTGATGACAAGCTTGAGAGACTATCGTGATATGTAGGGGTTCCTTGATGACAAGCTTGAGGGACTATCGTAATATGTAGGGGTTCCTTGATGACAAGCTTGAGAGACTATCGTGATATGTAGGGGTTCCTTGATGACAAGCTTGAGGGACCAACATAATATATAGGGGTTCCTTGGTGACAACTAAGAAACTGAGCTTGATTTTCAAGAGTTTCATGATGAGTAAGTCCTTCAGGCCATCAGTAAGCCTTTCGAGCATGATGTGTAAATCCTTCGGGTCATCAGTAAGTCTTTCGAGCATGATGCGTAAATCCTTCGGGTCATCTATAAGTCTTTCTAGCAAGATCATAAGTCCTTCGGGCCATCTATAAGACCTTCAGTGCAGGATGTTTTCAAATGAGATTTAAGAAACTAAGCCTTCAGGGGTTTCTTGATTTGTAAGTCCTTCGGGCCATCCATAAGACCTTCAATGCAGGATGTTTTCAAATGAGATTTTAGAAACAAAGCCTTCAGGGGTTTCTTGATTTGTATGTCATTCGGGCCATCCATAAGACCTTCAGTGCAGGATGTTTTCAAATGAGATTTAAGAAACTAAGCCTTCAGCGGTTTCTTGATTTGTAAGTCCTTCGGGATATCCATAAGACCTTCAGTGCAAGATGTTTTCAAATGAGATTTAAGAAACTAAGCATTTGGGGGTTTCTTGATTTTTAAGTCATTCGGGCCATTCATAAGACCTTCAGTGCATGATGTTTTCAAATGAGATTTTAGAAACTAAGCCTTTAGGGGTTTCTTGATTTTTAAATCCTTTGGGTCATCTATAAGTCTTTCGAGCAAGATGATAAGTCCTTCGTGCCATCTATAAGACCTTCGGGTAGGACGCTTTCAACATTTCCTTTGCTCAATTCACAACACTTCAAATCAGCAACGTATCACTTGAGGGATCAATATTTCCATTGAAAAGATCATAATGAGAAGAACTCAAAACCTGAGGAACTGAAGATGAAGACTCGGCCAAGAGAATAAATCAAAGGACGACATCACTTACGGTAAGGATCCGATGAATTTTGCAGAAAGAGAAGAATTGACATTCCCAGTGAAGAGTTCACAATGTGACAAGAAGAGACCAAGATGAAAAATGATGCTCTATTATCTTTGCTTTATTCCTGTTTCACAACAATGAGCAAAGAGGGGCAGGTGTGAGCACTATTTTTTTTATTCAAACCCCATGCTTCTTACACATCATTTTTTATAAATGCCTCATCTTTTGCCCATTTCCTCCGCCACGTGAAGACAACCTTTTGCCACCCTTACTCCAACTCATCTACAAATAATACCAAATAACACCTAAATTAGCCATCCACTACAAATCCACTAAACCAAATCAAACATACTCATCCGAAAATCCATTAAAAACAAATCCCACATACTTGACGCCAAATCATTCAGCAACAAAGAAGAAGGCATAAAGAGGGGGCATTCGAAAACGAGGGGGAGGGGGAAAAAAGGAATATAGATGGGAGCTGGGTCATCTAAAAATCAGCAAAAATAAGGGGAAAACATTTTGTAAGATGACTTCTAGTGTAAAGAGGGAGGTTTTGTTTCTGATTCGAACAAATATCAATGTAATCTTGTCCATCCCTTTTACAGAAGACAAATCAAGAAAGGTTTATTTGAAATTTCTACTTTCATTTTACTTTCATGTTTATTTGGGTGTGCTTGTAATATTTTGAAACTGAAAAATAAATAGAAAGAGAGCCGAGGGTCTCGAGGTCTAAGAGTCTTTCATGGTGGCTTAAGAGTCGTTTTAGAGGTTAGACGAGAGAAAGGATAAGCCGAGGTTGTGAAGCGAGGGATCGATTTTGAGCGGCGTGAGGGGTGTCTCGAAGGTCTCGGTTTGAAGGCTAGCAAGTCGAGGCGAGAGTTCGCTTGAGTTCTTCCAAAGTTCAGATGCAAATTGAACAAATCACTCTTTTTGTAGTAGAACAAAGAAAGCACATAAAGGTTTATTTGAGCACCAGAACTTGAGCTACTCTTGATCGCATTATATCCTATTGACCGGTTGTTAGTAGAGATATTAGAGAGGGGCAAAGCTATTGTGTGTGTTGTTCTATGTGATTTACTTAGGTTTAGGTTTAGTGTAGCTTTTATATTAAATATTTTGGGTTAATTAATTTTTAGCCACCAAGATTTTAGGGTAATTTGCTCTCGTACCCCTTAGCTTTAACCGCGTATTTTCAGTTTAGTCACCTGTAGGATCATTTTCGAATTTTGTTTTTTATTTGTCCTTTTCTGTTTTGTTTTTTTAGTTTTATTCTTTTGGATTAATTCTTTTCATACCCTTATTAGTTAAGCACATTTTTATTTTAATCCTTGTTCTAATTATTAAGATTGAATGTTTAATTATACCTTATTTTGTTTCAGCTCATTTGGTTTGTTAGCAGTAGATTTAATTTTATAATGACATTTATATATATAGCATGTACATATTATATTATTAAATGTTATTTTCAACTTTAAGTAAATAATATTAATAGTATATTTATGGTTGTTAATTGATATAACATAAAAGATAAATATTTTTTTTATTAAACCCACTAAACATAGTTTATAAATCATCCACTAAATTGCCAAAAGTTTAGGTGATCCACGTTTTAAGTCAAGTGGGGTTAGGTTCATGCATAAATAGACCATATTATTCTAGTGGAGGTTCACATGTTTTTAGGGTGAATGGGTTATTTTATGTAATAAATATTGTTTATGTTCATTAAGTTAATATATATTTATATATAAATGCTTGTTGTATAAATGGTGGCTTTTTATGTCTTGTATTCATGTGCGTGCTATATATATATGTGTGTGTTTGCATATAAATGGTTATTTTGCATCTCATGAACCCATGCATAATGAATAGTTATATATATATGTATGCACCATGCGTGTATCTCATAGTAAATAATAGTCGTTCTATTAAACGGGTTTGTGTCTTTTAATTTCATCAATTAATTTAATGTGTAAAGTCATATGAATTTTATTTGATTGTTAAATTATTGATATAATTGCATGTATTTTTCGTTCGATCTGCATGATACCCTCACGTGCATAACTTGACATCGTTACTTAATTGGATTAAGGTTAATATCCTTTTAATTTAAAATTGTTTTAAGTGGGTTGTCTTAACGTATTAGATATCCGCTTTTAACGATTTTAAATTAGAAGTATATCCCATTAGTAACACCTAAAAATTGATTCATCACTTTAAAATTTGCGAATGGAAGAAAAAGAAATGTTTGGCTATTTAAATTTGTCGAGAAAAGATTGTTATACCTCATTTAAGATCTGGTCTCGATATTTTTAAATAATCGAATATTCTTTATCTTTCTAAAGGTTGGGTAATTTTAATTTAATCTATTTTGGTGCTTTTGAATATTGTAAAATTCATATGTTATTGTTTTGTTGGGGATCAAAAATCAAATTAAAATCGAACTTGTAAATTTCATTGCTAAGACGTTAATTAATCGACTAGGTACCGATCTAGGGCGTTGTGGGGGTACTAATCATTCCTCACGCGTAACCGAATCTCGAACTCAAATTTCGGTAACACAGACCACAATTTTGTCTTTTTAATTAAAATTAATATTTTATTAAAATGACAAATTTATTTTTGGATGCCAATCACACCCTAATTAAATATTGGTGGCGACTCTTCAAACTGTATATTTTTTTTATCATAAAAGAATTTACAATTTTTCGAAACGAGAGGTTTTCTAAATCATATTACTTTTTAATTAAAAATCAATCATACTTGGATAAATTAAAAATGGTGCGGTTTTTAAAATTTCATCCGAAAAAAACTGTTTCGACAATTCCATAAGACTTATGCCTTGCTTGATGCTCGGGATAACATTGAGGACACCCGAGTTATTTGTGTACGATTTTGGTATGGTTGAGTAAGGGGTTATCTGGATATATCAAATCCAGTGCTTAGACACTTTAAATGTTAATTGGATGTTGTGTTGATGCTAAGTGACCAAAACTCATCTCAAGTACTCTGGAGGAGTAAACTATCCAGGCAAGGTACCGATACTGTGTGACCCAAACCTAACTTGAAGTATAGGGAGATGCTGATGCTATGTGACCCAGGTCTCTTCTAAGGTTATTTAGTAAGCAAATAGGGGTGTGAGTTATGTGATGCTAAGTTATCTGAGCTACACCATGATGCTTACCTTTTTTGTTGTGGTAGTGTATGCAAATGTTCATAACCATACTTTTAGCATGGCTATACATTAGATGCATATAGTAAAGTATGGTTATTTATGTAGAACTGAGCTTGTGAGCTTAGCATATGGAATGTGTTTTTGTGCACAGATTCTTAAATGCCAGTTGAGGAACTCGTCACCAAATTTGGGATTTTCTAGACTTAATTACCCAGAAGAGTACATCTCGAGTATTGTAAAGAGAATGTACTGTTATAGACCCTAATTATTTATTTATTTGAGTTGTAAACTCTATTTTATACTTATGTATTTTTGAGACTGTTGTTGGGAGCCCCTTCATATTTAAATACTTATATTTTGTAATCTTATTATATTATGGTATCTTTATTATGATCAGATGTTATTTTGGTTAAATGTTTTCAAAAAATGGTTAGCTAAGTAGATGGTTTTATGTGATGTTCTAATCCTTCGAATTTTAGGTCGGACTAAATTATGATGTTAATCTAATGGTATCAAAGCATTATATTTAGTTTTTTCTTGAATCCGCGGGTTAGAGTCTTTAGGTGTAAATAAAGTACACGCCTCTAGAGTGTCAAGTGTAATTAAATGTTTGGAAATGGCAATGCTAACTTCTTTCTCTTTTGAAACTCGTAGGTTATGAAAAATGACTTCGCACATAGTTATGAGGGTCATTAGGAGAGTCATGCCGCTAGTTTGAAAAACAGGGGATGAGTTCGTTCCCGACTCTAAGGATATATGTATCTTAGAGAAGGCAAGGATAGATGAGGTAACATTTTTTTCGAGACCTTACGGTGGTTGTTAAGGCATATGGTTAAAGTTATCCCTAGGGAACGCACTGCACCCACTCTATCTACTTTACCCCTTGTCGCCACTCAAGAGTCCCCCATCGAAATACTTCTCCACTATAATACCACTTACTTTCTGGGTTTTGATAATGACGATTCAGTAGTTGCTGGCCAATGACTCCGAGAGACCCTTCGCACCTTGCGACAACTTTATCTTACCCCTCGAGGGTAACTTAGAGTGCATTACTACCTTGTTGAAGAATGATGCCATAGATCGGTGGGAGATCGTAAAGTTGGTGCTAGAGCTTGAATGACCGACTTGGGAGTTATTTCTATTAAAGTTCAGGTAAAAATACATCAGTGAGACCCACACTGATGACTTAAGGGACCGATTCTTACACCTGACCCAGGGTGATCACTCTATTTACTGAGACGAGAGCAATATTTTACTCTTGAGCCGTAATGCACCAGAGCTGGTTACTACAGAGGAGCACTATTGTATGAGGTTCAAAAAGGGCATCTATATAAGCATACTTACTCACCTAGCAGCCGATCTACTTAGAATCTTTTCTGAGTTAACCCACCAGGAAAAGACGATTGAGTGAGTTCTAAGAAGAAGGGTAGTGAAACCGTAGGATAGAGCCAATGAGCCCCAAACACTGTTAGATCATCCCAGTCTTTGGCCTAGAGGGCCAGAGACTCCTTAGGATTATGGAGACCTTCACCTTCTCAGTCATAGAGGTTAAGATAGGGCTTAGTACGCAGACAGGGACTACAGGGCCACATGAGACCGTTAGCTTCATCTTCTGTGGTGAGCTCTAAAAGATCAGCCATGACCATGCAACCCTCGACTTGTAGGCTTTGTGGTAGGAGACAGTCGAGGGAATGTCATCGAGCCTCTCCAGCATACTATGGATGTGGATCATTCGAGCACCTTATCATATACTACCCTGAGGAAAGAAGTGTTTTGCCACTAGCTGTTGAGAGATCGACTCAAACTGTGCATAGAGGTTGGAGATCTTTCTATAAATGAGGTAGTATAGCCTCCGGATAGTAGAGCACAGGTACCGCCAGATATGTAGTCAGTCCTGAGGCTAGGGTTACCTCTTGTCAGTACACAGTTCGAGCTTATGAGGATTATGAGGTCATTGATGCCATCTAGGTATCTTTACATTGTTTGGTATACATGTTACTACCTTAGTAGACCCCAAGTAAACCAACTCCTATATTTTTCATGATCTTATCTGAGAGATATATTTCAACCGTGGACTTGGAATTCAAGATTCGAGTTTCAAGTTAGGAATAGAGTGTCAGTGGACAAGATCTATCATTGGTGGCCGATAGAAATATGAGGACAAACATTTTCAGAGGACTTGATGGAGTTATCATTTCGAGAGTTTAATTTCATTATTGGGATGGATTGGTTATTCGAGCATCACGTGATTCTAAGGTATAGAGCTAGACAACTCAAATATTGTAAGCCTAATGGGACCAAAATCGTGATGGAAAGTGAGGAGCTCAGTTGTACTTCAAGGATTATTTCGGCCTAGGAGGCCTATAAGTTGATAAGAACGGGTTATGAGGCATTCTTAGCTTATGTAATGGACACTCAAGTTCCAAGTCCAGAGCTTAAGGAGATTCGTATAGTAAGAGACTTTCCCGATATTTTTTTAAATGAGCTACTAGGTTTACCACCTAACAGAGAACTAGAGTTTGGCATTAAGGTTATGTCAAGCTCATCTCTTGTGTCATTCTCTTCTTACTACATGGCACCGATGGAGTTGAAGGAACTTAAGGCACAAATTCAAAAACCTCTAGAGAGAACGTTGATGAACCGGTTTTATTTGTAAAGAAGAAAGATGGGTCGATGAGGTTGCATATTGACTACCGATAGTTGAACAAGTTAACCGTAAAGAACCGCTATCTGCTTCCAAGGATTGATGACTTCTTTGATCATCTTAAGGGAGCTAGGGTATTCTCCAAGATCGACTTGAGGTTAGGTAATACCAGTTGAAGCTTAAAGAGGCCGACATAGTGAAGACAACTTTTAGAAACCAGATATTATAAATATAAGTTTCTAGTGATGTCTTTCAGTTTCACCAATGCCCCAACCGTGTTCATGAACTTAATAAATAGGATCTTCCACTAGTATCTGGACCAGTTCGTAGTAGTGTTCATTGATGACATCTTGGTATACTCGCATTTAGAGGAGAGCATGACTATCATCTGCGTATTGTACTGCAGACCTTAAGGGGGTATCAGTTGTATGCTAAGTTTAGCAAATGCGAGTTTTGGCTATTAGAGGTATTATTATTAGGTCATGTGGTGTCTACTGAGGGTATTTGAGTTAACCCTCAAAAGATTCTAGCTATGGTTGAGTGGGAGTTATCGCGGAATGTGTCAAAGGTGCATAGTTTCTATCGCTCGTTGAATACTACCATCATTTCACTAAAAGGTTTATATGATTGCCACCCTAAGGACTAAGCTGCTAAAAAATAAGTATTGTTTGTTTGGGATGACAAGCCAGTAGAGTTTCGAGAGACTAAATGAGCTTTTGAATCAAGCACCAATATTAACTCAGTCAGAGTCGGTAAGGATTATAATATGTTTAGCGATGCTTCACTGAACGATTTGGGTTGCGTGTTGATATAAGAGGGTAAGGTAGTTGTGTAGGAATCTCAAAAACGCAAAACACATGAGCATAACTACCCCACTCATGATTTGGAACTAGCGGACGTGGTCTTTACCTTAAAGATTTTGAGGACCTCTTCGAAGAAATGTTTTATATCTTCACCAACCACAAGAGTTTGAAGTATTTTCTCATGCACAAGGAGTTGAATATGAGGAAGCGATGTTGGGTGGAGTTGTTTAAGGATTATGACTTTATGATAGATTATCATTCGGGGTAAGACGAATGTGGTGGTCGACGCCTTGAGTTAGAAGACAATATCTGATCTTTGAGCTTTGATTGCGTGCTTAAGATCATCGATGGTGGGTTGCTAGCTGAGTTAAAAATTGAACTCGAGTTGTTTAAGAAGGTGAATGAACTTTAGATGATTGACAACCGTTTGTTAGCTAGGTTAAACAGACTCATCGTGGTAAGGCGCCTGGGTTTAAGTTAAATGATGATGATGTATTGTACTTCTGGCGATGGTTGTGTATTCTATCGAGAAAAAATTACGAACCAAAATCCTTGGTGAGGCACATTCTAACCCAATCCCAGTTCATCCAGGAGGAAACAAGATGTATCAAGACCTTGTTAGTTATATTGGTGGCCGGGTATGAAAAAAGAAATAATTTAGTTCGTGTCTAGTTGTTTAGCTTATCAGCAAGTCAAGGCGGAACACCAGGTTCCATCATGATTACTTCAGCCTATCCAGATCCCCAATGGAAGTGGGATATGGTGACCATGAATTTTGTGATTGGTTACCAGTTACGCGAATGAAACACGATGTTATCTGGGTAGTGGTCAACCAATTAACCAAGTCTACTCATTTTCTACCAGTTTACATGTATTACACCTTAGAGATGTTGGCTAGACTGTATGTCCAAGAGATAGTGAGATTACATGGGATACCAACATTGATTATCTCTAACTGAGACCCGTGGTTCATATCGAGGTTTTGGAAAGCACTTCACGAGGCTTTGGGTACCTGATTGCATTTCAGTACCACTGTTCACCTATAGATCGATGACCAGTCCTATCGTGTAATCCAGATTTTAGAATATATTCTTAGATGTTGCATGATAAACCTTGGTGTAGTTAGGAAGATCACCTCCTGCTGGTGGAGTTCGCCTACAATAATAACTACCAGTCGAGCATTCAAATAGCTCCTTATGAAGCCTTATATGGAAGGAAATGTATGACGCCTTTATGTGAACCGAACTTAGTGAGAAAATATTGATATCCTCTTAGTTGATTAGAGAAGTAAAAGAAAAGGTCCAATTGATTCAGAGTCATTTAAAGGATGCTTTTGACCAGTAAAGATCATATGCAGATTTGAAGCATAAAGATACAGAGTTTGAGGTGGGCGATAAAGTTTTCCTCAAGGTGTCACCTTAGAAAAGAGTGCTTAGGTTTGTGTGCAAGGGGAAGTTAACTTTGCACTTCATTGGACCTTATGAGATTCTTGAGAGAGTCAAATATGTAGCATACCGATTAGCCTTGCCGCTTGAGATGTAACACATTCACAATGTATTCCATGTGTCGATGCTTAAGAGGTATCTCTCTGACCCTTCCTATATATTCTTCCTTTAGAGCAAATCGAAGTCAACCAAGATACGACCTATGAGGATGAACCAAGAAAGATCCTAGATCAAGAGGTCAATAAATTGAGAAACAAGCAAAATCCATTAGTAAAGGTATTGTGGAGGAGCTATGGGACCGAAGAGGCAACTTGGGAGACCGAGGAAGATATTCGACTTCGGTATCCGCATCTATTTTACTCAGGTAAATTTTGAGGATGAAATTTCTTTTTAGAGGGGGATAGTTATAACACCCTGATTTTTGGGTTAGTAGATTTGGGTAAACCCGAGCAGAAGTTTAATAGGTCGAGAGACCATTTGTAAGTGTTGGGTTAAGACTTAACTTTTTTTAGTTTTGGCTTGATGGTGTTTTGTGTTGGGCATGAAAAAGATAAGACTAGGAGAGTAATTAACTTATTCAAAGGCTAAAATCCTTTTATTACAATGAGGTCAAACAGGAAAAAATAACTTACATATTTTCCTTTATCCCTTGTCTTCTTCCTCTTCCCATTCAAGCTCCATTCTCCATCTCATTTCTTGAAGCTATACAAATGTGATAACTTGTGAAGCTAAGGTAAGAAATAAAATCCACCATCCTCTAACTTCATCCCAAACCCATTTTTATAAGTTTTAACCATGGAAAACCATATGGGGGTTTAAGATGGGTTTTGGATTTTTGAGTCCCTTAGTGCTCCCAATTTATTTTTAGAGAATTGAAATCATGTTTCCAATATCCTTAAGCCCCTATGTGATTTAGTAACTCAATCTTTTGTTTATGATTAGTAAAGGAGGTTGAAGAGAGCTCCAAAGGAAAGTATAAGGGGAAACTTGTCCTTGAGTAATCTTGGAGAGTTCTCTTGCAGCTTGGATGAAAGGTAATACACTTTTAACCTTTCCTTAATACTTGTAGATCAACATTAGTATTTTTGGTGCTTATATGATTCTATGAAGCATTTGGGTGCATTTGGGGGTTAAAAGCATGAAAACAGGAATTTGTTGTTGTTCATGCATAAAGCGATGACCTTTTATGACCTTTAAGTACTAAATAAGCTTTAAACACCATTTAAGGGCCTTGGGAACACTTTAGGAGTGTTTTAGAAAGTTTTAGACGAGTGAAACAAAGTTTTCTGGGCATAGGGTATCAATTACAATCTGATACTGGTTATCATGTAAGGAAAAAAATCAAAGGGTTTGTGAGGAGAGTATCGATGTCCCATCAAGGAGTATCGATACTTCTCAGGTGGTATCAATACTCGGGGTTTGGTATCGATACTCGAGGACTTTATCAGATTCTAATAAGCTATTTTGGTATCCGTACTCATGGGAGTATCAATACTTAGGGTAAAGTATTGATACTCACATATGGGGGTATCGATACCAAGGTATTTTTTAAAACATCGAAGGTAAAATTGGTATCGACACTCGAGGAAGTGTCGATACCCTAGGGGATGATGTACTAATACCCCAATAGGAGTATCGATACCCTTATGAACTTTTGGGTTATAAGGATAGCTTGAATTGAAATGATAAACAAGAGAGTCTTACGTTGAGGAAAACCTTACAATAAACTTACAAGTGAAAACATTGATAATTGTGTGATAATATAAGAACCTTATGAGGTAAGATTCCATAAGACTTATGCCTTGTTTAATGCTCGAAAAAACATTTTAAGGACACCCGAGTTACTTGTATGCGACGTTGGTATGGTTGTACGGATGCTAAGTGACCCGGGCATATCCTGAGTACTCTAAAAGAGTAGACTAGGCGAGCAAGGTATCGATGTTATGCGACCCAGACCTAGCTTGAAGTATAGGGAGATGATTATGCTATATGACCCGGGTCTCGCCTAAGGTTCATTAATAAGAAAATAGGGGTGTGAGTTCCGTGATGCTAAGTGACCCTGAGCCACACCATGATGCTTGCTTTTGTTGTTGCGGTAGTATATGCAACTGTTCATAATCATACTTGTAGCATGCTTATATGTTAGATGTATGTAGTAAAGTATGGTTATTTGTGTGACACTGAGCTTGTGAGCTCAGTGTATGGAATGTGTTTCCATATGCAGGTTCCAGTTGAGGAGCTTGTAGTTAGATTTGAGGAGCTTGATCACCAATCATAGTACGTCTCGAGTATTATAGAGGGCATGTAATGTCATAGACCTTAGTTGTTTATTTATTTGAGCCGTAAACTCTATTTTATACTTATGTATTTCTGGAGACTGTTGTTGTAAGCTCCCCTATATTTAAATACATATATTTTGTAACTGTATTATATTATGATATTTTATTATGATCGGATGTTATTTTGGTTATATTTAAAAAAAAAAAGTAGTTAGTCACGTAGTTGGTTCCATGTGAAATTCTAATCCTCTGGATTTTGGGTCGAATTGAATTAGGGTTTTACACTAAGTGTAGTACCTAAACTATTACTTTTGTTCCATTTTGGTATCTAAATTTTATTTTTATTTCAAAATCATACCTAACATTTAATTTAGGTTTTATTTTGGTATTATGTTGTTAAAAGTTTAACAGTGATGTTGACTTGTCACCACAAGGTAATGCCACATCATTGAAAAGATAAAAAAATGTCAATCAACAATTATGTTAATTTTTTTCAACGATAAGATACAAAATTGAAATCTAAACTAAACATTAAGTTTGATTTTAAAAAATAAATTTTGAGAAATTATGTTTTAGTAAGTTTTTCTTAACAACTGATGTTTAAAACCTAATAATTTAATTATTAATATTATTGATTTATAATAAAGTAATTACTTGACGACACACAACTGTTACCGAGGATAACATAGTACTGATGCTATGTCTTGACCAATTAACTTGACATTATTTTTGTCACGAGATAATCTCTACGGTGATTGTTTTCTCTCCCCTCTTTAAAGATCCTAATTCTTAAAATCTCAATTTACCTATCTGAGTTATGCAACACCAATGCCCGCATCATTTGAAGAATCAGTCGGGCTGGGCTCATTCCATTGGGATTTGTCCGATTGCTCATTATTTGAATTTTCATTTTCTCTAAAAGATTTTATTTAACACAAGCAACGTAAATTAATATTTGATAGTTAAAAGATGGAACTGTATAGCAACATACTACTTTATTAAGTTTCTTACTTGTACTTAGTTGGCGTGATGGAGGGAGTTAATCTTTTCTCGATTTAGGTCACGTTACTCGACCTCTAGTTCTTCTGATGGTTCCTAAGAAATTACAAATCGTAGTTTTCCAAGGGCTATTATACACCAGCAGAAACAGTTTCAAAAATTATGGGTATGGGTTTAGAGAAGGATGACATGGGTCGGGTCGGGTCGGCTTTTCGATTAACCTGATTTGATTTAAAGATATATATCTTTCAACCGAAATTTGATCTAACTCGAGTTTAGGAGTGACTTCATTCTATCTGACCCCGACCTAACTTTTGAGATAAAACTTAAATCCAACTCGACCCGACACAAAATAAATATACTTGTAAAAGATATTATTTTTATTCAATAAAAATAGAGATCTAATTGAAAAAAATAAAATATAGAGGGTTATTATTATAATTATCCCTAAATATATACGATAAATTTATATTATTTTTCGAATCGGATAAGATATTTTTTATTCTAAATTTGAACCCGAATCCGACCTAAACATATTTTCTAAAAACTCAATTCGATTCGATTCGACTCGACTCGACTCAAATTCATTTTTTAAAAGATTCAACCCGATCAAATCAAATCGGATAGGAACTAATCGAATTCGAGTTTGATGTCCATAGGTAGGTTTGGAGGATGTTAACTCGTTGGTTAGGCAAAATGAAAGCCAGGGTTAATACAACGACATGTGAGAAAATTAATAGGATTCAATTGTTCTCTTTTCCTTTTTCTTCTTTCTTTTAATAAGTTTTATCAAACAAAAAATTTAATGGCACAACCGAGGAAAAGCCTGATTTCAACGATAAGTTTCAGGTAAAACTCTTCGAAAGTAGGGATCAGTTTAAAATTTAGTTAGCTTGGCGGATTTTTTATGTAATTAGCCCTGAAAAATTGAAATCCAAGAAGGTACCAGAACAGAAACTAAACATACAGCACTGTTTATGCCACGCGGCAAAATCATGTTTACTTTTATGACTCAGCCAATGAGGAGCCTACTAATTCCACATTCTCAATGGCGTACTTAAAAAAACCCCGGTTAATTACCCTAATAAATAAATAAAGATAAAAGGAAAAACGAGACAGCATAGCCAAAGCCAAGGTACGCTTTCATTTACCGATGGCGGAGAAGAGTTTCAAGTATGTCATCCTCGGCGGTGGTGTGGCTGCTGTAAGTTCCATTCTTCACTCCTCGCTCATCGATTCTAATTCTTTTACCATTTTCTTGAATTTCGTTCGAATTTATTATGTTTATCCATTCCTTCGCTTTTTTAAATTTTGAAAATATTGTCTTCGATATGTTATAATTTATCGGTTAATGTATTAAAGGCTTTCGGATCTAGCGTTTCGGGGAAAATGAAAACGGAGTACGAATATTAACTGAACAATAAGAAAAATAATTGAATGCGAAATTGAAGGTTTAGGTTAGTTTTTATTCCTGCAGTCACTGGATGAAGATAAAAGATTAACTGATTAGCTTTATGGTGTTTTTGAATTGGGTTTCCTGAAAATCCTTGTTTAGGCAAACAATCAAGCATTTTTTCCAATTTGTTTCACAATCTAATGCTTCTTTTGCTGTTATAATTATGTAGAGTGTTGACTGTTGTGTAAGTTTGAAATTTTGTTTTGATTTGTTTAAAACTTTGCTTCCTTTCGCTGAAAGTTTCCCCTTTGGACTTTATAGGGATATGCAGCAAGGGAGTTTGCCAAGCAGGGTGTTCAGCCTGGTGAGCTAGCAATTATTTCCAAGGAAGAGGTATGCTCTTGACCATACCTGAGAGCAATTGTTTGTGATCGTTGCTTTACCAAATGATTGCTCAATCTATTAACTAGAATTGTATCCATTTCGTTTATATTTTACATTTTGGATGACTATACTCTTTATCATCATGAACAATTGTTTTGTTTTAATTATTATTTGAGCTTAGAAAAGCAAAAGATTGCATCACTTAATTGACTTCTGAGAACACTGTTTAGCTTTTGAAAATATCTTATTCTGCTCTCTTTGTGGGGATTTCTGAGTTCTAATGTATTAGAGCCAGCAACAGTGCCATTTACATTAGAGCACTCATTTTAACTTTTAACTGCTACATTTGTTATTTATTGTTCCTTCCAAGGGATAAAATTTATATTGTATATTACCCTTTTTTTCTTTTGCTTTACTATGCATGTAGGTGGCTCCATATGAACGTCCTGCTCTGAGTAAAGCGTATCTCTTCCCTGAAGGTAAGCCTAATATGCTTTTTATATACCAATTTGCAAAACTGAAATAAATTCTAAACACCTTTAAATGCGATGTAACCATACTTTTAGTTGCCACATTAGGTGGCTTGCTGGTTTGTTTTTTTCCTGGATCGATGTGATGAATTGTTCTTTGCAGGAGCTGCAAGACTTCCTGGTTTCCATGTCTGTGTTGGAAGCGGTGGAGAGAGATTGCTTCCTGAGTGGTACAAGGAAAAAGGTTAGTAACATCTGTCTACCTGGATTTTGTCATTGTGAAATTTGGAAATTGCTCACACAATGGATAATGGATTTGCTAAAAGGAAACTTATCTAAAATTGGGAAATGTCCCTTGTTGATATACTTTTCCTGTTCTGGTGTTTGCAGGGATTCAGTTGATCCTTAGCACTGAAATAGTGAAAGCAGATCTTCCTGCCAAGACTCTAGTTAGTGCGGCTGGAGAAACATTCAAGTATCAAATTTTGATCATTGCAACTGGTTCCACAGTGAGTTAAAGTTTCTAACTGCACGTATTCCTTGTCTTTTCTGGCATAGAAACTTGCATATTTTAATACACTTTTCTTTTAGGTTATAAGGTTGACAGATTTTGGCGTGCAAGGAGCCGATGCCAAAAACATCTTTTACTTGAGAGAAATTGATGATGCTGATAAGTTGGTAGAAGCAATCAAAGCAAAGAAGAATGGCAAGGCTGTTATCGTTGGGGGAGGCTATATTGGTCTTGAGCTTGGTGCAATAATGAACATTAACAATTTTGATGTCAGCATGGTGTTCCCTGAACCATGGTGCAGTAAGTAAATTTCCAACTGTAGGCCTTCCAGTATAATTTAATAAACATATGGCATCAGGACTGATTACGAATGAACTGATCTGGTCTCTAGTGGGTTTCTAACTTCAAGATTCTTCTCATAGTGCCCCGGCTTTTCACCTCGGACATCGCAGCTTTCTATGAAGATTATTATACTAATAAAGGGATAAAAATCATAAAGGGAACAGTTGCAGTTGGATTCACCGTCGACTCAAATGGAGAGGTAAGAACTAGGAAGTTATCTTTCGGCAATATTTAATGGGAATGAAACTCTGTAATCATTTTAATGCTGATACATTTTGCGCACCTGTTCAGGTGAAGGAAGTTAAACTCAAGGATGGTAGAGTTCTGGAAGCTGACATTGTCATTGTGGGCGTCGGTGGAAGGCCTCTTACAACATTATTCAAAGGGCAGGTTGAAGAGGAAAAGGGTGGAATAAAGGTTGGTCTCATCAGTGCATAACAACAAATGCTTATTCATCTATAAATGGCAGTCTCATTGCACTATTATAAAGATCTGCAGTCACCCGAAGTGGTTTTCAATTTTGTGTCATATTCATCTCAATTCGATTCGTTAAACATTTATTTCTATTGAAGAATGGTATGTGATTGGATAACATATTTTGTTTCATTGCAGACTGATGCTTTTTTCAAAACAAGTGTTCCCAATGTATATGCTGTGGGTGATTTAGCCACTTTTCCTCTGAAGTTATACAATGAGTTGAGAAGGGTTGAACATGTTGACCACGCCCGAAAATCAGCTGAACAGGCTGTAAAGGTGTGTTATCTCTCTTAGTTTTTCTACTTTTACACTTATGACCTGATCTTATACTCGATTATCGGCTAAATGTTACTTCCCGGTAATTTATGCAGGCCATCAAGGCAAGTGAGGAGGGGAAATCAGTTGATGAATATGACTACCTTCCATACTTCTATTCTCGTTCCTTTGATCTGTCATGGCAATTCTACGGTGACAATGTCGGGGATACGGTGATTTTTGGAGACAACAACCCGAAATCTCCAAAGGCGAAGTTCGGATCTTACTGGATCAAAGAGGGGAAGGTGGTTGGAGCATTCTTAGAGGGCGGAACTGCCGAAGAAAACCAGGCTATTGCTAAAGTTGCTAAGCTTCAGCCTTCAGTTCAAAGTTTGGATGCCCTGAAAAGTGAAGGTCTTTCTTTCGCCTGTAAGATCTGATGATTAATACCTGCCATGCGTTCCAACAAACATGATCGTTGCTTGCTTGTAGCACAAGTACCGTATTGATAAAGACTTGAATTTTCGTTTCCTTTGGATTCAGCACACCATTATGCGGTTTGCTTTGCTTTCTTATATGAATAATAAAGATTTATACTTGCGGCTAAAAGCTCAGATTTGGGGTTAACCTTTTCAATTTAGGTTAAATAAAGGGGTTATGTCATGCACAAACATGATTTATTTCAACATATATGTCTAAAATATAATTTAGATTCTAAATTGGTTTTCGATCGATGGGTATAAAAAATTGGTAGTGTAAATTAATATTATTTTAATATTTAAAGCATATGTAAATTCAAACATAATAATAAAAGATTTCCAAATCTTAACTAAGAAAATTATTAAATATTTATAAACAACTTATAAAAAAACCAATTAAACAAGCATATTTTTTTTGAAAATAATATGTTTATCAAAATTAACAATGAAAGCTGCAAATTGATGAAATAATTTTTTATTAATAAAGGAGATCAATATAATCATTTTTCTTAATATTGTATAATTTTTAAATTGAGATTTGAATTCTTTTTATTATTGTTTTTGAATTTATAAAACAATATATTTGTTTCAATTATTTAAATAACATTATATTATGTTTTATACCTATTAATTGAATATCAATTTAAAATTTGAGCTATATTTTAAAGATATTTAGTATAATTAACTGTGTATATGACAATATTCTGTTTGATCCAATTTAATAAAATTAATTATTTAATTAATCCTTTTACAATATCATCCTATATGAGCCATATCTAAAAAGCATCAATAATTTATTTTTTAAAAACTTTATATTTTCATCATTAAACTTAGGGTAAACTAAGTCGACCACTTAATTATGTAGCATTTTCACTTTTGCCACCGATCATTCAATTTTGTCAATCACGTCATTTAACTATTTAATTTGTTCAATCAAGCCACTAGCCGTTAATATTTGACGAGAATACTGACGTGGCAGTTAAAAGAATTGTATATTTCTACATTTAGTGCTTAATATTTATATATTCTCTCAATTTGGTCATAATTTAAATTTAAATTTATAAATTAACCATACAATCAGGATCTAACATGTGTCAGGACAGGAACATGACACGGAATACATGATTGAAGGATATTTTTTATTAATTTAAATTTATTTAATTAAATAATTTTTCTATCCAATTTAGAGATGACACATGTCACCACCCATTTGGATAAAAATAAAAGGGAAGAATTTGCTCTTGGGTGGAATCAAACTAATATCCAAAGGATGGGTGAACAACACCCCAACCTCTGCACCAACCATCCCCAATGGTTTATTACTTACAACTAATTGTATTTATCCTTTTTAAAGTTTGATAATGTAAAAGAAAATAGAAGCAAAAATAAATTAGAATTAAATTTTTTAATATTTGAAGCAAAAAAATTTAATATTTTTATTTAAAAAATATTAATTTTAATTCTATTAAAATTTTATTTTCAATTATTGTAGTATATTTTATTAAAATTATTTTTTACATTCTCAATATATAAATTTAACAACTTTAAAAACATTTTAAACAAAAAAATCATAATTTAATTCTGTTAAATTTTTATTTTCAATGTTTATAGTATATTTTATTAAAAATATTTTTTACATTGTCAATATATAAATTTAGTTAAAAATATTAAAATATTTTTGCTTGAATCAAATATTAAAACAATTAATTGTAATTTATTTTTGCTTCTTTTTTTTACCATTATCAAGTTTTAAAATGATAAATACAATTAGTTGTAAGTAATAAACCATTGGGGTTGTTTTGTGCAGCGGCTAGGGTGTTGTTCATCCATCCTTTGGATGTTGGTTCAATTCCACCCAAGAACAAATTCTTCCCCTTTATCCAATCGGGTGGTGAAACTTGTCACCTATTGATTGGATAGAAAAATTATTTAATTAAATAAATTTATAAAAAAAAAACCCTCCAATCATGTATTGACATGTTTACTTGCACAAAACCTTATTCTTTACCATTCTTATACTTATGTTTTCTCCACTTGTTTAAAAAAATCACCAGATTTCAATACTCATCTAATCCATTTAAAACACTTTTTCTGCTTCGATTTACATAACTTCTAAAAGAGCTTTTAACTCAATTCACAAGGGTTGTCTTTAACCCTGACTTATCCTCAATTAACTCTTTGTTTAATCTTTCAAGATCAAACCTATTGTTGGAGTCTGTCGAACTCTCATCTGATTTGATTCTCTGACGGAGAATACAACTAATTCATGTCTGGTTTAAAGTTGAACCAGAATCTCTATCTTTCTTTGATGGTGCTAAAATTCTATGAAGCACTAATTCTCTTAATCATCTGAGATTTTTTTTTCCAATCCTTTTATTCTTAGCTCTCTCTAGAGCTTTAACACGATCAACCATTTCTTGAAATGAGAACAATTTCAAAACCAGTAAAACCTCATATATTGGAGCTTCATTTATCTGCCATACTCTAACTTGTCAAAGTAGTAACGAAACTACTCAATTTAATTTCTCCTCTTTGGAGAAATAAAAACCTTCTATCATATCATCTAACCATAGGTCTGTAAAAACAGAACCTTCCTCAAATCCATCCTTGAACTCGGGTGCTCTTAACTTTTCAACTAATTCGATACATTCATTCTATGAGTTAAAAAAATATAAATTGAAAATTCATCAGAATATTCTTCAACATGGTGAAGACATTCCCTAAGTTTATACAGGCATTTCCTGAGGTTTTTCGCTCTTCTCCCTGCCTGGCCAAGGCAGGTGAATGCTACTACCTTCAGTCTATTACCTTGTGCTTCATGATCATACATCTAATATAACATAACATTTTAATTCTATTAGCAAGACAATACACTCCTTACACTATCAGATCAGAAATTATTCACTTTATGTTGGCATGTATACTTTTTAAAACACTTTTTACTTCGATTGATGCCTAGAATCGGCTAAACCGTAGCTCTGATACCATTAAATGTAATACCCCAACCCGTATCCGACCCGGATACGAATCCGAGGTGTCACATTGACCTTTTAAAACATGTACTTGCATAAAATAGTGAGTAATTTAAAACTTTTATAACATATAAATGACTAATTTACATAAAAGACATTTTCATTATTACAAAACCAATTAGAGCGTGTATATTTCACTTATTTATTTACATATAACTATTCGAAACATTTATAAAACTGTTCATAGCTTAAACAATATATTCTTTTGAAAACATGCCAACTAGAACTTTATATACTAAAATACATATTATTCACATCTTTTCTGATCTGACCTTTAGTAAGGAGAACTGACCTGTCTTGCTCCACATTGCTCTTTACTCTTCTCGAAACCTACGTGTAAATCACTTACACGCTAAGTCAAAGACTTAGTGAGACATATAAACATATAAGGTAAACGGTAACTAATAATCATACCTAAACAATTACTACTATCATTTCATACCACTCATACTTTTACATGTAACAAATATATGTATACATATATGTCATTATCATTCATATCTCTTATCTCATGTTCCTATGATCTCTTATGTCCATATCATATAACATATACCATAACCAATTGCACATATACATATCATGTCATGTAAACTATATATATATATACTATCATTGATTCATTTCATCATATGGTCTTATAAGTTACCATTTGTACAATCAAAATCAAATATGAAATTCCACAAGGAAATAAACATATTATCATATCATTTTATTAATATTATCTATTTAATAGCCCATGATACACATGTGAGAACTAAAGATATGCGAGTACATAGAGGTTGTGCACTAATGCTGTCACCATAGCTCATATAATTGTACCGAAGTGCCACATATAATTGCACTGGAGTGCCGCGTAGAATTGCACCGTAGTGCCATATAATAATGTCTATAAGGACCACATATCATTCCTTAAGAATCATATACATATACTAGGGATCAAGTATGTGTCTCGCCAGACTTCACACATGTTCCAAAGAATACATATATGTCCCGAAGAACCACATATCATTCCTTAAGAATCATATACATATGCCAAGGATCAAGTATGTGTCTCACCAGACTTCACACATGTTCCAAAGAATACATATATGTCCCGAAGGACCACATAGACTCTCGACTCTTGGCATGCCAACTATACCCCTAGCTCTCATGACACATAACATGGGCATTATCTTTTATATCCTTTTACACATTCATGTAACCATATCATATATTCATATAAGCTCATGGTTTCATTCACATATACATGTAATCACGTAGTTCATGTCAATTCCCATATGAGTTCATATTCATATAAACATAGGATTCACCCTCATGTATCACATATACTTTCTCTTTCATATGGCTCATAACATTTCTCATGTGTTCATATGACATGCAAATCATTGTCATCTTATCATGTTATAATATAAACATATCATCTTACAATACATACAAAACACATCAATACCTATATTCACATATACCTATCATTTCATTATCCTTATTATTATTCTTATCATCACCATTAATCCCTTTTACTTACCATATTCATATCAATAACACATATACTCATGCACACATATAAATCATAACAAATACATACTTCTATGAATTCATGTTTTTCACTATTGGAAATAGACTTATCACAAGTCTTATTTTCCCTTGAACCTCATATACTAGAGAATGTGCACTCACCTTAGCCTTGTTTGCTTTGAATCAATCTTAATCCTTAGATTGTTCCGGAACAAGCTTTATTCTATATCTACATCATAATAATACATTGATACATATCAGTATACTAATTGATATCTTCTAAATTGTCACTTCTTAGGCTAAAAGAAAAGCCCATTTCATCTTTTAATGAAGGTATGCATTGATGCACTGCACAGTGTATCGATGCATTCCCTATCGGTGCATCGATGCGCTACCTGTGCATCGGTGCATAAAATACATTCGATGTTTGTTTATTACTGGGATGCATAGATGCATGCCTTATACATCGATGCACCAATTGCATTCGATGTTTTTAGATTAAAAGAGTGCATCGATGCACTACCTGTGCATCGATACACCTTCAAACAATTTCTGGGTTTTAACCTTGATGCATCGGTGCACTATGAATATGCATCGATGCACTCTGCCCAGAATCCTCTTTTTGAACCCGAAAATTCATTCTTTTTGGATTAAATCATTCATATTTCAACCCCTTTCATATTCCTAACTGATATATACATACTTAAACTCATTAATATTCATTTATCTCATCTTTAACCTTAACATCCTCTCCTCTTTAAGAATTTCAAGAATCATACCCTATTTTCCATATATTTCAAATCTAATTCTAACACTTAATACTTCTTAATTAAGCTGATGACAAGTCAAATTTAGTTTCAAGTTCAACTTATCAACTCCATTCTGGAAATTCACTCAAGAACTCCAAATCTTTAATCTTCCCTAACTCATTTATCTTTTGATCTTAAGATAACTTAAGCTTTCCTTAAGCTTAAGTATCACCTAAGAATCATAACCCAACTTTTAATTCAAAAAATAACCAACTAATTAAGAAACTCACCTTTGAGTTGGAGCTTCACACACAAAGAAGAAAGGAGGAGAAGAGAATTCTGGAGACATTGTTTTTGGTTTCCTACACTCCCACGTGTAAAAATATATATCCCCACTATCATATTTTTAATTCCTTAAATGATCAAATGACCATTTTACCCTTTAGTTCCTTTAATAATTACTAACAAATTTTAGGAAATACTTCCAAATAAATCACTGAACTAATTAATTCTTCTACTTTAGTCACCAAATTCTGAAACTTTACAATTTGGTCACTAACCCATAGTTTGGGATGTTACATGTGTCACTAACGACACGTGTCATGTTCCTATGCTGACACCTGTTGGATCCTGATTGAATGGTTAATTTATTAAATTAAATTTAAATTATGACCAAATTAAGAGAATATATAAATATATGGACTAAATGTAGAAATAAACAATTCTTTTAACTGCCATGTCAATATTTCTGTCAAATATTAACGGCTAGTGGTGAACAAATTAAATAGTTAAGTAGTGTGATTGACAAAATTGAAATATCAGTGGCAAAAGTAAAAGGACTACATAGTTAAGTGGTAAATTGAGTAGTTTACCCTCAAACTTGACATTAACATTCGAAAAGAGTTCATGTTTTTTTGCCTAATAGCAGTAGCTCAAGAAAATTTTTCAATCGACGAATGTAATCTTTTTTGTTAGAACCAAATCATAAAATATGAAAAATAATCATAATCAAATCATGTCAAATCATCAAGAACGAGAAATAGTAGATTTGAAAGCGTATCAAAATTAATTGATAGGTTGAAATCATTGACTATTTCTTTGGTTGTGATATTCCAAGAAGATAGAGTTCTCTTAAGTATAAACTCTTTGACGGAGATAAGAGTAAATACAAGATTATCTATTTCTTGGGGAACATAACCGCTTTATATAGATGATTTAAGAATAAGTTATTGTCTATAACTCTTCCCCTCATCAAATTATAAATACAACTTTAATAGTATATACACTTTTACTCCTATGAAACTTCTAATACCTTATGACTTTATAACATAATTGGTCACTTAATTTATATCATATTTTATGATAACAATATACATTATAAATATGTTCTCATAATTATAGATTTTAATCCAATAATCTCCTACTTGGGTAGCGTATGTTTCCTGATAAGTGTATAACCTTATGAGCTCAAATTTTGTTATTATGTAATATATATTCTATAACAATCTCGTCCATCAACTATGTCCATATAGGATCAAAGCGGGCTTTTCCATATTTATCATTATTAATGATAACTCCGTAAAAAGACTCAATTTCTAGCATTTTCACTTAAGTTATTGTTCGTCTAAACAAAGCATGCACAACATTTTAGTTACATTTAGGTTATATTTGCTTATGGTGGATAAGTTTTGCTTCGACAAGATTTATTTGGTTTAACTGATGTTGCTGAGGAGAAAGGGTTTGTGTGGATTGTATATGTGCAGGAAACTTACAGAGGAAGAACATTTCAGTCGTGACAACGTAATTTGCAAGGGCCAATGGAACAGAGAAGAACGTCAGGAGCAAATTTATCTCGTCGAGGCAAGGCTTATCTGAAGAGTCTGAAGCGGATATGACGAAACCGCCTATGTCACATGCCAGTTGGATGACCTCCTTCACGTGTAAGCAAGTCTTAAATATTTTGCCAGCCGCCAGCCGCCTTTCTTTTTTAAGTCTAGACAAGATAGAAACGGTTATTTAAGGAATCTCCAATCATACTAAACCCTAGGAGATTTTTCCCTATAAATAACCAGCCGTAGCCGCCAAAAGAGGGGGCAAGGAAGAAGAGATAAGAGCTTTACTTAAGGCGTGAGCGAGAAACTGCAGTGTTTTCCCACCATTCACCAACTGACCTTCCTTGGTGTCCTCCACAGCCAGACTGTAGCAGAGCGGTGATCAGATCTCGAGAAAGGTTGATCACCAAGGCAGGAGCGGTGCTGATCAGAATTGTCACGACAGAGCCCTCGATTTTGGAAGTTGTGCTTCCTTTGTTCTTAATTTCTTTACATATTTGGGGTTTTATTAAACGATGATACTTGGATGACTTTTTTATAGCACCACGACTGTCTTACTTGGTGTTAATCTTTGTTTTGCCTAGACAATTATTTTCTGCTTTATGAATGATGAATTATGTTTTTGCTCATGACTGTTTTGTTCATTGTTTGAATATTTTACCTTGACACTATAAGAGCATTGAGAGATCGCCTGGGGTTTTGGTAAAACATGTATGCAATGTATGAGCATCGAGAGATCTCCTTTTGTCTAGATAGTGATTCTTAGATTCGAGAGAATTAAGATAGATCTACGTGAATAATGGAGTGAATCAGGGATGGTGATGTTCTAACTTGTCTACCTTAGAGTTAAGGAGCGGGTTTAAATCGACTAAAAGGGATAGACACTAGAGTAGGATAGACAACGCTTATAGTTCACGCTGAGATGTATTGCTACAACAACAATCTGACAAACCAAGGGTTGTAGTTGATGCTGAGTGGTATTTCCATAGAAACCGTCTACGAATACTTAGTAATCCTGTCGGACAGCTTAAGCAAGTCATAATAATTCATTCTAGACTTAGAGTAATTGTTGCCAGTACAAAAGATTAACATAAGTGCTTTGTGATAAGTCTGAACATGTGAGGTTGTTTGAATTATATTTAAATCAACACTTGTCTTTGTTTTGTTTTAGTAGTCTGCATCTTTATTTTACATCGACCAAACTTTTCTGCAATCATTATAATATTTCCTTGTCTTATTAATATTAGCTTTTAAGTTGACAAGATAGTAGGAATTAGTTTGTGACAACTAGTTTTAGAGGTGGTGAAGATAAATTTCTAGACCAATCCATGAGGAGACGATAACTCACTTACCCTATATTACTTGAGTGTATTATGTATACTTACACATAATTGCTTGCCTTTACATATACATTTGCAATCAATCAAGTTTTTGGCACCGTTGCCGGAGATTGGCAATTGACGAAATTTGTATTCGCCATAACAAGTTTTTCTTGTCACCTTATATTTATCTAGTCTAACGTAGTTTACTATTTTCTTTTATAGGTTTTTATTATTGCATGACCCTACGATCTGCTGGTAAACCTTTGAAACCATTCAACCCTGAAGTTGAACAATCATTCAGACAAAGGCTCCGTGCCCAAAGAACCAGAGAACATTTAAACCAACTTCAAATGCAAGACAACAACATGAGAGATCTAAGAGATCCTGACGCAAGAATTAATCTTCAAGTTGCAAGACCAAGAGCGATACGAGATCATTTGAACCCAAATCTCGATAACCTCAACCTAGGTATAATGGCTCTTAAAATACAAGCAACTCATTTTAAACTTAAACCAGTGATGTTTAATATGCTAAACTCTATTGCCCAATTTGGTAGTTCACCCAATGAGGATACTAGGCAATATATTTGTGTTTTCCTTGAAGTTTGTGACTCGTTTTGACAACAAGGAGTTCATGAAGACGTGCTTAAACTATCCCTTATTCCCTACATAATAGAGCGTGAGCCTGGCTCAGCGGATTTCCTTCCGGCTTAATGGAGTCATGGCAGATTTATGCAAGAGTTTCCTACTTCGATATAATCCGCCCAATATGAATACACAACTTCGCAATGATATTGCAAGCTTTCTCCAAGGAGATGATGAATCAATGTACGAATGTTGGGATAGGTACAAAAGTCTACTTCACAAATGCGTCAACCATGGATTTCATGACTGGACGCAAGTGGTGATGTTTTACAACGGAGTTAATGCACCAACTAGAATGATGTTAGATGCCTCAACAAACGGTACCTTACTGGACAAATCACCCGAGGAAGCCTTTGAAATCCTCGATAGAATAGCAAATAATGATTATCAATTCCTAAATACAAGATTGAGAACAGGTAGAAAAACATCTGGAGCATATGAATTAGAGGGTAAGGATTCGGTAGCTGCTCAACTTTCTTCCATAACTAATATGTTGAAAAATTTGCAACATCCAAATGAGGTAAGAGAAGTCAAGGTGACCAATAACGCATGCATATTTTGTCATGACAACCATCATGAGAGTGAATGTCCGGAAAACTATGAGTGAACCAATTTTGTGGGCAATTACAACCGGAGTAATAATAACCCCTATTTAAACACGTACAATCCTGGTTGGAGACAATACCCGAATTTTTCATGGAGTAATCAAGGGAACAATAACAATCAAACAACAAATTATAGGCCACAGCAGAATAATTCTGACCATCAACATTTTCAGAATCAACATCATCAGCAGCCCTGGCAAAACAATAAAGATATAGCTTCTTCCTCTAATACTAATTCCAATACTAATTCCTTGGAGTTATCATTGCAGGAATTTATGGCATCGACAAAAGATTTCATGGCCTCAACAAAGACCTTGATGCACAAACATTCTACAATAATTAAAAATCAAGGAAATTTGCTACAAAGCCAAGCAACACTTTTGCAAAGCCATAGTTCATCTCTAAGAGCATTGGAGAATCAAGTGGGACAAATTGCTATGACATTACATTCTCGCCCACAAGGAAATCTCCTTAGTGATACCGAGATCACTAAACATCATGGAAAGTAGTTATTTGAGTGAGTATTCGATAGAACTAAATTAAAAAAAGTAGTTATTTGAGTTGACGGGATGTATTTGAAAACTCAAACTTAACTTGAAATTTTTCGAGCTGACTTGAGTTTAAGAAATTAGAGTCGAGTTATTCGAGTTTCTGTACTAATTTTATTATAATTATTTATAGTATTATGACAAGGAGTTGTTCTAATTTTGTTGACTTTCTATATATATATATAATAATATTATTTAATATATCAAATACAATTCAAAATTATAAAATATTTTCATAATATTATATTTTAAGGAAAATATTTTGAGGGTAAAATATTGATGAAAGTATAAAGGAGTCAAGGAATTAAAGGGAAGAAAGAATTTGTAAATAATTGTAGTCAAAAGACCAAATTGAGTAAAATGCAAAGTTATGGGACTAAATAAAAAGAGTAAATTTTTAATAAAAAAAAGTAAGAATTGAAATTACATAGATATTATATTGTCGTATATTAGTATGTGGTTCAAATTTGGTAAAAAAAACTTAAAATAAAGGATGATTTGAAGAAATAAGGAAATTATAAAAAATTAAATGACTAAATTGAAAAATAGAAAATTTGTTATCAAAAAGAGAAATTGAGAGTACATATGTATTCTATGGTAGTTTAGGAATATGTGGTTTAAATTGGTAAAATGAACTTAAAATGAATGAGAAATCAAACGAATATTAAAATCAGAGATTAAATCATAAATCTGTCAAAATACTTAGTCAAATTTTTGGTTTTTTGAGTAAATCGAAATTTTAAATTTTAAAATTTAAATCGACTCGAATTCAAAAATTGAATTAATAATTTCAGTTAAATCAAATTTAAAAAAAAAATTGAGTTGAGTCTAATCGAATTTTACTTACAACTTCTCCCGTTTATCCCCTCAAAACAAAGTCCCATTTATCCAAACCCAATTAAGTTACTTTTAATGTAGCAAATGATTATCTTTAATTTATTGAAAATTATTATAAATTCGTAATAATTTTTAATGACGTTCCATCCCACATAGACAGAAAAGGGCAAGAGCACTTGAAAGCGAAAATTAATAATGAAATCCCAAACAAGAACCACACATCAGTAGCCGCGTGTTAATTAAACAAGTTGGACATTGCCACCCGGGTGTCGTTTCGTTTTAATTCCTCGCTGTCTCCCTACATTGCATGAATTTCCATCTAAGCCTTTTATCTGACAGCCAGTTCCTTCAGATATTTCCTATTTCCTAATTTAATTTAATTTAATTTAATTTAATTAAAGAAAAAAACAAAGACAAATTGAATTTTATTTGTTGCGGCCGACTTTAGAGTGTGTTCGAAATTTGACTTCGATTTAAAATATTGGGTTACAGTCGTCACCGACCATTTTAAAACGATGTTTAGGTAGACCGGACACCATCTTACATGCTTTGCGTTTTACCAGAAATGTATCGGGTTCGGGAGTCGGTTACGGTCAATGAATGATTAACACCCTTGAACCGCCCTTTCGATATCAATTAATTTTTCGGTTCTCTTAGTTGCGAAAATTTAAATTTAAAATTTAAATTTAAAAAACATTATTCGAATTGCTTACCTTTGATTGGTTGAAATTAGTCTAAAAAAGGTCGAAAATGTTAAATAAAAATAATAATAAAATATTAAATAAATCCAAGAATAAAACAAAAAAGTAAAAATAAATAAATAAAATACTAAAATAATAAACCAAAAAGGGGGAAATAAAATAAATAATTAAATAAAAAGTCAAAAGAACAAAAAGAAAGAATGGAAATAAAAAAATAAGGAAAATAAAAAAGAAGTCAAAAGAAAATAAATAAAAGTAAAAAAATATAATATATAAAATAAATAAATATCGTGATAATAATAAAATAAATAGAGAAAAAAATAACAATAATAATAATGAGGAAAAACAATAATAAAATAAACACGGTTAGATAAAAAATGAAAAAAAGGACTAATATATAAACGAAGAATGAATGAGTGCCCAAAACAGAAATCTAAAATTCCATTAAATGATTAAACGTCCATATTACAAAGCATGGGGGACTAAAAGGGATATTATTCCCTTTTTGTTCAAAAAACGGAATGTATATGTATATGTATATGTATATGTATATGTATATGTATATGTATGTATATGTATATGTATATGTATATGTATATGTATATGTATATGTATATGTATATGTATATGTATATGTATATGTATATGTATATGTATATGTATATGTATATGTATATGTATATGTATATGTATATGTATATGTATATGTATATGTATATGTATATATATGTATATGTATATGTATATGTATATGTATATGTATGTATATGTATATGTATATGTATATGTATATGTATATGTATATGTATATGTATATGTATATGTATATGTATATGTATATGTATATGTATATGTATATGTATATGTATATGTATATGTATGTATATGTATATGTATATGTATATGTATATGTATATGTATATGTATATGTATATGTATATGTATATGTATATGTATATGTATATGTATATGTATATGTATATGTATATGTATATGTATATGTATATGTATGTATATGTATATGTATATGTATATGTATATGTATGTATATGTATATGTATATGTATATGTATATGTATATGTATATGTATGTATATGTATATGTATATGTATATGTATATGTATATGTATATGTATATGTATATGTATATGTATATGTATATGTATATGTATATGTATATGTATATGTATATGTATATGTATATGTATATGTATATGTATATGTATATGTATATGTATATGTATATGTATATGTATATGTATATGTATATGTATATGTATATGTATATGTATATGTATATGTATATGTATATGTATATGTATATGTATATGTATATGTATATGTATATGTATATGTATATGTATATGTATATGTATATGTATATGTATATGTATATGTATATGTATATGTATATGTATATGTATATGTATATGTATATGTATATGTATATGTATATGTATATATACATATCCATATACATATAGTTTGCATATACATATGCATATGCATATACATATACATATAGTTTGCATATGCATATGTATATGCATATGCAAACTATATGTATATGTATAAAATAAAATAAAATAAAAAATATAGACGAAAATGAGTGTCTACGGCTGCCCCACTTTGTCATTTTCCGTAAAACGAAAAATAGGACAAAGATAAAAAGACAAAAATTTTCGTTCGGTGGAGTTGAAGAATAACTCCCTGTCGAGTTGAAGAATAACTCCCTGTCGAATTGAGTTGCGGATGGCTCCTCCGTTGCGAAGTCGAGTCCATCTTGAAACGACATGAGATTGAAGCCGTAGTTCGTAATTTGAATTAGAATGTGGCTTCTCGTTGCCTTTCAGTCTTCTTCTCGGTTTAAAAATTCGACCAGAAAATAATTCTTTGATTCTACCCTGTGGTTGATAGACCCTCGAGCTGAATGAAATTGAACTCGAAAGGTCTTCGTTGACAGATAGCTTTTCTCGACTTAAGTTGTGATGCCGGAAAACAATTTCTTGTCACTAAGGCACGGCTAACCCAGGTCATCATCTCGACTTAAAAACCTCGGCTACCAACAGGCAGTAGTGTGAATGATGTGTCATCGAGCTGAATGGAATCGAACTCGACAATTTTTTTTTGTTAGATAGCTTTTTTCGACTTAAGCTATACTGTAAATTTGACACGCCCTTGAGCTGAATGGAATCGAACTCGAAGGTATTGGCTGACAGATAACCCTTCTCGCCTTGAGTTATGCTGTAAATTGGATATGCCTTTGAGCTGAATGGAATCGAACTCGAAGGTCATTTGTTGGCAGATAACCCTTCTCGCCTTGAGCTATGCTGCAAATGATATGCCTTGAAGCTGAGCGTAGTCGAACTCGAAGGTCTTTGGTTGGTAGATAACCCTTCTAGCCTTGAGTTATGCTGCAAATGATATGCCTTGGAGTTGAGTGTAGTCGAACTCGAAGTTCTTTTGGTGGCAGATAGCGCTTCTAGCCTAAGCTATGCTGCAAATGATATTCCTTGGAGCTGAGCGTAGTCGAACTCGAAGGTCTTTAGTTGGCAGATAACCCTTCTAGCCTTGAGTTATGCTGCAAATGATGTGTATTGGAGCTGAGCGTAGTCGAACTTGAAGGTCTTTTGTTGGCAGATAGTCATTCTCGTCTTGAGCTATGCTGCAAATGTTGTGCCTTTGAGCTGAGTGTAATTGAACTCGAAGGTCTTTTGTTGGCAGATAACCCTTCTAGCCTTGAGTTATGATGCAAATAATGTGCCTTGGAGCTGAGCGTAGTCGAACTCGAAGGTCTTTTGTTGGCAATTAGCCCTTCCTTCCTTGAGCTATGTTGCAAATGATGTGCCTTGGAGCTGAGCGTAGTCGAACTCGAAGGTCTTTGGTTGGCAAATAACCCTTCTAGCCTTGAGTTATGCTACAAATGATGTGCCTTTGAGCTGAGCGTAGTCGAACTCGAAGGTCTTTTATTGGCAAATAACCCTTCTTGCCTTGAGCTATGTTGCAAATAATGTGCCTTGAAGCTGAGCTTAGTCGAACTCGAAGGTATTTGGTTGGCAAATAACCCTTCTAGCCTTGAATTATGCTGTAAATGATGTGCCTTGGAGCTGAGCGTAGTCGAACTCGAAGGTCTTTTGTTGGCAAATAGCCCTTCTTGCCTTGAGCTATGTTGCAAATGATTTCTTTAGAAATGGCTTCCCTTCACGGGTCTAAGCCGGTCATAATTCTTCAGGTGGTTCCTTTGAGCGGGTCTGAACCAAGTAATATGATTTTTGGATGACTCCCCTTCACGGGAAAGCCCACTGATAAATTATGTCAGACGAATATCTTCCGTCGTGGAATTAAAATCTGGCTTGAAAATGTTAATTGGAAATCTGCTACTCGTTATTGAGTTAAGCTGATCTGGATTCGTTCTGAATTGGCTCTCGAACCCATTTGAAATTAATTCTGAGATCTGTAGGTATGTCAAGTCGGTTGAGGTGTAGCTTCTCACTGCTGAGTCAAGCAACCACCATTGATCTTTAAAGGAGATTTCGAATCGAGTATCTTTCGTCATGAAGTCGAAACTTGACTCTGAAAGATGCAAAAAATTATGCATGTGAAAAATGATAAATGTAATGCTCT
This sequence comes from Hibiscus syriacus, assembly GCF_006381635.1. Lineage (NCBI taxonomy): Eukaryota > Viridiplantae > Streptophyta > Magnoliopsida > Malvales > Malvaceae > Hibiscus > Hibiscus syriacus. Next base: position 809,017 of record NW_024063505.1, on the reverse strand, counting down.
TAAGTATGTCTAAGATGCATGCAATATGAATTAGCCTTGGATGGAGTCTCGTGCTTTGTCTGCTGATCTTGATCCTTGGAATCGATCATGCCCTATTTTCTTCTCGGATTGCAGCCTTTCACATTTGAGATTGTCCTGTTTGAAAATATTTTTTTTCTTTCCCTTATTTAGGAGGGATAAAAGGATATGAAAATAGAAGAATTATGTAAAACATTGTCCCCTTAATTCAGGCTCGTAATCAAATCGAATCAAATTAAAAACGTGAGTTCAAAGAATATCAAATGAATCAATAGCTCTTTTAATGTTTTCTGAGTTATAGCTCTTTGACAAATATTCAAGTGGATGAGTTGGCTTTAGGTTGACCTAAGGTTTCAGCCATAACAAAATGTCATTTTTTCGGTCATTGCAACATGCTTTTTTTAGCTTGGCATTTTAATTGGATGCAGACAAAATGAAGCAACTAGCATTATCAATTACTGGACCTTCTATTTCGGTTCTCTAAAATCTTTCATTTGTTCAAGTTTTGTAAGCTCCTCTAACAAAGGTAGTGTAGAAATATCGGTCTAAAAATGAAATTCTTGAGTGCTCGTGTGAATTTGACTATAACAGGTGTTCCTTAACTCCCTTAGTCCATTTTTATCGAAACTCCTTATTTAAATTTGCCATTGTCTGGCTAGCTGAATCCATAAAGCCGGGGCGTTTAACCAATTACTCTAGAGGGACAACTTATATCATTGTATAGATATTATAATCACCATTATTAGGCTAGCTGAATATTAACCATAAAGCCGGAGCATTTAACCAATTGCTCTAGAGGGACAACTCAATCTTTATTGTATATTATAATCACCTTTATTAGGCTAGATGAATCTTATCCATAAAGCGGGGGCGTTTAACCAATTGTTTTATAGTGACAGCTCAAGCTTTATTGTATATATATATATATATAATATTATAATCTGGGTATACGTGTCCAATTTCATAAGTTTGTCAAGAATAACCTGTTATAGTCTAGGTGTTTTTGAAAGTCAAGGAATCTCATCTTTAGAGTACAATTTCCAAACAACTAACATAAACTAGATTTGTTTACTCGACTATTCCATCTGTGAAGATTATTATCATCAATGAACGTCTTAAACAAAAAGTATAGAAATGTCATATGAAAAAGATGCCCCATGTTGTCCGCACTTATGCACATCTAAATACCAAGCCTCTTTTCATTCTTTTATGAGAGGACAAGGCTATATCGGTTCTTGTAAGGGAAATATATGGTGTTCGGGCCTTTCGGGGTAAAGTCCTTGTTTTGTTACTTTGTCAAAGATCTGTAACTCTGAATCATTTACTGAGTTTTTTAAATTCAGCTGATATTCAAAGAATTGCAAGTTTGCAAATTTGATTCGTTGCTCGTCATCTTTAAAGTAACATAATTTTATTCAAATGTATTTACAAAAAAACTTGAGAAAAGATGAAAAAAATAAATTCAAACAAAATGCCTCAAATGATGAAATGATCTTCTTCACTTGGATGCCCCCGAGTTGCTGAAGTCGACCCAATTCTTGCTACACATCTTTTGTACAATTCTCTTGAATGTGAAATAGTTCTTGATAGTGTGCCTTGGGACATTGCCATGATATTCGCAATCATACTGCCTGGGGTATGGGGCTTCATGGGTTCCACCGGGTATGGCGACACTACGTGAGTGTCAAAAAGTTTTTGGTAAAGTTCCTTGTAAGTCATGGGAATAGGATCGAAATGTTCCCATTTTTTATGAGACATGTGAATATAATAAAAAAGAGAAAAAATAATGCGAATGTAAAGAAATGAAAATAACAAAATGAAAAATATGTTTAAATGCATAATGCATGCAATGTTTGAGGCATTGATCCAAAAGATGTGTCTGTTATTATAAATAATCCTCATTGGTGACAAAAGTGTTACGTCTTTAAGAGATAAATTTTTTTTATGGTATAAATCCCGAACAGCCTCTGACAAGTTGATTCGTCTTCCGTCTTTTTTCTATTACCAATTGAATACCCTGTCGAACCGTTCCGGTTCCTTTGGCGAAACTGTGCAAGTGACGAGCTGCTTGCCAAAAAAAGTCTTGAAGGACTGCATCTTCTGCTTTAACTCTCTGTTGAGTCTGTTCCCTAACGGAAACGCCTTTGGAAGCCTCCATTGAAAAGAACTATATGAAACTCACTTCTTGGATTTGTCAACAATGGCATGTTGTCTTTGAAGGGACTCTCCAGGTCAATAACCTTTTTCTCGTCTTGCCCCTGTAACCTTTGCCCCTGAGTATTCTTTGACCATAGTTGGACTTCTGAGATTTTTATCTCTTTGTATTATAACCCCTTTGTCTATTAATGTATATTATTTACGTTTAACAAACACGTTTTTTGTGGATCAACACCTCTTTTGAATGATGCAAATGATGAAAATAAAAAAAAGAGAACAAAAATGAAAAGAGTTAGTGAGGTAAAAATAATTAAATCAATCATGAAAATAAAAGTCCTACCCCACATGATATCTACCCACATGCTTAGTATTCCTACTCGGACATGATCTCTATCCCGTATGCTAATTTCAAACAAACCCTAATCGCTTATTTGTCTAGTTCGCATGCTTTGAACAGAAAGTAAAGCAGGAAATAATTCAAGCATCCTAGGTTTTGAAATGAGGTTTTGGGGTGGGCTCTAATTCCCTGTACTCTCCCGATTTAGGTTCTAAAGAGAGTACTCAAGTTCTCATTGCTGGTGGCCATTTGGGCTTGCCAGACCCTTAGTCCTAAGCCCATTATAAGCTTGCGTGGACTAAGTTAAACTCGAGAGGATACATTCCCTTATGCCCATACGGAGAATAAATTCACACGAAAGCATAAGATATATGAATCCCGAAGGTTACTTGCTAGGCCCATACAGAGAATAAGTTCTCACGAGAGCGTCGCTTTCACCTCCACTTAAGACGGGTTTGGAGCTCGGGTATAAAGTCTGAGATGAACATTTTGAAAAATCTGATATCATTAAAAAACGTCAGTACAACTATTTATTTGAAAAATAATCAAAGATAAATAATTAGAATCGAATAAATAAATTAAAATTAAAATTTACCATTTTCGCATAAAAAGACAACCGAAAATTAATTTCGGCCTAACTCACTTACATGTCCCCAGTAGAGTTGCCAAGCTGTCGCGATCGACTTTCGGGTGGGCTTGGAATTTGGCTTCGACTTAAAATATTGGGTTAGAGTCGCCACCGATCATTTTAAAACGATGTTTAGGTAGATCGGACACCATCTTACATTATTTTCATTTTACCATAAATGTATCGGGTTTAGGAGTCAGTTACGGTCAAGGAAGTATTAGCACCCTTGAACTGCCCTTTCGGTACCAATTAATTTTTCGGTTGTCTTAGTTGCGAAAATTTAAAATTGAAATTAAAATTAAAAAAACCAAATTAAATTGCTTACCTTTGATTGGCTGAAATTCTTCTAAAAACGTCAAAAATGTTAGATAAAAAATAATAATAAAATATTAAATAAATCCAAGAATAAAACAAAAAAGTAAAAGTAAATAAATAAATAAATAAAATACTAAAATAATAAACCAAAAGGGAAAAAAGAAAATAAATAGAAATAAAATAAATAAATAAATAAGTCAAAAGAACAAAAAGAAAGAATGGATATAAAAAAATAAGGAAAATAAAAAAGAAGTCAAAAGAAAATAAATAAAAGTAAAAAATATATAAAATATAAAATAAATAAATATCGTGATAATAATAAAATAAATAGAGAAAAAAATAACAATAGTACTAATGAGGAAAAAAACAATAATAAAATAAAATAAAAACGGTTAGATTAAAAATGAAAAAATAATAAATAAAATAAATAAAAATGGACTAATATATAAACGGAGAATGAATGAGTGCCCAAAACAGAAATCCAAAATTCTATTAAATGATTAAACGTCCAGATTACAAAGCATGGGGGACTAAAAGGGATATTATCCCCCTTTTTTGTTCAAAAAACGGAATGTTTAGGGCCAAAACGACGTAGCTCCACCGCCTAGGTCGCTGTTGATCGACGGCGACTGCCGTCCGTCGTAGGAGCAAAAAGGTGTCACCTTTCGATGCGTTTTTCACCCCCGGATACAAATCCGAGCTTCGTTTTTCCTGGAAACGCCTCAGAGTCCGTAGATCTACAAAGTATCCTTTCGTATTTCTTTGTTTTTTCGCTTCTGCCGAATGAGCTCCCTTGTTGTTGGTTTTGTGTTCTATGCGTGTGTTCTTTGATCGTTCTTGGGTTGTTTCTATAGTGGTTTGATTGTTGTTGGCTTGTGGTTCCTCTATTGTTCTGGTTATTCTATGGTGCGATTTATTTCTGCGATGGGTTCTCAGTTTGTTGTTTTTGTGTCGATGTCGTGGGTTCTGTGGTTGTGTTCGTCGTTTGTTCTCTGTTGTTGGCTCATTGTGATGGTTGTTGTGTTCCCCTGGCAGTGTTCTCAACGGGGGCTTTTATAACCCCGGTGTGGTTGTTGTTAGCCCCGAGATGAGGGGGATTGTGGCCGTTGTGAGGCCGGTCGACCAGGGAAGGGTCAGTCCCAGGATTATCAGCCGGTCGTTTCACCTGGTCTTCAACCGTTTGACTGGCGCGGATTTGTCATGTGTGTCCCTTGACCCCTTCTATGCGGCGCCCTTATTGATACCATTTTAGGGTTCTTAAACCCTAAACTTTAACAGACTGAATTTGGCCCAAAATCGACTCTTTTGGACTCTGTTGGACTTATTTAAACACCTAAAATGAGAAAAAAAATAACAATTAAATAGTAATAATAAAAAATAAATAAAATAATAAAAAAATATTTTTAAAACTATATTTTATATATGATTTTAAAAATGCTTTTCAAAACCATATAATATAATATATTTTTAAAAAATATTTTAAAACTATATATATTTTTCAAAATGTTTTTAAAAAACTATATATTATATATATATTTTAAAAATATTTTAAAAACTATATATTATATAGTTTTCAAAATGTTTTAAAAACTATATATTATATAGTTTTTAAAAGTGTTTTAAAAATTATATACTATATATTATGTCTGTATAAGATAAAATAAAATAAAAAATATTGACAAAAATGTGTCTACATTATTACTCTTTTTTGTCATCCTCTTAATCGCTGTTTCCTCTACCCCTTTAATCCTCTCATCCCTTCCCCTTTAATATCACCCTTCCTTTCTGATAATTCTTTCCTTTGTTTCATATTCTCTTTTTGCTTTCAAAATTCAAAGGTATTTTATCTTTTTTATTTTATTTTATTTACTTCTGTTCTGTTTTATATTTTTCGCTGTTTCTAAATTTCGATTTTTGACCGTTTGTGTTTAGATCTCGCAAATCTCTTTTCAAAGGCAAATTAAAGGTAATTACTCAGATTTCGAAGAAAAATACAAGATGGCGGAGGAGCATAGATGCCAAGCGCCGGAAGGCCACCGTCTTTGCGCTAATAACTGCGGTTTCGTAGGAAGTCCGGCCACGATGAACCTTTGCTCGAAATGTTACGGAGATTTCCGTCTTAAAGAACAACAACAAGCTTCTTCCGCCAAATCGTCTATCTCTCTCTTTCCTTCTTCTTCGTCAACGGTCGTCGAATCCGTTTCTCAGGTACCTCTTCTGACTTTACCTGAGGTAAAAGGAGTTTCGGCTGTCGCAATTTCCCCGGCGGCGGAACAGCGGCAGCAGCAACAGCCAAATCGGTGCATGGTTTGCAGGAAACGGGTCGGGTTGACGGGGTTCAAGTGCAAGTGCGGGATTACGTTTTGCGGGTCTCACAGGTACCCGGAGAATCACGGATGCACGTTCGATTTCAAGAAGGCTGGGAGAGAGAAGATCGCACGCGCTAATCCTGTGGTCAAAGCAGAGAAGCTCGTGAAGATTTGAGAAGAAGAAGAAGAAGAAGAAGGAACCGTTGGATCCTTTGACTTTTTATGGGAACAAAAATAGAATTGTCAAACTTTTTAAGATCACGACACGTGTTACGGTGGTAGTCCCTCACCTTTAAAAATTTGCTTGGATAAATATGTTTTTATCTTATAAAATAAGTCTTCTATTTTTATTTACGTTTCTTTAATATATCGTTTTATTTTTAACATTCTCAAAAGTTATAAAATAAATATTTGATCTGAAAGAATTAAAAATTTGACGTCACTAATTTAAGACTTGTAAATCTTATAAGTTTATAAAATTGAAAAGAGAATCTTATGAATTAATGTCAATACATTAAAAATGTGTTAAAGAAATTTAATAATTATGAAGTAAAATTAAGATTCTTTATGAATCTAGCATTCATTTGATAAAGAATAAAGAAAATAGTGTTTCTCAAATTAAATATATTAAAATTATTGGAAGTATAATATTTTCAAAGTATTGTTATAATGTACACATAATCCTAGTAGTTAACATTAAAATGTTTTTAAACCTTTAATCAAACATCTTAATGAATCGTGTTATTGAGATTCATTTCTCGTGAAGCTAAAAGCTTGATTGATAATCTAGTTATACTTGAAAGGGATCGTAGTAAAAAAAATTATATAAATTTAATTAAACATATATATCTTTTCAATTTTGTAAAAAAAATTATATAAATTTAATTAATTTAATTTTTTTTAAAAAATATATATAAATTGATTATAGTAATATTTTAGTAGAATTCAACTTGTTAAAAAAACAAATATATAATAAGGACAAATTGGTAAAATATACATTCCAATAATCTTTTATTATTTTAATCAAACATTGTAATCTTACATGCTTGCTAGACGAACCAAACACAAAATACAACATTCTCAGTAATCTTATTCCCGCTGGTAATCTTATTCCCGCCGGTAATCCTACATTTCGTGAACCAAACGCACCTTAAGGGCTATTTCAATACAAATTAAGTAATCGATAACGATGAAATAAACTCTATTAGTGAGTATGCCTTCAACTTAAGTAATCGATAACGATAACGATAACGATAACGATGGTTCTATTCTTTGCATAATTTTCTCTTTACCAAAAATATCTATAGGTACATTCTGAAAGCAATGAGAGAACACATCAATATCATAAATTAAACTACTCAGTTGGTTCAAGTTATCTTGATTAATTTTTCTTCTTGCATTTGCCCCATAAAAACAAATTAAATAAATGACAATAATCCAAAAATTGTCAACCTTAAACCATGTAAACATACCTGCTGAGAACTAATCCCATGAGATATAGGAATAACTTGCACTCTTCGATTACACACTACAAAAAGAAACCCAAAATTTTCCCATCAACCATTTTCTTTTTTTCTTTTTTAATCCCAAAATCCAAAGAATAATCAGATAGCAAAGTTGGTCGGCATAAAGTACTTGGCACACCATTAAAGCTTCCTTTCAGCGATAACATGAAGTGGCGCAGTCCCAGGTCGCCCAAATGATCGTCGCCAAGGCAATGGCCTTGATCTCCTGTAAATGCGGTTAATTTCTCTCCTATTTGTTTCAATAACCCTAAATAAGCAAATAAAAAAGAATAACTTAAGTGGCGTTTTTATACAAACATCACTATAGACTCTTACTTTAGTGGCGTTTTTATATAAACGTCGTTATAGACTCATAATTTAGTGGCGTTTTTACACAAATGCCACTATAGTCTTGTACTTTAGTGGCGTTTTTATGTAAACGACACTATAGACTCGTACTTTAGTGGCATTTTTATATAAACATCGATATATACTCATAATTTAGTGGCGTTTTTATACAAATGCCGCTATAGACTCGTATTTAGTGGCACTTACAAATGCCGCAAGTTTATAGTTTTTACCCCTTTAACATTTTTTCATTTTTCCCACTTCACTTATTTTTTCATTCCAGTCGGAAGTTAAACATAAACCCCTAAATGAAACATCTCTCTATGGAAATTGAAACCTAATAGATCCAGCGAAATTGAGCAAGCTCAAGAAGTTCATCCAGCTCTACAGATCTAATCCTTCCGTTCTCAATGATCATTCCCTCTCCTTTCTCGACTATCTCGAAAGGTATTTTCAATTTTAAATCTATTTCTCTTTGTTTCAGTTGTTAATAACAAGAAATTTCCCTCACTGTTAGTCTTTAAGCAAAGTTTCCATCCTCATCTGACAGCCATGGAGCCAGTGATGCCAAATCGATAACCGTTCTAACAATTGAAAAACAATTCTGCAACAAAGCCATTGGTAGAGGAATTGCAGGCCATCGGAAGCCTTAAAGATTCGAAAGACTCAGCCATTCGCTTTGCTCGTTCCCTTCTCCATAACTCATCTACCAATCTACGTTCTTTCCAGGTTTCTTATTTCTTTCTTATCATCTAAGAATTACAATAGTAGTAATAGTTTAATATCATGTAATTCTTTAGGAATATTTTTTTTTACAAAATGATTATGAATTTTTGGGTTTTGAAGGATTTTCTACCACAAGCATCTTCCCAGTATGAGGATGCCTTTTTCAATAAACTTAAAGGTTTTTTATTTTTCATTTTAATTAATTTTTGAGTTTTTAATAACTGGATAATTAGTAACCTTTTTTAATTACAAAAAAGAGGGTTGATGAGTGCAAAGGAACACCCAGGTGCAGTTGTTGGGATTAATATTTCTGCTGCTCTCTTTCCTATGTGAGGTTTGTTCTTTCCTGATTGTCATTTCTCACTCTATAATTTCCTCCAACACTGGGCTCTTCTCTGATTTGGAAACCAATGAAGAAAACAATGTTTGCAGCATTTTTGCTTTGGTATAAACAATTGAGGTTTCAAGTTCAAAAGATTTTGTTTCTGATTCTTATATATTTTCTTCATAATTGTCAGTCTTTTTTCTCTATTGAAATGTGTTATTCGGATGTCGTGTATTAGTTTATGGTTGTGATCAAACGGGTAAAACTAGTTAGTGCCGTTAAAAGCTATGCTTGTGAGGTAACACAATCATTCTGTTGTTGTTAGTAGGTCTGCTCAGGAATCTTCTTTGGCAATTTTGAACGACGGGCTTCCACCATCTTGCTTTTCCCATAGTTGTTAAATAAGTTGGTCTCTTTTGTTCATATATTTTCAGAAGTCATTTCCTTCTTGTGGACATACATTTTACGCCTTATAAATAAGAGAAATTTATATGCATTTTTAAAGGTTCATTAAGTTTGGCGTTAGATTTAAGATTTTTCATGTCTTGTGATAATATATACTTCTTGGCTTATGAGGCTAAGTTTCATCAATTTTTTCCAAGTTACATCCTCCTTGTGCCTCATTTTTCCCTTATTTAGATCTCATGTGCAAGTTATTAGATAAAAGTATTCAATGTCTTTATATCCTTTCTTTTCACTTCTGTGCCTAACTTCTGTTTACTTTGGTTTTTAACTTTAATGCAAACTCATGTGGGGTACTGATTGCAGGCCCAAGAAGATTTCTATTTCGTAATACATTGGGTCGATTTCAAAGTGAAGAGGTAGCTACCCTGTTAATATGATAGAAGTTTCCTTTACTCGGTAAAACTATAAGTAGAATGCCTGCTCAATAAATTGTATTATTTTGGTTGCTTATATTTATGTCTTATTATGCATCTGCAGGTGGACATGAACTTAGTCTAACCACTGGCAATGCTTTGGTAGATTGACATGCGGTATGCGCGCGCACACACACATATATATATATATATCTGAGATGGACTCTTGAACTGTTTGAAATAGTTACACATCCATGGCATGGCAATGGATGTGGTATATGTATTTATATGCTTTATGTTGTACCCAATATTGTCGATTCTGCCATACTACACTTGACTGTTTTAGTGTCGGAGTAAGTGATCTTTCCATCATACATATCAAACCTAGTGGGTATTTACTTTTTCTTTTTTCTGGTAATCTCTGTGCAGGAGTTGTTGGCTTGACCCCGATATAAATCTTTTCAAATGATACCGTTGGTTGGTTCTTCTCTTATATAGGCGCATGTGATGTTACTTTCAATGTTGATAGCCTGTTATATGAGACAAGTGCAGACCTTTATTATCTTTGTGTATCATGATTCCCTATGCAATACAAAATAACTTGCTTGTGTTTTGGTTTGTGAACCTGTACACTGTAAAACTTGCTTTTTTTTAGCGTATAAAACTCCTTGCTGCTAATGGTTATTAGGATCTCTGCTAGTCGAAGCATGTAATTTTGGGGCTCAAATAATTAGATTTTGGTCTCACTATATTCATAATTGGATTTAGTTGAACTATTTTTGTCATTTTATTATATTCAGATTTGGGATTTAATCTCACTTAAGTGTTTTTTAGTAGTATTTCAGTCCTTTTCTATGTCGGAAATGATGTTTTCAAAATGTTCATATTTTAATCGGCATATATTTGAAGAATTAAATAATGTCAAATTAACGTTTTCAATTAGAACGTAGGACCAAAATTATAATTTGACCTAAATTTGGCTTATATTATGTCAAAACATTTAGCGGCGTTTTTGGGACAAAACGCCACAAAAGAAAAGATAAATAGCCCGCTAAATAACATACCCTTTAGCGGCGTTTGAGAAAAAATGCCGCCAACTTTCATAACCTTTAGCGGCATTTTAACAAAATGTCGCTAAATATCATTACCTTTAGCGGCATTTTTAAACAATGCCACTAAAAATTATTATATTTAGCGGCGTTTAAAAAAACACCGCTAAATATCAAAACCTTTAGTGTCGTTTATGAGAAAAGGTCGCTAAAAACATAACCTTTAGCGCCATTTTTTTGCGCCACAAAGGTTTTTAGCGTTGCTTTAAAACACCGCTATATGAATGATTAACGCCGCCAAAAACCTGTTTTGCTGTAGTGTTATCAACATGTTGAAGATATTGGCTATTTTGTTATTTTTCATAGATTTTGGTAGGTGAAGTCAACCGTGTTATAGTTTACTCTTGTATTAATAAGTTTCAGATTCGTTCACTTGTTTAAGAGAAGAATTACTCATTCCACTATGTATTAATTTCATATATGTTCATTAGTACTTAAGCGATTGATTTCTTTATTGATCTTCTCATTTTTATCTAAAAATTATTCTCGAAATTATTTTTTTCAAAATTCACGTGCATTCGTGGGAGAATGTTAAAAATGCAAAAGATTGAGTTAATAGCGTATTTTAAGAGAAGATTCAGACGTTTTCACCAGAATTTTGAAAGTGGGTTGATAAAAAAAATCACTAGTATTTTATAGACTAAGTGGTTTGAGCATTTCATATTCAAATAAAGCATTTTACAACTACATATTAAAGAGTTTTTAATCTGACTTATTGTCCGTAAGATTTTTGGCCGTAATTCAAAATAATCAATCAAAATGTAATTTAAGATAATAAACCACATCATATTTCAAAGTTTATTATGTGGGATAGTCATTTAATATGATTAATTGACATGTTTTTTTACTATGTTTTGGATATAGAATATTTGAAGGATCCCATTAATTTCGAGGGGCGGCGTCCAATTTAAAGATTAATATAAATTTACTTTTAATACTATACACAATTACTATTGTTTTTGCAATAATAGCATATTTTACTAACTACTGCACACGATTTTCAAATCCAAAATAATCTCCTTTCTGGTAGCACATGACAGATTTGGCCTATTTCCTTAAATAAATTTTTATTTGGCCTGAGGCACTAGTTTTTATTTTATTTTTTTTCAATATTTCTCTAATTAAGGTTTTGTAATAATTTTTAATATTTTAAAAAAATTATTAATATAAAAAAATAATAATTGATAATTGATAATAATAATATTAATAATCTTATATTTCATATCCAGTACATCCTTAAATATCTACAAAGTACATAGATGTTGGGTTTCTTTTGTCGGAGAAACTATCAATTCCTTAACATTTTTAACATTTGTACACGAATTCGGAAATCATACATAATTATTCATTTCGTTAGTTGGCCAATATGATTAGGACATTAAATCTAATATTAAAGAAAATAAATTTTTTAGTTAATTGGTTTTATCTGTCTAAGTTTCGTCATAGGTACAACTACCTTCGAATTAACCAGAAATGGTTCAATATCTTGTGTTGTGTAGGAGTAGTTGGGTCTACTTCTTAAATCCTTGACTTCTTTAGTTGAATTAAATTTAAATTATTTATTTTATCATCTTAAAATAATATGAAAAAAATCATTTTATACAAAATATGATAATGTTTTAGTAAAAAATAAAATAATCCTTCATCACTATGAGGGATGGATCGAGGAGCATGTTAAAGGGTGTGGTCGTACCTCTTGAATAGTTTTTTTTATATTTTCTATTGATGATTTAATTTTACACTCTTAAAATTTTAATTTTTTGAATTCAGACTCTTAATATAAAATATAAAATTCTACGTCTACCTCTAATCTCTAATCACTGACCTTAAACTGTAGTCTAAAGTTCTCGTGTGAGTATATAACGAGTACAAAGCTCTTTGCTTTTTAGTATTGTAATAATCTCGATCCAATAAAACGGGGGCAACAGATCTCTTTGCTCTCTCATTGTCCTAACTAACCCTCTAGCATGAGATACATTCCAAACTATTGAAAACTAATTTGTTAAAAAAAAAAAGACAAAAAAGAATTATTAATTAATAAGTAATTGGTATTGCATTGCATGTATTTCATATCAAGTTAGCAAGGGTTTGGATAACAACCCAAAGTCTAGACCTCAAGACCAATGGGATTTGAAAGAGTCCAGAATGAATGTTTGATTTAGTGGCTTTGTTTTGACCAAAATTCGTCGTGAATTTGTTGAAGACCGTTCTACTTACCACCTTCCCTCAACTCCACTAACCTAAAACCTCCTCGTATTTAAGCAAATGCATACTCCAAAAAGTTCCACACACAAAAATCAAACGATCCCAATGGCTTCTTCTGCAATCAAGGAAGAAATTTCCCAGATGAAATACGAAGAAGAAGATGAGGAGTTATTCGAGATCGATATCAAAGCGGTTAACAGTATCCCTCCACCACATTACTGGGAAGGTTTTTTCACAGCAACTAGCAACGCTTTACTCGCCAATTGCTTGTTACCCATATCTGATCTTTCCACTGCAGTTCCTATGGTGTCTGAAGCTTCTAGGCTGATGGATTGAAATCTCTATTTTGCAGGGAAGTGATTGTTTTTTCTTTTCGGGAGGGTTTTGCAAAAGTTATATAAATAGAAAATCAATAGGAAAGGTAGGTACTAGATTTTATTATATCCTTTTCCTCTTTCGCTCGTTTCTGTACCTTTCGTGGACTGGAAACTACTATTTCCTCTCGAAATCATCATCCATATACAAATATGATAATCTTGTAACGTTCTGAATTTCTGAGTCTATATAAGTGAATTAATTTGAGAGGTCTATGTGCCGGTGTAATTATGTTATTAGAATTATTGTACAAAATTTGAGCTTAATCGAGTGTGATTTGGGCCCAATTAAATTCTCTTAATTGCTGCTTATGTCACCAGAGGGGGAAAGCCGAATGCTTTCACTATCCTTTTTCTTATCTGGTTCCTTTGCAAACCCTCTCCCTCATATCTCTCTTTTCTCTAGTCTAGAATCATCAAAGGAGCAACTTTGTAGAGTCAAATCTTCTGAGACTAGTGAAGCTAAAATTATTATTCAACGTCTTTAGAGCTTCAAATCAAGCTCCAGCACTTCCATGAAAGGTGGTGATAATGATATTCTTCATGTTAGTATCAATATCATTCATCCAGTATTGATATTGAGGGTGAAATCGGAACTAAATTACTTCGAACTACCTTTTAATATCAATGTTGACCAAAGGTCTTAAAATCATGAGGTTGAGTATCATTCTTTACGTTATGCTTCAAAAAGTCAACTTATAATGAGATGTGATTGTCAAATAACATAGCCCACTATATTTGTAAAGGTGGTTTTTTTACCCTAATTTTTCTATAAAACCAAATGCAAACATCAAAACGTTACTCTACATGTGGACTTGTAATAATTCATCCACGTTTGCTTTCTCTTTAGTTTAATATTTAGATTATTATCAGTTATATTATATTTTTTAAAGTTGGATACTATTTTTTATAAAGGGTAAACTGTAGAAATTGTCACTTTCTTTTGAGTTTTATAAATTTTTCCTCATTGAATTCAAAAAACATAAGATTTGGCCACTTTTATTTTGTTTTAATTAAGATATAGTCACTGAAGGTTAACGGTTTGCTGACGTGACATAGTAAATATATAAAATTAAAATCACATCATTACTACGTAGATAATATGTGGATTAAGTTTTGGTCACTTTCCTTTCATATTTGTACACTTTTGCTCACTAAATTAAAAAAACATAAGTTTTGGTCACTTATGTTATTGCTTTATTAAGTTTTGGTTACTTGAACGTTGAATGTTGTTAGTTTGATGACGTAACCCATTAGTAAAATGGTTTAATTTTTATTTTAACTCCTACACTTTAGACAAACTACTAATTATGAGTGTTTTTGTAAACTCAAATTAGTTTAGGGATAACATATCAATTTACCCATTTTCACTACGAGAATTAAGATTTTTAGTGGCCATTTAATTATGACACTAAAGAATTTTTTTACAACAAGTATTTTATTTATGAAGGAAGTTATTTTCGTCACTTTTGAAATGAGTAATTGTGAATTATTTTTATTTGGTCACTCTTTAGATACTAATTGTGACAACTTTTGAAGGTCATCACAAGTAATTCGTCACTAATAGTGTTTTATTGTGACCAAAGTAAGTTGTTACTATCATTTAGTCACTAATAGAATGGTCGAATTGACGCCAACTTATTTTTCGTGAGAAAATTTATAATAATGACAATATATTAAGTAATCATTATTATTATTATTTATAATTGTGACGAAAATATTTTATCACTAGTCTTAGTTAGTGATTTGTGACGACAATTGTTTTTATCATTATTGAAGTGAATAGTTGTGTCCTACTTCTATTTAGTCACTAATAAAATACTTGAATTGACATCAATTTTTTTAACATTAAACGATGTAATAGTTATAACATATTAAGGGTCACTATTATTATTCATAATTGTAACAATAACTTTTTTTCACTAGTAAGTGTACCATTTTATAATGATATACATGTGACAGTCTTAAATTACGTCACATGTATCACTGCAAGAGTAAATATTTTTACTAGCAAATTGATAGTGACTACTAGTAATTTTGTCACAAATATTAAACTTTTGGTGACAAAAAATTATACGACACTATTAATAAAAATAGTTGTGATATATTTTTATTTTCGTCACTGTTATAATAATAACTATGATGATTATATTTTTCTCACAATTAAATTCTTACTATAAGTATATAATTGTGACACAAATTTCAATCAAAAAAATTGACACTATTAGAATACGCAAATTGTGACCAATTATTATTATTATTATTATTATTATTATTATTATTATTATTATTATTATTATTATTATTATTATTATTATTATTATTATTTTGCGATAAATAATATGATAGTGACTACATATAAAGTGATCACTATTATTTGATATTTGTTGTGCCAATAAATTGTTTGTCACTTAAATTTTATTTTTGTTGTGATAAATATTGACATCAATAATAATTAAATTGTTGTTAAGATAAATAGCAAAAGTTAACTTTTGTTATTAGCCCTTATACTATGTGTAAATTGAGGTTTTAGTTATTATGCTCTAATTTGATCAATTTTAGTCTTTATACATCTTAAAATTTTAAATTTCAATAACAATCTAAACTGTACAACGACCATATGATTAATAAAATTACCTTAAACTTTTAAATTTATTTTTATATTATTTTAAATTTTATTTTCATTAAACTTTTAAATTTATTTTTTATATTATTTTAAATTTTATTTTCATTAGCTAAATAAATGACTGATGATACTATAAATTCTAACAGTGCCATTTAATCTTTAATTATGATTAGTTTTTTCTTCAACAAAATTGATTAGTTTTTATATGTAATTTAAGATTTTTATTGAGATATATGTGAATTTTGTAAACACCAGTTAATTATTAGTACTTTATTTTTTAATTTCGAACTTTCACCACAATGAGTTAATACATTGTGAAATTTTTTATTTTGTTTATTTTTAAATATAATTTAAGAAAATTTGGTATTTTTATTTTTAAATCTTAATATTTATTTGATTAAATTTTAAAATCAACCTAATTATTTTTTATATTTATCGTCCACTAACATATTTCATATGAGAAATCATAGAAAATTAAATTAAATTATTATAATAATAATTAATGTTATATAAATACTAAAATAAATAAAACTAATTCCAAAATAGTTTAACATAAATATATTTTTTTTCAACAACAAATTATTTCTTTCTTACCATAGCGGTTAAGTGTTGCACTCTTTCTCTGAAGGTCCTAGGTTTGATCATCTTAAAAGTCATGCATTGTATTAATTTCTCAAAAATTAGCATGTGAAACCAACAATCAGTTGGTCTAGCGGGATGAGGCACTAGATCCTTTAAGCAAATTGGGTTGGGAGGGTCGTCATTACATATGTAATACTCGTTCTGAATTACTCGATTAATAAATTGAATATTAGTGCTTATACAAAAAAATAAACATGTAAAATGTCACATCATCTATCGTTAATGAAACCAATTGATGATAATGATTGCAATGCAAGTTCCTAAAGAAATTGGATACAACTAAAAATGTAATATCTACTATAATTGATTTCACAATGAATTTTTAATTAATTAATTTAGTTACGTAGTTGTGATAAAATATTTATCAGTAATAAGGATAATATTAGTGTCTATTTTTTCATTGTTATTAATCTTTATGTGTCAAAAAACGTAGTCACAAAAAAATACAAGTAATTTGACAAAATTCATTAAAATCGTCACTAATATAATAGTGATGAAGTTATTGATAATAGTATCGAACATTTGATCACTAAAAAAACACTTAGTGTGACAACATTGGTGGTTACAAAATATACTTTCAGTACTAAACAAATTTATCACAATTTCTATTGATAATAGTATCGACTATTTGATCACTAAAAATACTTAGTGTGACAATATTGATGGTCATAAAATATATTTTTAGTGTCAAACAAATTCATCAAAATTTATATTTTAATTGTGCCAAATAGTGGTCACAAAAAATGAATAATTTTGACAATTTTTAAAATAATTGTCACTAATATAACAGTGGTCAATTTATTGTGACAACTTGAAATTTTTGTCACTATGCATTTTAACGTTTAAATTTAACACTTTTAGTGACCATTTGCCTTGTCACTAAAGGTGCATTTCCTTGTAGTGGTAGTTTTCTTCACAAGCTCATTATTGTTCATCTTCTCCCTACTTCTTCAAACATCTCTTCTCCATTACTCCATTTGCATTTTTTTCAAGGAGTCATGCTGTATTTCAAGAATAATGAAAGTTTCTACTTTCGATAAAATAACATCACAAGTTTATAGAAAAATGAGAAGGTAGACATCTAAAGATAAAATGAAGCTGGGTAATCTCAGTTATACAAACTAAAACTCAATTTCCAAAGATTGAGATTGTAGAGTGTCAAATCCAAAAAGGAACAAGAAGACAAATCAATTTATCTAAATAACCCTATAATTGAATATCACTATTTGTGGTGAATTTCTCTTAAGAAAGCACCTCTGGTGAAACATAATCAATAGATCCAAACAACCCGGTAATTAGATCCATGAATTCATTCACTAAACTCAATCCAAATCCATGATCTTCAACTTCGAATCTTTGTTTTATTGAAGAATAAATAATTTTTCGATTCTAGATCCCTATGAATCACCGTTATCCCCTTCAGCCTATGCAGCCTGTCGTACCACATCTACAGCCTCTTAGTACCTCATTTCCACGATGACCCGATAGAAAAACTCACCGCTGGAGCTCCAATACTAAGTAAATGTCAATTTGAACTTCGTAAACATCATAGAGGTCGATCACGTTTGGATGCATAGACATGCTCTGTAACATCCCAATTACCGGGCAAGTGACTAAATTGTAAGAGTTTATAAATTTAGTTGGTGAATTAGAATCAAGTGATAAGTCTAGTGATTTATGGAGGAATTTTGTGTGTTGGGTATGATAGTAAATATGGAATTATAATAAGGGTAAAAGGGTTTTTGAGTAAATAAAAGAATAAAATAATAATTGAGGGTATTATAATACCCATATGAATGAATTGAAGAGATAAGCTTTGAGACTTATCTTCTTCATCTTCTTCTCTCAACGTGAAGACATAAGCTTAAGGTAAGAATCTAAACCTTGGTCGTTTCTTTGATTTTTAGTTTGGAAATGGAAGTTTGGATGTTATACAAGCTAAAGGAAAGCTTATATGACATTAAAACAACAAGATATGTGTTTTAGAGATGGATTTGAAAATGGGTTTTTAGATGAAATTTTGATATGAATGAGTTTTTGAAGTTTGAATAAGATTTTTGAATTGTCAAGAAGTTAATTAAGGAATATGGAGTGTTAAAATTGATTAATATCATGTTTGAAATTTGGATATGATTCTTAGTTGTAAGAATTTGAATGAAGTATTGGAAATAATAAAGTGTGGAATTGATAGAAGTTAGTTAAAATGGTTGTAGTTAAGTTGGTGGTATGAAAGGAACTTTGTATGAGAAAATTTAGTGAAGAATTGGTGATTTTCGGATTTGAACAGTAAATTTCTGGATAAAATTTCCAGATTATGCCGAGGGAACCGATACCCCCTGGGGGGGAATCGATTCCCCCTAAATGAAAAATGGAATTTGGTTCTTTAATCTGGCTTAAGTTGTTAACATCAAGTTTAAGGTTTAGGCTTCTGATAGTTGTTTTGAAATGTTATATTTATGTAGATATTGAGTCTAAACAAGTTCCGGAATAATCAAAGGATTAGGATCGAATCAAAGAAAACAAGGCTAAGGTGAGTGCAATTTTAATTGTACTATATTATTGAACGGACATTGACTTGCGATGAGCCAGTGATGGAGTTACTATGGTAAGAAGTGACTCCTAAATGTTATTTAATTTGTGATTCTTATATGTGCATGAATACATGAAATGAGTATAGGTTATATATATGTTACATAATATACATAAACATAAGAGCATAACATAAGATATATGATAGATATACATGATTATATGCATATGTGATATATGTTATGAGACATGACCAATGTGAAATGAGATAAGTTATGTGAATATAGGAATATGCAATACATGGTTACACATACATGTGGTATGTGACAGAAAAGAAAGAACAAGTGATGAGAAAAGTATTCATCGTAAATGCCCATAGTATATGATATGAGAGCTATAGGTATAGTTGGCATGCCAAGAGTCGAGGGTTTCATAGGTCCTTCGGGACAATTCATAAGTCCTTCGGGACATATTCACAGGTCCTTCTGGACAAATTTCATATGCCACTCAGTGGGACTTATACGAGCTATGGTGACAGCAATAGTGCACAACCTCAATTTACTCGAATACCTTGAGTTCTCAGTAATGTACATGGGCCTATAAGACATTGAAAGTATTTACAAGATTCATATGTGATATTGTGTGCATTCCTAAGTGAAATGTATTTTTTATATGAGATTGGTAATTATTTATGCAATAGTGAGATTTGAAGTTTATATTATATGCTGATATAGTATATAAAGAAATTAGTGATGATCAAATGAGAAATGATAAGTACAAAATCATATGATAAATAGAGATTATGATGATGATGGTATATGAATGTATGCATTTTATTATATGAAATGTTATATGGTTTTATTATATATTTTATATGCCTCACTAAGTCAACGACTTAGCGTGTGATTGTTTCACGCGTAGGTTATGAGAAGATGACGGTTGATAAAAGTTACTCAAGACATGTCAGTTTCTCCTTTCCATAGATCAGATCAGAAAAGAAATGTATAATGTGTATTTTGTAATAACGATAGTGGTTGGCATGTAAATAAATGATTAAATCTGATAAGTTCTAATCGGTTTTGAAAAGTCATACGAATGAGTTTTGTAATGTTTTAATGAGTATATGTAATTAATAATATTCAATTTATTTTGTTAAATAAATTTGGAAGCATAGATGGGAATTTTTATAGTGATGAAAGGTTAATATGTAATTTTCGGAAATTACTGTAGCAGTTACTGTAACCGCGAGTTTGAACAAAATTTTCCAGTATCTTAGAGGGGAACCGATTCCCTGCTACAGGGAATCGATACCCCCACTGTTCATCGTACTATTCACTGTTCACTATTTACTATTTACTATTCATACAGTATTTTACTATTCAAAAATACGTATTTTTGAACTCAAAATTTTATAACAAGCACAAGTGAACCATATATGGTCGTATTTTCTTAATATAAATTAAAATGCTCAATGATTTTGAAATGAAATCATTTTTAAAAGTCAATGTGACATCTCGGACTCGTATTCGGGTCAGGTACGGGTTGGGGTGTTACATGCTCAACGATATTTTGCATCACGGGATTTGTTAGTCAACAACACGTTGAAGATGAAAACTTGGTATTGTTTCGTTAATAACATCCTCATTGAAGAAGCTCTAATTTTCTCGGTTCAAGGCGATGACATCACCATGGTGGTGAATCTTTTTAGAGTTTTAATGGCAAATTCTCTACATTTTCCATGATCTTCATTATTTCTTTTTATACATTTTCTTACAACTAAGAATCCACCTAATTCGAACTCAAATATTACAACTAATAATTAAAAACATGAAGGCTATTGCAATGGAGCAGTGTTGTCTGAAGAAGAAGTGGGAGAAGATAAGCAATATTGGGGGTTAGGGAGAAAAAATATTAAAAAAAGGTAAAATGAAATGTTGTCCGTAAACTAATTTGAATTTACAAAAAGTCCCATAATCAATATTTTGCCTAAAGTTTAGGGGTTAAAATAAAAAATTAAATCATTTTACTACCGTTTACGTCATCAAACTAACAACATTCAACGTCTAAGTGACCAAAACTTAACAAAACTATAACGTAAGTGACCAAAACATAATAACAATAATGTAAGTGACTAAACTTATGTTTTTTGAATTTAGTGAACACCAATATGAAAAGAAAGTGATCAAAACTTAATCTACGTTTTATCTACATGGGAATGATATAATTTTAATTTATATATTTATCGTGTCGCATCACCAATTTTTAAAGGTTTAACGACTATTATCAATCGGTGATCACATCTTAATTAAAACAAAACGAAAATAACCAAATCTTAATTGAAACGAAACAAAAGTGACCAATTTTTTTTTAATTCAGTGAAGAAAATGTTATAAAACTCAAATGAAAATGACCATTTTTATAGTTTGATGCTTTTATAAATTCGAAACTCATAAATAATTTATTTGACATGACAAGCTAGGGTCCAAGAGACATACCCACATGTATAACAAGCCCCACCACTGATTTGTATTAGCTAAGACAAAAGAAAATCACTTCTTGCTTTTCATTTGGTGTTATGGTTCAAAAGATGAAAAAGGAATATTGTATATAGAGGCACTTCCATTAATACCTCATAAATTATTAGATATGCTTTTGAATTTAACACAATTTGTAATTATTATTTAAATGTTATTAATATTTAAAAATATTAAAATTCTTCACGTATATATTTATAAATTGAATGGAATACTTATATGCCCAACAGATTTGAAATTATTATATCGTGTATTCAATTTTAAAGAAAGATGTATAGACTATAATATCAGATCGTATTCTACATAATTAACAAGTTTTTGTATTTTGTATCATAAAATACTTGCAGGTATATGTACATACACGTGTACCCTAACAGCCACGGACGGAGTCAAGATTAAATATTGACAAGGGTCAAAGTATCAGATTTTTTTTAAGAAAAAAATGACTTATTAAGTATTTAAACTCAAAATTCATAAGAAAATTCTTAATCTGTCTAATATTTAAACTTGCAATGACTTAAATTATTATTAGACAAAAAAATAGAGAACATTAGATTATCTTTGTTTAGTTCAGCATCTACTTAATTAAATATTTAATAAATTTTTATATATTTCTTTAATTTAAATATTTTTTATATAAATTAAAATAATATTAAATCAAAACTTATCGAATATATAAAGATTTTATAGAAGTGAGGCCATTTGACCCCAACATAACTCCTATTTTGAAAAAAAAAATTCTAGAAATTTTGAAGGAGGAAGAGAGTGAAATGAGAAGAGGTCTATCAAGGAATAAAATATCTTTATAAAGAGTCTAAATCTCATTAAATGAAAAGGAATATTGCTAGTAATACACATAACTGCCATTAAACCGGTAGATTTGAATTTGATGATAGAGAATAGAAAAAGAACTATTACCAAGCTATTTGTAACAGCCGACGGGTTACACTAAATAAAAATATTTAAAGGCTTTAAAAAATATTTAAAATTTACCCAACACTAAGAGATTTTTTTTTATAAAATTGCTATCCATTTTAATTTTGATGTTACATTATTGTCAAAGGATGGCGTATATAAATATTAATCCATAATCGAAAGAAAATTATAGAAAAAAGCCATATATGTTTCATTAAATTTGTTAAAAATTAGAAAATATTAAAATATAAAAGCTTTTGAATTTTTTAATGTTGATTTAAGATAAGTTAGGCCGTACAAATCAAATTAATTTGGTGGTTTAAGTGATGTTTGTTATTCTTAAAGGTTCTAAGTTCGAGCATCAAAAATCATAAAAGCGATGAATTGTTATTGTCGAATTATTGATAATATTTAGAATAAATATTATCCTATAATCATCTTATATTAATTAAAATGGTACATTACACTCCAAATCCTTTAGAATCTGGAAAATAAAAATTAATTGTTTAAAATTTACAATCGAACGTTATTAAAAAAATAACCTGAATCAAAAGAATTATCTTTCTAACGAATTTTTTATAATATTCAAATAATTTCAATTAAGATACATCACATAAGTAAAAGTAATATTAATATACACTGCATTAGTAAAAAAGCCAAAACCCTAACCGTTCTCTCTCCTTTTTTTTTAATTTATGTTATTTTTTTATAAATCAAATCAACTTTTTTAATTTTGTTTAACCGACAACGATACTAATTTTAATACTAATTGCCGACCGTCGGTAGTCTTTTTCTTTATTTTTTTAATTTTTTATGAATAATTATGTCTTTATGAAATATTTATATCTGTCTTTGTGACACATTTATCTATATCTTTTGGTAGTTTTCGATTTTTTAGTCATTGTTTTCATTTATCTTTTTTTAGGGTTGTATTTGACATCGCCACGACTGATCAAGATGATGCTTATTTTTTTATCATGATAATCTTCTCTGCTTGAGACCCTCGGATTGATTTGGATACGTGTTTTGTGTTCGTGGATAGTTTTACTCGTAGCTCGACTCTGATTTACGATTTGTCGGTGGTCTTTCAATAGTTTTATCCCCTTTTGTAGTTTATTTACCGATGCAGTCAAATTTGTCCGTATCTTTACTTTGTTCGAGTATTTTGGCTAAGTTTTTTAACATTTTCTTTCTTTAGTCTTGTGTGATATAAGTGCCTAGTTTTTGTATCTATAAACTAAGAAAAATATCCTAATTATGATTTAGTTTATGCTTATAGTTATACTTGTAAATCTTCATTGTAATTCTAGATATTTTCCATTCTTAATAAAATTAGCAGCTTTCTATAAAAAAATAATTTCAATTAAGAATTTATGGAATCCTTTATGAAAACCTAGGGGTGTAAACGAGCCGATTTGAGCTCGAGTATTGCTGAGCTCGACTCGAAAACTCGTGAGCTTAAAATTTTTAAGCTTGACTCGAACTCGAAATCTTGAACTGAAGCTCGTGAGCAGCTCGAAAAGGCTCGAAGTAAAAATAAAATTCTTAAACTTAACAAGATTGAATCCTCAAACTCAAACCTAAACCTTAAATACATGAAAGCCTTATTGTATTTTTTTTAAAAAAATCAACACATAAATATTAATATTATTAATAATTTATTTTTAAAAAAATAAAATCTTAATATATTATATTTTCGAGCTGCTCACGAGCTTTTCGAGTCGAGTATCAAGTAGCTCGTTTCGGCTCGTTAAGAATTCGAGTTCGAGTCGAGTCCATTCTATCCGAGTATTTATTGAGCCTTGACCGAGTCGATCTCGAGTAGCTCGCGATCTGTCTCGTCTCATTTACATCCGTATGAAAACCCCTCAAATTGCACCTCCAGAATAGGCGGAATCCGACTTGTTCTTTCTTTCGGGTTTGTTATTTCAGCCATGGGATATCATCTCGTCCTTTTAAAATAAATATAGCCATAATAAATAGATTGTTCAAAATTTCGGTTAATCGATAAAATTGATCGAACAAAATTTTAGTTAATCGATCAACTAATTTTAGGTTCGATTAGTTAACAGTTAATAAATTTTTTAAAGTTCAATTACCAGTTAATTCGGTTCAAAATTGGTTAATTAACATAAATTTTTAAATATTTAATATATTATTTATATTATTTATATATTAACAACTTTAGGAATGTTTAAATTTTGGTTTTAACCAAATTAATTGATTGAATTAATCAAATTAACCAAACTTTGTTTTGGTTCAGTTAATTATTTTCAAAAGGAATCGGTTCGGTTAACGATTAAAAAAATCGGTTAATTAATATTTGAAAGTTTGGTTCAATCAGTTAACCAAACCGATTGATTGAACACCCCTACAAGTAAGTAGTAAACTTCTTAAGTCTAATTAGCCAACAAATACAATATTGATAACTATACAAATTTTGGTGCTACTTTCTTTTTTCTTTTATTTTTTTAACTTACGACAATACCAATTTTAATATTAATTGTTTATCATTGATGACTATTAGTTTTATTATTTTTTATACTGTATTTTTTTTCTTGAGTTTTTAATTTTAAATAAGAATTTATGTATTTGTGACACGTTTTTCTCTGCTCTAGTGACACACCATTTCTCTACTCTTATGACACGATCTTTATGATTTTTGATATGTTTTTCGTATACATTTGCAATTGTTTTGGTGTTTACACAAAAACCATCACGGCATATACTTTTTAATTGGTTTGTCAGTGGTCACATATAGTTAAATCTCCTATTTGGTAAAAAGTTGTTTACTGATATAATCATAATTGTGTAGCGAAGTAACCTTCCAAACATTTTGGTTTGCTCACCACTCCTTTATCATTCCGTAAAGCATCTCGTTCGACAGAGATAATGCGTTTTTATAAAGGTTATTGGATTCTTTTAATGTTATTCATTATTCTCAATCGAGTGTTTCATTTTTCTTCGTAACTTTGGCTTTAATACTTTTATTTTTGTACAAGTTTTTTGTGACTATTGTCTCCAATTTTCTCTTTATGTTTGGGTGCGTTGCTATTCTGATTCATTCTATTGTTTTTATTAATGAAATCTAGTTGTGGTTGTTCGAAAGAGAAAGAGAGAGAGAGAGAGAGAGAGGATATTTAAAATTACAATAACCATTTAAAACTATAACTATAAACTAAATACATAATTAGAACATTTCTTATAATCGTTGACACAAAAATCTAGTCATTTGAGATCATACAGGAAACATATAAGAAAATTTTCGAAAATCGAATAAAAAATCTTCCGGATAGTTTGGTTCGCTCATTATTCTTTTATCACTTTGTAAAGTGTATCACTCAACAGAGACAATGAGTTTTTATGAAGTTATTGGGTTCTTTTGATGTTACTCATTATTCTATATTAAAAGTTTTATTTTTCTTCTTATCTTTGAGTTTAATACAATACAAGTTTTTTGTGACTTTTGCCTCCAATTTTCTCTTTATATTTGGATGCGTTGTAATTCTGATTACTTCCATTGTTTTTATTAATGAAATACATTTGTCATTGTTCAAAAAAGAGAGAGAATATTTAAAATTACAATGATAATTTAAAACTATAAATGTAAATTAAACACATAATTAGGACATTTCCTATAATCATTGACTCAAAAATCTAGTTACTTGAGATCATACAAGAAACATATAAGAAAAAATCGAATAAAAAACTTGAATAAAAGATAAATAAAAACAGATCTAGTTAAATCATCAAATGAGTTGCAAAAAAATAAAACTACTAAAAGACTATTAAGAAATCGTAAATCACGTATCCAAAACAAATTTAAGGGTTTAAAGCCGGAAAATTAACAAGACAACAAATAAGTGCATCTTGATCAGTTGAGATAACATCAAATTCAACCTTGAAAAAATAAATAAATGAAAATAACGATCAAACGATTGATAAAGAACATCGAAAACGTTGAAAAAGATAAGAGTTATTAAAAACTAAAAAAATTTATATAAAAAATAATAAGAGATTGAGGTTGACGATAGTACTAAAGTTGATGTCGTTGCGTGTCAAATAAACTAATTAAACATTTTTTTTTACTATTAAGATCTTTGATATTTTTTTTTAATATTTTAAATTATAATATCGTAATTTATGTTTTTATTTTATGAGTTGATATCCATAAAAACTACAATTACTATCTATTCATTATATGTTTCAAGTGAAGCACTGAAGTTAGCAAGGAGTCTTCTTGGTGAACCGGAGGTAGGTGATTTATTTGGTGAAATGGATGAAGAGTTCCTCCATATAGAGTTTACACGGACAAAAAACTTAACAATGCGTCGTCAAACAAGGAAAACAACTTCCTATGTCCTTTCCCCACAAAGGAGCACAACTAAATTCTAGTGAACAATATGGTGAAGCCTATTTATGCATAACTTTAATGTTTCTAACTTTTAATGTATTTTGTTGTTAAGTATTTTTATGCATAACTTATGTGTTAATTAAAATGTATGGTTGTTGTTAATTAGATAAAACTACATGATAATAATTTAGTTTATGTAGAGCAGAAATTAAATATTTAAAATTTGTTAATCTTATATAAATTAAGGTATTTAGCGGCGTTTGTATCTACAAACGCCCCGCTATATACCGAACCTCTTGCGGCGTTTGTATCCAAAGACGCTGCTTAAGAGTCATAATTTAGTGACATTTTTCTAACAAACGCCGCAATATGGTTCATCTATAGTGGCGTTGACAACAAACGCCGCAATAGAGTTGGCCATTAGTGGCGTTTTAATACAAACGCCGCAATAGACGTAATATGTAGTGGCGTTTTTTTAAAAACGCAGCAAAAAATAGGAATTTTGTGACGTTTTTATGTAAACGCCGAAATAAAATGGCACTATCAAGGCGTTTATATTTATATAGTTGGCCAGTAGTGGCGTTTGGTTTACAAACGCCGCAAAGTATTATAAAACTCCAAAAAATTTCATTTGCCCGAGCCCTAATTTGCTTAGCACGTTCGATCGTCCAACAGTTCTGGTTCCCGTTTGAGTATCCTTCTCAGCAAATCGACTTTGCAGTGGCCACCATTGACGCCATCAGTCACGAGTTTCGCGCCTCCATTAATCCAGCAAATCGGGCTTGCTTATTGTAGGTATTTTCTACTGGTTTCTCTTTCATTTCCATTTCAAAATACGGGTTTAGGGTTAAATATTCTCTGATTCGTCTTTTTGTTGTGAATGCTAATATCTGTGTTCAATTTGAAAGAGTTTTGAAGATTACCTTGGTCGTTGTTTGATTAGATATTGTCCTAAATCCTGTTGATATAAGCAAAAACCTAAGCTTTGCTTTCTGTTTTCTGCAACTGGAAAGAAGCAAAAAACATGAGTCATGTGCCCGTCTATTCACCGAACTACCCCTCACTCTCTCCACAAATGCTTGCCTTCTTTTAACTTTTTCTTCGTCACTTTCTCCGATCTCCACTACATTTTGGTTTTGTTTGATGGGTTTTAATTAAATTAGATCAATTTTGAAAATAATAATTTCAATTTTTATTTTCCCGAAACCTGCATAGACAGTTTACATAAGATCATAGGGCATTTGGTATAGGTAGGGACTCCAATAAATAATACTTAAAGCTTACTTCTCTTGCTTATTGTTAAGTCATAAATCCTAGCTACTAGATTATGGCCCCAAGTGTATAGTTTCAATTATCCTACAAAAAGATAAGCAGCGTTGTTTACGACAATCTGATCTCGGATTGTGCTTGAGTCCTGCTTAATTGTAATCGCTGACTTCCTTGGAAATTTTGTTTTGTTTAGGATGGATTGGAAGAGAGATGAGTTGTGTATATGTTTCGAATAATTGAGCTAATGATGTGAAAGTTTAGTGTGGAGACTCGAGAGAGAGGAATGGATTTCTATGTAAATTACAGTCAAATGGCATAGCTAGTCTTAGTGTTGGGAACATTGGTAAATGAAACGATCAATAGGGGTGGTTCTTATGATTTAGAAACTTTTGGATTTCGATGTACACCTTCGGTAAAATGTGTTTACGTGATCCTTGGTCTAATGTCTTTGCAGAAAGGCTTTCAAGTGCTTTAAGGGAGTTGGTATTGTTCTAGATGCTTAAACGTTTTCTAGTCTTGATATGGTTAGCTGTGGCAAATAATGTGTTGTACTTGTCTTCTACAGCTGAAACGGATTAGAATGCTATTCATGTTATTTGAAGTTCTCATTCCCGTACCATATCTTTGGCTCTAGATCAGTTTTGCCTAGGAAACCAGGATTTGGTATAGGCGTTAGGCTTCGACATAGGGTGCTTGAAGTCTCATTAGAAGGAATTATTTGATAATATTGATGATATTTAGCTATCTGCACTATTTTCTTAGTGAAGCTTGAAGGCATACTCATGAATTGCATTGTGGAAATCCTTTTAATTTGACTAGTACTTGTGGGGTTTCCCAAAGTAACCAAAACGGTTTATTCTAAAATTAGCATTATCTTAATAATACTTTCTGTAATGTGTGTTTTGCCTTTTTTTAATTTTCGCAAGCTGTTCTTATGTTGAAGCTATGCAAATTTCTTTAGAAGTTTTATTTTTCTTATTTGCACAGGAATAGGATCATAGAGATTAAACCAGCTGGAAGAATTGTTTCAGGTACAACAGAGGTAGTACATTAATATGAAATATATAATACCCTAATGGTTCTGTACTTGTGAAAATTATATTTCAAGAGTTACATATGTTTATTTAGTTCTATTTTTTGAACAAAGAGGAAGTAACTCACACCAAAAACTGCATGTTTAAGTGAGAGTTCAACTAGTCTAATGGCAAGATACGATTGTAATAATGGTACTTGAGCATGATTCATGAATCACATCCCCTGCCATAAATTCTAACCTTTGACAGAGCTGAGAGACCTAAACATCACATCTCTTCTAAATAATAGAAGGGGTGAATTTTGGGTTTTGTGTGGTGACGGAAGTTAAACAGAACATGGTTGACGCAACTGTCTTTTAATTTTTTTGTCCTTAATGGTTGATTCTCATTCTTTTGGCAACTGCATGTACCATTCATGTGTAATAGGTTTGGAGTGGGAGATACATAAGTGAGAGATGCATAAATTATTCACAGAAACTTTTCATGAATGGTTAGGCCAGACGGTAAGCAACAAAATCATTCCACATACATATAAATAATATATGTCTTGCTTTTTATATAGAAATCAACCCTTATATATGCACCATTCATGTGTAATAGGTTTGGAGTGGGAGAGAAGTTAGTGAAGATGTTAAATGGCTTTCTCAAGGTCCGAATAAAATAGTTAAAAGATATAATGCCTTCCTCATTAATGGGTTCAGGTTACACACGAAATCTCGTGAAAGATTAAGGAGGACACAAAATTATAGAATCGTAGTTACTTCTTCAACTACCAGTTATGCTAGTGTCAGGGACAATAATCCGCAGGAGGGAGATGTTGATTATTATGGAATTCTTACGGACATTATTGAGTTAGATTATTATGGAAAACGAAAGGTTGTGTTGTTTCGATTTGACTGAGTTGATGTAAACATAGGCATAAAAAGAGATAAATTCAGGTTTACAATGGTGAATTTCTCTCGATTAATTCACACTGGTCAACGATTGATGGATGAACCATGTGTATTTTATTCTCAAGTGAAACAAGTATTTTACTGTCACGATCCAATGGATGACGTTTGGTATGTTGTTCTCCGTAATACTCTCAGAGATTTGATAGACATCGGGGATGGAAGTAGAGATAACATTGAAACAAGATCAGAATGTTTACCTCTAGTAGCACAAAACTTAGATGAAACTATCACTAATACAACACAATTTTAATAGGTTCGAGAGGACATTGATGAAGATATTTATGACAACTGACATTACATAAGAATGTCGTAAGATTTTATATCTTAATTTATTTGTTTATAATGTTATAACTTTTAACATGTTGTCTTTCAATATATTCATTAATTAAATCGTTTTCTTATTACAAATGTTTGTTTATTACAGATATCATGCCAAGGAGAAATATAAGTGATTTGCGGGTTGTTCGAGCTTCTGAAGAGCATGAACAAACAAATAATGAGGAATCGAAGGCAGCTGACTCTTCCAAAGTTTCTATAACTGTTGAAGAAGCTGTAGAAATTCAAGGTAATCTTCGAAACTTTATTTAATAGTTTGTTCATTTTCAAAACTTACATTTAATAATTTCTTATATAGTTGAAAATGTTGGAACACGTAAAAGTAGAGGACGTACATCGTTGAAGGAATTATACCAACTTCCTCTTGGGCACCGTGTCAAAGTTTCAAGAAATGATATCGGTCAACCTATTGGCCCAGAAGCACGTCTTCTAATCGGTTACTTAGGCATAATTGGACGTAATGCTAATCTTTTTCCGATCAACTACGAGTCATGGAGCGAAATGCCTAATAGTAACAAAAATCAGGCGTTGGATTTTGTTAAGGTAATAATGTCATAATAGATACTCTATAACAATTCAATACTAATTTATTCTTACGTTGAACACTTATTTTCTGTATAGTAGAAATTTTCTTTAGAGGTCTTTGACGATTATGTGAAGCAAGCGTTAGAGAAAAGATGGAGAGACCACAAGAGCTCATTAAAAAAGAAATACTTCAAGAATAATCTCAGACTTGAAGAGAATATACAAACTGTCCCACCTGGAATGCTCAGGTACCAATAAGAATATGCAGTAAGATTTTGGAGTTCACAAAAAGGACAAGTATGATGTATTTTTCAAAAATAATTTTAACGAATTATAAATCATCATTAAAAATGATTGTTTGAAATTGTAGAACCGAGAGCATGTTGATGTTGCTAGCATGCAACAACAAAAGTTTACGCACACGGCTGGATCGAATAGCTTTGCTTGTATAGCTATTGAGGAGGTATTATAGATTATTCACATAGTTATTTGTATTCCATGTACATACTCAATCAAACTAATTATATTATGGTACATTGTAGGAAAATACATCTGGTTCTAAAGTTGGCCAAATCCAACTCTTCGACATGATACATACAAAGAATGATGACACTCCTATGTTGAGTTAATCGATTGACGGAATCGGCCAAGAGGGGGGGTGAATTGGCAATAAAAATTTCTGTGGAAGCTTTTGCGGAAAATTGAAAAGATTTGCACAGCGATTTAGAGTGGTTCGACTTTCTCAACCAAAGTCTACGTCCACTACCTTAGCTATCCACACTAAGGATTTTCCACAAATTCACTAATTTGTCTTTCTTTTGAGGACAAAGAGTAACCTTACAAACCCTCAAGAATTATACCCCAAATTCTTGAGAAAACTCTCTCCCAAAGAGAACAATACAAATTTGCAAACTTACAAGGAAATCCTCACAAGGTTGATTGTTTGCACAATTCTAGAACAAAGAAAAGAACACTCAAAGATGAATACAATTGAGTACAAAAGTGTTCTTGAAAGCAAAATGAATATTGAATGAAGAATAGGCTTGAAATGCTCAAACTTGAGGTTTGATGCTTTATCTTTGATTCTCTCTTGATTCTAGTTGCTTGATGTTTCTTGTTGTTTCTTCTTGTTGATCAATGGCTTCAAAACTTGTTTAAATACTCCTTGAATCAATTCTGAACGTTGGTGATAATTAGTGGAGTCAATAGAGCCCTTTAAGTGTGAAAACAATTAATTTTTCTAGGTGGAGCGTCTCATGCATCGATGCATGATCAAGGATGCATCGGTGCATTCGTGTAAAATTCAAATATTTTGACCGTTGGAACACTTGATGCATCGGTGCACCAAGTGTGCATCGATGCATGAAATGCATTCGATGTTTGAAAAATAGCTTGGTGCATCGATGTATGGCTTGTACATCGATGCATCAAATGCATTCAATGTTTTGAAAGTATTCAGAGTGCATCGATGCATGGAGAGTGCATCGGTGTATGGAATGCATTCGATGTTCAATTAATTCATCGATGCATCGATGCATGGACTGATGCATCGGTGCATGCCTTTGAATAATTGATTTAAGGCTTGTTTTTGGTTCAAAATACTTTGTGAAAATTGATTCAAAAATAGTTTTAGTACAAATCAAAATTTTACACATTTAGTAAGGATTAAAATTGATCTTGAAAAACTTGGAGTAATAATTTGATATTCGGTTAATTGAATTGAATATAAATTTGTAAAATCATTTTTAAAATCTTAAAATTCATTTAACTTAATTTGTTATATCGAAATATCAAAAATGTTTTCAACAATCTCCCCCTTTTTGATATAACAAAACATTTAAGTAATTTTAAGATTTGTTTAAGAAATTATTTTTGAAATCGATTTTGAAAAACTTACTCCCCCTTACTATAGCACATCTTAAATTTTCTCCCCCTTTTTGTTAAATCAAAAAGACTCTATAAAAACGTTTTAAACAAGAATTTTGAAAAACATTAGCCAATTGATTTATTAATAATAGGCTGCTAAGATCACAATCAAAAGAGAGATTAGCCATTAGTTTTCATAAACAATATTCATAATAAAATGTGAAATGGCATAATTTGGTCATAAATTTCTAACGATGCAAAATTAATAAACAGAAAGCGTTAAAATGTCAAACCAAATATAAGTTCAAGCATCCTCAAACAAACATCCAATAACTAATCAAGTTCAAAGTATCAATCAAACCACACAAATCAAATCCAAGTTTTAAGAACAAGAAAGCATGGCAAGTAAGTCTACTCCATCAGAGGATCGGGAGGAGGATGTTGAGGAACGGAAGGACGGTTTTGGTGAGACCGACTAGAGGATGTCCTAGGGCGTTTAGGATTAGTCATGGTAAGGAAAATCGGAAAAGGAATATCACCTGCAATTTTAAAACACATGTATGCACAACAATTAATCCCAAAACTCAAATGAGTCCTCAATAATTCAAGGTTCTCTAACAAAGTCCTAATGGGCAAAGTTTTGAAAACTATTTAAAACTAATATCATAATACGCATAGTTTTCATGAAAACAACACAATTGAATCAGTAATTTTCGATTTTTTTTAATTCGAAATTTCAAAAACAATTTTGAAAAATTATGCGTTTTTGATGAAATTCATTGTAGAAACTAGTTTAGAATCATCATATAACCAATGCTCGATAATTATTTCAAACTAGAACTAATCTAAACTAGTCCTAAGTTCAAAAATTTAATGAAATAGAGTTTTTATGAAAATACCTTGAAAAATTCGGATTGAGGGGAATGAGGAGATGTTTTGCACGATTTAATGAGTGTAGCAGGTTTGTAGGATGAAAATCTTGAAGAATCCGATGTTTTCCCGAAGATTTTGAGCAAAAATAGAGATTTTGGAGAGAGAGGGGTTGAATGGTCGTATGTTTTAGTGTTTAGGGTTTGAGAAAAATAAAGAAGATGAGGATTTTAAACCTAAAACCCGACGGATGCATCGGTGCATGGTCTTATGCATCGATGCCTATTCAGTGCATGCATCGGTGCATCATGGTGATGCATCGATACATATTCAAAGGGATGCATCGATGCATTGTTAAATGCATCGGTGCATGAAGCACAAAAATGTCAAAAATCCGTTTTAAACACTTAAAATGATAAATAATTTGGCTCTAATGGTAATGGCAACTCATATATCAAAAATTAATTATGTTCAATCAATCAAATTAATCTTCAAACTTTATTTGAACATAAAATTAATTTTCATTAAGAATCATAAACTCCCCCTAACTAATAGCAAGAATGCAATCAAAAATTATTATTATAAGCATTTTTCAATATTATTTAAAAGTGCTAAAATATTTTAAACACTAAGTGAAGATAGGTCAGTTAAACCTAATTCTCTCCTAAGTGTCCAAAATCTTTCTTTATCTAAGGGTTTTGTAAAAATATCCGCTAATTGGTGCAAAGTATCAACAAATTCTAGAACTACATCTTCCTTAGTGACATGGTCCCTAATGAAGTGATGTCTTATTTCAATATGCTTAGTTCTAGAGTGTTGGATGAGATTTTTAGTGAGACAAATAGCACTAGTATTGTCACACTTGATAGGAATGGTACCTACTTCAATTCCATAATCAAAAAGTTTTTGTTTCATCCATAAAACTTGTGCACAACAACTACCGGCTGAAATGTATTCTGCTTTAGTGGTAGATAATGCAACACAATTTTGTTTCTTTGAAAACCAAGAAATCAGCATATTTCAAGGAATTGGCAAGTACCAGAGGTGCTTTTCCTATCTAATTTGCATCCTCCATAATCCGCATCAGAGAAGGCATGCAAGCTAAAACTAGAGTCTCTAGGATACCAAAGACCTATACTAGGAGAGTCCTTAAGGTATCTAAAGATCCTCTTAACGGCTAGTAAATGTGATTCTTTAGGACATGATTGAAACCTAGCACACAAGCAAACACTAAACATAATATACGGTCTACTTGCAGTTAGATAAAGCAATGAGCGAATCATGGATCTATATAATTTAACATCCACACATTTACCTCCTTCATCTAAGTCAAGCTTTGTATAAGAGCTCATTGGAGTGGCATAAGGCTTCCCATTTTCCAATCCAAATTTCTTGAGCATATCTTTGACATACTTAGCTTGATTAATGAAGATGACATCTTTCCTTTGCTTGATTTGGAGTCCCAAGAAATATGAGAGCTCCCCCATCATGCTCATCTCGAACTCACTTTGCATTAGCTTAGAAAATTCTTGGCAAAGAACATCATTAGTAGAACCAAATATTATATCATCAACATAAATTTGAACTACTAATAAATCTTTACCTTTTCTCTTTAAAAACAATGTAGTGTCAACCTTTCCTTTTGAAAAACCTTTTTCAATTAAAAAATTTGACAATCTTTCATACCAAGCTATAGGAGCTTGTTTTAAACCATAAAGAGCTTTTGTTAATTTTAAAACATGATCCGAAAAATTTGAATCTTCAAAACCTGGAGGTTGTTCCACGTACACTTCTTCCTTTATAAAACCATTTAAAAATACACTTTTAACATCCATTTGATATAATTTAAATTCATTGAAACATGCAAATGCTAATAACATTCTAATTGCTTTCATCCTAGCTACGGGAGCGTATGTTTCATCATAGTCTATGCCTTCTTCTTGAGTATTGCCTTGAGCAACAAGTCTAGCCTTGTTCCTCACTATATTACAACTTTCATCAAGTTTATTTCTAAAAACCCATCTAGTACCTACAGTAGATTTATTACTAGGCCTTTCAACTAATGTCCATACTTTACTTCTCTCAAATTGATTTAATTCTTCTTGCATAGCCATAATCCAATGTTCATCTTTTAATGCTTCTTTGATGTTCTTAGGCTCTATGCATGAAATAAATGCAACATAATTACAGATATTTCTAAGAGAAGATCGAGTAGTTACCCCTTTTGATGGATCACCTATAATTTCACTATCCTTGATATAGTTGTACTCTCTTGGAAAAGATACTTCCCTTTCTTCAATGGTTGGATTCTCGAGGGGATCATGAGTTTCCTCATCCTTTGTTTCTTCCTTTGATGATGATTCTCCAACATCATGTCTAACGTCATTTGTTTGTACAATACCTACATCATCATTAGCACAAGAATCCTTCCTCGGAAGGAGATTATCATCGAAAACAACATGTATAGACTCTTCTACAACTAAAGTTCTTTTATTAAATACACGATAAGCTTTAGAATTTAAGGAATAACCCAGAAAAATTCCTTCATCACTTTTAGCATCAAATTTGCCAAGGTTTTCTTTACCATTATTTAAAACAAAACATTTACATCCAAAAGGATGAAAATAGCTAATGTTAGGCTTTTTATTTTTGAGAATTTCATATGGAGTTTTCTTTAAAATTGGCCTAATCATTACTCGATTTACAACATAACAAGCGGTATTTGTGGCTTCCGCCCAAAAATATTTTGGCAAATTATTTTCACAAAGCATGGTTCTAGCCATTTCTTCTAAAGTTCGATTTTTCCTCTCAACAACTCCATTTTGTTGAGGGGTTCTAGGTGCTGAAAAATTATGGCTAATACCATTAGAATTACAAAACTCAATAAATCCAAGATTTTCAAATTCAGTTCCATGATCACTCCTAACACTAGTTATAGAGTAACCTTTTTCATTTTGGATTATTTTTGAAAATGTGATGAAATGTTCTAATGCTTCATCTTTAGTACTTAAGAATAGAACCCAAGTATATCTAGAATAGTCATCTACCAAGACAAATGCATATTGTTTTCCACCCAAGCTAGTAGTTCTAGTTGGCCCAAAAAGATCTAAATGGATCAATTGTAATACTCTACTAGTTGATACATCATTAATAGATTTAAAAGAAACTCGTTTTTGTTTTCCTTTAGCACAAGCATCACAAATTTTATCATTATCAAATTTAAGCTTAGGCAACCCTCTTACTAAGTCTCCTTGAATTAACCGTTGCAAAACACTCATACTAGCATGACCTAGTCTCCTATGCCATAACCAACTATCATGCTCATCCTTAGCAACTAGGCATAAATTAGTCATATCAATAGAATCTAAAT
Organism: Hibiscus syriacus; assembly: GCF_006381635.1. Taxonomy (NCBI): domain Eukaryota; kingdom Viridiplantae; phylum Streptophyta; class Magnoliopsida; order Malvales; family Malvaceae; genus Hibiscus; species Hibiscus syriacus. The sequence goes on along the minus strand of NW_024063505.1, from coordinate 772,020 downwards.
GCACCATGTAAATGTTTCCTATTATATGACCAACAAGCATAATCCGATTAGATGCAATGTCAATGACTTTACAACCATTAATTTCAAATAAGACATTGAATCCTTTATCACACAATTGACTAATACTCAAAAGATTATGCTTTAATCCATTCACATACAAAACATTTTTAATTTGTGTGGAAGAGGTATTACCTATAGTACCAATACCTTCAATATGACCTTTTGAATTGTCTCCAAAAGTCACTTCTCCTCTATTTTTGGCGTTAAGCTCAATGAACCGGCTTTTGTCTCCGGTCATATGTCTTGACCATCCACTATCAAGGTACCATGAATTTGAATTTGTTTCCCGTGCCTTGTAGCAATGCTCCTTTCCCTACAAACATAGATTAATTTTTGATTTTTGGTACCCAAATTCTTTTGGGTCCATATTCATTAGTTTCCAAAATCCTAGTCCCCTTAGGTATCCATTTGTGTAGGATATCTTTATCTTTAGTAGTAATGAGTTCTTTAAGAACCCATATGCTTCTAATGATTTTTCCATTTGAGGTTATTTGGGGACCTCTATGATTGTAGTTTTTAAAACTTTTTCTAACAAAGTTGGATTTTGAATTTTCTCCTTTTTCAAAATGCTTTGTACCAACTTTATCAAAAGAAGTTTTAAGATCATCAATTTTCTTTTGATGATCATCATTGACCTTTGAAAGTAAATTTTGCAAATCTAAATTTTTCTTTTCAAATTCTTCTAGTTTGATTTGCAAATCTTTGATTTTACTTTCAAGATCATTGTTGGTTTTGGATATGAGTTTGTTTTCATTTTTCAATTTTGAAACATCATTTTTATATTTTAAAAACAGTTTCTCATAATCCGAAGCCAACCCATTGTATTCATCAAATAACTCATCATAAGATAAATCATTAAAATAGGATGAGTTAGAGGTTACCTTAGAATCTTCCTCGAATGCCATCAAGCACAAGTTTGCTACTTCTTGTTCCTCTTCATCGGAACTTTCTTCATCGCTCCATGTAGCCACATGAGCCTTGTGCTTATTCTTTGATTGACCATTTTTCTTCAATTGTGGGCAATCATATTTGACATGCCCCGGCTTTTTGCATTCATAGCAAATGATTGGGTCCTTCTCTTTTGGTTCATTTTTGAGGCCTTCGTTTCGTTTGAATTTTCTTCCTCGGTAAGGTCTCATCATTTTTCTGAACCGTTTGGCAAATAATGTCATTTCCTCGTCATCATCATCATTATTAGAATCACTCTCATCTTTTGTGGATTTGAGAGCAACTCCAATGTTTTTCTTCTTCTCCTTCTCCTTTGGTGTCTCTTCAACTTTATCAAGGTCCACCTCATCTTCAAGCATCATCTCATGAGTGAGGAGTGAACCGATAAGTTCTTCAAGAGTTAAGGATGATAGGTCCTTAGACTCGATGATTGCCGTCTTCTTTGATTGCCATGATTTTGGGAGGGAGTAGACTAACTTCCTCACAAGCTTTTCATTTGAGATGATCTCTCCATACGATTTAAGACCATTGACAATCGTTGAAAATCTATCCGTCATAGCTTTGATGTCTTCATTTGGTTTCATCCTGAAATTTTCATAGCTATGCGTTAGAATACTAATTTTTGATTTATTTACCTCATCTGTACCTTCATGTGTGACTTGAAGCTTGTCCCATATTTCTTTGGCGGTTGTACACGATGAAACTCTTCCGTATTCATGTGGTCCAAGAGCACAGAAAATAATATGGATGGCTTTGGAGTTGAGCTGGAATATTCTTGTGTCTCCTTCACTCCACAACCTTGGATGAGTGAGAGGCTTGATGTATCCTTCTTCTACGGCATTCCATGCTCCCATGTCACTTGCTTGAATGAAGTACATCATTCTATTCTTCCAATAGGCATAATTAGCCCCATTGAAGAAAGGAGGCTTGTTGACGGGCATTGAATCGAGACCGGAGTCGTAATTTGAAGTGGAGGCCATTGATGACTTTGTAATCGATGTAACTCTTCCCGAATCGACTCAAGAGGCGATTAAACCTTCAAATGAGTGAGGCTCTGATACCAATTGTTGAGTTAATCGATTGACGGAATCGGCCAAGAGGGGGTGAATTGGCAATAAAAATTTCTGTGGAAGCTTTTGTAGAAAATTGAAAAGATTTGCACAGCGATTTAGAGTGGTTCGACTTTCTCAACCAAAGTCTACGTCCACTACCTTAGCTATCCACACTAAGGATTTTCCACAAATTCACTAATTTGTCTTTCTTTTGAGGACAAAGAGTAACCTTACAAACCCTCAAGAATTATACCCCAAATTCTTGAGAAAACTCTCTCCCAAAGAGAACAATACAAATTTGCAAACTTACAAGGAAATCCTCACAAGGTTGATTGTTTGCACAATTCTAGAACAAAGAAAAGAACACTCAAAGATGAATACAATTGAGTACAAAAGTGTTCTTGAAAGCAAAATGAATATTGAATAAAGAATAGGCTTGAAATGCTCAAACTTGAGGTTTGATTCTTTATCTTTGATTCTCTCTTGATTCTAGTTGCTTGATGTTTCTTATTGTTTCTTCTTGTTGATCAATGGCTTCAAAACTTGTTTAAATACTCCTTGAATCAATTCTGAACGTTGGTGATAATTAGTGGAGTCAATAGAGCCGTTTAAGTGTGAAAACAATTAATTTTTCTAGGTGGAGCGTCTCATGCATCGATGCATGATCAAGGATGCATCGGTGCATTCGTGTAAAATTCAAATATTTTGACCGTTGGAACACTTGATGCATCGGTGCACCAAGTGTGCATCGATGCATGAAATGCATTCGATGTTTGAAAAATAGCCTGGTGCATCGATGCATGGCTTGTGCATCGATGCATCAAATGCATTCGATGTTTTGAAAGTATTCAGAGTGCATCGATGCATGGAGAGTGCATCGGTGCATGGAATGCATTCGATGTTCAATTAATTCATCGATGCATGGACTGATGCATCGGTGCATGCCTTTGAATAATTGATTTAAGGCTTGTTTTTGGTTCAAAATACTTTGTGAAAATTGATTCAAAAATAGTTTAAGTACAAATCACAATTTTACACATTTAGTAAGGATTAAAATTGATCTTGAAAAACTTGGAGTAATAATTTGATATTCAGTTAATTGAATTGAATATAAATTTGTAAAATCATTTGTAAAATCTTAAAATTCATTTAACTTAATTTGTTATATCGAAATATCAAAAATGTTTTCAACATCCTATGACTGCTGAAGCTGCATAAATTATGGTACGTTTATTGGATACAGTTTTTGAATTATGTTTTATTTATATCTGTAGCATGACATATTTATTTGAATTAATTATTTACTTTATTATTAAGAAAAATTGAGGGAGAAAAAGGTGGAGTATCAAGCTTTGACTTCGAGTCAATGTCTTGTTAATGAGGATGACATTGAAAATCAAGCTATTAATGATGTTTTAAGTCATGAAAGACATGGCCGGGTGCGCTGTCAAGGATCATTCGTTATTCCCACCAAATATTCTAGATTCAATTCATCTCAGTACATGTCATCCCAGTCTCAGTCTTCCCAATTAGAAGTTAGTTAATTAAAACAAAAGTTGGTTGAAATGGATCAACAAATGGCTAACATGAAAGCCGAAAATGAAGCAAGGGAAGCAGAGAGAACAATAGTGGAAGCAGAGAGAGAAGTAGCGGCAGCACAGAGGGAAGCATCATATCAGCAAAAATGTCAAGAATTTAAAAAATGACTCGATGCTATGATGCAGATGTTACAGAAAACGCAACCTCAGAATCCACCATCATAGTCTCATTTATGTTATCAGCAGTCTGTTAATGTTATTGAACCGTGTTTAACTGAATTGATATTACGTTAATGAAAACTTTTATTTATTATATTGGATTTGATGTTGCTTGTTATGGATATAGAGTTTGATGTTATTAATGTCGTTTTTGTTGGATAATGGAACAGGTTAAAAAAATAGATTTGGGGTAATCGAAGAAAATATTTAAATTGTTTAAATTTTGTGTTCTTTAGTGGTGTTTGTAAAAAAAACACTGCTAAATATCAAAAACAACACCGGCGTTTGTAACAAAAAACATTGCTATATACCATACCTTTTGCGGCGTTTGTATCCGAAAAATTCCGCGAAATATCTTAACCTTTTGAGGCGTTTATGCTATATACGTACGCATTTTGCGGCATTTGTGGGAAAAATGCTGCTAAATCTCAACACCTATTGCGGCGTTTTTTGTTATCAAACGCCGCAAATTTTAGTTGCCCTATTTTCTCCGACGCTTTTTGCGGCGTTTGTCATATCGCCGTAAGTGTTTTTTGTGGCGCTTAAAAACATCATTATAGGTAAAAAAACACCGCAAATGTACAGTTTTGTTGTGGTGTTTACAAAAATCAACCCAAGGAGATCATATAAAAACTGAATCATTGGTGGTGTTTGATAAAAAAAAAATTCCATTGTTTTTATGTGTTATCAAAACTAGAAACCACAGACACAAAATGGAATCCAAACCATCCTCAACAAAAGACACGTACTTTTCTCACTAACCATACAAAAAAAAAACACCAAATGTTTTGTAAGCCATGAATGACGTGTAAACGAACTCCCCACCCGTTCTTTAATCTTTTATATCCCCTTTCCCACTCCCTAAACCCTTCAATCCCTCTTGTTCAAGCCTCATACAAAAGGGATCATCAACAACATGAACGTACAAGAAGCACCACAAATGACCACCCACCCCCCAAATCCTCCCCAGTTTCTTGAAGAACCCAGCAAATCTCTGCAAGCTGACGAGGGAAGCTCGTTAAAGGGTCGGTGTTCATCGGCTGATGGCGTTCAACAAGTAGTTGTCGATCAAGTTGCTATAGGAGCGGTGAGGAGGGCTGAAGAAGAAGACAATGGGCGGGAAAGATTGAAGAGGCATAGGAATGAAGTGGCAAAAAGTAGGGTTTGGATTCCAGATATCTGGGGTCAAGAGGAACTTTTGAAAGATTGGATTGATTGCTCTGCATTTGATGACTGTTTGGTTCCCACTGGGATTACGTCGGCTCGAGCTGCTTTGGTTGAACAAGATCAACTTCCCGCAGGCTTAGAATAGAAAACAGGTGTTGAATTATATATTATCACTATCCTTTATTTGTTTTCTGTTGTATAAAATTATTAGCATCAAATAACTTTAAAAATCCAAGTAAACGAAGTAAATTTTCATGTCCAAGGATAATGCAATGATATTATGATAATAACCACAAGAACTCATTGAGTATGGCGTAGGGATCGATGGTCCAAGTGTACCAAAACTTTCATTTTTGCTTTTACACAGGTTGTGCTTTATTGTTTCCATGATAAATAATATCTGATTTAAACAAATTTCTTAAACAATACGTATGCAAAACCACAAAGTAGTTCTTCACTTTATCATATACCATAGTGTAACATTCAATCACAGTTTCCACTTTAATTTTTAGTCCTTTCTAAGCCACTGATTTGATAAAGGACTTGCAAATCAATCATATCAGTTCACCAGAAGAAGAAGAACCCAATAACTGAGTCAACCTGCATAAAGAAACATCTGTATTTGTGATCTATATTCATTCACTCTTTTACGTAGGTCCATCCCTGTCAACTAATTGATTTAATGCGATGAAACTCTAGATTTCTCAATTAAGATTATGGATTCGAATTTTGATACTATGAATGTAATAAACAAGGCTGGGAGGACCATCCCATAATAAATTTCTATAATATTCGATCCGGATTAATCAATCATTAGATCAAATGTAAATGATTAAACCAAAAGAATTTATATGCATCTCATGCTCCTTCAATGCCAATGGATGTTGGAGAAATAACTTACTAATTTTATACATAAATTATTTTGTAACATCATAAATATATAAAATATTAAAATAATAATTCTATTTATCGAATTAAATGACTTAATTTCAAAATTGAGTTCATATTTAATTCAAACATAAAAAAAATCATTTTCATTTTACATCTATTTTTTAAGACAATGACAATAAGCAAGATGAGGCCCAAAAAACTGACCTATTGGGCCATTCAAATTAAACTAAACTAAATCGACACATTTCGGTTCGACCCGAAAACCCCTTGTAAGAAATTTCATCCTTACAAACACGAACGTTTCCCCATTTCTTGGCGTCCAAATTCTCGGCAAACCCTAATCGCAGATCCCAGCAAGTGCGACTACCTCGATCTTTAGTAATCGCCATGGACTACGCATCTCAGAGAAGAGGTCAAGGAGGCCTTTTCGAAGGTCTTTATAGAGTTATCATGCGCCGTAACTCCGTCTACGTCACCTTTGTCATCGCCGGTGCTTTCCTCGGAGAACGGGTAAATTCGAATTCTTTTTTTTTTCCGATTGGATCTTTCTCATTTCTATTTTTGATCCTTTTTCGATTGAATTTTAGTGCTGATTTTAGAGAAAATATTTTTGTTTATTTATTTACTGATCGGAATAGTTTTGGTCGGAGGATTGATTTTTTTTATTATTATTGGAAGTGATGAATGATGTTTAGGATTAGTTCTTTTTTTATGAGTATTGATGTAAGGAGAAAGAATAGCGAAGATTCTTATTGTGATCTGACTTTTGTAGGCTGTGGATTATGGAGTTCATAAGCTCTGGGAATACAACAATGTTGGGGTAAATCTTCTAATTTCTAATAATGCCAGTTTTTCTGTTTATTTTATTTGCACATTATTTGGAATCTGATTTGCAAATTGGGTAGTTTAATTCATTGTCACTTTTCCAAGGCACACTGGGATTTATATTTGATTGCATTGTGGAGAAGATAGCCTCTGCTCTCCTTATTTTGCTCATTCTCATCTCTGCAATATTGTTGTAATCTATAATTGACTACAATACTAGAATAAGCACCCTGCGCCCCAACCCCGTGCCCCGCCCCGCGGAACTTCACTTCTTTTTTTAAGTAAGCCCTTAGCCTTTAATTTGTACTAAAAAGCTTTAATTTCAAATGAAAGGTTGATCCATGATAAGGGCTTTATTAAGTGTAAATTAAAAGTTACATGCTTAGCTGGATATAAATTAAAAGTTGATGACTTATTAGGGTGTTAAGGGTTTCTTTAAGTAGACAAAAAGTATACAAAAAGTATACGCTCTTATTTAAATAAAGCGGAAAGTTCAGGGGCTCTTTTAATATTGTATCCTCTATGATTCTGCGTTGCTCTGTTTCATTTTTATATAAGTACCTATGTCCAATTCTTGTGTTTAATGTCTAAGATATTAGTATGGAGAATTGGAGATACTGTCTTCTAAATACATTGAAAAACTTAAAAACTGAACTTACCTATGTTGAACACATACCAATATCTGATACCCTCAAGTTTACCTAACATAGGTTATAATACCCTTTACTTGTTTGCATATTGGATTGACAGCGGCCTGATCATTGTCTGCAATAATTGAGCTTACATAGTCCATCTACTAACTTCTTTGTTTGATTTTATTTGCTATACAACAGAAACGATATGAAGACATTCCGGTGCTAGGTCAGAGGCAATCAGAGGAATGAAAGTGTCCCCCTGTTTCGTTTCTTTTGAAGTTGTTATTAAGTGATTTCTCTGAGCATACACCTATTTGGTAGCAATGCGCATTGTTACAATAAATTGTTGCTTTTTTCGGAGAAACCTGCATCTTTATTAACATTGAGTTAATAAAATTAATCAGGATATTTCTGAATTGTGGATGATTTACAATGTATACTGATGCTCATTGTAATGCCATAATGTACCAGATTAAATTGATATTGCACTGATAAATAAGGCAATATTAAATGGATTCAAATATTCAAAAACATAAAGTTGCAGATATTCATTATCCTGGCATATTGATGCAGTGAAGGTGCCGAGAAATTGATTGATAAGAATGCTCATGTTTTGTATCTAATAGGGATCATCATCTAATGTTATTAGTAAGGCTTCAACTATGTAAAAAATATTTGCACATACGTAAAGCAGGAAGCATACCAGCAATCCATATGGAAGAAATCAAAGGGAATTAGTAAGCTACAAGAAAATGAGTTGTTCTACAAGTTAATCGACCTTATAGATATGTTTATACAATGAACAAGACGACTTGGAAGGAATTCCAAAGGAATGAACTCCTCAACTAATCGACTGTTGCTCCTTGTACAAAATCATGGGAAATATTATCAACTCCTTCACTTTCATAGACCCTGCAACTTGAATGGGGTGCAAGAAACAAAGGGTGGCAGCAGTTATAAGATAATGAAATATACATGGTTTGCTCTCAATGAAAACATATTGAAATCCAGAACATCAGCCAATTTCGACACTCAACCGAAGCAACTTTTCATCAGATGATTCTTCACTCGCTTTGATTCTCTGCAAGGCATTCCCAATGCTAATGAGAAAAATGATCAAAATTTTCTAATAATTTGGGCAGCATATTTATCACCAACCATTATAAACGTAATTCAAAGAGATGAACAAAGCTTATTCATTCAAACTTCATTTTGCATATTTGTTACAGAAGAAAAGAAAATGAAAAATTTAAGTCTTTTTCACTATATTTTGTTTCACTCTACAAAACAAAATACTAATCGAACATATTTATTATCAAACGTATTGAAAAGGTTAAATTATAGAAATTTTGAATTTTAATGAATAGAATTTTTCAAACAATGTATTAAACACAGTTGGAGCTATACCATTTATATTATTTTATTTAGAAGAAAATCGACATTAAAAAAATAGCTTTAAAAATATTAAACGGTATAAATGATGACAGTGTTGTAGCGAAAACAATACAAAACAACAAACATTATAGCGTCACAAAACAAATATGTACGGCCCATAAAGCTGAAGAGAATACCATAAGCTACGTCCGACAGCTGATTTTCGAGCATATTGTTCATTCAAGGGTAAACTACATAAATGACTACCCAACTATGGATTCGGTCTCGAAATGACCACAATATTCAAATTTATGTCAATATGACCACTGAACTATTTAAATGGTTTCAATATAGCCACCTGCAGTTAACATTTTTTTTGGTACACAAAAGTTTAAGTCAGGGGTGACTCCCCCAATCTAGGGTCAGGGCATACCTAAAACCCAATTGGGATTTATATAGGACTTTACAGATTGCCTACCAAGAGTGATGGTGGTGGAATTCGAACTTAGCCTTACAAGCTCAAATTCCTGAATCCTAACCACTTGTGCCAACACTCGTCGGTACCCGTTGTTAACATTTAACAGAAGTATTTACGTGATAGTTAACAAAATTAGTATAATTAGGGTGCGGGTCCTTGTAAAGTTATGTATTTACAACGCTGGCACCCTACTTTGTTTTCTTCCATTTTTGTCACTACTTGTATATGATATGTTTTCTTGAATTTTCATTTAATGCAATTTGATATTGATTATGTTTTTAATTTGTCTAATGTTTTAACTTGAGCATTAACTTTAAAATCTTTTATTCTTGTCATGTATTGAATTTATTGAATAAATATCCTAGATTTTAGAATTAATCGATGAGTCAATTCCCACACTTGTTATCAGGATAATAAATATATTATATAATTTGTTCAGGTTTAGGCAGAAAAATAAAACTAAAATAACTTAATTTCATTTGAACCCAAAATCAGTTAGTAACCAAGCAAAGCCTTAAACAATAGGCTAAATCTAATATTTAGGAATCAATTAAAGTATTTTATATATTATATATTATAGTTAATGATATAAATAAAAAATAGATAGTCAAGGACTTAAATCTAGGCCAATTGAGAATATAATAACATTTAAATTACTAAAAAAATATAATATTATTTATAATTAATTTAATAATTTAATAATTTTTATATTAAATTATTTAATTTATATTTTTTTATTAATGATTATATATAATTTTATTTAAAATTAAATTAAAAAATTATTTAGCATACTAGAACTCACGAGCACAATTCAAAATCAAAAGACAAATTTATAATTTGAATCTTAAATATTTTTATGATTGCAATTTAAATATTAAATTATTTTTTAATGATTCATATATATAATCATTTAAAAATAATTATGAAAACAATAAATTTAGTTTAAAAATATTAAAACCTTAAATCAATAATAAATAAACTATTAGATTTATTTTAGTGATTTAAGTGTTGTCATATTCTCAATTGGTCTTGTAACACTCTGTCCCATAAAATAACACAAAAAAAAAACAAAATTATATAAAAATAAATATAACTTATAGCACTATGAATAAAATAATAGCACTAAGAATAAAAAAAATGAAGTGGCAGACAATGGCTTAACCACTATGCCATTTGTTGTTGTTTTTTTATTAAAAATATTAAATGGTGGATTTGTTATTAATTGTTGGGTGATTACCCATGTTATAGCAGAAACCCCCTCGTGTTTTGAATTCAGTTTTCCCCTCATTTAAACTAGTTGTCGCCCCTCCTCCTCCTCCTTACTCCGGCCGGTGGTGCACGTCACTACCACCTCCATCAGGTGCACCTGGCCTCCGTGAAGCAACCCCGACCAACCTTGCTCCGAAATCGGTCACAGTTCGGATGAATCGAGAAGGTAAGCCAACGCCCAAAACTCCGATCGTCATTTTAATTTTGTCGATTCCGGCCATTTCAACGACCGTCTTGTTTCACCGCCCCGATTTCATACTCCTCGTCGCCTCCTGTTGCATTGACGTTTCGCTCGTCTGCTGTGGTAAAGTCAAATCGTTTAATTTGGATAATATTTTAGTGTTTTAGCTTGAAAACATGTTATAGTTGGTGTTGTTTTAGATTGTAAATATTTTTAAAAGGGTGTCTAATAAGTAATTAATTTCTGTTAAGGTGCTATTTTTGTAAATATTTTTAAAAGGGTGCCTAATGCATAATTAATTTCTGTTAGGATGATATTTGCGTAAAAGTTTACCGTTAACTGTTGACCACAACTTTGACCGGCGTTGACCGACCATTAAACGGCCGTTGATTTTTCCGGGTATACCTAGTCTGATATTTTTCGATGTCCTGAGTCCGAATCCAAAGTTCGTTTTACCAAATTCAAAATCGAAAGCCTCTGAATTAGCCCGTAAACCTGAAGAATTCATATTTATCTAAGTGTTTTAATTTAGTTAATTGAAATGAATGGTCAAGGACTAATTATAGTTATGTTCAAGGTACTCGGAGATCTCCTGATTGTTTCACTGCTCGACCCGGTTCCTCCCGATCCGCTCGTCCATGAGAAGCCATGAATACTCATATAGTTCTGAAACCGTGTTAGTTATTCTGTATATAATATTATTTCGAATATAACCCTGTTCTGATATGGATTAGGTTCCCGTTCAGTCGAAGAGCCTAGTGAAGCTGGTGCTCGATAGATCTTTCGGACTGACCCTATTATCGAGGTGTGTTCCTTATGTGCATAATAAATATTTTAAATATCTGTTTGAAATCTCATGTGCACATGATTGGTTTCTCTGATTTGAAATACAATGTTTGATATGATTTAACTACTGTATGATTTACCTGATTCTGGATTTACTGAAATATAAAGCATGATTGCCCGATTTATGATTTCTAGATACATGTTTACTGAATTGATGATCTGTCGGAATTCTGAATTTTTGTTACTAGTGCTTACCATCTGAAAAATGTTTTCTTCGGGGTACTTTGGGTTCTGGTATGAAGACTCTGACAGGTTCAGTCGTTGTTGGTAATTCCTCTGACAGACTCAACACCGATTGATAATTCCTTATGGACCTAATTCGAGCCTTGGGTAGGCTCTACGGCCCTGAGAATTTTCTTGGGCAAGTCTTAGTGGCCCCAGGAATTATCTTGGGTAGGCTCGCAGGCCCCGAGTTACTCCCTTAGGTTGTGCAGTTCTGGGATATGCATATGGCGTTCGGTTGAAGGACGATGCAGAGTTTTTAAATTAAAAACTACTATGATGTTTTAATGATTGTGATCTGTACTGGTTTTAAAAATCATAATTGTATGTTTTTATTTCTGCACTGTTAGGACACACTGAGCCTCTAGCTCACTTTTCAAACTGTTTTACCCCTTTCAGATACTCTCGGATTAGACACTCCGTATCAGGCACTTGGAGGATTGATACATTTAGTTAAGAGTATTTTGTTGTAATATTATGTCTTCTGAACTATTTTTTAATTATGGTGACATGTACTATTTTTGAAGTATTTATAGTTTTATGACGATTTTTGCTTTTGTTACTGATATTTGATTTTCGATGCTCCGGATTTATTTCATGTAATATTTTATTGGGTCTCTTCCATGTTTTATATTTACGAATTTAGTTTTTATAGTTAATTATTATATACTTTTATATAAGGTCATTTGTAATATGATTTTAAATTATTGAATAAGGTTTTTGGAAAAATGCCTTTCAGAATCTTTAATGTAATCCGCTAGACTTAGCCGAAACGCATAGGCCGAGTGTAGGGGGGTTACAGGCCTATATTTAAGTTTTCACTTATCTGTTTTTATTTTTTATCATTAACTATAATATATCTACATGAGTGACCACTCAACTATGGTCAAAAATCATTTTGACTATCGATGTTTTGATTTGATCAATTAGACCACCAAACTGTTTAAATGCTTCAATCAAGACACCTATCGTTATCATTTAATGGAACAAGTGACGTGGTAGTTAAATATGTTGATATAATTACACAATTGATTATGTTACTTATATATTCTTTTAACTTGGTCCTAATTTTAATAAATTAAAATAAATTTAACTCTCAAATCATGAGGTGCCATGTGTCAATAGTGATACCTATCGTGACACATATCATCATTCGATTAGAGGACAAGGGGACCATTGGCATGAAGCAAGAGCCAAACCATTGAGCCAAGACAACCATTAGTTATACTTTGGACAACAAATGATATATATCTTCTATCATAATATGTAAATGTTTTACTCAAAATTAATAATATTTTATATAACTTAAATTTTAAAATATCTTTTTTAACTTATTAAATATATTTTATTTTTATCTTAATTTATTAAATATTTTATTTTTATCTTAGCTTATTAAATATTTTTATTTTTGTCTTAACTTATTAAATATATTTTAAAAATATATTTTATTTTTGTATTAAATTAAAATATATTGTATTCTTAAGTTAAATATATAAGTTAAGATGTTTAAATATATTTTTAAAAGTTAAGAAAAAAAATAAAATATATTTAATAAGTTAAAAAATAATAAGATACTTTTAAAATACCTTAAATTAAAATATATTTTCAAATATATAATTTTATATTAAAATAAAAATAAAATCTATTTAATAAGTTAAGACAAAAAATATATTTAATAAATAAAAAAATAAAAGATATTTTTAAAATTTAATATATATAAAATATTATAAATTTTGAGTATAGCATTTACATACTATAATACAAGATATATATCATTTGTTGTAAAAAAATATATAAATGGTTACATTGGCTTAGTGGTTTAGCATCTACTGTTTCTAGCCAAAAGTTATGAGTTTGACTCCTCTTATCCACCTTATGCATCGTGGGTTTATTTTCTTTCAAGAGGGTGACACATGGTACCTCCCGATTCGAGGGTTAAATTTATTTTAATTTTTTAAAATTAGGACCAAGTTAAACGAATATATAAGTAACAAGACATATTGTGTAATTATACCAAATTTTTTTTAATTGTCACGTCATTTATTCCATTAAATGATAACGACAGGTGACTTGATTGAAATATTTAAATAGTTAGGTGGTCTAATTGATCAAATCGTAATATCGATGGTCAAAATGATTCTTGACAATAGTTGAGTGGTCACCCTTGTAGTTTACCCTATATAATATTATAATTTATTCCTAAATATTAGATTTAGCTTATTGGTTAGGGCTTTCTTGGTTACTAATTCATTTTGGTTCAAATCCAATTAAGTTATTTTAATTTTTTTCCTGCCTAAAATTGAATAAGTTATATAACATATATATTATCTCAATAACAAGCGTGAGAATTAACTCAGTGGTTAAGGTATGCGTAGGTTTCCCTTGGGACCTATGTTGGACTCCCTTGGGTGTCAAAACTCATATTCATTTATTTTAACTTCAATTTAAAAGGTGACACATGTCACCTTTTGATTGAATTGAGATTTATTAAATTATTTAAATTAAAATTAAAAAATCCTCTAATCATATTGTGACATGCATCACAATTTGATTGAGGAAATAAATTTATTAAATTAAATTGAAATTAGGACCTAATTAAAAATTAAGAATTAAAGTTAATCTTGGTGATCAAATTGATTAATTCTAAAAATTAGGAGATTTAATCTATAAATTTAATACATGACTATAATAAAAAGATTTTAAATTTAATGCTCAAATTAAGGCATTAGACAAATTAAAAACAGAATCAGGATCAAATTGCAACAAATGAAAATCCAAGGAAACAAATCATATACAAGTAGTGACCAAAATCGAAGAAAACAAAGCAGGTTTTCGTGCTGCGAATACGTAACTTTACAAGGACCTGCGCCCTAATTATACCAATTTATTAACTGCCACGTAAATACTTCCGTTAAATGTGAGCAGCAGGTAACTATATTGGAACCATTTAAATAGTTAAGTGATCATATCGATGCAAATTTAAAAATGGATGTCATTTCGAGAACAAACCCATAGTTGGGTGGTCATTTATGTAGTTTACCCTTTATTCAATTACTTAATACAAGCCAATATTTATTAAGTTAATAAATTTAAATTTTTAATTTTAATATTTACACCTTCTTCAATCTTGTAAATCAAAACTTGAAATTTTTTTGGCTCTGCATGTCAGAAAATATTATACTTAGTGTGTTAAGATGAAGAAACAGGATTATTTCTTAACTTGCTTCTCTGTACATCCATTTGACCATGTTTAGAAGTTATCTATTCTTACTTTTATGTATAAAACAGTTCATATCTGTTTTTCCACTAAAGCTATGATGAATTGAAATGATTTTATGTATGAAACTTACTGAGAGTGGCAATGACAAATGTGATCCATACTACTTTACCTGCACTGTATATATATATGTGCTGAGCATTTTTTACTAGGTCAAATTGACTTGCCCTGTCAGTTTATGCGATAATTATGAGCAGTACCCACCAATACTATCATGGATGCAGCATTAGAATCGCACGAACACAAACCTAATAATTACACATGCAAAAAAAAATTATTTACTCTACTATTACAAGTCTTTGCAATTTAATTCAGGATTTAATTTATGCAGTGCTTAAAACTATTTCTTTTTCCTTGTCAAGCTTTTTTCCCCCTGATATGGCTACTAGAACAATTAAATTTTTTTATGCTTATATCAGATATAGATATACGTATGATAAGAATTCATTCCAACATAAAAAGAGTGTTGAGATTTGATACTTATTTGTTGTATACTGTTATACTAGCCCCAGGCTACTAGCTTCTCTTACCATTTCATTGACTTAGAATATGTGCTGAAGTCATCTATATTCATTTTTGTTTTGTTTAACTGAGTGTTAGGTGCCATTTAAATGATGAGAAAACCTAACAAAATCAATGTATGTAAGATGTGAGCAAGGACGAGGATTCAAGCCTCTTTTTTATCTGCAAAATTTCATAAACGAAACATGCATATATATATATAGTTGCAGTATATAATATATATACACACACACATGTATACTTTCCTAGTTTACTTCAGCTATACTTTCTAATGCAGGCTTCCACCTTCTTCTGCAGTTATTACCATCAAATATATCATCACCATTCGTGCTTTGTTTACTTTTATGCATCTGAGAAGCCAAATCATGAACTGAAACACCCTTTTGAACCAAGTCTTGTAATTCTTTCTCACTAACTATCAACTTAATCCGTGCAACACCATGGCTTCTTCCTTGTTCATCGTTCACCTCCGGAACATTCGAAAACCTCACCTTCTTTTTCTTGCTCTTTTGGGACGGTGATGGGAGAGGGATGAAGTAATACAACAGCCCGGGAAGCAGCTTTGCATCGGGCTGAAGGTGGTGGAAGCCGGCGAAAGAATCCGACAGTGCATGACCGGAGAAATCAGATAAAACTTGGTGTACTTTGATGGGTGGTTGATATTCTAGGATTTTCCCATCAGTTTTCATGACTCTGATCACCTTCTCTTCACGAACTAAGCAATTCCCCATGGCTTTGTTTTATGAATAAAAAAGTTTAATGTAAGTTTGAGTTGGTGAGTGTTGTATTTATAGAATTGGTTATGGAAATAACCTTGTATATAAATTATTACTACCCCAAATGTCATTGGACCCCATTTGTTGATTTTGCTGGTGTGTATGCTCTACTTTGAAAGTCAATACTCAATCATTCCATTTTTCATAACTTCAAAAACATTTACTAAAAAGTATTTATTTTCAGTTAAGTGGAGCAGGCTCGATTGGTGAGGTAGGATAAAGGCAAAATCCCAATCCCAAGCTTGGTTCAATTTGTTCATCTTAACCATATATTTAGGATAAATATTCATTTACTAAATTAACATATTGATCACCCGTAAACGGAACAATTAATATGGTTAGATTAGTCGGTTACGATTAATCTCTTCTAATTTGAATGGAAAGTTATAATTAATAGTTGTACGAGGATTGACCGATAATATTAGAAAAAATGAATTAATAGATAAAGAGAGAAAAATGAAGAAATGATCGTCATATAGATTTATATATTAATTCTTTGTCTATGCTGGTGTCAGACCTAAAATCATAATTCTTATTTATAGGTTAACAGAATGTGTAAATGCATCTGTCACCAAATAGATTTGATTATGATAAATCTTATAAATTATTAAAGGTATTACAAAAAAAATATCAGTCAGGAGACTTTTTTTAGGGAACTATCTTGTTTCAATGGACTGGAAAATTAATGGATGAAAGAATTGTATTTCCAAAGCCATAACATCACCAAATAATTTTGACACAATAAAATTATAGTATTAAACTTCATATTAATTTCCAATTAAATTTTAGTACAAGTGGTATTAATGATAAAAGATAATGTTATTTTCTTCAGAGGTCTTGATTCGAGCATTTGCGTCAACAAAATATGTTTACGCTATGAATAAATTAAGAGAATTATGAACATACTCTAATTTATAATCATCATCTCATACTATTTAAAAAAAAAGCTTAGGTGCCTAATAAATTTTAATAATAAATCGAATCTTTAAGGAGACGATTGGTTCATGAAATGTAATATTATTGGGAATAAGTTGCGTGTGACCGACCCCAATTTTTTTACAGCACAAGATCAGTTTGGATCCTGTAGGGACCCCTGAAACCAAAAGTGATATCTGTCTTTGACTATTCTTTTTGCAGCGGTTTCATGGACAACAGGCGCGTTCAATCTCTCTATTATCATGTGGTCGGTAAAAGGATGAAAGCAACCTTTGTTTTTTACACTCTTTGTTTTCTTCATGCTTATTTTGCAGCAGCTCCCAAACTGCAACAGCCAAATTGAGGTAATGGGATTTTAATTGAACAAGTGTAATAAGTGATTAGTGAAGATTTGTTCGGAGATGGGGACGCCCCACTTGGAATGAAGAAAATGGTTTAGGTTCTGCTTAGTGGTGATGCTGTCAACACGCATGCTTTGGTAAAGTGAATTATGGGCGTAATTCCTCAAGAATAATGGGAGCACAAAATCAAACCCACTTCGGAAACTTTACAAATAAAGTAAGGCAGATGAAAGCAGCCTAGTTCTACAGGACAAATCACTCTTGACTTAACCAATGCTGCAAATGATGCCACATTAACCTAAAATTTAAATGCATAAAAGCATCTACGTTGAGGCATTCAATCTGAAATTATGTCATCCTGGCGAATTGTATTTAAAAAAAAAAAGCCAATGTTTGAAATTCAGATTCTCTTGTCTTATTGCTTCCTTTTTTTCCATACAAAACAAGAAGACTATGAAGCTCCGGATTGCTTTGTGCTGCTTTCATGAAAATTACATCGCTTCTGTCATCAATGGGAAATGGTGGAATGAACAGTTGAAATAAGAATGTCTTTTTGTTTTTTCATTGTTTATTCTCCACGATTTTATGTTTTTCTCCTGAACATTTCGTTTATTAATTTTTTTATTAATACGAGATATAAGTAATATATAATTCTCAATCATATGAGGACTCTCGTACCCCTAACATTCTTAGTAACACTGAACAACGAAATCGAGAAAAGTAAAAAATCAATCTGAAACAGACTATTCGGTTTAGTTCAGTTCAAATTATTCAATTTACGGTTCAATATCGGTTCGGTTTAAAAAATAAATATTCAATTCGATTCAGGCTCGATTATTTCATATGGAAACCGTTTAAACCGAATTAACAAATAAAAGATAACAAGTATACAAAACACATTCATTTTGAATTTATTATAAGACAAATTTAAATAAAAAATATTATAAATAATAACATTTTTATAAATTTAAATTTATATATTTGCACTCAATTTAAGCTTTAAATTTGTTTTTTTTAGGTTGAGTTTGAAAATTAATGAACAATCAAAAACTGTCAAACTAAACCAACCCAACCCAAATCGAACCAAACTAAAAATCATGATTTTTATGTTATTCGGTTTCGGTTCCCATTTTAAAAACTTACAAAGTGTAGTTCGGTTCATATTTTTAATAAAAAATCAAATCAAACTGAATCGAATACACACCTAATTCTTAGTGCTCGAACTCGGGACCTCAATCATTTGACATTGAATGCTCATACCCTTGAAATTCATGGTGCTTGAACTCAGGAATGAATAACAAAAAATCATTTACCATCGAGATCATTTGGTTCGTGCTTGTTTATTAAGGTTTTTTTTATTAATATAAGATAAATACAATGTAATATCTCTTCAAATATAACTTTCAATCATTTGACATTGAATGCTCATACTCCTGACATTCATAGTGCTCAAACTCGGGACATCAAGGAATATCATCAAATTTTTATATTCATTAAATAAATGAACGAACATGAACATAAGTGTGTTCAGTTTGTTTATATTCACGAACAAACTCGTTTATCGACTCGTTTATAAGCTTGTTTATTGAATCGTTTATAAGATCATTTATCCAAATTTTTTAATTTTAAATATTAGTGAAAAAGAGACTAAATTAAATATAAGATAAATTTTGGAGTTCAAACTATGAACCCTAAAAAACTTAAAGACTAGTGATGTAATTTTATCATTTTTATTTGGTTTACAAATAAAAGACAAAAAAGTGATGATGGTTAACCCGACGTCAAAATAAATATGTTTGTGAACGTTAAAGGAAGATATTTATGGATGTTAAATCAACGAATATAAATACCTTCAAAAATAAATAAACGAACACAATACTAAAAAATTAAACGAATATAAATATTTTAAAAAATAATCAAACAAATACGCATACAAATTTATTTATTCAAACTAAGTTGATATATACCCAACATCTCTTTTCTGAAACAAAATATTATATTTTTAACTATAGAATTCAGCTACGAAGGCACGAACCATCAAGTTTGTGAACAATTTCAAGAGTAAAAATAAAGGAAGCGCAAGCCTTTTGTTCGTATCAGATTAAAACTATTCCTTTCTCATTACTCTTTCCTCACAAAAAAAGTGTTGAAAATTTTGATTTTGTTTGTTTGGAGGTTTCTAGATATGGTCCAGGATTAGACATGGCTCAGCCACCGCCCTATGGAATTGTTTTGATTGAGCCAATTATTGTTAATTTTGATTCATTTCAATGATCTTCAACTTCTCCTTTCGGCTTAGTTAATGTTCCATATCTTCATCAGTTTATGGTCACGTGTACTATATATGAACACGTGGAGTCATCGTCTTCTTCCTTTACGTTAATGCTCAATGAAAATTAACTGACCTATAGTGTTGTCTGCTCTGTCATAACGTCTCATTCGAGGATTCGTTAGACTTATAAATTAATTTGAATTTGACGAAAGACGATGAATTTTAATTTTGAAACAATTTGATTTTGGAGTCGCAACCAACCTTTAAGTTAGGTAAGTTAGAAACTTTAAACATCATTTTAATGAGTTCAGAAAAATCATTAAAAGAAAAAAAAAATGGTATGCATTTTATCAAAAATTCTTTTTTAAGAGTTCGAGAGTCAATTATGGGTGGGGAAGGATGAGCACCCCCACAACGCCCAAGTTTGATACCTAAACGATTATATGATGTTTAAATGTTGGGAAATTATAAACTCGGAAATATATTTAAATTACAATCATTCTATTTATTTAAATTTATTTAGATGTCAATTTTCAAAAAAAAAACTAAAATAATGATGCTTTCGCCAATAAGGAAATAAAAATTTGATGACAAATGATAAATGTTGTGGGTAGGGGTATACACAAGCTGAGTCGAGCTCGAGTATTGCTGAGCTCGACTCGACTCGAAAACTCTGAAATGGTGCTCAAATCGACTTGAAAACTCGCGAGCTTAAAATTTTTAAGCTCGACTTGAACTCGAAATCCTGAACTGAAGCTCGCGAGCAGCTCGAAATGAAAAAAAATTCTTAAACTTAACTAGATTGAAGTCTCAAACTCAAATTAGAACCTGAAACTTAAATACATGAGTCTTACTGTATTTTTAAAAAAAAATCAACACATAAATGTTAATATTATTAATAATTTATTTTTTAAATAAAATCTTAATATATTATATTTTCGAGCTTCTCACGAGCTTTTCGAGTCGAGTATCAAGTAGCTCGTTTCGGCTCGCTAAGAATTCGAGTCGAGCTCGAGCTCGAGTCGAGTCCATTCGATCCAAGTATTTATCGAGTCTTGACCGAGTCGATCTCGAGTAGCTCGCGATCTGTCTCGTCTCATTTACAACCCTAGTTGTGGGTACAAAAAAATTAAAGAGCCCAAAAGATATTTTATAGAACAATGTTATTTCTTTAATAAAAAAATTATAATTGTTTTTATAAAAGAAAATAAATCATTTTGTACGAACAATCCTTGAAAATTAACTTCATTTATAGTTAGGAGACTTTTTCATGGATTCCCATCACAAAACGGTGTTTCTTTAATTTTATGGATGATATAGTTTAAAAGAGTATAGTATTATATTAAATTTTAGAAATGTTCAGATAAAATAATGCATTTTTGTGCGAACAATCATCGGGAATGCACTTTCTTTGTAGTTAAGAGACTTTCCCATAGATTCCATTAAGAAAAAGACATTATTTTTTCCTTATATCAACGATAAAAATAAAATAAATAAAAATAGAATGAAATAAAAAATAATAAGATAAAAAAGTAAAACAAAGAAGACTATCGAATACAAAAAAAAAACCTTTTGTGCTAAAAATCTTCGAAAAGATATTTTCCCTTATAGTTGGGAGATGTCTTCATAGATCTCCCTCGCAACAAAAATTTATCTTTTCTATGTACATAATAAAAAATGATGATTTATATAAAATGTAAAGTTTGAATAATATAAAAGTATGCATAAAAAATTTAGCGATAAATAAAGATGAAAAAAATTCTATTTCGAATCTAAAATATGTGTCAAACATTGGTAGCCTACTAGCATAAACGAGGGACTGACATGCAAGCTTTCTAAACCAACAGCCAAGATTAAAATACCAGTCAAGTAAGAGGATAAATAAATAAAGTTGAAGCGTAAATAGTGAAAAGTATAGCCATTAGATGTAAATATACCACAAGCAAGATTAATGACTAAAATAAAATGAAGTGTACGTTAATATGCTTAAATGTAAATACAGAAAATAAAATGCTGGAAATAAAAAAGGAATGAAATAAAATGCAACAAAATTAAAAGGCAGAAAAATGAAATGTTGAAATTTAAAGTGCTGGAAAGTAAATAAAATAAATAAATAAATAAACATAAATAAATTGCATAAATTTAAAAGTTAGGGTTTTTTTAACCATTTAACTCGGACCATAAATAATGTGGATCGTCCCCCAGGGCAGGTCATTGCAAGGTCGTTGAATATTTGAATGTTAGAAAGTTAGCGGGTTAGTTTGTGCAATAAAATAAAATATTAGTAAGTTAGTAAGAACAATAAAAATGAAAAGTTAGTATGTTAGTATGAATAAATAAAATAAAAGTTAGGGGGTGTTTTTAACCGTTTAACCCAAACCATAAATAATGTGGATCATCCCCCAGGGCAGGTCACCTCAAAGTCGTTGAATATTCAAATGTTAGAAAACTTGTGGGTTAGTTTGTGCAATAAAATAAAATGTTAGTAAGTTAGTAAGAACAATGAAAATAAAAAGCTAGTATGTTAGTATGAACAAATAAAATAAAAGTTAGAAAAGTTAGCGGTTAGTGGTTAGCAGATTCCAAACCATAATAATGTAGATCGTACCCCGGATTGGGTCACCACAAGGTCGAATCGAATATAAGAAACAACAAATAAATAAAAAAAACAATAGTTAGAATGAAAGAAAATAAAAGTCAGTGGTTAATGTGCGATAAAATAAAAGTCAGTGGTTAATGTGCGATAAAATAAAAGTTAGCAGTTAATTCGAAATAATAAAGAGCATAAATCAGTGACCAAAATAAAACAAAGCAAAACAAGGGGCTAAAATCAGAATAAATAAAACAACACAGGCATAGTGACCAAGATGTAAAAACAAGGAAGAAGTTGAGGGACTTACGAGTGATTAACCCCTAAAATAATGACCCAAAGTTAATAACCTACTAAAGCTGGGGGACTAGACGCGTGATTAACCCTTTTTTCTTAAACCAGAATATTTCCCCCCCAGGAAACACGTGAACTCAGCCATCTTTTTCTCTATGCGGCCGGCAACACCCAAGCCTCCACAGCTACGCCGAAAGTCGTACCACGACGACCAAACCGATGGGGAGTTGAGTAGGCCACTTGAGTCGGGCTAAATGACCCCCTCCTCTTTGCGTTTCATCTCTTCCTCAACTCACACCAAACACTCCCAATTACCACCACCAAAGGTGGCCCGTAAACATAACTCAACCTAAGGCCAAACCGAACACCCTTGCACGACGTCTGCCTATGCCCGGTGAGGGCTCTAAACTGAGGCAAAGAAGCTCAACCCCTCTCATTTCTCTTCAACTCTCTTCTATGTCGGTCGAAGCTTAACCAATCTCCATAACCAGCGTCGATGGTGACCCCTGACGAGAACCCCAGACAGCAAGAGAAATGGAGTAAAAAATAAAATAAAAAGGTATATATCAAACGTGAATGAGAGAGTTTGTTTTTTTCTTTTCTTTCTGGTTTACAAAAAAGGGTTGTTTTATTGCTCTTTTTTATTTGGTTTACAAGAAACTAAGGTCCTGAAATCTACTTACTTTTTGGCTTTTAAAGCCCCCATTATTAAAAAGGTAAAATTATACAGTTGGTCCCTATATTTTTTTCCCTTTTTACCTAAAAATATTCAAACAAATATTAAAGATAGAACAAAAAATAAGTTCAAACAAAATAATGCTCTTAATGCAAGTGATAGAAGCAATAACTTTTTGATCAACATCAGAATATCCCATCATTCTTCGAATATTCATGCCCCTGAATCAATCAAATTATGGACCTTGCACTTCATTGCATTACAGTTCTCATTGGAATGCCCTGAACTTCCTATGTTATAGCTACATATGGCATCAACATCGTAGCCCTCAGGATATAGTGACCTTTTTGGCTTTTGGGAAGCTTCTCAAGTGAAATAGTTAGTTTTGGAGCATGTATCATCACACGTTCAGAGGTTTCCATGGAAGAGGCATGTTTTTACCTTTTTCCTTATTCAGCCCAGCCAATTTCCCCATCTCGTTGCATTCTCTGTAAATTCTTCCTTCAATTTTTCAAGATTTGCTTCCATTACGTCACGTTATTAAGGTTATTTCCATTGAATTCTCCATGAATTGATTCTCATGTTTTCATGAATGATGAATGTGGAAATGTTTAAATAAATGTAGTGAGAATGTAAATGCAAAAGATATTGATTTCCAAAAGTAACCATTCTTAGAAAGAGTTTCATTCATCCAAAAGAGTTTTCATCGTTATAAGAGAGATCAATCTACAAATGCGATTTGGCCCTTTTATTTAGCTCCATGATCTCAATCATGATCCCATCAACTTTCTCTCCATACTTAGAGGATAAACTAGTGCGAAGTAGAATGACCTCAGCCATGTTGGCTAGCTCTTGTTCGAAAGGTTCTTTTCTAGGAAAGAGATAAATCACATGCTCTCTTATTGTAATGGTCTCCATGGTATGCGATTTTAGATTTACTCAAGCCGCTCGTAACTGGAAAAAATTGGCGCGCTCTATACTATCTGAGAACCATTAACGAGTCATACTTGACTCTTCCCCATAATCCCAGCAATGAGACATAGTCGAGATCTCCACATTTGAATAAAACGCTGATATATCCTAGCCTATGAACACACCAAGCGATGTCTTGGTCCTGTAAATTACTGAAGGTTGACTTCCATCTTCTCCTTGACAATCCCTTTGGCCATGCCTTGCTAAGAAATTCTTTCAAGTGTGAGTACATGGAAGAGAAACGGTGATAAGATATTCTCTTCTTTGCAGAAATGGCTACGAATCCAGACTGTGAGTAGTTAAACGCAGCCTATGAATCGACCTCCCTCCAATCTATGACAATTATTTAATGATTGGAAGGTCTCTGCCAAGACAGTCGGTGCATGATTTATACATATCTCCAATATGTCAAAGAAATCTGCAACAACAACCTCTACGTGGAACAAAGTCTTTGGGAATATCATCGACCATATATAGCCAGAGCAAAGGTGTCTAATCTCTTATCTTCGTCTACGTGCTCGAGTATCACCTTCATGAGACAATGCCATGGAAGACACTCACTTTCTCTCTTTTTGTTGGATGTGCTCTACTATCCAATTTTCACCTCTACCAGTATTCCTCACAAGTTTTCTTTTGAAGGATTGGACTTTCAGAGGTCTGTAATAAATTCTATCCACCTAGAGGCTCTCGAAGTAGAATAGAGTTGTATACTCTTCTATTGTTGGCGACAAATCTTGTCTATTGAATGTGAAGCAGCTATAAGTAGGATTCCAGAATCGAACCAGAGCTTTAAGAAAATATTTATCTATCTTCACATAAAGGAGGTAGACTATGTCTCCATATTTCTTGTGAAACTTCTCCTTGGTAGCTACTCTCCAACTCTCCCCAAATCTCTATAAGCTCTTATAGATCATTTTGCTGGAAATTGACATTAACATATGTGGACATATGTGATACATAATTCCCAGGCAAACTATCTCATCTTACTTTTTATATTTCTTCAGACCAAACTCGGACAACCGGATTAGGTTCTCCCTTGTTATGAAAAATCTTTTCCATCTTAATGATTGTTCTTCTACTATGATGATTACTTGGTTAATCAACACCTTTCTTTTATTTATGACGATCATGCAATGTCAAACAATAAACAATCAAACATAAAAAAGATGTCAGTATAAAAGAATTCAAATATCAAGCAAATATTATTGAAGGGTAATTACAACACCTTCCCACATGCTTTTCTACCCTTATTAGGTTAAATCCTACCCAAAACATGTTTTTCTGCCCCCATACTTTGTTTGAAAATAAAACCTAACCACATGATTTTCTAGTTCACGTGCTTTATTTAGAAAGTAAAATAATACAAGTAAAGAATAGAGGCTTAGTGTCGTTTCTCCTTTGTGTACACTTATTCAGGTACCTAACAACGGACAAAGTTTCGGCATGAATTTTATCGGGGTGGGTTACTAGGGCTCACTATATGCGGTATTGGATTCTAAGAAAAAAGGTACTCGAATTGTCCATGTTGGTGCCAGGCTGCCAAATACTCAATCCTTGCCAATTACAGGCTCGTGTGGATCAAGTTCAATTCGAGAGGATACATTCCCTTATGTCCATGCGGAGAAACAATTTATCTCTCATAGACACAAGGTATATGAACCCCAAAGTTTACTTACTAAAACTCATGCAGAGAAATAAATTATCTCATGTAGGCTAAGCTTTCACCTCAACATAAAAGGGACAAATCTCGTAAGTTAGCTTTATTGTATGTAAATGCACGTGTTATGTGTGAGGAGAAACTCACAAACCTTTAAAAACACGACAAAAGACAACATTTTCACAAGTTCCAAAAATTTGTTCAAATCTGAAGACCACTAAAATCAAAAATCATTTAGTTAAAAATAGAATAATGCTTGATATGTTGAAACTCAAAATAAACAAAAGTATCATAAATTAAATACAAATTAAGTTTGTAATTCCTAAGAATAAAAACAACGTATAATCGTTTATGGCCTAACTCTCTAAGTCCCCAACGGAGTCGCCAAGCTGTCATAATATTTCCCTTAGGGATTCGTTAGACTTCAAAATTAATTCAAATTCAGGGAAATACGATAAATTTTAGGTTTGAAACAATTTGATTTTGGAGTTGCCACCAACCTTTAAGTTAGGTAGGTAGAAAACCTTAAACATCATTTTAATGAATTCAGAAAAATCATTAAAAGACGAAAAAAATGGTATGTTGTTTTACCAAAAATTCCTTTTTAAGAGTTCGAGAGTCGATTACGTGTGGGGAAGGATGAGCACCCCCACAACGCCCAAGTTTGGTACCTAAACGATTATATGATGTTTAAATGTTTAGAAATTACAAACTCAAAAATATATTTAAATTACGATCCATATATTTATTTGAATTTATTTAGAAGATGTCAATTTTCAAAAAAAATAAAAATAAAACAATGATGCTTTTTCCAATAAGGAAATAAAAATTTGATGACAAATGATAAATGTTGTGGGTACGAAAAATTAAAGAGCCTTAAATGTATTTTATAGAATAAGGCTATTTATTTAATCAAAAAATTATAATTATTTTTATAAGATAAAATACATCATTTTGTATGAACAATCATTGAAAATGCACTTCCTTTATAGTTGAGAGACTTTTTCATGGATTCCCCCTCACAAAACGATGTTTCTTTAATTTTATGGATGACATAGTTTAAAAGAGTATAGTATTATATTAAATTTTAGAAATGTTCAGATAAAATAATGCCTTTTTGTGTGAACAGTAATCGGGAATGCACTTCCTTTGTAGTTAGGAGACTTTCCCATATATTCCCCTCACAAAAAGACATTATCTTTTCCTTATATCAATGATAAAAATAAAATAAAAACAAAATAAAAATAGAACGAAATAAAAAATAATAAGATAAAAAAGTAAAACAAAGAAGACTATCGAATACAAAAAAAACCTTTTGTATAAAAAATCTTTGAAAAGATACTTTCCATTGTAGTTGAGAGATGTCTTCATAGATCTCTCTCACAACAAAAATTTAACTTTTCTATGTACATAATAAAATATGATGATTTATATAAAATGTAAAGTTTGAATAATATAAAAGTGTGCATAAATATATTTATTGATAACTAAAGATGACAAAATTCGATTTTGAATCTAAAATACGAGTCAAACATTAATAGCCTACTAGCATAAGTGAGGAACCAACATTCAAGCTTTCTAAACCAACAACCAAGATTAAAATATCAGTCAAGTAAGAGGATAAATAAATAAAGTTGAAACGTAAATAGTGAAAAGTATAGGCATTAGATGTAAATATACCACAAGCAAGATTAGTGACTAAAATAAAATGAAGTGTAAGTTATTATGCTTAAATGCAAATAAAGAAAATAAAATGCTGGAAATAAAATAAGTATTAAAATAAAATGCAGCAAAATTAAAGGAAGAAAAATGAAATGTTGGAATTTAAAGTCCTGGAAAATAAATAAAAAGAAATAAATTACATAAATTTAAAAGTTAGGGGGTTGTTTTTTAGTCGTTTAACCCGATCCATAAATAATGCAGATCGTCCCTCATAGCGGGTTACCGCAAGGTCGTTGAATATTCGAATGTTAGAAAGTTAGCGGGTTAGTTTGTGCAATAAAATAAAGAGAAAATAACTTCAGTGACCGAAAATGCCTTATAATATACGATTTTAACCAACTTTTTTTGGATTTGCGAAAATGACCAACAAATTCACAACGCGAACTCCAATTTTACAACACAGTTTCCAAATTCGCAACGCGATTTTCCAAATTCGCAATGCGAATATGTAAATCGCAACGCGAATTTGTAAATCGCAACACAAATTTGTAATTCACAACACAGAAGTAAGATTCGAAAAGCGCGTTTATTTTTGCAACGCGAATTTTATTTTTGAATTCGAAACACAATATTACTTTCGCAACACAAATGTAAACAATATAATCACAACTCATAACCTAAAACCCAAAATCACAACTCAGTCCCATCTCTATCTCTCACTCTCTACGACGACATCCGTCCCTATCTCCGATGAAATCCGTCCCCATCTCCGGCGAAATATGTCAATCTCCATCTCTCAAAGCCACCCTCACAACCATTCACGACCACAAATGAAAAATCAACCACCGAGGGTTAGTTTTTTTAATTATTTTTATTTTGAAATTTTTGTATTATTATTAGATTTTTCATATTTAAATTGATTATAAATTTACTGGTAATTTCAATATATAGATTAACCATTTCACTTTGATTGCTTAGTAAATTCATTCGGTTCCTGCCAATACTGCTAAACTGTTTAGTATTTGTCTTTGTTTTTTCTTTTGGTTGAAGTAATGCAATTCATTCAAGTTTCAATTTGCAGAAGAATTTTGAAACTTAAATTCGTAACACGAAAACGAAATTCGCAACACAAAAATCACAACGCGAAAATAAAAATCGCAACGCGATTTTAGTTTCGCGTTGCGATTGTCATTTTTGCGTTGCGAATTTAAGTTTCAAAAGCTACTCTTCTTCTGCAAATTGAAACTTGAATGAATTGCATTACTTCAACAAAAAAACTATGATAGAATAATGACTTGGGTGAATACCGTGCTAGTTTGAAACATATTTGGCTTTTCTTTCACTATTTAATATCATGTTTGTTTATAGTGTATAATTTATAGCTTTTGGTATATCTAACTTGGTATGTTTATTGTTTTTGTTAGAAATTTTTTTCGGCTTCATTGACTCTAAGGAATAAATTAAGCCTAGCCACTACAATAGCATCGACACTTACACTTGTACAAAAAAAATTGTTTGAGGATACTTGCTTCGGGCCATGGCTGAAAGTACAACATCCAGGTGGAGATGTTATATTGACCCATTTGTTTCTTCAGACCATGACTAACGATCTACCCGAGAGGATAAAACGTGGTGATGAAGAGATATGGTTTCATTTTCCACCGGCGTATACTTGTTTTGGGAGGGAGGAGTTTTGCTTAATCACTGGTCTACATTTCGGACACGATGAAATAGGTCGGTACATTAGTCATATCGCCTATCCATCATGGTTATCTCGGGTTTTTCCTGAGCTGGCAAAGGTGAAGCCCAGTTTACACGTTGACGACTTGAAAAGATTACTTCTTAAAGATGGTTTTACTCGGATGGATGACCTTGATGTTGTCCGAGTATGCCTTTTATTACTTTTGAATGTCGACTTTTTAGGCAAATAGGCCAGACAACCTATTTCTGAGGACCTAATATTATTGGTAGAGGACCTAAATGCATGGAACGTGTTTCCCTGGGGTTCATATATATGGAAAGCTACCTGGAAAAAGTTGTCATCTGTCTTTGAGGACTGTCGTAGTTTGCGTGGCGATGGTTCCAAATACACTTTGGTAGTCTTTATTTAGGCCTTTAAGGTAAGAATTTCTATATAATGTTTCCAAAATTATAATTAATTATTTACCAATTACTAATGTTTGCGTATTATATTATTTATAGATTTGGATATTTGAGCCTTTTCCCAGCATGCGGACATATGCAAGAAGAAATTTAAATGATATTCCTAGGGCTATTACCTGGAGGAGGATCCGACTGCTGGATTGGGAAGATTTACTACCATATACGACGATCAATGATGCAAGTTAACACAAATACTACCATATATAAACAAGTTATTACTAGTAGACGTTTGACTTTGTTTGAGCTTTGTCAACACACATTTTCGTCCTACTAGGATTCAAACTCCTAAAAATAGGATAAAATTTTGCTAGGATTCAAACTCCTAAAAATAGGATAGAGTTCTACTAAGATTTAAATTCCTAAAGATAGGATCCACAAGCACTATAAATAGCCATTGTAACTCACCATTGTAAGACACGATTTACACACAAAACATAGAGGAAAGCACGGGAAGATACAAAGGCAAAACTATTGTAAAGGATTCGAAAAGGAAATAAAAGGTAGCATTTTCTTTTTCTTTCTTTTGCATGTGCACGTTATTTCTCTTGAGATTTGGTTCGAATAACCTAAAACGTAGGTTGCGCCGATGACCAAAATGGGTGGGGTTTCGAAATTTCGAACCTAGATCTACCCCGAGGCTTTTTTTTAAAAACCGGTTTGATTTTCGGTTAAAGGAGGGGAAGAGCTTTTTAAAAAATCTATATTAGTCCCTTTATTTATTATATGGATATTTTATTCATTTATTTTATTATTCATGTTATTATTATATATGTATATATATATATATATATATTATTATTTTCATTTATTTTTTACTATATTTTATTATTATATATATATTTCTTTAATATTTTACTTATAAGTCTAATATTACTATATATATTGTAATTATCTTTATCTAGTCGTATATTTTTTTATACTTTTAATAGTTTATTTATATACCTATTATTAATATATATATTCTTAATTTTTTAATTATTCTTTATTTATGTAATATATCTTATAACTTATATATTTATATTATTTTTATTATTTTCATTTTTTTATTCATTATTATTATTATTATTATTTTTTTTTAAAAAACCTTGTGTCTTTATCATTATCATTATTAAACATATATTATATACTACTAACCTAGAGGGCCCATTTTTTTTGTCTTATTTCTTACTAAAGCCCCCCACTTTCGGTGAATTAGGAGGGTAGCTTTTCTATTTTTAAGTATTTGATGTATATATATAGCTTATTTATTTATTAATACTTTGATATATATATATATATATATATATATATATTTATATTATATTTTTTTCTTTTTTCAAATATTACTATATAATTATTACTTTACTATTTTTTTCCTTATCTTACTTATTTATTTTATTTTTCCCTTGTATCTTATTTATTTTCTTTACCTTGTTTATCTAACACATTTCTCGATTCCTTTTAAAGGATATTTTCAAATCAATCAAGGGTAAGTAATTAGGATCGAAACTTTACCTTTTAATTTAACTTGTTATTTTTCTTAATTAAGACAACTGGAAATTACGTATTACCGAAAAGGCGGTTCAAGGGTGCTAATCCTTCCTTGACCGTAATCAACTCCCGAGCCCGACATATTTCTGGTAAGACGCAGATCAGGTAAGAAATAAGGTATCCGATCAACCCATTTATTTTTAAATAAATGATCGGTGGCGACTCCAATCCACATTTTTCTAAGTCGAAACCCAATTCCGGGGCCCAATCGAAAGACGGTTACGACAGCTTGGCGACTCTGCTGGGGACACAGGTAAGTGAGTCAGGCTAAGGTAATTTCCAGTTATCTTTTTAATGAAAAGGGTAAGTTTAAATTTTAAGGTAACATTTCGATCCTTATTACTTACTTTTGATTATATTTTCGAGTAAATAGTTGTACTGACCGTTTTTTAATGATTTCAGCCCTTAAAGATTTATCATCCAAAGGCTCTATACCCGAGCTCCGAACCCGTTTTAAGTGGGGATGAAAGCGACGCCTTCGTGTGAATTTATTCATCGTATGGGCCTAGCAAGTAACCTTCGGGATTCATATACCTTATGCCTTCGTGTGAATTTATTCTCCGTATGGGCATAAGGGAATGTTTCCTCTCGAGTTTAACTTAGTCCACAGAAGCCTGTGATGGGTTTAGGACTAAGGGTCTGGTAAGCCCAAGGGGACACCGGCAAGGAGAACTCGAGTACCTTTTTTTAGAACCTAAACCCGGAGACTACAAGGAGTTAGGGCCCACCCCCAAAACCTCATTTTAAACCCTAGGATGCCGAAATTATTTTTTTCTTTACTTTCTGTTCAAAACATGTGAACTAGAAATTTATGCGGTTAGGACTTGTTCAAAATCAACTTGCGGGATAGATCATGTCCGGGTAGGAATAATAAGCATGTGGGGTATGACTTTTATTTTCATGATTGCTTTGATTATTATCTTTACCTTACTAACTCTTTTCATTTTTTTCCTCTCTTTTATTTTATTTCCATCATCTGCATCATTCAAAAGAGGTGTTGATCCACCAAAAAAAAATGTGTTCGTTAACCATAAATAATTTGCATTAATGGAAAAAGGTGTTGTAATACAAGAGACTAAGAACCCCGAGGTACAACTATGGTCCGAGAAGACTCAAAAAGAAAAGGGAGACAACCTTCAAGAAAGCTATGTGTCAGAGCTGGTTAGCTACGCATCTATCAGCCTAAAATAGAACAATGTGTAGGAGCTTCAAGATATCTGGGACAGTTGAAAGAATGATCGGAAACAGAAGTTCAGCCAACGGTACGGTGACATTGCACTTTTACTTCACGTTAGGATTGATGAGCCCTTGATTAGAGCCATGGTCCAATTCTGGAACCCGGGATACAGTTGTTTCACTTTTAACTGGGAGGACATGGTGCCTACTATCGAAGAATACACCACACTACTACACTGTGAAAACATCAAACTAGGGCGAGTCTATGTTAAGCACACCAAAAGTCAGCCTTTCAAGAGTACACTGGCCAGAGTCGTGGGAGTAGACGAGAAATGGGTAATTGATCGGACTCAGCGCTGAGGCAGAGGATAAAAGAACTTGAGGCTGAGCGCTATCAGTGGAAGTTGGATGCCGATTCTCAGAAAGATAAAGCATACAAACTGGAAAAGGAACAAAAAAGAGTCTGTTTCAAGCTCAAAGACTTAAGAAAGGGGTATTAAGATGCTGTCAAAGATAACTCCAAGTTGAAAATGTCCTCAGAGTACTGGAAAAGCGAAGCTCACAACCTGAAAAGAAAGTTTTAGGGGCCTGATGAGAGAGCCTAGAAGGAAAAGATGAAGATTGCTCAGAGATGCTTAGCAGACAGTCAACATCAAAACCAACGCTTGAGAATCCAGATGACTGATATAGAGAAATAGCATGAGAGAGATGGCAAAACAATAGGTGAGTTAGAAGCTATCATAGATGGATTCAAAAAGCAAGCAACCGAGCTTCAGATAGTGCCCTTTGATGGAGGTCTACAGTGGCGTTTTCGTTGGGAGCAAGCACAACAAAGGGTGAAGGCCAGAGACGCAGCCATCCGAGACTTCCTAGATCAAGTACAGAAGGTAGCCCGTCATCTTCATGGCCTGGCAAGGGAAGCCAGAGTGGTTTGACAAGGTGTTCAACCAGTAACGGATAAAGACAGAAGACTTGTCAATCTACTAAAAGCTATTCGGGGTTTAGAGGATTTAATCCGAGTGTACCTTTGATTGTTTTTATGTCTCTTACAAGATAAGATATTTTTGTCTGAATAAAAATTATTTATAATAATGAACACTTTTTCTGGATCAGTGCCTCTAAGCTGCATACATCATGCATTGCATATTTTTCATTCTATATCTCATGTTTATTTCTATATTTTCCATGTTTTTACATTCGTATTAACAAACAGAACATGTCTCAGAAAGCGAAACAGAAAACACCAAGTCTACCACTACAGACATTAAATACGCATCATCCGCATAATACCCGAGCAAAGAAAAGACAAATGGAGGCCAGAATGGAAAAACTCGAGGAGAACATGGCAAGACTACAAAAAGAACTGGAAGATAAGATGGCTCAAAACAGTCAGAGAACTCTGGAATCCATCAAGAAAAACCAGGAATCCTTGGTCGACCAAATAGTGGCCAAGTTATCATGTTTACAGCAAGTTAGTGCAGAAAGGGGAAGTCCCTTCGAAGGGGTAACCATGTCACCAACCTCACAGGTGATTATGTCACCCGAGATCTTACCCAGACCACAAGAAAATTCTTCTGCTGTCAAAGGAAAAGCACCATCTGCTGTAAAGGTGCAAACTTCCAAAACTAATCATAATAATCATCCGGATTATTACAGTATCCCGGATTTTAATGAAGATGACAAAGTGAAAAGAATGGAAGAGAAGATCAGGATGATAGAAGATCGAATGAAGATAGTCCAAGGGGATCATGATTATTATGGAGTGGACGCAAGGGAGCTAAGTCTGGTTCCAGATTTGGTGCTTTCACCAAAGTTTAAAGCTCCTGAGTTTGAGAAGTTCGATGGGAACAGCTGCCCATCAGCCCATATCACTATGTTCTGTCGGAAGATGACAGGATATGGAGGGAATGATCAACTCCTGATCCACTGCTTTCAGGAGAGCCTATCCGGTTCAGCTATCCGCTGGTATAATCAGCTCAGCCAAACTCACATCAAGACATGGAAAGACTTATCCAAGTCTTTCCTAGAACAATATAAGCATATCAACGATATGAGACCATACCGGGTTATGCTGCAAAGCCTAGAAAAGAAGCATAATGAGAGTTTCTGACAATATGCGCAACGATGGAGGGATTTGTCTGTGCAGGTTCATCCACCCCTGGATGAAAAAAAACTAGAAAGTTGTTCGTACAAACCCTTAAGGCACCCTACTTCAGACACCTGATGACAATTACATATGGAGGTTTCTCAGATCTAGTTATGGCTGGTGAGATGATCGAGCTAGCTATAAAACAAGGAAAAATTGAGGGAGATATCAACAATGTCAATACTTACAACGCCAACAAAGGTGTTACGATCTCAAGTCCAAAAACTATTGCAGTTGTACCGTCTAGTACTTCTAAACAAACTCAGAGAGGACCAAGGAAAGAAAATATTTGCATCAATCCAATCCCAATGACATATGAGGAGTTACTCCCAACGCTAGTTGAGAAAAATCTTGTGACTCTAGTTCAATCCAAACCTAGAGAGGCCCCATATCCTGAAGGTCATGATATTAACGCCGTATGCAGCTATCATATTGGGAGCTCAGGGCACACCACTAAGAATTATAGGGCATTAAAAAGTAAGGTCCAAGATCTGATCGATTCAGGGGCATTCACTTTCAATATGTAATGGGGCATTATGATCGAGAGTCATATGGGGCATCCATTAGGAATTTTGTTGCATTATCAAGTATATCATCTTGTTTGAACTTGTTTTTATTTCGTACTTCTTATGCGTGAACATTTTTAAGTCACTTGACGCTTAAACATTTTAAATAAAATGCTTCCTTCTTAAGAGATGAGCAAATTTTAATCTTGAATTCCTTGAATATCACCTCAATTAAAAACTGTTTAATAATTGAGGTTGTAAATCTTTGACAAATGACAAGATTGAACCCTGCAAAACAAAGACCCATTGGTCCTAATTTAAAAGATACATCAGACTACATATTTTTCTCTTACCGAGCTAAGTTTTCTCTTCTCATGAATAGTCCATCCAAGGTTTGGTATTCAGACACGTATTAAGAGCGAACAGAATAGGGCAACTAGCACATGAGATTGCAAAACTAATTGGTTTATACCCTTGTTTATGATGTTCAGGGATGATAATGATCTTCACAGATGGAATAGTCGAGTAAGCAAATCTAGTTTAGGTCAGTTGTTTGGAAAATGAACTCTAAAGATGAGATCCCTTGACTTTCAAAAACACCTAGACTATAACAGTTCTTCTTGACATCTTAAGAAATTAAATCCGTAAAGCTGAGCTATTCCACTAAGGCAATTGGTTATAGAGGAAACTCGAAAGCCCTGGCTTTATGAATAGATTATGTTCAAACTATGACACTTCTCGGACACTTGGCAATTCGGTGTTTGCTCCATTGCTTTTGTCAGGCCAAAGACTTTGTGATGAGATGAACCCTTCAGTGATTTGTCCCTCTAAAGCTGAGCTATTCCACTAAGGCAATTGGTTATAAAGGAAACTCGAAAGCCCTGGCTTTATGAATAGATTATGTTCAAACTATGACTGCTCGGACACTTGGCAATTCGGTGTTTGCTCCACTGCTTTTGTCAGGCCAAAGACTTTGTGATGAGACGAACCCTTCAGTGATTTGTCCCTCTAAAGCTGAGCTATTACACTAAGGCAATTGGTTATAGAGGAAACTCGAAAGCCCTGGCTTTATGAATAGATTACATTCAAATCATGACATTGCTCAGACACTTGGCAATTCGGTGTTTGCTCTACTGCTTTTGTCAGGTCAAAGACTTTGTGATGAGATGAACCCTTCAGTTAAACCTAATAAAAGTGATAATAAGCTGTCCCTCTAAAGCAATTGGTTGAACGCCCCGACTTTATGGATTCGGCTAGCCAGACAATGGCAAAATAAATCAAATTCATCTAAAAAGAAATTTTCGGTAATAATAGAATAAGGGAGTTGAGAAACACCTGTTATAGTCAAATTCACACGAGCACTCAAGAATTTCATTTTTTAGACCGATATTTCTGCACTACCTTTGTTAGAAGAGCTTACGAAACTTGAACAAATGGAAGATTTCAGAGAACTGAAACAGAAGTGTTCTGAAAGGTCTAGTCATTGATTATGCTATTTGTGTCATTTTGTTCGCCTCTGATCAAAATACTAAATCAAGAAAGAGGGGCATGCCATGATCTTCACGATAACCAAATCGATGAAACAAACCCACCTCTAGACCAACTTTTTGATCTTGATATTTGTCAAAGATTTACAGCTATCAAATATTAAAAGAGTGTTTGATTCTTTTGATATCCAATGAACTCATGTTTTATGATTTGCTTCAATTGTGAAACCTAGAAAGAGGTAACTTTTTCAAAAGTTCTTTTTGATATTTTTCAAAATTTTGAAAATACGAAAGAAGAAAAGCATTTTCAAACAAGATAAGTTCTCTGGAAGCGTATCTTGGAATTCAACAAATATCGCTCCGAAGCTCAAGATCGAAACAGATGCAAAGGAAACCATCTTTGGGGCAAAATTTGATAAGGGAAGGAAAAATTGTCTTGAGGTCTGCAAGAGTACACACTCGTGGAAATGAAGATAAATTAAGTCAGAATGAAGACTGCACACGCAGCCATTCCCCTCACATCTCAACATATACATCAACACGTACATACATGACGCATGAAATTTGCATCTTTGAATTCATCATCATGAGCAATAAAAACCTTGATTTTTCCTCCCTTGAGGGCAAATTCAACAACAAATAAATTTCATTTGGGCATACATCAAGCATACATCATCATGATAGTTACATTCATATACATTTTACAGATCTTTTAGGAGAAGATGAGATTAAAAGCCAACTCGACAGATTGAAAGATCGACATTCATCTCCAGATTCAACATTTCCAGTATAAACTTTGTCTCACTTAAGACAGTCTCATTTAATGCAGATGATTATCTCACTCAAATTTGTTTTTCTTAAAACATACTTTGTCTCACTTGAGATTGTTTTTCTCGAAAGAAGATTTATTTCACTCAAGATTGTTTTTCTTAAAACAAGATTTGTCTCTCTTGAGATCGTTTTCACTCAAAAGAAGGCATTTCATTTCACTCAAGGCTATTTTTTTAAGAAGATTTTATCTTGCTTGAGATAGTTTCCCTCGAAACAGGAAATTTTGTCTCCCTTGAGACAGTTTCTCTTGAAAGCATTTCCCTTGAAATTAATTTTTTCTCTCCTGAGATAGTTTCCCTCGAAACAGAAAATTTTGTCTCCCTTGAGACAGTTTCTCTTGAAACATAAACATTAAAAACATTTCCCTTGAAATGATTTTTTTCTCTCTCTTGATATAGTTTCCCTCGAAACAGAAAATTTTGTCTCCCTTGAGACAGTTTCTCTTGAAACATAAACATTGAAAACATTTCCCTTGAAATGAATTTTATCTCGCTTGAGATAGTTTCCCTTGAAACGAATTTTGTCTCCCTTGAGACAGTTTCTCTCCAAACATAAACTTTGAAAATAATTTAACGAAATCTTTGAATATGTTTTCCTTCAAACAAATTTTGTCTCCCTTGAGACAGTTTCTCTTGAAACGACACAATTTGCTCGAGAATAGATTTCAACTTCACGACGAAGGATGTCTAGCTCGAAGCCAAACATCTGCGATTTCAACTCCACGACGGAGGATATCGTGACACTCGAGACAACACAAGTTTAACTTCACAATGAAGGGATGGCTGGTTGTCAACAAATAACTTCTCAATTTCAGAGCCAATTTCAACTTCACAACGAAGGATATTGGACTCCAGACAACGCAAGTTCAACTTCACGACGAAGAGACCGCTGCTTGTCAACAACAACTTCTCAATTTCAGAGCCAATTTCAACTTCACAACGAAGGATATTGGACTTCAGACAACGCAAGTTCAACTTCACGACGAAGGGACCGCCGCTTGTCAACAACAACTTCCCAATCTCAGAGCCAATTTCAACTTCACAACGAAGGATGTTGGACTCCAGACAACGCAAGTTCAACTTCACGACGAAGAGACCGCTACTTGTCAACAACAACTTCCCAATCTCAGAGCCAATTTCAACTTCACAACGAAGGATATTGTACTCCAGACAACGCAAGTTCAACTCCACGACGAAGAGACCGCTGCTTGTCAACAAAATTTCATTTAGAGTCAATTTCAACTTCACAGCGAAGGATATTGGACTCGAGACAACACAAGTTCAACTTCACAACGAAGGGACAGCTGGTTGTCAACAAACAATTTCCCGGTTCCAGAGCTAATTTCAACTTCACGACGGAGGATATTTGACTCGGAACAATGCTACTTACTTGGATTTCAACTTCACGACGAAGGATATCCAACTCAAAGAAGGATTATCTGCCATCAAAATTGTCGAGTTCGAATCCATTCAGCTCGATGACATATCAATCACACTACTTTCTGGTTGCAATCGAGGTTTTCAAGTCGAGAAGATGACCTGGGTTAGCCGTGCCTTAGTGACAAGTAACCATTTTCAAACAACATAGCTTAAGTCAAGAAAATGCTATATGTCAATGAAGATTTCTGAGTTCGATTCCGATCCAAGGTCTTTAAACCGAGAAGAAGACCGAAGGGTAACGGGAAGCCACGTGCTGATTCAAATTCCGAACTATGGCTTCAATTTCATATCATTTCAAGATGAACTCGACTTCACGATGGTGGAGTCATCCGTAACTCAATTCGACAGGGATTTATTGAAACATCAGAGTTAATTTTCAACTCCACTGAACGAAAAGTGTGTCTTTTAATCTTTGCCCTATCCCCGTTACACGACTATGGGCAAAGAGGGGCAGCTGTCAACACACATTTTTGTCCTACTAGGATTCAAACTCCTAAAAATAGGATAAAATTTTGCTAGGATTCAAACTCCTAAAAATAGGATAGAGTTCTACTAAGATTTAAATTCCTAAAGATAGGATCCACAAGAACTATAAATAGCCATTGTAACTCACCATTGTAACACACGATTTACACACAAAACATAGAGGAAAGCACGGGAAAATACAAAGGCAAAACTATTGTAAAGGATTCGAAAAGAAAATAAAAGGTAGCATTTTCTTTTTTCTTTCTTTTGCATGTGCACGTTATTTCTCTTGAGATTTGGTTCGAATAACCCAAAACGTGGGTTGCGCCGATGACCAAAATGGGTGGGGTTTCGAAATTTCGAACCTAGATCTACCCCGAGGCTTTTTTTAAAAAACCGGTTTGATTTTCGGTTAAAGGAGGGGAATAGCTTTTTAAAAAATCTATATTAGTCCCTTTATTTATTATATGGATATTTTATTCATTTATTTTTATTATTCATGTTATTATTATTATATGTATATATATATTAAATTATTTTCATTTATTTTTTGTACTATATTTTTTATTATATATATATATTTAATATTTTACTTATAAGTCTAATATTACTATATATATATTGTAATTATCTTTATCTAATCGTATATATTTTTTTATACTTTTAATAGTTTATTTATATACCTATTATTAAATATATATATATTCTTAATTATTTTTTGATTATTTCTTTATTTATGTAATATATCTTATAACTTTATATATTTATATTATTTTTTATTATTTTCATTTTTTATTCATTATTATTATATTATTATTTTTATAAAAAAAAACCTTGTGTCTTTATCATTATCATTATTAAACATTATATTATATACTACTAACCTAGAGGGCCCATTTTTTTTTGTCTTATTTCTTACTAAAGCCCCCCACTTTCGGTGAATTGGGAGGGTAGCTTTTCTATTTTTAAGTATTTGGTGTATATATAGCTTATTTATTTTATTAATACTTTGATATATATATATATATATATATATATATATATTTTCTTTTTTCAAATATTACTATATAATTATTACTTTACTATTTTTTTCCTTATCTTACTTATTTATTTTATTTTTCCCTTGTATCTTATTTGTTTTCTTTACCTTGTTTATCTAACACATTTCTCGATTCTTTTTAAAGGATATTTTCAAATCAATCAAGCGTAAGTAATTAGGATCGAAACTTTACCTTTTAATTTAACTTGTTATTTTTCTTAATTAAGAGAACTGGAAATTACGTAGTACCGAAAGGGCGGTTCAAGGGTGCTAATCCTTCTTTGACCGTAACCGACTCCCGAGCCCGACATATTTTCTGGTAAGACGCAGATCAGGTAAGAAATAGGGTATCCGATCAACCCATTTATTTTTAAATAAATGATCGGTGGCGACTCCAATCCACATTTTTCTAAGTCGAAGCCCAATTCCGGGGCCCAACCGAAAGACGGTTACAACAAGCTTTTATATTGTTAGGACGCAAACTATCTATTACAGAGGCTGACACCCACAGAGGCTGAGCTTGCCACTGATTGGTGGCAAGCTAGTAAGCATTTTTTTATGGGACGGATGATGAGCACCCCCCACTTCGAGAACCATCACCTGATCGAGCTGATTATACACCTCCACACCGAGAGCCATCACCTATTCCATCACATCATCGAGCCTCTTCTCCACCATCACCTCATGATAGGCGACCGGCAAAGATGCCACGACATTTATCTCCCCGTTCTCCACCTCCACGGGATGAGTTAGGGGAGTTACGAGATGAGGTCAGTGCTTTGCGTATTGAGGTCGATACTTCACGTGAAGATAATGATGCATGGCGTGATGAGGTACGGTCTTTACGTGGTGAGGTAGATGTTTTACGTGATGACAATGGTGTTTTACGTTGTGAGGTATCTACTTTACGTGATGAAGTAGTCGCTCTACATGAGATTGTTTTATCATTGTAGAATGAGGTTCACACTCTACACAATGAGGTAAGTTTGTTTAATACTATACTAAAAATGCAAATAACCCTTTTTCGGCATTATTTATTTATTTATTTATTTATTTATTTATGTATTAATTTATTTTTAGCGGCCCGATAAAGT
Organism: Hibiscus syriacus; assembly: GCF_006381635.1. NCBI lineage: Eukaryota > Viridiplantae > Streptophyta > Magnoliopsida > Malvales > Malvaceae > Hibiscus > Hibiscus syriacus. The sequence goes on along the minus strand of NW_024063505.1, from coordinate 730,464 downwards.
AGATGCTTTACGTCGGGTTTTTCTTGCACGACGGGGTTCACGCATCAATGTCGTGCACGTACCATTACGTCTCCTTTCACCCCAATAGTGCCAAGACTCCGTAAGAAGAAGCCTGATTCAGTTGTCATCGTTCAAGAGGCCCCTCCCACCGTTCAAGAGGCCACTGTCATTGTTCAAGAGGTCCCTTCCACCGTTTAAGAGCCTGATTTTCATGGCATACTATATCGACATATTGATAAACCCCTCACGTGCCCCGATATGATGGATGAGAGTTATATTTTGTATGAGTTACCGGCTAGTACCATTCCTCAGCAGGAGATGAGAACACTACCGGACACAATTATGGATAATACCCTTTGGGCTAAGATCGTAGTTGATTTTTATCTACATGAGCGGAGCCAGGGGTGTTACGTTGACATATGCAAAATCGACGATAGTATGCATTTCTTTCTTGATCGGTCTTGGTGGGGTGTTTTATTAGGGATTGAAGAGAATGGCTATTTCGAATGGGTTATATTCTTCTTATATTGCATTTTGATTATTTATTTTTTAAATTTATTAAATTCACTAATATATGTATTTTTTATCCACAGCATATTGATGCATGGGTGTCACGTCTTCAGATTATAAGGAAATTGAAGAAAATAAAGAAGACGCGATGAACTATTATGCCTTCGTCTTTTCACATAGCTCACTTGAAAGATCAGAGAGACGCTTCATATGCGTTGGGTAATGGAAAAGCTAAGTTTTATCCTGCGTGGTGGGAGGTCGATAAGGTTAGTATTTATTTTTGAATATTTTAAAGGTGTTCATAAATTTTATTTGATGTGCGCAATTGAATTATTATTTATGATTGCAGGTGTTTATCCCTGTTATGGAACATCGTCATTGGCTTCTCGTCGAGCTTCAGCTCCCATCCCTGAAGACGATAGTATATGACAACATGTTGAACTACATACCATTGTCTGATTTGAAAGATATTATTTGTAAGGGATTGAGCGCTCATTTGGCTAAATAATTGGATGCGATTGATTATTGGACTAATTCTGGAAACAAGAAGCCAAAAAAAGTTCAAAGTTACAATGATGAGAGACGAGACAGCGCCACAACAAACGGCGAGAGCCAGAGGGGATTGTGGTCCTCTTGTATGCATGTGCTTGGACCGTTTGACGACAGAAGGTAAACAGTTTTTTACCTCTCGCAGATAAAGATAGAGGTGCAGTAGGGTTGTGGTTTCGTTATTTTATGGCTAGAGAGATATATTCGAGACGTTGCCTACCTGCATCCGCGTGCTGAAAGTGTGCATAAACAACCATTTGTTATTGGTAAGTTTGAGCAAGTGTTGTTAACATATGTACTCTTTGTTGGTTTGAAAATGTTTGGTTAAGTACCTATAATTCAATAATTTGTTGTTTGTTGGTTTTAGATGTGTAGAAAGTGTTGTTTGAGCAAATGTTTGGTTTATACAGGTTAATCCAGAAGTGAGCTGCGTGAAATTTGTTGTCTGGGGCTAATTGTATCAATGTGCTGTTGATTTGTTTTTTTAGATGTGTAAATAAGAATTATTTTTTGCCTGTTTAATTGATTTGTAAAAGTTGATTTGTTGTTTAAGAAATTTCAATCTGCATTATGTTGAAGGTAAAAAAGACCTGTTGAAGGTACAGTCTCGCAATGCGAAAGTCAAATTCGCAACGCGAAAGTCAAATTCATGTTACGATTGTTACGAAATTCAAATTCGCGTTGCGAATTTTACTTTCGCAACAATCGCAATGCGAATTTGACTTTCGCAACAAAAAATCGCAACGTGAATTTGACTTTCACATTGCGAATTCAAGGAAAACACCTTCAAAAAGATAATAGACAACAATCTGATAAGTGATAACAACCGAACATATCATATCAATGTTCAAACTCAAGTTACTAATGCATGTCTAACTGAAAATGTATGCATTCACACATAAAATACACATAATACAACGTTTGCATTTAAAAATCACCTAAGTTAATATGTCCCAAAAAGTGAAGCCGGTTGTGATTGGGATTTTGATTTTGATTTTGATTTCCTTTTGCTTGGCACCATATGAGCTTTGGATTTTGATGGGGATACATATTTTGGTAGAGGAAAAGATGATTGTGATGGCACTGGTGATCCACAGGTCAACCTTGTATGACCACTTTCCTTGCACCGACTACATGTCGATATCCTCTTCTCTTCATCCTTAGACGGTATATGATCATGATTTTTTGGTTGGCCAGGTAGCCTACTGTCCATGACTGGTGGCAAAACTGTTTGTAAGTTATATGGTAATGTCCCACTCGAAAGGATGTGGAATATGGTAGACAATCTCGGTATAAGTCTGTCGATATACTTCTGTAGTGTAGTAATCCATAGCGTATGCGCTTGAATCATCTTGGTTTAGATGAAGAGCAACTTTTATAACATGGCCACATGGATAACCAGATGTTTGCCATTTCATACAACTACACGTCTTTGCATTTAGATCAACAAGCCCATTTAAGTTATTATTTAATACTTCAAACAAAGTGTTTGCACATGGTTCAACTCTCCATGACGTTGACTTCACAACACATTTCATTATCTTTTTTTTCAGTCCATGGTGTAACACGACGTTCCAATGTTCCTGTAAATTTAAATAAATAATACTTAGTAAAATATATAAATATGATAAGTTACAAATTTAAAGAAATAATACATGCATGGTTTCTTTTCTTGTTGTACCACTGTTGAATAGAGGCTCGAAAAAACTCCATTAACATAGTAATGGGTATTTTTCGGGAATGAAGACTTAGAGCGTTGATTGATTCTACACTATTAGATGTCATGAAACCATATCTTGCTCCAAGTTGATGTACTCTTGACCATCTTTCAAACCCGACATCTTCTAGTGTTTGAGTACATTGAGGCAAAACACGTCTTAAACAATTTATATGCTTATTAAAATCCACTTCCCGATAAGCTTTTACAACCTTCCAGTATGTCCATTTGTGATTTTTTATACCAGCATACCTTGATTTTAGATTTGTGTACAAATGAACATCACAAAGTTCATGAAAAGTATCTGGGAAACACGTTCTAACAACGTTGTCAATTGAGTTTGCCCCTATCGGATATGATTGTCAGATTGCTAATAGGACCTATGCAATCCCTAAGATGCCCCATAAACCATGTCCATGAATCAGAGGTTTCAGATTTGCCAACCCCGTAAGCTATTGGCAGTATCCCATTGTTAGCATCCATGGCTACTGCTAATAAGTTTACTCCAAGATATCGACCTTTCAAATGTGCTTTGTCAACTATTATAATTGGGCGCATGCAAGTAATAAACGAACGAATCTACAAAATAATATACACACAAAATATAATCATTTAAATGTGAAATGCATGTGTAACTAAAAAATGAGTCAACAAAAGTATATTGATTTACTACCGCAACACCAATGGCGATAAACAACAACTCAAAGCGTCCATATCTATCTGTTTTGAAATGAGTTACTGACCCAGGATTTTTCAGCTTTAAATTGTGACAATAAGCCGACAGTTGGGCAAACGATGCTTCTGGAGACCCTCTCAACAATTCCAAGTCATAACATTTGGCTCTCCAAGCTTGAGAATATGAGATACTAATCTTGAACCGAGCATTCATGTCAGTCATAATTTCATGTCCTTGATATACCCTGCCATTCAAAAATATTAACTCAGCCAGAAAACCACCCAACACCTTTTTGTTTGCCTATCTATAGTGAGGAAAAACTTGGGTTCATGAACATGTATGTTTATCAATAAAAGTCCTAACTTGAAACATTTCGCAATTTTTTATCCTCTTTGCAATCATACACCACGTAAAGTTTTTGTCAATTATACACTTTGTTTCAAAACGATCTTTGCTTGATTTGTTAACTTTTAGTTGATAGCTATGTTCCACAAATTTTGTATACAATGCTATCTTCAAGTCTTCCTTTATATCAAAACAATCATCTTTCTTGATACGAATAACTTTTGTGTAACAATCAACTGCTATCTTTACCAACTCTTCTTCCGGTATCTGAAGTAATTCTGGCATATTCCAGTTATACTCTCGTGGCATTTTTTTCTTCTTTTTCTTCTTCAGGGTTATATGAATTACAGAATGGATGTTTAACATGTTCATTCACAGTCGTAACTTTCTCCTCATTATTATCAACAACATCTTCCTCAGCAGCGGCTGTTTCATCATCAAAATTCGGGTATTTTCCAATATCAAAATCATTACATGCAAGGTATGTTTCTTCTTCTGAAACATCATCAAAATCCGAGTATTGACCAAGATTAAACTCTGAGTATTGACCAAGATCAAATTTCGAATACTGACTAGTACTCACAATTTTTTTCTGTTGGCTCACAATCGTCTAACTGGTCAATACGAAAACCGGAATTTGGTGCTGAAAGTTTATTGTGATTTGGATTAGGAAAAGGTTGTGGGTTTTGAGATTGTGTTTGATATTGTGTTTGGTATTGGAAATGTGGTGAAACAAAATTTTATTGGTGATGAAATTGTGGTGGAACCATTAAATTTTGAGGTTGATGACAACGTTGTACATTGTGAGCACCATAAACTGGGGTTGAAGAACTTAGTTGATTACTACCCGCTACTTACCCAACTTCACTACTTCTAGGTTCAACAACATACAATGTAACATCATCTTCTTGTGAAATACTAATGTAAGCAATGAATCGTTTAACATCTTCATTGTCGGTTAACAAATAAACTTTTTCTGATAAGATAGCCTAAATCCACTTAGAGGCTCTAAATTCAATTTCTTTGCAACACGTAACATTAGAATTTCATAAGTTAACTTTTTTAATGACAGTTTTAGTTGAAAATTCATGGGTAAAGGCATATATTGTAAAATACCATGAACATTCTCCCATGACCCTCCAAAACACAAATCTATCCAAACATGATCAACATTAGATGATTTCATTCTACAAATTATAAATTAATTTACTAAAAAACAAGCTATAAACTACATATCATCACTAACTTAGAGAAAAACATACCTTTATTAAGTTGATAGTTGATAATTTGGGAGAGAAATCATTTAAAATTTATATAGAAATAAAATTATGTAAAAAAAAACTTAGAGATGGGGAAGGATGTCGTTGGATATAGGAAAGGATGTCGTCGGAGAGAGTGATAGATGGAGATGGAATGAGTTGTGATTTAGGGATTTAGGTTATGAGTTGCTGCTGCTGCGTAGTTATATACCCAAAACATTTGTGTTGCGAAAATAAAACCTGTTGTGAAATTAAAATTCGTATTGCGAATTCGAAAATCGAGTTGCGAATTTAAAAATCGAGTTGCGAATTTGAAATTCAGTGTTGCAAATTTGGAAATTGCGTTGCGAATTTGATTTCTGTGTTGCGATTTACAAATTCACGTTGCGATTTATATATTCGTGTTGCGAATTTGGAAAATCGCGTTGTGAATTACATATCCGCGTTGCGAATTTGGAAATTGTTTACGAAATTGGAGTTCGCATTGCGAATTTGTTGGTCATTTTCGCAAATCCAAAAAAAGTTGGTTAAAATCGTATATTATAAGGCATTTTCGGTCACTAAAGTTATTTTCTCTAAAATAAAATATTAGTAAGTTAGTAAGAACAATAAAAATGAAAAGTTAGTATGAACAAATAAAATAAAAGTTAGGGGGTTGTTTTTAACCGTTTAACCCGGACCATAAATAATACGGATCGTCCCCCAGGGCGGGTTACAACAAGGTCATTGAATATTCAAATGTTAGAAAATTAGCGGGTTAGTTTGTGCAATAAAATAAAATGTTAGTAAGTTAGTGAGAACAATAAAAATAAAAAGTTAGAATGTTAGGAACAATAAAAATAAAAAGTTAGAATGTTATTATGAACAAATAAAATAAAAGTTAGAATTTTAGTATGTTAGAAAAGTTAGCGGTTATTGGTTAACAGAGTCTGGACCATAATAATGTGGATCATACCCCGGATCGGGTCACCACAAGGTTGAATCGAATATAAGAAATAATAAATAAATAAACAATGGTTAGAATGAAAGAAAATAAAAGTCAATGGTTAATGTGCGATAAAATAAAAGTTAGCAGTTAATTTGAAATAATAAAGTGCATAAATCAGTGACCAAAATAAAGCAAAGCAAAACAGGGGGCTAATATCAGAATAAATAAAACAACAGATGCATAGTGACCAAGATGTAAAAAAAGGAAAACGATGAGGGACTTACGGGTGATTAACCCCTAAAATGATGACCCAAAGGTAATGACCTGCTAAAGCTGGGGGACTAGACGTGTGATTAACCCTTTTTACTTAAACCAGAATATTCCCCCATGAAATACGTGAACTCGACCATCTTTCTTCTCCATGAGATCGGCGGCACCCAAGCCTTCATAGTCACACCGACAGTTGAACCACGACGACCGAACTGATAAGGAGCCGAATAGGCCACTTGAGTAGGGCCAAACGACCCCTCCTCTTTGCCTTTCATCTCTTCCTCAACTCACGTTGAACACTCACAATGGCCACCACCAAAGGTGGCCAGTAATCACAACTCGACCTAAGGCCAAACTGAACACCCTTCCACGACATTCGCCTCTTCTCGGTGAGGGCTCTAAACTGAGGCAAAGAAGCTCAACCCGTCTCTTTTCTCTTCAACTCTCCTCTCTCTTGGCCATAGCTTAACCAAGTTCCATAATCGGCATCGACGGTGACCTCCCGACGAGAACTCCATACAACAAGAGAAATGGAGTAAAAAATAAAATAAAAAAAGTATAATATTAAATGTGAATGAGATAGCTTTGTTTTTCTTTTCTTTCTGGTTTACAAAAAAAAAGGTTGTTTTATTATTATTTTTTCTTTGGTTGACAAGAAACTGGGGGTCTTGAAATCTGCTTGCTTTTTGGCTTTTAAAGCCCCCACTATTAAAAAGGTAAAATTACACGGTTGGTCTATATATTTTGTTCCCTTTTTAGTTTTAAGACAAAATTAGGGTATTACATGCTCCATAGTCATAAAACTGACAAGAAAATGAATTTTATTATCTCATAGTTTTTCTTCAGCCAAGACTATAATTTTTCTCTTGAATCTATAACCTTTGTACATATTAATATACATGGAAATATACACTTGTATCTTACCATATCTTTAAAAATCATATATTGGTTACACAATAACCTCTACCCCGCTTGCCAATTTTTTCATTTTATTAGGGGTGTGAATATTAATTCTGGTGTTAGTTATCATCGTTTATATTTTTTTATTTTTTTATTTTTTTATTATATTATATTATATCATATTGTATTTTATTTTATTTTTTATTTTTTTAAATTTTTATTAACTTGATCTTTATGATGCGTTTTCATTTATCTTTTGATACATTTTTTATTTTCTTTATTGATTGGTTGACCATTTTTTTCAAAAATTTTGAAGGTTGCATTTAAAGTCATCTCGACTGATTAATGATGGAAATGAATATTGCACAATGAGACGTTAGTACTGACATGACAAATAAAATATAATGGATAAATGAACAACCAAACCTGTGTAATGGTGAAAACCACTACCTTAAAAACAAATTCACCCCGATGTGTTTAATCGCTGTGATAGGCGGATTGTCCCCCGAGGTTAACACGATCACTCCGAGAATGCGTACACCCGAAACCGGAGTGGACTGCCGGTGGTACTGCTCTTCTGATAGCAGCAGAGAAAAGAAACTTGGAATACTTTAGATTGAGAGGATATATGAGAGTTGAGAGTGAGTTGAAAAGCTTATAAATCCTTTCTATTTATACGCTTAGTTCAAGGGTAAAATCTTCCATAACAAAATCATATATAAATCTGATTAATTTCTGAATTTAAACTCTATTTGAAACTATTGTTATAAATAAATGACTTTAGCCTCAAAGCAGTCCAAATTCTTACTTTAATTTCTAATCGTTTTAACTCATGTAATTATTTATTGTAACTCTTGTAATTACTTTGTAATTGGCACGATAAACACTCTGGATAGAGCTAAAATATTGTCCAGATACATCCAACGTTTCATAAACATAATTTTGGAAACTGGATGTTCAGATTTGAAATTTTCTGAAATCAAATGGAAGCTAATTAATCAACTATTACCCTCTAAAATTTAAATTGAACCAAGACACTTTGCCGCCTATAAATATCAAAATAAATTCTTTCATAATATTTTTTATGCTCAAGAAAATCCTTATGAATTTTTTTACAAAATGATAGAACTTGAGCGGACGTGTCGGAGACACTTATTGCCACGAACAACGAGCCACGTCCACGTTCACAAGCACGATCATGTCCACGAGCACGAGCCAAGATGGACAGATAACGGTTGCAGCGGCATACGAGATTGTCCCTTATTCTCTATCACTCAACAAAGGAAAAAAGAATGAACACTATAAATACCCATGCCTATTGGTATTTCCCACTCTAAGTGGGATAGTGTTTGATGCATTACCAACATTCCCCCACTAATGTGAAAGAATTCTTCTGAAACACGAAATACAATCTTCTCAGAAAAGCAATAGTGTAATTAGTTGCTTGAGTACTAATGAATGTATCTTAAACTAGTACATAGTGATGATAAGCAATCCTTCTCTTAGATAAGTGAAAGTAGTCTTGAACTTTCTAAGATAAGGGTAAACTCATAATACACAACTAACCCCTTCATCCACCGAAGTCCTTGATGTGTAAGATATATATACACAAGTGTATATTTGGCCAACTTACCTCAGGATTTTAGTATGAGTACTAGAAAAATAACCTAACATTTTTCATAGAAGGTGGCTAATCTTTCTCACTTACGTATGTTATTTCATCATGTTTATCTCAACATAAACCACCCCAAAACCGGGCTATGAAATAATTAAGAGCCATATATAACAGCTCAACCTCTCAAAGGTTATGGTGATTTTCTTCAAGTTCATTATAAATGAACCACCCATTTTCTGGGATAAGAAATTATTAAGAATAAATATTCAACCTCATTAATTGGTGAATTCAATATGTCATTCTCAGTAAAAAATCCAAACTCTAGGATTTGAATTCATTAAGAGTTTTCATAAAACTCAACCTTTATAGCAGTAAGTTCATCTTGTCCTCCTCAATTAGAACTACCCACTTAACTCTGGGTTATGAACTTATTAAGAATAGATATTCAGACAAAGTCGATAAATTCATCAAGTCTTTCTCACTAAGACCATCCAAAATATGGGTTATGAATTTATTAAGAGCAATCAAGCTCATCATGTGTATGTACATTATTCGTCATATGGATATGTACGTAGAAATGCACACTATGAGTCTTTTTATGGTTTCGTTTGACCACATTAAACTTAGATAACTAAGTTGGGTATCTATCATGAATTCCTTAACTAATAGGATTTAAACTCATCCCCCTCGACGAATCTAGGACTAGATTCCTACTTAACCCTTTGGTAAGCAGATCTACTATGTTCTTTTCTGACATTACATTCTCTAAAGCGAATACTTCATTCCTTATTAAGTGTCTAATAGAATCATGTCTTATGCGAATGTGCCTCATATTACCATTGCAAGCTTGGTTCTTGGCCACACATATTACAGCTTGTGAATCACACAATAAGAAGGCCAGAAGAGTCAGTATTGCCCACAACAGAATTTCAGCTAATAAATTTCTGAGCCACTCAACTTATTGCCTAGCTAAGACAAGAGCTATAAACTTTGAATCCATAGTAGAATGAGCAATACATGTTTGCTTCGCATACTTACATGAGATCGTTGCTCCACCTAAAGTGAATACATACATGCTCGTATAACTTACCTCATCATTGTCAAAAACTCATTTGGTGTCACAATATCCTTCTAAAACAGTAGGATAGCCAACAAAATCAAGTTTCCAATCTATCGTGCCCTTAATATACTTGAGTAAGCATCAAAGAGAAACCCAATGTTCACCACTTGGATTATGAGTATATCTACTAAGTCTGCTCACAACGTAGGCAATATACGTCCAAGTATTGTTCATTAAGAACATTAGGCTTCCAATTATTTTAGCATATTTGGTTTGGGAAACACTACTTCCTTTATTTTTAAAGAGATGTATGTTAAGGTCATAAGGATTTCGCACAGGGATGACATCAAAACTATCAAATTTATTGAACATTTTCTCTTTGTAATGTGTTTGATTTAAAGAAAAACCATTTTCAATTTTGGAAACTTTGGCCCCTAAGATCACATCGATTTCTCCCAAATCAGTCATCATAAATTTAGTAGATAAGAAATTCTTTGTTTTGTTAATGGACTCAATGTTAGTACTGAAAATCAACATATCATCAACATACAAACTTATGATGATGTAATCAGTACCAAATATCCTCGAATACATGCATACATCCTAATCAGTCACAACAAAACCAAAACTAAGGATAGTTTTGTGAAATTATTCATACCACTGTTTAGGAGCTTGTTTTAGGCCATAAAGTGACTTTTTTAGTCTATACACTTTGCCTTCCATGCTAGGCACCTCGAAGACAAGAGGTTGCTTCATATAGATCTCCTCATCTAGATCTTCGTTTAGAAATGATGTCTTTACATCCATTTGATGTACTTGGAACTTGTGAATGAAGGCTAGTGCAAATAATGCATGGATCATTGAGATTTTAATTGCAGGAGAATAGGTATCAAAGAAGTATAAACCAAACTTTTGAGTGAACCCTTTGACAACTAACCTTGCCTTGTATTGCTGAACCAAACCATCTAGCCTGAGTTCCTTCCGGAAGACCCATTTGTTGTTGATTAGTTTAAATCCTCTACGCAAGTTAACCAATTCTAAAGTATGATTAGACATGATTGATTCTAGTTATACATTAATAGCATTTTTCCATAAACTAGCATCAATAGATCTTATAACTTTCTCATAAGTCTTAAGATCCTCATCTAATAGAAAAATCTGAGCTATAGGATCATCTATTGAGTCTAAATCATTAATCTCAGAAATAAAGGAAGTAATAAAGTATGGTTCAAAAGATGTTTTAGTTATTTTTCTTTTACTTCTCCTAGGTTCAAATTCAATCTCTTGAGAACCCCTAACAGATACACTAGAAGAAGTGGATGTTGATTTTTCTATTTTTATTTCCTCATTTAATTTAGGTTTCTTTAGTGGAAAAGTATCTTCAAAGAAAATAATATCCCTAGATTCACAAATAGAGTAGCCTTGAAAACACATGAACTTGTATGTGGCACTATTTGTAGCATACCCTATAAACATTGCATCAACGATTATAGGACTGATGGTTGACTTCTTAAATCCTAGTAAGCCCACTTTATCCAGGCACCCCCACACTTTCAGGTATTGCATATTTAAAGTGTAGCATTTCCACAATTTGTATGGTTTAGAATCTAATTTCTTGCAAAGTATTCGGTTCAAAATTTGATTTGTAGATAGAATGGTTTCCCCCATATGTTGGCAAATACAGGGATTCAAATAGCGAAATGAAAATGCTATAGTGGTCACTATTTCGCGATAGCTTCATTATCCTAAACCAATATTAACAAATTTCACAGTGGGTAGTGGATTCACGTCAATGATGGTCCATTGCATCCGCAATCTAATGGGTAACGGTGGATACGTCAATAACGAGAAGCTATTAACACTATTCCACTATTACTACTAAAAAATTAAGAAAGCCTAAATTCACACCAAAAAAATAAGAGAGAACATATAAATTATCAAGAGTTCAAAATCAGGACCCACCAAAGAGGCAAAGATTAAAACGGAGAAGGGACAAACAAGCAAAAAAAAGATATTTTGGAGGAAAATCTTGCGTCCGTTGTGCTTTGTCATCGGTGAAGAAGATGAGTAACAGAACGAGCTTCCATCGAAGGTAAAAACTTAAGAGTCTTAAAGATTTGGGAGTCAAGAGTTGAGACAGTTGGGACGTGATTTGAGAGAATTGAAAGAGTTAGGAGTTGAGAAAATAAAAGAATAAAGGTTATGGAGTTTTCCTCAACTCCAAGAGCCTTAAAGTTTTTTTCCCGACCCACTCTCACTTTCACCCTCCAATTTTCATTTAAAAAAAATTAACTCAATTCTAAAATTAAATGGTATATTTGCCATCACTCCCTCCAATCTTTTAAAATCTATAATTTAGTCCCATCTTTTAAAATTTATAATTAAATGTTTAGTTTAGAATGTAAACTTTAGTTTTTATTTAATTTAGTCCTAGTTTCAGTAATCTAAATTTCTGCAATTTAAATTTTATACTTTTATTTTAATTTTATTTAATTTAGTAATCTTATCCTATCATTGTATATGACATTTTCACTTAGAAAACATTCTAAAGATCATTAAAAAAGAGACTTTATAATTATAATTATAATATTATATTTTAGGATAAGTTGTGCAAAATTTAAAAAAATTCATGACCGCAACACCTGTAGTGACAGCGATGGCATCTGTTATATTCACAATTGTGATAAACACAACACAATTAAAAGCACGACGCAAATGCTATTAAATCCCTGGTCAGATAGCCTAAAACTTATCAACAACAAATTCATCATCTCTTTTAAATTTCTATTTTTCCTCTCATTTATATTGTTCTGTTGAGGAAAATAGGGAGCAAAAGTTTCATGAATTATTTCATTATTCTCCAACACCTCTTTTAAGAAATTTGATCCATATTCACCACCTATATCAGATCTAACACATTTTATTCTCTTCTCTAAATGATTCTCAATTTATGTCCTATAAATTATAAATAAGTTCTCAGCCTCATAATTAGTTCTTAGGAGATATACTTTTGTGTATCTCGAATAATCATCTACAAAAGTAATGTAATAATGTTTTCCTCCCTTGCTTTAAGAGTTTCTAAAGTCTATTATATCAGTATGTGTAAGTTCTAACAATTCAGTATTTCTCTTAGAAATTATCTTAAAGTGGGGTTTAACATGTTTGGCTTCTACACAAATATCACATTTGTTAAAGCTAGTTCTGTCTAGTTTATGCAACATATTCATTTTTATCAGTTTTTTTAATAGTGAATATTCACATGTCCTAATTTAACATGTCACATATCAGTAGTATCAACAGTGTACGCATAATTGGTAGCTTTATTCTCATTAAATTAAGTTTCTATGACAAATAAACCACTATTCAGAAAACCTTTCCCAACATAATCACCGTTTCAGGAAAGTACAAGTTTATTTGCCTAAAAAAACTTAATGCTTGCCTTATTCAAAAGTTTGAAACTTATTCAATTTGTACGCAGGGCATGTACAAACAGAACATTGTTTGGGGCTAAAGTTTTACCGGAAGGCAGGTTGAGTAAAACATTGTCTTTGTCTAGCACTTCATAGTTGCTAGAGTTCCCCATGCAAATATGTTCAACTTTGTCCCTATCCTCGAACTCGGTGAAAAACTCATTTCTAACGTAGAAATATCTGGAAATGTCGGTGTCTACGACCCATTCAACATTGTTCTCCACCATATTAATCTCTACAAACCACTTTAGCGATTACATTATCTGTAACACCCCCAACCCGAACCCGACCCGGATACGAGTATGAGGTGTCACATTGACTTCTCAAAACATTTACTTTTACAAAATACCCAAGATTCAGTTTGATATTTCTAATAAAACCATTTATTTTCTATGATATAAAACATATGCTTTTACAAAACTGATCAGAGCGTATCTAATACAAATCTTTTAACTACATGCCAACTAGATTATATATATAACAAAATACATGTTATTCATTTAGGTTCTGATCTGACCTTTGGTAAGGAGAAACTAACATGTCTTGCTCCTCTTAGCTTCTCTTCATGCTTTCCTGAACCTACGTGTGAAACACTCCCACGCTAAGTCATAGACTTAGTGAGACATATAAATACATATGTAAATTATCAAATGCATGTACATATCATGTAATACAACATCATACGGGTATAAATACTTTTTCATGTAACAATTACATACACACATGCATGTCACCATTTATATTTTCTCATACTCTTATATGATTATCCTTTCTATCTCTTATCTCTTGTTCATATGATCCCTTATTTTCATATTCTATATCTTATAACATGTTCTTACATCATCATATGAGTCATTAATATTCATTCATATATATACATTAACATATATTCATGTACATCCCATAACAAATGCCATAACCCATAACACACATTCTTTCCTGTAACATATACACACATTCACATATATCATCATATAAAACATGTAACACATTTCTCAATACAACTCACATTTTATCGTTATCTTTTTGGTTAGCCCATGCACACTACTGAGAACTTAAGGTATGTGAGTACATAGAGGTTGTGCACTATGCTATCACCACATCTCGTATAATTCCCACTAGGGGCGCATAGAATTTGTCCCGTAGGACCACTATGTCCCGCAGGACCATGTAGAACACATATGTCCTGTAGGACCACGTAGAACACATATGTCCCGTAGGACCACTATGTCCCATAGGACCACGTAGAACCCTCGACTCTTGGTATGCCAACTATACTTATAGCTCTCATAACACATTACATGGGCGTTACCTTATATATATCTTTTCATATATTCACGTAGACACATAGTTTACTTTCACGTAGCATAGTTCCATGTAATTCACATTCACTTATCACATAGCTTCTCACTTTTACTTTTATTCTTTTTCACATATTTCATAGTCATAATTCTTATCACATAACACATGTTTGCATATGCATGCTCTCATACAATCCCTTCATTCAGTTATAACATTTAACCTAGCTTATTACACTATCATGTATTCACATCACTCATTTAGCATACATAGCATATCATGTAACATTCTAGTAGAAACACATATAAGTCATATCACTTTCACATATATATTTCATCTCATGGGATCACATAACCTATTGTAATACATACATACATTTACATAGGTCACATATAAAGATAAATTCAATCAATTAAACATATGCATTTACTCATATACAATACATTTAGCACCATATCACTACATGTTTATGCTTCAGTTATCACTATATGTTTATGCTTCAGTACCCCTGATCACATAATATTGGAATTAGACTCATCGCAAGTCTTAATTCCCTATACATAACGTACACTTAATATCATGTACTCATATGGTCTCAATGAACACTCATGAGCTCTTATTCTTCCTTGTCTATCTTACTCTGCCGACCTATCCGAACTTTGCTTTCGATCGATGTCTACACAATCATGTATTGATACTATCAGTATCCAATTAATATACTATAATCTATCATTTCTTAGACTTAAATAAAGATTTATTACATTTCCATTAAAGTGCATCGGTACACTCTACAGTGTATCGATGCATCCCTTTACATGTGCACCGATGCACTACCCCTGCATCGGTACACAATTTACATTTGATGTTTGTATTTTAATGGGGTACATCGATGCACTCCTTATGCATCGATGCACTAATTGCATTCGATGTTTATTCATTTGAGAGTGCATTAATACACATTGAAGATGCATCGATGCACACTACCCAGAAATTACATCTTGAGCACGAAATTCACTCTTTTTTTAGCTCAAATCTTCATCTTTCACCTCCTTTAATATTCCTAACTTTCATACACATACTTGCACTCATTTCTACTCAATAATCACTTCTTAATCCTTAATATCCTCTTCTCCTTATGAATTTCAAGAATCATACCCAAATTTTAACATGTTAAAAATCCAATTCTAACACTTCATACATGTTAATTAGATTGATGACAAGTCAAATTCACTCTTAAACCTCTTTAAAGAACCTTCTTTCAAGATTTCACTTATTCCTCTCTTTTCTTTAATTCCCTTTATTCTCTTCATCTTATTGTTTCAAAATAATTTAAGCTCTCCTTAAGCTTAATTATCACCTAATAATCAAAACTCAACCTTAAATTTAACCAGAAACTCAAAAATCAGAAAACTCACCTTTAGCTCTTGGTTTTCACGCGTGAAGGAAGAAGAAAGATAAAGAGAACTCTAGAAACCACTTTGTTTCCTCTTCTCTTCCACATGTTTAATATATATCCATCTTTAATTATTTTCCCTGTAAATAACCTTTTTGCCCTTCAATTCATCTAATAATTACTAACATCTTTCAAGTAATATTTCCAAATAATCATTGAACTATTCCATTCTTCTACTTTCGTTACCAAATTCTAAAACTTTACGATTTAGTCACTAACCCGTAGTTTAGGATATTACATTATCAACATTGTTCTCCGTAACATTCAGTTGTGATTTGTTCTCTTTCTGGTAGTATGAGAAGGGTTACCACTGGTAAGCTTTGTGGCTAACTAGACCACACACATAACACTTTACGAACTTCCCTTCAACTTTGAGCTTCTTTGGTTTCTTGAAGTTGGTGCCTTTCTGGGGTTTCATCTTCTTATTTTGATTTTCTCTTTTCGTGGTATTTCTTTTAATTTAGACCCCGAGACAGCACCAAAATCAACCAAATTAGCTTTAAAGGACAAATAACCAATAGAGTTAGTAACATTACCTTTCAAATGGTTAGCCTCCTCTGTCTTCATGTGACCCACCAACTTCTTAAGCAAAATGTCCATCTTTTTATGTTTGAGAGAGTTGTGGTAATCAGACTAGGACTTGGGCATCTTCACGATCAGGACATTAGCTTGCAATATCTCACACATTTGCATTCCTTCAACAAGGATGTCGGATACCAACTTTTAGTAATCATGGAATTAATTTATAATCGGCTTGTCATCGATCATCTGGAATCTCAGCCACTCGCCAACGACACACTTCTTAATGCCCGCATCATCAGCATCATACTTCTTCTCGAGCGTGTCCCAAATTGTCTTAGCACTTCTTTCTTTGAGAAACATGTCGAAGAGTCGACATGTGGCTCAGGAGATGTCCTCAAACTGTCTTGTTATCTTTCTCATGCTTTTCAGCAGCGGAAAACGTTGTGACAACATTGGGTAAGACCTCATCAGTAGTAGAGGTAGCATTATGTACAACTGAACTTGTCGCTGAAGTAGAAGGTGGTGATGGCTTTAGTAACATGTAGTCCAAATCAAGCTGCTCGAAGAAGATTAAAATATGTTGGGACCACCTTCGGTAATTAGACCTATCTAATGCATCGAGCTTTGAAAGATCAGGAATCAACTTGCTCAACGGTGTCGACATTTTGTAGTAATGAATTTGTTTCTAAATTGTTGGAAATTAATACTGCAAAATGAGACGTTAGCACTAGCAGGACAAATAAAATATAATGAATAACTGAACAACTGAAACTGTGTCGTAGTGAAAACCATAACCTTAGAAACAAATTCGCCCCGATGTGTGTAATAGTTACGATAGGCGGATCGTCCCCTGAGATTATCACGGTCGCTCTGAGAATTCGTACTTTTGAAACTGTAGTGGACTGCCGGTGGTACTGCTCTTTTAATAGCAGTAGAGAAAAGAAGCTTGGAATGTTTTAGATTGAAATGATATGTGAGAGTTGAGAGTGAGTTGAAAAGCTTAGAAAGCCTTCTATTTATAGGCTTAGTACAAGGGTAAAATCATCTATAACAAAATCATACATAAATCTGATTAATTTTTGAATTTAAACTCTGTCTGAAACTGTTGTTATAAACATATAAATATGGCCTCTCTTTTTGGAAAAAAATCCTAACGATTTTTTTCCAAAAACATAGAGTTCGTGTGGACATGTCAAAGACACTTATTGTCATGAGCCACGAGCCTCAACCTTGACCACGACCATATACTCGTGTACGACCTAGAAGAGACGGACAGATGGCGACGGCGGCAGCGCGCGAGATTGTCCCTTATTCTCTATCACTCAACAAAGGAAGGAATAATGGACACTATAATTTCCCAAGCCCAGGTGGTAGTTCCCACTCTATGTGAGATAGTGTTTTGCGCATTACCAACAATTAAGATAGTGTTTACTTATTATCATGTTGATCTTCCTTGCTTTGGACCACTATATTGGATTTAGATACTAGGTTTTCGTTCGAAGATAGTTTTCTCACAACGTTCGAATTTGATTTACGAGTTAATGATGTTTTAGTAGTTTGATCTCTTGTTATGATTCATTATTGATTCAATCAAGTCTGTGCTCATTTATCTTTCCTTCGAATTTTTTAGATGAGTTTTTAATTTTTCCTTATACAATAAATGACTACTTTCTTTTATAAATGATTATATGAAAATGTACTAATTATATATTTAGTTTATATTTTTAGTTATAAACCTTCAATATAATTTTAAATAATTTTTAATAAAACTAGCGACTTCTATATATATATATATATGGGCTAAGATCCAATTACATAGTGTAAAATTAAAAAGTTTTACACCTTTTTAGGATCGTTAGACGAGAGAAAATCAAAGGCTGAAATTAATTGTAGGAAATGAGAAGATACTCACTGAAAAAATAAGGAGTTAATACAATTCTTTTATTTCTCTTCATCCAACAATACTAAAATGGTGTAAAACTAAAAGTTTTACATTAGGTGTAAGTAATTTTATATATATATATAAGTTGCTACCTCAAATTTTAAGTAACTTAGAAATATATGTACACTTCAATCTAGGGGTGAGCAAAACTCAAATCGACTCGTAAAATTGATTTTTTCTACTCGACTCGAATTAACTTCGAGTTATAATTTTATAAACTCAACTCGACCCAAAAATTTTTGAAGTTCAAATCAAATTATAAAATACAACTCGAATAACTCAAAAATTTTAATAACTAGTGGATTGATTTTCAAGTTTGAGTCGAGTCCTTCGAGTCTGTAAGATATATGTATATCACATATGAACAAATATAAAGAGATGTATATGTATTGTATATGGTTATATAAAAAAATATTTAAATTTTAATTAAAATAATATCAAAATATTATAAATATTTACAATTAAATTTAAACAGAAACTTGAAAATTCGATTTGACATGACTCGACTCGAAAAAATTTCAAGTCAATTTTGAATTATAAAATAGGATTCGCCAACTCAAATAAATTTTAATTTTTTGACTAAACTTGATCGAACACTCATCCCTACTTAAATCTATGTAACATAAAATTTCAAATACTTTCAATATGAAATATTGTTATTTTTTTTGTTGTCGTTCTGGTTCCTAAGGCTTTGCATTGACTAATTTGGGCCAATCTAGTTCGGACAACTAACTTTGGTAGGTGAGTCTTCCAGTGGATATTTTCTACATACACAAAGACTAGAACTCGAGACCTAACTTAAGCGATATTAAGTTGTTTACCACTTGAACCAACTCTATTGGTAATTAAATATTGTTATTTTTTTAATTCTTGAATAAAATATGTTATGCATTACCTTTTTAATATACTTTTAAAATAAAAATAATAAATAACCAATAAAGTGTGTTAAAACTAGGGGTGTAAACGAGCCGAGTCGAGCTCGAGTATTGCTGAGCTCGACTCGACTCGAAAACTTTGAAATGAAGCTCGACTCGACTCGAAAACTCGCGAGCTTAAAATACAAGAAATCTTACTGTATTTTTTTATAAAAAATCAATACATAAATATTAATATTATTAATAATTTATTTTTAAAAAAATAAAATCTTAATATATTATATTTTCGAGCTGCTCACGAGCTTTTCGAGTCGAATATCGAGTAGCTCGTTTCGGCTCGTTAAGAACTCGAGTCGAGCTCGAACTCGAGTCGAGTCTATTCGATCCGAGTATTGATCGAGTCAATCTCGAGTAGCTCACAATCTGTCTCGTCTCATTTACAGCCCTAGTTAAAACTAATAAAATACCTTTTTCTTAACCATTGTTTAATGCTTCATGAAGTAGAGAGAAACTTCCAAATTCTTAAAAATTCAATTGGTGAAGGGAAGATAATAATTATTTAGATTTTTTGAACCAATGAAATGCCAACCTTTATTGAAAAAACTAAAAAAAAAAATTGTCCACCACCCAAAAATATTTAAGGGCTACTGCTGTAAAACACAAAACAAAACCAAGAAATATAACTGGTCCTAAGAAAACAACAAAGAAAACTTACGGTTGGCATTTTTTCTCTTGCTGAAAAAAGACTAGATGAAACAATGAAAACACGTTCACAGTAATGAGAAAACAAAAAACTAATTTGAACCTTTATCCAAAATTCCACCAACAAATCGTTCAATTATGGAGGACCAATCCACCTTCGATCCTCCGCGACTTAGACTTCCACGAAATCATGTGCTTCCTCCACCCAAAAATGGTATGTGGGTCCTTCATCGGTTGTAGATTCCAGAATATGTGCTGCTTGATTTTCTGACCGGTACGTATGTTGAAAACTACATTCGCGAAAACCTTCACCTCTTTTCTTTGCTTGGAAAATCAGAGCACTAACCTTTGAAAAATCAGGTTCCGAGGAGGTGAGTTTAAGGATTATGAATCGTATGTCGCCCTTCACTATGATCTCTTGAAAACCCGTGTTCGCCGCAAGGATAATCGTGTGAATAGCCGCCATCGCTTCCGCTATAGAAGCCGAGGTAACACCCACACAAATCTACGACATGCACAAAGATAAAACCTTCACAATCTCTAATCAAAACTCCTGACCACGCTTCCAAATTGTTTTGCATGTACCGAGAGTGAAAATTCACTTTGACCATATGTCAGCGTGGTGGTTTCTAGTGAACCGTGATAACTCGTGGAGGGGCCGTCAAACAAGATTCTTCACTGAAGAAATCCCAACATTGTGCTTTGAATAAGGTAATCGATTCCCCGTATGAGTAGCTAGACTTTGATGATAAAGTTTATTTCAGGCGAACCATAAGGCCCATATTGTAATTATTATTTCATCATGTTTGGATGATGTAAAATGGTCAAACAACCACGATAACCACATAGTAAAACTAACTGCGTCCCCATGGGGAGGCAATGCATATCCCAACGCTTCCCATACCGACCAGACGAACTGGCAATCTCTAATAATGTGAACACCACTTTCTTACGCCGAAACGCAAATCAAACAAAATGGGTTGTTTAAAATACGCTTTGCATAAAGATTCTGTCTAGTAGGGATGTAATTCATCGTGAATTTTCCAGACTTGAATCTTGATTTTCTTTTAACACGCACTTGCCCAAATATGCCTCCAAACATTCTTCTCAACTGGAGAGCCCCTCGTCTCATTGAGCAATAATCGGTAGACACTTATCACGCTGAATAAACCAGACTTATCCTCGTTCCATACCACAAAATCTTCTTGTACAAACTGGAAAAGCGGGATCCTCAAAATATTGATTGCTTCTTCCTCCACAAATATACTCTGGATTAACCCCTTCTTTCACGTTCTCATCTCGCTATCAATTAAATTCGCAACAGACATAATCGAATCAACACGCCTAGAACTCGTATTTGGTAGCCAAAATTCATTCCAAATTGAGATAGAAGTACTAGTACCTACATTCCATCTTAGTCCCATTTGTAGAAGTCCTTTTATGCTCCACGCATTTCGCCATATATACAAAGGGGACGAACCTAACCTTGAATTAAGAAAATCTCTCATTGAATAATATTTTGCTTTGAGGAGTCTTTTAACCAACGATGAAGGATTGGTGAACAAACGCCACCCCTCTTTTACAAGCATGACCTTATTAAACTCTGTCATATCACGAAACCCGAGTCGTCCACCTTCCCTGAGTAAGCTAAGCGGGCTCCATGTGCACCAATGGAAGTCGTGCTTGTGCTCTGGCTTTTTCCATCAAAAGCGAGCCGTGATGCTTTCAAGTTATATACATAAAGTATTCGGTAGTAAAAAATAGTTCATTGCATAGAGAGGAATTACTTGTAGAATCGACTTTATGAAAACTTCTTTCCTCCTTGTAGAATCGACATATGCTCCGGCTTCTTATTCGGCTATGGTATTTGTCTCTCAGAGTAAATGCACCCCATTTATTCCTACCCACCCCCGCTGGAATCCCCAATTACTTCTCGACACGAAATATTTGCAACATTTAATATGCGTCACACATCATTGTGATTGTCTTCACTGACATTTGAGCTAAAAACAACCCTAACTTATCAAAATTTATCAGTTGACCCGAACTGTCTCCATACAACTAAAGTATTCATTTTATCTGTAAAGACATATGTGTTGTAGCTTCCCCAAAAGTTATGTTGTCATCAACAAAAAGCATATACGAAATCACTAAAGTGTACCTGTTGATACGGACTTCTTTGAAAGTTCCTAACGTCACGACCTTTCTGAGGAGAGTTGAAAGCCCCTCGATGCAAATAAGGAACAGGTAAAGGCTTAACGGATCCCCTTGACGAAGCCCTTGTTGTGGCATAAAACACTTCCTCACTACCCCGTTTAAAATAATCGAGTAAGATACAGAACAAATACATCTTATCATATTAATCAATCTCAAAGGAAATCCCATTTTTATCATTATTGCCCAAATAAAATCTCATTCAAACCTATCGTAGGCCTTGCTCGTATCAAGTTTAAGAGAAAAGTAGCCCTTCATAACCTCTCTTTTTCATGAAAGAGTGAAGCAGTTCATACGTTGTAATACATTGTCCGAGATTAAACGTCCCGAAACAAACGCAGTCTATGCCTCATCAATATAAACATCAAGATAGTTCTGTAATCTATGAACCAGCATCTTTGATATAATTTTATAAAGCATGTTGCATAAACTTATCGGCCGAAATTGGTTTCACTTCCTCGGATTGTCCACCTATGAATAAAGTCAATATGAGTTTATTTATTTCCTGCTTATTACCATTTTCATTAACATGTCAAGACAAAACGCAGCAACCTCCGTTCCAATAAGGTTCCAAACATTGGTAGAAAAGACCACCAAGGTCGTCCTCTCCTGCTGCCTTGCGAGGGAA
Source organism: Hibiscus syriacus (assembly GCF_006381635.1). Taxonomy (NCBI): domain Eukaryota; kingdom Viridiplantae; phylum Streptophyta; class Magnoliopsida; order Malvales; family Malvaceae; genus Hibiscus; species Hibiscus syriacus. Next base: position 707,530 of record NW_024063505.1, on the reverse strand, counting down.
AAGGGAATTGACTACTTTATCGACGTCTTCACAAGTAAGAATGAACCAGGGAATCACTAATATCATCAGTGATTTAATGGTGATAAGCCTCTAAAATTCTTTCATCAATTTCGCCATTACGAGATTCAAACAAATGCAGGAAGTAATCTTTCTCTATTTCCCCTATTCCATGTTCATTATCAACTAACATCCCCTCATCCGATTTCAGCAACGCTATCTTGTTTCTTCTCTTGCAGCTTGAGGCAACCCGGTGAAAATAGCCATGTTATTATCTCCGCATTGTAACCAATTCGCTCGAGCCTCTGCTCTATATAGAGCTATGTTTTATCTGCCTCCAAATTTAATTGTAGTTTGGTGTCTATTATTTCTCCCAATACTTCATCAGCTGGAGTAAGCTCCACTAGCTCCGCAAGTTTCTACTTTAAATTAGTGTTTGTCAATTGTTTCCTATGACATAGCTCTTTAAACCATTCATCTAAACCATGACATTCTCTATTCAATTTTTTCAGGACCAAATCCGTTGTAATATGTCATAGGAAACTGTTGACAAACACTAATTTAAAATAGTGCGATAAATGTTGAACAGTATATGTAGAAAACTGTTCTAGTCGTCTATCATTTGCAAGCCCCTATCCAGACGTACTCTAATATTATTGTCATCCATTCTTCCTCTCTTTCAAGTATACAGACTCCCGAATAGCCAGCATCATGCAGTTCACACGCATCAATAGCCTCATTAAATTCATGTATTTGTCTACTACTCCGTACAAGTCCTCCCACAGGACTTACATACCTTCACTATTCACGTACTTTGTAGCTTTGTCTCCGTAAAAAAAGCTAAATCAGGATTAACGCCTCTTAGCATATGCCGGAGCTGATGAACCGTACGGGGTATCCTCAAACCCTAGACGTTCCAACATATTGTTTTCATTGTGATCGGTCGGCTTATGGATTTAGGCCTACCGATATACTAGAATCTCCCTCAACACCCTCTCATTCTAGAACATTTCTGTCTTTTCGCCCCATGTTTTCTGTGAAATGGCGTATTCTTATCCACTACAACCATTACCACATCCGTCACAGTCGATACCTTATTCCCTCATGCACTAGGGACCCTATACCGAGATTGACAAGAATGCCATTTGCTACCACTGCTCGATCCTCCACCGCAACCCACCATGTGACCATCGTTTGAATCCTCCCTAACTCCCTCTTCCCAAAGCCATGGGTTAGGTGCATAGTTGTGACATCGTGGTGGCGCCCTTAGAGAAGCGTCCCATTGCAAAGCTAGTTCCTATTTTGTCTGAAAGATACGCAATGGGAAAAACCCTTAGTCATGGCCTAATTTTCCATACGCAAAGCAAAACATCTTCAATTTCTCATATTAGAAAGTAGCATAAGAGAATCCCTGTAACACCCCCAACTTGTACCTGACCGGATACGAGTCTGAGATGTCACATTGACTTTTCAAAACAATATACTTATACAAAATAATAGAACATCTAAACATATATTAAGAAAATCCGATAATTTACATGAGTTTATACAAAGTTCACAAAATAATCAGAGCATACACAACTTAAACCCTTGGTTACATGCCAACATTGATTTACATAACAAAATGACCTACTATTTAAATTGCTTTTGATATGATAGTTGTAGGAGTAATGTTGTCCCAGATGTCTAACCTTGCTTGTCTACCTTCTCGTATCCTACGTGTGAAACACTCACACGCTAAGTTATCGACTTAATGAGGCATAATAATAATCTATAAAATCATAATACTATCATGAATGAAATATCTTGCAATCACATATTTATTTAATGCAATTTACATAACTCTGCATTTCACACATAAGCTTATCAATTTAACAATCATAAATTCATATTAATAAGTACATTAGCCCATGATACAATACTGAGAACCTAAGGTATGTGAGTTCCATGAGGTTATGTACTATGCTGTCACCACAGCTCGTATAAATGCACCGAAGTGCCACGTAGAATTGCACTGAAGTGTCGCGTAGAATTGCACCGTAGTGCCATATAAAATGTTCATAAGGACCACATAGAAATTTCTTAAGAATTATATACATATTTCAAGGACCAAGTATGTGTCTCAAAGGACATCATAAATGTTCCAATTGATACATATATGTCCTGAAGGACACCGTAGACCCTCGACTGTTGGCATGCTGATTATACATATAGCTCTCATTTACATAACATGGGCTTTTACCTTTCACGTAGTTTACATCTCATAGATATATCATTTCTTATCTTTTTATCACGTCACTTATGTAAATTCCTCATGCATATTAATATATATCATTGTCATATAATGCATATGATATGAATTCATGTCATGTATCATTCATGGAATGCAAACATGTATTAGTGGTATTGTAACTAGACTTTTCACAAGTCTAAAGTTTGATATACTATTATAATCATATTATGCATATGCACTCACCTATATCTCTTTGTCTTTCCCTCGATCGAATTTACTTGCCAATTGTTCCGGAACTCGTTTAGGCTCAGTATCTACATAAATATAATTTCCAAGACATTATCAGAAGCCTAAAAATGTAACTCAATCTTAATAACTTAAACTATTGATAACCGAAAATAATTCACTTTTCCTTATTAAGGGGTATCGGTACCCATATGTAAGGTATCGATACTTCCCTTTAGAATGGTATCGATACACTATTGGGGTATCGATACCCAAATTAAATTCGATGTTTCCAGGTATCGATACCTGCCTTATGGTATCGATACCCATAGTATTGATACTACCCTTTTGGGTATCGATACCTTATGAAGATGTTCATCTAAAATGGTCTTAGGGTATCGGTACCTGTTCATAGGGTATCGATATCCCTTGCCTATAACAGGCTTCTTTCACCTGAAATTCATCATCTCTTCACTCAATTCTTCTATTTTTAACTCCCTTATTGTCACTAAGCCCAACTATAAACACCTTAACTAACTTCTATCATTTCAATACCTTATTATCTTCCATATCTCATCAAATTCTTAGAACTAAGAATCTTTCTAAATTTTCCATATAATCCAAACTTAGTTCTAACACTTATAACTTCTTATTCATACCTATGACAAGTCAAATTCCACTTCTAAATTCATTTATATACCTTTATTCGAAATTTCACTTATCCACTCCTTGCATTTAATCATCCATAACTTACAACTCTTTGAGTTTCTATGTCCCTTTTTAACTCCATCATCCTTCCTAAGGCTTCATTAACCAAAGTCACACTTGAATCTTAAAGATTAACCAAAAGAAATCCAACTCGCCTTAGCTTATGGTGCTTCACGGTTGGAGAAGAAGAAGGTTGAAGAAGAGTTGTCTGGAAACTTTTGTTTCCTACACATGCCCCACGTGGGTATTAAAAGAACCAAACAAATTTTTAATTATTTCCCCTTGTTCAATGAATCATTTGCCCTTTGATTCCTCATTCATTTACTAAATCATCCTACACAAAATATTTCAATTAAGTCCTTGAACTTTTTAATTTATCTAATTTGGTCACTGAATTTTAAAATCTCACAATTTGGTCACTAGCTCGATATTGAGGATGTTACAAATCTCCCTCTTAAGAAAATTCATCCTCGAATTTTCATTGCATGAACAGATGAGGGTATTGATATCGCATATCCTCTTCACGCTCCCACGTTGCTTCCTCTACTTTGTGATTTCTCCAAAAAACTTTAACCAATAGAACTGTTTTATTCCTCAACTGTTTGACTTCATAAGATAATATTTGCAATGGTTCTTCTTTATATGTCAAATCAGGTTGGACTTCTATTTTCTCTGGTGCAACAATATGAGAGGGGTCGAACCTATATCTCTGTAATATGGACACATGGAAGATGTTATGTATTTTCTCCATTTTCGGTGGCAAAGACAATTGATATGACACTTGTCCTATTCACTTAACAACCTCGTATGGCCCAATGAATCTAGGACTCAACTTTTCTTTCCGACCAAATCTTAATACTTTCTTCCAAGGAGATACCTTCAAGAAAACTTTATCTCCAACGTTAAATTCAATTTATTTCCTCTTAAGATCAGAATATGACTTCTGTCGGTCGAATGCCACTTTAAGATTATGTTGAATTTCCCGAACTTTTCCTTCTACATCATGAATTAAATATGGACCAAGAACACTTCAGTCTTTAAGCTTATACCAGTTTAATGGCATATGTCATTTCCTCCCATATAACGCCTCATAGGGTGCCATCTTAATATTGGACTGATAACTATTGTTGTAAGCGAACTCTGGCAGTGGTAAATATTTCTCCCACGGTCCTTTGAACTCCATTATACATGCTCTCAACATATCCTTTAATATTTGAATGGTCCACTTTGATTGTCCGTCAGTCTGAGGGTTAAAAGCCGTACTAAAGTTTAGGTGAGTTCCCAACGCTCCATGTAGGGATTTCTAAAATCTCGAAGTGAATCGAGGATCTCAGTCAGAAACTATTGAGATGGGCATACCATGCAATCTAATAATTTCTTTCATGTACAACTCAGTATACTTCTCCATAGAAAAATCAATTCTAACGGGAAGGAAATGAGCTGACTTAGTCAAACGAACAACAATCACCCAATTTGAATTTCTTTTGTTCGGAGTCAGAGGTAGCCCCGAAACAAAATCCATTGTTACATTTTCCCACTTCCATTGAGGAATGGAAAGTGGTTGCAATAATCCTGATGGAACTTGATGTTTGGCTTTGACTTGTTCACATATTAAACACTTAGACACAAATTCGTTGATACTTCTTTTCATATGTGGCCATCAATACCGATCCTTCAAATCCATATACATCTTGGTTCCACTCGGTTGCATCGTCAAGGGACTGTAATGAGCCTCTTTCAATATATCTTTCTTCAATTCTTTATCGTCTAGTACATAATTTTTCCTTTATAATACAAATTTCCATCCGACTTAACCTCAAAATCCTTATTCTCTCTATTCTTTACTTGTTCTACTATTTTCAAACACAATTCATCTTTACTTTGTAGTTCTCCAATTCGATCCAACCATGTTGGTTTAATCTTTAATTCTGTGCATAGAATACCATCTCCAGTTAAAGATAACCTTGCGTCCACAGCTCGTAAGGCTGCAAACGTTTTTCTACTTAAAGCATCTGCTACCACGTTAGCTTTTCCATGATGAAAATGAATTATGACGTCATAATCCTTTAAGAACTCCACCCATCTTCTCTGTCTTTCTATGTCTCAAATTAAGCTCTTTTTTAGTCATCAGATACTTCAAGCTCTTATGATCCGTATACAAGTAACAACGTTCTCCATATACGTAGTGACGCCAAATCTTGAGGGCGAACACTACTACCGCCATTTCCAAATCATGAGTTGGATAATTCTTTTCATGTGGTTTCAACTGTCTCAATGCATACGCCACAAAATTTCCCTTCTTGCATTAATACACATCCCAATCCATGATAAAACCACTGAAAACCATAAAATTCTTGCCAGATTCAGTTTGAACCAATACAGGAGCTTCTGTCAAAATTTTCTTTAAAACTTCAAAACTTTCTTGACACTCCGAAGTCCAAACAAATGGTACGTTTTTTCTCATCAGCTTTAGTAAATGTAGCACTATCATCGAATATTTTTTAACAAATCTTCGATAATAACCTACAAGCCCAAGGAAACTCCAAACTTCAGACACAGTCTTTGGAACATCCCAATCCAGAATAGCTTTTATCTTTTGAGGATCCACCTGAATCTCATCTGCATAGATCACATGCCCCAGGAAAATTACTTCATTTAGCCAAAACTCATATTTGGACAATTTGGCATAAAACTTCTTATCTCTTAAAATTTGTAAAACTATCCTCAAATGTGTGTTATGCTCTTCATTGGATTTCGAGTATACCAATATGTCATCAATAAAGACAACTAAAAATTGGTCTAATAGGGTTGAAATATCCTATTCATGGGATCCATGAAAGCAGCAGGTGCATTAGTTACTCCAAATGGCATTACGATGAACTTATAGTGGCCATATCTTGTTCTAAAAGTTGTTTTCGGAATGTCCTTCTCCTGAATTTTCAGTTGATGATAACCATATGGTAAATCAATCTTCGAGAATACCGAAGCTCCTTTTAACTGATCGAACTAGTCATCAATTCAAGGAAGAGGATATTTGTTCTTGATGGTCACCTTATTGAGCTGTCGATAATCAATACAGAGATGCATTGAACAATCATTCTTCTTAACAAATAATATTGGAGCTCCCCAAGGTGATACACTTGGTCGAATAAATCCTTTCTCTAGCAACTCTTGCAATTCTTTCGGAGCCATACGATAAGGTGTCATTGCAATAGGAGATATTCCCGGCATTACTTCAATTTGAAATTCTACCTCTCTATCTGAAGGTAATCTAGAAAACTCCTCAGGGAAAACATCAGGAAACTCTCAAACTATTGGAATCTTGTCTAAACCTTTCTCTTTAGCTCTTGTATCTACCACATTTGCAAGAAAACCTTGACATCCTTGTAGCATCAACTTCTTTGTTGACATCGTTGATATTACATTTTCTAAAGGATTAGTTTTTTCACTGATCACATTCACTTTCATTCCTTCTGAAGGTTACCTTTTTCAATATACAATCTACATTTCCATAATAATGAAACAACCAATACATCCCCATAATCACTTCAAACTCATCAAAGGGTAGTTCTATCAGATTAGCAGGGAATTCAATTCCCTGAATCCTAATGGGACACCCTTTACAGACCTTATTTACCCTATCACTATGCATAAAGGATTAATTACTACCACCTCATTACTTGTTGCTTCTAATAGAATAATCAATTCTTTTACTAATTTACTGCTAATATAAAAATAAGTGGAACCCGTACCAATCAATACCAATACCAATTTATCAAACAGCTGAAAAGTATCTGCTATAATATTGGGATCATCAGGGTCTTAGCTTGTCTTTAAATTATATACTCGTGCAGTTGAACGGACTTCAGGTTGTGCAGAGGATTCAGATTGGTTCCTCCCTCTACCTCTTCCTCATCCTCTTTGTAAGGGAGAAACATTTTTCTCAGATGGTGCAGGCTCACCAACCATTATTGGACAATCCTGGATAAAATGTTCGGTATCTCCACAATGGAAACAAGCTCCGGAGGCCATTCGATACATCCCAAAATGATTCTTCCCGTAATGCTGACACTGTCTTGCTTGGCCCTGATTGGTTCTCCCAACACCAGATCCCACTGACTGCGTTTGTCTAGCTCTCGTCTGACTTGCTTCTCTAGCAGAAAATGCAACAGATTTAGATCTAGCTTGAGGTCAGAATCTCGAATCTCTTCATCTTTTTGATGCTGCTGAACTTGAAGAAGCGCCCGTTCGTTTGGATGTTTGAACTATTTGATCCCCAAATCTTTCATTCTGAGCTCTCTCAAGAGCTTTTGCACGATTAATCACCTCTTGGAATGAGTACAAGTTCAATACTATCGGCATTTCCTTCAATCTAGGGCGCAAGCCCTCCATAAACTATTCACAGTCATCTTTTTCTGTAGGCACAAGCTCCACAGCAAACCGAATCAAATTATTGAATTCACATTCATATTCATATACAGAGCGATTCACCTGCTTCAAGTTCATAAACTCATGTTTCATTTGTCTGATAAATTGATCTCTAATATACTTGTGCTTAAATTCTTCCAAGAACAGAGACCAGGTCCATTGATCACTTGACATCCTTATGGTGACATTCATCCACCATATTCTAGCTTATCCTCTTAAAAAAGAAATAGCTCCATCCAGCTTCTCCACTTCATAGCAGTGGAGACTATCCAGCATAATCTTCAAATCATTTAGCCAAAGATTTACCGCAACCGGACCTTCCTCGGATTCTTCCTTAAATTTGGGAGCTCCTAATCCTCTCAACTCTTTCGCTACGTTCATTCTTTGAGTTGATGGAGCAGGAGGTTGGAGACGCGTCAGAATAGCGTCCAACGTCCTGAAGAAAGTACCATGGTCTTGTACAGGCACTCCCTGAGATACCTGTCCTTCACCTTGCCTGGCCAGGGCAGGTGAATTACTACTTTCAGTTGGTTTATCCTCTTCCGCTTCACTTCGGGAGCTACTATGTCCGAACATCTAATAAATAAACATATCATTCTATTAGTAAGATAACATACTCATTACTATATCAAATCAGAAGTTATCACTAAATGTTGGCATGTATTCATTTAAGACACTTTGAACTCTGGTTTATACCTAGAATTGGCTAAACCATGACTCTCATACCATTAAATGTAACACCCCCAACCTGTACCCAACCCGGATACGAGTTCAAGATATCACATTGAAATTTCAAAATAATATACTTATACAAAATAATAGAACATCTAAACATATATTAAGAAAATCTGATAATTTACTTGAGTTTATACAAAGTTCACAAAATAATCAGAGCATACACAACTTAAACCTTTGGTTACATGCCAACATTGATTTACATAACAAAATGACCTACTATTTAAGTTGCTTCTGATCTGATAGTTGCAGGAGTAATGTTGTCCCAGGTGTTTAACCTTGCTTGTCTACCTTCTCGGATCCTACATGTGAAACACTCACACGCTAAGTCATCGACTTAGTGAGGCATAATAATAATCTATAAAATCATAATACTATCATGAATGAAATATCATGCAATCATATATTTATTCAATGCAATTTACATAACTATGCATTTTACACATAAGTTTATCAATTTAACAATCATATATTCATATTAATAAGTACATTAGCCCATGATACAATACTGAGAACCTAAGGTATGTGAGTACCATGAGGTTGTGCACTATGTTGTCACCACAGCTCGTATAAATGCACTGAAGTGCCACGTAGAATTACATCGAAGTGCCGTGTAGAATTGCACCCGTAGTGCCATATAAAATGTCCATAAGGACCACATAGAAATTCCTTAAGAATCATATACATATTCCAAAGACCAAGTATGTATCTCAAACGACATCATAAATGTTCCAAATGATACATATATGTCCCGAAGAACCACGTAGACCCTCGACTCTTGGCATGCCAATTATACCTATAGCTCTCATTTATATAACATGGGTTTTTACCTTTCACGTAGTTTACATCTCATAGATATATCATTTCTTATCTTTTTATCATGTCACTTATGTAAATTCGTCATGCATATTCATATAGATCATTATCATATAATGCATATAATATGAATTCATGTCATGTATCATATCATGGAATGCAACTATGTATTAATGGTATTGTAACTAGACTTTTCACAAGTCTAAAGTTTGATATACTATTATAATCATACTATGCATATGCAGTCACCTATATCTCTTTGTCTTTCCCTCAATCGACCTTACTTGTCAATTATTCCGTAACTCGTTTAGGCTCAATATCTACATAAATATAATTTCCAAGACATTATCAGAAGCATAAACTTGTAACTCAATCTTAATAACTTAAACTATTGATAACAAAAAATTATTCACATTTCCTTATTAAGGGGTATCGGTACCCCTATGTAAGGTATTGATACTTCCCTTTAGAATGGTATCGATATACTACTGGGGTATCGTACCTAAATTAAATTCGATGTTTCCAGGTATTGATACATGCCATATGGTATCGATACACATAGTATCGATACTAGCCCTTTAGATATCGATACCTTATGAAGATGTTCATCTAAAATGGTGTTAGGGTATCGGTACCTGTTCATAGGATACCGGTACCCCTTGCCTAGAGCAGGCTTCTTTCACCCGAAATTCTTGAGCTCTTCACTCAATTCTTCTATTTTTAACTCTCTTATTGCCACTAAGCCCAACTATAAACACCTTAACTAACTTTTATCATTCCAATACCTTATTATCTTCCATATCTCATCAAATTCTTACAACTAAGAATCTTACTAAATTTTCCATATAATCCAAACTTAGTTATAATACTTATAACTTCTTATTCACACCTATGACAAGTCAAATTCCACTTCTAAAATCATTTATATACCCTTATTCAAAATTTCACTTGTCCACTCCTTGCATTTAAATATTCATAACTTACAAATCTTTTGAGTTTATATGTCCCTTTTTAACTCCATCATCCTTCCTAAGGCTTCATTAACCAAAACCACACTTGAATCTTAAATATTAACCAAAAGAAAGCCAACATACCTTAATTTATGGTTCTTCACGGTTGGAGAAGAAGAAAGTTGAAGAAGAGTTGTCTGAAAACTTTTGTTTTCTATACATGCCCCACGTGGGTATTAAAAGAACCAATCAAAATTTTAATTATTTCCCCTTGTTCAATGACTCATTTTCCCTTTGATTCCTCCTTAATTTGTTAAATAATCCTACACAAAATATTTCAATTAAGTCCTTAAACTTTTCCATTTATCTAATTTGGTCACTGAATTTTAAAATCTCACAATTTGGTCACTAATCTGATATTGAGGATGTTACAATCCCCCCTAAGCAGAGCAATCGTTTTCCTTCATTTTAAAGGTTTACGAACATCTATACTCACCTAAATCTGGAAACTTCTCTTGTACCCGAGAAAGATTACCGCAATATTGAAATCAACATAAGTTCCAAGGAAATTCCCTAATTTTTTAGCCACGTGTTCAAAAATAAAACCCATCAGTAAATCATTCACTAACACCTACAAAGCCACCATGTTCAACTTCACTACCCTAGGATTCTCTTTGGCGAGAAGATGATGTAGAACCAATAAATGGGAAAATGTACAAGGACCCTCATTCTAAATTTACTCCAAATCAACCTCACGGTACAATCGAAACAAATTGTGGCCTTCTTTTAATTAAATTATTGAGATACCCTCAATATGGTGTGTAACGCCCCGAATCCCAGGTTAGGAGTTTTGGACTAATGCAAGAGAGAATTTTATAAATCCATTTAGTATATGAGAAGCCTTGTCCCCCGTATGAAGTGAATTTGGGCTTATTTTAAGCCCATTATGGCTTTACGAATGTATTTTTGAATTGGGGATAAACTAAGGAAGAACAAAATGGTGAATTTTCCCTCTTGTATTTCGAAGGTTGGATTTGTTTTATAGGAGGGTAAGGTCACGATAGAGAGAAACAAAGAAGAGGGAGTCCTCTTCCACATCTCTTTTTCCTCACCATTGTCTCTTTCCCCTATCTAAATTTTCTTCTTCCTTCTTGATTACTATAAGAAAAGGTGGGAACTTTGTTGTTTCTCTTTCCTAATCCAAAAATATAGAGGTAAGTTTAGTAATCTCCATCTTAAGCCTCTAACCCTAGATTTTAGTCATAGTTATATTTAGGGAGGGTTTTGTGGTTAGTGCTTGAGAATGGCTCTAAATCCTCCTTAAGCTTTAGAAATCTCATTCTTATCTTTCTTAAGCTCTTAGATAAGTTAATAACTCATTTTCATTAATTGTTCTAGTGAGAGAAGTGTGTGTGAGTTCAAGAAGGAATGATAACTGAAAGAGGTAATTGGGTGAACCTTAAGTTATTTCTTCAGCCTCTAGTGTAAGGTAACATATTTCTAACATTTCCTTACTTCTTGTAGATCAAAATGTGTAGTTTTGATGCATGTTTAGGTGTATGAACCATTTGTGTGCACTTGGGGGTTTAGATGGATGAAAACGAGATTTGTTTTAATCTATGTGTAAAGTAAGGACATTTTATGCTCCTTAAGTATTAAATAAGCTTTAAACACTATTGGGGCCTTGGGGACACCTTAGGAATAAATTGGGGGTTTTTAGACGAGTGAAATAGGGTGTTCTATGAGGGTATCAGTTCTATAAGAACAATATTGATACTACTGATCGTATGAGTAAAATTCAAAAGGTTTGTGAAGAGGGTATTGATACTCGAGGCCTTGATCATAAACATTAAACTAATTTTGTATCGGTACTATATGAGTACCGATAACAAGGTAAAGTATTGATACTCCACATATGTGTATTGATACTGAGATATTTTTCAAAACATCAAAGGCAATTTTGGTATCGGTACTCAAAGGAGTATCGATGCCACATAAGGGGGACTATTGATACTCCTAGGCAAGTATTGATATTGAGAAATTTTTTAAAACATCGAATGTAAATTCGGTATCGATTCTCGGGGAAGTATTAATACCATAGAAGGGGAGTATCGATACCCATAGAGGAGTATCGGTACCATCATAAATGTTTGAGCTATAAGTTTAGCTCATAATTGAAAAGGAAAACCAAGGGATTCAATGAGGGAAACCTTCTAATAAGCTTAAAAGAGGAAGACCCTAATGAATTATGTGATAACATAAGATCTTATTGAGGTAAGATTCCATAAGACTTATGCATTTATATGCTCGAGAACGACGAGGAAACCCGAGTCACTTGTATGACGATTGTGTGGTAGAATGAGGATTATCCAAATATATCCAAACCTGTGTGTTGCACTTTAATTACTAGTTGGATGGAGCGTCGATGCTAAGTGACCCGACTATATCCCGAGTACTCTAAAGGCGTAGACTAGCAGAGTGAGTTCGGACACTATGTGAACTGGAATTAACTCGAGGTTCAGGGAGACGGTGATGTTGTGTGATCCAAGTCTAGCCTAAGGTTTTTGTAAGAAAAAAGGGGTATGAGTTTCGTGATGCTAAGTGACCCTGAGCTACACCATGATGCTTACTTTGATTGTTGTACTAGTGTGTACAATTGTTCATGACCATACTTGCAGCATGTTTATATATTGAATGCATGTAGTATAGTAAGATTATTTGTATGGCACTAAGCTTGTGAGCTCAACATGTGGAATGTGTTTCCGTGCGCAGGTCTTTAGGTGCCAGTTCGAGGAGCACGTCGTCAGAATCGAGATTTCTAAACTTGGTCATCCATCAGAGTATGCCTCGATATAGTGGGCATGTACTACCATATACCCTTATTATTATTTGAGTCGTAAACTCTATTTTGTACTTGTGTATTTTGGATTGTCGGAGCTCCCATGTATTTCTAAATACTTATGTTTTGTAAACGGGTTATACTTTGGGTATTTATATCATATTTGGATGTTAAATTGGTCAAATAATTTAAAAAATGGTTAGCCACTTAGGTGGTTCTGTGTGGCATTCTAATCATCTGAACTTCGGGTCGGACCGAATTAGGGTGTTACATAGTGCCACACGTTCGCTATCATTGTTTTCATCACCTAGAAATTTATGTTTCCTGACATCATGAACCTTCCACCATGCAATTTTGAAACGAGACCAACGCAGATCCTCTTGAAGGATTCGACGCCAGGGTCTCCCCTTCTTTCTCTCCCAAGTGAAGCGCCTCCGAATCATTCACAATCTCTCCAATTCCTTGGAACAAACACACAAGTCAACCAGGAACAGTCGACAGAAAATAAGAATAAAATAAGCAAGAGACAAACTGGAAGACGGCCAAAAACCTAATACCGGCCAAATAACAAAAACCCTAATACCAGGTAGAATTATTTAGATTTTATGTTTTAATGAGTAGGAGAATATTTATTGTTATCTATACTCGGTGAGAAAGTTTTGATATGTATATCCATTAAATATTAAGTAACCATCAAGTTAAAATAATATATTTTAAAATTAATGAACGACTTCAGTTTATGAAACAATCTATGTTTTCATATATATAAATTTATTATTATGAACTTTGATACTTTGATATTTTCATTATGTTATGATTCATTTATATATTTTCATGTATTGTGGTAGTTTTGTAGCTATTATTTCATTAATTTTTCTGATGATTTTATTTGTTCATTATTCTATAGGAATTTGATTTTGATTTATTTAATATATTATAATATAATGCTTTTCTTTCTAAAACTCATGACATGACATGGAGAACATATATCAACTAAACATAGCAAATCACTACATAATAATCATGCCACATAATACAATATCCCCAATTACATAACAACTATAATGTATGTATATGTCATGTCATGAGTAAATTGATATGTATATGTAGGGACGCCAATATATCAGGTCCAGTTAGATTTTTGTTTGCCTCTGCTTTGATTCAACATAGTAGAATTATTTATGAATAAATAAATTCTGATTTTTAATATTATTTTACACATTCTAACCTCAAATCTAAAAATAAATAATATACCTAATTCCGATTGACTTAACCAGAAATGTATTACTGAAAATAAATAACTAAAATTGCATTGATCAAAAAGAAAAAGGGTAAATTACATCAATCGTCACTGAACTATACTCTCTCCTATTTCATTATTTTAGTTTAAATCTATTCAAGTTTCACTGTATAATTAGCATACTCAATCGTTAAATATTTAACGGTATTAAAACAACACCGTATTAGAAAAACAAATTTTCACCAAAACATCGTGTTGCATCTATATAACAGCTCATTTATAATGTCGATTAGTGAGAAAATGACTGAGTGACCAAAATGCTAATTGTATTAAATTCATTGAGGAATTGAACGGATTTAAAGTATAGTGAGTAACTAGGAAAAGAGAGTAAAGTCAATGATGATAAGTGTAACTTACCCAAAGAAAAATACCAATTCCCCTAAAATAACCCTAAAGTACAAGTAAAATTTAAGTTGTGTATCTTTTATACCACTAAACTTTTAATTACTCCAATTATAGCATTAATGATTTAACTTTTATTTACCAAACTGATAAAATCCAGACGATGTGATGACATAGGCAAAATGACATCCTTTTGAAGCGACTGTTGATGTCTGAAGTGATATTGTTTTGGGCATTAAATTGTAAGGGTGTGTCGATTTTACCATTAAAATTTTAAGCATATCAATTTTTGGCATTGTGCCTCCCACAATTCATATTCAATAATAAATGGTAGTGATAAGAGAATAGTGCGATAAATGTTGAATAGTATATGTAGATACTGCTCTAGTCATCTATCATTTGGAATCCCCTATCAGATGTACTCTATATTATTGTCAGCCCTTCTTCCTTTTTTTCAAGTATACTAGACTCCCGAATAGCTAACATCATGCAGTTCACACACATCAATAGCCTCATAAATTCATATATTTGTCTACTACTCCGTACAAGTCCTTCCACAGGACTTATATACCTTCACCATTCGCATACTCTGTAACTTGTTCCGTAAAAAAAGCTAAATCAGAATAATGTCTCTTTGCATGTGCCAAAGCTGACGAACCGTACGGGGTATCCTCAAACCCTGGACGTTCCAACATATGGTCTTCATTGTGATCAGTCGACCTATGGAGTCAGGTCTGCCGATATACTAGCGTCTCCTCAACAGCCTCTCATTCTAGAACATTCTTTGTCTTTTCGCCCCATGTTTTTTTTGTGGAATGGCGTATTCTTATAAACTATAGCCATTACCACATCCGTCACAATCGATACCTTATTCCCTCATGCACTAGGGACCTTATACCAAGATTTTAGAATGTCCTTTGCTACCACCCGATCCTCCACCGCGACTACCATGTGACCAGCATTCGAATCCCCCTTACTCCCTCTTCCCTGAAGTGGTTTAGGCGCATATTTGACGTCGTGGTGGAGCCTTAGATAAGTGTCCCATTGCAAAAAGTTCATATTTTGGCTGAAAGATACACTTGGGAAAACCCCTCATCATGCCCTTTTCCATACACAAAGCAGAAACATCTTTAACTTCTCATATTAGAAAGTAGCATAAGAGAACCCCTCTAAGAAGAGCAATCATTTTCCTTCGTTTTAAAGGTTTACGAACATCTATACTCACCTATATCTGGAGACTTCCCTTGTACACGAGAAAGATTATTGCAACATCGAAATCAACATAAGTTCCAAGGAAATTCCCTAATTTTTTGGCCACGTGTTCGAAAATAAAACCCATCGATAAATCATTCAGTAACACCAAAAAAAAAACCATGTTCAACTCCACTACAGATTCGACGAAAAGATGATGTAGCACAATAATAGAAATAAAATACAAGGACCCTCATTCTAGATTTGCTCCAAATCCACCTCACGGTATAATCGAAAACAAATTGCAGCCCACCTTCAATTCAATTATCGAGATACCCTCAATAGGGTGTGTAACGCCTCAATCCCAGATTAGGAGTTAGACTAACCCAAGAGAGAGTTTATAAACCCATTTAGTATATGAGAAGCCTTGACCCACGTATGAAGTGAATTTGGGCTTATTTTAAGCCCATTATGGTTGAACATAAGTATTTTTAATTAGGGTTAAACTAAGGAAAACCAACATTGTGAATTTCCCCTCTTATTTTTAAAGGTTGAATTTGTTTTCTGGGAGGGTAAGGTCATGAAAGAGAAAAGCACAAAAGAGAGAGTCCTCTTCCACATCTCTTTTTCCTCACCATTACTCTTTCTCTATCCAAATTTTCTTTTTCATTCTTGATGATAAGCAAGGTGAGAATTTTGGGTGCTCTTTTCTAATCCAAAATATAGAGGTAAGTTTAGTAATCTTCATCTTTCAAGCTCTATTTTAAGCCCTAACCTTAGAGTTTGGTCATATTTTATTAGGGAGGGTTTTGTGTGATCAGAGTTGTGACTGGCTTTAAATCCTCCTTAAGCTTAGAAATCTCATTCTTACCTTCTTAAGCTCTTAGATAAGTTAATAACTCGTTTTCATTGATTGTTCTAGTAGAGAAGTGTGTGTGAGTTCAAAAAGGAATTACAAGAGAAAGAGGTGATTGGGTGAACCTTAAGTTGTTTTTCAGCCTCTAGGTGTAAGGTAACACACGTCTAACCTTTCTTACTTCTTGTAGATCAACTGTGTAGTTTGATGCATGTTTGGGTGTATGGACCATTTGTCTGCACTTGGGGGTTTAAATGGATGAAACAAGATTTGTTGTTCCATGTGTAAAGTAAGAACCTTTTATGTTCCTTAAGTATTAAAAAGCATTTAACACATTTGGACCTGGGGGACACCTTCCTTGGGACACCTTATGAATAAATTGGAGGGTTTTTAGACGATTGAAATAGGGTGTTCTAGGTAGAGGGTATCGGTGCTATAGGAACAATAATGATACTACTAGTCGTTTGAGGGCAAAATTCAAAAGGTTTGTGAAGAGGGTATCGATACTCGAGGCCTTGATCATAAACATTGAAGCCATATGGGTATCGATACCGAGGTATTTTTAAAACATCAAAGGCAATTTTGGTATCGGTACTCAAAGGAGAATCAATATCACATGAGTAGGAGTATTGATACTTCTAGGCAGGTATCGATATTGAGAGATTTTTTAAAACATCAAATGTAAATTTGGTACTGATACTCAGGGAAGTATTAATACCATAAAGGGGAGTATTGATACCCATAGAGGGGTATCAGTACCATCGTGAATGTTTTAGCTATAAGTTTAGCTCAGAATTGAAAAGGAAAGGCAAGGGGTTCAATGAGGGAAACCTTCTAATAAGCTTACAAGTGGAACACCCTAATGAATTGTGTGATACTATAAAATCTTAATGAGGTAAGATTCTATAAGACTTATGCCTTTATATGATGCTCGAGAAACGATGAGGACACCTGAGTCACTTGTATAACGCTTGTGTGGTAGAATGAGGATTATCCAAATATATCCAAACATCTGTATTGAACTTTAATTACTAATTGGATGGAGCGCTGATGCTAAGTGACCTGACCATATCCCGAGTACTCTAACGGCATAGACTAGCCGAGTGAGTTCCGACACTATGTGACCTAGACTCAATTTGAGGTTCAGGGGGAAGGTGATGTTGTGTGGCCCGATCTCTCCTAAGGTTTTTGTAAAAACTGGGGTATGATTTCGTGATGCTAAGTGACCCTGATCTACACCATGATGCTTACTTTGATTGTTGTACTAGTGTGTACAATTGTTCATGACCACACTTGCAGCATGTTTATATATTGAATGCATGTAGTATAGTAAGATTATTTGTATGACACTAAGCTTGTGAGCTCAGCGTGTGAAATGTGTTTCCGTGCGTAAATCCTTAGGTGCCAGTTCGAGGAGTACGTCGTCAGATTCGAGATTTCCAAACTTGACCATCCATCAGAGTATGTCTCCAGTATTTAGTGGGCATGTATTGTCATATACCCTTATTATTATTTGAGTCATAAACTCTATTTTGTACTTGGTATATTTTGGAGAGTGATGTCGGGAGCTCCCATGTATTTTTAAATACTTATGTTTTGTAAACGTATTATATTTTGGGTATTTATATCATGTTTGGATGTTAAATTGGTCAAATGATTTTAAAAAATGGTTAGCCACTTAGGTGGTTCTATGTGGCATTCTAATCATCTAAACTTCGAGTCAGATTGAATTAGGGTGTTACATGGTGCCACACGTTCGCCATCATTGTTTTCATAACTTAGAAATTTATGTTTCCTGACATCAGGAACCTTCCATCATGCGATTTTGAATCGAGACCAACGCAGATCCTCTTGAAGGATTCAACACCAGGGTCTCTCTTCTTTCTCTCCCAAGTGAAGCGCCTCCAATCATTCACAATCTCTCAAATTCCTTGGAACACACAAATCAACCAGGAACAGTCGACAGAAAATAAGAATCAAATAATAAGAGACAAACTGGAAGACGACCAAAAACCCTAATACGAAGTAGATTATTTACATGTTATGTTTTAATGAGGAGAACTATGTGAGAAGTGTTGATATGTATATCCATTAAATATTAAGTAACCATCAAGTTAAAATAATATACTTTAAATTAATGAATGACTTAAGTTTATGAAATAATCTATGTTTTCATATATATAAATTTATTATTATGAACTTTGATATTTTTATTATGTTATGGTTCATTTATATATTTACATGTATAATGCGGTAGTTTGTGTAGCCATTATTTCATTAATTTTTCTGATGCTTATTTTATTTGTTCATTATTTTTATAGGAATTTGATTTTGATTGATTCAATCTGAATTTTATATATATATAATGCTTTTCTTTCTAAAACTCATGACATGACATGGAGAACATATATCAAATATCAACTAAACATAGCAAATCACTACATAATCATGCCACATATAATACAATATCCCCCAATTACATAACAACTATAATGTATGTATATGTCATGTCATGAGTAAATTGATATGTATGTAGAGACGCCAATATATCAGGTCCAGTTAGATTTTTGTTTGCCTCAGCTTTGATTCAACATAGTAGAATTATATTATGATAAGATAATTCTGATTTTTAATATTATTTTACACATTCTAACCTCAAATCTAAAATAAATAATATACCTAATTCCAATTGACTTAACCAGAAATGTATTACTGGAAATAAATAACTAAAATCGCATTGATCAAAGAAAAAGGGTAAATTACATCAATCATCTATGAACTTTACTCTCTCTCTCCTATTTCATTCATTTTTTACTTTAAATCCGTTCATTTTCTCACTGAATTTAGTAATTAGCATTTTTGGTCACTCAACCATTAAATTTTAACGGCATTGAAACGACACCGTTTTAGAAAAGCAAAATTTTCACCAAACGACGTCGTATTGCATCTATATAACAGCTCATTTATAATGTCGGTTAGTGAGAAAATGACTTAGTGACCAAAAATTCTAATTGTGTTAAATTCAGTGAGGGATTGAATGGATTTAAAGTATAGTGGGTGAACTAGGAAAGAGAGTAAAGTTTAGTGATGATTAGTGTAATTAACCCAAAGAAAAAAACCAATTCCCCTAAAAATAACCCTAAAGTCTACAAGTAAATTAAAATTTAAGTTGTGTATCATTTATACCAGTAAACTTTTAATTACTCCAATTATAGCATTAATTATTTAACTTTTATTTTGACTTCAATTATACCACCAGACTGATAAAATCCATATTATGTGATGACATAGACAAAATGACATCCTTTTGATGCGGCTGTTGATGTCTAAAATGATATTGTTTTGGCATTAAACTGTAAGGGTGTGTCAATTTTGCCATTAAAATTTTAAACATATCACTTTTTGGCATTGTGCTAAACACATTGATTTGGTGCGACTATAGATACTATATTCACATTTAGAATATTAAAAAAGAGTGAACTGTAAATTCTAAGGTCTGACAGTCGATGACGACATCAATCGATGATGACTGACGGTGATCAACAATGATAGTGATTTGTCGCGACGATGACGAAAGACTTTGGTCAAATTCAGAAGTTAAATTGATATTTATCTAAAGTTTAAGGGTCAAAATGATACTTCATCTAAAGCTCAAGGTCTAACTAGTATTCTATCCAAAATTCAGGAGTGAAATTAAAAATTAACTTCTTTTGACTAACATGCGACGCCAACAAACTAATGATGTTAACAATTCAGTGTCCAAAATGTAACAATCAATAACATAATGACTAAAATTTAATAAATCGATAACATAAAAGACCAAAAATAAATTTATTAAATTTAGAGAGTAAAAATGTATAAATATAAAGAAAAGTGACCAATCTATTAGTTTTTCCATTTATATTGTAAGGGTAGAAACAAATAAATCATAGTTCATGGGTAAAGTACATAAATGGTTCCTATAATAGAGTCTTGTTTGTTAAGTCTCTCGATTATTAAAAGTAACAAAATAATCATCTGATCATAGGTGACGTTTGTTGAGTCTCTCAACTATTAAAAGTTAGAAAATGATCATTTGACTATTCATATGTTCAAAATTTGTCATTTTTCGTTAAAAATTGACGGACGTCTAAAATGGACACTAACCTGGTGACTAGGAGATGATAAAATCATATTTAATTATATATATTGGCACCACCGTTGTTTTCAAGCACTATCTCGACGACATAATATTTCAAGCATTGGCTCAACAACACAATGTAAACGAATAGTCGATTCATAAAATACAACTCAAATAATTTTGGGATCAAATTTTATCATATCTCTGTCAATAGGTTAACGTCCAGCTCAAATAACTGTGAATTCTTTAACAAAAAGTACGAGTTTAAAATATATAAATAGTCGAGTAATCATTTTATAATTTTTAATAGTTGAAGAACTCAATAAATTAACAAACCATAATCAGAGAATTATTTTATAATTTTTAATAATTAAAAGACTCAACAAAGTAGTATCTTATAATCTAGGATCATTTGTGTAGACAGTGACAGATGTATGTATTGTCCAAGGTGGACATACACCCTTCCTAAAATCCGAGTTTTATATGTTAATTATCTATTTTACTAAAGTTATTCATCCTAAAATTTTATATATAGTTATTTCATAACTATTATTAATACATATATACATATCTTAGAAAATATTTTTAAAACCGTTACTAAGTAGTAAGAGTAGGAGTACATAAACAATATTAAACTCCTAAGGGGACCATTGTGGAAGAAATACCCGAAACTGTCTAAACTAGCTCTCCGGTTTTGTTTTTCTGGGTAAAATGAAATCCCTGTTGACTACTAGAGAGAATTTAGAGAGTTTCTTGAGAGTTATTTTCTCCTTTTTATCGAGAGAGAATTATCATTGTTTTCTCCTTGGTAGATAGAGAGAGGTTGTAATTCCTATTTTCTCATAGTGAAATTCTTCTATCGTTGCCTGTGGTTTTTACCCTATTTTTTAGGGGTTTTCCACGTAAATTTTGTGTCTCTTTTATCTTCATTTTTATTTTCTCAAATTATCAGTTGTGATTTTGCTCTATCCGATAGCCGTCTTCCGCAACAATTGGTATCCGAGCTAGATTAGAGTGTGTAATATCTGCTTATTGTCTTTGTGGTTGCCACCAAAAGGTGGATCCTCCAACATAAGAAAGTAAGAAGTTATTATCCATTCTTTGAAGGTTCCAGAAAACTATTCACGATAGTGAAATAGTGGAGCTATCAATAATAGAAGCTATGGCACGAAATTTGATATTGAAAAATTCAATGGGAGAAATTTCTCATTGTGGAAATTGAAGATGAAAGCCATCCTGAGGAAAGACGGTTGTCTAGCAACTATCAGTGAAAGGCCAGTGGATTTCACATATGACAACAAATGGATCGAAATAGACGGAAATGCTATGGCAAACTTTCATCTAGCATTAGCAGATGAAGTATTGTCAATTATCGAGGAGAAGAAGACAGCTAAGGAGATATGGGATCATCTCACCAAACTGTACGAGGCCACATCGTTGCACAATAAAATTTTCCTTAAGAGAAAATTGTACACTCTCCGTATGCCAGAACCTATTTCAGTGACGGAGCACTTAAATACACTGAATACTTTATTTTCTCAGCTTACATCCTTAAGCTGTAAAATAGGAGAACAAGAACGTGCTGAACTTCTACTTCAAAGTCTCCGGATTCGTATGATCAACTCATCATCAACTTGACAACAGTAACACTAGTCTAGTCTTTGATGTTGCAGCTGCTGTTCTACAGAAGAAAATCGGCGCAAGAACAAGGAAGACAGAAGTAAATCTGCAACAAGCAGAAGCGTTGACAACAATGACAACGATGAGAGGGAGATCAACAGAACGTGGCCAAAGCAGCAGTCACAAACATGGTAGATCGAAGTCGAGGAGCAAGAAGAATTTAAAGTGTTACAATTGTGGAAAGAATGGTCATTTGAAGAAGGATTGTTGGAGTCTAAATAAAAACTCCAATCCACAAGGCAATACCGCAAACACTTCAGATGATGGAGATGCTCTATGCTGTGAAGTGTCAACCACCGTGGAATGAAGAAAACGATTTGCAGATATGGCTCATTGATTCGGGAGCAACATATCACATGACCTCAAGAAGAGAATGGTTTCATCATTAAACCTGTCTCAGGAGGATGTTTATAGTTGCAATGATCATGCCTTAGAGATCGTTGGCGTGGGAACATCAAATTGAAGATGTATGACGGAACAATTAAAGTTGTTCGAGATGTGCGGCACGTGAAAGGCATGAAGAAAAATTTATTATCCTACGGATTGTTGGATAATAATGCAAGCAAGATTGAAACACGGAAAGGAATCATGAAGGTGTTTCGTGGAGCGCTTGTGGTGCTGAAAGCGAAAAAAAATAGCTGCAAACTTGTACATGTTGAAGGGAGAGACTTTGGTAGAGCAGAAGCCTCTGTTGCCTCATGTAGTTCAGATTCGGCAATGCTATGGCATCAGAAACTTGGACACATGTCAGAACAAGGAATGAAAGTCCTTGTGGAGCAAAAGCTACTTCCAGGCTTAACAAAGTTATCACTTCCTTTGTGTGAGCATTGCATAACAAGTAAGCAGCACCGGTTGAAATTCAACACATCAAATTCTAGAGGCAAAAGTGTTCTAGAATTGGTTCACTCTGACGTATGGCAAGCACCAGTAACGTCCCTAGGTGGAGCAAAATACTTGTCTCATTATTGATGACACTCCAGGAGATGTTGGGTGCACCCTATTAAGAAGAAGTCAGACGTGTTTTCAACTTTCAAAAACTTCAAAGCGCGGGTGGAACTTGATTCTGGAAATAAGATCAAGTGCTTTCAGAACAGATAATGGAGGAGAACACAAGCGAAGATTTGATGACTTTTGCAGGAAAGAAGGCATCAAAAGATAGTTCACAGTGGCGAACACTCCTCAACAAAATGGAGTGGCAGAGCGGATGAACAGAACCTTGTTAGAAAGAACAAGAGCAATGTTGAGGGATACAGGCCTAGAAAAATCATTCTGGGCAGAAGCAGTCAATACCGTCTGTTATTTGGTGAATCGAGCTCCATCAACTGCAATAGAACTGAAGACACCAATGGAGATGTGGACTGGTAAACCAGTTGATTATTCAAACCTCCATGTATTTGGAAGTGTACGTGATGTACAACGCCCAAGAAATTTCAAAGCTTGATCCAAAATCCAGGAAATGCAAATTCTTGGGGTATGATGATGGAGTAAAGGGGTATCGCTTGTGGGATCCCATGCCCGCAAAGTGATCATTAGCAGGGATGTTATCTTTGTAGAAGATAGCTACAAAGAAAGAAGACGATGATAACGCTGAAAAGTCAGAGACTACTCAGATACCTGTGGAAAAGAGTTTGAAGAAGGAGATTCTTCTAAAGCGGAACCAGCACATGAACAGAACCAGAGAGTTATGAAGCTCAACACTCGTCAATCAGATCGTGTGAGAAGACGTCCCAATTGGTACTCAGATTATGTTATAGAAGGTAATATTGCATACTGCCTTTTAACAGAGGACGGTGAGCCATCAACATACCAGGAGGCAATAAACAGCTCAGATGCTTCACTGTGGATGATGGCGATGCAAGAAGAAATCGAAGCCCTTCATAAAAATAATACATGGGACCTTGCGCCACTACCACAAGGAAGGAAGCCAATTGGTAACAAATGGGTCTTCAAAATCAAGCGAAATGGTGACGATCAAGTTGAGAGGTATCGTGCAAGATTGGTGTTCAAAGGATATGCTCAAAAAGAAGGTATTGATTTCAATGAAATTTTTTCTCCTGTGGTTCGACTAACAACAATTGGTAACAAATGGGTCTTCAAAATCAAGCGAAATGGTGACGATCAAGTTGAGAGGTATCGTGCAAGATTGGTGTTCAAAGGATATGCTCAAAAAGAAGGTATTGATTTCAATGAAATTTTTTCTCCTGTGGTTCGACTAACAACAGTTCGAGTAGTCTTGGCAATGTGTGCTACATTGAATTTACATTTGGAACAGCTAGATGTTAAAACAGCTTTTCTTCATGGAAATCTTGAAGAAGAGATCTATATGCTCCAGCCTGAAGGTTTTGAAGAAGACAAAAATAAGAACTTGATTTGCAGGTTGAACAAATCTCTGTACGGTCTAAAGCAGGCGCCGAGAGGTGGGTATAAGAGATTGATTCCTTCATTATGTGCTTGGATACAACAGACTTAATGCAGACCCTGTGCGTATTTCAAGAGGTCTGGTGATAACGATTTTGTTATATTGTTGTTGTATGTGGATGACATGTTGGTTGCAGGACCCAACAAAGATCATATTGAAGAATTGAAGGCACAACTGGCTAGGGAATTTGAAATGAATGACTTAGGATCAGCAAACAAGATTCTAGGGATGAAAATTCACCGAGACAGAAGTAATAGGAAGATTTGGCTTTCACAAAAGAATTACTTGAAGAAAATCTTGTCACAATTTAGCATGCAAGATGTAAGCCAATTTTTACCCTCTTCTATTAACTTCAAATTATCCCAGTATGAGTCCTAGCAGTGAAGAAGAGAGGATGGAGATGTCTCGAGTACCGTATGCATCAGCAGTGGAAGTTTAATGTTCGCTATGATATGCACAAGGACCATACATTGCACAAGCAGGGGAGTGGTTAGTCGATACATGGCGAATCCAGGCAAAAAGCATTGGAATACAGTAAGAGGATCCTGAGATACATCAAATGGACCCAAATGTTGCATTATATTATGGAGGATCAAACTTACTAATCAATGGGTATGTAGATTCTGACTATGCAGGGATTTGGAAAAGCAAATCTACAGGATATGTGTTCAAAGTTGCTGGTGGAGCTGTAAGTGGTTTCAAAATTGCAGTCAGTTGTTGCTACATCCACAACAGAAGCAGAAATGTAGCAGCTACACAAGCCAGTAAGAAGCAATTTGGTGAAGATGCTATTGGAGGAGCTTGGGCACAATCAAGAGTATGTCTCTCTATTTTGTGACAGTCAAAGCGCTTTGCATCTAGCAAGGAATCCAGCATTTCATTCAAGGACAAAGCACATACGAGTTCAATATCATTTCATTCGTGAAAAGGTGGAAGAAGGGACGGTAGATATACAGAAGATATATACCAAAGACAACATAGCAGATTTCATGACGAAGGCGATCAACGCTGATAAATTTACTTGGTGTCGATCCTCTTGTGGCCTGTCAGAGACGTAAGCAACATGATGGTACAAGGTAGAAAGAATGGTGTGAAGATATGATTGTTCCAATCAAATCTTCAAGTGGGAGATTGTTGACTAAGCACCGAAAGGTGCATATAATAAATGCGCCGAAAAAATGAGTTGTTTTTGTTGATTTTTGGACAATGGCTAAATCATAATTTAGTCATTAAACTTTAGGGTATTTACAAATTAGTCCTTAGGTTTCAACTATAAATACCCTAGCTCATTTAGCTTCAAAATCATCCCAAAGCATTCTAGCTTTCTTCCAATACTAGAGAGAATTTAGAGAGTTTCTTGAGAGTTGTTTTCTCCTTTTTATCGAGAGAGAATTATCATCGTTTTCTCCTTAGTAGATCGAGAGAGGTTGTAATTCCTATTTTCTCATAGTGAAATTCTTCTACCGTTGCCCGTGGTTTTTACCCTATTTTTTAGGGGTTTTCCACGTAAATTTTGTGTCTCTTTTATCTTCATTTTTATTTTCTCAAATTATCAATTACAATTTTACTCTATCCGATAGCCGTCTTCCGCAACAATCACAGCCTGGCACCGGGTGATAGTTACGTGACCTTTTCGGTTTCTGTATCTGTTTTGTGTCTCTTGATATTTTATGATGAATGATAACGTGATGCTAACCTTGAAAAGGAAAGTATGTTAAACTAGATTTTTATGAATTATCATGAATATTTTACACGATTTTTTTGGCATAAAAATCACGGCATTCAATCACATTCAAGACGATGGATGTCGTGTCATGCCCTTGTTCCTCACCTGTCGCGCTCTTTATCTTGTCCCAACTTAAAACAACGACGACACCAACGGATTCCCCATTTTTATGGTTTCACAACAGCCACTCCACCCTCACAGAAAGAAAGAAAAAAAACAGTTGACTTCTCTTGAAAACACGAACTGCAAACGAAGACCTTACACTGTAAAACAACATGGTGGTGGGAGTTCTTAACCTCAACATCCCCCAAATCCCTCTTTCCTCGTCATGTCCCTTGCGTAAACAACCAAGGGCACGTTTCATTTCCATTAAAGCTTCCTTAGAGTCCTCGAATTCCCAAACCAGTATCAAGGAAGAAGAAAACCCAGGCTCCGTGTCTTCTTCTTCGTCGGCAGCAACAACGTTTGCTCCTCCTCCGAACTTCAAGGCGCCAGAGCCAAAGCGGTTTGCTGTTAGACCTGACAAGACTTTGGAAATTGCTGGGGCGGCTCTTGCCTTGTTCTTCCGATTCGGAACTGGTGTTTTTGTTTCTGGGTATTATCCCTTCTTTCCATTTCTTCTTCATTTGTTTGTTAATTTCATTGGTGGGGTTCTAAGGGTTGATATTAAGTGGAAAGAATTAGTTATGTGAGAACTGGGATGAGTTTGAAATAGTTGTAAATGGCAAGATTGAAGATTATCAACTTGAATTACTTGTAGGCTGTAGTTGTGGCACTTCACTTAATGATTCATGTCAATGGCATTGGATTGGACTATTAGATGTCTAACAATTTGTATCTGTGGCAGCTATTCCGCATCCATTGTTTCTGAGAATGAAATTCCACCTGGACAATATTGTTTAGAAGTAGGAGGTACGGATTCATTTTTCTTTGGTTTCATTTCCTTATTTCTCTGCAACATTTTGTCAAACATTTTGTCAAACATTTTGTCTAAACAGTTTCAAATTTAATGGCTCAATGTTGATCTGATTATAGCCTTATTAAACAGGATCTAAGGTAAAAGAGACATCAAAGATAGGCCCTCGTCCAGAGAAACCTATTGAGATATATGAGTTTGAAGGGTACTTGCTGCTTAATTTCCATTGTTTGTTCTCCCCTATTTAATGCTTGTGCTAATTGCCAACTTCCTTTATCATTCAATGTGGATAACCTTTTTACCCTTCATTCTACACTTTGGTTTTTCATGTTTATATTCTTATGAAGATTGATTCTTGTGTTTTTCTTTTTTCCATAAAATAATGGATGATGTGGACTGCCTGCTACTCCAGTTGTCCATTTTGTCGAAAGGTAGTTAATAATCCGCTTCATTTAATGTCTTTTTCTACTTCAATCGCATCCAACAATACACGTATCGTTTAATATGACCAGAAGATAACAGGGATTATGGTTCTAATTGGGGATAGCTATACTTCCCCAAATGGGACTTGTATTAAACTATGCTTCTCTAATTTTCCTAATAAGTCTTTAGTTGGAACTAAAGTCACCAAGCATGAATAAAGGTTCATGATAAAACTCTGGCGTGTTCCTCTTAACACATTACTGAAATCATAATCACCGAACTTCATGTTTTAGATCGACGTTTTACTAATGTGCAGGTTAGGGAAATTGTTGCAGTTTTGGATCTCGATGTTCTGTTTTATCCTTGCCCCAAAAATGGTCCAAATTTTCGTCCTAAGGTTGCTGAGATGGGTGGAAAGCAGCAGTTCCCCTACATGGTTGGATACTATTTCTTTCTCCTGCTCCGCATCTTTCTTAGTTTACCATTGGTAAAATAATATATATGAGCCCCTGAATTTTACAATTCTTTGAAGTAAGTCCTTGTGCTTGTATTGTACCTAAATAAACTCTTAACCTTCAACTTAAGGCTAAAGCCTTATTTGAATGTGATAAGAGTGTAAGGACTTACTTATGAGAAAAGGTAAAGTTCAAGGGTTTTTTTCCTTATTTTAGCCTTCACTTTTTCCCCTGGTTTTGTACTTGAGATTTGCACTTATGTTTGTATTCATACAGCCATTGAATTGGCATTGAAAATTGTGATGTAAAGTGGGAGTTCGACTTGGAACATTTGTTTCTGTTTTCAGGTGGATCCGAATACGGGCGTTGCCATGTATGAATCAGATGAAATAATAAAGTATCTAGTTGAAAAATATGGTACGTGTGGTTACATCTATATACTACGGTTGTGTTTCTTCTATTTCTAGGTTAATCAATGGATCATATTTGTGGATGCATCTATGCTTGATACACAATTGTAGTCCTATGCTTTTATACCAATGTATCGTGTAGTTGCATTCTGTTTCTCTTTTATTCTTTTCTTTTTTTCGAGTGGCCTTCTATAAAGTCTGTTTCCTTAACATGCCTTGATTACTTCCTCCTCTAGGCTGATTCATATATAAGATATCTCGAAATATCAAACTTATGCTATTGTTTCTTAGTAACTTAGTATGCTATGTCCCCCGATTGATCGGTGTTCTGTTGTGTTTTAGGTGATGGAAGTGTTCCTTTCATGCTATCACTTGGTCTATTGACGGTTGGTAAACTTTCTTATCATAGATTTTGTTTCTCTCTATGAAATGCTCAATTTTTTTCTTTCTTTTGTGGGTGTTGCAGACATTGACAGCAGGATTTGCAATGATTGGTCGAATGGGAAGGGTGAGACGGATATTAAATTCTTGTTTTATTACATTTTGAAGATGTCCGGAATTATTCTCCAAATCTTTCTGCGTCATTAACATGCTAATTTGTCAAATAAATTGGTCTAAATTTGCTGCTTTCTGGAAAAACCCTAAACCCAAACTTATGTTGAGCAGGGAAACTCCTACACCCCATCAAAAATGCCTCCCAAACCACTTGAGATATGGGCATATGAGGTATTTTACTATTAATTTTTTAATATATTTATGTATGGTGATTTAGTTCCTTCTCTTAAAGTGCATGGAAACTAGTAACAAATTATAGTTTGAATAGTTTTGAACTTGAAGTTACTTATTTTGGTTCAAGGGTTCTCCGTTCTGTAAGATTGTGCGAGAAGTGCTGGTAGAATTGGAGTTACCACACATTCAACGCAGGTAAATCCCTAGGCTCGATACTATTAAAACCATCATCTTTTAACACATGTTAATGGTCCATGAAAAAACCAAATATCCAGCTTGTGAATAACTTACAAGATACATCAAGCATGTCTTGTCCACCAAGTGATCATGATCATCTTCATGTTTTCATTTTCAATGGTTTCCACTTTGATGGATTGGCATGCCATGCCCTTTATATGTATTCATTTATGCAGCAAGAGATATCATGCTACTGATTTATTATTATTGTTCTCATGTATCAGTTGTGCACGAGGCAGCCCAAAACGGCAGATCCTGTATGAGAGAGTGGGACATTTTCAGGTACATAGTGCTTTTCTGAAACAAATTTGAATATCTATTATAAAAGCCAGATTACCAATTTGGTTGGCAAACAGGTACCTTTTTTAGAAGACCCCAACACAGGGGTGCAGATGTTTGAAAGTGCAGAAATAGTGGAGTACTTGAAAGCTACCTATGCTCAGTAATTAATACATCTCCGGTTCGTCTTAAGCTTTGTGGTGTATCAAAGGAAGAACATTAGTATTAATTGAAAATTAGTCATTCTCAGAGTAAATAAGTAAACTAGTCAAACATTATAAACCATCCACCTTAGTAGTCAACAATTTCCGCATATGGAGGCAGAACATGCGGAGACTATGCAAAATTGAAACCCACTTTGAAGCATGAAGCCTCATCTCAACCCCTCCTCCGCATTCGGACTTAAATGAGACAAATACATCTCGAGTTTAATTCGAGATCAATACTTGAATCAATAGAATTAATTCGAGTTTTAACTCGAGAACGAATCGAATCGAGTTATTTGATATTTGACAACTCGAAAAAAAAATATATTAAACTTTTTTTTTAAAAAAATTAAATTATTAATAATATTAATATTTATATATTTATTAAAAATATAATATAAGATTTTTATTTATTTAAGGTAGACGTGACAAATTTGATCCTTACTCAATTACCCAAATTGATTTACCCGATATAGACCCTCAGAGGATGACTCGAAATTGATTCGCAGCCCGAAATAACCCAAATCGACCTGAACTTTAATTGAATCGAAAGTAATCCGAACCAAAATTAACTCAAACCGAAACTAATCTGAATCGAAGCAACTCGAATTTAGTTTACCCATACCCGAATCAAACTTTGAATCGATTTTAACTCGATAATTGAGTCTAAATGAATGAATAATTTATTTATTTATTTTTTATTATTATCTTATTTTAGCATTGATAAATAGTAAAATGATCTATGTTTTATTCTCACTTTAGAGTAGCCACCACTTCTAATAATAGTTTAATGATTCAATATGATCTTTTCTAAGTTAAAAGATCTTCTATATGTATGATGAAATAACTTCTAGCTCTAAATTTGAATGGTGACAATATATATGAACTTAAAATTCTTTATTTTAAAAATTTATTGAT
Source organism: Hibiscus syriacus (assembly GCF_006381635.1). Classification (NCBI taxonomy): domain Eukaryota; kingdom Viridiplantae; phylum Streptophyta; class Magnoliopsida; order Malvales; family Malvaceae; genus Hibiscus; species Hibiscus syriacus. The sequence continues at coordinate 676,392 of NW_024063505.1, read as the reverse complement.
TCGATTGTTTAAAACAAAAACGTATAACTCTAAATTTGAGATGTGACAATATATATCGTATAAAATTCTTGAATAGTAAGTAATAAAGAGATGCATTAAAAGTTATGACTACAAAGAGCGATAATAATTGACCCGAAAATCTAAAAATTGACCTGAAAATCTAAACGTTGACCCAAAAATTTAAAGGTTAACCCAAATTAAAACTGACCCGAATTGACCCAAAAATCTTATGGTTAACCTGAACCGAAATCAAATGATATGATATTGACCCGATTCGAAGCTAACCAATCTGATATTAACTCGACCTGGAAATCAACCGATTCAATTTTGACTCGACCCGATACCCAACTCGAACTGAATTTTCATTGACCATAACTAAACCCAAACGAAATATGATCCGACCCGAACCGAATCTAAACTGAAATAATCTAGACCCGAAATAACCCGACCCTTACTCAATCCAAATGACCCGATTGTCACCTCAAATTTAAGGTTCAAAATTGAGCTCGAGTTGAAGCTTGAACTAAGTTTGAGTTTGAGTTTCAATCAAGCTAAGTTTGGAAATATTTTGGGTTTAAGATTTTTCGAACTTGTGTCCAGTTTTAATTTTTTTATTTTGTATTCGAGTCAAGCTTGATAATTTTAAGCTTGTTAGTTTTCGAGTATAGTTCAATTTTGAATTTTTCAAATCAAATCAAATTCAACAATACTCGAGCTCGATTTAACTGGTTTACGATCCTACTTGTATATATAAAATATATTAAAAAAACTATAAAAACATGAGTGGATAAAAAGCATATAAATGGTTTTTTTAAAAATAAATCAACAAATGATTGAGAGCAGCAATGAGAAAATTAAATACAAATTTATTAGTTTCAGTCTTTCTTTGATTAAATTAATATTAATTAATTGGTATCGTCAATTCAATAAAACGTTTTTTTATAGTAATGATAATAACCAGGTTTTGTAATAACAAAGAAGAAAATTTATATAAAATATAGAGAGAAAATGTGATAAGGAGTATAAATTCCACACGATTCTTTTGAAGTTTTATTAAAATTACAAAAAATCCAAAATATATATACAAAACTATAAAACCAAATCAAATTTTCAAGAAAACGTGGAAAATGGAAAAATTACCTCTTGATTATCATTCCACGTCACCGGAGGAGAAATTCAGAGCAGCAGCCGGGACCCACAAGTTACCCACCACGACCGCATACCCTTACCTATGACCCACCACCAACTAAGCATTCTGGCTCGGATCTCCTACCAGAAGCGAACCGCTTCATTCCACCTATATTGACCGGTCCACTCTCCGCTATTTCAGTCCCTGAACTTAATGTGGCGTCACCTGCATCCGCCGGCAATCGAGACCTGATGCTGCTGTCCCCCGGAGACGACACCGTTTCTGGGAGAGTGTGCGATTCACGTGTTTTACCATTGCACCCAAATATGGCCCGAAAACTCGAAAAGAAACCGCTCCCTGTTCTTGTTGTTTTCTTTCTAACTGTTTCGACTCCGGCCGATTTTTGGCGTTTCTTTTTTAATCGGCGATTGCGGTCTCGTTTCGATCTCACTCTTCCCATACAAGAAACCTTAGGCGAAGATGGTTCGACGACGGACGGATCCGATTTAACCGACCCGGACCGTTGCGGAAACAATCTAGAATTTTCAAGCTTAATACTCTTCCTGTTCTTCGTGTCCACGAAGCAAGATTTATGCGGTTTCGGTAATCCGAGGATGGAAGGCTTAGATTTCCTTAAAGAAAAGCGTTGAGAATTAAGATTTGTGGAGTTGGAAAAAGAGTTTCGTTTCTGCGAGTTTTTCCGTTCGTAAAAAGCGTAGCTGTCGACCCAATCGAGCTCGGCGTCTTTGGATAGCAAAAACGATTCTGGCGGGAAGTCCGGTGGGATGTCTTCTTGGAGAGGCTTCACCGGCGTGTGGAGGCGGCCGTCGGAGGAGTCGCCTTCAGTGGTTGTTAGTGTCTCGCAGACAATTTTGTTGTCGCAGGGGGGAACGAGGGTTTCCAAATTGCCCCGTGGCATTATTCGGAGGCTTAAACCTAGAAAATAAAAGAGATGAAGTTTTGGAGAAGATCTATTTACATTTCATTGCGGAAAATAGAGTCAGAAATTGATTGATGTTTTGAGGGACAATTTTCAACACTCACTCCTCCACTGCATCTATTTGTTCTATGAGATCTAATCTTATAAATTATTTTCTATTATTATCTGGAATTTTAAGGACTTATCATCATTAATAACAGACTAAACTCGGGACTTAACATATGTACGTAAAGATTAGCCAGCTTGGCAAAAGATATAAGAGTATAATCAATGATCAGCAAAAAATTATTATTATATTGGTTTGGTTTACTTGATGGGATTCTTACGATTAATTCAACAAATATGGTCTGCCCACGTGGTATTGAATTCAATCTAGCAGATCATTTTCTTAATCATCTTGATTAATAAATAACATTTATTTATAAATATTGTACAAGGTTATGGAAATTTATTTAAATTAGAATTAATTAACATTATAAGTATTAATAATTAAATTTAAACATTAACTCAAATTTCATAAACTTGATTGGGAAAAAATTCAAATTAAATGTGTCATAATATACGATTCGTCAACTCAATTAATTTAAAAAAGATATTCGACTCGATCAAATATTCATCTCTAACAACAACATTGAACCTCCCAAAAATATAATATTAAGAGCTAAAATCTTGTTTAACCATATCTCAAATGATGCTAAAACTTGTAATTTCTCTACTTAAGATGGTGGTAAATAAAATTAGAAAAAGTAACTGGGACTGAAACAAACAATGAGAAGCGTATGAATGGTTCATTCATTAGATAAAAGGAGTTTGTACTTTGAATTTGATAGCTTGATGTTTGGTGCAATTAAGGATATAGGTAAATGTGGACAAAAATATGGTTTCCATCAATGTTTCAGCTTATTTTATACATATCATAATATCACCCTAAAGATTGGATGTAAATCATATATCTAAGTAACATGTGGACTTTGTTTTTAGGGTATAATTATATTCTACGCATAATTATATTGTTTTTAAACAATCTGATATGATTATAAGATAATATTTGTTTAGAAATTTTTAATCATTAATAATGTATACACCTTCTGCAGACGGTGTTCAAACCCGAATCTTCTAGAGAACAACACTCTCTTTTATTACTAATACCACTCGAAAATCCAATTATATCATTATATATATTGTGTGATAGAAGGATGTGTATATATGGAGCAGACTAAACATGAAATTAGTGTCGGATGGTCTGTCATATATATTTGGGTAGAGATTAAAAGCTTGATCTTGACCTTTGTAAACAGTGAACATCATGTTAAGTAATGGGCATGCATGGAAGAATGGAAACTAATTAATTGTCATTAAATGTAGAGTAAATTGAGAAGCAATGTAGCCATGTGATGTGTCTTTTCTTGTTGCTTCAACCTTTACATAGAAACAGAAACATCCATCAAATTCATGCATATGCCTTACTTCCTTGCATTAAACCTTTCAATCATGCCTCTCTCTGTATGTCTGTAATATATATGATTAGAGATCAGTCATTTAAATTATATTTGATTTATTTTTCTGTAGTTTGAGATGATATTTAAATTTAAATATTAAAATTCTTTTTCTGTAGTTTGAGATGATATTTAAATTGGAATGGCGTGATGATGCGAATAAAAATTCCATAATGATGATCATGCGACCAAAATAATATTAAGTGTAGAAAGATTGCAGTAGGCGTACTTGTAGCTATGCTTGCCTTCTTCCCTACAGGGAGGACATTGTTTTTATTGCACTAATCAATCTTACAAGTAAACCACACAATACCTTTGCCAAGTTAATAAAGTTAAAACTTAATTAATGGGTTATATAATACTTTAAAACATTGTTTTTAGTATTAATATAACAACCTTAAAACGATGTCCTTTTAATTATATCATCGTTATTTATGTCATTTCATTTTTTGAATTAACAAATCAATGTTACAATTAACTTTAAATAAAAAAATTAGTATTAAAATTAGGCTTAAGTATAAAATAAGGGCCTAAATTATACATATTTTCACGAATATGTGCCTAAAGTATTTTTCGGCCTATCTAGGTGCATAACGTTACAAACGTTACCACTTTAGGTGCCCGGGCCGTCAACGGCGTTAATTTCCTCTATTAAGTGATATGTGTCACAATCTGATAATTTTAATATATATATATATATATATATATATAATTAAAAAATAAAATTATATATATTTTAAAAATAAAATATAGAAATTTTGAAATAAACCCAAAACTTTGAAAATCTTCAATACAACCCTAAACTCATGTCATCCACTGCCATTTCCCATCGACAAAGCTCCACCCGACCTCACCTCCCCTGGCGATTAAAACCCCTATGAAATCATGATCGATCGACGATGAATCGATATTTTATACCTCTCAAACACTAGGTTGAAAATCGCGATTCCTACGACTAATCGACAGCAAATATGATGGTGTATCACTAGGAGGATAACAGGGATTACGCCAATGGCGGTGGTCGTGGCCATAATGGGAGGCGGCGGCGGAGGATTAAGGTTAGGATTTGGAGGCTATTTTATAATTTAAGATAAATTAGATTTTTTTATAAATATAACAATTTTTAATATTTTTTTAAAAATAAATTTTAAAATCACCAGCTTATGACACATGTCACTTAACAGTGGAAATTAATGTTGTTGATGGTTCGGGCACCTAAATGGGTAACGTTTGTAACGTTAGGCACATGAATAAGTTAAAAAATACTTTAGGCACCTATTCATGAAAATATGGGTAATTTAGGTACTTATTTTATACTTAAGTCTTAAAATCAAATCAATTAAAAGTTCAATGTTTTAAACATATAGTCAAAAGTTAAATGATCTCTGATGTAGTTATTTTAATATTTAATACAATTTTTTTTTATCAATCTGGGGCACATACAAGGTAGTATATGTTCAAAGATAAACTCTCAATCTTTCGTCATTAAAAACGCACACTCCTCTAGCATTTATGATGCTCAAACCAGGGTCCTCAAGGAATAACAATAATTTATTTACCATGGAGATCACTTGGTTCGTACAATATTTAATACAAATTTAAATAATAATGTTTCAATAATTATATATAAAAATATACTCGATTTTTAGATATATTTAAAAATTTAGATTCAGAAAACTAAAATACTATAGATATTGAACCCACTAATATTATTGTATACAACTAGCATATTTTAATAATTTTTCATATTCTTGTTTTTTGCAAAAGATTAAATTGACTTTCAAGCATTCAATTGAAATTAGTTATATTATCGAATTTTCAATTAAAATTTATTATGCCTCTTGGACTTAATAAAACATCAATTAAGTTTTTTTATCGTATCATTATTTATATATGGATTGTTATGTATACATTATAACAAATAATGTCGGTCAAAGAAAACATTGATACAATTAAATGAGTTTAAAGATAAAACTATTATAATTTAAAAGTGAAATCAAAATTACTTATATAATAGAATTATCCCTTAATCCAAAACATAATTTCATAAAAAATGTTTCATAAGCATAACTACATAAAAGATAATCTAGATAAATTATATCCGATATCACTGAATTTTAGACAATATATCATTTATGTCATTGAACTTTTAATTTTTCCAATCATAGCACTAAACTTTGGTTTTAACTTCAATCATATCATTGGACCACTAAAACCCAAGCGGTATGATGACACGGACAAAACAACATTGTTTTGGTGCGGTTATTGATGGTTAAAATGATATCGTTGTAGGCCTTAAACTTTAGGGGTATCTTGATTTTATCAGTAATTTTTAAACAATTCACTTTTTAGCATTACACCTTTGCGACCACCGTTGAAATCTAACCCTTGTACATCATCGGTCGTCTTTTTTATAAGTTGGCAGTAAACTTTGTATTTCACTCCTCTTTCTTTTCTTAGGATTAGTTTTCTATGAAATCCACTCAAAAATTTATGAAATTAAACAAAAAAAAACATTATTTTTAGGGGTTTGGGGACTTTCTTATATTTGAAGGGTTTGAGTTGTTTGTTTGAAAATTCGAATTGTAAGAATCATTATTTTTAGAAGACGAATAACATAACCCAAAACCAACTTCATCGCCATCGAAAGAGATCAAAGTATTAACATGTCAAACTTTTAAATTATTTTTCGTTAATTTTGAATGAGTTTCGTGAAAAACCAATCGTGAGGGAAGAAAAAGGATTGGAATGAAAATATTTTGGTATCAATCTTGTTGTGAAAGACGATTGGTGACCGGCGACGATTGATTATCAAGGGCAGTCGAAAATCTTTAGTGCCAAAATTTGACACTTTTAAAGTTTAGTGATAAAATTGGCACATTCCTAAAGTATAATGCCTTTGTTTTGAGCATTATTAACTATGGTAAAATGATGTTTCATTCATGTGATTAGAGTGATGAAAAGATCCGTGAATATCATCTAATCATTAGAATTGAACATCTCAATGATTTAATTGGAGAAATTGGAAGTTCACTACAAAAGAAAATCCATGTTTGAAAAATAGACCCTTGGGCCAAACAGTTATCATTCAAAACCCTCTGTTTATCCTTCAAAAAAAAAATTCCCCCCAAAAAAGAATACAATCAAGGGTTCGGTTGGGTTGGGTTGGGTTTCGTCAAAACTCATCAAAGAAGAGGATCAAACCAGAAATTCTTCTCAACAATAGCGCGACTACATCAACCACTCGGTTTCTCTCAAGTCAAGCCATTATGAACTTAAAGTCGACAACGAAGAACAAGATGGCGTCTTAGAAGAGCCTGAAGTAATCAATGCCTGGGAACTTATGGAAGATCTTCGAGAAGACGGTTTTATTAGAAGAAGCCCCAAATCACGTCAAGAGGTAGTCGAAAACGACGTTAGAAGTTCAAGGAAGTTGTTGAACCTGATTGATTCGCCATTGAAAGCGATGAAATATGGTGGGAAAGAGAACAGAGAAAGAGTCCATGGAGCTGATTTTGGTCATGGGTAATCTATTTTCAGCTCGAAACCAATGAAAAGTAGAAGCGAGAAGCAGAGTTTCAGTCCTTTATTCGATCTAGAGGCTGTTGCTTTATACGAGAAAGAGTTGTCCGAGGAAGAAGAATATATCAAGAGGATAATTTGGAACAATTCCCAGGACTCAAAGGCAGTATTGATATACACAACAACACCGTGAGATCCATCATTGAATCCCACCATATCCAAATGTTCGAACGTGACATATAGATGGATTTGGGATTTAAGGAAGAGCTAAGGAAGCTGAGGGGCACAAGAGAAGTGATGAAAGTTCCATTGGTATTTATTAAAGGGAAGTTGAAGAGGAAGGGAAACTAGGAATGGGGATCATTATAGGTGAGATTTGTGATGTGTTTTGAATATAACGGGAGCTGCAAGTTTTTAGACGGGGAATTGAATCATAGATGATTTGAATAATAGATCCCAAATACGTCAAATACATTACGATGGTTATAAATAATTTATCTCTTTTGATTTGAATAAAAAATCGTAATCAATGAAAAATTGATGGTTGGTTAGTATGAATATCCTCTAGCTGCATGAGGAGGTAGAGGAGAAAAAGAAGTGAAGGTAAAGTGGTTTCAATTAGATCACATTACTTTTCTTTGATATTGATTAAAAGATTTTTATTATGGCCCTTACTATCAATGTAAGGATATGATAGCTACACATGTAGGTCTGCAATGAATTAGGGGGACACGGTCAAATAGTGATGAATTTGATTTTGATAGGCTACGTGGATCTATAATTCGTGTTAATAAAGCGTGATTTTTATTATTATTCTAAATACATTCAACCATTTGACAATGAACACTCAATCATCCTACTATAATTACGGGTGCTCGAACTTGTATCTTCTAGGAATAATAATTTCTTTAATAAGTGAGAAAGAAGAGTGGAAGGTGTATGGAGTAGTTTAATACGTAGATAATATGTATTTGGATGGAGATACAACAATTCACAAAATGGCATCAACATTTACCCTTCTCAACTTTGACCAAAATGAAATGAAAAAGCCTTTTGCCGTCACTTTCTCTTTACCATATAACTCCATACACCTTCCACTCTTCTTTCTCATCAAACTAATCAATAAACGCACACTAGCTCATCTAAGAAAAATCAGATGACGTGGCAGCCATGCTTGGTTGTCGCTTTTCCTTATTACTAAGAAATCAGCCACATCTGATTCTTCCCCTAACATATTTTCCCCACTACCCCATTGAGCTTACTTACATTTCTCTCTGCTTCTTTTTCTCTCACACATCACTTCCTTGGGGGATTAGGCGGTTAAAACTTCAGTCTTTTTCGGCTGCTTATGGCTGGGAGGAAGAAAAGAAAGGTTAAATTGTAAGTATTTTCTTTTTTGGGTTTTGTTTGAGTAACCATGTTGATAACTTTAGCGTTTCTTTCTGATAAAAAGATTAAAACTTTTAATCGTTAGGTTAGGGTTTCATTGAAATGTCATTTGGGTTTTAGGAATTAGAGCCTTCTGAGTGCTTGATATGAGATAAAATGTGTTATTCACTTGTTGAATTATGCAAAATTCCGCCGCCAAATCTAAAACTATTGAGCTGGGATGATTTTGATTTTGATTTTGTTTTTTTACTATGCCTATGTTGAGAATAATTCAGGGTTTCAGGATGTAGATTAATTTGTGGCTTTTTATCAAGTATCAATCAATCATACATAACATTGTGATTATTGATGCTAGACAGTTTCTGCTTAAAATTTGGATATTTTGTTGAATGCAATCTTGAGGTATTTCAGCTCTACCGTGACTTCAGTTTGTTTTGATCACTGAATTGAATTTTATAAGGGTCTTTTGAACCACAAGGTTAAGGGTTCCAAAGGTCTGTTAAAGAAGGGTCTTTGAATTGTTACCACAAGTTCCAAATTGAATACTGTAAATGAAGTACTGACTTTAAAGTTCTTTTACCATTTGAGACTTTGTTTAGTGGATTTTTGTACTACCAATAGGCAGCTATCCAACAATCTTAGTTTTTCATTGAGGATTCCATTAAGTATCAAAGTTCTTCTAACTAATATTAATTCGATTTCATGAAATCATAATGGAATTGATTTTGTTCTATATAGGATTCTGAATTGGGTTTCAATCTTTGTGTTATTTGAAATAGTCAAATGTACTGAGGTCTTACTTCTCAGTGTTCAATTGATTTTCTATGTTATTTGAATAGAGATCTTACTTCTCAAAGAAAAGGTTATAAAGAAAATATTTTTTTATCATGGTGCATTTGTTATTTGCTAATTTTGTTTTAGGCTAACCAACAAAAACGACTTTCTTAAGTAGAAATATGACTTCAAATTGTAGGCAATGTCAGATTGGATGGGAATATGAAGCATTTTGCATGTTTCATACGGTGACTCCTTATGCACCGAGGGCAACTGGTGTTGTTGTTTCTTTCATAACTGTATTGTTGGCTTGAATTTTCCACCTGCGGTTGGGACCTGGGAGCTGTCCTATGGTTAAATCAAATAAGTACCTTTTATGGATGTACCATTTTAGCATACAGTCTGTAACGAATGGAAGATAAATATGTTTTATTTAAACAAAGTTGATCAGTTGTTGTATGTTTAAGAAACAATAAGCGTTGAATTTTGAATTTCTTGTATAAAGCATGTTAAGCAGTAGGCATGCTCGAGCAATATAGGGCCTTTTTTGGGTTTCTATGCCACCCTTTTTGCACTTCCTTTTAGAATTTAATGCTGATAATGGCGTTTGAATATTAATAATCCTTTCATCTGTACAGGCTAGCTGAAACAATAAATGTGGATGAAAGAAAACCATTTGAGGATGAGGAGAGTTTGAAGCTACAAACATGGTCTGATCTTCCTGGGGAACTTTTGGAATTGATCATGTCCTACCTAACACTAGAAGACAATGTCCGAGCTTCTGCTGTATGCAAGAGGTGGAATAAGATTGCAATTTCTGTCCGAGTGATCAACCAATCACCGTGGCTCATGTACTTTCCAAAATATGGTAACTTGTATGAGTTCTATGATCCATCAGTGCGTAAAACCTACTCCCTCGAGCTATCAGAATTGCATGGATCCAGGGCTTGTTACACTAAAGATGGTTGGTTGTTGCTATACCGACCCAGAAACCATTGTGTGTTCTTCTTTAATCCCTTCACTCGGGAGATGATTAAGCTTCCCAGATTTGAGTTGACATATCAGATGGTTGCCTTCTCATGTGCCCCAACATCTTCCAGCTGTGTGGTTTTTACGATTAAGCACATCAGTCCTACTGTTGTCGCTATTAGCACATGCTGTCCTGGGACATCTGAGTGGACTACTGTTAATCACCAGAACCGGTTGCCGTTTGTTAGTAGCATTTGGAACAAAATTGTATTCTGCAGTGGAATGTTTTATTGTCTTAGCCTCACTGGTTGGTTAGGGGTTTATGATCTGCTGGAGCGTACTTGGAATGTTCTTCATGTGCCTCCTCCGAGATGCCCTGAGAACTTTTTTGCCAAAAATTGGTGGAAGGGAAAATTTATGGCAGAGCACAATGGTGATATCTTAGTTATCTATACTTGTTGTACTGAGAACCCCATTATATTTAAACTCGATCAATCAGAAATGGTATGGGAAGAAATGCAAACCCTTAACGGTATGACTCTGTTTGCTAGTTTCTTGTCATCTCATTCAAGGACCGACCTCCCAGGAACAATGAGGAATATTGTCTACTTCTCTAAAGTCCGTTTCTTTGGAAAGCGGTGTATATCATACTCGCTTGATGACGGTAGATATTATCCCCGTAAACAGTGCTATGACTGGGGAGAGCAAGATCCATTTGAGAACATATGGATCGAACCACCTCGGGATGTGTCATTCATCTAAGAATAGTAGTAGTAAGTATGTATCAAGCTTTTACAACTTATGTCATATATTTTGCAGCATCCATGGAATGACTATTGATGCTTGCTATATGGAATAATATGGATGAGTTGATCATGTATTACAATGAATAACCATGTTTTGTAGAACACCATTGACTCTACTGTGCATTCATGGAAGCACATCCTAATGCTTCTTTGAGAATTCGGTTAATTTTAATTTACTTTTTTTTTTAATTTCAATATGTTTGTCTTGTCTTTGTAAATTTAATTCAAATAAAGCGTTGTTGATCATATTTAATTTAGATTCTTAAATCTTTTTGGTAATAAAGCATGCAGTGGCTGAACTTCATCATTATCGGTATAACACTTGTAAGGTGTTGTTTTACCCTAGATTTTCCATGATAAATTATGACTATCCCATGATGTTCCTCAGGATAATATGCTAGATTCTATGAAGTGGAGGTTGAATTTCTTTTTCAAGTGAAAAAAGAGTATATCCTACGGTATTTGTTTAAACTTGCTTCTTTTTATTCAATGTGTTACTTTATGCAGCAGCCGGCAGATGAGTTGTTTCGTTCATCCAAGAAGAGCTCAATCCCTGCTTCTTGGAGATTCTCTTACAGAAAGCAAGCTCTAGTTCTCGGTCTTCTTCTTCATCACAGAGTAATCCATTTGAGTTGCACTCTCTTTAACCAAGCCTACAAATTTATTATTAATCTTAGAAGCTATGTTCATCTTACAATTACACTCATAAGATTGAAATAACTTTTAAAACATTACAATTATAAATTTTTTATTAATATTTTGTTTTGTATGAGTATTATTTTTTCATTGAAGTTACTCCAAAACTTACAAATTTGATTAAATTAGCTACAAAATTTGAAAAATATATTTCAATTGGACCACCGAACTATTTATGTAGTTGCATGCCGTTAACATTTGTAGTTAATAAAATTGGTAAAATTACAGCATGGGTCCTTGTAAAGTTACATTTTCACGGTGCTACAACCCTGCTTTGTTTTCTTCCATTTTGGTCACTACTTGTATATGATTTGTTTCCTTTGATTTTCATTTATTGTAATTTGATTCTGATTCTGTTTTTAATTTGTCTAATGCATTAATTTGAGCATTAACTTTATTTATTAATGATTATATATATGAAATTATATTTAAAATTAAATTAAAATTTTATTTAAAATACTCGAACTCACGAGCACAATTTAAAATCAAAAGATAAATTTATGATTTGAATAATAAATATTTTTTCTTATGATTATAATTTGAATATTAAATTATTTTTAATGATTATATATATATATAATCATTAAAAGTTAAAAATTAAATATGAAAACAAATAAATTTAGTTTAAAAATATTAAATCTTAAATCAATTATAAATAAATTATTAGATTTATTTTAGTGATTTAAGTGTTGTCATATTCTCAATTGACCTAGATGCAAGTTCTCACTTATAAGCTTTTATTTTTGTTATCATTAACTATAATATATATATATATATATAATTGATTCCTAAATATTATATTTAGTCTATTGGTTAAGTCTTGTTTGGTTACTAATTCATTTTGACTTCAAATTCAATTAAGTTATTTTAATTTTTCTGCTTAAACTTGAACAAGTTATATAACATATGTATTATCTTAATGACAAGCGTAAGAATTAGGTCGGTGGTTAAGGCATGTGCAGGTTACCCTTGGGTGTCAAAACTCATCTTCATTTATTGTCACTTATTCAAAAGGTGAGTTATTGGATTGAAAATTTATTAAATTATTTAAATTAAAATTAAAAACCCTCTAATCAGATTATGACATGGGTCACAATTTGATTGGAGAAATAAATTTATTAAATTAAATTGAAATTAGGACCTAATTAAAAAAAATTAAGAATTAAAGTTAATATTGGTGATCAAATTGATTAATTCTAAAATCTAAGGGATTTAATCTATAAATTCAATACATGACTAGAATAACATTTTTAAAAATTAATGCTCAAATTAAGGCATTAGACAAATGAAAAACATAATCAAGATCAGATTGCATTAAATGAAAATCCATGAAAACAAATCATATACAAGTAGTGACCAAAATGGAAGAAAACAAAGCAGGGTTGTAGCACCGCGAATATGTAACTTTACAAGGACCCACATCCTAATTATACCAATTTTGTTAACTGTCACGTAAACACTTCCGTTAAATGTTAACGGCATGTGACTATATTGAAACTATTTAAATAATTCAGTAGTTAGATTGACGCAAATTTAAAAATGGTGGTCGTTTCAAGACTAAGGTCTATAGTTGAGTGGTCATTTATATAGTTTTCCCTAAAATTAATACATATTTAAAAAAAGAATAGAGTTTAAAATCCTCCTTTATCGTCACCACTCACCACCTTAATGATCCACATCAATAAGATTACTAATCTTAGAAGTTATTTTATGGAAAAAAAGTCTTTACAATTAAAAACATCAAACCCTTTCTTCAAAATCTAATTTTCTCTTATTCATGTGCCGTTAATCATTCTTTTTTTTCGTCTTTATTGATCGATGGCGATACCAATTTTAATATTGATTTTCGATCATTAGTATTCTTTATTATCTTTTTTTTCTTATATCACATCTTAAATTTCTTTTGGTTTTTTTTTATTTTCAATAAGTAGGTATGTATAACACGTTTTCATATGTTTTTATTACACATTTTATTTTGTCTTTTTGACATTTTTCTTCTCTCTTTTGGCATATTTTTCAGTCGTTTGATTATTTTTTTATTTATCTTTTTAAGTGATTTGACATCTCCATGACTGGTCAAGTTGGCGCTTATATGATATTTTGTTGATCTTTTCTGTTTTGGACCCTCGGATTAGATTTGGATACCCAATTTACGTTCGTTGATAGCTTTTCACATTGCTCGAGTCTGAGTGGTCTTTTAGTAGTCTAATCCCATTTTGTGTTTCGTTTGCCAATGCGATCAAATATGTTTATATCTATCTTTGTTCGAGTGTATTGGTTAGATTTTTAATCATTCCTTATATGGTCCTTATATGATCTTAAGTTATTAGTTTTTTTTAATAATTATAAGAAATTATCCTAATTATGTACTTAATTTACAATTATGATTGTAAATCTTCATTGTAATTTACGATATTCTCTATTTTTAATGAAATTAATAGCTTTTATAAGGAAAAGTTATATTATGGCATGTGCTCAAAGTTCATGAAATAATTCAACTAAATTCATTATAAGAGACTATTTTACTTAACAAATGAGTCATATAGTTGTCAGTTCAGAGATGATTCGTATTTTAAACCTTTCGTAAATATTCAATAATTTAAAAGCTTTATGTTAATATTTTTACACGTTAAAATTAGATATTTAACAAATATAATATATTTACTTAATTGTAAGCTAAATCCAAATAATAATAATAATAATAGTAAAAAACTAATACAAATAATAAATGCATTCAAATTTGAAAATAATATATGGATTTAAATATTATAAATGACATTAAATTTTGAATTATAACTACCTATAGGGCGAGCCAAATTATGACCTGAAATTTTTATTTTCTTTTATCAACTCATTTCGGCCTATCTCAACCCACCAGCTCTTAATAATTATTCATGTAAATTAAAAATAAACTATTAATAATTATATATTTTATAATTAAATTAAAACACTTTTAATAATATAGACAATGCCAAAGAACAGGCCTCTTTTGAGTTTAGTTCTACATTGGGAAGGGGGAAATACCATTTAAACCAAATTCAATGGACTATTTTGTTGATCGTTGATCACTAGAATTGGTATCAAATAAATATCAGTTTGTGTTTTACAGGTACAATTTGCCACCAAGTTGTGTGTCTAACAAGCTAATTTGGCAATCCTTATGCTTAGCCTCAAATAAAAGACAAACAGATTCCAGATTCCTTGCTTTCTTCTTCCAGCCTTGGATTACCAGAAACATTGGAATGCAAACTTAAACCAACCTAATATGGATTATACCTACGGCGTCCTCGGCTACTGTCATTGCTGTTACGCCTTCCGCCACTTGAGCTACTACCACTAGCACCACTGCGGCTGCTATGGGGCTGCGGTGGATGGGTATGTGGTTGCATTCCAGGCTGTTGTCTGTACCAAAGTATAAACTTCTCAAGTGAAGGATCATAATAAGGACTAAGGAAAATATGAGAACATAGACGGCACAAAAGTTTGTTATGAATAATATTAATGTATATAATTATTGCAAATCAGTCTGGTGTCTAATGATCAAAACAATGTGCATGAGTTTCTTTAAAAATTAAATGTCAAGTTGGATGCATGTTAAGACACAAGGAAATGGAAACGAAAATAAGGAACGAATGGGTACTAAACTGTTCATCTATGTACATGCACATGCACTTATCATAAAACACACGTGCACACGTGTGATAATATGAACAAACAATAACTCAGGCTCACATGATCTTCAATTGACTGCAAAAGAATTGTTGGAACTTACAGTACATATCCAATCCTTCCATCAGGTAGAAGCATTGGCATCATTGCCATTCCAGCAGGGGTTAGACCTTGACCGTAGATCAAGGGCTGCAAGATTTTAACATAAAAATATCAGCAAAACACAATAAAATGGTGCTAAAAACAAACAAATAATCAGGTATACGATTTCCAAAAGGTCATAAATTTAATAGTGGCACCTTAGTATAAAGAACAATTGGCAATGTATGTCAGTCTGTTGTACAAACCCAAAAATAATGTCCACTCACATGATATTGTTCATCATAGAATATATATATATATATATATATATATATATTTTAAGAATAGGGCCTCATTAAAAACCCCCTTCATAACCCATCAAGCTCCGGAGAACTCAACGGCCATTGGATGGAGGAAAAGAGTGCCCAAAATTTTATTACTAATAGGAGTACATCCAAGAAAAGACCAGATTCAGAACAAAAGTTCCCCATTAAAACACCCAAAACATTCACCCACCTCACCTCACACTAGCCTATGCTCGACTTAGCTAAACTATATGCTTCCCAATTAATACATCTCTTAACATGCCTAGTAATCACATTGAACTCCAACACTCTCTTGGCAATGTCTTTAACCAAATGAACATACGCAACCGGACATGTCTCCGGATTGTTAATCCACTTCAAAGCAATAGAAGAATCACTTTCTAAAATAAGACTACCCTTATCACTCCACACCGAATTCAAAAACAAACCTAAACCAGCTTGAATTGCTTTAAGCCGCTCTCGAGAAATACCCCAACCTCTTATTTTCAGCATCCCTGAGCACACCGCCAATACCACTGCACCTCCAGTCAAAACTTACAGCCCCATTCACATTCACTTTAAAAAATCCCAGAGGGGGGGACACCACTGTGGCTTAGGCGAACCATTCTTTGATGGAGAACAGTGCAAATCAGCCAAGGTTAAGTCTCCCACAAGGCAATCAAGAAGTATAGGGAAATTTGAGTTCTTTGCCGAGAACCAGGAAGCCACCCTCTACCTAGCCAAAAAGAAAAGATTAGTCTGATCCAGCCTACCATTCTCGAACACCATATGATTTCGACATTTCCATACAGTCCACAAAACAGCACCGTTCCATCACATTTCCATCACGTTTTCGACATTAGTCTGATCCATCATAGAATATTTGTAAACTTGTTATAACAAAGGAAATTCTGATGTAGGTACAATGATGGTTTTCTTTTTCTAAGTGCAATGTTCCATCACGTTCCTGAAGAGAGTATGTAAGAAACAGCAGGATAGAGCCAGAGCCAGCATAGATCACAATATATATATATATATGTTAATTTTAGTTTAATCAACCAGTCACCATGTCCACAATAAAGAACCCAAATACAATCTATAGAGATCTGAACCAATATTTATTGTATCCCTGAAAAAATTTGACAAACTATTTTGCTTCCCAAGTATTTCCAAAAATGATTACAAATGTGCATAAAAAGGCTGCAGTCTGAGAACAAGGTGGGAAAAGAAAGCATCTCACCTGTCCAAAACCTGCAGGGCCAAATCCTGTTCCAAGACCACCATATGCTCCCCCAGCTAAACCATATCCTAGAAAAGGTGGGAAGCTTGAATCTAAGGGTGACTTCTGGGAGCCAGATCCTCCAGACTGCTGATCTGCTTGTGGTTTTGCAAGAGAGCACTCCAATACTTGACCTGTCAATAACAGAAAATCCACCAAAAGATCATCTATAATGCTCTTTTTGTCCATGGAAAATACAGAAGTTGATAACATCTGCAAGGTACAAGAAGCATATCCTACCATCAATCTCGTATTTTTCAGTGTTCTTCAATGCTTTCATAGCACAGGACCTCTCTGCAAAATGCACAAAACCATATCTGCTGTTCTCCTTTCCAACTTTTGCTGGTGGAACTACAACTTTCGTAATCTTTCCATGATGTTCAAATAGCTTCTTTAGGCGATCCTGAGTTATATCTTTTGGTAAATTCTTAACATACAAAGCCTTAACCTGCAACATATCAAACATAATTGATTACGCAACTTCACATGCACATTATTCAGAAAATGAGGCCAACACTGAAGCAACAATGCATTATTCAGCAAATAAGATCAAAAACCTGAGTAGTAGCAAAAGATTCTGCATTTCTTGGGTCTGCCCAACTCACAGTTGGCGCGTTATCATCAAGCTTAAATGTTGGCTTCAACATTTTCTGTCTCGAGTATTCAGCACATGCATGATTATAATACTCTATAAAAACAAATCCACGGTTTCGTCCAGGATTCATTGGATCCTACGAAATGTCAAGTTCATCGAATCAATAACTAATATAAATTAGCCATGAGGAATGCAACTTTGAATTATAAGTAAACCAGTCTTGTAAATCAGGAAGTGACAGACAACATACGCACTAATGCACAAACCTTCAACAACTCAATACAATTGACTCCAGGACCAACATCTGTTACAACCTTCTTCATATCTTCCTCCCCCCAGTTTCTGGGAACATTACCAATAAACAACTTATTCTTAGCTTGAGATGTTGAACATTTTATCTTCTTCCCCTGAAGAATACAAAAGGAGTAAACAAGAAAACAGAAATAAGACTCAGAAAGAGAATATTTTGGGTAGAAATGAAAGCACTATTCATCTCTTAATTCATAGGAAGCATAAAGGAAGATATTTATTGGATGCAAACAAATAAAACATATATAGCAATGTTAAACCCTACTAGAATTTGTTGACCTGAAAAGCAATGCATCCTTTCTCACCTTGAAATCAGAACCATTCAGGTTTTCAATAGCTTTGGAAGCCAACTCTTTGGATCTGAAGGTCACAAAAGCATAACCCTTGGCCTCCCCTGAATCTTTCTCCTTCATTATCCTAACCTGTAATCAATATGTAGTCAGTCCAAATAAGAGGAATACAGCCAGACATTGTGAAATTAAAAAAAAAAAAGTTACCTCTACAACTTCTCCTATAGATTCACAAAATCGCCTCAAGTCCTCGTCAGAAGCATCATGAGAAATGCCACCAAGGTAAACCTCTGACCCATGAGGAGGAAGTGCAAGAAGCTCTGCATGTTTCTTTTTCCTTTCTTCTTGTGTCTCAAAATCATTCATATCTTCATTAGCATCAGAGCGATTTTGCAAATCAGCATCCTCATCCTCTTCTTCCACCTCCTCTTCCACCTCTTCCTCAACTTCCACTTCCTCTTCTTCCTCTATTTCTTCATACTCAACCTCTTCCTCTATAGTCTCTTCAGGGTCATTGTCTCCATCAAGGTCCACCTGTTCTTCAATCTCTTCCCTTGTCCTTGGCATTTTATGTATCTAATAAACCAAGCTTGCAAGGCAACTGTGAGGGAATCACAGAAGCCAGAAGCATTGAAAAAAGAGGAGTACAAATTTGGAAAGGAGGAAACAAAAATGAGAGGCCAAATGGAGTCACAGAATAAGAATTTTGTTTGAATCTTAGCCATAAAATAATATGGCTTCACAGGAGTTGCAACTTGAATGATTCTCAGAAAAGGGAATTACAAAATAGTAAAAGTAGTAATAGACACAGACAAAGAAAGTTCTGAATGATAATTAAGAGGCTTCAGATGCTCAACAAAGTGAAATTTTTGAAAAATTAGAAAATGGATGCGGGCAAGTGCCCAAAAAAACAATGGTCAGTTCTAATTTAATGTATATCTGCGAAAATGCATTCACCAAAAGGGGAAAAGGGAAGAAAAACAAAAAGGAAAAAAGCAATGAATGAGAAATTGAACTAAAATGGAGAAAATAAAGAAATAGAAGGGATACAATACGTGATTCCAGCAAAAGAGCAAAACAATTTTCCTTTAATAGTCATGCTGCAACTAGCAAACCAAACGGATAACAAGGTTTAACTTTAAACATACCATTGCTACTCAGCATCTTTCAATTCCCATCCATGTTTGCATCAATTTAAGTATCTATCAATTTATTTAGTTTCATCGAATTCTAAAAACATTAATCCCGCATAGGCTCATACTCTATTACTTACGACGTTATTTCAACAACAAATTCATGAAATTTCAACAACAAATTCATGAAATTTCAACATTAGAGATTCAAAATGAAGTATTTTTCAAAACTTCATATTTATGTATTGCCACTGCAAAATTTCAAACATTAGAGATTCAAAATAAGAATATAAAATCAGCTGAAAGAGAGGAAAAACAACAAGGTTACAACCATTTCTAATTCAGTAAATGGTGAACCCTAAATAAAAAACAATCAGCATTAAGCATAAAGAATAGACTCGAGATTAGTACAAATAAATTTAGAAAGAGAAAGAAAAGGTTACCGAGCTCGAAAATTTGAAGAATTGGAGGGAAATCTAGCAAAGAATGCCGAGGGATTTTGTTAGGGGAAACCCTAATTTTGAGTCTTGACACAACGGATGAGGAGGCGGACGCTCTACTTTCGCGGGCCTTTATATTCGAGTTTTCGTCCCCAACATATCTGTATTATGGGTAAACTACACATTTTTCTCTAAACTTTACTCTCTCTCATATTTTACTCACCGTACTTTCAATTGTTTTTTATTTTGCTCATTTAACTTTACAGCCTACAAATTAAATCATTTTGCTCATTCTGTCATTAACTCTCTAACGGTGCGATGACCTGTTATTTATTATTATTATTATTTAATATAAATAATTGAAAACATAAAAGGTAAATTACACCATTCTTCACTGAATTTTACCCTCTCTCCTATTTTGTTCACAAAACTATAAAATAAAAATAGAAGTTTGCCGGATGCCACCGCTGGCCATCATCGACCATCGTAGAGGTTAGTTTTTCGATATAAAAATTCATGGGTTGCTTCGCATTGACACCTTGAGTCTAAATCCGACCTCTATTTTGTCGGAACTTGCTCCAAAGTCCACGAATTGGAGATTAAAAGTGAGAAAGCTGAAACATTTGAATCGAGATTCACAGATTTTAGGACATTTTCGCATTAAACAACCACCAGATTTGGACTCAGGGGTTGAGATGAACTGACCCATGAATTTTGAGACTAAACAACCACCATCAATGATGGTAGACGGTGATTGGAATGAAAAATGATGTAGTTGCCGACGGCGGCAACCGGTCACCATATTTGCAAAGAAGAGCATTCAAAATGATATCGTTTTGATGCTTGTGCCATACTATCACACCGTTAGAGAGTTAACAGAAGATTGAATAAAATGATTCAATATATAAAGTTTAGTGAGCAAAATAGAAAATTGAAAGTAAAGTAGTAACATAGGAGAGATAGTAAAATTCAGTGATGAATGGTGTAATTTATCCCTGTATTATTCATCTTCTAATTGAAATTTAGGCAAATTACTTTTATAGTCACTAAATTATATGATTAATTCTATTTTGACCACTAAATATGACTATCAATTAACTCTCTAAATTATTAAAATAATTTCAATCAAGCGATTTATCTTTATTTTTTTAATGAAAAAGTTAATGTGGCAGATGAATAAATCTGTATAATTATATATTTAATTTTTGTATACTTTATTAATTTGATTTTAATGTAATTTAAAATACTATTTTTTATTTACTATAACTTAATGTACATAAAAAATATTGAATTTTTTTGTTCGACATTTCTCGTTGTTCTAGTTGTTATTTTATTATTGTTTTTTTTTCTTCACTAATAAAATATAATCTAATTAAATTTTTTAAAATAGTAGGGTAATATAAGAATGAGAGACCAATGATAGCCTGATGAGCAAGAACACGTGCATTTGACGCAGCAACAGACAAAAATAGATCACTCTGACATTTTCGATTACTAAATATAGAGGAGAAAAATAACAAAGAAAACCAATGAAAAGATTCTGCATCGGAAATCTAAAAACACTGATAGTCTTGATATTTTTTACCGGAAAAAAGACCGAGAGAAAACATTATTAGAAATAAATAAAAATACAACTGAAAATTAAGAAAAGTAAACAACAAACATTGAAAAAATGGAAATGAAGAGTAGTGACCGGAGAAAGCCACCGCCAGTACCTTACCGAAAGAAATTTGTGATAACCGTTCAATGTAAAATAATCGGAAAAGAGCATTTTCTTTTTTGTTTTTGAATGTAACGTGTTTTCTTTAAGTAGTTTGACTTATAATTTAATTTATATATATTATCAACAGTAGATCAATTAATTATGACACAATGGTTAAACATAAACTTTTCTTCCCAAGTTTTAATCTCCTCTTCTTTATTCTTATTTTATTTATTCTTCTATAATCAAATGACGATAATGGTGGATGTCTCCCTATTTGTTTCTGGAAACAGGTTTTCCGGCAAACATCGTCAGGGTGTAACAAAACTCATCTTAGGTTTCCCGTAGATGTTTTGCCTCAACTTCAAAGATGTTGGATGCATTTCACAATTTGCCCCATCTAGCAATACAAATGCTATGTTATCTTCAATTTATTTTAAATTAGTAATGCATTTTTTTTTCATTTGATACAATTTTATTATATGATATGTATGGATGGATATGTCCTTTACATTTGAGAATTAAGGGTATAAATCCTGCCTTGAAGAATCAGACAGGCAAAAACCATGTTGGAATCACTAAGTTGAGGAAATGGTTAAAGAATTACCACCCGAAATCACATTTAACACACTCTATTTCAAAAACTAAACCAAACATTAACTGGTTCAGTCCATTCACCTCCAAGCCTCAGAAAGCTCAGCTCTCGAATTTATGCGGTTCACAATCCGAGTTTCCTTGTTCCTCTGCTCGGCTCCCGATTCGCATTCCGTCGAGCATTCTTTTGCCTTCTTCGATCCCTTCTTTAGGCTCGGCATACTCGATTGACCGTTTCTTCTCTTTTCCGATACACTCCGGATACCGCCTTCCTCGAGATCATTTGCCGAAGCGACAATGTTATCAACTAGAGATCGATTTCCAGAACAAATTAGGAAGCCTTTAGAGTTATGAGCGGGGCTCTTCATCTCAGGTTCTTGAGCAACAAATGCTTTCTCTCCTTCACTTTGGTTTTTAACCTTGTTATTGGCATCTCTGTCTAGTCGTGCACAACTTGGCCGTCCATTCTTATCGGAAGGCTCTAACGGAGAAATAGGAGCAGAGTTTACCGTGGAATCTTCTCTTTCTTTGAGAGCTCTAATAACAAGTGTCTTGAGAAAATTCATCACCTGGACCGCATGCATCAATGCCGTCAAAGGATCCGACATCTGCAACAAACAGCAGCAATGGAGATCATTAGACTATGAAAGCATCAGGTTTCAATGACAGAGCTTTATCAACTACCACGATTAACTCACTTGAGTCATGTTTGGAGCAAACACCATGGCGATATTCCGTGCATTCATCTTGTTCAGATGTTCCAGTTGCACAACATCAGCCATCAAATTTATGGCCCAATCGAGTAGAGCGGCCTCGGTCGGAGGAAGAAGCCTTGCAAGCCGACCACACTCTTCCTCGGACTGGGATTTTATCACCTGCTCCGGAGGAAGAGAGTCCAATACACCACTAGGAAGTTCCCTAAACCAAGCCTGCAGATTTATAAAACACACAACATTCTCATTTATCAGCAATCGAACATACACACAGCTTTTAAAGAGCAAAGATAATATACCTTTATAAGACCTGCCAAGCAATGCACATCTATCCCATCGGGTATTACTCCTTTATTCAATTGCTCTCTAACATACTCTTCGTGACTATTCTCTGCATTAACCCTGAAAATCCCTTCGGTCTAAAGAAACCAACACGAGAACTTAGATATAAAAATTGGATAAAGATAATCAAAGCAAGTTTCCAGGAATAGTAAAGATAGACGATGACATGCCTGGAGGCCTCCTTTTGCATATAAACGCCTTTGCATCAGCAGTAGTATTGTTGGCACACTGTTTCCCCTGGAATCAAACGAAAGCTGCATAGATTCCGTCGAAACTCCGAACACACTTTTACTTCATAACAATGGCGTACGTCTCAGTAAAAGAAATTAAAGAAAATCAAAAAACAAATTGATCAAGAGAAAGAAAGAGGTTACCTGGCACTGGGGGGTCTCCTGGGGACCTCAGGCTCAAACTCAACAGGCAAACCGAGGAAACCATGGAACCTATCAAAGGTGACATGGGAAACATGTTGAACATTGGTAGGCAACCCGATTTCCATTGAACAAAGGTCTTTACTCCCGGAGATGGTGCAACCGACCAAAGACTTCCTAAAAGCGGTCACCAAAATGGTTATTAAAGGCAGTTGTTGGGCTCCTTTGTCCCTTGCTTTCGTCTCCCCGTCTTGCCTGCACTCGTCTTCTTGGTCGCTTTCTTGAGCAACCATGCTGACGGAGGTGTTGATAATGGGGTGCTGCGTTGCGCTGGGGCTTGAAGGTGAAGAGAAGTGAGAAGAGGATGATGGGAGAACTTCAGTCATTGTGTTTTTCTTTCTTGGTGACAGGAATTTGCAGCCAAGATTCAAGCCCTTTTTTAATGATTCTTGGGGGAGAAAAACAAATCACTTAATGGGATTCAAGGAAAGAACAAGCAACCATCATCATTTTCTTATCTTTTTAGTTTGGCTTGAGGATTCAACGAGCGATGTGAGAAGATAGAGAGGGAGGGGAGAGAAAAATAAGATTGCGTATTCTGTTCTGTAAAACAAATAGGGGGGGGGTTTGGTTCTCTACAGTTGAACTATCTTTTTGTTTCGTTCCGAAAGCCAATGGAATTTTGCCATCTCAGCGTTCCGTTGTGGATTCCTTCCTTAGCAGCTTCACAGTTGACTCGCGAGCTTCCATTCTGTTTCTGGATATTATAATACAAAACAATATTCGACGAATTCTTTACAAAATTTGCTAACTTCCAATGTAACAAAGAATTTGGTTATTTGAATGACACGTATCCTCGTATGATTAAATTTTATTTATCATTAAAATTTATATTATTATAAATTTTAATTAAAATAAAATAATTTCAAATTTTATATCATCTGATTTATTAATGCATATACCACGTACTAAAAATAAATAAATTCAATTGATTTTAACACAACTCTTAATTTAACTGTATCATGCCAGAAAATAGACCCCACCGGTTATCTACCAAATACCGTCCCGTTGACCATTTTGATTAAACCGGTACACTTCAAATAACCTTATTAAAAGCCTTTGCTGCCTTTTCCAACGACTCAATGAACCAAAGAATCTTGGAGCGAAGGTGGCCGTTGTAAACTCGGGTGAACTGTCTCAAGTTTAAACCCAACTCTGCGGACATCTTTCGGCTGTTGGCTGCCTTTTCCTAAGTGATCGTTAACCCTCAACGGGATGAATTTTGCACATTCATACGCTTCTTAATTTTTGATACAATCATATATATAAATCAAATTACTTATTTTAATAATATGTGTCTTATTAAGATTTATGATTTTAAGCCGTACGATTTAAAAGTTAAAGTCCAACATTTCAAATTTAAGTTCTAAAGGAATGCAAGGTGGATGGTTCGAGGATTTTTTCCTTCATTGCGAATTTTTTTACTAATTCAATGTGATTTTTCAGTCTCTAATTATTTATTCATTTAAAATTGTTTCGAGACGAATACAATTCCTTGATTTCTTTCTTGACTTATGATTGTGAGGTTGATCGATCGAACATAGATCCTCTTCTTCAACAACGATTGTTCTAATTTTTATGGGACTCAATGAGACTTACACTACTCTTTGTAGTCAAATTCTCTTCATGCAACTATTACCTACGATCAACTAATATCATAAAAAAAATTCAAATTAAATCAAATAAAAATTTAACTAAAATGTAGAAGAATTATTATCTTAAAATCTGTCTTAATTTATGTAATACACTTTCTTTTTAAAATTTGTAATTTTAATAACATGTCATAATTTATGCTTTGCGATGGTGTAATACTTTTCTTTGTTATGGTATACTTATTTTTGTAATGATAATCTTACTATATTTTTGGATTAACTACATGATTGATTATTTATGTTTGTGTTTTGTCTATTTTCTCTCACACATTTAAAAAATCATAATATATAGTCACTTTCGTTTTTATTTAATTAATATATGATCACTTTCGTTTTTATTTAATTAAGATGTGATCATCATGGGTTAATTATTGTTAACGGTTAATAGATTAGATGACATAGTATTTTGATGTAATCACACATTTGATCCATATTATTTATATATTCTCTCAATTTAGTCATAATAAAAAATAAATTAAAATAAATTTAGTTCTCTAATAGAATGATGATAGGTGTCAAGACACCCTCTTGTTGAAAGAAAATAAAGCAAAGCAAAGCAAATTAGGACTAAAATAATCCGAACCCGAGTCCCTTCAAAAAACAAACATGTACCCAATCATTGAGCCAATATCAATGTTTGGACTAAAATAGACAAACATGATGTATATATTTTGATTCTTAGTGTATAAATACTTAACTTAAATTTATAACATTTTATATATATTAACTTTAAAAAATTATTTTCCATATTAACTTATTAAATATGTTTTATTATTAACTTAATTTAAAAGTACTTTATTTTTATTTTAGAATATATATTTTATTCTTATTTAAACTTTTAAAAATAAATATTTTATTATTATTTTAACTTTTAAAAGTATATTTTATCTTAATTTACTAAATATATTATATTATTACTTTAAATTATTAAATATATTTTGTTTTTATCTTAATATTAAAATATTTTAACATAAAATATATATTTTTAAATTAAAATAAAAATAAAGTTAATAATAAAATATATTTAATAAGTTAAAATAAAAACTATTTTTTAAAGTTAATATATATATATATGACGAATTTAAGTTAAGTATTTATACATTAAGGTATAAAATATATATATCATGTTAAACTAAATTTTGGTCTTGACTTAATGGTTGGATATATGCTTGATTTTCTAAATGATTTAAGTCCAATTTTTTGGCTCTAATTTACTTTGCTTTATTTTCTTTCTACCGGATGTCACATCCTCTCATTGATGGAAAATAAATATATTAAATTAAAATAAAGTTAGTTTTCCAATCGAATGATGACATATGACATCATTCGATTGGATGATTAAATTTAGGGTAAAATATAGTAATGGTCACTGAACATTTCTGAAGCTTGCATTTAGGTCCCCCAACTTTTAAAACTTGCAATACAATCCCCCAACATTTATTCCGTTTGCAATATGGTTCCCCAACTTAAATCACTGTTAGAAAATTAGGGTAAATTATATAAACGGTCATTGAACTTTTCAGGCACTTGAATTTAGGTCCCCAACTTTTAAAACTTGCAAAACAGTCCCCCAATAATTTTATTTTCTTATTAAATATAGATGTATAGAAAATATAAATGATTCAATTTATATTTAAATGTATGAATCATTTATATTTTTGATATATTTTATTTTTCTTGTATAAACTAGTATTTAAAATATGTTTATATTTTAATCAAAATATTTCAATATACGAATAAAAATATATTTATATAAATGTATATTTATATTTAGATGTATAAATAAAAATATATATTCATATATTAATGTATGAATCATTTATATTTTTTGAATATTTTATTTTTAATAAGAAATTAAAATTATTAATTATATTAGAAATACTCAACTTAAGATTATATATAATCATGAATTATAAATATGAAAAATATAATTATTAAATTTAGTTTAAAATATAAATCTTAAATTTATTCTTTTAAAATATTGTATCAACTAATATTTAAAAAATATATTAAATCTATCAAACAATTTATCAAATAATATTTTTTATTGTAAAAAAATATAATATTTTCCCATCATTTATTGCTTTCAAATTTTTTGCCGAAGTTAAAATCTCATTATTTCCATTTTCCATTATATTCTTTTTTTCTGGCATTGGTCATACTATAGTATATGTATTATTGTATATCTCTTAACACAAACGATGGTGTTAGCTTAGTGGCTCCACCCTGTATCTTTCATTTGCGTGACTCAGGTTTGAGTTTGCCCAAGACCCAAATTTTACTTCTTTGTAACTTAATTTTCTTCTAATTAGGTGGTGACATGTGTTACCAATAACATATATCATGATCATGTGTTAACACATGTCAGATCCTGGTTAAATGATTAATTTATTAAATTTTATTTAATTTAGGACCAAATTGATAGCATATATAAATAATTAGGTGGTGACATGTGTCACTAATGACACGTGTCATGATCATGTGCTAACACATGTCAGATCCTAATTAAATGATTAATTTATTAAATTCTATTTAATTTAGGACCAAATTGATTATATAAAATAATAAAGACTAAATGTATAATAATTTCAATTCATTTTAACTGCCACTTCATCATTTGTATCAATTGGTAACGACTAGTGGCTTAGTTGAAACAGTTAAATAATTATGTTGTATGATTGATAAATTTAAAAGATCGATGACAAAAGTAAAAAGGGCTAGATAGTTAAGTTGTCAACCTAGTAGTTTACACTTTTATTTATACATCAAAATAACATTTTATAAATTTAAAATTCGAATTATTTTCAACCTCTTCTATATCCTAACTACTTTTTTTAATTAAAAAATTTCTTCAACAGATAAGAATTATACTATTATATTTATATAAAAAATACGTATCACATGAAATAAGATGAAATTAAATAATAATAAATCTGACATAATTGAATTTAATTGAATTATTTTGGAATTTAGGGTTTAGAATGAAATTGAATTACTTTGGAAATTGGGGTTTAGAATGAAATTGAGGACTGTTTTGTAAGTTTTAAAAGTTGGGGGACCTAAATTCAAGTGTCTGAAAAGTTCAATAACCTTTTATATAATTTACCCTAATTTCTAACGGTGGTTTAAGTTGGGGGACCATATTGCAAACGGGATAAATATTGGGGGATTGTATTGCAAGTTTTAAAAGTTGAGGGACCTAAATGCAAGCTTCAGAAATGTTCAGTGACCATTACTATACTTTACCCTTAAATTTATTTTAATTTATTAATAGTAAGACTAAATTGAGAAAATATGTAAATAACAATGATCAAATATGTGATTATATCAAAATATTTAACGATAGTTAATTCGAGATGACCTCATCTTAATTCAATAAAAATAAAAGTGATTATATATTATTATATTTTTTTAAAAATAATAAAGAAATGTAAACAAAATACAAACATAAATACTCAATTATTTAGTTAATCCTATATTTTATCTTTATTTTTAATAAAATTAATTATTATAACTAATTAAAAAATATAAGAAGAAGAAATTCAAATAAGTAGATATTTTATTAACTCAAAGGAACCATCATTTTCTACTGCATCTCTTGGATACGATGTCATCTTTTCTATCTAGAACTCGCCATTTTCAATTTCGGGACAATAGTGAGTCATGAGATTGGGGGGTTTAATTTTAGAAAAAAAGGCAATATTAGTGAATAACACCAAAGCGCATAAAGGACAAGAATCAAAAGGCGGAGCCGACAACAAAGATGAGCTGAAGCATTAAGGAATTTCCATAGTATTCATACCATTCCCATGTTAAAGCTCCCGAAAACTCAAACCTTTCTTATAGCAAGCCATGAGAGATTTCGCCTTTTACCTCTTTCTCAACTTGCTGCAATTGCAGATGCTCAACCACCTTTTATTATATCCCAAACCCATACACAAAAGCCACTGGAATCTCATTCTCCATTCCTTATAGACCCCCAGAATTTTGTCTCTGCCGTGTTAAACTGCAAAAACGTCTTTCAAATCAAACATGTTCATGCCCAAATAGTTGCCAACGGACTCTTAAATAACCTCTTTGTTTAAATAAACTCCTTTACCTATACGTTCAACACAAGGCCATGGGTGAAGCCAATGCTTTTTTTGGTGGAATGAGAGAGGAGGGACCCGTTTTCTTGGAGTGTTATGGTTGGTGGTTTGCTAAAGCTGGTGACTTTGATAATTGTTTTAGAACTTTTAGGGACCTTACTAGGTGTAGTGCTCAGCCTGGTAATTATACTTTGCCTTTTGTTTTGAGAATTTGTAGGGATAGGATGGACTTGTTAATGGGTAGCTTAGTTCATGGTGTTGTTTTGAAATCTGGGTTGTGTTTGGATCACTTTGTTTGTACAGCACTTGTTGATATGTGTGCCAAAAGTAAGGCCATTGACGAAGCGCGTAAATTTTTTGATGATACGCCAAAGAGAGACCTTGTAACTTGGACTGTTATGATAGATGGGTATGCTGAGTGTGGGAATGCTAAAGAATCGTTGGTTTTGTTTGACCGGATGAGAGATGACGACCTTGTTCCGGATAAGGTCACAATGGTGACTGTGGTTAATGCTTGCGCCAAATTGGGTGCTATGCAGAAGGCTAGACTTATTCATGATTATATTTGTACAATGAAGTTTATTTTGAATGTGATATTGGGTACTGCGATGGTTGATATGTATGCAAAGTGTGGGAATGTAGATCTTGCGAGGGAAATATTCGATGGGATGCGGGAGAAGAATGTAATAACTTGGAGTGTGATGATCGCAGCTTATGGTTACCATGGACAATGAAAGAAATCGCTTGATCTATTTCAGATGATGTCGAGTTGTGGGATAATGCCAAATAAGATAACCTTTGTTTCTCTTTTATATGCTTGTAGTCATGCTGGCTTGGTCGATGAGGGTCTCGAGCTTTTCGACACCATGTGGGACAAATATGGTGTGAGACCAGATGTGAAGCATTGTACTTGCATGGCTGATCTGTTAGGTTGAGCTGGGAGGCTCGATGAGGCCTTGAAGTTAATAGAGGACATGACAGTTGAAAAAGATGACGGACTATGGAGTGCTTTGCTGGTGGCATGTAGAGTTGGCAGAATTGGCTGCGAAATCACTTCTCCAAATTCAGCCACAGAATCCGGGCCACTACGTGTTACTCTCCAACATTTATGCGAATGCCGGTAGGTGGGAAGATATGGCAAAAATTAGGAACTTGAAAAAGATCCCGGGTTGGACTTGGATTGAGGTGGATAACAAGATTCATCAGTTTAGTGTTGGGGACAAGTCTCATCCTCTGCCAAAGGAGATACATGATTTGCTGAAGAGTCTGATCGAGAAACTGGAGTTAGCTGGTTATGTTCCGGATACGAATTTCGTGTTACATGATCTCGATGAGGAAGTTAAGGTTGGAATGTTGTATACACACAGTGAAAAGCTGGCTATTGCATTTGGTCTCATTGCCACACCGAGGGAACTCCTATCAGGATTACAAAGAACCTTAGAGTATGTGCTGATTGCCATACATTTATTAAGTTTGTATCAGCTGTTACAAAGAGGATGATTATCGTCCGAGATGCAAATCAGTTTCATCACTTCAATGAAGGGGATTGTTCATGTGGGGATTACTGGTAATTGGCCGGTTAGTTTTCTACCTACAGCTTTTGAGGTTAAGAAAACGAGCCTGTCCCGGGGTTTCGGCGACGATATAAGTGTTCCGGATTGGTTAACAACATACATAATGATGAGATTGCTGCCAAGTCAGTTAAGATTGAAGTATCAACGGTTTCAGAAGATTAAGGACTCTTTATATCCAAATGTGAAGGCACGCTGAAAGAACCTTCACTTTTATCTTTTGCCTTGCCTTCAACGGAATTAGACTAGATGTTTATTTCTGTATTTTTTTTACATTATTTTCTTACTTTTTAATTTTAATTATGCTGATTTTTTGTTAAATAATTAGCTACTGATTTATTTTCTATATTCAGTTTATTTGATTTTTTAAAAATAATAAATGAAGAATAAAAAAAAAAGATTATGGTTGATTTGATTTGTTGTTATTATTTTAATGAGTTATACCGAGGAGGTTATCCATTATAACTGATTCTCTATTTACATGTTATTCACCAAAATTTTAGTAAGAAAATATTTTATTTTTATCAACTCAGTTAATTTGTTTTTGTATATAAAAAAATTGAGGAACTTTACATAAAAATGTTCAACGATAATAAATAAAATATTATGTTCAACTCAGTTAATTTTTATATTTTTAAGAAAACAAATTTTATGGACGTCAGTGTAATCAACAAGAATGCAAATAGAAGGGCTCGTTGGTTGCGATTTTTAAAATATTTTTTCAACCTGCAACACTATGAAACACTCCATCCGAGCGGCTATCACTTTCAGCCTCCTATGAACTGGATCACTTCATAAATTATTGGCGCAAGAGTAGAAGATAAAGATTTTATGTAAAAATAATATACGAATAAAATATGTGCAATTTTGAAGTTATATATATATATATATATATATATATATATATATATTGAAGCTTGTCGTATCTATTTAAATAAATTTATTTATTTAAATTTTTATGATGTAATCTGGATTTTTACAGGCACAGACTAACTTGTTTTGGTTTTGATTTTGATTTTGGTTCATCAATGGTGGACCGCACAAATGATAAAACGCCCTGACGGCAGATCCGAACGGTAAGTCTTTCAGCAAAACACTGTATTTCACTTTTTCATATGCTCATTTTAACTATAATTCCTATTTTTTTGTAATTTGTTCTCACACGGATTTGATAAAATAGATCCAATGTATTACAATGGGATATACCATTTATTCTACCAGTACAACCCCAAAGGTGCAGTTTGGGGCAACATAGTTTGGGCTCATTCAGTATCTAAAGACTTGATCAATTGGGAAGCTCTCGAATCGGCAATTTACCCTTCAAAGCATTTCGATATCAACGGATGTTGGTCGGGTTCTGCCACTGTCCTTCCAAACAGCAAGCCTGTAGTTTTCTAAACAGGGATCGATTCCCACAATTATCAATTCCAAAACTATGCGGTTCCGGCCAACTTATCCGACCCTTATTTGCGCGAATGGATCAAACTGGACGACAACCCCATAGTCGTTACCGAAGAAACCATGAACAAAACAGCCTTCCGTGACCCAACAACCGCTTGGAAGGTCGGTGGGCATTGGAGGATGTTGGTGGCTAGCCGAAGGAAACATATAGGAATGGCTTATTTGTATAAGAGTAGGGATTTTAACAAAGGGGTAAAGGCCAAACATCCTTTACATTCAGTGGCGAATACCGGTATGTTTCTTTATAAAAAAAAATAAAAAAGAATACTGGTATGTTTGAATGTGCAGATTTTTTCCCAGTGTCAATGTATGGGGACAATGGCCTTGATACCTCTGCTGTTGGTCCTAATGTCAAGTATGTTCTCAAGGTGAGCTTGGATCTTACAAGGTTTGAGTATTATACCATAGGCTCATATATCCCAGAACCTAGGGATAAATATTTGGTTTATAAGAACTTTGTTGATGGTTGGGATGGGCTTAGATTCGACTATGGCAACTATTATGCTTCAAAGACATTCTTTGACCCATCAAAGAATAGAAGGGTTTTGTGGGGTTGGTTTAATGAATCCGATACAGATCAAGATGATATTAATAAAGGATGGGCTGGTCTTCAGGTAATGTTTGTTGATTCATTTGAAAGATGATATTTTGATTTGTTGGTCTTACAAGGTTGCTTATTTTACTGAAACTTGGCCAGTTAAAACACTTGAGGACTATGTGGCTATGCCCATCTGCGTTCTACTCTTCTAGAAACATGAGACATCCATACAGAGAATTCATTTCTGTTCTTGGGAAAAAGACCTGATAAGCTCT
The DNA here is from genome assembly GCF_006381635.1 of Hibiscus syriacus. Classification (NCBI taxonomy): domain Eukaryota; kingdom Viridiplantae; phylum Streptophyta; class Magnoliopsida; order Malvales; family Malvaceae; genus Hibiscus; species Hibiscus syriacus. The sequence goes on along the minus strand of NW_024063505.1, from coordinate 643,203 downwards.
GTAGGAGGCCATTGCAATTGCATTTACTGCAAGAAAGTTGTAGTCTCTGTTGCATTTAAACCGTGACCCTACTACACAGTGACAACTTATAACAGAAAAACATAAAAACTGTAGGTTGAAATATTTGAATAGCGCCCTTCTTACCGTGGCGTCTGAATCTATTATTGGCAAACACATACTTCTGCTTGTGACACAATAGCATCGGTTCTTATAATTATTTGCAGAATCTTTTATATACTCTGTTCATTCTTTGACCAACACTTTCATCAGATCAAAATGCTTTCTTGCGTCTTTGGCAACCCTTATTGACTTGTTTGTGGAAGTCAGTTCCATTGTACTTTCTTTTTAATATTTGATTTCTGAATTTTTCTATCCCTGATTTTGCATTCAGTGATATGTCTCTTCAGGTTAACTTGGAGAGGGACATTAACCAAGGTGTAGCATGTTACAAGAAGGTTTTGTATTATAATTGGCAGTATGCGGATGCTATGTATAATCTTGGGGTTGCTTATGGTGAAATGATGAAATTTGATATGGTAAGTAATTACTTGAGCTGTATTTTCTTGGAATGCATGATTTTCTTTGTGGAACTGGATTTCTATTTGTCATTGATGGTACTAGTTTTTCTTATACATGCTTTGTAGGTTGTTTTTTTGTTGTTTGCGTGAGATAACAATTTAATTATTGATTTTTGTTTGCTAGGCAGTTTTGTTCTATGAACTTGCTTTCCACTTCAACCTCCACTGCGCAGAGGCATGCAACAACTTAGGAGTAATATACAAAGATAGAGACAACCTTGATAAAGCTGTGGAATGTTATCAGGCGATATTCGACTCTTGTTTAGCATTTTAAGCCTTCATTCTCCATTGCATTCCTTGATCTTCATATTAATAGTATCTTGCAGTTGGCTTTGTCAATCAAACCAAACTTCTCAGTCCTTGAACAACCTTGGTGTTGTCTACACAGTTCAGGTTGGAAGTGGAATTATGTATCTAACTGTTAGACTATGTCTCAAACAGTGATTGACTACGAGCTTGCTATTGTCATGGTAAAATGGATGCTCCTGCGAGCATGATCGAGAAAGCTATCATTGCCAATCCTACATATGCAGAAGCTTTTAACAATTTAGGTTTTTCTCTTGCTTCTTAGTTATGTTGCTCCAAAACCTTTAAACATTTCTGGGACACCATGTACATGCCATCACTTTGTTACATTTTCCAGGGGTTCTTTACAGAGATGCCGGCAATATATCCATGGCTGTTACAGCGTATGAACAATACCTTAACATAGATCCTGATTCTCGTAATGCAGGACAGGTACCATTTCATGGATCTTATATAGTTCAAGTCGTAATTTTTTTCTATGAGGCAAATTACATTCAGTTAAAAACAAAATCGTCAAGAAAAAAAATCATGCTGGTGTTGTGGCTATCATTTTTTTTATTGGTCCCTTCTGTATGGATCATATTTCACATTCTTTGCAGAACCGACTGCTGGCAATGAACTACACAAATGAAGGAGATGATGATAAACTTTTTGAGGCCCACAGGTTTAACAAACACTTATCACCATGGCTTGAATTCATTGTCAATATTTGTGGACTTCCTGGGAGTATTTAAGAATGGTCATATGAACTACTTACATGCCTTTCTATTTGCTGCATCGGTACAAATATTCTTCTTGCTGTAATTGGATATTTGGATCATGATAGTTATTTTAAATCTGATTTACTTATGCCTTTTATGTATGAACTAATTTCATTGTGCTGTTAAATTGTGAACAATATTCCATTGGTTGTGACGTCATATTGATTTGAGCTATTGCTTTTGTCGTAACTGTTTATTTCACAAATGCACTTTTGCTTACTATTGATTCCTTTTTGTCTGAACTCCATGCAACATAGAAATACGTACTTTATGAGCGACAACACCAACATTGTTTCTAATTCTTGGTTTTAGTTTTAGAAAGAAATGGATGATGATTGATGAAGGCAGTAGCTACATTGAGATTAGGATATTTAGTGATGATATCTTCGATGCCCTGCTATATATAATCTAAGCAGATGTTAAAAAAATGATTTAGATAAATCTCTTTTTAGTTTTCCTCCCGGAAGTGTTTTATTTTGACCTGTTTGATCATCTTTACATTCGTCGAGGCTTTCTAAATTTGATTTTAAAAGCAGGGACTGGGGAAGACGATTTATGAGATCATATCCACAATATGAATCATGGGACAACCCAAAAGATCCAGATCGACCCCTCGTGATTGGATATGTTTCTCCAGATTATTTTATTCATTCTGTGTCTTATTTCATTGAAACCCATCTTATTTATCATGACTATGGGAAAATACCAAGTGGTTGTTTATTCAGCGGTGGTGAAGGTGATGCTTTGGATATATTTATGAGAATTTTCGATGGACTATGTTTTCCCTTCTGGACTCATTTCTTTGTTGTTTTGCAGGCTGATGCAGAAACTAATAGATTTAGGGAAAAAGTCATTAGAATGGGTGGGGTGTGGAGGGATATATATGGTATTGATGAAAAAAAGGTTGCAAGCATGGTTAGAGACGATAAAATTGACATTTTGGTTGAGCATACTGGTCATACAGCGAACAACAAATTGGGAACAATGGCATGTCGACCGGCACCTGTTCAGGTATGCTTAAGGTACCATATTTTTGTTTTCTTTTAACTGTTTCCAGTTTAAATTCTGTCATCAATGGAATTAAAAGAACCTCCATAATAGGTGAAATATTTTCAGTGGAGGTTCTGGGTTTATGCATGATGATTTTGCTTTTTGGTCGGTGCTTGATATGGTATACTAAGCATTTTCTCTCATGTTTCTGATTTCGGCAATGTTTTTTTTTTTGTAGGTGACTTGGATTGTGGTTTGCCTACCATTGATTACCGAATAACTGATTCACGTGCAGATCCTCCTGGTACAAAGCAGATAAGTCCTGTTTTTTACTTTAGTTGACTCCATTTTTTTCGGTTTGTGTTAGATGAGATATGCAATATGTTTTCTATTTGGAGTATAGTCCTTACCAAATGGCAGGCATGTCGAGGAGTTAGTCCGACTTCCAGAATGCTTTTCCAGAATTTTTCTTTTGTTAAACTCCTTCCTCAGAGGCTGGACCTGTTTCACCAACTCCTGCTCTTTCCAATGGCTTCATTACATTCGGTAGCTTTAATAATCTGGCAAAGGTACCATTTCGTAACTGTAGCTTAAACCTCATGTTTCTAGTAGTTTATGACATTCATCATTAACCTCTTATTGATACCTTTTCTAGATTACACCCAAGGTACTGCGAGTTTGGGCAAGGATATTATGTGCCGTTCCAAATTCCCGTCTTTCGGTGAAATGCAAGCCGTTTTGTTGTGACAGTGTTGGCAGAAATTTCTTGCAACGCTAGAGGAGCAGGGTTTAGAATCTCTTCGTGTTGATTTTCTCCCTCTAATTCTTCTTAATCATGACCACATGCAAGCTTATTCTCTTATGGACATTAGGTAAATTTAACTGCATTATTTGTGTTACAAAAAAGTATTTATTGAGTGGTGTCTGACCCGCCTTTTTGGTTCAGTCATCTGTTGGCCCAAATGGTTTTGGTTAACATCTGTTTTAGACGTTTTTTCTTTTACTCGTCTTGCATAGCTTGGACACTTTTCCATATGCTGGAACGACGACGACATGTGAATCGTTATACATGGGGGTGTCATGTGTAACCATGGCTGGTTCGGTGCATGCTCATAATGTTGGTGTCATGTGTAAGGGGCTTCACTAATTAATATCTATTGCTTAGCTGCTTTTGTTCGGCTTTTGATAACTTCTCTTGGCCATTTCATTATTTTTCTTCAGGTTTCACTCTAATGTAGTAATATGGGTACCTGCAATTCAGGGTTAGGGCATCTGATTGTCAAAAAATGAAGATGAATATGTCCAGTTGGCACTACAACTGGCCTCGGACATCACTGCTCTCCAGAACCTGAGTGATTCTTCGAGACCTTATGTCCAAGTCACCATCAGTGGTTTGGAGGTAGCATACCAGAGCATGTGGCACCGATACTGTAAGGGCGATGCCCCATCTTTACGGCATATGGAAATGCTAAAAGAAGAGGGCATTCCGGAAGAGCCAACTATTGAAACAACCGAACCTGAAAGGGAACTATCTCAAAAGACGACTCTCAAGGATCAAAAGAGTCCAATGGATTTAATCAGTCTCCATTGGCTATGCTGAATCCCACAACTTTAGAAGACAACAGCTAAGCTGCGCTGACATCTTATTTTTCAGTGCATATATGGCTCTTCCACAGTTTCCTTAAAGTTTGATTCGAAGTGGTTATCGATCTGGGGGGACAACCCTCTTAGAAGTTACAAATATCTAGCATATCCACAACCTGAGGCTGGTGGGTATCTATAGGCCGAGACTCGATATTACCATTGATTATATTCCAATTTTTTCGGGAGAGAATGCCAGCAGACTGGTAAAGATAGGGTTTGAATAATATCAGATAGGGATGGGATGATGCTATGGGCTACTGGAATCAATACCCGAATTGCTGTCAAATTTCTTCCCCATGAACTAAAGAAACTATAGAAATTTAGACCTGATTTTGTACATTATGAGGACAGCTTTAGTTTTGTTTTAGCATTACGCATGGCTTAGGTGCCGTTATTATTTTAGTATCATGTAATAGCGTCATCCTAAAAAACTTTTAAAAAATTGGTGAAATAAAACCAACATGAATCTTAGGCTTTTTTATGATTCAGCAGCCCTGGAATGTCAAATTAACACCTGTCGTTTTGATTAAAATAAGGTTGAAAATCGACTCAACAGATCCATCAATAACCGATCAAACCAATCATATTTAATAATTTACCAAGTTCAAAGGCTGAGGTGCCCATCTAATCCGCATAGTACATATGAATGTAATGAGTACTACAAAGAAATGCCATTTGTTCCTTCTTCAGTCACTTCAGTTGAACATAAAATTATCAAGGATGATCCAGTTCCAAAATATTCTGGGAAACGATGGGGGCATTCGTTAGCATTATAAATTGCAGTTTTCTACCTCGGGTGCTAGTCTTTGACTGAAGTCCGTAATATCTTCACATCATGAATAGGCCTGAAATCAACAAAGGAAAAAAGCAAAAGATGAATTAGTCTAAAAGCTCAAGTTCTTAAGAGCAAAACCCATGATCATAACATTTAGTAATTGGTCGAGTGTTGAACTGTGATCCAACTGATATAATAAGAACTCGATAAATGAAATTCCATTGTTTTAGACCAGGCCATAAATAGAAGTGAAAAAGTTATTACAAGGCAGGAATTAACCTGTCATTGTTGTCAGTTTGGACACTACCGAGCCTCTTGATAATTTCCATTCCCCTACATACTCTTCCAAATATTGTGTGTTTACCTGTGCTCAAAAGTGTGAGACTCCATGATATCTCATTAGCTAAAGGAGGAAAAAAAATACATGATATTACATCGTGCAAATACCACAAACACAGCACATGGGAGAGAATCGAGCTCATAGTTCTCATAAAAAAAAATACTCACAGATTTATGTGCAACAACCTATTTACAAAAAGGAAGGACGCAGAAAGGCATGCAAATTGTTTTCATTATGTCGTTTTATGTAACTGGTTGGCCTTCAAGATCAAAGAGATAGTTAAATGATTTATTGATCTGAAGCAAATCAAAGAAATTGGGAAACCCCTAAAACCATGAACTAACAACTTCTACTGCCTTTGCTTTTTCTCAACAAGCTCTAAACAGTTACCATCATAAACGATAAGCACGATAATAGCTTCAAAATTAGTTATGATGATATTATGCCCCAAATATGGATTAACTGGTCTCGATACACCACTCCAACACAGTTTGTGGAGATTTTTTCATAGAAGTCTAACCATTATGTAAATAACATCTAAATCAATTTGAAACTCTGTTCTGCATATGATGGACGGACATAACTGATAAATTATACAGTAATAGTGATCATCGACTTGAACTTGAATAGCTTTTAGCTTTCACAGTAAGAGAACATATAAAGTTCAAACAGTCATTTGATCTCTAAACAAAGTTATCAAGCCACAGGAAAAACCATAACATAGAAGTTGGTGATGGCATTTCAGATAGGAAATCATAATGTCAAAGAGTGGATAACAAAAGGGATCTCGACCTTAAAAAGAAATAGTGCTAGGTCTTGGTAAATCTACCAATTTCAAGAATTCCCTCCAGAGGTCGACCAAATATGTAACTATGAAGAATAACATAGTTCTTACTGTAACCAATTAACATCCTTACCATCTAAAGACGGTGCTGGTGACAAAGTAATGAAGAACTGGCTTCCGTTTGTATTCGGACCGGCGTTAGCCATGGATAAAATACCAGCTCCGGTATGCTTTAACTCAGATTTTATCTCATCATCAAATACAGGACTGAAATCAACAACAAAAACACAAACCAGTAATTAAAATCACACTTACAAATCACTTTCTCTTAAACTGCCAACAATTGGAGAAACAGATGCCAACACAATATTAAGCCACATTAATAAAACAATAAAAATGTAAATTCCAGGCTTGATTATCCAAAAGAAAAAGCCAGAAGACTAAGTCACATTAGACAAATAAGGAAAAAAATCCATGGGCAGTCTCCAATTTAAACTAGGAAAAGAGGAGGGTAAAAATCATACCCATAAATAGATTCTCCACCTTTTCCAGTTCCAGTGGGATCCCCACCCTGAACAATAAAATCCTACATCATAACAACAAAACACAGGTTAAAAAAAGTTTATAACACCAATTAAAAAGAAGAAGAAGAAGAAGAACGGAACCTTGATAATTCTATGGAATTTGACATTGTCATAATAACCTTTCCTGGAAAGTTCAATGAAGTTCCTACAAGTTCTGGGTGCATGCTTGTGATAAAGCTGAAAATCCCAGGAAAATAAAAGGGTTAAGCTAATGATTATAAACCCAATAGAAAGCTCAGTAAAAAGAGTAGAGTTTTACCTCAACAGTGAAAGCACCCATTGAGGTTTCTAGAGTAACCTCTGGTGCACCTCCCTCTGAACTTGCCCACATCTTTCAAAGGGAAAAACAAGGGTTTTTTTTCCCTTTCTTTATTCCTTTTACATTTCAGTTTAAGAGGAAAAGGAGAGGAGAAGGAAAGCGATTTTAAAGGATTCCTTGGGCTTTGATCTGGATAGTTTAAAATGGGCTTTCATTCTACTACACCAGTCTTTTGAATAGTTCCACACAAAATTCCAAATGTTCGTAGTTACTCCTAGGGCTGTAAATGAGACGAGACAGATCGCGAGCTACTCGAGATTGACTCGGTCAAGGATCGATATAAATTCTCGGATCGAATGAACTCGACTCGAGTTCTTAACGAGCCGAAAAGAGCTACTCGATATTCGACTCGAAAAGCTCGTGATCAGCTCAAAAAAATGTTATATTATAATTTTAGATTTTTTTTTAAATTACATTATTAAAAATATAATAAAAATACACTATTGATAATTATAAAATTGTAAAAATATATTAAAAATTCTATAATACAACTACCCTCAAAATTTAATTAATGTCTTTGTAATGAGCCCTAAACCATAAACCATAAACAATAAATCTTAAACCATAAACCTTAAACTCTAAATCATAAACCCTAAATCATACTTATCTCATAAATCGGTACCAAGTCGATTAATATCTAAACTTTAAACCATAAAACCTAAATCCTAAAACATAAACCCTAAATCCGATTATGTGACAGGGGTTAAATTATGCACATGAAGGTAACATACAAATTATGCAAAATGATATTATGTGACTCCTAAATAAATCAATCGCATACTTATACATAAACATATCAACATGTAAAATAAATATACCGATTGAAAGATAAAAGCTATGATCAATAAGAAATAAGTAGTTAAAATAAAGTTGTCTGGATTGAAAGATTTTTTTTTTGAAATGAAGGTGACAATGAGCTTACATTATCATGTAACCATTTGAGAAGTCACTAAATGTTATTAGTGAAATGAGTATAAGATATAATATATATATATATATATATTAAAATTGATAAAAATACAAAATATTATTATTTTATTTTTTCTAGTTTGACACTAAATATTATTACTATTTCAGTATTTCACATTACTCTGTCTCATACTTCCTATTCTAAAGATCAAGATTGCATAATGCTTTATTCGAAAGCAGCTGAAAGATAGCATCGAAAATAATGGATTCGACTACCTCGTAACACGTCCAACCCACTGATACGATAACGGCTACTACCAGTGCATTTGTGAACTTTCCTGTATATTTCCAGTTTTACCATCATCCTTCTAGCCTGTTGCACCAATATACCATTGCTAAACTTTCATTATAGAATTTCAAAAGATGAGATAAACTCAATAATCGAATGCATGTATGAATACTGCAATTATTTGAAAAAGTTGAAGAAGAAAACATACCTGAAGTTTATTTAAAGTTGCAGAGAGAGAAGTAAATATCCAAAGAATGAAGAAGGCATCTAAGATTGCGACGGGAAGAACCAAAAACAGTATCGCCTTTCCCGAAAGATCACTCACTGCACCGGCATTTTCCACCAGTTCAAGAACTTCGGATGCCAGAAAGAAGGTTACTCCAACCATGATTACATTCGAAGTAAGCCCACCGAGGGTCGGCCTCAAGACACCGTAACCCATGGAAACCATCAAAATAATAATCCGTGAAATTGTACGTTTGATAGTACAGAAGGTAACAGCCCACACGGTGATGCCGACAGGCCTGAATACACCCTCACACAATTATCAGCTCCGCAAGAAGCAAGCTGGAGGCTTCTACAATTTTCATTCTTCTCATGGTTCTTCCACGCCAAACGGTTAACTGCAGAAACATGGCGCATGAAAGGATCGAGCTGGATGATCGGAGCAGCGGTCACACTTGGCGTTGAAATGCTGTCATCGCCTCTTTCGACATGAAGGCTCCAAATTTCAAGGAGTCCAGTTTCCATTCCAACTGCAAGAAGACCGTGATTTCTTTGTCGGTCGAGAGCAACCCAAGACAGGGCATTGACGTTGCTGTTGAACGGCGGTAAAGTCAGAAGCTGTTGAACTGTAGATGTTTTCTCCACCCCCCAAATCTTCACCGTCTGGATTGAAAGATTAGAACCACCATTCTCAACCTGTTGTACGCTACTATGTTTTCTTGGCTCTAGGAGTGTTTGGGTGGTGGGAAAATGTGTGAAACAGAAGGCTTTTTGACGTGAAAAAAACAGGGGAAGAAGGTGAGGAGAAAGTTGTAGACTTGTGAATTGGAAACAATCCCACATCGGTAGGGAATAGAGAGAGAATCTTTGAGTCTATTATAATAGGCAAGGGATACGCAAGTTTAAAACAATCCTCGAGCTTGAATCGAGTTTAAATTCTCCAGTTTCAATTGAGTTTGAATCGAGCTTCAATTGAACTTAAATTGAGTTTTAATTGAGTTTGAATTTCGAGCTTTAATTGAACTCTTGAAATTTTTTTGAGTCGAACTTTAATTGAGTTTGAGACTTAAGTTTTAATTGATCTCTTGAATTTATTTTTGAGTTCAATTGATCTTTTGAATTTATTTTTGAGTTCGAGTCTTTTTGAGTTCGAGTTGAGCTTTAATATTTTCTTTCGAGTTGAGTTTGAAAATTTTAAGCTCGCGAGTTGAGTTTTTGAGTCGAGACAAAGCTTATATATAAAGTATTTGTTTACACCCCTAGTTACTCCAACAAATAAGAATCTCTATGGTAATTATTTATAGTATTTGTTTAAAGTGATTTTCAAGTTGTCTTTGTGTATTATTTATTTATTTATTTATTAAATTTATGATATTTTGAGTTAAATTAATAATCTCGAGGTATTTTTATATTTGTATCATGTTTGTTGTATCATTTCATATTATATCTTAGTTTTTTAGTTTTGATGTTAATTTTTTTTATAATCGATAAAAAATAGCACAAAATTTAGATTTCTAATATTTGCACTTAAATTATATTTCTCAGATACAAAATCCATTAATTTCCTCAAGAAAAGAAACCTGTCTCTTTTTCATTTGAATCATTTCCCGTAATTTAGGGGATCACTTGGCCTGGGTTGTAAATAATTTGTAAACTTTGTTCTTTCCCCCCCCCCCCCCCAGTTCTGGGATCATTTGGTTCTAAACTCCATTGAAAGTAACTGAGCATAAAGAAGCTGGTTCCATGTGTCTGGTGCACCAGGCAGGCACCAATGGCTGCAATCTTGGGGTGCAACCGGAGAGGTTCCCGGCTCACGGTACTTGGAAGGGTGACCATCTTTCCTGAACCCCGCCAGATACGTAATGTTTAATCCGACCTTCCAGTTTCCTTTGTTCATTTCTTTGGTCATATTACAAATATATTGATTATTCCAGGATTCATGTTTAAGCTTCTTCTGGTCCTTTTCTGGTTCTGTTTCTGCATCACATACTCCCCCATCATCTCACGTGCCATTCCTACAAAAATGAAATATTGACTTTTTTTGCGAATAACACTTTACATATATTGCCTCGTAATTACATGAAATGAACCGGTGAATGGGTTCGGATAAAAACATGGCTTCGTTGTGGGTTCAAGTTGTTTCTTATCCATGACATCAATGTTTTAAGAAACCTTGTAAAAGCTTCCATGGCATCCATTTTCATATTCACTGTCCCGCCTTCCTGAAAATAACAGCCCCTGCAGAAACACAAAATTGTATCATTTGAATTTAAGGGACTAGTTATGATATTCTTCCATGGACAGACGTTAGAGACTACGAAGAAGCCATACATCTTAGCAATTTTCTCTTTGTTCCACCAGTGGCCTGTATTGAAGACAATGACATCGGCTCCTTTCCATTGCTTGGAACGCGAATGCAACTGGTCTACGTTAACGATTACCTTGACTTGTGCCGGAGCATTTATAGGTCAGCGACCGAGCACCGCTATGAAAGGTGTTCCGTAGTATTCGACGGTGAGGTTGTAATCCTGGAACTTCATTGAAAGAAAGCCTTTGTGTTTCGTTATGGGGCTTCCGTTTTGTTCGAAGATTGCAGATTTGTTTGAAACAGCCAGAGTCAACATGCAAAGCAGTGACTCCCATTGATTTCTTCCCACGGAATCACCTGCAAACACGATCCGCCGTTTCGACTCCGTTACAAGAAATCGGTGGCATTGAATCTGTGGTTGAAACAAATTAAACAACCCTACCATTCACAGTGAAAATGATTAAACTTTCGTACCTGGGAGCATAACAGTCATGGGGTTGCCATCTCCATTTCAGAAAGTCGAAGTTTTTTCTCCCGTTCCTACGACACCGGAAGCCGGGACCGAGGAAGGGGCAGTTTTCGTCGTACAACTGGACCGGATAGTTGTGGTCGATCGGAATCCATTGGCTGTAGGAATAATCACAAGGTCTCAAGGGTGGTCTATGATGGAATATGGCTGGTTTCCGAAGGAAGAAATGGTCGAAACGGAACAACGGGAGTGACTTTGAAGAGCTCCCGAGGTTCACAGCAACTATGGAAGAGATCAAGATGAAGACGAAACAGATAGTGCAGCAAATTTCTCTCTTGATGATGGCGGAATCAGACGGAAGTTGGTGGATTGTTTGGGTGGTGAATTGATCCATAAGAAGAGGAAGAAAAATAATCAAAGTAAAAGAGTCTTTTGAGGGGAAAAGTAAAAAGAGTTGGCGGAGTTTGTGGGATGTGCTTTGCTGATTATAGCTAATTAATGAAGCCATGTATACATAAACAGGGTAAACTACACAGGTAGTCACTCAATTTAGAGTGCTTTCATTTTTGTCATCTAACTTTTAAAACCTATATTATAATCATTAAAATTTTAATTTGCTTTCATCATTTTTATTATCATTAGTTTTCTTTAGAAAATATTGACATAGAGTCTTCTTTCCCAAAAATTCTAATTTCTTATATTAGTGGTTGTTATAGAAGTTGAGTTATTGGGGAACGAAACGATTGACGATTAATCCCTACTAATGGTGGGAGGGCTTCGTTTGATCTGAAGATTAACACATTTCAATTTCAAGTTACTCTGATGATTAATAATGGTGGATCAAAAAGTTTTGACTTTTAATTTTTGTTGGATCCTCGCTTCCTTTTGTCATCGTTTCTGTCATTATTCTATGGTTTCTCTAGTAAAAAAATCATCAAGTTACTCTTCTTTTCTTTTTTTTTTCACTTAGTTCAAACTCATCGAAAAACTTTTCAGTCTTCTAAAATCTCAACTAAAGTCTATCAATAACAAAAGTTAAAGCCTTTCGATATGTCACTATTAATCATCAATTCAACTTGAAACTAAAATTATGCTAAGCTTCTGGTCAAACATATCTTTTCTATTATTGGGATTTATCGGAGAACACTTTGTTCATAAAAATTTGGGTTTGACGATGATTGTGAATTTGGAACGTTAGGATTTCTAGAAGAAAAATACTTGAACATGTCATATCAATATTTCTTAATAATAATTACCATAGTAAAAATGAATTAAGACAAGCTAAAGTACTTTAACAATTTAGTAACTACTCTACGAGGGTAGTTTACACTAAAAATATATAAAACTGTTTTAACCATGTTTAGGAAAAATCGGTCTGAAAAATAATGACTTTGTTTATTACATTGAAGAAAAGGGATAAATATAGTTTTGGTAACCAACTTTGATATTTATACGCAATATGACATTCAAATTTTATTATGCAATTAGGTACCTAGCTATTTTTTTGTAATTAGGTAACCATTTTTGTGTGTAAATATATATTTAATATTTTTTTTAAACTACATGCGTTCATACTTTAAATTCTAATGTCTAACTTTTGACTCTGTAAAATATTTTCTTTTTAATTAAATGGTATTAAAATTATTAATACGAATCAATCAAAATTAAACACGTACAATTAAAAAAAAAGTAATTAATTGCGTTAAAAAAACTTTAGTATCTAAGTGAACTAAAAATAAGTTAGGAATCTAATTGCACCATTAAGAAAATTAGGTACATAATTGTAAAAAAAAATGTCACTTCACTCATAAATATCAAAACTAGTTACCAAAGTTATATTTCCTTATGAAGATTAGTATCAGAAATTTAATTACACGTGAATATAATGGAGTGAATTAGGTATTAAGAAGTTGCAATACCAAACCAAATGTCTGAAGTTGAGTTGCCTGAAACGGTTTGAAAGAAATAAAATGGGGTTTGAATTTATTATTTAAGCTTGAACTTAAATATTCAAGTTAATTTCATTGATAAACCAAGAAATTACAGCAGAAGGCAAGAAGAGAATAAAGAATAAAAGAGATAACAGATTATAACAATATTTTTCATGTCTTTCATTCTATCCTTTATTGTTTATATAAGAACCAACTGAACCTAATTAATAAGGCTAGTGTGTTTGAACCTAAGGTCTATCTCACTGAAGGTGTGTCTGAGCCTTGTAGCATTCATGAAGCCTTGCAGCATCTAACACGGCGAGAAACTGTTCAGGTTGAGTATTAGGCGCTGTTGCAAAATGATACGTGGGAGTTACAACCATTGCCTTCTATGAGTAGACCAGTAGGCTGCAAATGATTGTTCAAAATAAAATGAAAGCCAGATGGTGCTATTAACAATTCAAAGCTAGACTTGTGGTCAAGGGTTACTCTCAGACTGCAGGCTGCGACTTTCATGAGACCTTCAGCCCAATGGTTCGAGCTTAAATTATCAGATCTGTTCTAGCCACTGTTGTTCTTCAAGGATAGACTATTTGTCAAATTGATATCAATAATGCCTTTTTCAATCGTGAACTGACTGAAGAAGTTTATATGCCTCAGCCACTCGATTTTGTGCAGCAATGTCATAATAGGGGGAAGCTAACCTGTTGTCTCATGAAGGTCATCTATGAGTTGAGACAAGCTCCAAGGGCTTGTTACAAGACTTGATTGGTGTGCTGGTAACCAAGCTAGGATTTATTAACTCCAAGGGAAACTTCTCGCTCTTTTAACGAAATAGTACTGATTCTAAACTCTTGTTGATGGTGTATGTGGATCACATTATTATATTAGAGAGTAACATGGTTGAGGTTGATAGTGTTGTTCAACTTATTACTTCCGAGTTCTCATTAAAAGACATGAGACAAATTGAGTTCTTTTTGGGAATGAAAATTCAGCAACGTTCGGATGATTTGGTGCTAAATCAGAGGAGGTATAACACTGAATTGTTCTCCAAAGAAAATATGGCAACTTCAAACCCCACACCTACTTCCTTGGTTGTAATGCAAAAATTAAGGGGCAGATGAAGGTAAATCATTTCACGACATACATTTGTATATGAGCATTGTTGGGAATTTACAATATATCACGTTAACAAGATCCGACATTACCTTTGTCGTCAACAAGGTCAGTCAATATATGAACTACCCTTGTGGAACTCATTGGAGAGTTGTGAAGCACATTCTCCGTTATTTGTATGGAACTGTTGATTATGATCTGAATTATCGACCTGCTCAAGTTGTTAATATAGTATGTTATGCTGATGACGATTGGATAGCGTCTATTGAGGATAGATGTTCAACGTTAGGGTACTGTATATATCTTGGAAGCAATCTTGTGTCATGGTGCTCTAAGAAGCAAAGTGTTGTGGCAATGTCTACTTCAGAAGTGGAATATAGGAGTATTACTTGTTGCAGAAGACGGCTATCGGATAGAGCAAAATCGCAACTGATAATTTGAGAAAATAAAAATGAAGATAAAAGAGACACAAAATTTATGTGGAAAACCTCTAAAAATTTAGGGTAAAAACCACGGGCAACGATAAAAGAATTTCACTATGAGAAAATAGGAATTACAACCTCTCTCGATCTACCAAGGAGAAAACAATTATAATTCTCTCTAGATAAAAAAGGAGAAAACTCTCAAGAAACTCTCTAAAATCTCTCTAGTATTGGAAGAAAGCTAGAATGCTTTGGGATGATTTTGAAGCTAAATGAGCTAGGGTATTTATAGTTGAAACTTAAGGACTAATCTTATAAATACCCTAAAGTTTAGTGACTAAAGTTTATAATTTACCCATTTAATTTTCAAACATTATTGCACCTAATTTTGACATTGTTGCACCTAATTTTGACATTGCAATATTAGGTGCCTAACTTGAACCAATTTTCCAAGCTTTGACATTTCAACAATCTCCCACTTGAAGATTTGATTGGAACAATCATATCTTCACACCATTCTTTCTACCTTGTACCATCATGTTGCTTACGTATCTGACAGGCTACAAGAGGATCGACACCAGGTAAATTTATCAGCGTTGATCGCCTTCGTCATGAAATCTACTATGTTGTCTTTGGTATGAATCTTCTGCATATCTACTGTCCCTTCTTCAACCTTTTCACGAATGAAATGGTACTGAACTCATATGTGCTTTGTCCTTGAATGAAATGTTGGATTCTTTGCTAGATGCAAGGCGCTTTGACTGTCACAAAACAGAGAGACATACTCTTGATTGTGCCCAAGCTCCTCCAATAGCATCTTCAACCAAATTGCTTCTTTACTGGCTTGTGTAGCTGCTACATATTCTGCCTCTGTTGTGGACGTAGCCACAACTGACTGCAATTTTGAAACCCAACTTACAGCTCCACCAGCAACTTTGAACACATATCCTGTAGTAGATTTGCTTTTATCCAAATCCCCTGCATAGTCAGAATCGACATACCCATTTATAAGTAAGTTTGATCCTCCGTAACATAATGCAACATTTGAGGTCCCTTTGATGTATCTTAGGATCCTCTTTACAATATTCCAATGCTCTTTGCCTGGATTCGCCATGTACCGACTAACCACTCCCACTGCTTGTGCAATGTCTGGTCTTGTGCATATCATAGCGAACATTAAACTTCCCACTGCTGATGCATACGGTACTCGAGACATCTCCATCCTTTCTTCTTCACTGCTAGGACTCATACTGGAGGATAATTTGAAGTTAATAGGAAGAGGGGTAGAAATTGGCTTACAATCTTGCATGCTAAATCGTGACAAGATTTTCTTCAAGTAATTCTTTTGTGAAAGCCAAATCTTCCTATTACTTCTGTCTCGGTGAATTTGCATCCCTAGAATCTTGTTTGCTGATCCCAAGTCCTTCATTTCAAATTCCCTAGCCAGTTGTGCCTTCAATTATTCAATATGATCTTTGTTGGGTCCTGCAACCAACATGTCATCCACATACAACAGCAATATAACAAAATCGTTATCACCAGACCTCTTGAAATAAGCACAAGGGTCTGCATTAAGTCTGTTGTATCCAAGGCACATAATGAAGGAATCAAATCTCTTATACCAACACCTCGGCGCTTGCTTTAGACCGTACAGAGATTTGTTCAACCTGCAAACCAAGTTCTTCTTTTCTTCTTCTTCAAAACCTTCAGGTTGGAGCATATAAATCTCTTCTTCAAGATTTCCATGAAGAAAAGCTGTTTTAACATCTAGTTGCTCTAGATGTAAGTTCAATGTAGCACACATTGCCAAAACTACTCGAACTGTTGTTAGTCGAACCACAGGAGAAAATATTTCATTGAAATCAATACCTTCTTTTTTGAGCATATCCTTTGACCACCAGTCTTGCACGATACCTCTCAACTTTATCGTCACCATTTCGCTTGATTTTGAAGACCCATTTGTTACCAATTGGCTTCCTTCCTTGTGGTAGTGGCACAAGGTCCCATGTATTATTTTTATGAAGGGCTTCGATTTCTTCTTGTATCGCCATCATCCACAGTGAAGCATCTGAGCTGTTTATTGCCTCCTGGTATATTGATGGCTCACCGTCCTCTGTTAAAAGGCAGTATGCAATATTACCTTCTATAACATAATCTGAGTGCCAATTGGGACGTCTTCTCACACGATCTGATTGACGAGTTGTTGGAGCTTCAGAACTCTCTGGTTCTTGTTCATCATGTGCTGGTTCTGCTTCAGAAGAATCTCCTTCTTCAAACTCTTTTTTCCACATGTATATGAGTAGTCTATGACTTTTCAGCGCTATCATCGTCTTCTTTTCTTTGTAGTTTATCTTCTACAAAGATAACATCTCTACTAATGATGCAGTGGGATCCCACAAGCGACACCCCTTTTACTCCATCAACATACCCCAAGAATTTGCATTTCCTGGATTTTGGATCCAACTTTGAAATTTCTTGGGAGTTGTACATCACGTACACTATACTTCCAAATATATGGAGGTTTGAATAATCAGCTGTAGTCCACATTTCCATTGGTGTCTTCAGCTCTATTGCAGTTGATGGAGCTCGATTCACCAAATAACAGGCGGTATTGACTGCTTCTGCCCAGAATGATTTTTTCTAGGCCTGCATCCCTCAACATTGCTCTTATTCTTTCTAACAAGGTTCTGTTCATCCGCTCTGCCACTCCATTTTGTTGAGGAGTGTTCGCCACTGTGAACTGTCTTTTGATGCCTTCTTTCCTATAAAAGTCATCAAATTCTTCACTTGTGTATTCTCCTCCATTATCTGTTCGGAAACACTTGATCTTATTTCCAGAATCAAGTTCCACCCGCGCCTTGAAGTTTTTGAAAGTTAAAAACACGTCTGACTTCTTCTTGATAGGGTACACCCAACATCTCCTGGAGTAGTCATCAATAAATGAGACAAAGTATTTTGCTCCACCTAGGGATGTAACTGGTGCTTGCCATACGTCAGAGTGAACCAATTCTAGAACATTTTTGCCTCTAGAATTTGATTTGTTGAATTTCAACCGGTGTTGCTTACTTGTTATGCAATGCTCACACAAAGTAAGTGATACCTTTGTTAAGCCTGGAAGTAGCTTTTGCTCCACAGGGACTTTCATTCCTTGTTCTGACATGTGTCCAAGTTCTGATGCCATATCATTGTAGAATCTGAACTACATGAGGCAACAGAGGCTTCTGCTTCTAGCAAAGTCTCTCCCTTCAGCATGTACAAGTTTGCAGCTATCTTTTCGCCTTTCAGCACCACAAGCGCTCCACGGAACACTTTCATGATTCCTTTCCGTGTTTCAATCTTGCTAGCATTATTATCCAACAATCCGTAGGATAATAAATTTTTCTTCAGACCTTTCACGTGCCGCACATCTCGAACAACTTTAATTGTTCGATCATACATCTTCAATTTGATGGTTCCCACGCCAACGATCTCTAAGGCATGATCATTGCAACTATACACAGATCCTCCTGAGACAGGTTCATAATGATGGAACCATTCTCTTCTTGAGGTCATGTGATATGTTGCTCCCGAATCAATGAGCCATATATCTGCAAATCGTTTTCTTCCTTCCACGGTGGTTGACGCTTCACAGCATAGAGCATCTCCATCATCTGAAGTGTTTGCGGTATTGCCTTGTGGATTGGAGTTTTTATTTAGACTCCAACAATCATTCTTCAAGTGACCCTTCTTTCCACAGTTGTAGCACTTTAAATTCTTCTTGCTCCTCGACTTCGATCTACCATGTTTGTGACTGCTGCTTTGGCCACGTTCTGTTGATCTCCCTCTCATCGTTGTCAACGCTTTTGCTTGTTGCAGATTTACTTGTCTGTCTTCCTTGTTCTTGCGCCGATTTTCTTCTTGTAGAACAGCAACTGCAACGTCATCGAAGACTAGACTGGTGACATTACTGTTTGTCAAGTTGATGATGAGTTGATCGTACGAATCCGGTAGACTTTGAAGTAGAAGTTCATCACGTTCTTGTTCTCCTATTTTACAGCTTAAGGATGTAAGCTGAGAAAATCAGGTGTTCAGTGTATTTAAGTGCTCCGTCACTGAAGTAGATTCTGACATACGGAGAGTGTACAATTTCCTCTTAAGGAAAATTTTATTGTGCAGCGATGTGGCCTCGTACAATTTGGTGAGATGATCCCATATCTCCTTAGCTGTCTTCTTCTCCTCGATGCTTGACAATACTTCATCTGCTAATGCTAGATGAAAGTTTGCCATAGCATTCCCTCCATCTCGTTCCATTTGATGTCATCTGCGAAATCCACCGGCCTTTCATTGATAGCCGCTAGACACCCGTCTTTCCTTAGGATGGCCTTCATCTTCAATTTCCACAATGAGAAATTTCTCCCATTGAATTTTTCAATATCAAATTTCGTTGCATAGCTTCTTCTACGGATAGCTCCCACTATTTCACTATCGTGAATAGTTCTCTGGAACCTTCAAAGAATGAGTAATAACTTCTTATTTTCTTATGTTGGAGGATCCACCTTTTGGTGGCAACCACAAAGACAATAAGCATATATTACACACTCTAATCTAGCTCTGATACCAATTGTTGCGGAAGACGGCTATCGGATAGAGCAAAATCGCAACTGATAATTTGAGAAAATAAAAATGAAGATAAAAGAGACACAAAATTTACGTGGAAAACCCCTAAAAATTTAGGGTAAAAACCACGGGCAACGGTAGAAGAATTTTACTATGAGAAAATAGGAATTACAACCTCTCTCGATCTACTAAGGAGAAAACAATGATAATTCTCTCTAGATAAAAAAGGAGAAAACAACTCTCAAGAAACTCTCTAAAATCTCTCTAGTATTGGAAGAAAGCTAGAATGCTTTGGGATGATTTTGAAACTAAATGAGCTAGGATATTTATAGTTGAAACTTAAGGACTAATATTATAAATACCCTAAAGTTTAGTGACTAAAGTTTATAATTTACCCATTTAATTTTCAAACATTATTGCACCTAATTTTGACATTTTTGCACATAATTTTGACATTGTAATATTAGGTGCCTAACTTAAACCAATTTTCCAAGCTTTGACATTTCAACATTACTAACACTGTGTCAGAAATGGTTTGGTTAGAACTGCAGTTGTCTTCTTTGTATTGCCAGATGACCTCTGATCTCTGAATTCTATCACTGCTGACCTGGCCAAGGGTTGAGTTGGATCATAGCAGATGCTGTTTTCCCGTTCGCAAAGCCCCTAAAGCTTGGGAACTTCATATCTGTCCTTCCAATGTGAATTCGACAACTTGGGATGTCTGATTATAATTATTTTATGTATTTTTAATTTAAAACTGGTTGGTGTTAAAGGAAACCACGTATCAACTTAATCCAAATTTAGTAACCAAAGTAGTGCAATTAGGCCACGTGCCAAGTGGTCAACATTTCAAATGACCAATTATGTGTTCATCTGTCTCATTAAACCAGCATCACATCCTAATATTTTAATAATTTAAACCCATCTTTACTCCTTAATTATTACTAACTTAATTCTAATAAAAAAGTAATGATAATAAAACTAAGAGGATATATCATATATGCATGCATTGCTGACCATGATTGAGAGTAAAAGGGGTGGGCGGTTGGACCCTGACTCGACAGGGACGAGTTATCGGGTGTGGATGGCTCGGACGAGTCATCGAGTCGGCACTCTAGGTTCACCCCCAAACAGCCGCACACAACCTCTTTGGGTTCCCACCTGGGACTTGATATTGAGCCATGCTTCCTGCAAATGTGACACAAATTCAAAACACATGCTTCCATGTGATGCTCAATAATATTCAATGAACCCACCCCATTTTATATTAATACTCTACTCTTATATCATCACTACTTTTACTTGAACAAAACAATTAAAAAATATATTTATTCATATGAAAATCAAAGCATCAAACCAAAAGCAAAAATCATTTGAAAAACACTTAATTTCTATAATAAATAGCATGTAGCGCGTGAAATCAATTTCAAACGACAACTTACACGAGTAGCACAATCGCATTCGCATTATTCCAATGTAATAGCGAAGTATCTCTCACGCGGTTCAATGTGAGAATAAATTCCCATTTTCTTTTACATTTTTCCAAAGTTTTATATTAAAGTAAAAATATTTTTTAATAAGTAGATAATGTTTACAATGTGACAATTTTATATACCTGCATGAAGACAATCATGTTGGTATGGCACGTTAGCCCCATGATACAATCCCCTACCACACCACCGTTCATCGCCCCCGCCGCCGCTGATATTTCCCATGACGGCGTTCCCGACGTCCACTGCCGCACCGCGCCTCCTCCACCCTATAAACAATCTATCGGCATCCAAACGGTGGCGTTGGAATAAAATAACATCACCAGCATCGAGTTGTTTCTCTTTGACGTATCTGCTCCATCCTTTGGTCAACACGTAGCTTTGGCTGCTATTCCAATACGAGTAACGGAAACGCCAACACTTGCCCGACTCGTCCTCGAAACTCAGCAACAAGACTTTGTCGAGCGAGTCAGGGCGGGCCAAGGGGAAGTGCTTCTCCGCATGTTGCTTTGGAATAACAAGGCGGTTCAGCTTGCCGACGTCGCTGGGGGTTAGGGGTTTTTCGAACATGGGTTCTCTTTCATGGAGTTGAGGGTATTCATGTGGGTTGTTTGCAAAGAAGAACGTTGAAGGGTGATTGTTGTGAAGATTTGAGGAAGGGGAGCTTTGGGTTGGTTCCATGAGAGTTGATTTCTTTACTGAAAATGGCTAATGGAAATTTAGGGAGAGAAGAAGAGAGGGGGAGTGGTGGTGGTGAAAGAAGCGCGATGATTATGGGTTTTGATGTGGAAACTGTCTGATTTTGACGCTCCACAATGACAGAGACAAACCCAGCAAGATAAAGAGATAAAAACTAGGGAAGAAACGTATTGCCTTATGGGGTGAAAAAAAATTAATTATTCTACTAGATTTTATTATCGCACCTGCAAGGCTGAAACGTTAATTAATAAAAATATTTTATATTAAAATTATTCAACAATTAATTGTATATTTAAATTGTATATAAAAAATTGATTGTGATACAAATTAAATTATTTTAGCGATTAAAAGATTATTTTTATTTCTTAAAATTTTTAGTTCGAGCATTAAATTTGCATGAATATAAGTGTTTATTGTTCATTTAAACAAATTATACTTTATATTTATCTCATATTTATAAAAAAATTAATGTTCATTAATTTACTATTTACATGCTTAATTCTCATGTAATTATTATAAATATTGGCTCAATAAAAAAATAAGTGTCTAATTTATAAATTGATTTTTGGTGTTTAAAGAATTTGTGTTAAAATTAGTTTTTTTTTGGTTTAATACAGGTGAATGGGCCTCTTAGAAGCCTGTTTTATCAGCTCTAATCAGCTCCTCAGCTTCCTTAGGGTAAATGTGTAGAAAAACAATATCTTCTTGTTGGTTCCTCATTAGCTTGGTAATGATATCTGCAACGCGGTTGGCCTCCCTCGGTATGTTCTAAATCTTTATGTCCCAATTTTTTTGAGCAGAATGTCTATGTGTTGAAGGATTGTTAGTTGTTTGTGTTCGGTAGATCTATTGTTTATCAGGTTTACTGCTTCCTTGTTATCCAATTCCAAGATTAATTTCCATTCTCCTTTCATCCACGCCATTTTTAAACCTTCATGAATTCCCCAGAGTTTTGCTTTCAATAAGGTACATTTACCTATTTTCCTGTCGAATCCCCAGAGCCAGTTACCCTTATAGTCTCTAGCTACTGCTCCACACGTTGCATCTCCATTATTCTGGTTTCTTGTTCCATCGGTGTTTATTTTACAGTAGTTAATCTCTGGTTTTTGCCATCGATATTGGGTATTCCTTCTGGTTTGATTAATTCCAAGCTTTAAATTTCTAAATTTTCAACCTCCTGTGTAAGTTTATATGCTTGTTGGATGATTGATTCTCTCTCAACCATTTCAGAGTTGAACACTACCTGATTCATTCTCTTCCAGATGAACCAAATAACAAAACTGATGAAAGTCAACCAATTTTTCGTTCTTGCAATAAGGGATTGGGTCGCTTCAAGATTTTCGATAACCCATTCCTCCATACTCTTGCTTAGGAATCTATCCATTTTCCTATGATCGATCAATTCTACCCAAATAGTTAAGGCTTTAGGATAAAATCTCAGAGTGTGGTTAATATCTTCGATTTCGTAACCACGCATAGGGCAGCTCTCATCTATCGTCATGTGTCTTCGTTTTCTTTCCGAGTTTGTCAGGATTTTGTTTCCTCCAATCAGCCATAAGAATGTTTTAACCCTGGGCATGTTTTTGTGTTTAGCAATACTGCTCCAAAGTTTTCCATCCATATTGATGTTTATATTTGATATCCATTTGTATGCAAAGTTCACCGATAATACTCTTTTTTCCGAGAGGATCCAACCTGGAGAGTCAGTCATGAACTCATCCACTGGAGGCGGTGTAGCATTAAGCCAATTGAGGATTTGATCCGGGAGAAGTTTTGTTATTCTGTTCCAGTCCCAGGTCTGTTAATGAGTTTATAAGCAAGTTTAAAAATAAAAGCCTTATTTTGGCTCCTTAAATTCTTTAGTCCTTGTCCTCCTCCTTTTACAGGTTTGCAGAGTGTGTCCCAGTTCACAAGATGTAATCCTTTTTGTTCATTCGTATTTCCCCAAATGAAATTCATGGTAAGTCTTTCCAGCTCATTGCACACTCCTTTGGGAATTAAAATTGATTGCATAGTGTATGCAGGAATTGAAGAAAGAACCGATTTGGCAAGCATAATTCTTCCTGCCAAAGAGAGTGCTTTAGCTTTCCATCCTGTGAGTCTGTCTTTAACTCTTTGAATAATACTACTGTAGGTGTGTTTATTGATTCGATTGTGCAGTAAAGGAACTCCCAGGTATATTCCAAGATTTTTCACTTCCTTAATGTTTAGCTTGTTTGTAATGAAGTTTCTGGTTTGCGCATCAACATTGTTGGAGTAATAAATGTTGTATTTTTGCAGGTTAACTTTCTGCCCTGAGTTGCAACAGAATCTGTTTAGAGTAGTCTGAATAACTTCAATTTGAGAATTATCAGCTTCCGCAAAAAGAATTAGATCATCTACAAAGAAAAGGTGAGAAATATTAAGACCATTTTTAGAAAACTTAATAGGTTTCCAGCTTCATTTTCCACAGCTAAAGTAATTTCTTATGCTAATCTTTCCATGCAGATAACAAAGAGGTAAGGTGACAAAGGGTCTCCCTGTCTGATTCATCTAGAAGGTTTGAAAGGCTCGATAAGTTCTACATTCCAATTAATCTGAATAGTCGTAGAGTTTATGCAGTTCATTATAGCTCTCATAATCCTGTTAGGCAGTCCAGTTTCTCCATAGTATTCTAAATAAAATTCCAGTCCAGTCTATCATAAGCTTTTTCTAAATCAATTTTTATGGCGATCCATCATTTCCTTCATTTCTTCTTCTTCATGGAATGAATTACCTCTTGAGCAAGAATGATATTATCAGTAATCACCCTTCCCGGAATGAAACTCGTTTGACTGATGACAGTAGGCAGAATATGTTTAAGGCGGTTAACAATAACTTTCATAATAATTTTGTATATAACCTGGTAAAGGATAATAGGTCTGAACTGAGTAATTCTTTCAGGATTATCTACCCTAGGAATTAAAACCAGACTCGTTATGTTAATCTCTTCATTAATCTGACCCCCATTAAGGCACTATTTGACTAAATGACAAACTTTCTCCCCAACCGTGTCCAGTTATTTTGGTTGAAGGTAACATGAAAGCCATCTAATCTGGGAGCTTTGAGAGGGCTCATGATAAATAAAACCTCTTTAATCTCGTTGTTGTCAACCGATTTTTCCAACCAGTCCCAATGATATTTCTTCAGCTCAGGGAAAAGTCTTTGGTCATCCAAATTTTGATTGATCGAAAGATCTCTAGTGAATAGCTTCTCATAGAATTCCTTAACATGCTTCTTAAGAATTTTCTGGTCATCACACCAAACATCCGAATCTATTTTAAGAGTTGTAATCCGTTTTCTCCTACCTTTCGCGATTGTACAAGAGTGGAAGTATTTCGAGTTCTTGTCACCATGAGCAATCCATTTACATCTCGCTCTTTGAGCCCAGAGAAGTTCCTCATGTCTAAATATAGTATCAAGCTCAATCTTTAGATCGAATTCAATGTTAGACAGTCTGGAAGAGTTGCATTTGCGTAGAGCCTTATCAATACCTTTCAAGCGCGAGATAATTCTTTTCTTCTTTTGGTTAATGCTTCCAAAGGTTTCTCAATTCCAAACTCCTAAGCTAAGCTGAATATGATTGAGGCTCTCTAATAAGTCATTGTGTCTAACCCATTTTGTTTTCAAAAAAATTTCAAAATTCGGGTGCTCCATCCACGCAACCAGGAATCTAAAAGGTTTATTCTTGTTGTCATTGAAAAGTTGATCAGTATGTAGGAGGAGAGGATAGCGATCTGAACCAATACGGTCAAGATGTTGCACTCTAGTATAAGGGAATAACTCCAGCCATTTTATGTTCATCAAACAGCGGTCGAGTCTTTGCCAAAGGTTACTTCTTCACCAAGTAAAATCATCTCCTTGATAATTAATATCCAATAACTCATTGTTGAAGATGAAGTCTTGAAAGAGTTTACTCCCAGTTCTATATCGATTACTACC
This sequence comes from Hibiscus syriacus, assembly GCF_006381635.1. Lineage (NCBI taxonomy): Eukaryota > Viridiplantae > Streptophyta > Magnoliopsida > Malvales > Malvaceae > Hibiscus > Hibiscus syriacus. Next base: position 617,708 of record NW_024063505.1, on the reverse strand, counting down.
ACCAATTCTTTCTTCATCTCTTAGGATGTAATTAAAGTCACCTCCTAAGATCCAGGGAGCATTATTGTAAGGGTTAAGATTTGACAAAATCTCCCAAAGCTTACTTCTTATAATAGGGTTAGGGCTAGCATACTGCAGTAAAGTATTCCCAACAATTACTATTAATGCCTCTAAAACCAGCATGAATATACTGATTAGAAACATTAAGAATCTTAACTTCCATCGAATTATCCCACAAAACCCAAATGCCACCACTGTGTCATTGGGCTTTGATTTTGAAAGAACGGTTATAACCCATATTGTTGATGATTTTATCTGCTTTACTCCCGCTAATGCGAGTTTCCATAAGAGTGATGATTTTAGGCTTGTAGATATTCACACAATCCTTGAAATGTCTTCTAAAGGAGGGTTTGACAACTCCTTGGGTATTCCAAAAAAAGATTTTCATTAATCTTGAGAAAGAAAAGTGATACCATCTGCCTGTTCCTTTCTCCTCTGATTCATTTCTTGAAACTGATTCTGATTAGTTTGCTTCACAAGTTGTGTCTGATTGGTGGTGGGACTATTATTATCAGGCGGGGCTAAATTTTCTGTATTCATGTTATTATCTTGGATTCATTCAGATAGTAAAGGAGCATTAGGAGTGATAGGGTTTCTGGATTTTCTTACTTTCAGACCTTTATTTGTAATCTGAGAAATATGACTAGGTTTCTTTTTGAAGTTCCATCTAGACGTTTAGCTACAGTTTAGTTCTTTTCTTGAATTTATATAGATGTGTGGTTTTCAGTTCCCAAATTTTGATATGTGTTCCTTGATATGAGCATTTTCCTTAGCAGTGATCTGAATTCCTCCAATATTCTGTTCCCTGGTATGTTCATGACCCATTTTCAATTCTTCTTCCATAATAGGAACCTCAATTAAATTATTGTGGTTTCTTCCAGCGCTAGTGGATACCTCTCTATTCTAATTTTGTTTTGTATTTCCCTCTTCCTATGCTGTAGTGTCCTTGTTACTCATTGTTCTTCCATCCTTTATTTTATTTCTTCTCTAGTTCATAGATGTGTTCGGTTCTGTGGTCTCTTTATGAAAATCCCCTTCCTTGTTCATATGTTGGTGATTTTTTGTTGTTACCTCTGGGCTCTTCCTCCAATATTTCTTCTTGAATCAGCGTAAATCTAGACCCCTGGTTTGCTGTTTTTTTCCACTTCTTTGTTCTTGTATTATATTCTTTGATTTTTACTGTTTCTTCCTCTTGGTTGAACAACCATCCACGGACTGAAATAGTTTTCTTTGTTTTTATCACTCGTTGAATATGCTCCAATGTCTTGGTTAGTGCTTGTAGTTTCCATTGATTATCCTGCTGATTGGTTTGGCAGGTTTCTTTAGCATGACCATATGTACCACAATTAAAGTATATCTTTTGTAGTCCTTCAAACTCAATCTTTTGGATGAAATCATCAATTCCCACGCAAGAAATAATAGGTTTGTTTAGGTCAATAGCCACAACAACTTTGGAAAATTTTCTCTCTCTCTCTCAAACTTTGGTATTATAATCAATCTTGATGACTTTTCCAATGGTATTTGCAATTGTTCTAATCAGCATTGTATTATAATACCTGTAAGGTAACCCAGGAAGGCATAACCACGCAATGACTTATGAAGGGTGCTTCTCGGATGTGGAAAAATTTATTGACCATGGCTGAACAGTTAGGTAACTTTCATAGATCATCCATGGACCATCAGTAAGAACTCTTGTATAATCCTCCAGGTTTTCAAACTTCACTAAAAAGTAATCATTATCAAGATCGATCAAGTTGAAATTTCCTATCGGATTCCATAATGCATATATTATGTTAATCAGAGCCTTATACCCAATCTTCTTTCCCAACAATCAAGTAATAATAACCTGCTTCATGTTGTTATCTATCAGGTCATCAATTCTTTTAGAGAATATATCCCCTTCTTGAAAGATTATTTCTTCTTCAGGCATCTTGACGAGAGGATTTTTATTGAAATTCGTTCCACTGGCCACCATAACAGCATACAAAACTTTTCCTGGATTCTTAGGAGTATCTTTGTTTGCTTCATTAACATCTTGAAATCCTTATTCAGTTTGCATATTATCTGTTGGCTGATTTTATTCATCTTCTTCCATTGTTGTTTCTCTATTCTTTACTTTCTTTGTAGCTCTTTGTTTTTCTTGGGCGTTTTTGCTAATCATTCTTGGAGAGAAACAATATGTACTAAAATTAGGTATTTAATGTTTTTTCCGTTATATTTTTAGGTGTTCACCATTAAAAAATCGTGAAGTGACATGTATCACGTTTAGATTTAAAAAAAATATTTTTAAATAGTATTTTATTTTTAAAAATAAAAAAGTAAACGTGACATATGTCACGTAACGATTTTTTAACGAAGAAAAAATTAGGTATCTATTTTTAACAAATAAAATTTGAGGCACCAAAATTTAATTTTGAGTATAGTTTAGACACTTATTTTTGTATTAAGCCAAAATTATTTTACTTAAAAATTATTTTTATTAAACTCAGGTGAATACAAGGTAGTATATGTTCTAAAGATTTTAAATCATTTGACAATGAACACATTCAAAGACTTTTATTTGTCGACACTGATATTCGCAGTTGAGACCTTTAGGAACAACAATCATCCCTTTAACAATTAAAATAACTTGGTTCATGTAAAAATAAAAAAAATATTTTTATTATAATATTAATATTATTAAAATGATATTTTATATATTTCTTAATTGAGTTATTATCGAATTGGCTCGTACATTCGCTCTATGATTTAATATGTAATATAAAAATATAGATATATAAGGAGTATAATTTATTTTGATATTTATGTTACGTTTAGCTTGAATTCTCGAAATATTGTGGGCGGAAAATAAAATTTTAGAAAATGTAGGCGTTTAAAATTTAATTTTATATTTAGGTGATTCGTTAAAGTATTTATCGAATTCGTTAGACAAAAAATGACGATTTTAAAATTACTATAATAAATAGTCTAAATAGCAAATTAACTTTCTAACACCTACATTTATCTATTTTTGTTTGTTTGGATTATTTGCCAACGAATTCCTGTTGGTAATGCTTTAGACACTATCTCATATGGAGTGAGAAATACCACTTGTAAAGGTATTTATAGCGTTCATTCTTCCATCCCTTATTGAATGATAGAGAACAAGAGATCATCTTACACGTCACCGCCCACCATCCGGCTCGAATCGGCACGTAGACGTGGCATCTTTTTAGAGAACATTTGTAAAACTTGTCTGAGCAAACAAAGATAGTGAAAGAATTTTACTCTGATATTTATAAGTTGCATAGTGATATGTTTCAATTCAAAATTTTCAGATGTAACAACTAAATAATTAGCTGTTGTTTGATTTTTGTAAAAAATATAATCATAACAGTCAGCTGTTATTGGAGACGTGATTTCCAGAATTATGTGTGTGAACATTGGATGTATCTGAACAGCTTTTCAACTCTGTTCAGAGTGAATAATGAGATGTTTTATTGTGCCAGTTACGGGAGTTAATTACAGAATAAATTACGGTTACAATAGCTAAAATAATGAATCTGGACTGTTTTGTGGCCATATTCATTTGTTTATGACAGCCATTTAAACAAAATTAAATAAAAAAAATTAAAATCAAATTTATTCTAATTTTTACTTGGACATTTTTGTCACTGAACCAGGCCTATAAATAGAGAAGTGTTTTCACTTCTCAACTCAAACACTCACAATTCCTCTCAATACGCTAAAGTTTTCTAATTACTTTATCTTTCCGAATTACCGCTGCATTCTACTCTGAATTTTGGGTGTACGAATCTTTCGAGCGATCGTATTAACCTTGGAGGACGATCCACCTAACGTAACAATTATACACATCGGGAGAATTTATTTCTAAGATAGTAGTTTCACCACGACACAATTTAAATTTTCCATTCGACTATTTTTATTTAAATTATCCTGTTAATGCTAACAGTACGGTTTTACGGTATACATATTTCCAACAATCCCTAGATATACAGTTCAAACCAAGGACCAAACTAGAATAACTATTTACAATCCAAACCAAAGACCAAACTGATAAGACTGTAGGGGACTAAATTGATTAGTTTCAAAATTGATAATAAATAAAAGTTATTTAAACTGAAAAAATGAGGTTAAAGCCTAATTTATCTTACTTTAAAACTAATACACCTAATAAATGTGTGAACCAAAAGATTTGTGGGAGGGTAAGGCTTGATTTGATATGATATTTAATTAGGGATATAAACATCAATTAAAGTTAATTTTTTTTTGGGGTTATCTCATCCTTTTTAGTTACAGTCCTAATCCAAACATAAATTGGCATGAAAAAAAAGTTTAATAATGAATCAACTATAAATTTAATATAACTTTTTTATTATGTAATTATGTTGTGTTTGAAACTTTCAAAATTATTGGATTTAATATAACTATTTTGTAGATGTGTCATTGTTATGGATGGACACCCTAAAAAATAATCCTTCACTCGAAATATGATACGAGTACAATTTAAAGCGGTTCATCAAATTTAAAATCAGATTTATTTTCTGAGATAAAATTTATATTTGATTTGATTTAACACAAATATATAAGATATAATTCTTAATTTTATTTGATAAAATAAAAAATTAATTAACAATAATATAAAGAATAGTATTATTGTAATATCTATATCTGTATATATAAGATATGAAATGACCATCCAGCTCAGTTGGTAGAGCACAAGGTTCTTAACCTTGAGGTCGTGGGATTGAGTCCCACGGAGGGCATTTCATAATTCGGAGGTCTCTTACGGAAGCTGCTTTCAACCTGGTGTTAGGGGTAGCCTACTATCTTACCTCCCCCATACATATGGGAAAAAGGGACATCCATTTTTTATATATATATAAGATATTATTATATTATTTTGCAAGTTAGGTCGAGTATCTTTTATCCTAAACTCGAATCCGAACGATTCAAACTTATTCTAAAAAATTCTATCCAAACCAAAAATATAATTTTAAAAAGTTGACCCAATAAAATCAAATCGACTTAGACTCTATCGCAGTGACGGATCTAAAATATTTTTCAGGGAGGACATATATATGTTAACAACATAAAACTTTTAAATGGGATTAGTACAATTAAAATTTCAGGATGAACATGAAAATTTTCGGAGTGGACACCATCAGTAGAATAAATAACTAATTAAATAAATTTCAAATTTTAAAGTGCACACGTGTCCACCTTCATTAAGTTGTGGCTCTGCCACTACTGATTTATTGAATTCGAGTCCCGTATTCGTCCCACACAAGTCACAAGTACTAGCACCATACAATGAATCCGACAAAGTATCTTATAACTTATAAGAAGCAATTGAAAGAGTAATCTTGTTTTAGAATATGCTACGAGAGAAAGAATATTAGGTTACCCATTCTAGATTTGAGTAACAATAGTTTGACATATACTTAGGGTTTGTATTTTATAAATATTATCTTGTTAAAACCAAATATAAATGTCAGCACATAAATTATAAAGATTAAATCAGTGATTCAATGAACATTTTTTTGATGAGAAGTTGATTCAATGAACATGAAAGGTGGATTTAAAAAAATATGGAAATTGTTGGTATTGGACCAATTACAGATGATTTCGTTTGACATGCTAAATTTGTTTAAAAGAAGGGAGTTTAACATGGGAGTGCAGTGGGTAAAAAGGACACGATTACTGCGTGCGAGTAAAATTTTGCATCTTTTCAAACAGTGAAAAATCCCATACAGTATATCATGCTCCTGGACAAAACAGACATGAACATGCCTGTTAGGTTCATGTTCTGTTTTTTTAATAAAATAAAGAGAAGAGTAAACACTAGTAAAAATAAGGTTTGTTCAAAAAGTAATGAAAGTGAAAGTGTTAGGGAGAGACCTTGTCGGTCCAAACATTTCTTTCTTCTTATCTTTCATTTTACTTTTTTTTCCTCAACATTTTTTGTGTGTTATACACTGATAATTATATATTATATTTGAACACATATTAAAATAAATTTAGAAAAATTTAAACTTGAAAATTTAAAATTTATCATTTAATCAATAATTTGAATTTTGTTTTCATCCAACTGAAATTTGCTTGTTTGTTTATTTATTTAACTTTGGTGTTGTGTTTCATCATACATTATATGTTTTGTCTGATACAACCAACACGATCATCTCGTCTTACTCACTAATCAAATAGGTCCATAACAATGGATCCATTAAATCGCAACACGTTCTTCAAGACTCATTACTTGAGCATTAGTTTCCAATCGCTAGCTGTAAATAGAAGTAACCAAAGAGTCAAAGCAATAAAAGATAAGAATGAAGAATTTGTTTGTAGGCCAAAAGATAAATCGACCCAAGTTAAAAAAAACTCTTTATATAGTCACTGTCTTTTATGTCAGGTTAACACTAATAGTTTAATCCAATTCGAAAAACCGGTTCAAAAACAAAAACCAACTCAAACAGAATTAGTTAACTCGTAACAATCACAACAATTGCACCTTTTCTAATATTTACCCCACTTTCTAACTCATCCAGGCAAAACTTGAGCCTATAAAGTTAAAGACTCTACAACGACACCACATTAAGTTTTTAAAAAAGTTATTGAAATCGAGTAGTAACCAAAGGTTTGGTTAACACATATGCAACTTGAGATTAAGTTGAAACATATTTGACAATCAATTGTTGGCTCATCACTTTCTCATGAGCAAAATATATATCTAAATCTACATGCTTTTGCATGTAGAATTGGGTTAGCAACCATAACAACAGTGTTGGTGTTATCACACCATATAACTAGAGGTTGAAGTAACATCATATACATATCAGTAAGAACATCTTTAACCCAAAAGATCTTGGGTGTTGTATCAACATGACTTTGATATTCTGCCTCGATTATGGATCGAGACAGTGACATCTACTTTAAAAAATTTAATGACAAGTGGATTCCTAAGTAGACACAATAACTCGAGACCAAGTGTCTACCATCAAGATCACTACCCCAATTTGCATATATAAGTGCCTTAAGTTGTCTACGTTCCTGTGAGATAATGTAGAATACGTTTAACTCCTAACCAATGAGCTTCATAGAATTATTACATAAACTGAGTTACCTTATGGAAAATGAATGATATATCATGTTTATTATGACATACATATAATAAAGCTCCAACATCACTACGATATTGTTGAACGTCCACCGGGGCTCCTGTATTTTCTTTACTCAATTTGGACATGAGGAGCATAGGAGTGTCCACCGGTTTGGCAGTATACACATTGAACTTAACCAACAACTCTTCTACATAGTTTCTCTGACTAAAAAACAAACTAGCAAACGTCAATGCCCAAAAAATAGTGAATCAAGACAAGATTCTTTAACGAAAACATGCCATTAAGTTGTTTTTAACCTATTTAACATGCCCTTCAAAGGAACCTATCATAAGAATATCATCCACATATATTGCAATATATGTAACAACATCATTAGTGACATAAGCAAACAAAGAATTACCAGCACGAGAAGAGTAAAAGCTTAAGGTACACAAAATTTTGAATATTATTAAACCAATTCAGAGGTTCTTGTTGAAGGTTGTTAGATGAACGATATGAATGATCATTGAAGAGTAATACTGCTCTATGTTATTTATAGTACTTACACCATTATATACAAGTGATCCATAACTACTTACAACAACCTAACAACTTCAGCAACTAACTGCAACTAACTGACTACACCTAACTTCATACCAGCTTATACATTTGCACACTAACTACATTCCACATTCTCCCCACTTTTGCCTTCTCCTCCAAGAAACGACTGAACACAAACCTTTGCTCGAAACATCTGAAACTGTGCTGCAGACAAAGGCTTGGTCAAGCCATCTGCAACTTGATGACTAGCAGGCACATAATTAATCAAAACCTGTCTAGCAGCCACTTTTTCTCTAATGAAATGAAATTCAAGTTCAACGTGTTTTGTTTTAGCATGATACACCGGGTTTGCAGTAATGGCCACTGCACTATTATTATCACACCACACTAGGTATTTTAGGTTGCAACATTCCCATGTCTGATAGTAGAGCACTTATCCACGTTGTCTCGGCAGTAACATCAGCCACGCTCCTATACTCGGCCTCCATAGTGGATCTGGAAACAGACTTTTGTTTCTTAGAGCTCCACATAACCAGATTCTCACCAATAAACACACAGTTGCCTGAGACAGACCTTCGATCATCTGCATTCCCACCCCAATTAGCATCCGCAAAGGCCACAATACTCAGTCCAGCACTGGACGGTGTTATAGCCAGGCCATGGTTATGTGTGCCAACCAAATACCTCAGGATGCGTTTAACTGCCACAGGATGCTAGGGCATCACAGGTTTCTTTAACCCGAGACAAGTAGACACGCATGCTTTCTTCTCCTTTTTTGAGAGACTAGTTTACAGTGAAGGTTCATCACAGCTGTGGACGACCTAGTGGCAAAGATCTGTAATACTGTGTTCCAAACTGCAGATGCAGTTTCTGCTCCAACGAATTGCGAGAGTAAATGCGTACTGATAGTTGAGAGCAACCACGATGCTAACGCACTATCTTGAGCTATAAAGTCTTCATAGTCTTCTTTTGGAACCATCGTCCCATCTTCAGCAGTCAGGCATTTTGGTGGAGGCTTCAACGCATCGGTGAGCAACCGTTCAATCCGGTGACTTCTTACTGTGAGAAGCACTTGCTGCTTCCAAAGCAAGAAATTCGTTTCATCAAGCACAACATTAATCTTTTTGTTAGTGAACATCTTGATTCTGTTCGAAAGTGATTGTGAATCAACAGCAGCCATGAACACCGAAACTTCTTGCAGCAGAAACAACCTCTCCAGGACTTATGGCGATTGATACCATGTTAGATGAACGATATGAATGATCATTGAAGAGTAATACTGCTCTATGTTATTTATAGTACTTACACCATTATATACAAGTGATCCATAACTACTTACAACAACCTAACAACTTCAGCAACTAACTGCAACTAACTGACTACACCTAACTTCATACCAGCTTATACATTTGCACACTAACTACATTGTGGAATGTAGTTAGTGTGCAAATGTATAAGCTGGTATGAAGTTAGGTGTAGTCAGTTAGTTGCAGTTAGTTGCTGAAGTTGTTAGGTTGTTGTAAGTAGTTATGGATCACTTGTATATAATGGTGTAAGTACTATAAATAACATAGAGCAGTATTACTCTTCAATGATCATTCATATCGTTCATCTAACAAAGGTAATAAAGAGTTTTTGATGTTTGCACACAAGCTGCTTAACTCTTTTTGGCTGTTTTATATAGGACTCTTCATGCAAGTCCCATTTGAGAAATACATTGTTCACATCAACTTGATGAATCTGTCATCCCGAGAAGTAGAAACATCTAACAAAACATTTAAAGTGAAAAACCGAACTACAAGACTAAAAATTTCTATAAAATCACACCACAATACTTGAGTACCTTTTCACCATAAGTCTCGCTTTAAAGTGATTAATAGAACTATTTGAGTTATATGTAATCCGAAATAGCCAATTGTAACTTATCTCTCTTTGATCAGATAACAAAGGAATTGATTTTCATGTGTCGGTATCAAGCAAAGCCTTTAATTGTAACACCCACATACCCATGCGGGTGACCATATCCGATCCGAGATGTCACATTAGGACCACCGGAGCGACCCACGAAAAAAATCCAAAAAAATTTAAAATTTCTATTTAAGCGGGTAGTATCATAAAACAATTTATATATTAAAAATATAATTTAACAATATCCAAAAATAAAATAGATTTCAGACTTAGATTTAAAAACAAAATACAATCTACATGCCCCCTAATCACATACACCGTACTCCGCACGCAAAGCCGAATAGAACTCCCAATACTAAAGTTGATAGCTGCACTGGATTAATTCTTACAACCTGAAATGGTGAGTAAATGAGTGAGATTTGGAAATCTCAGTAATACAGAACTACCAATTGATGCTAAAGGACATGCAGATAAAACACACATCATAAGTTTTCCTCATTGACTCAGTCGTCTACAGACTTTCGTAATGAGATGAGGTTCAACTAATATTTCATCGAAAGCCATGAAGATTTCAGTTCATAGGAAACATTCAGAGTACCAAGTTTTTAGGAGATCATAATAGGATGTCTAGTGGGTTCCAACCAAAACCAGTGTAAAGGTACAAATCTTTTTAAAACAGTAACAATTTAAAACATATTTTCAAGAACCATAGTAAAACCCTCCAACCGAACACCGCTAAGCAGTTCCCTAGAACTGCATTCATAAGGACTTACCCTAAGCACACAACAGAGGAGCCACCTAAAGGAATGCCTTGGGGCCTATGGGCCTACATAAGGGTCACATTTGGTCTGTAAGAATTTACCAGCTTGATCAGAGTTGAACCTCCATACTCCAGAATCCTACCCATACAATATCTAGTAGAAATCAGATTTAACAGTAATAGTAATATTTGGATCGTGGTATAGTAAAATCTCGTAAGTGTGACAATGACATACACCATATAACTGCCCTCCACCCATACACTATATGTAGTTCCCCATAACTACATCCATAGGACTTACCTTATACCCATTGGATATAAGGAGCTAACCTAAGGGAGAATCTTGGGGCCTAAGAGCCTACCCAAGAAAGTTTTCGGGGCCTCGGGGCCTACCCAAGAAAGTTCTTGAGGCCTCAAAGCCTACCCAAGGGTTGCCTTAGGTCTGTAAGGATTTACCAGCTTGATTAGAGTTGAACTTCCATTATCCAACCTACCCAAAAATATGTTTCAATAAAACAATTCACATAATAAACAATAATTTCCATGATATGTATCCAGTATGATCATATTCATAGTGAAAACAAATATTCAAATAACATATATCATTTCACCATAGTCCATAAACCTTTAACCAGTAAATTAATAAATTATAATTTTCAGTGAAACTTATTTCAAAGCAGATAAAACAGTGGTGTAGCACATAGGGAACACACTAGAGGATCCAAATACTATTAGAAAATACTTGGTATTTATCAGGTAGGGAACCATGGAACTTTTTTAATTTAATAGATTTAAGAATCAAGATCCCTATACAATGGGGTTTGATATCTAACTTATTCATCATTCAAATGGGAAGTGATTTATCAAGATCATATTGTATTCATATATATTTTTCGTAGGCAATTGAGTATCAGGAAGACATTCAGAATCTTTTACATCAGAATTATTGAAGATTTATACATAAAATGAGTGTTCCCATCATTCAGGCAAATTATGGGCATTTTAGACATTTGGTTCTTGGAGAATTATTAGTAATTTAATCAAATAATGGAATAACGACGATTCATGGTATTTAAGATTCATGTCGATTTATCAAGATATCGAGTTAACTCAAACTGAACAAATCCCAACACTGATACCTGTCAACTAGTCAAATCAATATACCACAATGGTATTCACACTTTAATACTAACAACTCTTGTCAAACTGATCATCTTTAGAATCTTCGTTGAATGGATCTTAAGGAGACGAGCATGTGTTCTAACGGTTTTTTATTGTATTTCTTTAATGCAACGATATCAAGAAATGTTGACGTGCTTAATTCTTGGTTCAACACCCTTATGGAAAAAACAACATATAGGTTGATCAGTGTTTCCAAACTTATCTTCGTCATTCCCTTAATTTTAGGTCTTTGAGGGTACTTAGGCCATTTATTAGTTAAGTCTATCCCGATCACTTTGGAGTTTTAGAGTAATTCAGTCATTTCCGTAAATTCAAATACATATAGTACTTTCATTCAATTCAACTTGATCATATGATATATTCATTTTGGTATTCGAGGTTGATTTATTCATTTCAGAGCTTAGGGTATTTAGTTATTCCAGAGCTTGGATGTACTTTGAATCATTTTACCCTTTAGGGGCATTCCAAATAAATCATGAATTTAATCGGTGATTCCAAGATTCAAGTGAATCAAAATATAAGTTCTCAAGTCGTCTCCATTATCATAACCATCCATAGTTCTTTTTATATTTTAAGTGTATTTTCGCCATTTCATTCAATTCTATCAGTGACATTACTTCCAAAAAATTAGGCTTAAAAATATTGTAGTTTCTTTAGAGTTCATGTTATTTTGGTCATTTGAACAATTGAGGTTATTTCATAGCCCGAGGACATTTCGATAATTCCTTTCAATCCAAACAATATGCACTTTTATGATAATTGATCAAGTATGCCCTTTCTAGGTTATTCTTCACCATCAGGGGAAGTCTTGGTCTTTTACAGTACAAGGGTATTTTTGTAATTTTACCGTAACACCCCAACTCGTATCCGACCCGGATACGAATCCGAGGTGTCACATTGACCTTTTAAAACATGTACTTGTATAAAATAGTGAGTAATTTAAAACTTTTTATAACATATAAATGACTAATTTACATAAAAGACATTTTCATTATTACAAAACCAATCAGAGCGTGTATATTTCACTTATTTATTTACATATAACTATTCGAAACATTTATAAAACTGTTCACAGCTTAAACAATATATTCTTTTGAAAACATGCCAACTAGAACTTTATATACTAAAATACATATTATTCACCTCTTTTCTGATCTGACCTTTAGTAAGGAGAACTGGCCCGTCTTGCTCCACATTGCTCTTTACTCTTCTCGAAACCTACGTGTAAATCACTTACACGCTAAGTCAAAGACTTAGTGAGGCATATAAACATATAAGGTAAACGGTAACTAATAATCATACCTAAACAATTACTACTATCATTTCATACCACTCATACTTTTACATGTAACGAATATATGCATAAATATATGTCATTATCATTCATATCTCTTATCTCATGTTCCTATGATCTCTTATGTCCATATCATATAACATATACCATAACCAATTGCACATATACATATCATGTCATGTAAACCATATATATATATATACTATCATAAAACACGTACACCCAAGCAACTATATTATCATCTTCATTTCTTTCTTGTTTTATCACTATCATTGATTCCTTTCATCATATGGTCTTATAAGTTACCATTTGTACAATCAATATCACACATGAAATTCCACAAGGAAACAAACATATTATCATATCACTTTATTAATATTATCTATTTAATAGCCCATGATACACATGTGAGAACTAAAGATATGCGAGTACATAGAGGTTGTGCACTAATGCTGTCATCACATCTCATATAATTGCACCGAAGTGCCACGTATAATTGCACCAGAGTGACGCGTAGAATTGCACCGTAGTGCCATATAATAATGTCCATAAGGACCACATATCATTCCTTAAGAATCATATACATATACTAGGGATCAAGTATGTGTCTCACCAGACTTCACACATGTTCCAAAGAATACATATATATCCCGAAGGACCACATATCATTCCTTAAGAATCATATACATATTCCAAGGATCAAGTATGTGTTTCACCAGACTTCACACATGTTCCAAAGAATATATATATATGTCCCGAAGGACCACATAGACCCTCGACTCTTGGCATGCCAACTATACCCCTAGCTCTTATGACACATAACATGTGCATTATCTTTTATATCCTTTTACATATTCATGTAACCATATCATATATTCATATAAGCTCATGGTTTCATTCACATATACATGTAATCACATAGTTCATGCCAATTCTCATATGAGTTCATATTCATATAAACATAGGATTCACCCTCATGTATCACATATACTCTCTCTTTCATATGGCTCATAACATTTCTCATGTGTTCATATGACATGTAAATCATTGTCATCTTATCATGTTATCACATAAACATATCATCTTACAATACATACAAAAAGACATCAATACCTATATTCACATATACCTATCATTTCATTATCCTTATTATTATTCTTATCATCACCATTAATCCTTTTTACTTACCATATTCATATAAATAACACATATACTCATGCACACATATAAATCATAACCAATACATACTTCTATGAATTCATGTTTTTCACTATTGGAAATAGACTTATCGCAAGTCTTATTTTCCATTGAACCTCATATACTAAATAGTGTGCACTCACCTGAGCCTTGTTTGTTTTGAATCAATCTTAATCCTTAGATTGTTCCGGAACAAGCTTTATTCTATATCTACATCATAATAATATATTGATACATATCAGTATACTAATTGATATCTTCTAAATTGTCACTTCTTAGGCTAAAAGAAAAGCCCATTTCATCTTTTAATGAAGGTATGCATTGATGCACTGCACAGTGTATCGATGCATTCCCTATCGGTGCATCGATGCACTACCTGTGCATCGGTGCATAAAATACATTCGATGTTTGTTTATTACTGGGATGCATTGATGCATGCCTTATGCATCGATGCACCAATTGCATTTGATGTTTTTAGATTAAAAGAGTGCATCGATGCACTACTTGTGCATCGATATACCTTCAAACAATTTCTGGGTTTTAACCTTGATGCATCGGTGCACTATGAATATGCATTGATGCACTCTGCCCAGAATCCTCTTTTTAAACCCAAAAATTCATTCTTTTTGGATTAAATCCTTCATATTTTAACCTCTTTCATATTCCTAACTTACATATACATACTTAAACTCATTAATATTCATTTATCTCATCTTTAACCTCTAAATTCCATCTTTCATATGGAAATCAATAATCATACCCAAATTTCCATGTTATCCAAACTTAATTCTAACACTTATAACTTCTTATTCTTATAGATGACAAGTCAAATTCATCCTCCAAATTCATTTAAACCTTCTTATTCAAAATTTCACTTAAAAACCCATTTTCTTTAATCTCTTCTAACCTCTTCATCTTTGAGTTTTCACTTATCTTTAGACTTATTTAAACTTTCGTACTGTCCAAAGAATCAAAACCAACTTAGAATTCAAATAATAATCAACTAATAAAAATTCTCACCTTTGCTCTTGGCTTCCAAGCGTGAAGAAGAAAGGAGAAGAAGAAAACTCTGGAAACTCATTTCCCTTATTTCCCATGTTTTTATATCCCCTAAAAGAGAAATAAAAATCGTCTCTTAGAAAAGACCATAATACCCTTATTACTTTCAAACTTTACTATTAAATCCAACCTCAAAATTCTCCAATTAAAATTCTAAACTTTTAACTTATTTCGAAATTGAACACAATGCTTTCAAAATTCACCTTTAGGTCACTAGCCTGATATTGAGGATGTTACAAATCTTCCCTCCTTTTTAAGAAAATTCGTCCCCGAATTTTCACTGCACATCCTGAGAAAACATATCTTCTAACGTTCTCATGCTGCTTTTTGAACTTAATCTTTTGTATCATCATTAATAACTTGGTTCTTATCTTTTCAATTATTCAACTACCTTTTTACTTTATATATCCTATCATGTCACTTATCAGATAGACAATAACATTAATTCTTATTACTCAAACTCATAAATCAATCAAATTCCTTATCAATCTTCAATTTTCTTTCAAGAATCACCAAACTTTTATTTCATCCTTACTTGACTGACTCCAAAACTTCCTTAATACATATGAATCTTTCTTCATTTCTCTGACTACATCCACTTGACCAAGAAACATAACCTTAAATCTTCATCATAACTGATTAAACATACACTTTTTATAACTAAACAATTTCTCATATCACCTGACATACCTTTCTTACTTCTAGTTAAACTTATAATCTATATCTTAACATAACATTTATCACATCTGATTCTTTAAACTTCATCATTTCATTTCCTTAATAAATCAAAATCTTCTTATACACTAATCATATATTTCTTTCATGTTCACATACTCTATTCCTATCACTTAGACTTATCTCTGATTACCAATCTTTATTATATCTTTATAACTTTACTAATCAACTTCACTTATACAGAACCTCATTCTTATCGTATCTTGCTTGTATTTTCTTCCTCCAAAATTTTCTTTAAAACACATAAATATTCATCTCCTTGCCTATATCATATCTATATGATCAAAATACACAACCACATCCAGATTCGTATCTCATTTGATTAACTTACTTTATGTTTCCTTCAAATATGATAACTCTAACATCCATGCCATTACAGCTAATTAATAACAACTTTTCAATCTAGGGCGTAAGCCCTGATCAAATTAATCATAAACATCATTTCAGTTAAAATCAACCCAGTGTAATTCACTTATTGAATCCATACTCTCATTCATATACAATATTATGCCTTGTCTCCTTTATTACCTTTCATTTCAATGATTAAAATACATAACCATATCTCGATCCACACCATACATAATTAGCTTACCCTGAAATCATCTTCTAATCCTTTAACTTTAATACACTACTATCTTATAACTCTGTTAGTCAACATCGATTCTTCCAATCTAAAACGTAAACCTTCATCGAACCATTCATATACATTCTTTGCAGTCATAATTATTTCAACAATAGTTTACTCAACTAATCAAATAAACATTCAATCTCATACACCATGTCACTTCCATTATTCACTTAACATTCTAACTTCCTTTATTTATAAACTGATCATTGATGTACCTATACTTAAACTCTTCTTATCAATCCTTAGTTTTACTCAAACATTTGAATCCTCACTTCCTTCACTCTATCACATTACTATAATCACAACATACAACTGTATCCAGATTCACTTCATATTTGGTTATCATAACCTACCATATCTTGAAATCTTGAAATTTTAATACATTCCGTCCTATAATCTTGTTAGCCAACGCTAACTCTTTCCATCTTAAATAAAAAAAATAGTATCTACCTCACTTAATACATTTAAAATACTTCTTATCCTTCACCTTATTTAATCTCTAGCAAAGCACTTAATCCATTCCTCCACTTGTTTCAAAAATCACCAGATTTCAATACTCATCTAATCCATTTAAAATACTTTTTCTGCTTCGATTTACATAACTTCTGAAAGAGCTTTTAACCCAATTCAAAAGGGTTGTCTTTAACCCTGACTTATCCTCAATTAACTCTTAGTTTAATCTTTCAAGATCAAACCTACTGTTGGAGTCTGTCAAACTCTCATCTGATTTGATTCTCTGACGGAGAATACAACTAATTCATGTCTGGTTTAAAGTTGAACCAAAATCTCTACCTTTCTTTGATGGTGCTAAAATTCTATGAAGCACTAATTCTATTAATCATCTGAGATTTTTTTCCCAATCCTTTTATTCTTAGCTCTCTCTAGAGCTTTAACACGATCAACCATTTCTTGAAATGAGAACAATTTCAAAACCAGTAAAACTCTTTTAATTTAAGGCACAAGTCTTAAACAATCAATCACATGTATCCTTTTTATCCTTCTTAATCAGAATCAATTCAACAATAAATCTGCTTAACTTATCAAACTTACTTTCATACACATGCATGGGTAATTCCCTTACTTCAAGCTCATATATTCGAGCTTCATTTATCCGCCATACTCTAACTTGTCAAAGTAGTAACAAAACTACTCAATATAATTTCTCCTCTTTGGAGAAATAAAAACCTTCTATCATATCATCTAACCATAGGTCTGTAACAACAAAACCTTCCTCAAATCCATCATTGAACTCTGGTGCTCTTAACTTTTCAACTAATTCGATACATTCATTCTATGAGTTAAAATAATATAAATTGAAAATTCATCAGAATATTCTTCAACATGGTGAAGACATTCCCTAAATTTATACAGGCACTTCCTGAGGTTTTTCGCTCTTCTCCCTGCCTGGCCAGGGCAGGTGAATGCTATTACCTTCAGTCTATTACCTTGTGCTTCACTTTGGAAGCTCTCATGATCATACATCTAATATAACATAACATTTTAATTCTATTAGCAAGACAATACACTCATTACACTATCAGATCAGAAATTATTCACTCTATGTTGGCATGTATACTTTTTAAAACACTTTTTACTTCGATTTATGCATAGAATCGGCTAAACCGTAGCTCTGATACCATTAAATGTAATACCCCAACCCGTATCCGACCCGGATACGAATCCGAGGTGTCACATTGACCTTTTAAAACATGTACTTGTATAAAATAGTGAGTAATTTAAAACTTTTATAACTATAAATGACTAATTTACATAAAAGACATTTTCATTATTACAAAACCAATCAGAGCGTGTATATTTCACTTATTTATTTACATATAACTATTCGAAACGTTTATAAAACTGTTCATAGCTTAAACAATATATTCTTTTGAAAACATGCCAACTAGAACTTTATATACTAAAATACATATTATTCACCTCTTTTCTGATCTGACCTTTAGTAAGGAGAACTGACTTGTCTTGCTCCACATTGCTCTTTACTCTTCTCGAAACCTACGTGTAAATCACTTACACGCTAAGTCAAAGACTTAGTGAGACATATAAACATATAAGGTAAACAGTAACTAATAATCATACCTAAACAATTACTACTATCATTTCATACCACTCATACTTTTACATGTAACGAATATATGCATACATATATGTCATTATCATTCATATCTCTTATCTCATGTTCCTATGATCTCTTATGTCCATATCATATAACATATACCATAACCAATTGCACATATACATATCATGTCATGTAAACCATATATATATATACTATCATAAAACACGTACACCCAAGCAACTATATTATCATCTTCATTTCTTTCTTATTTTATCACTATCATTGATTCCTTTCATCATATGGTCTTATAAGTTACCATTTGTACAATCAATATCACACATAAAATTCCACAAGGAAACAAACATATTATCATATCACTTTATTAATATTATCTATTTAATAGCCCATGATACATATGTGAGAACTAAAGATATGCGAGTACATAGAGGTTGTGCACTAATGCTGTCACCACAGCTCATATAATTGCACCGAAGTGCCACATATCATTGCACCAGAGTGCCGCGTAGAATTGCACCGTAGTGCCATATAATAATGTCCATAAGGACCACATATCATTCCTTAAGAATCATATACATATACTAGGGATCAAGTATGTGTCTCACCAAACTTCACACATGTTCCAAAGAATACATATATGTCCCGAAGGACCACATATCATTCCTTAAGAATCATATACATATGCCAAGGATAAAGTATGTGTCTCACCAGACTTCACACATGTTCCAAAGAATACATATATGTCCCGAAGGACCACATAGACCCTCGACTCTTGGCATGCCAACTATACCCCTAGCTCTCATGACACATAACATGGGCATTATCTTTTATATCCTTTTGCATATTCATGTAACCATGTCATATTTTCATATAAGCTCATGGTTTCATTCACATATACATGTAATCACGTAGTTCATGCCAATTCTCATATGAGTTCATATTCATATAAATATAGGATTCACCCTCATGTATCACATATACTTTCTCTTTCATATGGCTCATAACATTTCTCATGTATTCATATGATATGTAAATCATTGTCATCTTATCATGTTATCACATAAACATATCATCTTACAATACATACAAAAACACATCAATACCTATATTCACATATACCTATCATTTCATTATCCTTATTATTATTCTTATCATCACCATTAATCCATTTTACTTACCATATTCATATCAATAACACATATACTCATGCACACATATAAATTATAACCAATATATACTTCTATGAATTCATGTTTTTCACTATTGGAAATAGACTTATCGCAAGTCTTATTTTCCATTAAACCTCATATACTAAATAATGTGCACTCACCTTAGCCTTGTTTGCTTTGAATCAATCTTAATCCTTAGATTGTTCCGGAACAAGCTTTATTCTATATCTACATCATAATAATACATTGATACATATCAGTATACTAATTGATATCTTCTAAATTGTCACTTCTTAGGCTAAAAGAAAAGCCCATTTCATCTTTTAATGAAGGTATGCATCGATGCACTGCACAGTGTATCGATGCATTCCCTATCGGTGCATCGATGCACTACCTGTGCATCGGTGCATAAAATACATTCGATGATTGTTTATTACTGGGATGCATCGATGCATGCCTTATGCATCGATGCACCAATTGCATTCGATGTTTTTAGATTAAAAGAGTGCATCGATGCACTACTTGTGCATCGATACACCTTCAAACAATTTCTGGGTTTTAACCTTGATGCATCGGTGCACTATGAATATGCATCGATGCACTCTGCCCAGAATCCTCTTTTTGAACCCAAAAATTCATTCTTTTTGGATTAAATCCTTCATATTTCAACCCCTTTCATATTCCTAACTTACATATACATACTTAAACTCATTAATATTCATTTATCTCATCTTTAACCTCTAAATCCCATCTTTCATATGTAAATCAATAATCATACCCAATTTTTCATGTTATCCAAACTTAATTCTAACACTTCTAACTTCTTATTCTTATAGATGACAAGTCAAATTCATCCTCCAAATTCATTTAAACATTCTTATTCAAAATTTCACTTAAAACCCCGTTTTCTTTGATCTCTTCTAACCTCTTCATCTTTGAGTTTTCACTTATCTTTAGACTTCTTTAAGCTTTCTTACTTTCCAAAGAATCAAAACCAACTTAGAATTCAAATAATAATCAACTAATAAAAATTCTCACCTTTGCTCTTGGCTTCCACGCGTGAAGAAGAAAGGAGAAGAAGAAAACTCTGGAAACTCATTTCCCTAATTTCCCACGTTTTTATATCCCCTAAAAGAGAAATAAAAATCTTCTCTTAGAAAAGACCATAATACCCTTATTACTTTCAAACTTTACTATTAAATCCAACCTCAAAATTCTCCAATTAAAATTCTAAACTTTTAACTTATTTCAAAATTGAACACAATGCTTTCAAAATTCACCTTTAGGTCACTAGCCTGATATTGAGGATGCTACATTTACCCCATAGGGTTATTTTTGGTAATTTCACCCAGCCGAAGTATTTTCATAATTTCTCATCCAAGTACCTTTGGCATTTAAGCTTTAATGAGATAAATCAGAATTTACAGATCCTGGGGTTGATTGATTTACCCCTTTATCACATAACTTGTAATTAAATTCTTATCGGTCCCCCCAATTTCTTATACGAGTCATCTGAGTTATATTCGGTTACCGACTTTTTTATCGTATTCAGATCGATTTTAGAAATAGTTTACTATATAGATGAGACCAATCATATTCATCCATGTATCTACCAATTCTAACATGTACCATAAAATATGCATAAGGTAGTAATGTATTACCTCGATTTTCATTCCCCACTTATTGAACATTTAAACCCCATTCGATCACTCTTGAACTTGAATTCAATGTCCAATAATTCCTCGGATACATAGTAACCGAATTTACGTTAGAAATTGAATTTAATTAAGAGACCAAATTAAATCTGAAGATAAAACACTGAAAAATGTCTTACCGATCACGAATTTGGAAAAACAGACTTCGGATTCAGACTCAGGATATCAAAAAACATAAAATATGACTTTTCAAAATTTTTGACTTTCGGGTCAAAGTCAATGGTCAACAGTCAAAGTCAACTGATTGACTCAGATGAGTTGACTGAGACGAGTTAACTCGGATGAGTTGAATCAGATGGGTTGACTTGAACCGATTTGACTCGGTCAGGTCAAACAAACCCAACTCGACTGGGTTGGTCGGTCAGGCTAGTCCAGACCGACTGGATCGATTCTAAAAGAAACGAGAACTAGAGATGATCCCCACGCGCGTTTTTAGCGCGTGGTAGCGTGTGGGGGTGGCGACAGAGGTCGAGGTGGTAAGCCAATTCTTCCCTAATCATTCACATACTCGAATTAACTAATATCAACCCAAAAATCACAACAAATTCTCCAAAATCAGCGAAAACTTAAATTCGAGCTTACCCATACTGACGAGGGAGGATTTGATGGCGACAAGGGACCAAAGGGGTCAAGTTCTGGTAAAAAATGAGTGGGGAACTCAGTGGTGATGGTGGTGAAGCATGACGGTGGAAAAATCGACTTAAAATCATAATAAGGTTCACAGCGGTGATGGTTTTTATCGAAGCTTTCAAAGGCCAATTTACAGTAATCGAGGCCTTTATACGATGGACGGTTTGTGGGGTTTTATTTTTGGGTGGATGCCGATCACAATGGTACTGACGATGTACGATACGGTGGTCAGAAGACGATGGTTCGAGGTAGAGGCAACGATAATTAGGGTAGATAAAATTTGGGGGAAATTGGTTCAATCCAAATCGGCGGGTTTATTTTTCACTGACCATTAAATATGGGCTAATTCGGGTTCAAGTCCCTAAATTTCCCACAAGTTCCAAAATCAAGTTGCAACTTTAAAAAAATTTATGATTTGGCCCTCAATTTCTCATTTGTTACGACTTTGATTAGATACTTAAAGTTATTAAAAATTTAGCCCCTAAATTAGGGCGTGACAATTCTCATCCCCTTAAAATAATTTCATCCCCGAAATTCACTCAAGTCACAAAAATGCTTAAGCGAAGCTTTCAATAATTCTTCAATGTCTTTAGGTAGCTTTTATAGTAGTATGGTCATCTACTAATATTTAACCAATTGAATGTACATTCTCGTCAAAACTCTCCCACATTCGACCTTGGCTACGAGGTTAGGTTCATAGTATAATAATATATCCAATTTCATTTCTGGAGTTAAGTCAGAATTTCTCAGATGAAAAACTCTCACCTTACTCGTGAGGCACTTTACAGAATTTGGACAAACGTTATTGTCTCCCTTTATGCATAGGTCGAGCTCTAACGGATAGAAAACTTAGGTTAGCTCGTTATAGAAAATGAATTGAACTTGGAGTTCCGGCTTAGAGAAGTACATTTATAGTATAGGGGTATGTACTAACTAGATATCCTATGAAAGTCGACCGATCGATTTATCCAGAAAAACACGACTCAACCTAAGCTCTGATAACACTAAATGTAATACCCACAGACCGATACGGTGGACTCGATCTAATCTGGGGTGTCACATTAGGGCCATCGGAGTGACCCACCAAAAAATCTAAAAAAATTAAAGATTTCCGTTAAAGTGTGTAGTATCATAAAACAATTTATATATTAACAATAGAATTGAACAATATCCAAAAATAAAATATATTTCAAACTTAGATATAAAAACAGAATAAACCTACATGTCCCTTAATCAAATGCACCGTACTCTGCAAGCAAAGCGGAATGAAACTCCCAATACTGAAGTTGATAGCTGCACTTGATTGATTCTTACAACCTGAAATGGTGAGTAAAAGGAGCTTTGGAAAGCTCAGTAATACAGAACTACCAATTGATGCTAAATAAGATGCACATAAAAGGAACATCACAAGTTTTCCTCATTGACTTAGCCATCTACAAACTTTCTTGATGAGCTGAGGTTCCACTGATATTTCTTCGAGTAAAAGCCATGAAGATTTAATTTCATAGGAATCATTCAAAGTACCAAGTTTTCAGGACATCGGAATAGGATGTCTAGTGTATTCTAACCAAAACTAGTGTAAAGGTATATATTTTTTTAAAACAATAACAATTTAAAACATATTTTAAAAAACCATAGTAATACCATCCAACTGAACATCGCTATGTTGTTCCCCAGAACTGCATTCATAAGGACTTACCCTAACCACACAGCAGAGGAGCCACCCTAAGAGAATACCTTGGGGCCTATGGGCATACCCGAGGGTAATAGATTTACCAACTTGATCATAGCTGAACCAACATACTTTAGAATCCTACCTATACAATATCTAGTAGAAACCAGATTTAACAGTAATAGTAATATCTGGATCGTGATACCTTAAAATCTCGTAAGTGTCACAATGAAATAAACCATATAACTGCCCTTTACCCGTAAACCAAATGTAGTTCCCCAGAACTGCATTCATAGAGTTTCCCTTATACCTATTGGATATAAGGAGCCAATCTAAGGGAGCATATTGGGGCTTGCGAGCATACCCAAGAAAATTATATGTGTCTTAGGTCCGTAAGAATTTACCAGCTTGATCAGAGTTGAACCTCCATACTCCAACCTACCCAAAAAATGTTTCAATAAAATAATTTACGTAATAAATAGTTATTTCCATGATCTATATTCGACATAATCATATTTCTAGTGAAAACAAATATTCAAATAACATATATCATTTCACCATAGTCCATAAACCTTTAACCAGTAAATCAGTAAATCATAATTTTTAGTGAAACTTATTTCAAAGAAGATGAAACAGTCGTGTAGCACATAGAGAACACATCAGAGGATCCATGTACTATTAGGAGATACTTGATATTTATCAGGTAGGGAACTATGAAACTTTTGTAATTTAATAGGATTTCATAATCAAGATCCTTATACAAAGGGGGTTTGATAGCTAACTGATTCATCATTCAAATGAGAAGTGATTTATCAAGATCATAATGTATTCAGATATTTTTCATAGGAAATTGAGTATATGGAAGGCATTCAGAATCTTTTACATTAGAATTATTGAAGATTTAGAAATAACATTAGTGTTCACATTATTCAGGCAAATCAGGGGCATTTTAGACATTTGTTTATTAGAGAATTATTAGTAATTTAATCCAATAAGGGAATAACAACAATGGTATTTAAGATTCATATCAATTTATCAGGATATCGAGATAAATCGAACTGAACAAATCCCAGTATAGATACCTATCAACTGGTCAAATCGATATACCACAATGGTATTCACACTTTAATACTAACAACTCTTTTCAAACTGATCATCTTTTGAATCTTCATTGAATGGATCTTAGGGAGACGAACATGTGTTCCAATGATTTTTATTGCATTTCTATAGTGCAACGATATCAAGAAATGTCGACGTGCTTGATTCTTGGTACAACACCCTTATGGACAGTACAACATATATGTTCATTAGCTTTTCCAGACTTATCTAAGTCATTCCTTCAATTATAGGTCTTTAAGGGTACTTAGGCCATTTATTTGTTATGTCTATCCCGGTCACTTCAGAGTTTCCAGAGTAATTCGATCATTTTCGTAAATTCGAATACATACAATACTTCCATTCAGTTCAATTTGATCATATAATATAGTCATTTTGGTATTCGTGGTTGATTTATTCATTTTAGAGCTGAGGGTATTTAGTTATTCCAGAGCTTTGATGTACTTTGAATCATTTTACCCTTTAGGGTAATTCCAAATAAATCAAGAATTTAATAGTGATTCTAAGATTCAAGTGGATCAAAATATAAGTTCTCAACTCGTCTCCATTATCATAGTGATCCATAGTCTTTTTTACAATTTAATCATAATATCGTCATTTTATTCAATTTGTCAGTGGCATTGCTTCCAATAAATTAGGCTGCAAAATATTCTAGTTCCTTTATAGTTTAGTTATTTTGGTCATTTGAACAATTGGGGTTATTTCATAGCTCGAGGACATTTCAGTAATTCCTTTCAATCAAAACAATATGCAGTTTTATGATAATTAGTCAAATATGCCCTTTCTAGGTTATTCTTCACCATCATGGGAAGTCTTGGTCTTTTACAGTACAATGGCATTTTCATAATTTTACCCCATAGGGCTATTTTTGGTAATTTCACCCAATCAAAGTATCTTCATAATTTCTCATCCAAGTACCTTTGGCATTTAACCTTTAATTAGATAAATTGTAATTTATAGATCCTGGAGTTGATTGCTTTACCCCTTTATCACATAGCATGTAATTAAATTCCTATCGATCCCTCAATTTATTATACGAGTCATCTTAATCATATTCAGTTATCGATTTTTTTTCATCGTATTCAAACCGAGTTTAGAAATAATTTACTATATAGATGAGACCAATCATATTCATCCATATATCTACCAATTCTAACATGTTTCATAAAGCATGCACAAGGTAGTAATGTATTACCTCAATTTCTATGCATAATTTATTGAACATATAAACTCCATTCGATCACTCTCGAACTTGAATTCAACGTCCAATAATTCATTGGATATATAGCAACCGAATTTACGTCAGAAACTGAACTTAATTGAGAAACCAAATTGAATCCAAAGATAAAACATTGAAAAATGACTTACCGAACACGAATTGGAAAAACGGACTTCAGATTCGGACTCAGGATATCGAAAGACATAAAATATGTATTTTCAAAAAAATTGACTTTCGGGTCAAAGTCAACGGTCAACAATCAAAGTCAATGGTCAAAGTCAACGGGTTGACTCGGATGAGTTGATTGAGACGGGTTGACTCAGATGAATTGAATCAGATGGGTTAACTCGAACCAAGTTGGCTAGGTCGGATCAAATAGACCTGATTCGACTGGGTTAGCCGGTTCAGGCCAGCCCAGATTGACTAGACCAGTTCTAAAAGAAACGAGAGCTGGGGACGATCCCCACATGCATTTCTGGTGCGTGGCAACGTGTGGGGGTGGCAACGGAGGTCAGGGTTGTCAGTTGATTTTTCCTTGATCATCCACATACTCGAATTAACCAATATCAACCCAAAAATCATAATAAATTCTCCAAAATCAATAAAAACTTAAATCTGAGCTTACCCATGCCGACGAGGGAGGATTTGATAGTGATAAGGGACCGAAGGGGTCGGCTTCTGGTCAAAAATGAGTGGGGAACTCAGTGGCGATGGTGGTCAAGCACGACGGTGGAAAAATCAGCGTAAAATCGTGATAAGGTTCACGACAGTGATGGTTTTTATCGAAATATTCAAAGGCCAATTTACGATAATCGGGGGCTTTATATGGTGGATGGTTTGAGGGGTTTTGTTTTTGGGTGGACGTCGGTCATAATGGTACCGGCGGTTAATGACACGGTGGTTGAAGGACGATGGTTCAAGGCAGAGGTGACAATAATTAGGGTAGATAAAATTTGAGGGAAATTGGTTTGATCCAAATCGGGGGTTTTATTTTTCACTGACCATTAAAAATGGGTTAATTTGGGTTCAAGTCCCTAAATTTCCTACAAGTTCCAAAACCAAGTTGCAACTTTTAAAAAAATATATGATTTGGTCATCAGTTTCTCCCTTGTTACGAATTTAATTAGATACGTAAAATTATTAAAAATTTAGCCCCTAAATTGGGGTATGACAATTATCCTCCCCTTGAAAGAATTTATCCCCAAAATTCACTCAAGTCACAAAATTGTTTAAGCGAAGCTTTCATCAATTCTTCAATATCTTCATGTAGCTTTTATAGAAGTATGGGTTCTCTACTAATCTTTAACCAACTGAATGTACATTCTCGTAAAAGTTCTCCATCATTCCAATAAAAGAATTTGAAAAAAATCATCCTTGTGGAATCAATTCGACCTTGGCTAAAAGGTTAGGTTCATAGAGCGGTAATATATCCCAATTTCATTTTTGGAGTCAAGTCAGAATTTCTCGGATGAAAAACTCTCACATTACTCGTAAGGCACTTTACTGAATTTGGAAAAATGTTATTGTCTTCTTTTATGCATAGGTCGAGCCCTAACAAATGGAAAACTCAGGTTAGCTCATTATAAAGAGGGACTCGATCTTGGAGTTCTAACTTAGAGAAGTACGGTTATAGTCTATGGGCATGTACTGACTAGATATCCTATGACAATTGATCGATCGGTCTATCCAGAAAAACATGACTCAACCTAAACTCTGATACCACTAAATGTAACCCACAGACCGATGCGGGTGACCCGATCCAATCTGGGGTGTAACATTAGGGCCACTTGAGCGACCCGCAAAAAAATATAGAAAATTTTAAAATTTCTTTTAAAGTGATTAGTATCATAAAAAAATTTATATATTAATTATAGAATTGAACAATATCTGAAAATAAAACAGATTTCAAACTTAGATATAAAAACATAATACAACCTACATGTCCCTTAATCACATGCACCGTACTCCGCAAGCAAAGCGGAATGGAACTCCCAATACTAAAGTTGATAGATTCTTGCAACCTAAAATGGTGAGTAAGAGAGTGAGCTTTGGAAAGCTCAGTAATACAGAACTACCAATTGATGCTAAAGAACATGCACATAAAAGTAACATCATAAGTTTTCCTCATTGACTCAGCCATCTATAGACTTTTGTAATGAGCCGAGGTTTCACTGATTTTTCATTGAGTAAAAGCCATGAAGATTTCAGTTCATAGGAAACATGCAGAGTACCAAGTTTTTAGGAGATTAGAATACGATGTCTAATGTATTCCAACCAAAACCAGTGTGAATGTATATATCTTTTTAAAATAGTAATGCTTCAAAACATATTTTCAAAAGCCATAGTAATATCATCCAACCAAACACCGTTATGCAGTTCCCAGAACTGCATCCATAAGAACTTACCCTAAGAACACAGTAGAGGAGCCACCCTAAGAGAATGCCTTGGGGCTTACCAAATGGTCACAGATTTACCAACTTGATCATAGTTGAACCTCCATACTCCAAAATCATACCCTTACTGTATCCAGTAGAAATAAGATTTAACAGTAATAGTAATATATGGATCGTGATCTAGTAAAATCTCGTAAGTGTGACAATGAAATAAACCATATAAATGTTCTTCACTCGTACACCATATGCAGTTCCTTATAACTGCATCCATAGGGCATACCTTATACCCATTTGATATAAGGAGCCAATCTAAGAGAGTATCTTGGGCCCTGAGAGCCTACCCAAGAAAGTTCTCGGGGCCTCAGAGCCTATCTAAGAGTCACCTTAGGTTCGTAAGAATTTACCAGCTTGAT
The DNA here is from genome assembly GCF_006381635.1 of Hibiscus syriacus. NCBI lineage: Eukaryota > Viridiplantae > Streptophyta > Magnoliopsida > Malvales > Malvaceae > Hibiscus > Hibiscus syriacus. The sequence goes on along the minus strand of NW_024063505.1, from coordinate 588,802 downwards.
CAGAGTTGAACATTTATACTCCACCATACCCGAAAACATATTTCAAGAAAACAATATACGTGATAAACAATAATTTCCATGATCCGTATTCAACATAATTATATTTCTAGTGAAAACAAATATTCAAATAACATATATCATTTCACCATAGTCCATAAACCTTTAACCAGTAAATTATAATTTTCTGTGAAACTTATTTAAAAGTAAATGAAACAATCATGTATCATATAGAGAAAACACCAAAGGATCCAGATACTATTCGGAGATACTTGGTATTTATCAGGTAGGGAACCATGAAACTTTTGTAATTTAATAGGATTTTAAAATCAAGATCCCTATACAAAGGGGGTTTGATAGCTAACTGATTCATCATTCAAACGATAAGTGATTTATCAAGATCATATTGTATTCATATATTTTTCATAGGCAATTGAGTATATAGAAGGCATTCAGAATCTTTTACATTTGAATTATTGAAGATTTAGACATAACATTAGTGTTCCCATTATTCAGGCAAATCAGGGGCATTTTAGACATTTAGTTCTTGAAGAATAATTACTAATTTAATCCAATAAGGGAATAACAACAATGGTATTTAAGATTCATATCGATTTATCAGGATATTGAGTTAACTCAAAGTGAACAAATCCATTATGGATACCTATCAACTGGTCAAATCGATACACCACAATGGTATTCACAATTTAATACTGACAACTTTTGTCAAACTGATCATCTTTAGAATCTTCGTTGAATGGATCTTAGGGAGACGAACATGTGTGCAAATGGTTTTTATTGTATTTCTTTAATGCAACGATATCAAGAAATGCCAACGTGCTTGATTCTTGGTTCAACACCCTTATGGACAAAACAACATATAGGTTGATCAGTGTTTTCAAACTTATCTAAGTCATTCCCTTAATTCTAGGTCTTTGAGGGTACTTAGGCCATTTATTTGTTAAGTCTATCCTGATCACTTCGGAGTTTCCAGAGTAATTCGGCCATTTCATTAAATTCGAATACATACGATACTTCCATTCAGTTCAACATGATCATATAATATAGTCATTTTGGTATTCGAGGTTGATTTATTCATTTCAGAGCTGAGGGTATTTAGTTATTCCAGAGCTTGGATGTACTTTGAATCATTTTACCCTTTAGGGGAATTCCAAATAAATCAGGATTTTAATTGGTAATTCTAAGATTCAAATGGATCAAAATATAAGTTCTCAAGTCGTCTTCATTATCATAGCGATCCATAGTCCTTTTTACATTTTAATCATTTATCGTCATTTTATTTAATTCTGTCAGTGGCACATTACTTCCAATAAATTAGACTGCAAAATATTATAGTTCCTTTATAGTTTAATTATTTTGGTCATTTGAACAATTGAGGTTATTTTGGTAATTCCTTCCAATAAATTAGGCTGCAAAATATAAAGTCGTAGCTCGAGGACATTTTGGTAATTCCTTTCAATCCAAACAATATGCACTTTTATGATAATTGGTCAAGTATGCCCTTTCTAGGTTATTCTTCACCATCAGGGGAAGTCTTGGTTTTTTATAATATAAGGGCGTTTTTGTAATTTTACCCTATATGGCTATTTTTAGTAATTTCACCAAACCGAAGTATTTTCATAATTTCTCTTCCAAGTTCCTTTGACATTTAACCTTTAATGAGATAAATCAGAATTTACGGATCCTGGAGTTGATTGCTTTACCCCTTAATCATATAACTTGTAATTTAATTCCTATCGGTCCCCCAATTTCTTATACGAGTCATCTGAATCATATTCGGTTACCAAATTTTTTTATCATATTTATATCGAGTTTAGAAATAATTTACTATAGTAGTAGTAGATATCAGTCTAAAAGTGTCATTTCTGTGGAATCCTGACACCCACTTCAAAGTACACTTTTAAATTTTTGTTGGGTATTACATTTATTGATATTAGAGAGTTAGATTGAGTCATTCTTAGGACCAACATCATCGTCGTGGGTAAAAACATGGATACGGGCCCAGAGTTAAATGTACTCACTTATGTTTGGGATTCTGATGGTGTTTTCCTTGTCATTATTATTGTAGAGAAGTAAAAAATGGCTAATGATCCTGAAAGGAGCCAATAAGCTCAAAACGAAAGTCAATCTTCTCTTTTAAAATATTCAAAAGATGAGTTTGTATCAGATTTAGAGGAAGTAAGACTCGAGGGGGACGTCCTGGTGACTGAGGTGACATACTTTCAAAATCTGAATGCTACCTTATGAAAGGTCGTGAGGGCTTTCCCTATAGCTCAACCTGCTCCAGTTGTACCCCTCCTACTGCGCTGATAGATGAGACACCAGTAGAGCGTCTTAGGATGTATAAGATGGTGGAATTCTATGGGTCTAGTGAGGATGACCCCATTGTGGCAGATCAGTGGTTTCGAGAAACTCAGAAGACTTTAAGGCAGCTACACCTGACTCTAAAAGGTAACTTAGAGTGTGTTATTTCTTTACTAAAAAGGGATGCCATTGATTGGTGGGAAACAATCGAAATGACTTTCCAATCAGAGAAATTAACTTGGGAACTGTTCTTGAATGAGTTCTTTCAAAAGTATGTCGGGGTAGCTCATATGGATGATTTGAGGCTCTGGTTCTCACAACAAGTTGAGGGGGACAAATTTGTTCTTGAGTATGAAAGAGATTTCCTCTGACTTAGTCAGTATACTCCAAAATTAATGTCTACTAAAGCTCTGAGGTGTCGTAGATTCTTGGAGGGACTTCATCTGGATATACACACTTAGTTAGCGGTGAATCCTCCAAGGATATTTTTAGAATTGACAAGGCAAACCAAGGCTATCGAGAGAGTTCTGAATATAAAGACCGTATCGATGTGGGAGCATATTTCTGGAGAGAAAAGTGATCTAAATCCTAAAAGGGCTCCGAAATCATCTTCAAAGGGGGCTAAAACTTTTATAGAATCAAGGAATTCAACTCGTGTCCTCCAAGAGGTTGAGATAAGGTTCCATATCGGGGAAAAAAGAGGCCCCTTAACACTACCTCCCTGGTAAGTACTATAGGATCGAATGGGGCTTATTCAATTCCCGATGTGAGTTTTGTAAAAGGAGACATTCGTAAGAATGCTAACGAAAGAGTTAGGGGTACTATGAATGTGGACCCCTTTATCATTTTATTAGGGACTGTCCAAGACCTAAAGAAACTAGATTACTTGGTTCGAGAAGATCATCATCTTGCGTGCATTGGGATAGAGTTCTAAATAGATGAGGAGCTAGTACTACATTTGGATGACTAAATAGTGGTCTTGCGAGATCGACGGATTGTGTAGACACTAGTGTGATTACCCGATAATATGTTATTAAAGCTTGAGAAGATTGTGAGACTACTAATGTAATTTAGGTATATTTACCTAAAGAGGAGATAATATTCGAGCGAAGGGTTAAATATTGGGGTTAGGGTGTCTAACCCATTAGATCGACATGAATTAGTTAATACAATTTATCTTCGTTGTCCTATAGAGATTCAAGGACAAGTATTTTTGGCTGATTTAATGGAACTTCCTTTTAAGGAGTTTGATGTAATTCTAGGAATAGACTAGTTATCAGAGCAAGGTGCGAGCGTGCGATGTAAGATTAAACAATCAAAATTACATAAACTTTATGGATCAAGAGTGGTTGTAAGCTAGGGCAAAAGGAAAGAATATATTAGAGTAGTTTTGACTTTATCCCATAAAATTTTGAGCCAAGTTGGAGAATCATACTTAGCTTATGTGTTGAATTCTGATGTGTCGATCCCATGTTTGGAAAGTGTGTAAGTTGTGAAAGATTATTTACACATATTTCTTGAGGAATTTTTAGGATTACCTCCTGATCAAGAAATTGAGATTGGAACTGAGGTATACCCAGGAATTTCACCAGTGTCTATATTCCCCTCATGAATGGCATTGACAGAACTCCGACAATTAAATACTTAACTTTAGGAACTTTTTGGATCGAGGGTTTTTTCGTCCGAGTGTGTCACCCTGGAGAGCCCTTGTGTTATTTTTCAAAACTAAGGATAGTTCTTTGCGACTATGAATTAATTATCGAAAACTAAACAAGGTGATAATTAAAAACAAGTATCCACTCTTGAGGATAGATGATCTTTTTGACCAGCTCAAGGATGCACGAGTTTTTTAAAAAAAGACTTAAGGTTAGGATATTATCCATTCAAGGTTAAGGAGGCAGACATTACCGGGATCACATTCTGAATGAGGTATGGGAATTATGAATTCCTTATGAAGCCTTTCAGACTCACAAATGCCACCGTAGCTTTCATGGATTTAATAAAGCGCATCTTTCATTCTCACTCCAATAATTTTTTTGGTGGTTTTTATTGATGATATCCTTGTATTTTCCAAAATTGAGGAGGATCATGAGGAACACCTTCTAATTGTACTTCAAACTCTTCATGAAAGGAAACTTTATGAAAAAATTAACAAGTGTGAGTTTTGGTTACCCGAAGTAAACTTTTTGGGACATGTAGTCTCTACGGTAGGTATTCGATTGGACCCACAAAAGTATTTCCTACGGTAGGTATTAGAATGGGAGTCGCCAAAAAATATCACTAAAATCCATATTTTTCTTGGATTAATTGGCTACTATCATCATTTTGTTAAAGGATTTTCAATGATCACGGTGCCAATAACTCGATTGCTTCAGAAGAGGGTATCCTTTAAATGGGAGGTAGAACAAAAAAAGAAGTTTTGATGAGTTAAATAAAATTTTAATAGAAGCCCCCATTTTAACTCAATCGGAACTAGGGAATGATTCTATACTTTTCACATACGCCTCCTTTAATGAATTAGGATGTGTTCTCAGGTAAGAAAAGAAGGTAATTGCTTTCACATCTCGACAGTTAAGGCCGCATGAAAGAAACTCTCACTCATGATTTAGAATTTCCTACAGTTGTTTTCGCATTAAAAATATGGAGATAGTACTTATTTGGGGGTTATAACTTCATGGATCATAAAAATTTGAAATATCTTCTAATTCAGAAAGAGTTAAATCTACGACATTGGAGGTGGATCGAGTTACTTAAAGACTATGATTTTATCATTAAATATCATCTGAGAAAAGTAAATATAGTGGTCAATGCTCTGAGTAATAAAGTTATGATCGAGTTAAGAGCTATTTTACTAGATTGAGTATGAGGGAAGATGTGAGGTTAATGGCATAATTTCAAATGAAACCTATGTTATTACAAGAAGTGCGAGAATCCCAATGGCTCGATGGCAAACTAGTAGACATACTCTAACAAGTCTGCCGGGGTAGAATTGCAGGGTATGTAGAAAGAAATGGTGGGTCATTATATTTTAAAGGACGGCTGTGTGTTCCAGCTGTTGAAAAACTAAAGAGGAATATTTTGCAAGAGACCCATAATAGTCCAGTTTCTATCCATCTAGGAAGTAGCAAAATGTAACATGAACTGAGGTAGTTTTATTGGTGGTAAAGAATGAAAATAGAAGTGTCTGAGTTTTTAGCCAATTGTCTAGTATGCAGTAAGTTAAAGCTGAACATCAAGTGTCTTCTGGCATTCTCCAATGAATTTAAATTCTGTAATGGAAATCAAATAAGGTCAATATGGATTTTTCACTGGGTTATATGTGACTCGGTGGAAACATGATTCAATATGGATGATTGTGGATCGATTAACATGATTCAGTATGGGTGATTTTTCTTTAGAAAGGTTGGCTCGATTGTATATCAATGAAATTGTGAGATTGAATGGAGTATCTACCTCTATTATTTCGGATAGAGATCCACGTTTTACTCAAGGTTTGGAAGCAGTTGCACTAGGCCTTAGGTACCAAGCTATATTTCAATAATGCTTTTCACCCCCAAAGTGATGGACAGTCTGAAAGGGTTATTTAGCCACTGAAAGATGTGCCCAGATGATGCGTAATTGACTTCAAGAGAAGTCGGGAAAATTTGTTACCCTAGTAGAATTCGCATACAATAATAACTATCAAGCGAGTATTCAAATGGCCCCATACGAAGCGTTATATGGAATAAAGTGTAGAACATTATTATGTTTGATGAAGTTATGTGAAAGTTAAAATTAAGCCCTAAGGGATACTAAAAGTGACTTTTGACCGACAAAAGTCTTATGTGGATCTCAAGCAGAATGATATAAAATTTCATGTCGGTCAAGGTATTTTTAAAAGTTTCCCCGTAGAATAAAGTACTAAGATTTGATCATAAGGGGAAATTAAGCCCTAGATTTATCATACCGTACAAAGTCTTAGAACGTGTCAGACTAGTGATGTACTATCTAGCATTACCGCCCGAGCTAGATTGGATTCACAATGTTTTGCATGTGTCTATGCTAAGGAGATTTAGGTCCGAGCCCTCCCATTTTGTACCCTTGAAGAAAATTGAGGTAAACATTGTTTTAACCTATGGGGACTAACTAATTCGAATTTTGACTCGTGAAATTAAAGAGTTGGGGAATAAGCGTATACCTTTAGTAAAAATATTATGGAGAAACCATGGCGTAAAATAAGCTACTTTAGAAATCGAAGAATTAAAGCAACGGCAGTATCCATATTCATTTAATTCAGGTAAATTTCAGGGATGAAATATTATTCTAGCGGGGAGAATTGTAATGGGTGGGCCCAAGTTTATAAGCCCAAAGGATAAAATTTAAAGTAACATTGAAAATTAAGGACAGGGGATAGAATTTCCCCCTTTAGTGTAGAAAGTGGTTGTTCTCTCCCTTATTTGGGAAGATTTATAGGTGAAAAGAAAGAAGAGAGAGAGAGAGAGAGAAATAAATTGGTATTTCTACATCTTTTTCCTTTTACAAAAAGTTTATTCTCCTTTCTTCTTTAGCTAAATCCTTGAGTTTCAAAGATTTTGAGGAATGTAAGAAGTTATTAATTATTGATTTCATATTGTTTTTCTATTAAAGATGAGGTGAGATGAAAACTCTTTCTAATTGAGAAGAGACGAGAGAAGGAAATGGTTAGGTTAAGTGAGTGTAGCCATGAATTTGTTCATAATGTAAACAAAGAATTCTTTGTGTTCGATTATCTAATACCTTCCTATTTTAGGGAAAGAGGTTGGAGATCCATCTAAAACCAAGGGCAAGGAGAAAGTTTAGAGATTGAAGGAGTTTTCACCCATAGCTTTGGTTAAAGTAATAAACTCTTGTTCTTTATATTTCATATGTTATAATTAGATATAATAAGTTAAATTACATAATTTTATGTACTCAACATGGATGGAAGAAATTAAGGGGAATTTAGAAACATTTCAAGTTTGAATTTGTGAAATTTATGTCTAAACATTATCAATACTTAGAAAAATTCTAGACACTAGGAAACTATAAGTTACAATATCAAAATTATACCGTGAGTATCGATAATCAAGATGTGAGTACCGATACTAGATGAAAATTTTCAAGAATGTAGAATTCTAGTAAGCTATTTTGGTATCGGTACTCGCCTTAGTATTGATACCCATCAAGTGTAGTATTAATACTCACCGATATTGTTTGTTGAAGTTGTTGAAAAATCAAGTTTTTCATTTATCAAAATGAAAGGGAGAGAAATGTAAAAATGGTTAGATCACATATATGCTTATATGTGTTTGTATACAAATTCCTTGATATAATCATAATTATTCAATGTGTCTCGCATGGGAGCCCTAAAGGATTATAGTGACTTGCATGGGAGCACCTAGTCATAATTATTTCGAGTGTCTCCCACGGGACCCTAAAAGATTAGATTAATTCGTACGGGAGCACCTATTCATAATTATTCTGGATGTCTCGCATGGAAGCCCCGAAGGATTAGAGTGTCTTGTACAAGAGCCCCTAATCATAATTATTTCAGGTGTATCACACGGGAGACTCAAAGGATTAGAGTGACTCGCACGGGAGAACTTAATCATACTTATTATGATCATAGAAAGTTATGTAATTTGGGCAATTTGAAATTAATGCGAGAAGTTTTTGCAAGGCATCCATTTTAATTGCTTACTAATTTTTTTTTATTATATGGATTATTTGGAACAATTGTTCATTATTGGGCATAATAGTTCACTCTTTCAATGTCCTATCTTCATAGTACACTTATAAATTTTTGTTGGGTCTGTCGTATCCATGTATGTATATTTATATGTGTTTAAAGGTATTCTATTTTGAATCATGTGAGGTGTTATGGAAGCGAAGCCTACCTTATTTTTATTTTGTTTTGTAAAACATTTTAATTCATAGAGCTCTTACTTTTCATGAAATTAGTTGTATAAAAGACACAAATGTTTTTTCTTGAATGAGGTATTGTTATTTGTGTCTAGGTTAGTATGCAAGTTTGTGTTGATAAACCAAAAAAAAATGTCAAAAGGGAGTGCATTTGGCCTTTTGAAAAATTTAGTTGTGGAAGTAAAAAGATTGACAATAAGGCATAAAATTTTGGAGTGGTTTAACTTCCTCAATAAAATCTACATTTACTACCTTAGCTCACACTAAGGAATTCTACAAATTCACTAATTTGTTTTTTTTTCTAGGCTTAAACGTAACTTTTACAATTCCCTAGTTATTTAAAGGCTAAACTAGAATCATTTCCCTTTTACAAAAAGATAAAAGATGTAAACAATAAAACCTCACAAGGTAGGTGTTTACAAGAATTAAGTTCACCAGAGAAATAATTGAAAGATATGCAATGAGCTCAAATACTTATGTATAAGAGAAAAATAAAAATAAAGAGTGAAATAGCTTTTCTCGTATATCTCTTTTTTGGATAGGTGTTGTAACTATCACAACCCCTAAGTTTTAGCTTTAATTTGAATTATTAATTAATTATATTTTGGGGACCAAATTGCAAGAATTCTAAAATATTAGGTTAGTTTCCAAGTATTCAGGCAATTCATGGACCCAACCATGAATTTGCCCATCTCATCTCAACAAAGAAAAAATGAGTAAGTTGAGGCTTAAGAAATTTGACCCTAAGACCTTAGGGTAAGGGAGCCATGCCCCCACCACTAGGCTAGGACACTATTGCTGATAAGGGTCCAATCCTTATTTTTTAACCAACCTTAGCTACCTTTAAAAATACTCAAATAAATATTCTTTAATTGCATCAAAAAGCACTAACATTTCTCGTTACCTATCATCGATCAACCGTCATCCAATACTTCATGGTGTACATCGCCACTATCAGTGTGTTCCTCGTCGACTTACGATCAAAATCGTATCATCCCCTTGCCATGAACCAACATTAATCAACATGGAAGTTGTCACGAAGATCCGTCGAAGACCATTAACATCCCTCACTACAGCAAAACTGTACATTTACGACATTTTTTTTATACCTATAGCGGCGTTTTTAAGCGCCGCAAAAAACACCTGCGGCGCTATGACAAACGCCGCAAAAAGCGCCGCTGCAAATAGCGTCGCTAAAGTTCGCGGCGTTTGGTAACAAAAAACGCCGCAATAGGTAACGATATATAGCGGCGTTTTTCCAACAAACGCCGCAATAGGTGTTGATATTTGGCGGCATTTCTCCAACAAACGCCACAATAGGTGTTGAGATTTAGCGGCGTTTTCCCAACAAACGCCGCAATAGGTGTTGAGATTTAGCGGCGTTTTTCCCACAAACACCGCAAAAGATCTGGTATATAGCGGCGTTTTTAAAAACGCCGCAAAATGTCATATCTATAGTGGCGTTTTAAGATACAAATGCCGCTAATTACCTCTCTATAGCTAAAAGAAATTGATTTTGCAAATTAAAACTAATTTTTCAAATGTTGTTTTATACTCTTTTATTACCTAAATTTAACCTGTAGCATTTTCCAATAAACTTGACATCCATAACAACAAACTTAAAATCCATAACAAGAAAAATGAAATCCATAATAATAAATCAAAGTTTACATTAACGTAAAATATAATGTAGTTCAACATTATTAACTATAATAAACAATAATATCTAAGATATTTTGTTTCTAATCTTACACATTCTTCAAAACTCTTCGTCACAATGAGGCGCTTAAATTCAAAGAGATAAATCCAGTTTATATGGGAAAACAATGATGCAAAGCTAGTATCATCCTGTCATTTCTTGCACAGATATTTTGCTTCATGAGGTCTTACTCCAATTGGCATGCCACTTGAAAAGGCCCCATCCATGGCAATGCAAACCCGATCTCTAGTTTCATATCCAAATAAATCATCAGTTTATATGAAAATCCATTATATCTTACGTTAAAAAAGTTAACAACACATTTCTGCATGGTCAGTCCCAGCAGTCAACAACTCTATGGCATGGGCAACCTTCATGATGATAAGCAAAATATAGAGATAGATCTTAATAATTGTCCAGAAACATCCAAGCTTGAATTTCATGATAACTTCTAACAGCTTATCGGACCAAACATATTTTAAATCAATAGCACCCAGAAAAAGGCTCCAAAACTGCATTCCTAACAAACAGAAAGATATAAAGATGGAAATATGACAGCTTACCAAGGACCAAATCCTTTCAAGCATTCTGCTAAAATAACCTGAGAACAGACAAAAGCACAATCTAACTTAAAGATAAGGAAGCAAAAAGAGAATTTAACGGAGATTGTAAATTAATATTTTATCCCCATTTGTCACCTCAGTATTTTCCCCAAGAATTTTAATTATAAGCCCCATCAACTTATGTGCAGAGGCCATTGGTTTCAATTGAATGCTTTTCTGTGCCAAACTGTACATGCTTTCTAACCCCTAACAGAAGAAAATAAATAAACGAGATATGTAATACAAGGAAAGTACATACCACTGTGAATGGCCTGATGTATAACAAGTGAGAAATATACAATTCTATCCAATGGCATGTTGCAGAGTAGAGACTATTAGCATTACCCAACATTATTTGTAACATACTTCTCAAACCCTGATGAGTCTACTGGTGAGCACACTGAAACCAGAACACCTTCATAAAAGTGAATAGGTGAAAAGCTTGACGGATGGAAATGCAAAGAATATATGGAACTACTTAGTTGAAACAACCAAAAACAGAACTAGCATAATAACAACAATCGTTTCCAAGTTAAAACACATTTTAGTCAAATAACTGAACAAAGACTTGCACAAACCTCTTAACTATTAAAATGTTTCAATGAAACTAAAGGTAAATAGAGCTACATCTTTTGGATGCAATGCATAATAATTAATCTCTTACCAACCTCGCAATTGATGAGTTGATCTAATTGATAAGATCCATGCAAGCTCAACATTTTAACTTGCATGTGAAAATATAAAACTGCATCCAATCATAAAATTCAACTAAAAAAAGAACCTAACATGCTTTCATAATTTTATTAAGCTATAAAACCACATTAGTCTGTCAGACACATACCACGATATCTAGCCAACCCACAGCAAGTGTTGATGACATAACTTCCCAGTATTTGGGATTATTCTCCACAACCTACATTCAATAAACTGATTAAATAACACCATCTTAGATGAATACAAAAGATTACAAATCAGTCAAACAACTCACAAGCATAAACTCTAGAACTGTGTTAGTACCATACAAAGAAGTTAACTTCATAAGGAAAATAGAAGGTTAATTATTTCAGGACCTGCAAGTTTACAAGTTCTTTTTGAAAATCAACAAGCTTTGCGTGCACTGTTGGGTATGTTCCTAAGAAAAGGCTGTCGTATCACACTTTTTTCTAGTATTCAGAAGCTGTGAAACAACTTCAGATGGTGTAATTAAGTCCCGATTTTGGAGCAACAAATTAACTGCTTGTTTACAATCTACAATCATCAACGGGGACAACCTGCACCATACATATAGTATTTCTGGTATTAAAATTCATTGTTAATAAAGTAAATAAATGAAAATTTCTTTTTCAATTACCTTTTGCTCTTATTCCCCAACAATTTTATTAAATAGAAAGAGCGATTTTTTATCACTTTAATTTTGATTGAATTTTCCAATGCATCTAACATAGATAAATGTGTCAACCCAAGTAGTAAAATTTTGGAAGGAAAAAAAATCAGTTTCGGAATTTACAAGACTGGCCTCATATGAATAACACAATCATAAGTACAACCTAAAAGTTCAAAGCAGAGCAACAATGTAGAGTAGTTACAGTAACCATTGTCGTGGCTTCTGTCAAGAATGGAGTCACACCATAAAGATAAATTGGTAAACTTGCAGGAACAGAAACATATAATGCACTAATGATAGCACAAAAAGCCTCAAAATAGGGGGTGTACACCATGACAAGGAACTTAGCTTTTTCAAAACTGTAAAGGACGCATACCTGTCTTGAAGGTATTGTGCAACTAAATTCCTTTTATCCATCTTCTTCACCAAGAATATAGGCTAGAACAACCAAAGAATCACCAAAAGAAGCAATTCCTGATATGTAAAAGCTAGTCTGAAATGATGCCACAATATTTACTTGGTTCATGTTAGACATTAAAACATGCTTATAAGTTCCATTGGCGCCCTTGTTCAGATTTGATCTTATTGATGCAATTTTCACATAGGTTCCCCAGCCAATCACCAATAAGGCATCATCCTGAATAGGTTCAGACAACAAGCAACAGTATAAATGATCAAACAACCTATGCTTCATAAAGACTAGGGCCTAGGATTAGTAGGATAAGTGAACTCCAGAAAATGAATAACAACATATAACATTGCAGCTGTTTAGAGTTTAGACAACATAAGAAAGTTTGAAACAACTGCAGATATTTTCCATTTTAATCTTTTGACTAACCTGCCACACTAAATGTGGGAGCAAGATTTCAGGATGAGGACTCCCTCTTGGTCTTTCTATAAATGTAATCCGTTGATCATTTGCAGCATCATAAACTTTTACTCCCATATCATTAGCCCAAGCAATGAGACTCGTTCTCCATTTCACTGTATGGATTGGACCTTCACCTGAGTGCAAAACCTAAAAACACATTTAAATACACAACATTCAGAATTCATAAAAATATAGTTTCTCAAATATACTAAACAGTCGAGCGCCACAAACCTGATCCTTATAGCCAAGCCACTTTTTGGTATTAAGATATAAGTGGCCAGCTAAGCCACCAGTTACAAATCTCCTAGATGATTTTCTTGCATAATCAGGATCAAGTGCAATGGCCTTCATAGGACGATGATACTCAAATTTCAATTTCTCGTCAGTGAAAAGACTATGCAGTATAACAGAACCATCATCAGAACAGCTTCCAATATATTCGCCTTCTATATCAAAACTAAGGTCATTCACTGCAGTGAATGAGCAGCAAATTCCTTAACCTAAAATCAACCAAATAAAAATCTTAAGAATTACAAAATACAATCAATTACAAAACAAACCTAAAAGATTAACTTAACTAACTTATCCAAAATTGTGTACATTTTTGGCTAAAATATGTAATTATTCATTGAAAATGTGAATTAAAAGGAAATGTACTGAAATGCGAAATACCAAAATAAAATGGTAAATTAAGATTCGAAATGAAAGGAAAATTCACCTGATTTCCCAAAACGTCGAGGATATGAACGGTTATGTTGTGCGTTCCGAGTGCGATCATGCGTTCGGAGACGACGATACACGAGGCGGAATCACCGGAAAGCAAGGACGGGATGCTACCTCCCATTCTTTGATACTTAAGCCTCGGCTCTTCTTCATCACCCTCTTCTTCTTCATCGTCGTCCACGTCTTTGTCTTCTTCTTCTCTTTCGTCGTCTCCTTCGACGCCGTTTTCTGATAGGAACGGAGACATTTGCATTTTACTTGGAATCGGGAAAGGAAAAAAAGGGGAAGATCTGAGTCTACTGGTCAATATTAATTTTAAAATTAATTTTAAAATGTACGAGTATCTGGCGGCGTTTATGCTTAAAACGCCACTAAAGTACATTATTTTGAGGCATTTATATAAAAACGCCACTATAGTACGAGTATTTAGCGGCGTTTGTATAAAACACGCCGCTAAAGACTCGTACTATAGCGGTGTTTGTATAAAAATGCCACTAAATCACGAGTCTATAGCGGCGTTTGTTCTAAAAACGCCACTAAATTACAGTCTTTCGCAGCGTTTGTATAAAAACGCCACTAAAGTAAATTATTTAGCGGCGTTTCTGTAAAAACGCCGCTATAGAATGAGTTTATAGCGGCGTTTGTATAAAAAACGCCGGTAAAGACTCGTACTATAGCGGCGTTTGTACAAAAACGCCACTAAATTAGTCTTTAGCGGCGTTTTTATTAAAACGTCGCTATAATACGAGTCTTTACCGGCGTTTGTTCTAGAAATGTCGCTACAAATGTCGCTATTAACCCATTTTTCTGTAGTGCCTCGTTATTTTTGTCGTTTCATCATCAATGAGCCATCGGTAATTGATAAAGCTGATGTCAATGGATTCCTCTCATAATTCTATTTCTATTGATGGTCCCGATTCTAACTTCATCGTCGACATGTAAGTTTTTGAAAAGAATGAAGTCTTTATGCTTTAAAAAGGGTCATCTCCGTCATACTCCCTTGTATACTAACCATGACACAAGGTTTAGAATAGCTCGATTCGTATTTTAGGGAAATCTGGTTGTCGTCTGACCACTAGAGCCACAACACGCACCCCATGTGCCACCATGGCGTCAGCTTCATCTGTTGTCTCGAAAACTTTTAGAACCGGTCTATACCGGTTCATATATCCTGAGCCAAGATAATCAGTCTATTTAGTCGAGCCAAACCGTGAGCTGGGCCAAGCCGTTGACTAGATTGAATTTCTTCGAGACCACCTACCCTGATGTTTTTCAACATCCTAAGTCCATTTTGAGGTCCGTTCTTCCAAATCCAAACCCAGTAAGCTATTTTGGAGCATTTTACCTTCTAGTTCTATTTGTTTTTCGTGATTAAGTTTAGTTTTTGATGTAGTTTCTTTTGTTATGCATCCAAGATACTTTTGGACTTCGAGAGCGATAGAAAGGAGTCCATAGAACGACCAATGTAGACCAGGAATCGAGGCAATACATTACTACTTTTTTGTGCTTTTTGGAACCCATTAGTATTGGTAAATACATGAATGAATATGATTTGTCATATTCGTATAGTTAATTATTTCTAAACTCGAATGACATGCTGTAAAAAGTTAATAAACTGAATAAGACTTAGATAACTCGTATAAATGACTAAAAGATTGAAAAGAAATAACTACAAGTTTAGTGATTAATCGATAAAGCATTTAATCTATGAATTCTCAGATGCTGATATTTATTGTTGAATAGTTTTAATGCCTGAAATAAAAGGATAAGATATTACTAAATTACCCTTAAGAGGTAAAAGTGATCCGAATTGACCCTAATAATGGTATTGACATGAGGATCCGTCTTCGACCAAAAACAAATTATTGATTTACTTGATAAATCCCTCATATATTTATAAAATTTTTTGTAGTTAGTTTTTGACCTACGAGAGGGTAAAAGACTCAAAATTCATGATTTATTGATTAAACACCCGAACACAAAATTACTAGAAATAATGTATACGATTAGATCAAATGAAATGATCAAAATAACCTCGAGCCCTAAAATGACTACAATAACATCAAGTACTAAAATAACAAAAATACATTGTGATTTGAATTAAGGGAATGCCATTACAAAAATTATTAATACACATATAAAACATAGAGGTTATGGAACATGACCCAAGCATGTTGGTAATTTTTGATACTACTGCAATACAAAAATAAAATAAATACTAGTTGAATACCCATTCGTCTCTCTAAGATACGTTCAATGATGGTTCTAAACGTGATTTATTCAACTACATAATGCCTTCAATATTAAGAAATAAATATTTGTAAAATATCTCAGTTTGAACGATTGGCAATTAGCGTAACACAGGGATCTGTTTAGCTTGTTTTGAATCGAAATCCTGATAATTTGATTTAAATCTTGAAATAATGCAAATCATCATTTTACCCTTATCTGATTAATTTTATTAATAATTCTTCAAAAATCAAAATATCTAAAATGCCCCTAATAGCCTGAATGATTAAATAGTTCTTGTTATATCCAAGTTATAAATAATTCTGATGTAAAAGTTCCTAAATACCTTCTGGACGCACTCGAATCCTAAATGGTCTTGAAACATCAAATTCAAAGTGTTTGATTAAATCTATTAGTAATCAAACCTTTTTAATAGGGACCTTATATCTAAAATCCAATCAATGTACAAAAGTTACATGTTTTCTTTTCCTGATAACTACCAAGTGCCTCTGAAAAATAATTGGATCCTATGTTGTGTTCCTTGAGTGCTATATAATTGTTTTACCTATTATGAAATATAAATGTTTTATTCCATCGATATCATGATTCTTGATTTACTATTTATAAACTATATTTGCTTGATACATGTTCCCTAGTTACTAGTTTTTACTGAAAAATATAAATATGTATAATTTATGGAATTATAACCCTACTGCTTACTATATGAAACTGTTATATTGGGGTACACTCTAGGATGTATTCTGAAGTTCCAGGTTCAACTCTGATCAAATTAGTAATTCCTTATAAAATTGAGTATCTCCATAGGTTGGCTCCCAAGCCCAATGGGCTTAAGGTAGGTCCTTATGAATGCAGTTCTAGGGGACTGTCACTTTTATGATATTTTACTGGCTCATGATTCTATTATTATAGCTTACAATTTAGTCAAATTTATATTTTTGTACTATTCAGGATATGTTATAGAGTCTATGCATGTTCAACTCTGATCAAGCTGTTAATTCCTTATGGACTTTAGTATTCCCTCAAGTTGGCTTATACGCTCAATGAGTCTAGGGTAAATCCTTATGGATGCAGTTCTGGGGAACTGCATATTGGTGTTGGGTTGGAGGGTATTATTTTGATTTTAAAATATGTTTTCTTGAAATAAGCTATTATTGCTTTTAAATTATATGTACACCTATTTCTGGCTTTGTTGGAACACAATAGACACCCTAATCCAATCTCCTAAATATGTATCTCTGAATTTTTCCTTTAGGTTGTGGGTTTACCAACTATTACTTAAAGAATGAATTAAATAAATCTTAACTTGCCACAAAAACTTGTAGATGCCTGAATCACTAAGGAAATTACACTATTTATCATATATCTATTTGAGTTTTAGTATATTTTGTTAGTTTTATATTACCGAGTTTTCTCAAAGCTCACTCTGTTACTTACCATTTTAGGTTAAAAAGATTAGATCCTGTGTAATTATCGAAATCATAAATTCGAGTTCTTTCGACGTCACTTGCAGAGTACATAATAAATGTAACTAAGGGGCATGTAGGCCACATTTATTTTTATAATGAGTCTGAAACTTGTATAATATGATGTATGATTAAAATTATATTTTTAATATATGAAAGATTTTTTGAACTTTTATTTTTATTTATAATTATTTTTACGGTTTAAAAGGTTATTTTTTATTTTTTCTTGGATTTTTGAAAGTGGGTCACTTTGGTGGTTCTAACGTGGAACCTCAGATTTGGTCACCATATCAGTCTGAGGGTGTTATATTTACCGATATCAGAGCTTAGATTGATTCAAGTCTTCTTGGTAAATCGGTCGATCGATTGTTATATGACATTTAGTTATTACATGTCCCTAGATTATAATCATACTCTTCTAAGTTGAAAACTTTGATGTCAAGTCCTTTTTTCTGTAATAAGTTTACCTAAGTATTTTGTTCGTTATGACTCAATATATGCAAAAACGAATGGCCTTAACATTTGTCTAGTATCTGGAATTTGTCTTACGAGTAAAGTGCGAGTTATTTATTAGAGAATTCTATCCCGACTCTTGATATGAATTTGAATTTTGTTACCCCAAACATTCTGGGAATATAATCTCGTAGGAAAACTTAATAAATGAGAATTCTAAGTCTTATTTGAGATATAATGTAACATCTAAAAATATCTGAATTAATCTTAAAAGGATTCAAGTAGTGTTAGAGCATAATCAAGGAATGTTTTTGAGAAATGCATTCTCGTTGGGGTTGCCAATTTGAAGCAAATCATAAGGATTGTGAATTGTTCAGGCTGATTTGACAGATTTGATTTCTAATAAAGGTCTTGATAATGGTTGATACTTATGAAGTTGAGGATTTATTTTATACACTGAGTAAATTTTTTATTGTGACAGATGTTAGAGTATTAAGAACTCTAGCAAGATTTCAAGTTGAATATCATTTAGTCTTTGAATTCTTAAGGAGCAACTAAAAGATCAAGAACTACTATCGAACTGGATAATAGAAGCAAAATGCCTTGTCTAACCCCGAATAAGATGATTCCCTCCTAAGTTCTACATCGATTAACTGAGTTAGAGAATTTTGGAACCTAGTAAGTGTTTAACATCCTACCTCAATAATTAACATGAGATTAAAGGAAAATGTTTGTGTACATGGTGAAATTGTAAATCTCGAGGTGATTAGGTTATGTATGAAGAAACAGTTATGCATGTATGGTGTAATGAGGGTAAACAAGTGTTATTTGTCTAAAACTTTGATTTTATTGGATACTTAGGATAATAAGATCAATTATGTAACAACTTAAGTGACTCTGAAACTTGAATGCATCATGAGTGTTTTTATATGTTTACGTCGAGATGATACCGATCTGACCCTTCAATCATGTTATTTCGATTAAGGATGTGTAGTTAAGGTCTTATTGTTCTACAAGGAGAAATCTAGTTCGATGCAGAAGTTGTGATAAGAGATAATTCTGACAAGTAAACTTATATTATGGTTAAATTTAGTGAAGGAATCATAATCCTATAGAAGTTACCTGAGAGACTAGAATATGGATGAAAGCTTAGTTTCCACATTCCTTTAACATGGATAAATTTCGATGAAGAAATTTTCTTTAGGGGAGAATTGTCACACCCCTAATTTTTAGCTTTAATTCAAATTATTAATTAATTATATTTTTTAGACCAAAATGTGAGATTTCTAAAATCTTGGGTTAGTTTCCAAGTTTTCAATTAATTTAGGGATCTAGTCTTGAATTTGCCCATCTCATTTAAACAAAGAAGAAAAATGAATGATGTGAGACTAAGGAGAGTTGAACCCCTAACTCGATTACCTTTAAAAACACCTAAATACCCAATATTCTCTTCCATCGAAAATCACCAATGTTTTCCATCGTCCATCATCGATCAATCTATGATAAAGATTGTTAATGATAAGGATTTAGTCCATGATATGCACCGTCGCCATCGGTGCATTCCACGTTGAAGTGAACCACCATTGATCGCCATGGAAGTTGTCAAGATCATCAACATATCTTGTTGTTTTTTGGATTTTGCAATCAATGAGTAATTCGTGCTTGACACCGCCGACCTCAATGGATTCCTTTCATTCTTCCACATCGACCGGTGGTCCCGATTACAACATCAAAACTGATGTGTAAGTTTTTGAAAAGGAGGAAGCATTGATTGCTTTAAAAAGGGTCATCTCTGTCGTACTTCGTCGCAAACCAACCATGGTACGGGGTTTAAAATTGCTCTATTCATATTTCTGGAAAATTTGGTCGTCGTTTGTCCATTGGAGTCGTCACACGCATCTCACGCACTGTCACCTGCGCGTGGGCTCCATCTGCTGCATGAGACTTCTGAGCCGAGCTGAGCTAAACCGGTCCAATTAGTCGAGCAAAGTCACGAGCTGAGTCGAGTTGACCTTTGACCGGCCGTTGATCTACCATAGACGTTTTCCAAGATCACATGTCATTATGTTTTTTGATGTTCTGTGTTTATTTTTTTAGGTCCAATCTACTAAATTTGAACTTGGTAAACTTTTTTCAACATTTTTCGTTTTGATTCGATTTTTTCCTGATTAAGTTCTGTTTCTGATGTAATTTCTTTTGTTATGCATTCAAAATATTTTGGGGCATCGAATTAAAGCTTTATAGTGATCGAAATAAGTCCAAGGGTCGATCGTTGTAGCTCAAAATTGAGATAATACATTACTACTTTTTGTGTACTTTATAAAACCCATTAATATTGGTAAATGCATGAATGAATATGATTAGTCATATGCGTATAGTTAATTATTTCTAAACTCAAAAAAGTTCATAAACTTAATAAGACACATATAACTCATATATGAGACTGAAAGAATAATAAGAAATAATTCTAAGTTTTGTGATTAATCGATAAATCAATTAACACCTAAATTCTCAAATTCCGATATTTCTCTTTGAATAGTTTTAATGTCGGAAATACAAGGATAAGAAATTACAAAATTACCCTTAAGAGGTAAAAATGACTCGAAATGACCTAAAGACCCGTATTCAACCTGAAAAACTTACTGATTTACCTTATAAATCCCTGATATGTTTATAAAATTTTTAGTAGTCAATTTTTGACCTTTGAGAGGGTAAAAGACTCAAAATTCTTGATTTCTTGAGTAAACACACAAATAACCTCGAGTACTAAAATGAACCAAATATCTCGTGATTTGGATTAAGGGAATGACATTACATAAAATTTGAAAATACCGATAAAACCTAAAGGTTATGGAACACGACCTAAGCATGTTGGTCATTTTTATATTATTGAAATAAAAAATAAAATAAATAACAAAAGAATACTCATTCATCTCTCTAAGATCCGTTCAATGATAATTCTAATAGTGATCAGTTCTAGTTCTTAATGCAATCACTATTAAGAAGTAAATATTCATGAAGTACCTCAGTCTGAATGATTGAAAAGTAGCGTAGCTCTGAGATTTGATTAGTTAGTTTTGACTTGAAATCTTAATAATTCGATTTAAATCTTGAATACTACAAATCATCATTTTACTCTTATCGGGTTAATTTTACTAAGAATTCTTTAGGAATCAAAATGTCAAAAATAACCCTGATAGCCTAAATGATTGAATCATTCATGTTATATCCAAATCTTAAATAATTATAATGTAAAAGTTCTTAAATACCTTCTGGATGCACTTGAATCCTAAATGATCCTGAAACATCAAATTCTAAATGTTTGATTAGATCTGTTAGTAAACAAACCCTTTTAATAGGGACCTTGTATATGAAATCTGATAACTCTGCAAAGGTTTCATGATTTTTCATTCCTAATAACTACCAAGTGCCTCTTAAAAATAATTGGATCCTCTAGTGTGATCATTAAGTGCTATATGACTATTTTACCTGTTCTGAAATACAAATGTTTATCTGATTTGGTTTATGGATGTTTTATCTGATCAATATCCTAATTCCTGATTTATTTTTTATAAACAATATTTACCCGATACATGCTCCTTGGTTACTAATTTTTACCAAAAAATATAAATATATCTAATTTATGTAATCTTGATCCTATTGCTTACTCTATGAACTTGTTTTATTGAGGGTACTCTCTGGGATGAATTCTGGAGTCCTATAGGTTCAATTCTAATCAAGTTGGTAATTCCTTATGGACCTGATGTATCCTCTTAGGTTGGCTCCTACGTCCAATGAGCTTAGAGTAAGTCATTATGGATGCAATTCTATGGGACTGCATTTCGGTGTACGAATGAAGGGTAGTTATGGGATTTAAATAAACATTATTGTCACATATTTTACTGGCTTGCACGATTTTGATATTAAAATTGACTATTTAATCTGATTTATATAATGGTACTATATGAGATCTGTTACGGAGTCTATCCAGGTTCAACTCTGATCAAGCTGGTAATTCCTAATTGATCTGAGTATCCCCTCAGGTTGGTTTCTATGCCAAATGGTCCTAGGGTAAGTTCTTATGGATGCAATTATGGGGAACTGTATATCGGTGTTGGGTTGGAGGGTATTACTATGATTTTAAAATAAACTATTAATGCTTTTAAATTATATGTGCACCAATTTTTGGGTTTTTTAGAACGCACTAGACACCCTAATCCAATCTCCTGAATCTGTCTCTTTGAATGTTTCCTTTAGACTATAGGTTTCCTAAATATTTACCATATATCTATTTAGCTTTTAGCATCTTTGGTAGTTTTGTATTACTTAACTTTCTCAAAACTCACTCTGTTACTTACCATTTCAGGTTAAAAAGATTAGATCTTGTGCAGTTATCGACATCAGTAATGAGAGTTCCTTCGGTGTCACTTATTGAGTACTGTATAGATGTAACTAGGAGGCATCTAGGTCACCTTTGTATTTACACTGAGTATGAAACTTTTATGATACGATGTATGATTAAAATTTTATTTTCAATATATGAACAATTTTCTGAACTTGTATGTTTATTTATAATTGTTTTACGGCTTAAAAGGTTAAAAAATTATTTTTTCTTATATTTTACCGTCGGTCGCTCCGGTGGCCCTAATGTGGCAACTCAGATTGGATCGGATCACTCGCATCGGTTTGAGAGTGTCATTGTAACCTTCTTCAAGTGTCTTGGACTTTTTTTATAAGATGGAATGAGTTTTTAGCATTTTATAGCCATTGAATTGTTTTGAAGTCGTTGGGGAATTAATTTCTACATAACAAAACTATCCAACACAGGGTGTAACAATACTACCTTTTGGAGTATCATTACTTCCTTTGCTATATTTTAAAATATAACCGATATTCTAACACTAGACAAGGTCAGTATTGATACTTCTATTTCCTTTGATATTGGTACTATTCATGCAGTATCGATACTGTAAGAACAATATCAATACCACTTACCCAGAAAATTGTTTTTTGTTCAAATTTAAATTATATAGCCTTTGAATTATTTTTGAAATCTTTGATCAAATTTAATTAAGTCTAAAAATATTTTTCCTTAAATTGTTTTATCAAAATACATGGTTCAAAAATCTCCCCTTTATGATATAATAAAAAAATTTGAAAAATGGGTTTTTGGCAAAACTCCCCCTTAATAAAACATTTGGTGAAAAAGATAAAATATTTGAAAAAATTTTGAGCTCCCCTTTTTCTTTTAGAAATTGAATTTTTCAAACTTATACTTCTTCTCTCCTTTTTGTTATATAAAAACAATCCACTTTATTGGTTAAAAATAACAATGGAGAGTAAAGTAAAAATTTCAATATAAAAATCATTTGTAAAATCAAAGATTCCCTCAATAAAAGTATTTCAAAAAGAATTAACTCAAAAACTTTGACACTTTAAAATATATTGAATCTCAATACAAGAGAGAAAAACATATTACTAGCACACGAAATTCAATAAATCTAAGTCTATCATACTTTATGCAATAATAAAAAAAATACACTATGAATTTCACATGCATAAATAATTATAAAATGTTATACATTTGAAAATATATATCAATTGTCAGAAAGATATAATTTAAGTGAAAATAAATGTATAAACATTCATGGTCAAGACAATTTGACCAAAAATCATTATGATAAACTAAAGTTTAATAAAAGCACTTAACTTTAAAAAATGTATGGTTAAGGAATTCAATTTCTAAAAGAAAAATAGGACGAGGCTATTATAATAATTGTTGGAATTTTTTCAGGCTCTAATCTTCAGCCTAT
Source organism: Hibiscus syriacus (assembly GCF_006381635.1). NCBI lineage: Eukaryota > Viridiplantae > Streptophyta > Magnoliopsida > Malvales > Malvaceae > Hibiscus > Hibiscus syriacus. The sequence goes on along the minus strand of NW_024063505.1, from coordinate 565,303 downwards.
ATAAATCACTCATACCCACCATCTCGTCGTCATTTTAATGATTCATTGGTGTTTGGGGACCATCTCAATCTTGAATCAACAATATTTTTGGGTCGAAGTGTTATGTCACATTTATATAAATTAAGGTTTAAAGGATTTAAAAAATTAGTGATAAGTAATTTTTTACCGTACTCAAAGTGTGATAATCAAGAAGTAAGCGAAAGTAAAACTCAAGCTTTAATGAATGCTGAATTCGATAGTAAAAAGTTATAAATTCAAACTCTTTTGTTTCCTCTTAAAATTTATCTTTTAATAATTGAAGGAGTGATCTTTGCTTTTCAATTATATAACATTCTTATTTTCTCATTGTTACAGATTAAGAAGCAGGTTGATTGGTGCATTGCTTATACAACCTTCGGATATCCTTCGGAAATAATGTTGATCTCCATTTTCCGCACATCTCGAATCCATTTCGGATCTTCTTTAGTGGCAAATCTTAAATCCACATGGTGTGCCCCTAAACAAATGCATGCCAACGACGTCATTTCTCATCCCAATTCATTTTATATTGAACAACAACAAACATATATTTATATTTCCCTACAAACATTGTTCAGCAACGATTGCAACAATGGTTTTGGATATGTTCTTCAAAACCCTGCTCAAAGATAGAAGCTCAAATGTTAATTAGCAGATATTGTTCAACCCTGAGTCTCTGTCTCCATTAAAGATATACATGGAAAAAAGATGTTACCCTCCGCCACTCCAAGGATGTCTTAAGCCATTAAAGAAGATCATATTACTCCCATACCTCGTCAACATCCTGTAAATATCCTGTTCCCACTTGTTTTAGAATCAAATAGTATATTGTTCTCCAAATTCGGTAGAAGATTGGATACTGACATGGCCACCGAATTCGGTATTTATCCAGTTGGGTCCGGGGTCAACGCCAAAGTAGTCTTTGCAGGTAGCTATCTCTCAGAATAGCTCCATTCTGACTCTGGAAATAGGCTCTCCTTATTGTTTCCGTCCGTTGGCATTATCATTTCCGTACATCCCTGCTGACACCAATGAATCTATTAACAATGCTCCTTGCTACAGTGTTTTTTTTGTTCCTGTGAATTGTTCTCTCTTGACTTCATTTTTCATTAAATTTTAAACCAATAAGTTATAAAGTTAAGTTGTTTAGGAACAGATCAAATAAGATATCTTAAGTATGTTTGGTAGGAGAAAAAACAAGAGTAAAATATGAAAGAAACTATTTTTCTAATTTAAAAAAGAAAAAGAGAAAAAAATATAAGTTAATTCATTATTATATATTTTTCAAAATAAAGCCTAAATATAAAAGAAAATTATAGAGTAGACTTGCTTAGGAACAGATGAAACCGGGTCAAAGCTCAAAATGCTTTTATATAATTGAATGTCGACAAATATACCATTTTGGTGATAAATAGTATTTTGAGCTTTACCCAATGCAGATTTAAGTATAATAATTGATTCTTGATGTTTAAATATAGCATGCATGTGAGTTTTGCACATGGATTCCTTGGATGCTCTCTTTTATTATAAAGGTTCATTGGTTTTTCATTTTTCATTTTGCTGGTTAAGTGGTGAAACCATTATGATTTTCTCTTTCGGTGAAAACATAATGACAACATTTAATCACGAGAGCTAAATTATAAATGACACTCATAAAGCTTAGAAAGTTATAGATTTAAGACTTTCATCAAATTAATTTGAACTTCTAGATTTACTTTTTCATAGTTTTTGATGTTGTTATCAATATAATTAATTTTACTAAGTATTTTAAAGAAGTATAACTATGAGCAAGTACAGTCGGCGGTTAGTAAAGCTGTTTATCTTTGTTTCTTCATATTTTCGAAGTTAGACATTTAAATTTACTAGGAGCACTGTCATTCTTCCTTTAAACCAGAGAAACTTAAGTTAGATTTAGAATTTTTATTTAAAAAGAAAGAAAGAAAGCTATTAACTAAATTTTTAGTTGATAGATAAAAAAAATAAAAATTTTAGTCCATATTATTCAATTAAAATCGTAATTAATTTTATTGGTTATAAGATTTTGATTGTTAAATATATTTAATATAATAATCGATTAATATAGTAGAGAATCTTAACGAATAATATTTATTGTTTTTTACGTTTTTTTGGTAATAAAGTAATAAGTATATTCAGTAAATAGATAGTAGGATGTACCCTTTAAGATGAATGGAACTGAGAAGGATGTAGTCCTTGGGGATTTATCATGTGAGATCATGAAAGTAGTTGAATTGTATTAAATGATGTTTCTTTAAGTAGAGGTCATTGTTTATCTTTTCTTCATCTCATATTGGTTAATTTTTCACCCACAACTTCACAACAATTATATTAGAGCTATGGCTTAAAACACAAACATGGTTTGAAGCTCATCATGGTGTGGTCATGAGTACTTTTTAGTTTCGTAAGAGCTTTTTCTTTACTACAGATTGTGTTGATAAAATTGAAGGCAAGCATGCAAGAAAAATAGGCTAAAAGGAGGGCGCCTCTTGCAAGTGGAGAGCTCTCATTGATTCAATATTGTTTCAACAAAGTTTTATAAGACAATTGACATTGTGAAGATATCTATGGCAGAAACAATTAATCTAATACTTAAAAGTTTTAATTGTATATCAATATCTCAATGAAATTCTTCCATTTTGGTGTGTGAGAAAAACTATTCAAGACTGAAGGTAAATATTTTGATGGTAAATGGCACTAAATGAAGTTGGAAGTTTGTAGCGTGAGAAAGGAAAAGAAATGGACCACATGTAGCATGTGCTAGCACGAAATTACTATTTACCTTTAATTTATTGTATACCTATAAATCTGAATAAAAATCTTTGTATTGTTATTCTAAAAAATACATTTCAAAATATTATATAAATTAAGAACATTTATTAACTGATATATTTATTATATATTTTTAATTTCATAAAAAAACAAAAGAACTGATTATATATTATATTTCAAAGTAAATATCTTATAATTAAAAAGTAATTCTTTTAAAACTATGATTAAACTTATTATTATATTATTTCTAAACTGTAAGAGCAAAATGTGAAAGAAGGATATAGCTTTTGATAATATAAAAATGTGGTAGAAGGGGAAAGATTCTGGTACCTGCCAGCCCCACATATCGAGGCCATGGGGATCAGGAGAATATGCCAGATTGAAACACGTGGATGTCCCAGAGAATATAGTATACATTAGCTGCACCGTACAGCTTTGCAAATGTATCATTCCCTGTCTTCGGATCATCAATGGCCTTACACATCAGCTCCAAAATTCGTTAAAAAAAAGTACATTAAAGAATTATTAAATTATAACGCGTAGAAACTGAAAAATTTTATAGCGCGACCTTAATATAAAGTTAAAATAATGTGATATCAGTTTTATTATTATTTAAATAATAAAATTGATAAAAAATAATCTAAAATATTATTATTTTTATCTAAAACATTAATTTTTTTAACATTTCTGGTAAAAGTGTCAAACAATAACAAAACCGGTAGTGCCTAATAATATTTTCGGTCATTTTTACCAAATCTGATAAAACACCAATAATAACAAAATCGGTAGCTCCTAATAATGTTTCCGGTCATTTTTTACTGGTTTTATTATTTAAACAATAATAAAATCGATAGCGTCTTTTTTAACCGTATATTAAAGCTGTCGCACGTGAGTATTTCCTAACGAGTAATCACCCTGACAGTAAATAATTATCAGGCACCATTTCTTTAAATTTTATCGATTTATCATCCTTTATGACAAGGCGCGGATCGTCATCTGCGTCTTTTCGGGGTTTTGTCCGAGTTGACGTCACGTCATGAAAGGCACTGATGGTCATCGGCGCCTTATCCAAGTTGGCGTCATGTAATGACAAGTGCAGATCGTCATCCACGTCTTTTTGGGTTTCTGACACGCATCTTCCATTATTGATTTCGAAAATCTCGACCTTTAAACTCTCTCCTCGCCTATAAATAATACCCCTTCAACCCTAACATCACCACATCAGATCCTTTTATTTTTGCTTTATCAATTCTTTCGATTTTTTGTTGTATGGTAAAATAACTTTTTATTATATTATATTTATTTTATATATGATTATTTGAAAAACTTTTATTGTACTAATTATTTTGTATTATTTTTTGCGATTGTAAAATTGGAAAGTGAGATCATACGTTGAGACATTTTTCCCGATACGATAACAATATAAAATTATATTATTTTATATTTATTTTATATATGATTATTTGAAAAACTTATACATCGTTCGAACTATCCAACGATGACGATGTTGCTATGATGGTTGATTCTCAAAATCATTATTCAGACGTCGATACAGAGATGTATGCGAAATTTGTTGAAGTGTATGTTGTTCGTGATATGTCATTATGCTCACACTATGGGTTGGCTCAACAAACTGATAAAGTTGACAACCCAACTCAAGTAATATGTAATGATTTTAACTCGTTAATGGGAAATCCACATCATGGTGCCATCACATCAAGTCAATGGAGAGACATTCATCAGCAACTTCTTACAATCTATACTGAGGTTTCTCCACAAACAATCTGTATGGCAACATTGCGTCCATTTCAAGGGGAAGGCATTCATCTGCCAATTTCCTTTCACCTGAATATGGAGATGCCCTCGACACAACAATCTGTGCAGTACCCATCAAGAAAAAATAAAAGACATACGAGCAGACTCAATTCGAGCAAGACAAGATTGAAGGCATCAAAATGAATTGATAATTGCTTCAATTACACTTAAACATTTATTTGGGCCTATTTATCCCTTTCTTGATAACTATGAACCATAGCCTACATTATGTGCCTAAAAAGTCCCTTCTAATCATACATGGATTTCTAAACAGAAGAGACTATCTTCAGATTTTATCCCGCCCATTAGGATTAATCTTTTATTTACAAAAGGTTTTAAAATCTTTAATGCATGATAGAAAAAATGACAAAGGGGGTTCAAAACATAAATTTTTGGATAAAGTCTTGAAACCAAACGAGGATTCGAGTTGAAAACTTGAAAAGGCGGCTCAAATATGAAGATTGTGCAGCTGATGTACATGAGGCGAACTCACAAATCCCTTAATAAGACATCGCACAACCCGAATGTGATCATAAGAGCTGAGAACTGGATAACACCCCCAGTAGATGAGCATAGAAGCTACTCCATCAGATCAGTGAACATCAAAGAAACGAGAATACAAAACCTTTCACCAAAGAGAATAACTTGAGACATTTTATGCTTTCCTTATTTAACCCTACCTCAAATCTAGCATTAATTTTAACACTTGTCAAATAACTATAATTCTTTGAAGAATTAAAAGTGTAATTAATTCTTCGATATCCAATGAACTCTTGTTTTATGATTTGTTTCAATTGTGAAACTTAGAAAAGGTAATATTTTTTCAAAATTTTTGATTAAACATTTTTCAAAATTCTTTGAATTGATATTTTTAAAAATTTTGAAAATAAAAGAAGAAGAAAAACATTTTCAAACAAGACAATCTCTCTGGAGTAGGCCTTAGTAATTGATACATGTCTCCCAAATATAGAAGCTCATGCTTAGAATCAGTGTTGGAGCAAGAAATGATGAATGTTGGGGTATTTTTTGGAGGCTCATATCATCTAAAAGTACATCATCATTGAATTGAGCAAACATCAATGAGTAAGAAAGGTGTGAAGACTGAAAATGGTGAAGCAGAGACAGTGGAGCTATATATGATTGTTTTGTCCCTTGTCACAACTTCAGTTGCACTATTCTGGTGATTGACCATGCATTAATGTTGGGAAGCAAAGTGTCCCACTTACATTCCCATTGAGCTTTACTCTTTTGTGTCCTTGCAATGCTATACAAAAGCTCTGAACACTATGCAAAGAGCTTCCTTGGTTGAAAAATCTAGGCAGAAGCCACAAGAAATGATGAATAAGTTACCGAATGTATTACGAACCAGTAACTATGGCATTGAACCAATGATTTGATCATATAGGGTTTCTAAAATCAAAATTCACTCAAGTGGAAGGTTGTGTTCTTCCTTTGCCAAGGTTAAAAGCGACGAAGTTTTCTTGCCGCAGAATGAGCAATGAAATCTTAACAACAAGAAACTAGTGGAGCCAACTAAGATTGAACAATTGGTTGTCGGTAACTTCTCAACAAGATATGATACAAATAGCCTCATTCGGTATTCAATTCAGATAGACCATCTATCCAAGTTGAGTCAAGAGTCCAATCAGAGCAAACGCTACTATCTTATTGAAAGAATTTGAAGAAATGATCAAGGAAACCCAATCTGAACTTCCTGAAGCTCCACAATTCCTCCTTTGTGTTTTACCTGATAAGAATAATTCTGATCATTATGAATCTTTCAGGGTTTGGCGTAGTCACACAATGTATGGCTCCAACTAGGGTCAATGATCAACACCTTACAAATTTACTTCTAAAAATCAATTCAAAGCTTGGAGGAATGAATTCGATATTAGCAATTGAGCAAACACATTCAATATCATTTGTTTATAAGGTTTCAACTATCATCCTTGTCATAGATGTGTCTCATGGTTCTCCTGGGCAGTATGATATTCCATCATTTACTGCGATGGTCAGCTCCAAGCAATGTTGTTGAAAATTGGTATATTTGTGTTTTCGGTTACTCGAATTGTGTTCATATGCAATTTGATCACCATCTTATGCTTGAAAATTCGGGTCATTGCCTGATTAGCTCCCTGGATTTTTGTATTTACATGTTTTGATCACTGTATTATTTGCTTGTCATATATTAGCCTCCAACTTAGCATGTACCATATTTTACTGTAAATATTGTTATGCATGCGATGTCATGTTAAAAATTTATACGTGTACGTCTACATATTTTTTTAGTATTGTATATTTATATATCTTTTTAAATGCTTATTTATTTAATAATTTGTTAAATGTTATTTATTCGAATATTTTCAAGAACACTTATTTGTAGAATGGGTGTGGAAATCATTGCTTGGTCGAGGTAATGTGATCCGATACGACATTCGAACGAAATTTGAACTTGAAATAAATAGTTTTTTAGGTGATAATTAATTCATTTTTTTTATTTTGAGTCAAATGTTGTGATGCATGTTTCCCTAAATATCAATTTATTTTATTTTATGCAAATGTCAATATTTAATTTATATTCGATTTACATTTTTTATATATCAATGAGAGAATATTCTTTTTAGACAAAAAATAGAAGAGGTAGCCTTCCCGTTGGAGGATGGGAAAATATCAATATTTCTTTTCGAATTAAAGGATTTTCCCTAATAAATAATTCGAAGCAAATTAATTAAACTTTAACAAATGAATCATATTCTAACTTTATATTCGATTTATATTTTCCACTACTACGACAATATGTAAGCGACTAAGTACCAATTTTGGGCGCTGTGGGGGTGCTTATACTTCCCTACTCGTAATCAACTTCCGGACCTGTTAAGTCGATTTTTTGGTAAACGCAGACCAATTTTTGTTTTAAAAAAAATGATTTTTCCTTAAAATTGTTTGAAAAGACGTTTTTAGGTATTCGACCTAACTAAGCCAAAGGTCGATAGCGACTCTTATTCAATTTGATTCAAATTAATTCAAAATCACTAATTTTTCAAATAAAGTAATAACTGTTTTTTTAAATTAATTTTAAAAAATGGTTATGACACCTAGTAAAGTGTAAACCAGACATCTGCGATTATAAGATAGGGGTTTGTAGGGAAAAGTATTAAGGTCAGATTGTACAATGGATAAATTGTTCCATCCATTATTTTTTTATACAATTTGTTCATGTCATTAATTATATGATTAATTTTAAATTAGTGCATAATACGAGATAAATCTGAATGATTGAAAAGGTATTTTAAGACATGGGTAAGTCGCAGTAAAGTTTTCAATATAATTTAAATGTCAGTTTTTTTGAGTAATTAAATGTCAGATTTGAAGACCGGAATGTGGTATCCTAAATATAAATATTATTTCAGGATTTTAAAGAAATTTGTTCAGAAATCTATAGACAATTTTGGGTTATAATTTTCAAATTTCCATTTTAAATGATGGTGATCATTTTAGAGTAAAAATTGGGTAAAAAGAAGTTGAAACATGACAAAACACGATGGTTTGAATCATTTTGGAACTTGCTAGAATAATAATTTTTTATATATAAATATTTATATGATTTATATACAAATTGACCCTTAAATTGTAACTTACTCTTAGTTTTTCCCTCCACATGTCACTGATTAATTAGTTCATGAGCTTTGATGTTTCAAAAAATATAGAAAAATAAACCATAGATATTTTAGTTATTTCATGAATTAAGACTTTTTACTGAACTTGTTCATTAACGATTTGTATGTATTCGTGGTATACGAGATGTGTTTTTAATCTTTAAACATTGGGAAATGTATAGATATTTGATTATGAATATACGAGTATCAATACCACAATAATATATTAGAATCCCTTAAAGTACCATTCGGTGTTGATATTGTTCAAGGAAGTATTAATCCTATAAGAAAAATATCGATATTGTATGAATCACTATCGATGTTATTCATGTGGAACCCAAAAATTCAAGGTTAAATTTATATGATATTGATATTTTACGAGACTCAAAAACTCATAATGAGGCTAAAAAATTTAACTTCAAAACATCCGAACACTAATTTTGAAACCTTACGTGGCTTATGTGATTATTAAGGCATCATTAATTTTAACATCTTTTATTGCTAAATCGTCACTAATATCATTAAAGCATACATAACATTCAAAACACTCAGCCTGTAATATACCAATATGCAAAGCGTCAGATTCATGAAATACAAGAAGCATTTCAGGGTATAAATTGTAAAGTTTGGCAACAAACGGAAATTCCTTTGATTAGCTTTCACAAACCTCCTTCTTCCCTCATGCACTGCGAGGCTCACCAACTCATTTCACCAATCAAACAAACATAATATAAATTTATATTTCAAACTAGAGGTTAATGGGAGTAAAACTAAGGATTTAGAACATAAAAACATAATGAAAATGATCTAAAAAAGCTTCTTCAAATTAAGCTCCAAAAGGCTTCAAGTAGCTTAACATCATCTTGTAAAGAAGATTGTTGGTGATGGTTCCTACCTCATAGAATGAAAAAGATGCTACCTTGGTGCTCAACCCCTTAGGGTTTTCAAATGTGAAAGATGAAAAAATGAAGAGGAAAGGGTAATACCACGACATAATAAAAACTAAACTGAATTTAAATCTAAATTAAAAATTTACACATAGATTTACATACCATAGGACTAAAACATCAACCCTTCATGACCCCAAAACCTCACCCTTTACTTATATAACCTAGATTCAATCATTATAATCACCGCTTTTTTTTTTAAATAAATACGCTACTTTTTGTATTAAAGTATTTTTTTAAGAATTTTGTATAAATGATAAAATGGCCAATAATGTGAAGCTATGACAATATATATTTTTTAATATGTCATGCCAACCATGCAAAATGAAATTGCATGTGTCAATATAGACAAATTCCTCATTCCTCATTCTCTAAGTAATCCAGATTGCCTTTTAGTAGGTATAGGCATAGAGATTATCATAACCATTTTAAATATTTGTTACATTCCTTCGTTAAAATGATAATATTATTCATTATTGGATAATAAAGTATGTTTTAAAATAAATTATCAAGAAAGAAATTATGTCTCTCTTGAAACAATGTCAATTATTATAAAATTTTCATTTTTCTATGTAATATATAAAATGACATGTATACAAAAATAAAGGATTAAAGACAAAATTGATAAATTTATGGATAAACAACACTAGTGGTCCCTCATATTTTTAGAATGTTCGATTTTTGTCATTGGTTTTGATGAAGATTGGTTTTGGTCACTTTTGTTTATAGTCCGTCTTATTTTGGTCATTGGATCGTTAACTTCTGTCACTTTGCTGATGTGGGATGTTTGAATTTTAGATAAAATATTAATTTAACCTTAAACTTTATATAAAATATCAATTTAACCCATAAATCCAGTCAAAATTTACTTCGCTGGCCGCCACTCATCGTGTATGAATCTCTTGGTGACAATGCAACAAGAGAGAAAGAAGAGTGAAATCATGAAATGGATATTCTTCATGTTTACTGGCTATGGTTTTGAAGGAAGATTGTTTGTATATACAACACATTCATAGACAAATCTTTATTACTAAATTTAGAGTCAACCAATCTTTGACTAAATTAGTATTTTATTGAAATTTAAGGTCAAATTAATATTATATCTTAAATTCAGGAGTCAAGTTAAGAATTATCTTTCTTACTAACATGTGACATCAATCAACTAACAACAATTAACGGTTAATAAGTATAATAAGTCGGGCTGAAAACAAAGGTGACCAAAAGTCAAAATGTTTTAAATCTTATGATCAGAATTCAACATACGAAAATATAAGAGAATAACATAGTTGTTTACCCTAAATTTATTCTAATTTTATTTTGGTCTTAAAAATTTAATATAAAAAACATAAAGAGCATTCATTTATTAATTTTATTTTACTTTATAAAATAAAATTTGTGTAACTTATAATATACATAAACATCTGATTTTGGAAAACAATAAATATTGGATTTTTCTGCTGCATTTCAAATTGGGGCTACTCTAACCGTTCACTTTATACAAACCACGTCACCACACGGTTGACAAGAAGTCAACAACTATAATCATTAGGTCCAATGAAAGTTCGACGCGTAAGCGCACAAAATTAAATTGATCGTACAAGATCTCTTCTTCCGCTTTTGCCCTGTCAACAGTCTGTAAATCGTCCCAAAATATCATGGTTTTCAGATTTGGACCGATTAGCGAACCGATCATGCTATCGGTTTATTGGTTAATCATGAATTGATTTGACCGATCGAAGAATCGGACGACGTCATAATTATTTAAAAAATTAAATAAAAATACCAAAAAATATTTAATAAAAAATAATTTTTTATATCACAAGTCATATTCAAAGTAAGTCATAACATATATAAGTTAAAAACCATAAAATCAAGTGAAACAAAATGATTCAAATTAACAACAACATAATATTTAAGGTAAAACATATTAAATAATAAATATAATTATATAACTATAATTAAAAAATAAATTTGAGGTTAAAAAAATCATAACAAAATGATATTGTTTGGTTTATTTTTTTTAAAAACAATCTCACATGTCTAAGAAACATAGAAGAGCATCCAAAAAATTTAAAGAGTAAAAATATGAGAACAAAACAATCCCACATTGCTAAGAAACATAGAAGAGCATCACAACTAACTTCTATAAATAATAGAGGTAATTTGACATTTAAAATCATGGAGCCTTTTGGTGAGCATTGAGTGAACTATTCTTTCGCTTCAATCAAGCTCGAAATTTAGGCTTCAATCGAGCTTCTAAATTTTTTTGTAGTTCAAGCCTTTTTAAGTTCAAGTTTCAATATTATATTTCGAGTTTGAGTTGAACTTGATAATTTTTAGCTTATGAGTTTGAGTCGAGTTGAGCTTACTTTTAAAGTTTTCAAGTTCGAGTCGAGCTTAGCAATACTCGAGTTCGACTTGGCTCGTTTAACAAACGACGTTGTTTGATTTAATTTTTTTTAAAAAAACAAAATTTCGGTTTTTTTTTCAGTTTTCAGCCGGTCCGGTTCAAACGGTTCAATAATTCTAACCGATTCACTAATAACGGTTCAATCGATTTAGATTAAACCGAACTAACACACGTCCGGTCCGATTTTCAAAACAATGCAAAATATTTTCATTATGCTCTGTGTAATGCTTCGTCTCCGCGAAGGCCATTAAAAAAAAACCTCCGAAATCTCAACTTTTCCTTTTTTTAAAAAAAATTCTTTCGTTTTCTCAGCTTTCAAACGGTCTTAGGTGGTGCAGCTTTAAAGCGAGTCAAAGTTTAGAGGTAAGTTTCAGGAAAGAAGAAAACTTGTTCCATCGGATTTAGTTTTCCTTCGTTTTCAATGCAGGGAAACGAAAATTAACTTCCTTTTTTGTCTCCAAGTTTTCTATATTTTGATTTTTATTATTCGTTGTCTGAAGAAACAAACAGACAACGTCAAACTCAACTGTCTTTTCATATGTTTAGTTTATCCTGTCATTTTTATTTACTTTCTTTTTCCTCGAATTTCCAAGCCGCCAAACACAATCGTATGAGATGTATAAGCCTAACACGGACACAATTACAATTCAAAGTCATAGAAAATAATAGAAAGAACCCAAATTTGGAAATATAAGGTTTTTTTTCTACAATTAATGGTTTTAATCCCCACTGTTACGTTGACAGATTTTGATCTAACAAGCAAAAATTAGGCAGTAAATAAAGGAGGGCCCAATTAACTCATTGAATCACAGGTAAAGTGCTGATGTCAAGGCAAAAACTAGGCAACGTCGACATGGAAAATTTACTCCCAGGCAAAATCAGGAAACGGGGGTGTTCACCATCGGCATCGTCTTCATCATCCGTTATCCAAAACTACAGATTCAAGAGAGCGATTACAGTAGGCACTAAAAGGGGTGGATCCAGTACGCCCGTGCCTACGTGGAAGCTGATGATGAGATCCCCATCATCAGTTTCAAAGTTGAGATCTGCTGAGTCTCCTAAATATGTCGGATCACAGAGTGAGAATAAAGTGAAAGGGCAAGGTCAGCAACAGCAGCAGCCGGTTTCGGCGAGGAAGCTGGCGGCGACGCTGTGGGAAATGAATGAGATTCCGTCACCTATAAGAAAGGGAAGGAATGATGAAAGGAGGAGAAAGGAAGGGAGAGAAAGGGGCATTGCTAGGTCGGTTCACTCGGGTTCTTTGCCTCCCCACTTGTCTGATCCTTCTCATAGCCCTGTTTCTGAGGTGGGGGTTTTTCTTTTCTTTTCTTTTAATAAAATGTATATATATATTTTTGAGAATTTTATTTACATTTTTTATATTAGGTAATGAGTATATAGTTTTGTATTGGTAGATTTAGTTTAGCATTTGGTCACTTTTGATTGAAAAATTTTGATATCAAGACTCAAATTGTTGTTTTTATGTGCTTTTGGTGAATGCTTTTAGATCAGAAACACGTACTAGTAACAGTGATGTAGGATATAACTAGATATTCATAAAAGCACTATGATTGTTGATCTATGTTTCTCAGACTAGGCTATGCATGCCGGACACCATTATATGTCCTGCACAGTATGTTCATTTTTTCTTCAAGATTTCCATGTATTTGGAAGATCTTTGGCGGATCATCCCCATACCTATGTCCGGATATAATTCAGGAACCTCGAGAATGGTGAAGTTGTAAGCTTGTAAGTTTAATGGCAATGCTGCATTAAACTTGCTTTAAGTTGTTTCTAGATGATGCTTTCTCGATGAGCTACTGTTGTTTAGAATCACTGGCTTATGATTTTAGGATTTGATTTTGGCCAGACTTTTCACATCACTAAATGGGTTGTGTGATTATTTTTCAAACTTTTGTATTTATGGTTGGAGTTTCCGAAAATGAGTAATGGGTCAGGTTGTTACTTTAATGGGTACTGTTATGGTTAATGCTGAGGTTTGCTCAGTTGATAACCGATGTAGTATTAGGTTTAAGTGGTTGTTCACGTAAAGAATTGTGTTAGAAACTAACAATCACCTTATTTTGATAGTTGCAATGTTGTGTAAATTGGAAATGTTGGTTTTATTATGAAACAAAGCTTGGAGATCATGATTTGATTATAAACTGATCAATGAATGCAATAGATGTTTTAGGCTTCCAGTAGCTAAGCCTCAAATCTTTGTTGTCAAAATTTACCATTATTCCATTGTTGCTTTGTTATTATTAACCAACACTATTGATTTTATACTTGATATATTTGCTTGTCTGAATGATTACCATGTTTTTCCCCCAGAGAATGGATCGAATTAGAACTGCTAGTCATCGGAGAAGGGCATCATCTGTTTCTCAGAAGCCCAGGTTTATAGACCATAATGTTGGGGCGTTGGATTCTACTAGCAATGCCAGTTTGATGGAGGTATTTGTTTTGGTTGTTGGAAAAAAATGAAAAACATTTTCTGCTTCTCTTGTATTTTGCACGTAATGAATACAAGGTAGAATGAAACCTTTTGAACTTTGTTCCTTCAAGAAATATACGGACCTAAGATTAAAGCCATAGGTAAATGGAATCACATATTATGGTATATAGGTAGATCAGTAAAGATGGGAACGGGGTATGTATAATCATTAGGATTCGATAGTGAGGGTTGGAGTCAATTCTCATATTTTTATGTGAATATTCTCATACTTATAGCCTGCCAGTTTGCATTTCTTAGGATAGAAAGAGAGACGAGAGAAGCACATTGCCATTCTTCGTGACTTTCACTCTGCTCTCGGTTTTTCGTTTTCTGTAACCTTTTTTATTATTTTTGTAAGCTACAGTGCACTTGGGTATTTGGTTAGTGAAAAGGAATTTGACAATATTGATGTGTGATGCAGATTGAATCTAGATCCCATGCCCAAACTCCCAAGGGATCAACTGTTGGCGTTAAGACTCGTTTGAAGGATATCAGTAATGCCTTGATGACATCCAAAGAACTACTGAAAATTATCAACCGCATGTGGGGTCATGAAGATCGCCCTTCATCAAGTATGCCCCTTATTTCTGCCTTACATGCTGAGTTAGAGAGGGCTCGTCTGCAAGTCAATCAACTCATACAGGAACAACGTTCGGACCAGGAGGACATTAATTATCTGATGAAGTGCTTTGCTCAAGAAAAGGCAGCATGGAAAAACAAAGAGCAAAAAGTTGTCGAGGCCGCTATTGAGTCAATTGCAGGTGAACTTGAGGTGGAGAGAAAGCTTAGGAGACGTTTTGAAAGCTTAAACAAGAAGCTCGGGAAAGAACTAGCTGAGACAAAGACATCTCTTCTGAAATCAGTGAAAGAACTCGAGAATGAGAAAAGGACGAGGGAGGTAATGGAGCAAGTATGTGATGAATTAACCAGGGATATCAGTGACGATAAAGCTGAAATGGAAGAGCTGAAGAGAGAGTCTGTGAAAGTTCTTGAAGAGGTGGAAAAGGAAAGGGAGATGACACAGTTAGCTGACGTGTTGCGTGATCAGAGAGTTCAAACAAAGCTTTCAGGTGGCAAATATCATCTGGAGGAGAAAAATGCAGCTGTTGATAAACTGAGGAACCAACTTGAAGCTTTTCTAGGTACAAAAAGAGTAAAAGAAACAGGGCGTCATTCTCTTAGTGAACCTAAAAGTGAGGATATTGCTGCCTATTTAAACAGAGCCCATTTTGGTTCCCATCCAAGTGAGGAAAATGATGATGATGGAGAAGTTGAAGATGGCGTAGAATGCGAAGAAGACTCAGCCGAAAGTGATCTTCATTCCATAGAAATAAACAGGGAAAACAATAGCAAGAATTACAAGTGGGCTTATGCTCCTGCTACTGTTCACGATTCAAGAGATCCTCTAATAAACGAAGCAAACATCACCAGTAGAAAATCTACCTCCAGCAGATTACCAAGGAGAACTACTTCACTTCAAAGGAGCATATCAGATGGAGTGGAATGGGGCATGCAAAATGAAATGGTTCGAAATTTCGATAATGATTCAGAGTGGGGTAGATTTGCTGAACTGGAAAAGCAAGCTGAAGCAAAAGGTTACGGAGATGAAATGCATGGATATAAAACTGTAAAAGGTTTTAGGGAACACCTTTTATCAGGTTCTAGAGCAAGTAAAGCTTACGCAAGTTCAACACGCACTTCAAGAGATCGTGGGAATGTAGCTCAAGAGAGGCCACCATTGGTGCCTGGTAGTGGTTTGCATTCGAGGGTAGCTGAATTCAGGGGTGAAGCCTCGAATGGTAGAAAATCAGGATGTTGAGAAACACAATTTTGATGAGTATGCTCTTCTAACTATTGGTTTAAGTTCAAGCTTGTGTGATGCTCTACTGTTTGTCTGTAACAGGATTTGGATGGAAACAAGTTTGACTATTTGTTTTTGTTGGTTAGTGCTTTGTGTGATGCCTCTAGAGGTGCTCAAATTGCAATGATCGCTGCTTGATCGCCTTTATAGAGAAATTTATTTTTCTTTCCTTCAGGGAAACTGTTGTAATTGAACCAGTTTTATCTTGTACTATAACCGAAATGTAAAATATGCTGGAAGTGTGCAAAATTTATCTGCCAATCCATGTGCTCGAATCTCTGCCAGTAAAGTGAATTGAACAGGTTCGAAACCTCTTCGTAACCTCTTGAGAACCGTATTGGAATCACCCTCCAACACAGTGCAAACTTCAAGCACTATAAACCAGCAATGGCCTCTGCTGTATAAATTTGTTCTTCATGGCACAAGCCCAAAGGTATAAATTAGTTTGAGCAATAGATTCATGACCATATACAGGGCCGGTCTAATAAGTTTTAATGCCATGTGCGAGATAATAATTGTATGCCTCTATACTTGTACCGTATAATAGACAAAACATAAATAATTTTTTTAAAACAAAAATGTAATAGAAATTATAGTCAAACAATATTAATATTAATATAAACCAAAATTACAAGGCTACAAATATCACCTAAAACAATGTTCGTGCATTTTTTGAAGCAAAAACCTCTATTATTTTACGATAATCAAGATTCAAGACTTTGTAAAAATACTAGGTGAAGTTTTATTAACTATGAATGTAACATTACATGGCAACTTTTGACAATATTGTGTTTTTCAGATCGGAAGCATTTTAAGAGGCAACGAATTAATACTAGGTGAAGCATTTTAAGCTCTATATCACTTATCTGGGCGTTCAAAGCACTCCTGAATTCACATATTAGTTTATTTTGTTCTTCCATCCAACGTTCGTATCCCATCTCAAATGAAGCAATCCCTGCAGAATCCTCAGATGGGCTAATCATTGAATAGCATTAAAGAACTTAATCAACTTGGAACCAGAAGAAAATGGTGCCAAAGGGAATTATTGCAGAAAGATAGCATTTAACACATCAGATGCAAAACGTTTAATCTGTTTTCTTTTAACTTGTGAGGAAATCAAGTCAGCTGCAAATTGAGAAAAAGTTAAATTCATGTTTCTTATATGACATGAAATGTTTGGTCATGTCGTTTCGTTTTAAGTGTTATTCCACAGGTTTCACTAACGTTGTAGGGGGTTTAATACTTTGGGGTTGGGGTGCATAAGCCGGTTCTCATATAAAACTAGCTGATTATTTTTCTTTAGAGTACCCGGTCCAATTCATATCTGAAATTTGTATATCAAAATATATATGTCTCATGGAAGTAGAAATAACTAATAAGGCAAGGCTTGCAAGATCAGGTTACAACCATTAATGCATTCCGAAATGTCAAATAACAAAACAACTGAAATATCGTATAAAACTTCAACAAGAAAAAGTAACATTTTAGAACATAAGATCAAAAGTAGTAGTGATAACTGAAAGTATTTTAACAAATAAACCTGTGTTTACTGCACCAGAAATTCCAAGATGACCAACTTCTAATGCGCCACCAGCATAAAACTAATGCCCATACCCCTACATGCTGCCCTGGGCCATCGTTCATCTGGCACGTGTATTGGGCCGGCCCTGACCATATACAGTGAAGGATAGTGAGTTATTACATTGGAAAATGTGGTTCGTTTTTCAAGAATTTTAGATTAGTTCAAGGAGGTGATTGCGTTCGAGTAATAGGTTCGAGACTTTATATAAATGTGGAAGGATAATGAGTTCGTATCTCAAAAAATGCACTTCTTTCTGAATGAGATCACAGCTATAATATAAATCCTCATTAATCACTTTATGCAGAATGCATGTTAAATGGTCATGATTGGTCATGAACATATTATTAGTGCATGCATGTGCTGAAAACAAGAAAAGATTAATGATGACAATGAAAACACCAGTCACACACTACTGCATCATCAATGGGATGTTAATTTTTTCTCTGACATGGTAATCATTGTTATGGCTTACTCTATAAGAAACAATATAAAATTGAACCTTCTTTGGCATTCAATCTCTATATTTTTACTTATAGATTAGGTCCCAAAGTAACATGGCAATGGCTGATACAGCGAGATCTCCTGTGTTTTTGTCGCATCAACCAGTCCAACTGCATTTTGGTTCCTTCATGCTGCTGCATGGTACGCTGAAAGTCTTCCTTTTATTCGTTCTCCTACCAGGTATAGGGTAGCGACTGGTGCATACTACCGAGGAGCCTTAGGAGCGATGTTAGTTTACATGATCAAAATTTTATGGACGAGTACAAGATTTTCTGTCAGAGACTAGCAAAGATATGCAGATGGTGACCGGCAACAATGATGAATGATGATCCACGACGAAGAGTTTAACGGAATTCAAAAATCAAATTAATTTATCTAAAATTTACGAATTAATTAATATTTTTATTATTATCACACCATTATCGCGGTATCACTTACCATTTTCACGAAGAATGAACCATTCGATATCGATGAATGAAAAGTGTTGAGCCACATCAACATATTATTATTTATATACAACAATCTGGACTGTATGCTACCACATTTCATCGTGATTTTAAGGTGATGTTTGTATTGATTTCGGGGTTGTTTGAACATTGGAGACCCGAAACACATACGCTTCATTTTCCGAGTGAAGAAACGACAATTACTTTGGAAGATGTTGCTTACCAACTCGGTATCCATATTAATGGTGTGAAGTTGGTGAGATGTAACGAGTATAATGTGGGTGATTTTTACGATAAATTGTTGGGAAATACGCCATCAACAAATATCATGGATGGGATGCATATACAAATAACGTGGTTGGAGAGGAAGTTTCAAGTGAATGAACAATATACGGAGCAAAGGGTCATTTATGCAGCCTGAGCATATCTTCTCTAATTGATTGGAAGGATATTATTAGAATAAATCCAAGAATTTGTTGCGTACTTAGTATCTTTTAAATTTGAAAATTTTAGTGAATGCCCTATATATAGTTGGGGTTCTATGATTTTGACATTTTTATACTATTAATTGTGCAAGGCTACAATCATGAGAAGGGGTCAAAAAATGAATGTAGCGGATTGTCTAATCCTATTACAATCGTGGGCGTGATATCGTCTTCTATTTTTTTACACCACTTACATTTGCTCCGGTTGAATTTCTTCTTGTTCGAAGGTAATATCTTTAATTTATATTTTATAAAATTTAACTTATTAATGACTATGTTAATGAATTTTGAATTAATAATCGAGTTGATAATTTATTTTTATCATGTTGTTTAGATGGTGATATAAAATTAATGATACAAGGTAGGGGTGCATTGAAAATAGATATACTAATGAGGATCGATATAGCCGGTAGACATGCGATAAATATTATATTTTTTGTATAAAAATTAAATTTAGAGATTTTAATTATACCTATACTAATTGAGTATGTTTACAATTTAATTGGATGTCATTTTATGATGAGGAGATTCAACGATGTCTACCACCATTATTTGCTCAAGGTTCGGATTGCCATAAAACCATTGTATCATTTTTCATTATAAAGATCCATTCTACCGCTAGAGTGTTGCGATAGTTTGGGTTTTATCAGCCCATTCCAACACCAATATTTAACATGGGTGAACTCCATAAAATTGATGCACGAGGGAAGCGCCAAGATGATTGGTAGAGGAAGTATGTTGCATGCATACAAAATTGGAATTATAAACACTTATACATGCCTTTTCGTTCTTAGATGATATAATATGATTTTGATTTCACAATATTACCCTACCTTCAAAATTATGAAATAAATAAGAAAGTGTATTTAACAATGTCGAGAAATAGGGCCGAATGGGAAGACATGAAGGCAAAATATCAAAAGGGAAAGAAATCACCATCTTCATCATCTTTGGCTTATTTTGCATCTCTAGCAAGTTATGATGCATATCCTTCCCCCATACCATGCTTCAATTGAGAGCTTCCTGCAGTGGGTAGGAGGTTCATGTGATGTAGTGCCACATGTTGAACCATCATTCACTAATCCTTAAGGTCCATGGGATGGATTTCTACATGCTCAACCATCTACTGATTTCGGTGTACATTTTGGGTCAGTAACATCAATGTTAGCGTCAAATCAATTAAATAATCCAAAATTATGTAACACCCCAAATATCAAGTTAGTAGTTTCGTGTTGATCCAAGAATTATTCAATAGATTTATCATAGCATAGGGGTCCATCGGTTTAGATTTGGGTTTAATCGTGTAAGAAATTAGTTTTATTGGAGATAAAAATGAATTTTTAAGCTTAGGATAATAGAAAATGGACCTAATGGGTAATTTCTCCATTTATGGAAATCATGACTGATTTATGGAGATTATTTTCCTATATTTGACGTGGGGTTTTGGGAGAGCCAAAACGACTTTATTTCCTTATTCCTCTTCTCTTCCTTTTTCTCCTTTATTCTCATATCTTCTCCCTTAGCAAGCAAAGTGGTAAAAGGTTTCAACTTTCATCATCTTCCCACTCTAATCCATTATATTAAGGTGATATTCTTAACCTTGAGATCATGACCTTCAAGTTGAGCTCACCATCTTCTTCAATAGTGTTCTTAAGACCACTTAAAGTTTTTAGAGGGTTTAAGCTTCAAGAGCTCTATCATATGATTTCTCTCCTGATTTTATGTATCTTAGTTGCTTTCTAGTATATTGTAACCATTGCTTTGGTGCTAGAAACATTGTGGGAGCTTGAGATATGTTGAAGAGTGGTGAAAAAACCCTAAAATAACTAGGAAATATTGGTTCTTGGGTAAGCTAGAGACATTTTGGGTTGTTAGGAGCTAAGACAACACACTATAACTCTTCTTTACTACTTGTATGTCATTTAAAGAGTTTGCTTGCTCGTATGGGATGAAAACTCATGAGGGGGTTGGGTCCTTTATTTGTTGTTATGGATGTTTTATATGTTATTTTAATGTAAAAATTATGTATAATGGTCTCTAATAACTTCCATAAGCTTTAATAGTAAACTTAGACATAAAAATAAGTGTTTGGGCTAACTAGGGGGTTCTAAAGCAAAATAATGTATTTCAGGGTTATATTATCGATACTATATGAATAGTATCGATACTATTCATATTCTGGGTGAAACTAAGTTATTTTATAGGGGAGAACCGATACTACAGTGGGGAGTACACATACTACTCCTTTAAAAACACAAAGGATGATTTTGGGTATTTTCGCAACTAATTTTGGTACCAATACTCAAGGGAGTATCGATACTACCTGAAAGAGTATTGATATAAGGGTATTTTGGGGGGTCACTGAGGGCTGTTTTCAGTATGCATACTCAAGGAGAGTATCGATACCTATATAAAGGTACCAATAGCATCCTTGATGATTGGTTAAGGGACTTCAAGATGCCGAATAAACTCAAGAGTGAGGAGTTTAATAATGGTTGAGATTGAGCATATAGCTTGAGAATGTGAGAAATTACTAAAATGCCCTTTAGAAGGATGAAATTACCAAATCACCCCAAGTTGTGAATAGTATCTTATAAGGATCTGAAAATACCTTTGAAAGCGTAAGACCTTAAGAAATGATGTAAGATATTAGTGATACTCGTTACTTAAATTGAAGCCTTGAATACCCTCAAATAGATAAAGTGACCAAAATACCCCTAATCAGTATGAAAAGCCTGTGAGCACATAAAGAATGTGTTAAGACTTTCGTAATTAATTAAGTAAAATTTCTATAAATCTTAAACATCAAATATACTTAGGAGTGGGATGAATTACTAGAATGCCTTTAGGGATAAAATTACTAAATTACCCTTGTATGCCTAAGTGAATAAATAACCTACGCTAATAAGAGTTTAGTTACTAAGTGAATCAATAATAAATTGAGTCTCAAGGGAGAAGTATAGAAATATTGTAATTATTAATAATGACGAGATAACAATTTGATAATAATGATATGAAATGTTTAGCTCTATAACGAAAGCTTGTTAACGAAGACTTTGTAAGAACTTTAAAAATGATTAATATTGAGGTTTTTGAGCTAGGTAGTATTGGTACTTTGTTCGTTGAGTACCGATGTGGTTCTATTGGTATCGATACCAATGGTAGGTTATCAATACCATCTCTAAGCTTCAAATTCTAGTAGCCAAAATTTATACCAGTACTCAAGAGTAGTATCGATACCTTAAAATGGTAGTATCAATACTCTGGATGGAAGTATTGATAATTTAAGGTTTTTGCAAAATATCAAAGGTAAAATCAGTATCAGTTCCAAGGGTGAGTACATGTAACACCCTAAACTGATATGACACAAAGTCGACCGATTAGAATATCACACGGGACCATCAGAGTGGCTAACTCAAAATTTTTTCTTTAAAACCATTGTAAACTATAAAAGTAACATCATTTAAATATAAAGTACATAAGCATAATTAAATAAGGTTTACAATGGGAGCTCCCAAAATAAGTATTTCAAAAAATAATACAATCAAGTATAATAAATAAATTTATGACTCAAATACAAGAAGGTCTATGAATAATACATTCCCTCTAAAGAAATGAATCAAGACGTACTCTGTTGCTTGACTGTCTACATAGTATGTTACGCGATAGGCTCCTCGAATGTTCTCTTTAACGAATGGCGCACAGAAACAAATTTCAAACGCTGAGCTCACTAGCCCAGTGGCACACTAACAATTAATACATACTACAAGTGTTCAATAAATGCTCAAGTTATTGAATGTTATAATGCTAATGAGTATACTCGTATACTTAACGATACTCTAGTGTAGACATCATGGTATGGTTGGAGGGTTACATATCTTGGTACCCACACCCTTCTAGTTTACCTAGGGTGAGGTCTGAAATCTATACATCAGATATAACGCCCAATTAACCCATCCCTCGCGGATGTTTAGAACTCATGCGCTAGTTAGTCTCTAAGTGTCTCATGCCTTCCTAAGGATATTCAGACATTCTATGTAACATCCCAAAAATTGGGTTAGTGACTAAAATGAAAGTTTTTAAAATTTGGTTATCAATTCAGGAAAAATTGGAAAGTTTAAGGACTTAAATATGAATATATTAGTATTAGATTAAATAGTAAATATGGAAGGAGTGAAGGGTATTATAGTCTTTTCATCCTAAAAGATATTTTATCTCCTTTAATAGGAGATAAACACGTAAAATTGGGGATTTATCCAGAACCTTTCTTCTTGCTTTCTTTTTCCTCCTATTTGCTTCAGCTCTAGAGGTGAGTTTCATTTTATATGTTTAATTCTTGGATTTTTAAGTTGGTTTTATTCTTTGGGTGTTATATAAGCTTAAGGAAAGCTTATATAAGATTACAACATCAAGAAGAGAGAATTAGAAAGGAAATTGTAATAAGGGTATAAAAATGAATTGTTTGTATGAAGAGATTTTTGAAGTTTTATTGATAAATTTGACTTGTCATTAGAAGGATTAAGAAGTTTAAAGCATTAGAAATGAATTTAGAACACATGGAATGTTTGGTAAAATTCTTAAATTCAAGAGTTATAGTAAGTTATTGAAGATAATGAGGTGTTATAGTGTTTAAATATGGGTTAAGTATTTATAGTTGAGTTTAAAGGCATAAAGAGAGTTAGACAAGTAGAGTTTGAGTGAAATACTGGAAATTTTTAGGCTAAGAATCATTTTCTGGGTCAGTAGTATCGATACTTGTTGGGTAAGTACCAATACTACAAGGTAAAACATATGAAATTTAAGCATAGGGTATCGATACCGCATGAACAATATCGATACCATAAGGCAATAGTGGGATAAAAGCTTCATGAAGTATCGGTACTGAAGTGATAGTATCGATAGTAGGAGTATCAATACCGGTGGAAGGGTATCGATACCAGGAAACATCGAAGCTAATATTGATATCGGTACCGAGGTGGGGTATTGGTACCCTAGCATAGAAGTATCATTACTGTGTTGGTAGTACTGATACTACTTAAGTGGGAAAGTTAAAATTGGTGTTTTATTTACTTTTGCATAGATATGAATCTTATCAAGTAATTCGAATCTCGATATTTATTAAATTGCGTATTCTTATAGATATCGATCAAAAGAAAAGTTCGGATAGACCATCAGAGTAACAATTTTGAGAGGGAAACAAGAAATTAGTATTGACAAGTGAGCTAAGGTGAGTACATGATATCAAGTGTAAGTTATTCTGTGGAATTAAGACTTTCGATGAGTATAATTATGATAGTAGATATATAAGTACAAGGATACAAGTATGTAGAGCATATGAATGTAAGTGTGTATATATATATATATTACAAGTTATTTCATAAGTTACATGATATGCTATGTATGTTAAATGAGATAATTGAATCATGTGATTGTGTGAGAAAGGATATGAACTATATGAGTTATGTGATTAAATGATCAAGAAATATAAGCCATGTGATATGTGACATGTGAATCATATGGAAATGATCTATGTGTAAGTGAACTACGTGACTATGTGAATGTGTGATAATATAAATAATAATGGCCATGTTATGTGTTATGAAAGCTATGTGTTATAGTCCTTTGGAACATATATGCGGTACTTCGTTACACTTATTTGGTCCATTGGAATATGTATATAGTTCTTAAGGAGTGGTCCTTTGGGACATATATGATATGTGATATGTGGTCTTTCGGGACATAGTGGTTCTTCGGGACAAATCCTACGCGCCCCTAGTGGGAATTATACTAGCTATGATGACAACATATGTGCACAACCTCTATGTACTTACAAACCTTAAGTTCTCATAAGTATACATGGTCTTTAAAGAGAATAAATAAATAAATTTGTTATGATTTATGTGTGCTCTATTGTGAAATGATCTACGTGTTTTATGATGTGTATAGAAATGATAAGTACATGTTTATATGATAAAAGAAATTAATGATAATAATAATTAATGTTTAGCATGCTAATGATGATCTATGTGTGTATGTATGCACTGTGTTGCTTGATATGTACAAGCATTTGTTAAGTAGTTATAGTCCTATTAATCGTTTATATAACTCACTAAGTCTGTGACTTAGCGTGTGAGTGTTTCACACGTAGGATCTGAGAAGCTCCAAAGAGAAGATAGGCAGTGGAGACAATATAACTTCATCAAAGATCATATCAGAAAAATTTACAGTAGGTTTCCCTTTTGTATTATATATTGTTGGCATGTATTTAAAGTAGTAAATTGTATAAGCTTGAATAGTTTGTAAAAGTTTTTGAGTTATTATATGTAAATTATTTCATATGTTTAAACTTAAATCTGAAATTTTCTCTTATATGTATGAAAAATGATTTGAAAATGTTGATGTGACATATGGACTTGTATTCGGATCGGATATGAGTTGGCGGTGTTACATTCTATACTTCATTAAAATTCAATTACTATAGTAACTCGAGTGTCCTAATTATTTTTCACGATCACCAAACAAGGCTAGTTTTATGTCATCCTAGTTGATATTGTTTATATTTGTGTTTGCTTATCAATTATAGTTCTAACTTGTAATCTTATTAGATGGTGTTTCAGTGCTATTAGGTCCCTCAACATCGCTCCTAAATTCCTTGGGTTTATTTCCTAAAAATTTATGAGGGTATCGATACTCACCCTTGAATATCAATACTGTATGGTTAATTAAGTTGAGATTAGTATCGATTCTCATGAGCTAGGGTATCAATATGAAATTTGCATTTGATGTTTTGAAAAATAACCCAGTATCGATACTCCTATGGGGAGTATCAGTACTATACCCTTGGTATCGATACTCCCATGAGTATCAAATACAAATTTGGCTATTAGAATCTTCTAAGTGCAATTGGTATCGACACTACCCTATGAGTATCGAGACCTAAACAACAATATCAATACTCCTTGGATGAGTATCGATACTTCCCTTTCCAAAACCCCTTTATTTCAAGCCATATGATTAATAGTATCAATATTGTTCCTCTGGTACCAATACTCGAGCCTAGAATACCTTATTTGGGCATGAAAATGACTTCCAAAACACCCCAAAGACCTACTGAGGTCCCTAAATCATTCTTAGAGTTTTATGTATGTAAAATAAGATCATAAAAGATTTTAAACATGCTAAAAACACCAATTACGTGAATCTACTATGAAAGCTCATTTATGCTTTTTAATACAAGCCTCTCTAGCTAGATACATTCTAAGGTTCAAAAATGGTATGAAGGAGTTGTAAATGTGTTACGTTAGTTTCCTAGCTATTGGAAACTCTTTCAAATCAACCAAGGGTCAATTCTCTTTTCTTCTTGGCTTGAAACTTTCCCCCATCTATTTCACTAATCAAGGTCAAAGTAAGTGAGTTACCAACTCATTAAGAACACAAAAAGATTAGAACCATGATATCAGACTTCTAAAAATATATTGAGATTATTAAGGAAACCCAAAACCCAAAACCCATTTTAAACCCCTGATCTAAGGCTTTCCATAGCCAAAACTTAAAATATGAGGTTTGGATGAAAGTTTGAGATGTTGGAATTTCAATTCTTACCATAGAAACTTTAGAGCATTGATGAAAATCAATAAAGTTGAATCTTTGCTTAGCTTCAAGAATGAGAAGGAGAAATTTTGAAAGGGAAGAATAAGAAGATAAAGAGATAATATCTCCATACGTGACATAGGCACCATTTAAGGAAAATCAACCTTTAAGTAGTTTTAGGGGAAATTTATCCTTTTGGTCATTGCAATCTAACTAAAAATACCTTTTTAAGTCCAAATAGGCTCAACATCAAGCCCAATCCATACTCTAATTGGTCTAACACTCTTACAAGATGCACAAGCTTGTCTAAACTATCTTAGGTTAACCTGTAACTCTTAACCCAAGATTTGGGGCTTTATAACTCTCCCCCTAAGAAAAAAATTTCGTCCTCGAAATTTATCTGGATAAAAAAGGTGTATAAACTAGATTTGTATATCCTCTCAGTTTCACAAGTTGCCTCCTTGATACCATGGTTCATTCATTGAACTTTTACTAGGGGTTCCTCTTGTTTCTTAATTCTTTCACATTTCTTGCCAAGACTCTTATAATCTATTTCTCATAAGTAATATCAGGGATCACCTCGATATAATCCAAGGGTGTGACACGAGAAGGATCAAAATGATATTTTCTAAGCACGGACATGTAGAACATATTGTGAATGTACTCCAACTTAGGGATAAGGTTAAACGGTACGCTATAAGTTTAATCCTCTCGAGTATGTTATACGACCCAATGAAACACGAGGTCAATGATAACTTCCTAAAAAGGCTACTTTTAAGGTCTTTTTCACTTAAGTTATTTTTCATTTTAGTATCATGTACTTGCATATAGTTGCATTAGTGGTGGTATTGCTATTTTATCGTGTAAAGGTGCTATATGAGGGAAATGTGCAATTATTTATATTGTACAGGAAATAGGAAACAAAAGGTTACATTGGGGAGGAATGTCGTGACATCACACCTTGCTGAAACATATTGAAATGCCTTGGCATTTCTGGTGCAGAAAATGATAAAAAGACATTTTTGAAAAATTATTGCTGGAAAGGCACTTTTTTATGGTTATAACCGCCCGCTGGGTACCATTGCCACCTGGGAATATAAGATTCATGGCCCAAGGAGTGATTCTAGGGGTATGATGGGTAATTGGAAAGTTAAATCCCATTATTATCCTTGGATATTATATTTTTATTACACCACGTATGAGAGAGAAAAAAAGGGAGAGATGAGAATCAACCATCTTCAGCTAGATTATATCACCTTTTTCTCTGTATCCTTCTTTTCATTCTCTAGTGGTGTTCCTCCATTTACGAGCTCCAAGGAGTGGCGAGTCGTGGTGGTTGAGGAGAGCTCCGGCTGCACGCGTAGAAGGTTTCTTCTCCTTTCCCCTTTGCTGTTATTTTCCATTTAATATTAGGTTGTTGGAATGGATGAATTTCATGTTTTGTTTCCTGGATGATTCGAACCCCACCAAGAACTAACCTTATTTGGTAGGGTTGATTTTATGGATGTTTGATATTATTTTAATGATAGATTTACATTTATCTTTTGCATTTACTTGTTTTGCTTATGAATGCTTTATCATCTAAGTTTGTAGGAGGCATGAGAGTGTCCATTACTTAGATGAAGGCTAGGTGTTCGAGAGAAATTTAGTTATTAATACTTGCAGTATTCGAGAGAAACACAAGTAAGATTCACATAAACAATTGGGTGTAGTATTTTCTTAAGCTTAGAACCGTCATAGTAATACTATATCCTAATCCCTTAGTACTCTAGAGAGACTAAGATAGGATTTCAATGACTAATATGGGTAGTTCTTATCAATAGTGTAGGATGCTATAGTTGAGACTAAGAGGAGATGTCTTGGCATTATATTATATTAGGTTCCTTTGACTAGAGATAGTGGGAACATTTTCAGCAAACCCTGTCGAGCAAGTGGAGCTTAGATAAATCGAATCTACTTGAGGAATGAGTTTTAGCATCCTTAAATCAATCTCTTACATTTATTAACATGGAAGCTTGCTGTGTGAGGATTATCACAATGTCATTTATTTATTGTTTTTACTGTTTTTCATTGCCTTGACATTTCTATCATTTTCAACATTATAATCCACTCTTGCCACTACATTTTCATTTACTACCTCATCAAACTATCAATCCATATCCACCAACATATACGTTTCATTGCCGTGATATTCTCCATTAGTATATGTCATCACTAACTATACTTAGATAGATTAGTGCTTTGTTTTGATTAAACTTTGCAATTTCCACCAATCCTTGTGGTGACGATACTCACTCATCACTTTATTACTTGAGTGAATGTGTATACTTGCAAAATATTTGTGTATAATTTTATAGTACTCACAACACGCAACAAGTTTTCAGAGCCGTTGCCGGGGATTGGCAGCGTGAAGTTAATTTGCCAGACCATTTTATTTTTGCATATTTATTTTTTTGTATAGTTTACTTGATATTTTTGCTTTATTCTTTTTCAGGTTTATTTAATGTATGCGTAGAAGATATTCTGAAGAGCCATTGGAACCAATAGAACATGAGACTGAAAGACTCTTTAGACAAAAGAGACGCGGTCAACGTGCTTGAGGAAATATGTATCAAATTGGAAATCAAGGAATTGGTCAAGATGACAGAATTCATAATGTCGAGGCAATACAAAATGTTGGACCTGCTGATAGGCCTCATGTTATTCGTGATCATCTAAATCCGATGCTAGATGATCTAAATCCTAGTTGTGACAACCGAAATTCAAGCTGCACATTTTGAGCTTAAACCAGTTATGTTTAATATGTTAAATTCTATAGGGCAATTTGGGGGTATGCCAACTGAAGATGCCAGATAACATATTAGCAATTTTTTGGAGGATTGTGATTATTTCTTCCAAGAATGAGTGCATGAGGATGTGCTGAAATTAAAGTTGTTTTCATAATCTTTACATGATCGAACAAGGGCTTGGTTGAGTGGTGTTCCATCTAGTTCGATGAAATCATGGGCAGATCTTTGCAAGAGTTTCTTATTGCGGTATAACCCATCGAACATGAACACTCAACTAAGGAATAACATAGCATCTTTTCACCAGGGCGACAACGAATCTATGTATGAGTGTTGGGATCGTTACAAGAGTTTGCTTCGAAAGTTTTCAAATAATGGTTTTACGATTTAACTCAAGTAGTTATGTTTTGTAATGGAGTCAATGCACCAAAATGATGATGCTGGATGCCTCGGCAAGTGGGACATTGCTGGATAAATCATTTACTAAGGCGTTTGCTATTTTGGATAAAATTGCTAATAATGACTATCAATTTCCTTCCTCATGGCTTGGGAGTAGGAGGAAAGAACCTAGAACATTTGAGTTAGATACCAAGGACTTGGTGTCTGCTCAACTCTCAGTATCACTAATATGCTAAAATATTTATAACGTTCCACTGATGTGAAGGAAGTGAAAGCAACTAGCTTGGCATGTCTGTTATACCAGAAAATCATCATGAGAGTGAATGCCCAACCAACCATGAGTCCATCAACTTTGTAGGTAATTTTTATAGAGGAAATAATAATCCTTATTCTAACACTTATAATGTAGGATGGCATTAGGATCTTAATTTCTCATGGGGAAATCAAGGAGCCACAATGCTAGTCAATCTGTTTGGCAGCAGAATCACAATGAATCTCAAGGCTACCAAAATTCTATGGGATGGCATAATACCAACAAAGTAGCTTCATCTTCAGCGAGCATTAGTTCATTAGAAGCTACAATTCAAGATTTTATATCTATCACGAAGACAATGATGCAATACCATTCTACTTCAATTAAGAATCAAGGAGCTTTACTTCATAGTCAAGGCGCCTTACTTCAAGGCCATAGATCATCTTTGAGAGCTTTAGAAGGTCAAGTTGGCCAGATATTGTGGTATTGCAAGAACGTCAGCAAGGACGTCTGCTAAGTGACACTGCAGTCACTAAAACACATAGAAAAAAATCATTGTAACGTATTAACTCTTAGGAGTGGAACACAAATTAACCAACAAGACAAGATTAGTGGGACACAACATGATGATTATACCCCTACTACCGAAAAGGGTGAAGTTGAATTACATGATGATATCATTTCTGAGAAAGACAAGGAGGAGGGTTCTACTAGTGATCCTGCCAAGGCACAAAATTCTGATTCCAAGGCAAAATCAATTGCTACTCCTATAGTTAAGGAAGCTAGACCCCCACCACCTTCTCACAAAGATTGAAGAAGCATAATGATGAACTTTAGTTCAAGAAGTTTGTGGACATTCTTGATCAGCTCCATATTAACGTACTTTTCTTGGAAGCTATTGAACAGATGCCGACGTATGCTAAATTTCTTAAGGAAATTGTAGCAAGAAGAGGAAAGTAGAGACGTATGAGACAATTGCCACGAAAACAGAATTTTGTTCTTCATTGAGTAAGTTGCCACCAGAGCAAAATTATTCGGGCAACTTCATTATTCCCTATTCTATAGGAACTAATTTTATTGGAAAGGCGCTATGTGATCTTGGTTCAAGTGTGAATTTAATGTCGAAATATATTCTTGAAGCTTGGCATAGGAGATGCAAGACCCACATCGGTTATTTTACAACTTGCCGACAGATCCCATGTTAAACCTGAAGGGTGAGTCAAGGATTTCATAGTAAGGGTGGATAAATTTGTGTTTCCAGTCAACTTCCTAATTCTGGATTGTGAAGTTGATACCAAGGCACCATCATTTTGGGTAGACCTTTCCTAGCCACTAGTCGTATTTTGATAGATTGTGAAAAAGGTGAAATCACCGCGAGAGTGACTGATCAATGTGTGAATTTCAATGTGTTTTGTACTCTCAAGTATGTTGATGGCACTGAAGAATTCCAAGGTATTTTTGAATTAAACTCAATAATTAAAGAATAAACTAAATAAATTTACCATAACAATTTTACTTAGCTCGCAGACAAGGAATATTGGATGGATAATGAAAGCTTAGAGGAGTATGACAACTTCTCAGTTTTGGAGGAACAATCTAGCTTACTACTAGCTAGATCAGGTATGAATTTTGATCCTTTGATTTTTATGAATTCATTCCTCCTAAGCCATCATTATTGCATGCACCTACCCTAGAGTTTAAGACCTTGCCAGTGCATCTCAAATATGTTTACTTGGGTAGCGAAAAAAATTTACTAGTGATTATTTCCGCTAACCTTACTGCTAACCAAGAGAAAAGTTTATTAAGTGTTTTGATGCAACATAAGAAGGCACTTAGTTGGACTATGGCTAACTTGAAAGGAATTAGTCCCATGATTTGCATGCATAAGATTTTGTTAGTGTAATGCCACGATAACTCGATAGAACCAAAAAGAAGACTCAACCTTGTTATGAAGAAAGTGGTAATGAAAGAAATTCTGAAATGACATGATGCTGGAGTGATTTACCCTATATCAAATAGCTCATGGGTGAGCCTTATACAATGTGTGCCGAAGAAAGGAGGCATGACTGTGGTTACCAATGAGGATAATGAGCTATTATCCACTTGTACTATTACTGGATTGAGGATATGTATGGATTACCGTAAGCTCAACAAAGCTATAAAGAATGGCCATTTTCCTTTACCTTTCATCAACCATACATTGGATCGATTAGCATGCAAAGCATTCTATTTCTTTTTATAGGGGTATTCAGGGTACAATCAAATTGCCATTGCACCAGAGGACCAGGAGAAGACTACATTTACTTGTCCCTATGGCACTTTTGCCTTTTGGAGGATGCCTTTTGGACTTTGTAATGCCTCGTCAACATTTCAGCGTCGTATGCAAGCTATATTTTCTGACATGGTTGAGGATTTTCTTGAGATATTCATGGACGACTTCTCTATTTTTGGAGATGATTTTGAGTGATTCCTCGGCAATTTGCAAAAGTTATCAAAAGATGCAATGAAGCTAATTTGGTTTTAAATGTGGAAAAATGTCACGTTATAGTGACTGAAGGCATTGTGTTAGGCCACAAAATATCTCACAAGGGCATTGAGATAGATAAAGCAAAAAATGAAGTAATTGAAAAATTGCCACCACCAACTTCGGTCAAGGGTATAAGGAGTTTTCTTGGACATATTGTATTTTATAGAAGATTTATCAATGACTTCTCCAAGATTTCTAAGCCCTTGTTCACATTTCTTCAACAAAACCAGCCCTTTGTGTTCGATGAGTTATGCCTCGACTCATTCACTGAGCTGAAACAACGATTAATCTCAGCACCTATTGTCGTCCCTCCTGATTGGACATCACCATTTGAGCTGATGTGTGATGCAAGCGATTATGTGGTAGGAGTTGTTTTGGGGCAACGCCGAGATAAACATTTTCATGTTATATATTACTCTGGCCATACATTGAATTAATAACAATTGAACTACACCACCACTGAAAAAGAATTACTTGCCGTGGTATTTGCTTTTGATAAATTTAGACCATACCTGAT
Source organism: Hibiscus syriacus (assembly GCF_006381635.1). Taxonomy (NCBI): domain Eukaryota; kingdom Viridiplantae; phylum Streptophyta; class Magnoliopsida; order Malvales; family Malvaceae; genus Hibiscus; species Hibiscus syriacus. Next base: position 532,226 of record NW_024063505.1, on the reverse strand, counting down.
AGGTACTAAAGTTATTGTTCACACTGACCACTCGACTATAAAACACTTAGTGAATAAAAAGTATGCAAAGCCTGGACTTATTAGGTGGATCTTACTTTTGCTATAATTTGAGTTAGAGGTTGTAGATAGAAAAGGTACTGAGAACAAAGTTGTTGATCATTTATCTAGGCTAGAGAACAATTTTGAATGCCATGACACTGTAGACATTCAAGAGGAATTTCCTGATGAGAAAATTTTATATGCCACGAAAATCCTGTGGTACGCTAACCTTGTTAATTTTCTTGTTCGTGGAATATTGCCTTATAATTTGAACAGCCAAGGTAAAAAGAAATTCAAGCACGATGCAAGGTATTATTTTTAGGACAAGCCATATTTGTTTAAGTATTGTGCTGATCAGCTCATTAGATAATGTGTACCTGAAGAGGAACAATACGACATTCTATATCATTGTCATTCGGCCCCAAGTGGTGGCCATTTTGTAGGAGCAAGGACTACTACCAAGGTCCTGCAATCAGACTTTTATTGGCCCACTCTATTCAAAAGTGCACAGGCATTTTAAAAATCTTGTGATCGATGCCAACGTACTGGAAATATATCCAGGAACCACGAAATGTCACTGCAAGGTATTTTGGAAATATAAATGTTTGATGTTTGGGGCATCGATTTCATGGGACCATTCCCATCTTTCGGAGGAGATTTATACATCTTTCTTGCTGTGGATTATGTATCCAATTGGGTAGAAGCAATAGCAACATCAAGGAATTACTCTAAAAATGTACTCAAGTTTTTGCACAAGAATATTTTCAGTCGGTTTGGAGTACCTAGAGCTATCATTAGTGATGAAGGAACCCACTTCGATAACAAGTTGATTGCCAAGGCACTAACGAGATATGGAGTTCGTCATAAGATTTCTACGATATATTATTAGTAGACAAATGGTTAAGTTGAGATATCCAATCATGAGATCAAGCAGATTTTAGAAAAAGTGGTGAACCCAAGGCGGAAGGATTGGTCACCAAAATTAGATGAAGCATTTGGGCGTATAGAACAATGTTCAAAACTCCTCTGGGCATGTCACCATTCAAGCTGGGGAGTATTGATTACAGGAACTTAATGAAATGAAAGAGTTTAGGACACAAGCATATGAAAATGCACGAATATACAAGGAAAAAACCAAGAAGTGGCACGACCAAAAACTAATGCCACAATATTTTCATGTTGGTCAACAAGTACTGGTTTACAATTCCAGAATTAAACTTTTTCCTAGGAAGCTTAAAGCTCGATGGTCAGGACCATTTGAGGTGAATTATGTTTATCCCCATGGAGCCATTGACATAAAAAACTCGATTATGGGACAATCTTCAAAGTCAATGGCCAACGTCTGAAAGCTAATAATAGAGTTCTACCTCTGCGCGACAAGGCAGTGTTGTACCTGCACGATGCTGAAGTGTGCCCAGCTGAAAACTAAATTTCAATGTCACGACATTGAATTCCATTAACTGTCTATAAATAATAAATTTATTATTTTCTATAATTTTAATTTTATTCTTATTTTGTTTTGTGTATAATTCTGGTTTGTTTTGTGAGGGACCCACAATACTGCAGCCGTACATGGAGCGGTTATCAATGGAGGAAAGAAAAAGAAATTAAAAGGAGAAAATATTCTTTTTGATTTATTCCTTTCTTTTATTTCCTTATTTTTACTTTTCTCTCTCCATTGTCTTGTTACATCACATTTAATTTTACAGTTTACTTTTTCTTTTTCCCACTACCCATTTACCTCATGTACTTATTTCTTTTCAACGTCCACTCACTCCATCTTTTTCACTATTTCTTTTATTTTTACTTACATCTTATTCTTCCTTCATTTTTTCCATAGTAGAAATTCTTCAAGCTTTTCAAGCACACAAGTGGCAGAAGCAGAAGCTCCTATTACTCAACAATTCAAAAGTGATAAAGCAAAAGCAAGGTTTCAAAACTTCAAAAATAGGAAGCTTATCTTTGAGTTAGGGTTCATCTTTACAGATGAAGAGGATGGCGGATTTGGACCAGATGTAATGGATATAGTCATTCCACACAAGTGGCACAAATTTGCAAGGCACCATGGTTTAGTGAATGCATTATTGGTGAAAGAATTTTATATTATTATTTCTAAACTGAACCAGCATGCAATTTTCGTGCGAGGTAAGTACATTTGATTTACACCAACTGCCATTAATTTTTACTTTCATTTGAAGGGTGTGGAAGACCAACATGCAAAGTTTGAGAAAGACACCGATAGTGCAACTTACGACGGAGTTTTGGAGGATTTGTGTTTTTTCATATACCTCTTGGAATGGCCATCAAACAAGTCATTACTCGATTAACCGTGAACACCTCCAACAGCGTGCCAAACTGTGGAACCATTTTATGAAGCACAAGTTAATGCCAACAACCCACAATACGACGATATCTCTCCCCCGATTAATGCTCTTACATTCTATTATGGTAACCCATTCAATTGATGTGGGTAGAATTATTGTTCAACAAGTACATGAATGCTTAGGTAAAAAGGCTAGTGCTTTAGTTTTTCCAAATCCGATTACTGCTTTGTGTAACAAGGAAAAAGTATGTGAGAATTCTTTTGATGAAATTTTATCAGGAGTTTCGGGTATTAGCAGGGCCCGGTTACCATTACTGTTGGGTTTGAAAACCCAAAATCTAAGGTCCATACTAATGAAAAGTCTGCAGATGATGCACAATCTAATGTCGAGGCAAGATTGCTTGCCCTTGAAGAAGATGTCATGCAAACTCAGGCTCACACGCTTTGCACGGTGACATCAAAAATTTCTTTGGTTATATGAAACATATAGATGTTGTGGTGGAAACTATGTCTTAGGAAATACTTCCCCATATGCAACAGAATTTCCCAGATGAAATTTTGACGGCATTCAATACCGAGGCATCTCCAGAACCAGATGACGTTGATCCTCCTGCTGATGAACCAACTCCAGACCCTCAATGATCACTGACCCCAGACTCACCTGTTGTTCTAGTGGACAAAACCCCTAGTCCAATTCCTGTACTTGAACCCTCTTCTGTACGACATAGCAGCCGATATAAAAGACATCGACTGGACGCATTAACATCTCTCATTACTATTATACATCCTCAGTTTCCAGGCCTGCACCACTTGCAAGTGTACAAGACGAGGAGCTGTCAGCACCTCCACGACAACACCACCACAAAAACATGAGATACCTTTATTTGCATCCATTTTGCATTTAATTGCATGGCATATAGTTTGATTTTTCTAGTTAGTTCTCTTTAAGCATTGAGGGTAATGTTTCAGTTAAGTTTGGGGGAGGTAGCGTTCTTTGTAGAACATGTGCATGATAGTATTAGTATAACATTATGCCAAAGCATCAGTAATTGGTAGGATAGTTAGATGAAATGTCTTGATGATACTCGATGATGATGAACTGTTAGGCTAGAAATTGAATATAAATGACGATTGAGAATCATAGAACTGACTCTAGGGCTTGATGCTTTGTGAATTATGCTTACACGATTTGTATGTTCTCTATACTTAGGAATTTAGAAAAAAATTTATGAAGGAACTCTGGTTAGCCTTGGCATCGGAATTTAGTATTGTGCTTAAAGGATAAATCAATGATAACTCACTTACATATGAGATTGTGAATAAATGCTTAGGCGTAGCTGTAGAGGGGCACTCATCTTTGCCATTGCATTACCTGGAACTCTCTTTAATAAATGGCAGCCATACATATATGAGTCAATAAAAGTAGTCACAGATGACTCTACCTAACTAGCTTGGGGATGAAAGGTATGCTTTTTTCACCTAGAGTGTGGGATGTTAGGTGTGATAAGTTGACTCTCTTCGTAGAAGCATATAACTTTTGCATTTAAAAAAAGTGTAGTAAGTGAAAATGAAGTATAAATGTGCTTAATGAATGAGTAAATGCCGTGGCGAAACTATGGAACTCAATTAGAACTTACCTAAATTCGTTAAGTATAAATTATATTCAATCACACACGCACACAACCATAAAGAATCTTGACCTAGGGAAAAGTACTTGAATTCTTGATACGTCTAGCATGTTGAAGCCAATTTTTCTGAGGGTTGAAATTCAATTTGTGTCTTGTTGTCTATTATTGAAAATTGTCATGACATTTTGATTGTGTTAATTGCTATCTATTGCTTGAGGACAAGCAATAGCTTAAGTTTGGGGGTGTGATAACTTCCTAAAAGGGTTACTTTTAAGGTGTTTTTCACTTAAGTTATTGTTTGTTTAAAAGCTCATTTTAGTCATTTTAGTATGATGTAGTTGCATATAGTTGCATTAGTGGTGGTATTGCTATTTTATCGTGTAAAGGTGCTATATAAGGGAAAAGTGTGGTTGTTTATGTTGTGTAAGAAATAAAAAACAAAAGGTTGCACTAGGAGGAATGTCTTGACATCACACGTTGCTGAAGCAGATTGAAATGCCTTGGCATTTTTGGCACAGAAAAGGACAAAAATATATTTTTGTAAAATAATAGTTGGCAAGGCACGTGTCTGATGGTTATAACCGCTTGCTGGGGACCACTGCCATCTGGGAGGATAAGCTTCACACCAAGGAGTGATTCTAGTCGTATGGTGGGTAATTGGAAAGTTAAAGCCCATTATTACCCTTGGATATTATATTTTTATATACACAACATATGAGAGAGAGAAAAGGGAGAAATGAGAATCAACCATCTTCAGCTAGATTTTCTCACTTTTTCTCCGTATCCTTCTTTTCATTCTCTAATGGCGTTCCTCCATTTACGAGCTCCAAGGAGTGGTGAGCTAGACATCCCAGAGGAGCTTGCATGCTAAAGTGAGTCGTGGTGGTTGAGGAGAGCTCCGGTTGTGCGCATCGAAGGCTTCATCTCCCTTCCTGTTTACTGTTATTTTTTATTTAATATTGGGTTGTTGGAACAGATGAATTTAATGTTTTGTTTCATGGATGATTTGAACCCTACCATGAACTAACCTTATTTGGTGGGGTTAATTTTATGGATGTTTGATATTATTTTAATGGTAGATTTACATTTACTATTTTTCTTATGAATGCTTCATCGTCTAAGTTTGTAGGAGGCATGAGAGTGTCCATTACTTAGATGAAGGCTAGGTGTTTGAGAGAAACTTAGCTATTAATACTTGTAGTATTCGAGAGAAACACAAGTACAATTCATATAAGCAATGGGTGTAGTATTTTATTATGCTTAGAACTGGTATAGTAAGACTCTATCCTAATCCCTTAGTACTCGAGAGAGACTAAATATGATTTCAATGACTAAGAGGGGTGGTTCTTATCAATAGTGTAGGTTGCCATAGTTGAGACTGAGAGGAGATGATGTGGTATTCTATTCTATTAGGGTTTCTTTGACTGAAGATAGAGGGAGCATTTTCAGCAAACCCTGTCGAGCAAGTGGAGCTTAGATAAATCGAATCTAGTCAAGGAATAGTTTTAGCATCCTTAAATCAATCTCTATCATTCATTCACATGGAATCATTATGTTTGAGGATTATCAAAATATCATTTATTTACTGTTTTTATTGTTTTTCATTGCCTTGATATTTCTATTATTTTTAACATTATAATATACTTTTGCCACTATATTTCCATTTGCTACCCCATCAAACTATCAATCCATATCCACCAACATACATGTTTCATTGTCGTGACATTATCCATTAGTACATATCATCACTAACTACACTTAGGTAGAATAGTGCTTTGCTTTGGTTAAACTTTACAATTTCCACCAATCCCTTTGGAGACGATACTCACTCATCACTTTATTACTTGAACGATTGTGTATACTTGCATATTATTTGCGTATACTTTTATAGTACTCAAAACACACAACAGTCAACTTTTCTTTGCGTCTAAATCGAAGTACCTTCTTTCACAGAGACACTTTACGGAACATCTTGTCTCCTATGGCACACTCGATATCCTTACACTTCAAGTATGCATCCGTATGACCTTTGCCTATCAAAACCTCTTTCAAATGGCTATGAATACCAAACATTCTCTTCGATTTCTTTAATTAGATATGGGCCCACTATCTTTCCTTAACTAAGTTTGTATAACAAAGTAAAGTCATACACTTACATCTATATAAAGCCTCGTACGAAGCCATATGGATACTAGATTGGCTTCTATTGTTGTAAGAAAATTCAAATAGTGGAAAATGGTCCTCCCAACTACTCTCAAGGTCCATGATGGTACACCTAAGAATGTCCTCTAGAATCTGAATAACATGCTCAGCTGTCGTCTATCTGAAGATGTAACGTGATGCTAAAGTGGAGTTTGATACCTAAGGACTCATAGAGAGCTTTCCAAAATCGAAAAGTGAAATAGGAATCTATAAATGAAATGATCGATGTCAGTACCCTTTGCAATCTCACAATCTCACAAATATACAACTGTGCTAACCGATCAACTATAACCCAAACTGTATCGTGCCTCTGCCTAGTCATAGGTAACCCCATCACGAAGTCCATAGTCACCTTGCCCCACTTCCTCTGACAAAAAATAAGTAGTTTGGTCAAATGATAAACTATAATCCAAATTGCATCGTGCCTCTGCCTAATCATAGGTAACCCCATCATGAAGTCCATAGTCACCTTGCCCCACTTCCTCTGTGATATGTGAATTGGCTGAAGCAACCCTGAAAGAATCTAGTAATCTACTTTGACTTGCTGACATACTAAACACTTAGCAACAAAGACATTTCCCTCTTCATTCCCGACCATCGTTACAACGGCCTAAGCTCTTGGTTGATCTTGTTACTACCTAAATAAACTGAGAGCATACTACAATGAGCTTCATGGAGAATCTTGTTAAGTAACTATTGTTGCGGGCACACACAATGATCTCTAAGGAAAAGTACATCTCCATTATGTAGCTCAATGGCCGAAGCCTTGCCCCGGTGAACTTGCTACACGGAGCCCTCAGGTGACTTTCTAAACTATACAACCTCTTAACCTCGCTCACTAACTCATCTTCCACTCGTAACTCATCCAAAAATCCATCATTAATAGCTAAACTTAAGTGTGCTAACAACGCCATAAACTCTAATATCAACTTCCTACACTTTGCATCGGTAACCACGTTGGCATTTCACGGGTGGTAGTCAATTACACAGTCATAGTCCTTTAATAATTCGACTCATCTATGCTATCTCAAATTCAACTCTTTCTACGTAAACAGGTATTTAAGGCTTTTTTGGTCGGTAAAGATGTGATACTTCTCGTCATACAAGTAGTTCCTTTAAATCTTGAGCGTAAAAACTACTATTGCAAACTCTAAATCATGGGTAGGGTAATTATGCTCGTGAGGCTTGAGTTGATGGGATGCATAGGCTACCACATTTCCTTCTTGTATCAAAACACAACCAAGTTCATTTAACAAGGCTTTGCTAAAACGGTGAAGTCCTTCCCTGACTCAGGTTGGGTTAAGATAATGGATTGAGTCAAAATGGTTTTCAACTATTCAAAGCCTTTTTATCGCTTCTCGTCCCAAACAAATGGTACTCCATTCTAAAGTAGTTTAGTCATTAGGGTAGCTATCATCGAGAAACCCTTTACAAAGCGACGATAGTACCCGGTAAGACCTAAAAAGTTACGCACTTCAGTAAAGTTCTTCGGTGGCTCCCATTCTAACATTGCTTGAATCTTTTGAGGATCAACCCGAATATCGTCTATTGCCACTGTGTGACCCAAAAATGAAACATTGGACAACCAGAACTCATACTTTCCAAAATTAGTGAACAACTGACGATCTTAGAGAGTCTACAAAACTATGTGGAGGTATCAGACATGCTCTTACTATGACCGCAAATATACCAGGATGTCATCTATGAAGACCACCATGAACTGGTCCAAGTACGGGTGTAAGACTCTATTCATCAAATCCATGAATTGTTTTGGGAGTTGGTGAGTCTAAACGGTATTATAAGGAACTCATAGTGACCATATCTTATCCAAAACACTATCTTGGCTATGTCAATATCCTTAACCTTCAGCTGATAGTACCTCGATCTTAAATGTATTTTGGAGAACACACTCTTAAGTTGGTCAAATAGATCATCGATCCTCAGAAGGGGATGACAATTCTTGATGGTTAGTTTATTCAGTTTCTGATAGTTGATGCACAACCTCATCGATCCATCATTATTTTTAACAAAGAGAACCGACACTCCCCATAGAGAAATACTTAGCCAGATGAAACCTTTTTCTAACAACTCTTGAATTTGAGCTTTTAACTCCCTGAATTCTGTCGGGGCCATACAATAAGGGGTAATAGACACCGGGGCGGATCCTAGCATCACTTTGATACCAAACTCTAGCTCTCAGTTGGGTGATAACCCTGGGAACTCATCTAGAAAAAAGTCTAGAATGTCTCAAACAATTTGGATCTCTTTGAGTATCGAAACTGTAACTTTGGTGTCAATTAAATGAGCTAAGAAGGCTTCACAACCTCGATCTAACATCCTCTTTTCCTTGATGACTAACACAATCCTTGTACCCTTCAATTTCTCATATCCATCATTATCCTAGTCCCATTAATCTTCCTAAGTTTTAGTTATCTAGCTTTGCACCTCAAACTTGCATCGTGCTCTAATAGATCCATGCCCAAGATCATGTTAAACTCTCTAAAGGGTAGCTCCATTAGATCAGCCAGAAAGGTCTCACCTTGAATCTCAATGGGACGTCCACGGTGAACCTTTTCCTCTAAGACATCTAACCTTAATGGGATAAATACACGACTGTACCTCAAGATCCTTTTCTATGACATTTCTCTCTAGCACTAGGTCAAAACATATATAGGAGTGTGTGGATCTGGGTCTATTAAAACGGTGAATGGAATAGAAAATATTGTAAAAGTATCTAAGATTACATTAGCTGCACCACACTCCTCTTGGGCCCTAACTATATATTGACGTGAGGCCACTCTAGGCTCGGCACTAGCTATAGATCAAATTGTACCCCTACTAAATAGCCCAGATGTAGTACTACCTCCTCTATATGGTTATTTACCCTCTGAACTGATTGTGCTAACCTCTGGGTCGATGTCGTGGCTGTACTTCGCGTCTTAGGGCAATCTTTGATGAAGTGGTCCAGAGAACCACAACTGATATCCTTGGGATCCTTACTAGAAATTCCCCAAATATTTATTATCACAGCCTGAACAATTAGTTTGGGAAGGTGCTCTCGATGAACCACTGATGCTTGCCATAAAAACTGATTCTAAGGGTCTCCGACGTTGCTCAGATATGCCCCCTCTACTCGCACTCTACCTGAACCTACTAGGCTAGCCTGATGGAGTCCTCCAAGATCTATAGGAGTATTTTTTCCTCTTAGCTAATGGTTGGGAAGGTCTCGGAGTCTCAGCTACTCTCCATCTTTGATTGGAAGGGGTGTTCGATACGCTAACTCTCATACCAGACCCCTCACTATCGTCATTTCTGGAGAACCAACTCAGAAAAAACTCTTAGTGTGACGACAGTTAGATGTGTGAGGATGTCCAAATGGAGGCCCTCCCTGAACCTCATACAACGATGGTACTAAGATTTCATAACTCTGGTGTGTATCAGCTTAAGCAGAGAAACTTCCTCTCATACTTGAACACAGATCCATCTTCAAATATCAAGGTAAGAACTAATCCCTCAAATCATCAGTGTAAGCCTTGCCTATGTACTTTATGAGAAAATTCTCCAAAACGTTCTCCCAGGTGGGTTGCTAAGGCTCTACCATAATCTCAACTATGTCCCACCAATCTATAGCTTTACCCTTCACTAGGGCGGTGACACACTCTAGCATCCATTTGGTGGTAAGGTACAGCTGATGGAGGGCCCTAAGGGTCTCTCTCAACCCCTGTTCAGCCGTTATTGGGTTGTTATCTCTGAATTCAAGAAAGTATGTGGTCTTGTACCTCAGTAACCTCTCTAAGGGGGACTATTGAGAAGCTGTAGCTGGAGGGGTTGGCAGAGCTGGCTGGATAGGTGGTGTAGCAGGTGTCCTATGAATACCTCTCACTATATGCCTAAGGGAAATTATCTAGTCTCGAAAGAAAGTTGCCTCGTCGACTCTCGCATCCCTAGGACCTCATAATAATAATCTAGAATGAACTCGTCATCGATGCTACCCACTAAGGAAGCTCTAGTCTCATCTATACCCTCGTGGCTCGGAGCAAGGCTATCATCCATGTCTAAACTCTGAGATTAAGATAAAACGAGGAGTTTTTATCACTATTCCAGACATGAAAGTAATCTTGACTCCCTATAGGCATGTATACTTATAGACTTATATTGACTCCAACCCACGGGTCCTAGGAAAAACTGAACTTGATGCTCTGATATCATTAAATGTAACATGCTAAACTGATACAACACAAAGTTGACAAGTTAAAGTACCACATGAGACTATCAGAGTGGTTAACCCAAATTTTTTTCTTTAAAACCATTGTAAACTATAAAAGTAACTTCATTTCAAGATAAAGTAAATCAACATAATTAAAAAACTTTTACATTTGGGAGCTCCCAAAATAAGTATATTAAAAATAATAAAATAGAGTTATGAATCAAATACAAGAAGGTCTACAAATAATACATGCCCTTTAAAGAAATGACTGTCTGGATCGTTTACTATGCGACAGGCTCCTCGAATGCTCCTCCTAATGACTTACGAATGGAAACCAATTCTAAACGTTGAGCTCATTAGCCAGTGTAACACTAATAGCTAATCCATACTATAAGTGTTCTTTAAGTGCTCATGCTATCGAGTGTAATAATTCCAATGATTATACTCATATACTTCATACTACTCTAGGGTGGACATCATGGTATGGTTGGAGGGTTACACATCTCAAGACCATACCCCTCTAGTCTACTTAAGGTGAGGTTCGAAATCTCTACATTAGACCCAACACCCAACTAACCTATCCTCGCGGATGTTCAAGCCTCACGCACTTTCTAAGGATATCCAGACATTCTATACTTCGTTACTAACTTCATCTGCTAGAGTAACTCAGGTGTTTTAACAATTTTCCTGTGAACCAAATAAGGCTAGTTTTATGTTATCCTAGTTGATATTGTTTCTCTTTGTGTTTTCATATCAGTTATGGTTCTCACTTGTAATCTTATTTGATGGTGTTTTAGTGTTATTGGGTCCCTCAACATCGCTCTTAAATTACTTGGGGTTTTTGCCCAAATATTTATAGGTCGATACTCACCATTAGGTATCGATACTATAGGGTTAAATCTAACTAGAATGGGTGGTTAGTATTGATACTATTGAACTAGTATCAAAACCCACAATATAGTATATCAATACTTGCTATGGTATTGATACCAAATTTTACTTTGATGTTTTGAAAAATACTTCGGTATCGATATACTATGGGGAGTATCAGTATTTTACCCTTGGTATCAATACTCTCATGAGTATCGATGTAAATTTGGCTACTAGAATTTACTAAATGCATTCTGTATTGATACTACCATATGAGTATCGAGACCCAACCAACACTATCGATACTCCTGGGATGAGTATCGATACTTCCCTTTTCAAAGCCCTTTTGTTTCAAGCCATGTGACAAAAAATATCCATATTGTTCCTTTGGTACCAATACTCAATCTAAAATGCCTATTTAGGCAAAAAAATGACTCTTAAAATCACCTCAAATCCCTATTGAGGTCCTAAATTAGTCTTAGAGTTTTATATATGTAAGAAAGGATCATAAAAGATCTTTAAACTTGTTAAAACCACCAATTACATAAATCTACCATGAAAACTCATTTATGTTTTTCAATACAAGCGTCTATAGCTAGATGCATTCTAAAGACTCACAAATGGTACGAAGAAGTTGTGAATGTGTTACTTTAGTTTCCTAGCCGCTGTAAATTCCTTCAAATCAACCAAGGGTTAATTTCTTTTTCCCTCTTGCCTTGGAGCTTTTCCCTACCTCTTTCACTAATCAAGGTCAAAGTAAATGAGTTATCAACTCATCTAGGGACTCAAAAAGATTTGAACCATGTTTTTAAAATTCTAAAAATGGATTAAGATTATTAAGGAAACCTAAAACCCAAAACCCATTTTAGTACTCTCGCCTAAGGCTCTCTATGGACAAAACTTAAAATATGAGGTTTGTATGAATGTTTGATATGTTGGAATTTCAATTCTTACATTAGAAACTCTGGAGTATGAATGAAAATCAATAAATCTTTCACTTTTGCTTAGCTTCAAGAAGAAGAATGATAAAGGGAAATTTTGAAAGGGAAAAAGAAGGAGACAAAGAGACAATGTCTCCATACGTGACATAGAACCATTTAAGGGAAATCAACCTTTAGGTAGTTTTAAGGGAAATTTATTTTTTTGTTCCTTCCAACTTCGGTTCTAACTAAAAATACTATTTTGAAGTCCAAATGGGCTCAACACCAAGCCTAGTCCATACTCTAATTGGGTTCAACACTCTTACAAGATGCACGGGCTTGTCTAAACTATCTTATGTTAACCTGTAACTCCTAACCTGGGATTTAGGGCTTTACAGTATTGATACTCAAGTTTCAATACCAATACTAAAAGGCTTAGTATCGATACCATTAAACTAAATTAGGCAAGACACCCGAGCATAAAAACCCTAATAATAAAATATTACAAGTAAAACTCTAAATAATTTTGTAATAAGCATAAGAACGTCATGGGTAATATTCTATAAGATTTATGCCTTTGTTTAACACTCGGGAAACAATAAAGACACTTGAGCTACTTGTTTATATAACAATCGTATAGTGGATATATATATATATATGAGAAGTATTCAGATATACTCTAATCAGTTCTAATGCACTTCCGTATCAGTGCCAAGACACTTTAGTATTAAGTGCTAAGGCACTTCAATACCATTGCTAAGGCACTTTAGCTATCTGACGACATAGCTATGATATTTTGTACCATGAACTATACTGTGATGCTTTGATGTGACTTTATTCTTGATGTATTTCATTGTTGTATGATTAGTACCTGAAGGTTATGCACTATCATTGTGTTTATGTGATTATGTGTGGCATAATATGATACATAGTAGCATGGTATTGTGGTTAGAGACCAATATATGTATACTCATGGCGAGGCCTTTAGTTATGAACTAAGGGAACCATGAGAATCGTATCATTGTAATAGTAGATGTACCTTGGATAAATGGTTTCGTAATATTGATGACATAATTGTATTGCTTCTATAACTATACTTGTTGCATGTTTATATTATGAATGCATATAATATAGTAGAGGTATTGTGTGACACGCGGCTTATGAGCTTAACATTTGAAATGTGTTTTTGTTTGTAGGTTATAGGTCACGTGAAGTAAGATGAAACAACGATATCATCAGAGGATGCTTAGTGGAGAACTAGAGTACAGTGATGAAATCTTAGTGGGCATGTAGAGGTCATGATTTGAAATGAGTCAACCTGTAATATTTAATTATTTATTTTATTTATCGAGTTTTTAAATTGGGGAACCACTTTTATAAATGGTTATTCGGTCATACTTTGTATAAACATTTTAAAAGTAAGTGTACTTTCAAAAAGAAAAAATGGTTAGTCACTTCGGTGATTCCATGTGAGACTCGAATTTGGGATTTTAATTTACATTTAGTGGTATCAAAGCCAAAGTTTAGTCGATTCTAGGTTAACTTGGTCAAACCCTACATGCCCTCAAAAATTACAAAGTGTACCCATAGATTGAGACTCTGATATCATTTGCCCATCGTGATTAGTAAGTTAATGTGTTAGCATTGATCAATAAAACTGTAGCAAATGATAACCTATAAGAAAATTGTTAAGATGATTAAGTTAAGAATGCAAAATCTAGTAAGTTTGACATATCAAATACTAAAATATATTTGGAAAGGTTCAAGTGAGGAACTTAGTCTCTCCCTATGGATAATGCTAATAAATTGTTTTTTAAATCTATAAACAAAAAAATACTATGGTAAAAGTGTAGAAAAATTACTATAAGACTAAAAAGAGAATATTTGTACCAAAGTGATATATATGTGGAAGGGTAATCTGGTCAGAGTAACGAGTGATTTATTAGGAAAAAAAAGTCTATTCGACCATCCTCTTTAGTTAATTTTGTAGACGAAAGAGTGTGTCTTGGATATCAGAGTGCGCAACAAATGTGAAACGTTCTAACTAGCCTAATTATAGGAAACTAATTTTTGTGATAATAACAATAAAAAAATTTATGTGTCTGGTCCACAATCAGTTTATCGAATCATTGTGGAAGAAATGAATGATCAGTTTTGAATTACTGACTCGTAAAGGAAAATTCGATAAGACATCCATTTTATTAAGAATTGTTTCCCTACCTTGACCTTGATCGATCAAAGGTTCTGATCGACTCTTAAAGACGATCGTTATGATTTATACTCTTGAACTTATACAAAGAGTATAGACTCTAATGTTATCTCGTTTTTATAATGGTTAATCTAATCAATGATTTTTGCAGGTACTCTAAATCTATAGTAATTGGATAGATAATTCCTCAACCTTAATAATATCGAGTCTTCTCAGTTTGATAGATTTTACCTATGATTCTTAAATAATTTTCGTATGTGATCCAATAGATATTTTTTCTACTCCAACAAGCAAATATCATTTCAGTCTTGTTAAATCGATACCTCTGTTTTTCAAGATTTCATTTATGTAAACCATAGTCTGCTGATCGAACCTTTATAGGATAAAGATGCATGTTATTCCTCTAGGTTAATGACTCGTAAGGAGAAAATTTCATAAAACTCATATGTTTTTAAGAGTGATCTTTTGCTTGATTCTTATAGATCATAGGTTTTTAATTTTATCTTGGGGGTGATTCTTGTGATAGGTGTCTCCATAAACTTTACGAGTTTGAAGATTCATTATAATTTTATCATTCTGATACTTGATTTCATTAATGACATTCTTAAGCATTTGATCTAAATATAAAACCCTCGAATAGATCATCTCGTTAACCCAATAAGTAGAAGCCTCCTTAGTTTTAAAGATTTTCTGATTATGATCTTTAGATGATGTTAGTATACAAATCCGATAGATCTTTATAGCATTAATAAGATAATGTCTTTCCAGCCTCATTAAATGAATACTATGATGCTTATGATAATATTCCTCAGTTGAATTTCCTATGAAGGCAAGTGGTCGTGTTAAGTTTAAAACAATCACATTTGATCCTAATCAGAGTCATTATTATGATGGTATGCATGTTTGTTAATAAAAGATTCATTAGTCCAAGATTTTGTTAGCTCAAAATAAAAAAAAAGTCAGATTTGTGAATATGAATTCCACAAATTGTGCTCCATAGATTCTTTCATTATTCGTTATATTTACTCAAATTCGACTTTACTTGGTCTTGTGATAACTCCACAAAAAGGCCATATTTAGGGCATTTTCACTTAAGTTATTGACTATGTAAGAGCTCATATAGGATCATATAGATGCATTTAGGAGCATATAGTTGCATGTAGTGGAAATATATTTTGTCATGGCATTTTATTTTGTAAACGGTGTTGCATTATGGGGAATGTGTTTTGTTTAATGATGTGCAGGATTTGGGAGCAAAGATAAGCAGAGGGAATTGTCATGATATGATGAGATTGTTGAACAGAATGCAAATGCCAAATCGAATAACATTTTGGAAGCGAAAAAGATGAAAGATGATATTTTCAAGAGTCATATGTCTTTTTCTTCACATGCCCTCAACTGTTAGTCACTAGGAGGGAATATCTGCCACCTGGGTCAGCTGATCATGTCGACATGTACGCCCATCTGCAAGCTGCCCAGGAGGGGACCATGCCCAGCTACCTAGGAGGGGACCACTGTCAGCTCTGCTACACCCCCTTATGTGAATGAGACTAGTTTGGGGTATCCTAGGAATTTTAACATAAATTCCTAGGTTTATTCCCCTTATAAATAGGAGATAAAGCCACCAGATTAAAAAGAGACTTTTACACACCATTTTGAGCTTAATTTTATAAAGGAAAACGTCTCTCATTTTCTATCAATCATTTTTTCTGTGGCATTCCTCCATTAACAAGCTAGAGGGAGTGGCGAGCTAGGCGTCCAAGAGGAGCTAGTGAGCTAGGGCAGTTCGTGGTGGCCGAGGGGAGCTTCGACAGTGCATGTCGAAGGCTTTTCCTCTATCCCTTTGATGTTTTCTTCCATTTATCTTATTTGGGGTATATGGAATGAATTAATTTCATGCCTTGTTGCTTGGAATATCCGAACCCCACCATAAACTAGTCTTATTTGGTCGGAGTTCCTTATGGATACTTAAGTTTTATTTTAATGGATAGTTGTTTTTGTATGTTGTTATTTGTTTTGCTTATGATGTTTAATGCCTTAAGGTTGTAGGAGCTATGAGAGTAGTCATTCCTTAAGAGAATGCTTAGTGTTCAAGAGAATGACTAAGTAGAATATCGTTAGTGTTTGAGATAAACTAAGGAGGATCCACATAAGCAAGGGGTTCTAGATAGTAACTAGACCTAATTCAACCTTAGACATAAGGCTATGATTTCAATCGACTAAAAGGAGTAATGCTCGGTTGAGAGGTTAGATGCTAGTGCTGACGCTGAATGGTATTGCGATGACATATTATGTTATATGAACCAATAGGATCCCTGCACCTGCTAACGCCAAGAGGTATTGTCATGGAATCCTCAACCTGTCAAGTCCCTTGACTAGAGATAGCATAAGGAACCTTTAGTAAACTCTGTTGGGCAAGTAAGGCATAGAAGTAAGACCATCATGAAAAGATAGACTTAAGTTTCCTAAGTGACTCATATCATTCTTTCTCGTAGTAGCTTGTTGTCTGAGAAGTCTAAAGTCATTTTAATCAAATCTAGTGTTTACATTTTGTTTTGCCTTTGCATTTTCAATTGATTCCACTACACTAAATTTAGTTTTTCTAAGAAATTTCCATCCACTTTGCCACGACAACTCCATTAGCTACTTATTACATTACACCATCATTCTATTCCCACCAATATCCATTTCATTTTGCCACAATATTCTCATTTGTACATACCATTACTAATTATACTTAGGTAAAGTAGATAATTATTTGATTGAATTTATAAATTTCCTCCAATCCCTGTGGATACAATACTCACTCATCATTGTATTACTTGTTCGATTGTGTATAATTGCACATATTTTTGCGACCATATTAAGTAGTCATAAATCGTGGAAATATTGATGAATTCATTCTCGTTATTTCTAAACTGATATTTCTTGACTGATTTTTTATAGAGTTTGATTATCAAGCTAGACCCCGATGTATATATCATATTTTCATAAGAGTTCATGATGTGATAACCTATGTATACTTCAAAAGATGAATCATTCAATTCGAACCGATATTAGTTTGCATTCTGAAAACTCATTTTGTAAATTCAAAATTTGTACCTGGTGGTATATGAATGTCTCGAATATTTTGAATACTTCGTTAAATTTTGTTTTTGAAGTCTTATATAATCTGTTACATTTTGATGATTCAGTTAATTGTAATTTACAAAAATTTTGAAGAATATTTTTGAGTTCTATTTGGGAAAAATATTTGTAAAATTTGTGTCCATTTCATGCTAAGCTTTTTAGAATACGAGCCTAGTAAGACCTTCGATCATGTTGGTGTCTACATCGTTGTTAAGATATCGTTCAAACTATGTCTGATTTGACATTCAATTGTGTCATCTTAATTTTCCTTTATGGTGTCTTTGCTTGAGTCATTGTATTGTGGAACGATTTGGAGGAATATTCATAAATCAAAGATTTTGTTTGTCTCAATTCGACAAGTTTCAACCAATATCTCTAAATCTCTTACGAAATCTTAATTCTATCGTAAAAGGTAAAGATCTTTTGATATCTCTATCATCTTTTTTCCTTATTGATCTACTAAGTATTCAAAAATATTTTGCTTAAGCGTACATTCTTAGAACGATTACTCATTTTTTTTTCGAGGATCTTGTTGTAACACCCCCAACCCGAATCAAGGATTGGGCGCATTACCGAGACCAAAAGCTAGAACAAGATCATTAAATGTTGAATCAGACATACGCAACGGACATTGCAATTGAAGATCCATTTTTTTAATACAATATTAATCAAATCTCAATCAATTTACTTATCAATTAATTCGATAAACCATGAATTATAATTTAGCTAAAATAGTTTCATTTAATTCCAATATGCAATTCATTATGCCGATTACTAATAATAAATCACATGCATATCCAGGAATTTAATGAACTTAACGTACTATAACATCATTTCATAACCAATTTATATATTTACCCTTAATAGATTATACCAAATGACAAACTAGTAAGCTATATACATTCCAAAAGAGTCATTTACGCTATATACAATAGGGGTCTATTAACTACATATATTATACTATTTCATTAGGTTCTTAGGTATATTTCATAAACAGCTTAATTACCCACCATATGCATAAGATTTGAACCATTATACCAAAGCTAAGCCAACAACTAGGAGTATAAGGATAACAAAACAAGCCATACTTGAAATCTTCCTTTGGGTTAATTCACTATGGAGGTTGAGCTTCAAATACTCTAGAACCTTTCGTTTGGGAAAGAAAGGAACAAGAGTGATAAGTACTTATAGTACTTAGTGAGGTAACACTTAAGTTCATTGAGTCTTTACTATTTAATGCTCTCAACAATCAACTAATTTATTGATTTCATGAATTACTACATACTCTAATAGTATAGCACTAAAATTAAATAATCTACTTGATCTAGCTTCAATTTCGAAGATGGATAGAGTACACAATCATACACATTTAATTAACAATCAACTAAATCAACCAATTAACATTTTAATTCTTCTTCCATTCGATCAATGCATAATTCACCATATATGCAACACAATCTACATGGCACTTCAAATTAAGCAATTAAATCTATATAGCAATTCTATTTGAATAATTCATGCATATACAAGCACTCTTCTGATTCAATCTTATCAATTAATTTAAGCTTTGGTTTCTAGTTCAGTCTAGATAAGCAAGTCTCTAACCAAATGTCGCCATACACTTTAATTGCACCGTAGTGCTGGTCAACCCTCCTACTGTCACCAAAGACCATATAACGTACCCTTAATCTGTCACCAATAAGCATCATAGTGTTGGATCGTAGTCCCTCATACACAATTGAGCTCTAGACTCTAAGGCATGCCATTATATCTTGGACTAACTATTAACCAAGGACATTAAATCTTATTTGCCAAGGAATCATTATTTTCTTTTTCATAACATAGCCATAAAGGATTATTCCATATCAATATTATTCCAAATTGATCATGGCATCAAGCAACAATTTGTTCATTCAAGATTTCAATTCAATTGAGTTCGATCTTGGCAGTATGTATTAATTCACAATTCAATTCAATTCAATTCAATTCAATCATGACAACATGCAATAGTTCACCATTCAACTTGATTCGGTTATGGTAGCATACAATAATTCACCATTCAACTTGATTCGGTTATGGTAGCATACAATAATTCACCATTCAACTTGATTCGATCATGATAGCATATAATAATTCACCATTCAACTTGATTCGATCATGGTAGCATACATTAATTCACCATTCAACTTGATTAGATCATGGTAGCATACAATAATTCACCATTCAACTTGATTTGATCGTGGTAGCATACAATAATTCACCATTCAATTTGATTTGATCATGGTAACATACAATAATTCACCATTGAACTTGATTCTATCGTGGTAGCATACAATAATTCACCATTCAACTTGATTTGATCATGGTAGCATACATTAATTCACCATCCAACTTGATTCGATCATGGTAGAATACAATAATTCACCATTAAACTTGATTTGATCATGGTAGCATATAGTAATTCATAAACCAATTCAATTAGATCATAGCAACATGTATTGATTCACAATCCAATTCGATATAAATCAAGGCAACAAGCAATAGCTAATTTACGAATTAATCTTATGGCACTCAATAACTTATATCCCTTAATTAATCTTTCTTTCCCTTAATCTTAAGTTCTAATATGACTTAATTTCATCATTAGCATACTGATTTCATAAGAAATTGAACATAAAAATAAGAATAAAGGGTGATTGGGACCTAGTTCCTAACCCTAGTATAGTTACACTCACAATACTCTAAGTTAGCCTTGAATTACTATCCCTTTTTGCTTATCTTTGGTGGATCCTACCTTATTTCCTTCAGTTACTTCCTCAATTCCTTGCTCAATTTATTTATACACAACATAGGGAAGTTATTAGAATTAATACCATAGTAAACGCCAGTTCAATTAGCTAGTTGACACTAAATAGATTTTATTTTTGGCAGATTGTACACCTTGCAGCAATCTGATCATAACTTGTAATTTACTCATTGGATTTTCGATTTATTCATACCCATAGAAATATAATTAAATTATCTTTCCAACCATGTATGTATTGTATTTTAATTTCTCATATACAATTACAATTTTGCATTTGAAGTTAGATAATTTTCCAATGACCAATCTGTCACTCTTCCAATTCGATGCACTTTGGTGAACTAATTCACCTATAGTTATTATCAATTTGTTTTAAATATTCTTAAAATTTCTTATTTTTATTATTTCCCTGTATTTTAATATCAACCTTATCCTTTAATATTCCTATTAAGTCCTCCAATTAACAGATTTTCCAGAATAGTCAAGTTTTACCTATTTTGCTAATGTGCCATTTACAAACTACCATTCCTATATAATTTAAGCCTTATAATTTATTATACATTCATTTCAGTCTCTACCCTATTTTTATCTAGCATTACAAATATTTAATTATGTCCAATTGGATCCTGAATTTCCTTAATTTGTTCAAAACAATCCTTAATCGATCTATAGCAACAATTATGACTAGTTTCACTCTAAGGCCAAATTCCTAAAATTCTAACACATTTGATCTTTTTGAAGCTTAAATCTTCAATAAATTTAAATTTCCAACAACTTTATCCTACTATATTTTTCCAATTTAGTACAAAACCTTTCGAATTTCTTAATTTGGTCACATGCATGCACAATTATTTCGGTTATCACCCTTAAGGTGATAACCCATAATTTACCCAACTTAACAAGGTTCTTGATCACTTAAATCTAACTCAACATGACCACCAAAATCTCTAATATCATACAAGCCAACACTTTAAATTTATTCAATAATCAAACTTAGCAATTTCTCAAGGATTAACTCAATTAAATCCTTAAAATTTTCAATGGAAATAGAAATGAAAAACTTACTTGTTAGACTATGTAATTTCCCTAGTTAATTCAATCTTGAACTAAGCTTGCATGGACGGTATCATTCTTCTTTTTTCTCTCCCTATTTTTCTTTCTTAATTATCTCTAATTGTTCTCTCTTAGGCCAGTCACCAAATGAGATGGAAATGATTATATTTTTCATCCTTAATGGAGCTGGAAATGCCAAATTTAGCCTCTCTTAATACTTAAGTAATAGGCTATTCAAGGGTAAGTTTAGGAATTCATGTATTTGGCATGCAATCTTATTAATTGTTACTTATTTCATTTGGATCATTCTAATTTGGTTAGCACTTCATCAATGATTTTGATTAGGTCCTTGTTTAATTCAACTAATTTAAATTCCAATTCAACTTGGTGGTTATCCTAGGCAGTTCGATTGGGTCTTTTTTTTCAATTCAATTAATTTAAATTTTAATTCAATTAGATCTTTATTTAATTCTATTAATTGAAATCTTTATTCAATTTGGATTTTATCCTGGGCAATATAACTTAATTCTCCTAGGCTAGGATTTCAGGGTGTTACACTTGTTGTGAAGATAAATTGATTACTTTTTTATGGGGAATGATATTTGAATGTGACATAACGCCTATAGTAAAGGTCTTTTCAAGGACTCGAGGAGTCGTAAACATTGTGAGGCTCGAATGTCTATGCTAGCGGTTCTATTGATGAAATTTTGAGGACATAATTTTCATTTTAGGAGGGGAGAGTTATAACACCCCGAATATTGAGTTAATAGTTTCGTGTTGACCCAATAATTTATTCAATAAATTTATTTTAGTATAGAGGTTAACTGTTTTAAATTTGGGTTTAATCAAGTAAGAAATTGGTTTTATTGTGTAAAAAGGGGATTTTTAAGCTTAGAATAATATGAGAGGGACCTAGAGGGTAATTTTCGTATTTATGAAAATCATGGATATTTCTAGGATTCTTTCCTATATTTAATGTGGGATTTTTGGAAAGCTAAAAAGGATTTATTTTCTTCTTCATATTCTTCTATTCTTTCTCATTTCTTCTCCTATCTTCTTCCATAGCAAGCAAAGTGATAAAAAGTTTAAACTTTCATCATCTTCCTACTACAATCCTGATTTTAAGGTGATATTCTTAACTTTGAGATCAAAACCTTCAAGTTGAGATCATCATATTCATCAATGGTGTTACTGAGTTCATTTAAAGTTTAGAGGGTTTGAGCTTCAAGAGCTCCCTTATATGATTTTTCTCCAGATTTCATGTAGCTTAGTACTTTTCTAGCATATTGTAACCATTGCTTTGGTGCTAGAAACATTGTGGGAGCTTGAGATATGTTGAATAGTGGTTCAAGAACCCTCAAAGGGTTAGGTCAAGGAAAAGTTGGTTCTTGGGTAAGTTAGAGACGTTTTTGGGTTGCTAGGAGTTGGGGTAACACACTATAACACTTTCTTACTACTTGTATGTCATCTACATGAGTTTTCTTGCTTGTATATATACCTAAAAAATGGTAGTATTGATACTCTGGATGGAAGTACCAATATTTTAGGGCTTTTCCAAAACATTAGAGGTAAAATCAATATCGATACCATGGGTGAGTACCGATACTCGAGGGTTAGTATCAATACTACAAGGCTTAGTATCGATACCATTAAATTGAATTACGCTTGCCTAATTTTGGGTTAGTGACTCAGAAATGAGTTAAGGACCACTAAACCCTAATCGTAAAAGCTTAGAAGTAAAACCCTGAATAATTATGTGATAAGCATAAGAACGCTATGAAGTAATATTTCATAAGGCTTATGCCCTTTTTTACACTTAGGAAACGATAAGGACACCCGAACTACTTGTATATATAATGGTCATTTAATATATATATGAAAAGTATTCAAATATGCTCTAATCAAAGCTAAGACACTTTAGTATTAGTGTTAATGCACTTCTGTATTAGTTCCAAGACACTTTATTATTCAGTGCCAAGGCACTCCAGTACCAATGTTGAGGTACTTTAGCTATTTGACGGTATGATCACGATATTATGTACCATGAACTATATCGTGATGCTTTTATGTGACTCTATACTTTATGTATTTCATTGTTGTATGATTCGTACCTAAAGGATATGTACTATCATTGTGTTTGTATGATTATGTGTGTAACATCCCAAATTATGGGTTAGTGACTAAATTGTAAAATTTCAGAATTTGGTGATTAAAGTGGAAAAGTTGAAAAGTTCAATGATTTATGTGGAGATAATCCCTGGAAGTTTTTAGTAATTATCCAAAGTAGTAAAGGGCAAAATGGTCATTTGACAATAAAGATATTTTATCCCCTTTAATAGGAGATTGAAACGTGGAAGATGAAAATATTTCATCTCTTCTTCCTTTCTTCTTTCTCCTCCCCTAAGAGCTCAAGGGCAAAGGTAAGTTTCTTCATTAGTTGATTATTTGTTCAACTAAAGGTTGGGTGTTGTTCATTGGATAGTAATTAAGCTTAAGGAAAGCTTAATTGGTTATAAAACAATAAGATGAAAGGTATAGGAGAGATTAAAGATTTTGAGTTTTTGAATGAAATCTTGAAATAAAGTTGATAAGTTGAATTTTAAGTTGAATTTAACTTGTCAATAGTTGAATTAAGAGATTTGGAGTGATAGAAAGGAATTTAGAACATGTTGAAAATTGAGTATAATTCTTTAATTTCATTAAGAGGAGAGGATTTTGAGAATTAAGATGGATTAAATGAGTACAAATGGGCTTAAGTATGTGTGTTTGAGTTTAGTATATAGGAGAGGTTGAAATATGAAGTGTTTAAGATGAAATGAAGTAAATTTCGTGCTGAAAATATGATTTCTGGGCAAGGGGAATCGGTACCCATTCAAGGGAATCGGTACCCATTCAATGGGGAATCGATACCCCTCAAGCAAACCAGAAATTCCAGAATCTCATAGGGGAACCGATTCCCCCACAGGAGGGAATCGATTCCCCCTAAAGGAAAAATGTGAATATTGGTTTAATAAGTTCGTTTAAGTTACTAGTATCCAATTACAAGGTGTAGGTATCTAATTATTGCCTCAAATGTACATTTATGTAGATTCTGCGCGTAAAGCAATTCCGGAACATTTGGCAAGTAAGATCGATCAAGGGAAAGATAAGAGATTGTAATTGACTAGTGAGGCCAAGGTGAGTGCATACTAGTGATATGTAGTGTTTAATGGAAATAAGACTTGCGATGAGTCTATTTCCTAGAGTAATATGCATGAAGTCATGGACATGATTATGTGTTGTTATAATTATATGTGATTATTGTATTACATTGATTGTATGTATGCATGACTAAAGATAATGATATGCTTTGTATATGCTATATGATTTATGTAAAACTTTATTATGTAATAATGGAAAAACATGGAATAATTTATATGATAGAGTCATAAGAAATGAAATGAACACGAGAGAATAAGATAATCAAGTATAAGTCATATGATATGGTATAAGTGATTATACGAGAAATGTTAGGAGACTCTAAGAGAATAGTATAAATTCGAGGGCATAAATAAGGATACAGAAGTTATATAGGGAAGATTGATAAATTAAAGGAAACTATGGTTTATGTATTATAGTGAAGAGCTACAAAGTTTTATTAAAGAGTATTGTGGAAGTCATGAGAAATTGAACTAAATAAATAGATGGTTTAAGTGAGTGGAAATTATTTATAAGATAGAATGAGACTAATTGAATCTGTAATATAAACTTTATAAAGGAGTACTTGGGTAAAATCATTATATGATACAATTATAGAGTATTACTATACAAATTATATTAAAATATGATATATGAGAATATGAGTAAGTTTATAGGTTATTGATAGGACATATAAGAATATATAAATGTATGATGATATGAAAAAGGGAACTAAGTTTAATGATGTTGAACTCTATGAGTAGAAGTTATGTTATTATAAGTAACATGATTATATGATCACAAGATATGATACATAATATGAGATATATGAAAGAGAAAATATATGTTATATGAAATATTATGACTATGCGATTATATGGAAATGTTCTACGCGTAAGTGAACCATGTGTTTATATGTATATGGGATATGTGATTTATATGACGATGAGCTATGTGAAAGAACTACATGACTATGTGTATATGTGAATGTATGTTAACATAAATATTAATGCCCATGTTATGTGTCATGAGAGCTAGGGGTATAGTTGGCATGCCAAGAGTCGAGGGTCTACGTGGTCCTTCGGGACATATATGTATTCTTTGGAACATGTGTGAAGTCTGGTGAGACACATACTTGATCCTTGGCATATGTATATGATTCTTAAGGAATGATATGTGGTCCTTCGGGACATATATGTATTCTTTGGAACATGTGTGAAGTTTGGTGAGACACATACTTGATCCCTAGTATATGTATATGATTCTTAAGGAATGATATGTGGTCCTTATGGACATTATTATATGGCACTACGGTGCAATTCTACGCGGCACTCCGGTGCAATTCTACGTGGCACTTCGGTGCAATTATACAAGCTGTGGTGACAGCATAGTGCACAACCTCTATAGACTCACATATCTATAGTTCTCACATGTGTACATGGGCTTTGAAAAGAGAACATAATTTGATATAATGATATGTGTATTTCTCGTGACATGGTAGAAGTGCATATATGCCATGGTGATATGAGATGCTATGCGTTTATGTATTATATGATTATAGAAATTAGTAATGTATTGTGGCATATTAAAATATATATATAATATGTTTATATTCATTATATGCTCATATGACGGAATTGAAGTAATGACAAGGGAATTAGTAAGGATAAATATGTTGGTGATATGAGAACAATGTATGTGATATATGTATATGATGTGTGATATGAATTGCATGATATGATATATGTGTGATAGGGATTATGGTATCTGTTACATAATATACATGAATATATGTTGATGTATATGTAATTGAGTTGTATAATTTGATAGCATAAAATAATCATGCATGATTAGAGGGTATGAATTCCATTAAATGTGTTTTCTTTATGCATCACTAAGTCATCGACTTAGCGTGTGATTGTTTCACACGCAGGTTACAGAAAGTGAATATAGAAGCTGTGAGGAGCAATACAGGTCAGCATCTCCCTTACAAAATTTCAGATCAGAAAATAGAGGATTTAAATGTTTTTGGTTATTTTGAGTATAGTTGGCATGTACTAATTGGTTGAATTAAGTATGATCTGATTGATTTTGGTTATGGTGGTCAGTTTATGTAACTAAACCGCTTTTACTTTAATGAAATGTTTAAATTTTCTTTGAATTTTTTCAATAGTCAAAGTTTGAAAAGTCAATGTGACACCTCATAGTCGTATACGGGTCAGATACGGGTTGGGGGTGTTACAATGTGTGCCACATGATGATGCATAGTAGCATAATATCGTGGTTATAGACTAATATATGTATACTCGTGGCGAGGGCTTTAGTTATAAACTAAGGGAAACATGAGACTTATATTATTGTGATAATGGATATACCTTGGATAGATGGTTTGTAATATCAATGACATAGTTGTATTGCTTCTTTGACTATACTTGTTACATATTTATGTTATGAATGCATGTAGTATAGTACATGTATTGTTTGATGCGGGGCTTGTGAACTTAGCGTTCATAATGTGTTTTCGTTCATAAGTTATAGGTCAAATGAAGTGTGATGGGACAATGATATCATCGGAAGAATCTCAGCGAAGTACCAGAGTACAATGATGACGGTTTAGTGGGCATGTAGAAGTAATGATTTAAAATGAGTCAGCTTATAATATTTAATTGTTTATTTTATTTATCGAGTTTTTAAATTGAGACCTCACTTTTGTAAATGGTTATAGTTAATACTTTGTATAAATGTTTTAAAAGAGAGTATGGTTTCAAAAAGAAAAAATGGTTAGTCACTTCGGTAATTTTATGTGATATTTGAATCTAAGGATTTGGGTGTTATATGTGGAAATCAAAGTGGTTGAATAATGTACAATACACTGGTTGAACATGAAGTAAATGAAGAAGATGAAGACGAATAACCATAAAAAAATTGACGAGTCCTATATCATTATCATTTAACTACTCACGACGGTGTCAAAAATTAAGAAAATATAAGTATTTTTATTAGTCATTGTATTTGTTAAAAAATTAAATTAATAGTTTATAATAAATTATTTAAAAGAAATGAGCTTATGTTATTGTTTAAAATTTGTAAGTGTTATGAAATTTTAACTTAAATTTTTTTTAATGAAATATTAAAATAAAAATAAATAATTTAAAAACATTGAAAGGGTTTAAAAAATAAAAAATAAAAAGTAAATTATTAGTTTGCAATAAATCGAAACTCGTAATTTTTTTACTTTAAATTTAAAATTAAAAAATAAATAAATACTGAAACTCATCGCATAAAATTGACGAGTTTGTTATGTGTTTTAAAATGGAGTTGTCGTTTCGTTTGAATTTTTAAATTTCAAAAATTTAAAACTTATCACGTAGGGATGATGAGTTCCAATGAACATAATTATAATAATATTTAATTTATATTAAAAATTATTAAATTATATGTGATTTATGTATTTTCATGTAATTAAAAAATGGAAAATATATGATTTATAAAGTTTAAAAAATGTGTTTATTATAAAGCTAAAATTTATAAATCAACAAATGAAAAATTATAGAGAAACAATTAAAGGATAACTAAATTTACATTAAGAATTTAATTAATAAAACATCACATAAACTTGATAATTAAAATATCACATAAATATTAACATCTGAGTTTATATCATCTTAATCTTCTTGTTCGTTGACACGTTAAATGTAAGTTTATTTCTTTAATCCTATATTCTTTTTCTTGTTTTCTCCTATACATAAATAGTTATAATTCTTGAAATTCATATTCTATATTATCATAGGCATCTTCCAATTTACTATTTAAAGTGGAAGGAATTGCGTCTTACTTATAATACTCAACAAATAGTTCAAACAGCGTAATCATTGTTCAAATAGCATATTGATGAATGTTGTGAAATCAAAGAGGTGAGAAACTTGAAGTGTAGTGAAGATAATGTTAAATTTTCAATAATGATGTAGAGTTACTTGAAAATTATCAATAATGAATCTAAAAGAAATCTTGAAAGTGTATTTAAATTTGCAATAATTACTTATAGTATTAATAAAATATAACAGTTTATTACATTACTTATATTAACTCACACAGTTAACAAAATCAACGGTAATATTACTTTTATTTTTTCATAAATAATAAAAACAACCCTTAACATTTTTACTATATGTGTCTCTCATTCTTAACGATAGTTGCGTCTTAGAGAAATTTTGCTATCGTTGTCATAGTGATGTTATGAAGAGATTTGAGAATAAAAATATCTAAAAAGAGATTATCAACATGTGTAACTAATATATTATTTTTCATCAATTATTTAAGCTTTATTTATTTCTTCATTTTCTATTCTTAATTTTTTTTCAGGGTATGATTTATTACAACCAAACTTTTGTACACGACTAGAAAATTTGAAAAAATATGACGAAGAAGTTTATAACTTCGCAACTGAGATCCCTAGGGAAAGATGGTCACAAGACTATGATAAGGGTCGACATTACGGTTATATGACAATCAACCTTAATGAATGTATAAACTTAATGCTTAAAGGGACTCGACATCTCCCGATAGCAAATATTATTAAGGAGACATACCTTAGGTTGAGTAAAGTTTGACCAAAAAAAGGCACACAAGTAGTTGCTATGACCAATTATGGAAGACACTAGACTCTAGATTTGGATAAGACAATGCAAAAAATCAAACGCATGCAACATCAATGTTTGTTTTTTACTTTGGATGAATTGATATTGATTACATTGTCCAATCACTTGTACGATCACATTAGAGAGGCAATTCTACCACCTACATATGTAATATTAATAGAAAATTGTATGATTATGGTTGATTTCAAATTTTTAGATTCTCATGCGCTCACATTATCGCTACATGTATGCACATTAGTATTGACCTATACTCTTATGTTGTCACTACATGTATGCACTTTATTTCATTTTTATGTGTACATCATTGCAACTATTCATAAATAATTTCACTTTAAACAATAATTACTTAAATAATAACGATATTATCACACATATATTTAAAACCTAAAAAATAGATCTCTCCACTCTATTTCTTACAGTGAATCCATCATTACACTCACAAAATTTTAGTTTTTTTTCTTTCACCTATCTCTACAAGTTGTTTGTTACATCCTATTGGTAAGTCTTCATATTTCTTTTTGTCTCCTTCTCATTCTTCTTAATTTCCGTTAACCTTTTCATCCTTCCTCAACTTTCTTCTTTTTCTTAGGTTCCTCAACCATTGACATTATTGCTTAGTATATCAACTTATCATCTAAAATTGAGCTTGAATCTTAATCGTCAAATCGAATTCGTTAAAACCATACACATCATTCACTAGACTTGGCCAAAATTTTTCCACTAATTCATGATTTGATTCTCAAAACTGTCCCTTTTGTCCTATAAATACCATCAATTCACTCCTATATATATATAAATCCCAATATTCCTGGTGGAACTCATCACTTCATAGGATGAATTCACTTAATTTTTTTAATTTTAAATTAAAAAATAACAATCACCTAACAACTATATTTTCAAATTCAAAGGAATTCGGGTGACGATTTCCATTTTTTAAAAACCTCATTTATATATTTTATTTAAATTATAAAAAGTTAATATATTTTAAAAAGACTCCTCACATAAAGGTGATAAATTTCCAAAAAAATATTATAATATTCAATCTAATGGGACTCATCTAATAATTGTATCTAAAAATAATTTCAGATAAAATTTGCCTCCTTGATTTAATGAGTTCTACTGTTGAAAATAGCATAAATTAAAAAATAAATTTACTATTGCCCAATTGAATTAAATAATTTACCACCATGACATTAGACTAATTTTACCGTTTTCCCCATCGTTTAATATTTGTTTGTACTTTTTATTCACTCTTCACCTCGTCTTCATCATTTTGCCAAAAGAAGAGAGCATAATTAAAAAGTGTTTGTACTTTTCTGGAAAAGAAGTCGCGAGGGCGACTTTAAGCAAATCTTGTTTTGAAGGGAATCTGACTCGTGTATCTATGCTAATGGGCCACGTGGCCACACGATTTCTGTACAGGTACCAATTTGATCTAAAAGATTAGGGACTAATTTATACGAAGATGTCAACATGTGATTGAAGCCTACTTAATAATAGTTTTCTTTGAACATACGCTGCATTTCTTTATTGAAAAAGAGAGGAACACAAGACACGCATTTAATGGCACCCACCATCTAATAAAAACTCACGTGTATCGGGAACCACAAAACTCAGTTCCCATCCGTAAAACAACCAAAATTACAAAGGACTTAATAAAAATCTCTCGTACCAAAATCAAAATTAAATTATTTAATCAACGCAATCGACCCCAATTTTGAAGAGTGCATGTCATAATCATAAATGTATCATATGTTTGAAGTTTTTAACCATTAGTAAAAAATATTATTAGTTTTAAATAATTTAAACTGATTATAAGTATATAATATATTTTTTAATTTTTAAAAATATGAATGTAATAATTCTTCGAAATCAGTTATCTTAAATGAAAATAATATTTTTTAACTATTAAAATTCCTTATAAATTCAATATATCATACTTCTCAAATAATTAAGTTTAAATATAAAAATATATAACCATCCATATTTTAAAAAAAACAAAATATCTTCCCATATCTTAAGAAAATATACCAATTCAAGCTGGCATCCTCAATGATAGCCTGTTTTGTCGTTATCTAATAATTAATTAACCATTTTGTCTCGGTTCTACCATTTTGGTTACAAAAAATCAAGCTCAGATCAACTGCGATCTGTAGTTTGGTTGTATATTCTATAAAACAGAAGGGATCTTAAACTTCATCGGTAAAAACACGAGAAACTCTTTATTTGCAGAAGTGGTTTCAAATTGATTTCAAGGCAAAAATGAGTTCCAATTCTTCCACAGCTTCCACCCAAAGAAGGTAAGGAAAAAATCCCCAACTTTTTGTTCGTGTGGACAGCTAGAAACCATTGCCTCAATTAGCCCTTTGTTTCAATGTTTTGTTTCCATTACAGGCTTGAAGACAAGGTGGCTTTGATTACCGGAGGAGCTGGCGGCATTGGCGAGGTCACAGCAAGGCTGTTTATCCAACACGGTGCTAAGGTTGTCATAGCAGACATCCAAGATGATCACGGACAAGCCCTGGTTCAAGAACTTGGAGAAGAAAACATCTCATATGTTCACTGTGATGTTACATCGGACTCCGATGTCGGAAACGCCGTTGGTTTAGCTGTCTCAAAGTACGGGAAGCTTGATATAATGTTCAACAACGCCGGTATGTCCAGTCCCGACCTGCACATAGTCACTTCAAATGATGAGAGATTCAAAAAGGTTCTGGATGTCAATATCTTTGGAGGGTACTTGGGTGCTAAACACGCTGCCAAGGTCATGATTCCGGCCAAGAAAGGATGCATTCTGTTTACTACAAGCGTTTTCTCGGTGATCGCCGGAGCCGATGCTGGCCATGCCTACGTGACATCGAAGCATGCGCTTGTGGGGTTGGCTAAGAATCTGGGTGTGGAGTTGGGGCAACATGGGATAAGAGTGAACTGCATCTCGCCACACGGCGTGGCGACTCCGATGCTGACGAGGCCGTTCGGAAACATGCCGAAGGAGAAAGTGGAGGAGCTGATTGCCTCGGGGTCGAACTTGAAGGGGGCGATATTGGAATCGGAGGATGTGGCTCAAGCCGCTTTGTATTTGGCCAGTGATGATGCTAAATACGTGAGTGGACTCAACTTGATCATTGATGGAGGCTATAGTACAACTAACCCTTCAATGTCCAATATCCTTAAGAGCCTGTCTTCCAAAGTTTGATTTTTTCCCCTTTTGGTTATTTTGGTTGAATTGTTGAATTCAATCTTTAAATTATCATGTCAATCGGATTTGAGTTGTTATTTAATATTAAGATCTGAAATTTGGTTGAAATCTATCATTACACAATGAATCTAGAATTATTTCTCAGAAAATTATATTTATCAATAACATAAAATTTTAAATAAAATAGATACAAATAAATTTAAATAAAATAGATATAAATAAAATTTTAATGTGAGTAACGTTCGTAAAATAATTAATTAATTGAAAAAAATTTAAATTTTAAGATAGATAAATTTTTAAATAAATAATTAATAAAAAATCAAATTTAAAGTGAATATGGACCTACGCTCCTTAACTTTGGCTTTCTCCAAAACTTCAACGCGAGACAATTGAAGTGTATCTTGCGAGTGACTACTAAAGATCAGGTGTCGAGAACCTACTGTTATTGTGAACATATTTTATGTACAAAAATCTACATACGTGTTGATGTAAGTGATCTTATTTGATGATTAACTAGTATAAACCATTACTTTCTAAGATGTTTAATTAACACTAATATCATAACACCTGCCTAGTTACAAATAATCATTCAACACAATGTAAGATCATATACACATTTCTTCTCCAAAAAGCCCGATTTACACCACCAGAATTACCACCATAACTATTATTCTATCACTGTCTACTGTTGTTCTCTACTTTAGGAGTGTTTGAAAATATTCGATTTGAATTATCCGACTCGTTATATGTTGATATAGTATAAAATTATCAGGTATTTTAGAGGAATATATCTGATTTTACGAGCTGGATATTTAACCTGTTAATTTTGGCGAGTTTATGGTGGACCCGGATCACAAAATTACCAATACCGGGTTTCCTTTTTCTATATTTTATTACTATTTTTATTTTAAATTAGAATTTTCATTTTAATTTCAATTTTTTACTCAACATTCAAAATCTCTAGTTTTTAAAAATTATTTCACGTTAATATTTAAATGATTTATTTTAATCTTAAATTATTTTAAATTTAGTTGTAATTTTATAATTTTATTTTATATTTTATATTTTTAAATTATATCAAAATAGGTCAGGTGAAACTTTTTAATAAGTAAAAAATAGGCATAATGTCAAAAATATTTATAATACATGATTAAATAGTTATTTAATCTAATCTGAACAACGTTCAAATTATTAAACCAACCCAAACAGCTCAAACCAAACTCAAAACATGCACTAGCACCAGACTCCATGTCGTTGATCTACAGAGGACCCACACCATCACCACGCTGCCTATACACATCAAAAACACCACAAGGTTCATTGGCATCACCACTTATCAACTTACTGCAACCATTAAACGATGTCGATAACCAAACTATCATTCCATCACCTGCAGTTACCAAGACCCAACCATAGAAACTTCCCTGCAATCACCACCTTCATCCCACATAACTTGAAATTTTACCCACCACAGCCCCTAACCAACAACCAAAGCCTTGATTTCCCCCTATCAAGCCTCGCCCGCATTCTCAGTCTTTATACCATCGTCGTAAATCCTTGAACCAATATCCATCAAGAGTGAAAAAAAAGCTGGGCAAAAGATTATATATGTAATTTTTGTGTGAAGTCATATCATCATTATTGTATCTAAATCTATCCATATTAATTATATAATGGCAACATATATATGCTTGAGAATGTATTCAATGTCCATGAATGTGAGTAGAGACTGACGTAAAATAAATATGTTACGGGGTAAATTTTTTTTATTTTTTATAGAAAGCCGTTAGTTTTATTAAAAATAGAAAATATATAGAATTACAATGAAGATTTACAAGTATAACTATAAGGTTAACTAAATTATAATTAGGACATTTTCATATAACAATTGATACAAAAACTAGCCACCTAGATCATGCAATGACCAAAGAAGGAAAATGTTAAAAAGCCTAACTAAAATACTCGAACAAAATAAAGATACAAACAAATATTACTGCATCGACAAACGAACCACAAAAGGGAAATATGCTATTAAAAGACTACTGAGAAATTGCAAATAAGGGTCAAACGACGTGAGAAAACTATCCACGAACGCAAAATACATATCCAAATCAATCCGAGTGTCTAAAGCAGGGAAGATCAATCCAATTAATTATAATCTGATTTCATCCGAAAATTCCATAACTTTTCATTAAAATTCTTCATGTTTCATTCCCTTTTTCTATTCTTAACTCAATTACATATACTTAAACTATTTTCTACTCATTCAATACATCTTTAACCTTAAAATTCCATCTTTCATATGGAAATCAATAATCATACCAATTTTCAAGATGCTCTAAATCCAATTCTATCACTTCATATCTCTTAATTAAGTTGATGACAAGTCAAATTTAGTTTCAAATTCAACTTATAAACTCTTCTCCAAAAATTCACTTAAAACCCCATTTTCTTTAATCTTTCATAACTTCTTAATCTTTTGATTTTAAGACAACTTAAGTTTCCTTAAGCTTGAGTATCACCTAAGGATCAAAACCCATACTTAAATTCAACAAACAATCAAGTAATCAAAAAACTTACATTTGCTTGGAGTGCTTCACGTTGAAGAAGAAAAAAGAAGATAAAGAAGAAGTTTTGGAGAAAATATCTCCGTCATCTTATCCTTATATCCTTATCAATCCCATTTTTAATTAATTTTTAAGTCAAATGACTATTTTGCCCTTCACTTCATTTAATAATTACTAATAACTTTCAGGCAATATTTTCAAATAAATCATTGAACTATTTATCTATTCCACTTTTATCACCAAATTCTGAAATTTTACAATTTGGTCACTAACCCGGTATTGAGGATGTTACAAGTATCGATATTGTATATAGTATCAATATCATTTTAGTATTATGTTTTGTCAAACTTGTACACAGTATCGGTACTACTTCATAATTTTGGGCTTCAACATCGATATATGTATCAATACTTCTCGAACAATATCGGTATTGTTCTAGTAGTATCGATACTACAATACTTAAAAATCATTTTTGACTCGATTGAAGTTTGAAACCCTTAGTAAAGAATATTTCAAAAATATTTCCAGTATAAAACTCAATTTTTTAGTAGAGTGATGAGTAAAATTAACCTTTTAACTTTAAAAATAATTTATATGTTCGAATCACTGAATCTAATATAATCTTAAAATTTGTAAAAAAACCATTTAACAATTTTTGGTATACCAAAATATCAAAGTGTTTTCAACAATCTCCCCCTTTTTGATATAACAAAACATTTAAGAATTTTAAGAATTTATTGAAAAAATACTCCCCCTACTCTAACATTTCTCCCCTTTTTTGTTAAATTAAAAAGATAAGTTTCAGAATAAACAAGATAAATAATAAAGTTGTGAAAATCAAAAGGGCCAAACAAGTTAGTCAACATAAGTAATATCCAAAGGTAGTGGGCATGGTCACAATAAAAGGAAACATGGCTGAAAATATTCGAAATATTATAAAATTTAAAAGAAATCTATCATACCATCCAAAACATAAAAGAAATACCAAATTCAAAATATCAAAGTCAAAGAAAATCACCCATGTGTAAATTCAAAGTATGACATGCAGAACCAACGAAAATGAAACTAGCAAAGCAAAATGATCAGCCATCCGACGGAGGATCAAGATCTGAAGGAGGTGCGCGGAAAGAATCAAAGTCTCGAGAGAGAGAGATCGTCGAGCCTATCCCTCACCACATCGAATCGAGCGAGGATTTCTCGTTGGGAATCCACATGCATCGCTTGTAATTCCAACTGCTGAGAAGCTATCTCGGATACCTGAGTTCTCAAAGCAGTAAAGTGGGACTCCATAGAAGCAAACGTCAAGTCCAATGACTCCATCATGGATTGAAGGTAAGGAGGCATCTCACAACCAGCTCTAGGAGGCTCCTTAGGAACGTGATTCACTGGATCATAAACATCATGTAATACATCATCGGCTTGAGGTTGAGCTGGAGCCGAGGTGAACTTGCACCGTGCACCTCTTTTGTTTTCATTTGCCAAGTGTCTCCAACTTTAGTCATCCCGACTTACGAAGTGATGTGAGATCAATATGAGTAGCCAAAGGGATGAAAACATCAATATCGAATTGAAGACCGGCTTTTAGAAAGAAATTACTAAGAAGACAACCATAAATAAGAGATTTGACCCGCTTAGAAAGAATATGGTTAATGGTGTCCACTAATTCATAGAAGATGATTTGAGCGAGGTTAATCATTTTATTTTCTTGAAAGTAATGAATCCACCAAATGTCAATGTTACGGAGAGAAGAATATTTACCTCTGGATGGTCGAAACCACCAAGAGATGATCAAATGAAGGAAACTCTCATGAAAATTAAGAACACTAGGCTCTACCCTTCTTCTAAGGAGGAAGGGACAAATCTCGTTCATTATCAATACCGGTGTTTTCAAGGCCAAAAGCACGAGCGAAGAACTCAGAATCAAGAGTAATGTATTCCCCCAAAAGATAGGAGCGAATACTTTCGGTATGAGTGCGAGCTTCGTTTTGAACAAAATGCATTGGAATAGAAAATGCAGTCAAATTTCTAAGCTTTGAAACGGGGAAGGAATTTAAAATCAATGGCGTTCATAGCTGGAATGGAAGGGAGACGCTCACCCCTAAGGGCATAAGATTCGAAATGATTAAGATATTGTGAATAAAGGTTTTGACGATTGGGTTCATTAAAACAAGAGTTCACGATTGTCATTTCATTTTGATT
Organism: Hibiscus syriacus; assembly: GCF_006381635.1. Taxonomy (NCBI): domain Eukaryota; kingdom Viridiplantae; phylum Streptophyta; class Magnoliopsida; order Malvales; family Malvaceae; genus Hibiscus; species Hibiscus syriacus. The sequence goes on along the minus strand of NW_024063505.1, from coordinate 495,043 downwards.
GGAATTAGGATTTGGCGGAGGGTTAGAAGGTGGATTAACATGAGAGGAGGATAATCGATGACGTTTATGAGACATAGTAAGGTCGAGATAAAGTAAAACTTGCAAAGAAAAACAATATATATGTATGTAACCAATCAATCCAAAACTCAATATGAGTTTACAATTCAAGGCATGATATAACAAAATTAAATTTAAAATAATAATAATGGGCCAAAAAGAAAACAGTGTTAGAATATATATATATATATATATAAACAAAAAATATATATGTATGTATGTAGATATAATTAATTTTATTTTATTTTTAAAGAATTTCAAATTTGAATGAATGTAGTTAAAAACAATATAGATTCTAGTGTATAAATACAAAATAAGTAAAGCTCATTCACTAATTTAATCAAAAAAAAGTAACTAAAACTAAGCCTAAATTCAAAAAGAAAAAATTAGGGTTTAAAAAATTACCTTGAAAAGTTGGATTGAGATGGAATTGGAGATGAATTCATGAATTTGATGATGTTAGTAGGTAGGAATGATGAAAAGCAACCCAAAAATGACTCCAAAATGAATGAATGAAGCAAATTTTGAGGGGGTTAGGGAGAGTTTCGGCGGTACTTGAGAGAGGAGAGAAAAATATGTGATTTTTAGGGTAATATATGCTAAACCCGACCAGGAGTATCGGTACTCCAAGGGAAGTATCAATATTATAAAGCAAAAAATTTGATGGTATCAATACCCTATCGAGGCTGTAATAACGGTATTGATACTTGATGAACAATATCAATACTAACAAAGAACAGTATCGGTATTGGATGAACAATACCGGTACTAAATGCACAGAATGGTAAAAAAATGCAGCAAATAAGATAGAGAAAATAGGATGCATATTTTAAAGCATTAATAGTGGAGTAGGCAACTTTAAATAGTAAAGTAAATATGTTCAACCAAGCGAATTTACATTTAAACATAGTGTGAACATATTGTCAATTTCCATGAAAGTCATAAACTCCCCCAACTAATAGCATAGAAGGCATTAAAGATGTCATATTGCATATAGTTTTCATAAAATCATAAAAGTGCATAAATTATTTAAACACAAAGCCAAGGTAGGTTGGTTAAACCTAATTCTCTCTTAAGTGCCCAAAATCTTTCTTTTCTAAAGGTTTTGTAAAAATGTCAGCTACTTGATGCAAAATATCTACATGCTATAGAACTATATATTTTTTTGAGACATGATCTCTAATCAAATGATGTCTAATTTCTATGTGCTTAGTTCTAGAATGTTGGATGGGATTTTTAGTGAGACAAATATCATTAGTATTGTCACACTTGATAGGAATGGTACCCACATCAGTTCCATAGTCTAAAAGTTGTTGTTTTATCCATAAAACTTGTGCACAACAACTATCGGCCGAAATATATTCCTCTTCGGTGGTAGATAGTGCGACACTATTTTGTTTCTTTGAAAATTAAGAAATTAACATATTATTTCCTAGTAATTGACATGTACTGAAGAGCTTCTCCTATAATTTGCAACCTCCATAATCCGCATCTGAGAAAGCATGCAAGCTAAAGCTAGAGTCTCTAGGATACCAAAGTCCTACGATAGGGGTGTCCTTAAGGTATCTAAAGATTCTCTTAATGGCTTGTAAATGAGACTCCTTAAGACATGATTGAAATCTAGCACATAAGAAAACACAAAACATAATGTACGGTCTGCTTACGGTAAGATAAATCAATAATCCAATCATAGACCTATAAAGTTTAACATCAACACACTTACCTTCTTCATCTTTGTCAAGTTTTGTAGATGAACTCATAGGAGTGGCTCGGGATTTCACATTTTTCAATCCAAAGTTCTTGAGCATATATTTGATGTATTTTGCTTGATTGATGAAGATACCATCTTTTCTTTGCTTGATTTGGAGCCCCAAGGAAAATGAAAGCTCCCCCATCATGCTCGTCTCAAATTCACCTTGTATTAGCTTAGTAAATTCTCGGCAAAGAATGTCATTAGTAGATCAAAAAATTATATCATCAACATAAATTTGAACTACTAATAAATCTTTACATGTACTTTTTATAAACAAGGTAGTATAAACCTTCGCTTTTGAAAAACCTTTTTCAATAAGAAAATTTGGCAATCTTTCATACCAAGCCCTAGGAGCTTGTTTTAAGCCATATAAAGGTTTTGTCAATTTGAAAACATGATTTGGAAATTTTGAATCCTCAAAATTGGGAGGTTGTTCCACATATACTTCTTCTTTTATAAAACCATTTAAAAATGCACTTTTAACATCCATTTGAAATAAAGTAAATCCATGATAACATGCAAATGCTAATACCATTCTAATAGCCTCTATCCTAGCTACAAGTCTATTCCCTCTTCTTGAGTGTACCCTTGAGCAACAAGTCTAGCCTTGTTTCTCACTATATTACCACTTTCATCTAATTTATTCCTAAATACCCATTTAGTACCTATAGTAGACTTATTACTAGGCCTTTCAACTAATGTCCACCCTTGGCTTCTCTCAAATTGATTTAACTCTACTTGTATAGTCATAATCTAATGTTCATCATTTAATGCTTCTTTGATATTATTAGGCTCTATGCATGAGATAAATGTAACATAATTACAAATATTTTTAAGAGAATATCTAGTGATTACCCCTTTGGATGGATCGCCCAAAATTTCACCATCCTTTACATAGTTGTACTCCCTTAGGTATGTGACTTCCCTTTCCTCATTCTTCACTACTTTCAATGATGATTCACCAACTTCATTTGGATTTGAGATACCTTCATCATCACTAATACAAGAATCTTCCTCGGAAGGGGATTATCATCGAAAACAACATGTATCGACTCTTGTACACTAGAGTTCTTTTATTAAAGACTCGATAAGCTTTAAAATTTAAACAGTACCCAAGAAAAATCCCTTCATCACTTTCTGCATCAAATTTTCCAAGATTGTCTTTTCCATTATTTAAAACAAAACACTTGCATCCAAAAGGATGAAAATAACTAATGTTAGGCTTTTTATTTTTGAAAAGTTCATATGGAGTTTTCTTTAAAATAAGCCTAATCATTACTCTATTAATCATATAACAAGCGGTATTTGTGACTTTCGCCCAAAATTACTATGACAAATTATTTTCACAAATCATGGTCCTAGCCATTTCTTTTAAAGTTCTATTTTTCCTCTCAACAACTCCATTTTGTTGAGGGTTCTAGGAGCTGAAAAATTATGGCTAATTCCATTTGAATTACTAAAATCATCAAACACAAGATTTTCAAATTTGGTTCCATGGTCACTCCTGACACTTGAAATAGAGTAACCCTTTTCATTTTGGATTATTTTAGAAAAAATGATGAAATTTTTTAAAGCTTCATCTTTTGTACTTAAGAAAAGAACCCAAGTAAACCCTATAGTAGTCATTAACCAATACAAATGCATATTGTTTTCCACCCAAACTAATAGTTCTAATAGGCCCAAAAAGATTTATATGGATCAATTGTAATACTCTACTAGATGATACATCATTAATAGGTTTAAAGGAAGTTATTTTGTGTTTGCCTTTAGTACATGAATCACAAATTTTATCAAGATCAAATTTTACCTTAGGCAAGCCTCTTACAAGATTGCTTGGAACAAGTTTTTGTAAAACACTCATGCTAGCATGTCCAAGTTTCCTATGCCACAACCAACAATCATGCTCATCTTTAGCAACTAAACGTAAATTAGACATGTCAATATTATCTAGATGGACCATGTAAATATTTCTTATTCTATGACCAACAAGCATAATCATATTAGATGCAATGTCAACAATTTTGCAACCATTAGACTCAAATAAGACATTGTATCCCTTATCACATAATTGACTAATACTAAGAAGATTATGCTTTAACCCATTTACATATAAAATATTTTCAATAAGAACGGAAAAGTTATTACCAATAGAACCAATTCCTTCAATGTGACCTTTTTGAGTTGTCACCAAAGGTTACTACTCCTCCAGTTTTAGCATTAAGCTCCAAGAACCGACTATTATCACCGATCATGTGTCTTGAGCATCCACTATCAAGGTACCATGAGTTTGAACTTTTGTTTTGTGCCTTGTAGCAATGCTCCTCCACCTACAAACATAGATCAAGTTTTGATTTTTGGTACCCAAATTCTTTTGAGTCCATAGGTATTAGTTCCTAATAATCTAGTCCCCTTAGGTATCCATTTTTCTAGGATATCCTTGTCTTTAGTAGTAATGAGTCATTTAGGGACCCATATGTTTCTAATAACTTTCCTATTTGAGGTTATTTGGGGACCTCTATGATTGTATGGTCTAAAGCTATTTATAACATTGTTGGATTTAGAATTTTGTCCTTTTTTCAAAATAATATGTTTCAAATTTGTTAAAAGAAGCTTTAAGATCATCAAGTTTCTTTTGATGATCATCATGAACCTTTGAAAGTAGGTTGTGCAAGTCATGATTTTTTCTTTTCGAACTCCTCTAGTTTGACTTGAATATCTTTGACCTTACTTTTAAGTTCATTGTTGGTATTGGATAAGAGATCATTTTCATTTTTCAATTTTAAAATATTCTTCTTATGTTTTGAAAACATGATCTCAAATTCCGAGGCTAACTCATGATAAGCCTCTTGCAATTCATCAAAATAATATTTATTTAATGTAGATGAGTTAGAGGTTACCTTAGATTCTCCCTCAATTGCCATGAGACACAAGTTGGCTACCTCTTCTCCTCTTCATTGGATGACTCATCGTCACTCTATGTAACTACATATGCCTTGTGTTTCTTCTTAGAGTATCTCTTCTTCTTTAATTGTGGACTTCAAATTTAACATATATGGAATCTACACAACGTCGGATCATTCCACAGTCTGTTGTCCAGTGCTTCAAGAAGTTACTACGACTCATGTGGATACAGTGGGAAATTTTCTAAGACCTCCCTATAAACATTATAATCCTCACGCCAACACCTATAATCCAGGGTGGAAAGATCATCCAAATTTTAACAATGGACATAATCTGAGACCAAATCAAACATATCAAGCGAGACCAACTCCACATCAGCAATACCAACTACCAAAGTCATCATTAAAATTAATTGTGGAGCGACCGATGATATCTCAAGAGAAGTTTTAGAACCGAACTAAAACACTCTTATAATAGTTGGACAAACAAATGAGTCAATTGGCTCAAACTGTGGGGTGATTGGAGTCTCAAGGGAAATTACCATCGCAAACAAATCCTAATCTAAGGCAAAACACCAATGCCATGACCTTCAAAGTGGCATTTTCGTTGAGACATAGCCACCCAAAACAATTGACGTAAGAACCCAGGAAAAGAAGAAAGAGTAAAAAACACTAGTGTTATCTTCTATGTTATCCCCTGCATCATCTTCTGCACCATCTCCCTATGTCGTTCGACATTCTTTTCCATCGAGACTAGTTAAGTGCGACAAATAAGCCAAGAGAAAGAGATACGTGATGTTTTTTTTGGAAGGTCAAGATTAAAATACCCTCCTTGATGTTATAAAAGTTCCATGATATGCCAGATTTTTAAAGGTTCTTTACACGAAAAAAAGAAAGCTTACTGAGAATAAAAAGGTAAACTTAGATGAAAACATTTCTACTATTTCAACATAAAATTGTTTAAGGATCAAGGTATATTTGTTATTCCTTGTAAAATTTGTAAAATTTGTATAAAATATTCTATATGTGATTTAGGTTCATCAATTAATGTTATGCCACTTTCAATTTACTACTTACTTGGTGTTGAGCCTTTGAATGAAATAGGTGTAACAATTCAGCACGCTGATATATCCGTGGTTTATCCCGAAAGAGTCCTTGAGAACGTATTGGTTAAGTTAAATGCCTTGGTATTTCTTAAATATTTTTACGTCATTGACATGAAAGATGATCGTTCAAATACTTCATCCGAAATCTTACTCGACAGACTAGTCTTAATCACAACTCATACTAAAATCGACGTTAGAAGAGGGATTCTGAAAAATGTAATTTAATGGTAAAGTTATCAAATTTGATGTTTATAAGGCGATGAAATATCCCGACTCAATGGATAATATTAGTTTTGTTGATGTTTTAGAACCTATCGTCGATGAATTTTTTAGAGTAATTTTAGTGATGAATTATACAAGGAATTAGAGGAAGTTGATGATGAAATATGGGAGTTGGAGAATGAGTAGCTTTTTCGGTTATCATCTGAAACAAACTTTCCATAGAAGAAGATGAGGATTTACTTCGAGTCCTAAAAGAGCATAAAAAAGTGATCTGATAGACAATCGTTGACATAAAATAACTCAATCCTTCGACTTGCATACATAAAATCAAAGTCGAAGAAAAGGCTAAGCCTTCTCGTGAAGGTTATGGGCGCCTAAACCATCCCATGATGGAGGTAGTTAAAAAGGAGATCTAGAAGTTTCTTGACGCTGATATGATTTATCTGATTTTTGATAGTAATTAGATAAGTCTAGTCCATGTGGTTTTAAGGAAATCAAAGTTACAGTAGTTGAGAATTCAGAAGGCGAGTTAGTCCCCACACATATTCAGAATGGGTGGAAAGTTTGTATCGATTACATGAAGTTAAACTCTTTAACTAGAAAAGATCATTTCCCACTTTCATTTATTTATCGAATGATTGAATGTTTAGCTGGAAAGTCTCATATTGTTGTCTTGATGATTTTTCAGGTTTCTTTCAAATCCCTATGGCACAAGAAGATCAAGAAAAGACCACATTTACTTGTTCATCTAGCACTTTTGCTTATCGTCGGATGTCATTCGGTCTTTGTAATGCACTAGCCACTTTCTAAAGGTGTATGGTAAGTATATGTTTTGATTACATCAAAAAAGGGATCGAAGTGTTTATGGAAGATTTCACAGTTTACGGTAATTCTTTTGGTGAGTGTTTGTCAAATTAAATCCTGAAGCGATACCTTGAATTCAATCTTGTTTTAAATTATGAAAATTTCATTTTATGGTTGATAAAGGATTAATTTTAGGTTATGTCATTTCTTCTAATGGGATTGCAGTTGATAAAGCTAAAACTGACATTGTTCGTTCACTTTCATACCCCACGACTGTGAAGGAGATTCGTTCATTTATTGGTTATGTAGGTTTCTACTGGAGGTTTATCAAGGACTTTTTCTAAAGTAGCATAGCCTCTTTGTAATTTATTACAAAAGGATAATATTATAACGATGAGAGTGTAGGAGCTGTGTTGGGATAAAAGATAGGAAAAGAACCGCATGTCATTGTCTACACATCCACAATTATGGATGCGGCTCAGCAAAACTATTCAGAAACAGAAAAAGAACTTTTTGATTTTTTTGCTTTAGAAAAATTTTGCTTTTATCTTCTGGGAACTAATTTTTTTTTTCTGATCATGCATCTTTGAAATATTTGCTTAGTAAGAAGGAGGCGAAACACGCTTAATTCGATGGATTTTAATCCTTCTGGAGTTTAATTTGGAAATTAAAGACAAGAAGGGCTGCGAGAATTTAGTTTATGATCACCTTAGTCGATTACCTATCATTGTAGATGATGCGCAATTAAAAGAGAAATTCCCTAAAGAGTATCTGTATTTGGCGCAGGGTGTACTCTCATGGTATACACATATGGTAAATTACTTGGTCACATGAATACTACCTTCAGATCTATCACGTTCTGAGGTAATTCGAATTAAACATGAATCCCAATTATATATGTGGGATGATTCATACCTAGGGAAACATCATTCCAATCAGGTAAGTTGATGATGTGTAGCAAAAAGTGAGGTAAATTATATACTTAACTTTTGTCATTCTTATTACTGTGGAGGTAATTTTGGTCCGAAGCGAACTGCACATAAGGTATTGGAATGTGGATTTTTCTAGCCAACTATTTATCGTGGCACTTATGTTTTTTGTAAACCTTGTAATAAGTGTCAACGTGCAGTAATTTAAGCCAAAGAAATGAAATGCCCTTTAACCTAATTTATGTTTGTGAAATTGTGTGGGGGGGGAATTGATTTATGAGACCTTTCGTTTCATTTTTTGGAATTGTTACATTGTTCTCGTTGTTGATTATGTGTCTAAATGGGTAGAAGCTAGAGCTACTTGTAATAATGATGCTAAAACAACTTTCGATTTCTAAAAGATTTTATTTTTTTTTCTAGGTTTGGCACACCAAGGGAAATAATCAGTGATCGTGGGACACATTTTGTTAACTGAATTGTTGAAATTGTTAAAACACTTATGAAGAAATATGGTGTAACTCAAAGAATTGTTACGGCTTACCACTCGTTGACGAATGGACAAGTGAAAGTTTTGAATCGAGAAATCAAGTTAATCCTTGATAAAATTGTGGAATTGAATTGAAATGATTGGAGCTTGAAATTAAACGATGCCTTATGGGCATATCACATCACTTATAAACGATGCCTTATGGGTAAACTGTGTCATTTTTCGATTGAATTATAACTCAAAGCTTACTGGGTGATTAAAGAATGCAACATAGAGATGGATGTAGTTGGCGAAACTAAAAAACTTCATATTCAAGAGCTTGAAGAAATACGAAAAAACGCCTATGACAGTGCTCGAATCTACCAAGAAAAGACAATAGAATTTCATGACCGACTAATTTGTTTTAAATCTTTTTCTATTTGGAAAACGGTGTTGCTTTTTAATTCTAAGCTGAAATGTTTTACAAGAAAATTACAAACGAAGTGGCTAGGACCTTTTTTATGACTCAAGTTTTTCCACATGACGCAATTGAAATTCAAGATGATTCGGGAACTTATTTCAAGGGTTATGGTCACCGGTTGAAGCATTTTCTATGAGAATTATCAAGCTTGTGTGATCAAAGAAATCATTCTAGAAGAATTTGCAGTCTGAACCAAGTTATTGAGCTAATGACTTAAAAAAACACTCTAATGGGAGGCAACCCATTTTATTATTATGATTATTTTGGTATTTATTTTTCTTTATATTTTTAGGTACATCAGGTATTTTTTGGTCGTGATCAAAATTATGGACACGATGTTGATTCAAATAAAGGTCAATGTTGATATACAATAGGACAACCCACCGGCGCTAGACATGGGGAGTATTATTATCCCTTCTCCTTTAGTTTATTTATTTTTATTGGGATAATACTCTTTTAGTGAGAGGGGGTAGAGTGAGAATTTCACCTTATTTATTGATGTTGGTTTGATGGGATATCTTGATTCTTATGACTATTGATTGCCTTGGTTGACTTGTTAGTTTTGTCATGATCCGTTGTTTTCAAGTTTGAGTTGATCTCATTATGTATGAATAATTGATTTGAGTTGATGAAAGATTGTAACCTTATGGTATAATTGTCATTATTGCTTAAATAATATTGTGCATGTTTTGCTAGTGATTGATGTTATATTCATGTGTGTAACTTTGTGAGGCGATCATGACTGGTAGATCGTTTGAATCTGATCAGATTGGGGAACCGAGGCAAGGTGCTTGGGTTGTCATATCTTTTCCAGTTTAAAGATTCGATGATGAGTTGAGACTATAGAGTTAAAAAAAACTATAGAGAAGAGCAAAAAGAAAGAAATTTAAAAAAAAAAGGAAAAATAAAAAAATGAGAGGAAAAATAAGCGCTTAAAAAAAGAGTGATTGAAACAAAAAGGGATGAAAATAAAACTCACACTCCGCCAATTGCTTGTCATGAGGAAACTAAACTTGGTTTGATTTCATCTCACAAACAAATAACAAATGCTCTGCTTATCTACCTCTTATTCATTTGGTTAATTATTGTGTATTGGATTATATTGTCACTTTGTTTTATTATCTTGTCTAAATTCTTCAATCCATGCATGTACTTGGGATTTTACATGAACTTTTGAGTGAACTTTGGTGAATGATGGAAATTAGAATTGATGTATGCTTGAGGAGATGCATTGAATAAGTGAGAGAATTTGATGAGAGTTTAATATTACAACATATTATTATTTTTTACCTCTCATTTATCGCTAGGATATTATTGATTTATCTTGATTTTGAATTTATTTTAGACAAGAGCTTCATTGGATTAATTAGCCTAAAAATTAGTAGAGTTCGACGGTCCATTCAACATCTTATAGAAGACAAGCAAAACTTTCTTGAATATTTAATTTTGAATTTACATGGGATAAAGTTATAGAGAAGATGAAGATGAATTCAACCAGAAGACTTAAATATTTATCTTTTGTGATAAACCTTTTTATTTTGAGATTTTTATTTTGATTATTCTATTATTATTTTATTTAAAAATCAATTATGTTATTAGAACTCTTATTAGGATTTTTAGGTTGATTATTTTAGGAATAAGTTATTTTATTTTCTTAGAACTCTCGGGATATAAATACCCCTTATGTTTAACAGTTGAAACTCACATTGGAATTTATTTTCATTGGTTATTTATTGAAGTTCTACTTTTGTTTCATCTCATATTTCTTTCTTTATTTTCTTTCATTATTTTCTTTTCATGTTGCTAAGCATGATCCAATCCATGCTTGGCTAAAATTTTACTTAGCCAAAGGTTTTTGTGAAACTCAATTTGATTCTATGGAAATTGGGAGTGGTAATCGTTCATTCTCTTAAAAGTTATTATTTCTTCAACTCAAAAGGTGCACGTTGATTTGAAGACTGTTTTGCTTGAAGTTTGGAAGTTGGATCGATTGGTCGTAATTTGGCTTCCTGTGAACAAACTTAGTGGCATTCCGATAAGCGTAATCAAGACCGAGTTCAATTATTGGTGAGACACTATAACTCAAGTCGAGTTTTTTCTAGAATTTAAAGCTACTTTGGATCTAACGACGATAGATATGGTTAGACCAACAAAGATAAGATTTTGGAGATAAACTTGGAAATTTTGATTAACCGGAGAGAAGAGTTAGCTGTAGGGGTTGAGCCCTGTTGACTGTAACCGACATACATCATGAAGCGAAAATTTTATTTCAATGATCAATCGAAAATGAGGCTAAACAAAACCTGAGACAATATCATCTTTATTTAATTCTTCTACTTTATCTATTTTACTTATTTTCTCATTATTTTCTCATTATTTCATTTATTTATTTATTTCATTTATTTTCATTAATTTTAAATCTCCTTTTTTCTTGCAATTGATTCAATTCAAGAAATAATATTATCAAACTTCCTTAGTCCCTATGGATCGACCCTACTTCTCTATACTACTTTATTTATTTTTTTAGAATTATGAATTTTTTATTTAGCAAATTCGACGCTTGTGAGTTATGAATATATATAAGAAATACAATTGCGTCCAATAATGTCATGGTTCACTAAGAAACAAGTTCCAATATGTAATGTTAATATTTTTCTTAATAAAATAGCTTGTGCCCAAGAATGTTATGGTTCACTGAGAAAGTAGGTTGTGATATGTAATGTAATGTTAATATTTTTTTAATAAAATAGGTTGTGCCCAAGAATGTTATGGTTCATTGAGAAAATATGTTGTGATATGTAATGTAATGCTAATATTTTTATAATAAAATAGGTTGCACCCAAGAATGTCATGGTTCACTAAGAAATATGTTGTGATATGTTATGTTAATATTTTTATTAATAAAATAGGTTGCACAAAAAATAGTTCAAAAATTTAAATATCAATACTTAATATATTATTATCGATACTTTTAAATATTAAAAAAGTTGAAGATAAGATCGGAATTTGAAATATCGATACTTATGTGATTATGATCGATACTTTTAGATATTGAACAAGTTGATGAATATGATTGATAGTTAAAATATCGATACATATGTTATATGGTTCGATATTTTTAATTTATATCGATTCTTATGCTCTTGTATTTGTGGAAAATTTTGATACATTGCAGCCTTCTCATTTTTTATTTTTTTAATCTGAAAGTATAGATTTTTGTGGAAAAGTGTCGATATTTATTATGAGTGAATTGTGAGACAAATTATTTAAGAAAGTAGTTCGAAATATAAAATATCGATACTAAATCTATGTTGATCGACACTTTTGCATAAAAAAATGCGCTACCTATCATGTTATCATGAGCAACATGTTTTGTCTTACTTTTGCATAATATAAAAGATTGCATGCTTATAACTTAATCAGATGACATTAAAAAAAGGCCCTACCTAGTACATTATCATGAGCAACATGTTTTATCTTACTTTTGCATAATATAAACGGTTTCATACTTACAAATTAAACGATTGACATTAAGAAAAGGCACTACCTAGTACGTTATCATTGAGCAACATGTTTTGTCTTACTTTTTCATAATATAAATGGTGTCATACTTATAAGTTAAATGATTGACATAAAAAAAGCGATACTTATTACGTTATCATAGGAAACTTGGTTTGTCTTACTTTTGCATCATATAAACGATTTCTTACTTATAACTTAAATGATTGACATTGAAAAAGGAGCTACCTACTACGTTATCACGAGCTTAACAAAATAAGTTAAAATCTTAAAATGTTATGAATATTTATATTAATATTTGAAAGTATCGATATTTATGGAAAAATATTAATATTTTATAGCCTTCTCATTTTTCATGTTTTTTTAAATTGGAAAGTATTGATAATTTTTAAAAAGTATCGATACTTTTCATCTTTATCATTTTCTATGTTTTTTTAAATTCGAAAATATCAATACTTGTGGAAAAGTATTGATACTTCTGAATTTTTTATAATAAAAATATTAACATTGCATATCGCAACTTACTTTCTTAGTGAACCATAACATTCTTGGGCGCAACCTATTTTATTAATAAAAATATTAACATTCTAGATCACAACCTATTTCTTAATGAACCATAACATATTTGGTTAAAGCCCATTTTTTAAAATAAAATATTAACATTCCAGATTGCAACCTATTTCTTAGTGATCCATGACATTCTTGGGCACAACCCATTTTATTAATAAAAATATTAACATTCTAGATCACAACCTATTTCTTAGTGAACCATAACATTCTTGGGCGCAACCCATTTTATCAATAAAAATATTAATATTCTATATCACAACTTATTTCTTAGTGAACCATGACATTCTTGGACGCAACCCATTTTATTAATAAAAATATTAACATTCCATATCTCAACCTATTTCTTAGGGAACCATGACATCTTTAGGCGCAACCATTTTTCAGATATATATTTATAACATTTTCAGCTTTTAAATTATTTTCTTATCGTGTGGAAATCTAAGGTTTCATCAGCTTAAACATTTGCAACATTTTAGGCGCAACCTAAAATTTTAATAATATTCATAACATTTACCATTTATAACTTATTTTCTTACCGTTTATAACATTTTAGGTGCAACCTGTTATGTTACTACATTGACAACTTTTTCGGTTTCACTTTTAACTTGTAAAATAGGTTTTCTGGTTATGTCATTTTCAACAATTTTAAAATAGTTACAACCCAATATATTGCATATAAGTTAACATTTCCAGTCTCGCTAATATAATTTTGTTAAGTTTTTTTTTAATTTTGGGTTGCGTCATTTTTTAGCCTTATATTAGTTTGTCTTTCCTTAGACAACCCCTAAAGAAATACAGACAATCAAGTTGTTGTATCAGGTAAGGGAGGTTCTGATGTGAAGTGCCTAAAATAAGGCTAATATCCGTGATTGATAAAAAATGTTACATGTTAAAAGCGCTACCTACAATGTTATAAACTGGAACTAGAAAAGTTATCAATCGGAGTAACATAGCAAGTTGCACTAAAATGTTATACAGGGTAAGAAAATGAGTTATAAACGATAAATTTTATTAATACTATTAATATTTTAGGTTGCGCCTAAAATGTTATCAGAGTTTAAGCTGATGGAGCATTGGATTTTGTCTCAATAAGAAAATAAGTTAAAAGCTGAAAATGTTATGAATATATATATATATATATATATATATATATATATATATATATATATATATATATATATATATATAAGAAATAGGATTGTGCCCAATAATGTAATGGTTTGCCAAGAATTAGGTTGTGATTTGTAATATTAATATTTTTATTAATAAAATAGGTTACACCCAAGAATGTCATGGTTCACTAAGAAAGCAGGTTGCATTATGGAATCTTAATATTTTTAATAGTAAAATGGGTTGACCCTGAAATATTATCAGAATTTAAGCTGATGGAGCATTGGATTTTCCTATAATAAGAAAATAAGTTAAATGTTGAAAATGTTATGAATATATATAAGAAATACAATTACGTCTAATAATGTCATGGTTCACTAAGAAACATGTTGCGATATATGATGTTAATATTTTTATTAATAAAATAGGTTACGCCCAAGAATATTATGGTTCACTATGAATGTAAGTTGTGATATGTACTGTAATGTTAATATTTTTTTAATAAAATAGGTTGCGATAAAGAATGTAATGATTCATTAAAAAATAGGTTATGGTATGTTATATTAATATTTTTATTAATAAAATAGGTTACGTAAAAAAATGGTTCAAAAATTTAAATATCGATACTTAACATATTATTATCGATCTTTTAAATATCAAAAAAGTTCAAGATAAGATTGAAATCTAAAACATGGATTCTTATGCGATGATGATTGATACTTTTAGATATTGAACAAGTTGATAAATATGATTGATAGTTAAAATATCAATACATATTTTATGAGGTTCGATACTTTTTTATTTATATCGATACTTATGTTATTGTATTTGTGGAGAAGTTCGATACTTTGCAGCCTTCTTATTTTCTATGTTTTTTCAATTCAAAAGTATCGATTTTTGTGGAGAAATATCGATATTTATTATGAGTGAATTGCAAGAAAAATTATTTAAGAAAACAGTTCGAAATATAAAATATTGATACTTAATCTACATTGATCGATATTTTTTTTCATAAAAAGACACTACCTATTATGTTATCATGAAAAACATGTTTTGTCTTACTTTACATAATATAAACGGTTTCATACTTATAACTTAAATGATTAACATTTTAAAAAAGGTGTTACCTAGTATGTTATCATAAGCAACATGTTTTGTCTTACTTTTGCATAATATTAACAGTTTCATCCTTATAATTTAAACTGTTGACATTAAAAAAAGTGTTACCTAGTACGTTATCATAATCAACATGTTTTGTCTTACTTTTGCATAATATAAATAGTTTCATACTTATAACTTAAACGACTGACATAAAAAATGTGTTACCTACTACGTTATCGTGAGAAACATGTTTTATCTTACTTTTGCATCATATAAACAATTTCATACTTATAACTTAAACAGTTTACATTAAAAAAAAGGTGTTACCTACAACATTATTACAATCATAACAAAATAAGTTAAAAGCTTAAAATGATATGAATATTTTATAATTTTTTTTGAAAGTATCGATATTTGTGGAAAAATATAGATACTTTTCCAAAAATATCCATACTTTCGAAAAGTATTCATACTCAAATTTAAAAAAAACATGGAAAATGATATTTTAACTTTCAAATTTAAAGGTATCGATACTTTCGGAAAAATATTGATGCTTTCGAATTTGAAACAAAAAAATAGAAAATGATATTTTAACGTTATAATTTAAAAGTATCGATATTTTCAAATTTTTAAAAAAATGAAAAAAAAAGATATTTTAACTTTCGAATTTAAAAGCATCGATACTTTTGGAAAAACATCAATACTTTGCAGCCTTATCTTTTCCATATTTTTCTTTAAATTCTAAAGTATCTATACTTTCGAAAAGTATCCATACATTCGAAAAAGTATCCATACTTTCACATTTTTAATAATAGAAAAATTAACATTCCAAATCGTAACTTGCTTTTTTAGTGCACTATAACATTTTGTGTGTGACCCATTTTATTAATAAAATTATTAAAATTTCATATCCTAACTTATTTCTTAGTGAACCATGACATTCTTGGGAGAAACTTATATTATTAATAAAAATATTAACATTCCAGATCGCAACACATTTCTTAGTGAATCATGACATTCTTGAGCACAACTCGTTTTATTAATAAAAATATTAACATTCAAGATCACAACATATTTATTAGTGAACCATGGCATTCTTGGGCGAAACTCATTTTATTAATAAAAATATTAACATTCCAGATCGCAACATATTTCTTAGTGAATCATGACATTCTTAAGCGCAACTCATTTTATTAATATAAATATGAACATTAGATTACAACATATTTATTAGTGAATCATGACATTCTTGGGCGAAACTTATTTTATTAATAAAAATATTAACATTCTAGATCGCAACCTATTTCTTAGTGAACCATGACACTTTTGGATGCAACTCATTTTATTAATAAAAATATTAGCATTTGATATTACAACATATTTATTAGTAAACTAGGCCATTCATGGGCGCAACCCATTTTATTAATAAAAATATTAACATTCTAAATCGTACCTTATTTCTTAGTGAACCATAACATTCTTGGACGCAACCTATTTTATTAATAAAATATTAACATTACATATCGCAACCTGTTTCTTAGTGAACCATGATATTTTTAGGCTTAGGCATATTTTTATATATATTCATAACGTTCTTAATTTTTAATTTATTTTCTTATCTTAATAATGTCTAAGACCCTATCAGCTTAAACTTTGGTAACATTTTAGGTGCAACCTAAAATGTTAATAATATTCATAATATTTACTGTTTATAACTTATTTTTTTACCGATTATAATATTTTAGATGTAACCTATTATGTTACTACATTGATAACTTTTCTGGTTCCGTTTTATAACATTTTATGTTCTGCTTTTAACATGTAAGATAAGTTTTTCGATTACATCATTTTAAGTTATTTTAAAATAGTTACACCCTAATATATTACAAATAAATTAATATTTTCAGTCCCGTTCTTTAGAATTCCCCGTCTGGTCATGACCAAGCAACGCAACCCTTTTCAATACTTGTATCAGAGTAATAAATTTAAGCGAAGACAAAGATAGCAGTCTCAAGCGACTACTGGAATGTGTTAATTAAATATACAATTAATTAATAAATGAAGTTAATAGAATAACACAAGTCTAGCTAAATAATTATTTTGTAATCATATTAATAAAATTTTAAAATAGTTATCAATATATAAAAAATAAATTTATAAGTCAATGGATAAGCTGATCAAAATTTTAATTATATATCAAAGGCGGCGGCGGAGCTTGAATCTCAGCTCAATTTGAAAAGTTTTCATTCTTAAGAGTAGGCGACGGTTGGTTTCATTTGATAAAAATAAGTTGGCCAACTTTGAATTCAATTATCATATGACAATTTGAAGTTACATTTCAGAATTTAATATTTAACATTTTTTGGGTATCTTTAAAATTCAATATTTAAATATATTTCTAATATTTTTATAAAATTGTTTAAAAAAAATCCAAAGTATACAACAAATACTACAGTTTTGAGATATATACTGAAATTGTTTGATGCGCTGAGAAGTCGCGACAAATTTTAAGTCATAAGTAATGAAAATGCCGTCATATTGGACACTTCAAGAGTGCTAAAATGGAGGAGTTCAATCTCTGGACGCAAGGTTATTATTTATAATATAATCATTATTTTTATAATGTAAGAATTCAAAGTAGGACGACGCCACTGTTGATTTTTCAGAACATGGCTGCAGTCCCTGAATCTATAAAGACCAGAAAAACAATGAGGTGAAGCACAGCATCCCAAGCATTTCATTCAAAGAAACAAGCTAAGTCGACGCTCTATTTTCTTCACTACCACAATGAGTTCCGAATCCTCAGTAACCAAGAGGTAATTAAATCCTACCTCAATGAATTTATTTTTATAAGTTCGTCCTATAACATAAAATTTTGTGTCCATTTCTGTTACAAATTTTAATATCTAAACATTATTTGTTCTTTGTTGGGTACAGGCTAGATGGTAAGGTGGCACTGATAACTGGTGGAGCCAGTGGGTTAGGAGAGTGTACAGCCAGGCTATTTGTCAAACATGGAGCCAAGGTTCTCATTGCTGATATTCAAGACGATTTGGGCCACTCCCTTTGCCAAGACCTTGGACCTGAAAACATCTCCTATGTCCAATGTGATGTCACATGTGAATCCGATGTCGAAAACGCCGTGAACATGGTGGTTTCCAAGTACGGAAAGCTCGACATCATGTTCAACAACGCAGGGATTATCGGTGACAATGAAGTAAGAGTGACGGATACCAGCACCGACAACTTCAAGAGAGTGTTTGATATCAATGTGTTGGGTGGATTTTTGGGTGCCAAGCATGCTGCTAGGGTTATGGTTCCTGCCAAGAAAGGCTGCATTCTCTTCACATCGAGTCTTTCGTCCAAAATCAGCTACGGCAACCCCCATGCCTACAAGGCATCGAAGCATGCTGTCACGGGGTTGACTAAAAGCTTGAGCGTCGAATTAGGCGAGCACGGAATCAGAGTTAACTGCATTTCACCTCACGCAACTGCGACCCCTTTGTTCCAGAAAACACTGGGGCTATTCGATAAGAAGAAGGGAGAGGAGATGATTGCGGTTTCAGCAGTGTTGAAAGGCACCGTATTGGAGCCCGAAGATTTCGCTAATGCAGCACTGTATTTGGCTAGCGACGAGGCTAAATATGTGAGTGGTGTTAATTTGCCCATCGATGGAGGCTATTGTCTCAGCAATCAATCATGGAAGTTGGGATTCGCGGCACTTTTCTCAATAAATCAGCAAGTCCTCTGTTTTACCTTTTCAATAATGTTTTTGAATAAGGAAAATTAAACTTATCCAAAACTACACATTTCATAAATTGTATTGTGGAATCCAAGCAGTCTCCTGTAATGCTTATGATGTGTGCTTTTGAACAATACGACTTTTTATTTATTTATGAATAAACAATTTCATAAATTGTCAAGCCTAATGGCTAGTTGATTTAAAAATTATAAATGTAGTACTGATACTCATTAAAGAAGTAACGATACTCCTTGTCCTGGGCAGTTTTATTTTTTGTAGAAAAATTATCTCCAACGGCTAGAAATGAACATAAACACATTCCAACATATAAAAACAAGTTGAGTACACTTGAAGAAAGATTAGAACACCTATCCAAGCATTCAAACACAAGTGAAGAGTTTTTCATTCTTATTTCCTTTCTATTGTAAATATTAGTGTTTTTGTGAGCTTAATTTTGTAAACACCTACCTTTTGAGGTTTTCTTGTTTACACATTTTATTCCTTTTTGAAAAAGGGTTGTGGTTTATCTTAGTCATTGAAAAGATAGGGATTTGTAAAGGATATCTCTTTATCATGTGAAAAAGAAAGAACAAATTAGTGAATTTGTTAGAAAATCCTAAGTGAGGAGCTTAAGTAGTGGATGCAGACTTGGTTGAGAAGTCGAACCACTATAAATCCTTTTGCATCATTTTTCTCATCCTTTTAATTCTCCTTAATCCTTAAATTTTTCTCAAATACACTTCAACCCCTCTTGGAAATTTACCCGGTTGATTATTGAGTTTCACCGAATATCCCAATAATTGGTATCAAAGCTTGACTCATTAGAAGGTTTAACAACATTGAGACGATCCTTGAAGACGCTCTACCGATTCCCGACGCAACCGAGAAGATGACTTCGACCTCCGACTCTTACTACATTGAAGACTCTAAACTGGTCAACAAGCCACCTTATTTCAATGGTGCAAATTATGAATATTGGAATAATATGATGATGCTCTTCATTCAAGCCAACAATCTAGGAGCTTGGAACTCAATCATGAAGGGATATTTCATTCTAACCAATGAGATGGATGATTGGAGTGATGGAGAGGAAGAAGAAGTTCCAAATCAATTCAAAGGCTATGAACATTCTATTTTGTGCATTAGGCCCCGGATGAATATGAAAGAGTTACCTCTTGTTCTAATTCCAAGGAGATTTTGGACAAGCTCCAAGTCACTCATGAAGGAACCAATGAAGTGCCAGAATTAGTCTTCTCAACCATAGCTCTGAGAATTTCAAAATGAAACCGGATGAAGACATCAAAGCTATGACGAATAGATTTTTCATGATTGTCAATGGTCTCAAGGGATTTGGAGAAGTGATTCCTAATGAGAAGCTTGTGAGGAAGATGATTTACTCTCTTGCAAAGTCTTGGCAATCGAAGAAGACATCGATTATAGAAGCTAAGAACCTAAAGGCACTCACTCTTGATGAGCTTATTGGTTCTCTTCTCACTCATGAGTTGATGGTGAACGAAGAAGAAAAATATGAAGAAAATAAAAACGAGAAGAATGAGGAGGTAGGCATTGCCTTCAAATCCACCAATGAGAGTGATCAAGATTCAAGTGAAGAGGTAGATGATGATGATGATGAGATGACCAAGCTCTTCAAAAGATTCAAGAGATTCATGACTTCTAAGGTAGTGAAACAAGAATCAAGGAAAAAGAAGGGTCCCTCGATGTGTTTCGAATGTCAAAGAATGGGGCATGTCAAGTACGATTGTCCCATCCTAGAGAAGAAGGGATCAAGTAAGAAGAAGACATTTGTGGCGGCTTGGAGTGATGAAAATGACTCCAATGATGAAGATGAAGTAGACAATCTATGCCTCATGGCCATCGAAGAAGATTCAATGGTAACTTCTAGCTCTAGTGAATCAAATTCGTATTCTTTTAATGAGTTACAAGTTGTCTATGATGAATTGTATTTGGAATTTGAGACCATGAATTCCAATTATAAGAAATTGATTTCAAAATTCAAAATGATTTTCTTTTGAAAGCAAAATTGGATTTTGAAAAGAAAAATTTTGAAAAGAAAAAAATGAAATTTTGAAAAATGATTTTGAGTTTTCAAAATCAAAATCAAAATCAATAATTTGGAATTGAAAGTTAAGCTTGAAAGCTTAACAAAAAAAATTCTCAAACCAATTCATTATATTTAAAAATGGCAAAATGCTCACATTTCCATTTTTATGGTCACAATGCACATACTTGTCTTATAAAGAAAAGAAAATCTTTTAAAATTAGACAAGTATGAGTTCCTAAGGGAACTAGAGACATTGAAACTAACGTCCAAGGATCCAAAGTAATTTGGATACCAAAATTAAAATGAATGTCTCTTGTAGGTGTGTGGGAGCAATGGTGATGAAAGTGAAGATGTTCAAATGCTCTAGCCACACTTGAAAAGGAATGGACAACCTTTAAGCTTATTTTAATTATCTTGCATAATTGGTTGCTCATTTAGTTTTAAGCATGCATAAGTTTTGATTTTAAATTAATTTTATGTTTTTCATCTCATGTAAATGAATGTCTCTCGTAGGTGTGTGAGAGCAATGGTGATGAAAGTGAAGATGTTTAAATGCTCTAGCCACACTTGAAAAAGAATGGGTAACCTTTAAGCTTATTTTAATTATCTTGCATAATTGGTTGCTCATTTAGTTTTAAGCATGCATAAGTTTTGATTTTAAATTAATTTTATGTTTTTCATCTCATGTATGTTGAAAAGTGTATTATGATGAACATTTTCTAAAATTTTAATGATTTTTCATAATTTTTAGTTCATCATAATGAATTTTGGTTAAAATTGTTTTTAATGTTTTGATTTTACAAATTTTAAAGTTTTGACCTTAAATTTAAATGCTTATGCATGTGATTTGTTGCAAATGATATCTCTCTAACAATTGATATAAAAAAAATTCAAATGCATAACATTTTTGAACAGTTTTATGCACATGCACTTAAATACAACATTTTGTATAGCATAAAGTATATTAGACTTTGATATATTGAATTTCATGTGCTACTAACTTGTTTGTTCATCTTTGTTGAAATTCAATTCTTTTTGTGTCAAACTTTTAAAGTCAAGTTTTTGTTTGGAATGTTTTTATTGAGGGAGAGCTTTGATTTTTTTTAAATGATTTTAATATTAAAATTACTACTTACTCTCCATTGTTGTTTTGTACCTTAAAAGTTCGAATTATTTTTTATATAACAAAAAGGAGGGAAGTATAGGTTTGAAAAATTCAATTTCAAGAAAGAAAAATGGGAGCTTTAACATTTTTTTCCCAAATACTTCTCTTTTTCATTAAATGTTTTATTAAAGGGGAGTTTTGCCAAAAGCAAATTTTCAAATGTTTTGTTATATCAAAAATGGTGAGATTGTTGAACCATGTTTTATAATAGTTTGATATAAAAAATTAAGACAAAATATTTTTGGACTTGATTGAATTTGTTCAAAGTTTTCAAATATAATTCAAAGTCCATTAAAATAGAATTTGAACACAAAATTGCTTTTCTGTGTGAAAAGTACCGATATTATTCTTACAGTATCGATACTGCATGAACAGTACTGATATTGTTCACGTGGTACCGATTCGAAAGGTAAGAGAAATATCGATACTCTCTAGGTAGTATCGATACTATCAGTGTTTTCCAAATTGCTCAAATTCCAGAATACAAAATAGGTATCGATACTCAAAGGGGTATCGATACTACTTTACACTGTAGTATTGATATCATGAGCATAGTATCGATACTGGTCAAGCCCAATGACTATTAACGACTAGTTGATTTAAAAATTATAAAGATAGTATTGATACTCATTAAAGAAGTATTGATACTCCCTGTCTTGGGCAGTATTATTTTGTAGAAAAATTATCCCCAATGACTCCAAATCATCCCCAACAGCTAGAAATAGCCACAAACACATTCCAACATATAAAAACAAGTTGAGGACACTTGAAGAAGGGTTAAAAGACCTATCTAAGCATTCAAACACAAGAAAAGAATTTTTCATTTTTATTATCCTTTCTCTTGTAAATATTAGTGTTTTTGTGAGCTTAATTTTGTAAACACCTACCTTGTGAGATTTTCTTGTTTACTCATTTTATTCCTTTTTGAAAAAAGGGTGTGGTTCTATCTTATCTATTGAAAATATAGGGATTTGTAAATGTTATTTCTTTATCCTGATAAAAAGAAAGAACAAATTAGTCAATTTGTTAGAAAATCCTAAGTGAGGAGCTTAGGTAGTGGATGTAGACTTGGTTGAAAAGTCAAACCACTATAAATCCTTGTGAATAATTTTTCAAGTCCTTTTAATTCTCCTTAATCGCTAAATTTTTCTCAAATCCACTTCAACCCCTCTTGGAAAATATTCTGTTGTTCAATTGGGCTTCATCGATATCCCAACAGCTAGGTTAGTAGCTAAAAGGTATACTTAGAAATCAGGAATTGATTTTCTTGATATTTTTAGTCATGTAGAAAAGATCACCACCATAAGAACCATATTAGCTATTGCTGCTGCCAAGAAATGGAATTTGTGTCAATTAGATATCAATGCCTTTTTACATGGAGATTTGTTAGAGTTGGTGTATATGGATTTACCTCTTGGTTTTAATAGTGATCAACCTAATGCTGTTTGTAAACTTAATAAAAGTTTGTATGGCTTGAAACAGGCTAGTAGAAAATGGAATGAGAAATTTACTAGTTCTTTACTTGCTCAAAATTTCAAGCAGTCTACTTCTGATCCTTCTTTGTTTTTTAAAGGTGAAGGTGATAAATTCATAGCTCTAGTTATCTATGTTGATGACGTTGTTCTTACTAGTGCTACTATGGATGAAATTAATAAAGCTAAACATTATCTTCATGACATGTTTGAAATAAAGGATCTTGGTGATTTAAAATTCTTCTTAGGTCTTGAGGTTTCAAGGTCTAAAGATGGTATAAATTTGTGTCAAAGAAAATATACTTTGGATCTTCTGAAGGACATAGGTTTTTTAGATTCCAAGCCTGTTTCCACTCCTATATTGTTCAAAAATAGGTTGTTTGAAAGAAAGGGCCAGCCTCTTTCGAACATTACAGAATACATGAAGCTTGTTGGTAAATTGCTTTATCTCACTAATACTAGGCCAGATATTACTTAGGCGGTGCAGCAGCTTTCTCAATTCCTAGCTGCTCCTAAAGAGGATCATTTAGTTGCTGCCTATCGTGTTCTTCGGTATCTAAAGGGCACTCCTGGACAAGGGTTATTTTTTCCTACAGATAATGATATAAAACTCAATACTTTTAGTGATTCCGATTGGGCTTCTTTTCCTGACTCACGAAAGTCCTTAACAGGTTTTTGTGTTTTTTTACATTATGCTCTCATATCCTAGAAGTCTAAAAAGCAACAAACGGTTTAACGATCGTCTAGTGAGGCTGAATATAGAGCAATGGCCACTGTTACTTGTGAAATACAATGGCTACAGTTTTTACTTAACGATTTAAATGTTTCTAACGAGTGCACCAAACACATAGAGATCAACTGCCATCTGATTCGACAGAAGTTGCAGCAGCGGGTCATTATTCTCATGCCAGTTTCTTCTCAAAACCAGTTGACTGATTGCTTCACTAAGGCTCTTCCTACACCTTCTTTTCAGCAATCTATTTTCAAGTTGGGCATTCAAAATTTGTATGCTCCAACTTAAGGGGGCTAACAGAATATTATTATGTATGTGGGGTCAGTCAGTTGAGGATTAAGTAAAATAGTTTGTATATAAGCAGTTGTAAAAAGACGCATGATTCATAATTCAGTCTTCTCCATTTCTTTCTTGCTCTCGTCTTCTAGACTTCAATAATATAAGTTAAACACAGTGTGTTTGTATAGCAACAACGATTGGTTTTATGATATTTTATAATATATTTTATGGTATAAGTCTTGAGGGTAGAAATATTTTCATCGATCTGTTCTTGGATTGTAAAAGTAGGTTCGATAATGGATCGGAAAGTTTGACTAAATTATTAGCGAGTTGTTGTTTTAATCTAGATCCATAGAAGATACTGGTTTCATAGTTAGTATTATCAATGTGTCGAAACGGTTTTTCGAAAGGGAAAAAAGGGATCTCGTTTCGAAATAATTTTTTTGATAACTGGTTAATAATAAAACGTGGTTTGAGGAGTTACTACCAATCTTTGATTAGGGTGTGATTGGACACCTAAAAAACGTATTTGTCATTTTAATAAAATATTAATTTTAGTTACAACAACAAACATGCGGTCTGCATCACAAAAATTCAAGTTCGGGAGTCTGTTATATGTAGGGAATGATTAACACCCCACAGGGTCCTAAATCGGTACATAGTCGATGATTAGTAGTCTTTGCAATGAAATTTACAGGTTCGAGTTTGATTTAATTTAAGATCCCCTAAAAATAATATTCTTTGAATTTTTGGACGAATATAATAGTATTTAATTATTTCCTATCGAGAAGAATCTATCTCTCATACCATGAAGCAATAGATTCTTACTCCAATCGAAATAAAGAAATATTAAAATTACATTCTAAAGTTCACTACTAATTCAAAATAACAACACCCAACATAATTTTAAGATTGAAAATGATAATATCTAATTATTTCTAATCGAGAATAAATGATTTCTCATACCTTAAAGCATTCATTTATTACTATGATCGAAATGATAAGATATCACTATTCTGTCTTAAAATTCAATATAGATTCGAGTGAAACGATAATATCTAATGATTTCCAATCGAAAATAAATAACCTCTCATACCTTAAAGCAATCATTTATTGCTCCAATAGAAATGAAGAGATATCACTATTCTATCTTAAAAATCAAAATTAATTCGAGAGAGAATGATAATATTGAATTATTTCCAATCGATAATAAATGACCTCTCATGCCTTAGAGTAGACATTCATTACCCCAACCGAAATGAAAAGATATTACTATTCTCAATATCGATTCGAGTGTTATTATTTCAAAAACACATTGGAAAACTCATGCAAAAATAAAGCAAATTAAAAGCATATCAAGAAAGTATAATTATTTATTTATTTTACCAATATTTAATGAGAATAAGGATGTTCGATTATTTAAGTACATCGAGACGATACCTTAAATTCGATCTAACAGCATTTTCTCGGTGAATTTAATTAAAAGAACTTGATCTTTTTCCTAATCCCCGAATTTTAAAATGAATTCGATTTAATTCGTGTCACTAAATGAGATATATTTTCGTTTTAAAATTATCGAAAGTAACTTTCTTACACGTTAAGACAATCACGTTACGACAATATTAAAATGAACGGATATTACCCTTAGTCAATTTATTTCGATTCAAGTCAAGAGATGCTTGTTAGGATATCATGAAAAATTAATTAAAGACTAAAATGAACTAACATGCAAGCAACATGCAAAAATTAAAATAAAATAAAAATAGGACTAAAACATAAACAATTAAACCATCATGTCAAATTAAAATAAAATAAAGTATAAAAGTGACTAAAATGAGCATGCTTAATATTGGGTGCTAAAATTACAAATAATAAAAATAAATAAAACATGGGGACAAATTAAAATAAACTAAAATTGCATGGCTAAATTAAAATAAATAAAAAGACATATTATGGTTCGAAATATAAACATTTAGAAATTACAGGGGATATTTCCTCAATATTCCTTTTTCATATCCTAAAATATACATTCGAATATAAAAGGAAAATTATGAAATTAGTCCATAAGAATTTAAAAAATTACACATTCAATACACATGACGAAAATGCAAAACACACATAAATATACATGTACTAAACAACAAATAACCCTAAAAATATATAACATGCATAAAAGTGGGTAAATTACAAAACAGTCCCTATGGTAACTGACATGCAAAAACGCGCTAAAGTTAGGGGGACTAAACTATAATTAAACCAAAACTAGATAACATGCATAAGAAATGGGTGAATTATAAAATCGGTTCATATAGATGACTATTTTTCAAAAACACGCATAACTTAGGGGGACCTAAATGCAATTTTCCCTAAAGTTTTTTTTTATAAATACAATATTTTTTTTCTTTTTTCTTTTTAATTTTCTTCATTTTTTATTTTATTTTTAGAGAGAGAAGCGAGAGCTTCTCTATAGAAAGTCGACCACCTAGCCGATAATTTGGCCTTCATTGGTCACCATCGACCGCCGCGTCGTCGCAGTTTTCGGTGGCCGTTGACCACCAAATTTCACCAGGAGACTCGCCACGATCTCCACATCTTGGATGAAGCTCAGTTTTGCAAAAAGCAGCCCCCAATGCCGTGAAATAGTCCTGAGACCCTTCATCATTATCGGGCTCCGTTAGATTGGGCCGATTTTCAAGTATGTTGCTCTCCTCCCTCGGGCACTCCTCCTCACTATTCACATTGGCATGACAACCCTCGAACGTCGGCGATGTGCTCAGCCAAAGGTAACTCTACTCTTTTTTATTTTGTTTTGAAAACTAAAAAAAAGATAAAACACCAAAAATACCTTAGAATCTTTCGACTTTTTTTTTACTTTTATTTCTTTTTCCGAAACTAGAAAACGAAACCCCTTTCATTACAATTTTTGAGTATTTTTATAACTCCTTTGTTCATATCTATTTCTTTTACTTGTAAAATGAAATCAAATCATTACATAAAAATCATTGTGATGTTGCGTGGAGTGTTGGGGTTGCTTGTTGGTTTGTGTTTCTGACAAGACAGAGGGCTCGGTTGGTGGCAGCAATAGTGGCAAACGATTAGTGGAGATGGCGGCAGCAGAGGCTTGATCTAGACCGTTTGATGGGTCTAGATCAGACGGCTGAGATGAGTGGCAGTTGGAGCTAAGGGTAAAACCCTAGCCGATTTTGGGCCACTCGAGTGGGCTCTTTACTAGGTCAGAACCATTGCGTTAGGTCTGGATCTCCATTGGGCTTGGTGTTGGGTCATTGTAATTTGATTGTTTCATCTGAAACTGGGCCTGGTTTTATGTTTTAGGCCCTTGTTGGATCTATAAAAAAAAGCAATAATAATAATAATAATAATAATATAATGATAATAATATTAAAAACGAGATGAAAACGAGTGTTGACAGATGCCCCTCTTTTTCTATTCTTGTCTTAACAAGAATAGGGCAAAGACGAAGAGACTGAGTTTTCATTCGGTCAACTCCATGCTTTGAAATCTAATGATGGATCTACTCTACTGTTTCTTTAGGGTATATCAGATCGAGAAACGTTGATTCATTCCACTGTTCTTTAGGGAAGATTGAATTGAGGGAGACTTGTTCCACTGTTACTCAGGGAATATCAAATCTTGAAACAGAGGGATATGTTTGACTTATTTTTGAGGGAAAATCAGATATGGGGACGTTGATTCATTCCACTATTCTCCACGGAAGATTGAATCGAGTCAGACTTGTTCTACCGTTACTCAGGGAATACCAAATCTTGAAAGAGAGGGATATGTTCCGCTTTTTCTTGAGGAAGAATCAGATCTGCGGACGTTGATTCATTCCACTATTCTTCAGGGAAGATTGAATCGAGGCAAACTTGTTCCACTGTTACTCTGGGAATATCAAAAGATATGGATTTTTCTACTTTTTCTTGATGAAAAATTAGATATGGGGATGTTGATTCATTCTACTGTTCTCCAGGGAATATTGAATCGAGGCAGACTTGTTCCACTGTTACTCAGGGAATATCAAATCTTGAAAGAGAGGGATATGTTTCGCTTCTTCTTGAGGGAAAATCAGCTCTGAAGACATTGATTCATTTCACTATTCTTCAGGGAAGATTGAATCGAGGCAAACGTGTTCCACTATTACTCATGGAATATCAAATTTTGAAAGAGAAGAGTATGTTTATCTTCTTCTTGAGGGAAAATCATATTTGAGGGCATTGATTCATTCCAGTGTTCTTTAGAGAATACTGAATCTAGTTCGACTTGTTCCACTATTACTCAGAGAATATCAAATATTGAAAGAGAGGGATATGTTCTGCTTTTTCTTGAGGGAAATCAGATTTGAGGACGTTGATTCATTCCAGTGTTCTTCAGGGAAGATTAAATCAAGACAGACTTATTCCACTGTTACTCAGGGAATACCAAATCTTGAAATAGAGGGATATGTTCTGCTTCTTCTAGAGGGAAAATCATATCTGGGGACGTTGATTCATTCCACTGTTCTTTAGGGAAGATTGAATCGAGTTCGACTTGTTCCATTGTTACTCAGGGAATATCAAATCTTGAAAGAGAGGGATCTATTATACTTCTTCTTGAGGGAAAATCAGATATAGGGACATTGATTCATTCCACTATTCTTCAGGGAAAATTGAATAGAGGCAGACTTGTTCTACTGTTATTCAGGGGAATATCAAATCTTGAAAGAGAGGGATTTGTTCTGCTTCTTCTTGAGGGAAAATTAGATCTGGGGCGTTGATTCATTCCACTAGTCTTCACTAAAGATTAAATCGAGTTCGATTTGCTTCTCTTGTCTTCAAGAATATCAAATGTGAAAATTAACATTAAGCCTTGTTAGTATGTATTTGAGAATTCAAAAACACCATACCTTAAAGTCTTGGGATTTTAATATAATCTTTGAAAATTAATTTTTTCTTGTGGACATTAGTCTCACATCCACCAAATATGGGAGTCTGCCTCAACTTGAGTGTCAGTTGAACCTCTCGCTTTTTGGAACTTTGAATTGATTACCATTTCAAAAATTTCATTTTTCAGAAAAGATTTAAATAAGAAACTTTGGAAATTATTTTCTCATTTTTTCAGAAAATCATGATAAAACATCCTGCCCGAAGGACTTAATCTTCATGCTCAAAAGAATTACTGCGTAAGAAACTTTTGCAAATCAAGCTTAGTTTTTCAGAAAGTCCATCATATCCAGAAACCTCTGAAAAGTAAACTTAGTTTCTTTGAAAACTTATTTAAAAATACCATGTCTGGGAACCTTTGAAAAACATACTTAGTTTCTAAAAAATGTGTTAGCTGGGTAACATGCCCCACTTCAAAAATGATGATTGTCATGTGCGTTGGGTTCCTCAGTTCTTGAGTTTCTGCCACTCTTAATGCAATTCCCTCTATTTGAAGCTTGAATTCTAATTTTTATTTTCTCTTATTTTCTTGAAAAATCTGTAAGAAATATGTATACATGTATGACATGATGAATGCACTTAAATATCTCTAAATGTAATGCATGACTTTCTTGTATGCAGAATTATTGATCAATCTTCTTCTCGCATCAAAGTAGAGACCTCATTCTTCCTTCACTTGGTCATTTTTGCATAAAACATGTCTCAATATTGATATAGCAACTCATCAGCTTAGGTTTGCAATCTTCTGAGGATCATCCTGATCATCATCTGGTCTTTATTTTTTGTCTTTATTTTGGAGGAAATGTATTCTCTCTCGAATTCTTGATGTTGTCCGTAATATGATCTTGATTCCCCTTTTTGTCCTTGGCTCAACTACGTTCTCAGGGTTGTTTTCCAGGTTTCTATCGTTAGTTGATGCTTGAATGATTTGCTTTACAAGGTAAGCTCTGCTCAAATTCATGGTTTGCCTCTGACACTCCAAGTCGTGTGACTCATTCTCAATGTCTTCTCGGCCTGAATTTCGTTATCTAAACATGAGTTGGGTCTTTGGTCATGCCCCAAGGTGGGTATTTTCATGGTTCCTCCCTATTTGGGTGCCAAAATTCATCCTTAACTGGTCGCACTCTTTCATTTTTTCTATGCTCTTGGATATGTATCCCTTTCAAATAAGGCGATCATCTGCTTCTTGACGGGTTACCGACAACATCACGAGGAAGTGTTACAAGTTCTATCCTCCAGTTTTTTTGATCTCTCGAACCATTTTCTATCAAGATGTGGAATGCTTCATCATTATGGCATCGTTTATTCTTTTCCCAGTAGGGGGGTCTCACCAGCTTCAATGACCTTTTGCATTTTGTAAAGTATTAACGCTTAATTCAGGCTCACAATTGAAGCAAATCATAAACATGATTTCACATAATATCAAAAGAATCAACATCCCTTTTAATATTTTCAAAATATAGCTCTTTAACAAGTGTCAAAATTAATGGGTTGGCTTTAGGTTGGATTTCTATTTTTTGAGGTTTCAGTCATCAAAGATGTCCTTTCTTTCTCGGTCCTTGTGAACATTATAACAAGCACCTCTTTCTTGGCTTGGTATTTTAATCAGATACAGAAAAAATAACGCATCTATCATAATTAATTACTAGACTTTCTAGCACACTTTTATCTCAGTTCTTTGAAATCTTCCATTTATTCAAGTTTCACAGACTTCCTTAGCAGAGGTAGTGTAGAGACATCAGTCTAAATATAAAATTCCTTAGTGCTTGTGTGAGGTAGACTATAACATGTGTTCCTCAACTCCCTTAGTCCATTTTACTGAAACTCATTATTAGACATGTTGATTTAATTTGCCGTTGTTTGGCTAGCTGAATTCAGTTTTATTGTGTATATATATATATATATATATATTATAATCACCTTCATTGGGCTAGCTGAAGGGTTCATCTCATCACAAAGTCTTCAACTTAACAATCATAGTGGATCAAACACTGAACTGTCGAGTACCCGAGCAATGTAATGGTTTGAATGCAATCTAATCATAAAGTCAGAGATTTTGAGTTTCCTCCATACCAATTACTTTAGTGGAATAGCTCAGCTTTATTATATAATCTACAATAATAATAATTTATTAACCTTTTGAGTATTCAGATTTAGAATTTCTTAAGCTCATTGAGAAGAACCTATTATAATTTATGTATCTTTAATGGTCATACAATCTCATATTTAGAGTTCAGTTCCCAAACAATTGACCTATACTAAATTCATCCACTCCAATATTCCATTTTTGAATATTAGGATCATCACTAAACGACCTCAACAGAAGTGTAATCTAATCAGTTTTACAATGTCATACACAATAGATGCCTCATGTTGTCCGCTCCTATGCGTACATGAATACCAAGCCTCTTGATTATTTCCTCATGAGATGAGAAGGCTATATTAGTCCATGCAAGAGAAAGGTAAGATGTTCGAATGTATGTTTTGGGGTAATTTCAAGGGTCCTTGTTCTATCAGGGTTTAGTCTTATCACTTTGTTAAAGATTTATAACTCTAATCATTTAAAGATTTTTTAATTCAATTAATATTCGAAGAACTGCAAGATTGCAAATTTGATTCAATGATCACCATCTTTAAAGCAACATAAGTTCATTTAAATATCCTTAAAAAAAACTGAGAAACGACAAAAAATAAGTTCAAACAAGATGCTGCAAATGGAATAAAGACACTAATTAGGATGCCCCATTACTCATCAGACATGTGGGTGCTCAACTGGATCTTCAAGGTTGTTATAATATAATGCCCTACTTGCTTATTAAAAAACCACGCCCCTAAATGATCAGATTCTATAACTTGCTCTTTTCTGCCCTATAATTCTTAGTGGAATGCCCCAATCTTCATATCTAGCTCTCAAATCTTCTCTAGGCACGAACGGGTAGCCTCAATTTACCTTCAATATTTCTGTCACAAGATTCTCTGCGACATACCACCAGGATCTGTGATTAATGCACGTTAATATGTAATGTATGACGTATATATATGTGTGTGAATGTAAAGATGCAAAAATGAACATATGAATGCGAAAATACAGAAATGGGAATGCAAAATGTGTGATGCAAATGTATTTATGGAAAAGGTGTCATTCCAGAGTGATCATCTTAGAAAAACTTTCATTGAACACAAGGGTTTTGGTATGTCAGACAAACTTTAGATAATAGGGATATCATTAACTCCTAACTTTTCTATTTCTCTCTCAAAAGCTAAGTTAACTTCCACTTATATTCGGGTGTTGAGTTGTTAATCTTTTTCAATTCTCTTGCAAAGCCAGCTAAATCAATCAACTTGTGAGTCGTGTTGCTTGCTTGGATCATATCTTCTTTCATGTCGTCGTCTTTTTCCTCAATCTTATGTGTTAATTCTCATAGCTGTAGACACTATTGTTTATTTTTTCTTGCAAAAAAGTCTTTTTGGTCACGAAGTTCTCGTGTAATATCTCCATAATCATCTATTAGTCTCATCAATGTCTTGTTCTTTACTCTAGTGGTTTTTAATTGGGCATCATTCTCACACTTGTAGCACTGATATGAAGCTTCTATGTTGACCATGGACATATTCAACGTCTGATTTTATGCTTGACATATTCCCAAATCATTAACATCTATATTACGTCTTTTTTCTGCAATATATAAATCATAAGAGAACTTCTTGGCTCGACCTTCATGCGTCTTGATATTCTTTCTCCAGTGTTCAACATCGTTTTTCAGTTTAATGACCCATGTTGTCCACTCCTCTAAGGTATTTCCTATATTAATATTTTTAAAGGTTTAAATGATCCTTTGAAAACCATCATGCATGGCCTTCATATCTCTATTCAGTTTATCATTTTCATACTTCAAATGATGAACTTGGACTTCGTACTTTAGGAAATCTTCTTCCTCCTAGATGCCCCCACGATATCCTTACCTTTAAACACTTTTAGCTCTAACATAACAGGATAATTAGTTACCAAACTAGGTTGACCTTTCATCTCTAACTCCAAGATTCCATGATCCAAAATATTTTGGACTCGATGCTTAAAGACAGTGCAATTCTCTATGGAAAGTCCTTGAGCTCCGTCATGATATGCAACGAACATTGATGTCATACCAATTTGGTTATGGAGGTTGCCAAGTTTTCACATAATGCGGAGCCACTTCTTGGGATTCTAAAAGCTTATCATACAAATCCTCATATAACATAATGACATAATCAAAATAAAAGCCACCTCTCTGATTGGATTGAACTGGAGTTTTCAGGTTCATTTCTCCTGATGTTGGGAGTAGACTCCCAAATGACCATGAGTTCTGATTGCTTGGCCTCTTTTAATCTTTATGAACTTCTACAGTTTTCACCAATTCCTTGGGGTCTCCAGACAACTTGTTGATATGAATGATGGTTGTGCGTGATTTTTCAAATTGGCTAGGATTAGCTTGCTCTAAAGTAGTCCTTTGTGTACTTGACATCACAGGATTGTTTTCATCGAGCTCTTTCCTTTCTTTTGCAGAAGTCTATTTTTCTTTGGCCAAAGTAGTTATTCTATCCATCATTTTGGACATTTGCTCTCTTATATCTCTTATCTACTTTTGCTCTTTGTCGGGCACAAGATCCTTGGGTGCATATCTCTTCACTATTCTCGAAGTTTCATCAAGATGTCATTCCCTAGCTGTATTATAGTTTACTTGATCATGAAACCCTTTGTCCATCATGAAAACCTTTTACTCTAATGACCACTCACAATCAACACCTTGATTATGTCATGATCATGCGATACAAGCAAAAAAAAACATAAAAACAAGTTGGTTCAAATAAGATAACAAGATGACAAGAATTATTATAAAAGAAAATAGCAAAATAAATAAATTAATAAGCTAATGCAAATGCAAATACACAATGTGTTAATTCCCAAAAGCGGCCACCACATAACAACCTTATTTAGACAACAAGATTTCATTACACCAGGTAGCCAAAATAAAATTACGATTCTTCACTTCTTTATTTTCTTGAGTCATACTCTTCATGGAATCTAACATTGCACCCAAAGCTGTTGGGGTACTTTATCACATTTGACAACGCCTGAGGTCCTTAAATTATTTGTTGTTGAATCGTGAGATCTTCATTTTATGAAGTAGCTTTCATGCCTTTATAAAGGGTTTTCTTGTCCTTAATCTAACTGAATCTATCTCTTGAGGAAACATCTTGGCTTTGGTTCTTTTAAAGGAAGTCTTCATGAATCTCTTGGTTTTGACTACTTGGCTAATAATTTCTTGTTTCATTATAAATAATCTCCTCACTTAGTCAATCACTTGCGAATCAACACCTTTTTGGTTATGATGTGAAAATGCAAATGCAAACATAAGATAGAAAAAAATAAGATAAAACAAAAGAAATTGTTAGTACCACTTAACCAAAAAGGAAAAATATTCACGAAAAGAAAATATCCTACCCAACATGATATCTACCCTGACATGCTTTTATAACAGTTCTGCTGAGACATGTTTTCTACCCCCATGCTTTGTTCAACATATAAATCCTAACCTCATACCATCTAGTTTGCATGCTTGTTTGAGAAAAAAATTAAAGTAACCGCATGATCTCTAGTTCGCATACATTTATTCTAAAATTAAAAGTATAATACAAAAATTAAAATGCTCGAAAAAGGCCTTTCCTTGTGTGCTCTTTTCACGGGGCTCTTATGGTCTGGGTAAGGCTCTATCTAGATTCTTGGTTCACTAGATGCTGGGTTTGGTTCTAAAGTAAGAGGTTCTTGATTTGTCCTTGTCGGTGCTTCCTTGGGCCACCAAATCCTCAATCTTGGCCCATCATAGGCTTTCGATCGAGTTCAATTCGAGGGTACACACCTCCTTATGTCCATACAGTGTTGAAAACCATCACAAGGACCATAAGGCGTGAGCCCCAAGAGAGATATACAATCTCGCACGAAGGTGAAAACCACACAAGGGAGTAGTTTCTTACTCCTACTTAAATAGGACGGAGCGGGTTTTAGCTCATGTTATGAAAATGTAGTTGTACAATGTATGAGGAAAAGCGAAAATAAATCAAACAATACCAAATAGAAGTCTCAAAAACTTGAACAATTACTTTTTTCTGAAAACACCAACAAACAAGTAAGTATAACTATTTAGTGGTTATTCAAATCATAAACACTTATTTAAACTAAACAAGGGATCAAAAACCAAATTAGAATGAACTTGTAATTTTCATTGCAAAGACAATTAATTAATCAACTAATAGCCTAACTCTCTCTAAAAAATAGTCCCTAATGGAGTCGCTAAACTGTCGAAACAGTTTTATGAAATGGAAAAAAAGATCTCGTTTTGAAATATTTTTTCATGATCAATTAATGATAAAACGTGATTCGAGGAGTCGTTACCAATCTTTTATTAGGGTGTGATTGGGCACCCGAAAAACATATTTGTCATTTTAATAAAATATTAATTTTAGTTAAAACAAAAAACTTGCAGTCTGCGTCACCAAAATTCGAGCTCGGGATTCAGTTACATGTGGAGAAGGATTAGCACCCCTACATCGCTCTAAATCAGTACCTAGCCGATTGATTAACTGTCTTTGCAATGAAATTTACGAGTTTGAGTATGATTTAATTTAAGATCCCCTAAAAATAATATTCTTTGAATTTTTGGACGAACATAATAGTATTTAGTTATTTCCTATTGAGAAGAATCGACCTGTCATACCTTGAAGCAATCGATTCTTACTCCAATCGAAATAAAGAAATAGTAAAATTTCATTCTAAAGTTCACTATTAATTCAAAATAACAACACCCAAAATAATTTTAAGAGTGAAACGATAATATCTAATTATTTATAATCAAGAATAAATACCTCTCATACCTTAAAGCAATCATTTATTACTCTAATCGAAATGAAGAGATACCACTATTCTGTCTTAAAATTCAATATTGATTCGAGTGAAAATGATATTATCTAATGATTTCCAATCGAGAATAAATGACCTCTCATACCTTAAAGCAGTCATTTATTGCTCCAATAGAAATGAAGAGATATCACTATTCTATCTTAAAAATCAATATTAATTCGATAGAGAATGATAATATCGAATTATTTCCAATCGAGAAGAAATGATCTCTCATGCCTTAGAGCAGTCATTTATTACTCCAATCGAAATGAAAAGATATTACTATTCACAATATCGATTTGAGTGTTATTATTTCGAAAACCCATTGGAAAACACATACAAAAATAAAGCATATCAAGAAAGTATAATTAATTATTTATTTTACCAATATTTAATGAGAATAAGGATGTTCGATTATTTAAGTACATCGAGACAAGACCTTAGTTTCGATTTAACAATCTTTTCTTGGTGAATTTAATTAAAAGAACATGATCTTTTTCCTAATCCCCGAATTTTAAAATGAATTCGATTTAATTCATATTACTAAATGGGATATACTTTCATTTTAAAATTATTGAAAGTAACTTTCTTATACGTTAAGACAGTCACTTTACGAAAATATTAAAATGAAAGAATATTACCCCTAGTTAATTTATTTCGATTCGATTCAAGAGATGCTTATGATGGTATCATGCAAAATTAATTAAGGACTAAAATGAACTAACATGCAAGCAACATGCCAAAATTAAAATAAAATAAAAATAGGACTAAAACGTAAACAATTAAACCATCATGTCAAAATTAAAATAAAATAAAGTATAAAAGTGACTAAAATGAGCATGCTTAATATTGGGTGCTAAAATTACAAATAATTAAAATAAATAAAACATGGGGATTAAATTAAAATAAACTAAAATTGCATGGCCAAATTAAAATACATAAAAAGATAGATTCTGGTTTGAAATATAAACATGCGGAAACTACAGGGGTTGTTTCCTAAATATTCCTTTTTTCTAGCCTAAAATATACATTCGAATAAAAAAGGGAAATTACTAAATCAGTCCATAAGCATTTAAAAAAATTAAACAGTCACAACACATGACCAAAATGAAAAACACACATAAATATTTAGGGACTAAATAGTAAATAACCCTAAAATACATAATATGCATAAAAATGGATAAGTTACAAAAACAATCCTTACAGGTGATTAACATGCAAAAACACGCTAAAATTAGGGGACTAAACAACAATTAAACAAAAACTATATAACATGCATAAGAAATGAGTTAATTACAAAATCGGTCCCTACAGATGACCATTTTGCAAAAACACGCATAACTTAGAGGGATCTAAGTGCAATTTCCCCTAAAGTTTTATATAAATACAACCGTTGGCCACCAAATTTCAAAAGGAGACTCGCAACGATCTCCTCATCTCGGATCTGAGCTCGGTTTTGCGAACAATAGCCCATAAT
Source organism: Hibiscus syriacus (assembly GCF_006381635.1). Taxonomy (NCBI): domain Eukaryota; kingdom Viridiplantae; phylum Streptophyta; class Magnoliopsida; order Malvales; family Malvaceae; genus Hibiscus; species Hibiscus syriacus. Next base: position 457,221 of record NW_024063505.1, on the reverse strand, counting down.
GGCGTGAAATAGAGTCGAGATCCTTCAGTCCGCCGTTGGATCGTACCAATTTTCAAGTATGTTTCTCTCCTCCCTCGGGAGCTCCTCCTCGCCATTCAGATTGACGAGACAACCCTCTGAACGTCGGTGACGTGCTTGATCGAAGGTAACTCTACTATCTTTTTCTTCTTTTTTATTTTGTTTTCAAAAACTAAAAAAGATAAAGAACCAAAAATACCTTAGAATCTTTCGGCCCTTTTTTTTACTTTTATTGCTTTTTTTTCGAAACTGGAAAATGAACCCCCTTTCGTTACAACTTTTGGGCTTTTTTATAACCCCTTTATACATATCTGTTTCATTACATGGAAATCATTATGATGTTGCGTGGAGTGTTGGGGTTGCTTGCTAATCTGTGTTTCTGACATGGCAGGGGGCTCGATTGGTGACAGCAATGGTGGCAGACGACTGGTGGAGATGGGCGACGATAGAGGCTTGATCTGGACCGTTGGATGGGTCCAGATCGGACGACTGAGATGAGTGGAGGCTGGACCTAAGGGTAAAACCCTAGCCGGATTTTAGGCCACTCGAGTGGGCTCCTTACAGGGTCAGAATCATTGCGTTGGGCCTGGATCTCCATTGGGTTTGGTGTTGGGTCATTGTAATTGGATTTGTTTCATCTGAAATTGGGCCTGATTTTGTGTTTGGGCTCTTTTTAGATCTGTAAAAAAACAATAATAATAATAATAATAATATAAACAATAATAATATAACGATAATAATATTAAAAACGAGACGAAAACGAGTTTCGACACAATGTTAATATTTTAACAGGAACCAAGCATATTCCAACAGGTCGGGCAGATAAAATGGACCAATAACTCCATACCAAACTCTGAAAATACGATTTTTAATGACTCCAAAACCCATGGTGAGCGAGTCGTGAAATTATGAAGGCCGGAATGTCATACCAAACAAGAACAATCCCATTTAATAATTTTCTCAAATACTATTAAACACGTTCTCTGTTTTTTCCCCCTTCAAATTTGTTCATTTAAAAAAAACTTACTATTATAATTAAGGATAAACTACACAAATGGGTATTAATATTTGAGTAAATTTTCGTTTTTCTTACTAAAATTTCAAAAGTAACATATTAGTCATTAACGTTATCGATTTGTGACAAAATGATTAATCTACTGTCATCTTCGATAAATTGACGACGTGACAATGTTAATAAAAAAGTTAATATTTAGTTTTATCTCTAAACTACTCTAACACAATAAATATGTCCTTAAACAATGATTTTATATCTAATTCATCTCATAACTTTCTAATGTCCAATTTTTTTTCATTCTAATGTCTAATTCATCCTTGCCCCTCATGCCTAAACCCATGGAGTTCCGATGCCATATATAATCGTCTATATGTTGAAATCGTCCTCGAGCTTGCATCGTCAGGTGTTGAGTTTTTATCCATTCACTTGGGTGTGGATTGCGAGTAAAATTTTCATTTCTTTGGCTTATGCATTTACTTCTCTTTGAGTGTTGTAGTTCAGTAGTTGTTTCCATTTTCAAGTGAAATTTGTGGGTTTTGATGCAGTGGTAGTTAATGAAATTTGTTGTTGTCGCAACCGTCTTTCGGTTGGGCCTCGGAATTGGGCTTCGACTTGAAATGAGTTGATTGGAGTCGCCACCGACCACTTTAAAACGAATTTAGGTGGGTCGGACACCATCTTACCTGATCTACGTTGTACCAGAAACGTGTCGGGCTCGGGAGTCGGTTACGGTCAAGGAAGGATTAGCACCCTTGAATCGCCCTTTCGGTACCAATTAATTTGTCGGTTGTCTTTATAGCGAAAACTAGACATTTAAATTAAAATTTAAAAAATTCGATTCGAATTACTTACCTTTGATTTGTTGGAATTTATCTACAAAATTAAAAATGTTAGTGAAGACAAATGAAAGAAATTTTTTAAAAAAAAATAGATATAAGAAAAATAAAAAAATATTAAATAAAAATGAAATAAAGAAATAGTAAGAGGTAAATAATAATAAATATAAAAAAAAGATAAAAACAAATGTACGGAATTGGAAATAAAAAAATGAAAAGAAATGAATAAATAAATAAAAGGGACCAATTTGAAAGGAAATGTAATTAGGGCACAATATTCGAATTAAATGGGTGAACATAAATTGAAACAAAATACGGGGGACCTGAAACGGGATTAACCCGCAGATAAAAATGCAAACCCCCCCCCTCTTCAAAACGACGTCGCATGGGGGGGATATATATCTACCAAAAACGGCCCAGAACCCCTCCCCTGTTCTCATTTCTCACCCGGGTCTCTCTCTCTAAAACGAGAGAACTGGAACTCTCTCTGGCCTCTCTCCTCAAGGCGATTTCCGGCCGCCCCTCCGGTGGCCCCTCGTTGCCCCGACCGCCGTCTCGGCCGCCGCTCGCGTCGGCCGAAAAACCAAGACTCACCCCAAACGCTCGTCTCACTGCCCCCAACCCGAAACTGAAACCTAAACACTCAAGAAATCCCCCCACCGGCGTAGATCTACGCTTAAAGCTTCGTCTTTTGCCTTTCTCGTCGGTGGCTTTTCGACTTCCAGCGTGATCTGGTTATTTACTAGTTTTGCTCTCCTTGCATGTGGGTTTTGAAATGTTTTTTTTTGTTTCGTCTTTGGTTGGTTTCGTAGTTTTCCGTGGGTACTGTTGTTGTTGGCTTTCTGTGGGTTCTGTGTGGTGGTTGATGTTTACCGTGTTCGTCGTGGGTCTTGATCCTCGGTTTTTTGTGGGACTTGATTTTGGTTTGCTTGTGGTTTGGTACTGGTTCGATCCCTGATAGGTTCTGTGTGTACTATTGATGATGTATTTTTGACCCCCCTCTCGCCGTGGGTACTGTTGTGTTTTTATACAGTCCCGATGGGGGCTGTTTCCGGCTATCTTGGGGTCGATCCCGGATTTTCTGGGGTTCTTGTTACGGGCTGTTGTGATCCCTTGTTCCACGCCGGCCGCCTCGGGATGGTTCAGTCCCGTTGGTGGCCGGGAAGTGCGCTGGGCGCTGACTGTGTCACTTCCTTCCTTGCGTCGCTGATGACAAACATTGGAAACCCTAGCGTGGAATCTGGGCTGGGCCAGGCCCGTTCGGTGGACTATTTGGATTTGGACCCTGGACTGGAAAAAAGAAGAAGAAATAAATTAGAAATAATAATAATAATAATAATAATAATAATAATAATAATAAAAATGTTCAAAAGCTCATAATATATAAATTTCCAAAATATTTTTTAAAAACTATATATTATACGTATTTTCAAAAACGTTTCAAAAAACTATATAATATATGCATTTTTAAAAATGTTTTAAAAATTATATATTATATATATTTTCAAAAATGTTTTTTAAAAATCTATATAACATATAAATGTTTTCAAAATGTTTTCAAAACTATATATTATATAAATTTTCAAAAATGTTTTCAAAATTATATATTATATATATTTTCAAAAATGTTTTTTTAAAAAACTATATAACATATAAATGTTTTCAAAATGTTTTCAAAACTATATATTATATAAATTTTCAAAAATGTTTTCAAAATTATATATTATATAAGATTTCAAAAATGATTTTAAAAACTATATATTATCTATATTTTTTAAAACGTTTTTTAAAAAACTATATATTATATAGTTAAAAATGTTTTAAAAACTATATATTATATACGTATTTTCAAAGATCGTTTGCAAACTATATAATATATATATATATATATATTATATATGTATAAAATAAATAAATAAAAAGATATGGACGAAAATGAGTGTCCACAGCTGCCCCTCTTTGTTCTTTTTCGTGAGACGAAAAATAGAACAAAGATAAAAAGACACAAATTTTCGTTCGGTGGAGTTGAAGAATAACTCCCTGTCGAATTGGGTTGTGGATGGCCCCTCCGTCGCGAAGTCGAGTCCATCTTGAAATGATACGGAATTGAAACCGTAGCTCGAAATTTGAATCGGGATGCGGCTTCTCGTTGCCTAATTGTAGTCGACCTCAGTCCTCTTCTCGGTTTAGAAACCTTGGTTAAAAATTTGACAGTAAAGTAGTTCCTTGACTCCACCATGTGATTGATAGGCCCTTGAGCTGAATGAAATCGAACTCGAAAGGTCTTCATTGACAGATAGCTTTTCTCGACTTAAGTTATGCTGCCGAAAAAAAACGGTTTATTGTCACTAAGGCACGGTTAACCCAGGTATTCTTCTCGACTTGAAAACCTCGATTGCAGTCGAACAGTAGTGTGGTTGGGGTGTCATCGAGCTGAATGAAACCGAACTCGACAATTTTATTGACATATAGCCCTTCTTGCCTTGAGCTATGTTGTAAATGATGTGCCTTGGAGTTGAGTGTAATCGAATTATGGGGTCTTTTTGTGACAGATAACACTTCTAGCCTTGAGTTATGCTGTAAATGATGTGCCTTGGAGTTGAGTGTAATCGAATTCTGGGGTCTTTTTGTGACAGATAACACTTCTAGCCTTGAGTTATGCTGTAAATGATGTACCCTCGGAGTTGAGTGTAATCGAATTCTGGGGTCTTTTTATGACAGATAACACTTCTAGCCTTGAGTTATGCTGTAAATGATGTACCCTCGAAGCTGAGTGTAATCGAACTCGGGGGTCTTTTCGTGACAGATAACACTTCTAGCCTTGAGTTATGCTGTAAATGATGTACCCTCGAAGCTGAGTGTAATCGAACTCGGGGGACTTTGGCAGATAGCCCTTCTCGACTTAAGCTATACTGCAAATGATATGCCTTGGAGCTGAGCGTGGTCGAACTCGAAGGTCTTTGGTTGGTAGATAACCCTTCTCGATTTAAGTTATGCTGCAAATGATGTGCCCTCGAAGCTGAGTGTAATCGAACTCGAAGGTCTTTGGTGACAGATAACCCTTCTAGCCTTGAGTTATGCTGTAAATGATGTGCCCTCGAAGCTGAGTGTAATCGAACTCGGGGGTCTTTTTGTGACAGATAACACTTCTTTGAGTTGGATATCCTTCGTCGTAAAGTTGAAATCCAATCTAAAGATGGATGATGCTTGTGTGTACGATTCCCTTCGTCGTGAAGTTGAGCCTGAAATTGGATATCATTCGTCGTAAAGTTGAAATCCAAGTAAGTAGCATTGTTCCGAGTCCAATATCCTCCGTCGTGAAGTTGAAATTGGCTCTGGAATCGGGAAATTGTTTGTTGACAACCAGCCGTCCCTTCGTTGTGAAGTTGAACTTGTGTTGTCTCGAGTCCAATATCATTTGCTGTGAAGTTGAAATTGGCTCTGAAATTGGGAAGTTATTTGTTGACAACCAGCGGTCCCTTCGTTGTGAAGTTGAACTTGCGTTGTCTGGAGTACAATATCCTTCGTTGTGAAGTTGAAATTGGATCTGAAATTGGGAAATTATTTGTTGACAACCAGCGGTCCCTTCGTCGTGAAGTTGAACTTGCGTTGTCTGGAGTCCAATATCCTTCGCTGTGAAGTTGAAATTGGATCTGAAATTGGGAAATTGTTTGTTGACAACCAGCGGTCCCTTCGTCGTGAAGTTGAACTTGCGTTATCTGGAGTCCAATATCCTTCGTTGTAAAGTTGAAATTGGCTCTGAAATTGAGAAGTTGTTTGTTGACAACCCGCGGTCCCTTCGTCGTGAAGTTGAACATGCGTTGTCTGGAGTCCAATATCCTTCGTTGTGAAGTTTTAAATTGGCTCTGAAATTGAGAAGTTGTTTGTTGACAACCAGCGGTCCCTTCGTCGTGAAGTTGAACATGCGTTGTCTGGAGTCCAATATCCTTCGCTGTGAAGTTGAAATTGGCTCTGAAATTGAGAAGTTGTTTGTTGACAACCAGCGGTCCCTTCGTCGTGAAGTTGAACATGCGTTGTCTGGAGTCCAATATCATTCGCTGTGAAGTTGAAATTGGCTCTGAAATTGAGAAGTTGTTTGTTGACAACCCGCGGTCCCTTCGTCGTGAAGTTGAACATGCGTTGTCTGGAGTCCAATATCCTTCGTTGTGAAGTTTTAAATTGGCTCTGAAATTGATAAGTTGTTTGTTGGCAACCAGCGGTCCCTTCGTCGTGAAGTTGAACATGCGTTGTCTGGAGTCCAATATCCTTCGCTGTGAAGTTGAAATTGGCTCTGAAATTGAGAAGTTGTTTGTTGACAACCAGCGGTCCCTTCGTCGTGAAGTTGAACATGCGTTGTCTGGAGTCCAATATCATTCGCTGTGAAGTTGAAATTGGCTCTGAAATTGGGAAGTTGTTTATTGACAACCAGCGGTCCCTTCGTCGTGAAGTTGAACTTGCGTTGTCTGGAGTCCAATATCCTTCGTTGTGAAGTTGGCTCTGAAATTGAGAAGTTGTTTGTTGACAACCAGCGGTCCCTTCGTCGTGAAGTTGAACTTGCGTTGTCTGGAGTCCAATATCCTTCGTTGTGAAGTTGGAATTGGATCTGAAATTGGGAAATTGTTTGTTGACAACCAGCGGTCCCTTCGTCGTGAAGTTGAACTTGCGTTGTCTGGAGTCCAATATCCTTCGTTGTGAAGTTGAAATTGGCTCTGAAATTGAGAAATGTTTGTTGACAACCAGCGGTCCCTTCGTCGTGAAGTTGAAATCCGCTCTCGAGCAAATTGTGTTGTTTCGAGAGAAACTTTCAATCTGTCGAGTTGGTCGAAGTGTAGCTTCTTGCTGCTGAGTTAAGCGACCAAAATGAATCTTTAAAGGTGCTTTTGAATCGAGTATCCTTCGTCTTGAAGTCGAAACTTGACTCTAAAAGCTGCAAAAAAATATGTATGTGTAAAATGATAAATATGATGCTCTAAAATGTATGCAACATGAATGAATTATGCTTTATCTCTTGGACTAGAGTCTCGTGTTTTGTCTGCCAATCTGGTCCATGGAATCGATCGTGCCCCATTTGCTTCTCGAGCTTGGGCTTTACAGACATTTCATATCTGAGATTGTTCTGTTTGAAAATGTTTTTCTCATTTTTCTTGTTTCAGGAGAGAAAATGATAAAAATGCTGTAAAATATTATTCGCAATTGAATCAAGTTATAAACATGAGTTCAAAGAATATCAAAGGAATCAATAGCTCTTTTATTGTTTTCAGAGTTACAGCTCTTTGACAAATGTTCAAATAGATGGGTTGGCTTTAGCTTGACCTCGTTTCTAAGGTTTTGGAAAAAAAATGTCATTTTTTTTAAATATCTTGACATGCTTTGGCACTTCAATTGGGTGCGGACAAAATGACGCAACTAGCATGATCACTTACTAGACCTTTTATTTCAGTCCTCTGAAATCTTCTATTTGTTCAAGGTTTGTAGGCTCCTCTAACAAAGGCAGTGCAAAAACATCAGTCTAAAAATGAAATTCTTGAATGCTCGTGTGTAGTTGACTATAACAGGTGTTCCTTAACTCCCTTAGTCCATTTTACCGAAAATTTCTTGCTTAGATAAATTTGATTTAATTTGTCGTTATCTGACTAGCTGAATCCATAAAGCCGGGGCATTTAACCAATTGCTTTAGAGGGACAGCTTAATATTATAATCACAGTTATCAAGTTAACTGAAGGGTTCATCTCATCACAGAGTCTTCAGCCTGACAAGAGCAGTGGAGCAAACACCGAATTGCCAAGTGTCCGAGCAATGTCATGGTTTGAACGTAATCTACTCATAAGGCCAGGGCTTTCAAGTTTCCTCTATAACCAATTGCCTTAGCGGAATAGCTCAGTTTTTACGGATTTAATTTCTTAAGATTGTCAAGAAGAACCTGTCATAGTCTAGGTGTTTTTGAAAGTCAAGGAATCTCATCTTTAGAGTTCAATTTTCAAACAACTGACCTAAACTGGATTCACCTACTCGACTCTTTCATTTGTAAAGATCATCATCGTCATTGAACGTCCTAAATAAAAAACATAGTAATGGTCATATGCAAATGATGCCCCATGTTGTTCGCACCTTATAAAAGGAAAAGGTTACATTGGTTAATTGCAAGAGCATGGTACGGTGTTTGAGTGTATATTCTGGGTAAGGTCAAGGTCATTGTTTTAAAACATGTTACTTTGTCAAAGATCCGTAACTTTGAACCATTCACAGAGTTTCTTAATTCAAATGATATTCAAAGAATTGCAAGTTTGCAAATGTGATTTATTGCTCGCCATCATTAAAGCAACATAAATTTATTTAAAAGTCCTTGCAAAAACTTGAGAAAAGAATGAAAAAACAAATCCAAACAGAATGGCTCAAATGATGAAATGATATGCCTCACTTGGATGCCCCCAAGTTGTTGAAGTCGATCCGATTCTTGTTATGTATTTTCTGTATGATTCTCTTGATGGTGGAGTAATTCTCGATAGTGCACCCTGGGACTCCGCTATGATTTTCGCAATGAGCGTTCTCATCATACTACCTGGGGTACGGGGCTTCATGGACACCACGTGTGCATCAAACAACTGTTGGTAAAGCTCCTTATATGTCATAGGATCGGAATATTCTCATTTTTGATGAGACATGTGAATGCAATGAAAAAAAAGGGAATCATAATGCGAATGTAAAGAAAAGTAACAAAATGCACAATATGTCTGAATGTATGATGCATGAAATGTTCGAGGCATTGATCCGAAAAATGTGCCTATTATTCTGAATAATCCTTATTGGGACAAAATGTTACGTCTGAAGAGACAAAAACTTTTTTGATGGTATAGATCCTGCACAGCCTCTGGAAAGTTGATTCGTCTTCCGCTTTTTCACCGGTTGAATATCCTGTCGAACCATTCCGGTTTCTTTGGCTAAACTTGTGCGGGTGATAAGTTGCTTGCCCCAAAAAAGGTCTTGAATTCATCAATGATGGTCTCCGGCTTAGCTAGGGTTTCACCATCTTATTCTCGTAATTTTTGAAAGGACTCTCCAGGTCAGTAACCATTTCCTCGTCTTGCCCCTGCAACCCTTGCCTCTGAGTATTCTTTGATCACGGTTGGACTTCTGAGCTTTTTGTCTCTTTGTATTATAACTCCTTTGTCCATTAATGCAGATTATTTATGTTTAACAAACACATTTTTGGTGGATCAACACCTCGTTTTAAATGATGCGAATGATGAAAACAAAATGAAATAGAACAAAAAATAAAAGGGGTTAGTAAGGTAAATCAAAATAAATAAAAAATAAAAAATCCTACCCCATATGATAATCTACCCGAACATGCTTAATATTCCTACCCGGACGTGATCTCTATCCCGCATGCCTAATTTCAAACAAATCCTAGCCGCATATTTGTCTAGTTCGCATGTTTTGAACAGAAAGTAAAGCAGGAAATAATTCCGGCATCTTAGGGTTTGAAATGAGGTTTTGAGGTGGGCTCTAACTCCTTGTAGTCTCCCGAGTTAGGTTCTAAAAAAACGGTACCCGAGTTCTCCTTGCTGGTGCCTCCTTAGGCTTACCAGACCCTTAGTCCTAAGCCTATTACAAGCTTGTGTGGACTAAGTTAAACTCGAGAGGACACATTCCCTTATGCCCGCACGGTGAATAAATCCACACGAAGACATAAGGTATATGAATCCCGAAGGCTACTTGCTAGGCTCGCACGGTGAATAAATTCACACGAAGGCGTCGCTTTCACCCCCACTTAAATAGGGTTTGGAGCTCGGGTATAGAGCTTGAGATGAAAACTTTGAAAAATCTCAAATCGTTAAAAAATGTTAGTACAACTATTTATTTGAAAAATAATCAAAGGTAAATAATTAGAATCGAATAAATAAATTAAAATTTAAACTTGTAATTTTCGCTAAAAAAATACAACCAGAAATTAATTTCGGCCTGACTCACTTACCTGTCCCCAGCGGAGTCGCCAAGCTGTCGCAACCGTCTTTCGGTTGGGCCTCGGAATTGGGCTTCGACTTGAAATGAGTTGATTGGAGTCGCCACCGACCACTTTAAAACGAATTTAGGTGGGTCGGACACCATCTTACCTGATCTACGTTGTACCAGAAACGTGTCGGGCTCGGGAGTCGGTTACGGTCAAGGAAGGATTAGCACCCTTGAATCGCCCTTTCGGTACCAATTAATTTATCGGTTGTCTTTATAGCGAAAACTAGACATTTAAATTAAAATTTAAAAAATTCGATTCTAATTACTTACCTTTGATTTGTTGGAATTTATCTACAAAATTAAAAATGTTAGTGAAGACAAATGAAAGAAATTTTTTTTAAAAAAAATAGATATAAGAAAAATAAAAAAAAATATTAAATAAAAATGAAATAAAGAAATAGTAAGAGGTAAATAATAATAAATATAAAAAAAAGATAAAAACAAATGTACGGAATTGGAAATAAAAAAATGAAAAGAAATGAATAAATAAATAAAAGGGACCAATTTGAAAGGAAATGTAATTAGGGGACAATATTCGAATTAAATGGGTGAACATAAATTGAAACAAAATATGGGGGACCTGAAACGGGATTAACCCGCAGATAAAAATGCAAACCCCCCCCTCTTCAAAACGACGTCGCATGGGGGGGATATATATCTACCAAAAACGGCCCAGAACCCCTCCCCTGTTCTCATTTCTCACCCGGGTCTCTCTCTCTAAAACGAGAGAACTGGAACTCTCTCTGGCCTCTATCCTCAAGGCGATTTCCGGCCGCCCCTCCGGTGGCCCCTCGTTGCCCCGACCGCCGTCTCGGCCGCCGCTCGCGTCGGCCGAAAAACCAAGACTCACCCCAAACGCTCGTCTCACTGCCCCCAACCCGAAACTGAAACCTAAACACTCAAGAAATCCCCCCACCGGCGTAGATCTACGCTTAAAGCTTCGTCTTTTGCCTTTCTCGTCGGTGGCTTTTCGACTTCCAGCGTGATCTGGTTATTTACTAGTTTTGCTCTCCTTGCATGTGGGTTTTGAAATGTTTTTTTTTGTTTCGTCTTTGGTTGGTTTCGTAGTTTTCTGTGGGTACTGTTGTTGTTGGCTTTCTGTGGGTTCTGTGTGGTGGTTGATGTTTACCGTGTTCGTCGTGGGTCTTGATCCTCGGTTTTTTGTGGGACTTGATTTTGGTTTGCTTGTGGTTTGGTACTGGTTCGATCCCTGATAGGTTCTGTGTGTACTGTTGATGATGTATTTTTGACCCCCCTCTCGCCGTGGGTACTGTTGTGTTTTATACAGTCCCGATGGGGGCTGTTTCCGGCTATCTTGGGGTCGATCCCGGATTTTCTGGGGTTCTTGTTACGGGCTGTTGTGATCCCTTGTTCCACGCCGGCCGCCTCGGGATGGTTCAGTCCCGTTGGTGGCCGGGAAGTGCGATGGGCGCTGACTGTGTCACTCCCTTCCTTGCGTCGCTGATGACAAACATTGGAAACCCTAGCGTGGAATCTGGGCTGGGCCAGGCCCGTTCGGTGGACTATTTGGATTTGGACCCTGGACTGGAAAAAAGAAGAAGAAATAAATTAGAAATAATAATAATAATAATAATAATAATAATGTTCAAAAGCTCATAATATATAAATTTTCAAAATATTTTTTAAAAACTATATATTATACGTATTTTCAAAAACGTTTCAAAAAACTATATAATATATGTATTTTTAAAAATGTTTTAAAAATTATATATTATATATATTTTCAAAAATGTTTTTTAAAAAACTATATAACATATAAATGTTTTCAAAATGTTTTCAAAACTATATATTATATAAATTTTTAAAAATGTTTTCAAAATTATATATTATATATATTTCCAAAAATGTTTTTTTAAAAAACTATATAACATATAAATGTTTTCAAAATGTTTTCAAAACTATATATTATATAAATTTTCAAAAATGTTTTCAAAATTATATATTATATAAGATTTCAAAAATGATTTTAAAAACTATATATTATCTATATTTTTTAAAACGTTTTTTAAAAAACTATATATTATATAGTTAAAAATGTTTTAAAAACTATATATTATATACGTATTTTCAAAGATCGTTTGCAAACTATATAATATATATATATATATATATGTATAAAATAAATAAATAAAAAGATATGGACGAAAATGAGTGTCCACAATTGTATTTTGTGGGTTTTGCTGAGTATTTTCATGGACCGCCTTATTTCTGTGTTACTAAATGGTCTACAGTTTTACTCGGAAAGACTTACGGTTTATAGCTGCTTGAACTACATACACTTGTGCTAACCATTGTGACAGTGGGAATGGTGATATTCAACTCAGTAAACACTTGAAGAGAAAACGAATAGTTTTGTACAATGTGTTTCACTTATTTTGTACTCAGAAAGACTCTGCAAGTTATCCAAGATCATTGTGGCTGCGGCAGGATGGAGGTGGTGAGGTATTTGAAAAAAGAAATTAGAAAATTCTGGGGTAAATTGGATATATATAAAATTATTTTTTTAAAGATCTATTTAATGTTTCAGCATTAGTTTAGGGATGAAATTAAATATTAACCTTTTTATTAAAATTGTTGCATCATCAATTCAAAGGAGATGGTAGTGGAGTGATTATTTTGTTACAAATCGATAACATTAGTGACCAATATGTTACTTTTGAAACTTCAGAGAAGAAAACAAAAATTTACTTAAATGTTAATGATCATTTATATAACTTACCCTCAATTAAACATGTTGTATATGTACTTTCAATACATAAATTATTATACAGATCTACTCGATTGGTTTACATAACCAAATAGTACTCATCATGATAGTAAAGAAATTATTATTATTCCTTAAAATTTTGAGTTTGAGTCAAGGTATAAATATTTAATGTCAAATTGTTGTGAGTTATATTTAAACATATATTATCTTACACTTACCTTAGATTAATAAAAAAAAACAAATATTATTCATGCATTGATATGGATCCAACTTACCTAAAATAAAGCCATAAATTACTTAAATTTGTTTATAGGTTGGATTATTTGTTCAAGCCTAAAGTTTTTATCTATATTTGAGAAGCATAAATATATAAGAGATAAGTGATAATGACAATAGATGAATGTTTTTATCTAAAGTTTTTATCTAAAATACTTCATCCTTTAACAACCACCCCAGGACAATAAACATAAGCATGTTTTAAGGAAAAACAATAATCTAATTTATTTAAAGTTTAAAATATTTCAGTAATCTAAAAATATGCAAACCCGTCACAAGATTAACGATAACTAGAAATTATACCTTTTTAGAAAATATGATATAATTAAATATTCAAGTAATTTAGATAAATAAAACAGAACGATAATATAGTACTATCAAGAATACAATTATATTGAGATGAGAAGTCTGAAAAAAAGTTTACTAAATTATATAATTATCGATTTCAGCAGCAATGCTATAACTTAAAGTATCAAAATAGTCATATTAGTGTTCTAATAAAAACTAAATCTGAATTCTAGTTTAAAAATGTTACGAGCACATACGAGTAATCTTCTGAATCTAAGAATCGTATAGATATATTACACGAAAGATGTCTGATATGATCTATACTCAACTAAATTAAACGTGAGTACCTTCATAAAATACAATTCTAAATGAATTTAATATTTGAAGTCTACTAAATATATTGAAATACTGAAGTTATAGATATAATTTCAAATTAATGGACTTATTTCAAGGCTTTCAAGTTATAATGTGACGAAACTAACAATAAAATCAAACTTATGACTTTGAAAAACATCAAGCTCAATGTTAATAGAAAAGTTAACGTCAGTTAAAGTCAAAGTAAATGATCAACAATCAAAGGTTATTATCAACTATTAATGACCAACTCAACTCGATTCGGATGAATTGACTTGAACTGAATTAGTTCGGTTTAGTCTATTTTGACTTAACTTTGGTTTAGATTGGAATATTTGCCTTTGTATGATGGACTTAGGCAACAAATTGGTCAAACAAGCAAGACCAACAGGCCTAGTTCATGGATCAAGTATGGGTATGGGTATGAGCATGGGTATAAGTCAGATTCTTATAAGGGAGACGTATGTGATGCATGCAATGACTACAAATGCTCGAATAAACATCAAAATTTCCAAAATTAAGAAATTTAAAGCGTGTAAGTTTCTTACCAACATTGTTTTACGAGTGGGAATGGCGACACATCTGCCAAACACAGCCCGAAAGATTTTAAACCCTACACCGTTAGATGACAACGATAATGAAGACATGGATGGAACAGAAGAAGCTGAATTAAGAGCTGATTCATTTGGTGTGAGTCTGTGAGAGGGGTGAACGAATGGCTGATCAACGACTGAAATCTTTTACTAGAAAGAGAACAAGATTTCTGCATAATTTTATTTTGGAAATGAAAAGACTTTCATCTAAAAAATTTGGATCTTTTTATTTTTTTTTAAATGGATTTAAAAATATTAGAAAAATTACTTAAAATCAAATTGGGGTGATTTATACCCAATGACATTGCAGCACAGATGGCAGAGGGGCTTGTCATGAATGCTGAGGGTTCTTTTTGCTTCTCATTCATGCCTTCCAAAATATAATCGGTAAATTACATCTAAAACAACTAATCTATTTAGATTTTACATTTTAGACTTTAAGCTTTTCTCCGACTTCAACTTAGTCCTTGATTTCCATAATTTTCTTTCAATTAAAATTTTCAAATTTAATACTTATCGATTTAGTCCCTTTCAACTTCTTTAAATTCACAAAATAATTTTTGAATTTTCAAAAGTTACAATTCTAGTCTCTAAATACACTAAGTAAGAATTTATCCCAACAATTAGGGGTGATAATTATGGTAGAACTTTGATTGTATCAAATTATATACTCACGATGTTGAGATCGTGATGATCTTAAGTATAAGGATTATACATAGTTATTACTATAAGGTAATATTAAATACATTATTACAATCATCTCATGATTAGTCTTTGAACATAATATAACGCATCATGCACATGAGATCTTAACACCATGCTTATAGATCTTAGTGATAATCCATAAGGTCTTAATATTATACATAACATGTCTTGCTGATAGTTACGAGGTCTTAACATCATGCGTAAAAGATCTTATTAATATCCAATGAAGTCTTAATATAATGAGGTCTTAATGATTACTCGGTAGGTCTTAATATCATGTCTAGGAAGTTTTATTAATGTCTAAAATATTTTATCATCATATCTAAGATTCGAGATATTTTTTTATACAAAAAGGTTTAGGTCAAGAGTGATTCCTCCAATCTAAGGTCAAGGAATACCTAAGATCCAATTAAGATTTACATATAAATTTACATATTACCTACCAAGAGTGACACTGGTAAGATTTGAATTTGACATTTCATACTCAAATTCCTGAATGCCAACCACTTGTACCAACATTCATTAGCAGATTCAGACATATTTAATAGAATACAATCCTTATATGAAATTTCTTTTTCTTTTTATTTTTTTTTAAAAGTTGTTCTTATAAGGTATAAAAATACACTTATATAGTACATAAGTTATATGAAGTATGCCACGTAAATACCCAAACACAGAAAAAAATAATCCAACTTAACATGCCACCAAAACAAAATAAACGAACGAAGAAAATAGTTTAATTATTCAAAAGATAAGGTAACCACCCAAGCTTAATAACTGTGTATATTTCCAATGAATGGTACCTCAACAGACAAAACAACACTAATTGGTCCTCTCCCATAAGCCTTATAATTAATTCTCCGCCCAATTGTTACTAAATTCGAGTGACACAACTTATAATGGACTTCATTTTAAGATTAATACATCAACAAAACGTTATTTTTCCTTATAATAGAATAATAGAAGACCAGATTAAATATAACCATAACATGATTTTTTGTCAAATTATTGTCTTTCTAATATTCTTCACGCTTCCTACTAAATTTGTCTTAATTAAGGATGAGTTTATCACGTTCGACGAATAATGTTAAGCACCACTAACGATGAGTACCATTAATTTAATTTATAAAAAGTTAAAATTCTAAAGGATTTAACGTACAATAAAAAATTAGTTAAAAATTTAAAGCTAAATTATTTAAAATAAAATATTAATTATATTATTTCCATAATTTGTTGGGTAAACTATACTAGTGACCTAACTATAGTATATTTTTATTTTAACCATCATTTTTGAATTTTTATCAATTAGGTCACCCAACTATTTTAGTGTATTTAATCAGTCCACTTGTCGTTAACATTTAACGGAAGTACTGACATGATAGTTAATAAAATTAATATAATTATATATTTGGTCATTGTTACTTATACATTATAACAATTTGGTCCTAATTTTAATAAATTAAAATAAATTTAATGTTCGAATCAAATTATACCACATGTCATTATGCCACATACACATGTCGCTACAATTTGCTTCATAATAATATAATTACTACTATTTGTTTCACTTTTTACTATCAGGAGTGGAGTCTATCGATTATGATTCCAAAGGAGTAATTATATTGTTATTTTAACTCCAAATTTAATTCGAATCATAAAATTACCACTGATTTTTTGCAGTTTTTCCTTTGCTTTTGTTTGACAATTTGTTGCAATAGTTTATAATCACTTTCAAAGTACAAGTCTACAAAATAATTAAAAACACGAATAAAATAAAAATATAAAAATAATATTTATAAAATTGAAATAGACATATTAGTGAGTTAATGATAAATACACTTGACTACTTTAGATTGTTCCATTGAATTAAACTTAAGAGGGTGAGAACTTTGAAATATATAAGAAAAACAAAAAATAAAATAATAATTAAATTAAAATAAATTAAATCCTCCAATTGGGTGGTGACATGTGTCATGATATTTTGCAATAGTGACACGTGACACGATCCGATTCAAAATTTATTTTAATTAATGAAAATTAGTACCAAATTGATAGAATATATAAGTAACAATGACCAAATGTGTAGTCATACCAATTTTATTAACTGTTACGTCAGCACTATCGTTAAATGTTAATGACAAGTGACATGATTAAATACATTTAAATAGTTGGGTGACTTGATTGACAAAAATTTAAAAATAGTGATCAAAATGAAAATGAGCTATAATTAGATAGTTATTGGTATAGTTTACTTAAAAAGGATTATGAAAAAATAATGTAATTAATATTTTATTTTAAATAACTTATCTTTAAATTTTTAAATAATAATTATTCGTTGAATCATTTATACTTTTATAAATTAAATTAATAATATTTATAAGTAGTGTTCAAGGTCGAGTTTAGTAGAAATTTCCCTCAAGTAATTATAAAAAATGTTTCAATTTTGTAGTTTAAAAATAAAGTTTTGCGGCTCCAAAAAAGAACGCTTTAATTGTTTAATTGTGTCTCTTTCCGTCGTGCAAAAAACCTGATTGATATCTTTAGGTGGCGTTTGATTGATATGAATTATTTGAAATTGGTGGAAATTAGATTCTAATTTCACTACTTTCTCATGTTTGGTTTAAGTTTTCTAAGGGAATTGAAATCCCTCATTGCTTCAACTTTCCATCAAATGGGGGAAAGTGAATTCCATCCAAGAATAGATAGAATTCAATTCCGTTGTTGGAGGGAATTGAAATATGACCATATTATCCTCATCAATCTTTTGGTAACTTATTCATATATTGAATAAAAAAAATTTTGTATTATTTCGAGTCGGGTCGGGTTTCTAATTCATATATTCGGGTCGGGTCGGGTGAAACTTTATTTTGGTCGGGTCGAGTCGGGTCGGTTTTTTTAAGTGTGAAATTCGAGTTGGGTCGAGTTCGGGTTTAGGGTGAAAAATACCCGACCCTAAAATATATATAATTTTACCTTATATATTTAGAAATAATTACAATAATACCCCTCTATATATATAAATTTTTTCAATTAAGTCACTGTTTTTATTTAATAAAAATAAATTTTTTATTATTTCGGGTCGGGTCGGATTTCTAATTCATATATTCAGGTCGGTTTGGGTGAAACTTTATTTTGTTCGGGTCAGGTCGGGTTTTTTAAGTGTGATATTCGGGTCGAGTCGGGTCGGGTTTTTTTAAGTGTGATATTCGGGTCGGGTCGGGTTCGGGTTTAGAGTGAAAAAACCGAACCCGACCCGAAAAAAATATATATAATTTTACCTTATATATTTAGGAATAATTACAATAATACCACTCTATATATAATTTTTTTCAATTAAGTCAATATTTTTATTGAATAAAAATAATTTTTTTATTATTTCGTGTCGTGTTGGGTCGGGTTTCTAATTCATATATTGAATAAAAATAGTTTTTGGTATATTTTTGGTAACTAATTAACATACTCTGATTGGAATGTATCGAAATATTGCTCTATCTTTTGGTAATTTATTAACATATTTTGATTGTGATGATTTTAACTTATGATGTTTATTAGCATGATTTTTATAATTTATTGAAATGAATAATCAATCAATAAATGAAAACTTAATATTTTTTAATTTTTTATAATATATTACTACATGTAAGTTGTAAAACAAACTAAAATAAAGTAAAAAAACAAGAAAGACAATTCTGTCATTTAACATTATTGAAATCAAATTCATCTAAAATGTCTGCGAACCAAACAAAATATGAAATTGGATTCCAATTTCATTTTTAGCCAACCAAACAAAATATGGAATTGAACTCTAATTCCTGACATATTCCAATTCCTTCACATATTTCAATTCCTCACATATTCCAATTCCCTCATACATTCTAACAACCAAAATACACCTTAGTTTCTTCAAACGTATTTTTTAACAAACTTTTCTTTCCTTGATTTCTGTTTTAGTTACTATTTCTGTTTCTCGTTTTTCGATTCATTTCTTCTTTCCCGCCTTCCTTTTTCTGCAGGTTCTTAAAAAGGATCCTGTTTTGATGCCATAAATCAAGTAACTTCCATTAATTCATTTAGCCTTTTGCTTTATAGTTCTCCAAACAGGTTTGCAATTATGCCTTCTCTTTTTCCTTTCCCCGAATTCATTGACTGAATGAATTAATAAACATAAATTGATTTTTCTTTTATTATTTTTCAGGAAAATTAGAACTGGAGATACGGAAATTAAATATTAAATTAATAAACAATGTTGGGTGACTTCATTAACAGAATTTTGGTGTAAGTAATATGCCAATGCTCCTGCATTAGTGTTGTTTGCTTGTTAAATTATAATTAAAGAATGGGTAATTTTGATTATCTGGGTTTTGTTAGTACCTGTTTTCCGATGATTTTGTGTTTGCAGGTTGGTTCTTGGATATGCGTATCCAGCATTTGAGTGCTTTAAAACGGTGGAGAAGAACAAAGTTGGGATCGGTGAACTCAGATTTTGGTGCCAATATTGGTATCTGTCTTTTTATTTATTTATGAAGGGGCAAAGGCCATGCTTACGACGTTAAGAATGATGAATGGACACCAACTTGATTTATGGATTAGTTTATTCTAAAATTACAATTTTAATGCATCATTAATCGAGCGATATCTGTTTAGAATTTTTCTTAAATTATTGATGACACACCTTATATAAGAAAGTATTTGAACCCGAATCCTCTAGAAATAATATTTTCTTCTACCACTCAACGAATAAATTCACCATTACAATGAATTGGAATATAGTAAACTTTTCTTAACTTATTGCAGAAATCACACTTCAGATGCTCAAACAACCTTCCGTTATAGCATTTGCATAATTTGTTTAGCTTTTTATGTTAAACTCAATAGTTATGTATGCAATGCATTTTCGCAGGATCCTTATGGCGTTTCTGATAGTTTTTGAATGGACAGGGGAAGTATTCATTTCATGGTATACAGAAACATCTTTCAACCTCCATTGCTTAACATCTCAATTTTGATTTCAGTTCAAAAATCGGTCTTATCGATTCGAGCTCAAACTCAACTCCATTCAATTTTACCATAAAAAATGAACAATCCAAATCCTAAATAAACTGAACCCAAGACGATCCAAGCCGAAAAGAGTCCGAACCTATAACCACCCAAGAGTCCACCCAAAACTAGTGCAACTTGCATAATTGCCAAGTAGAATCTAATTGTTCATGATACTAACATTAGATTTTTAACCATACTGAAGGTTGCCAATGTATGGCGAGATGAAGGTTGGAATGTTAGTGTACCTGTGGTACCCTAAAACGAAGGTAAAAGTGGAATAAAATTTAGGTTTGCTGCAAATGTTGAACTCGTAATGTTTTGAATTTGGATAATGCAGGGAACTGGTTACGTGTATGATACCTTGCTTCGGCCATTCATGGCAAGACACGAAACAGAAGTGGATAGAAAGATTCAAGAGATCAAAGCTAGAATATGGGACTTTATTTTTAAATATTGCCAACATTTCGCAGTAATGGGGCAGGGAAAATTCTTTGAAATGCTTCAATACATGGCAAACCAATCTTTAAAGTTTAAACAAGCCAATCAGGTACTTCTTCAGAAAATGTATTTGCTGATTCATTTTGCATGAACATAATTTGAAACATTTACAATTCAAGTCGTTTGGTCATACCTTTTTTCTGCAGAAATCTGATGATCCATCAACGCCAAATGGTCACCGTGATTCGCCTCGTATGAGATCTCGTCCGGTTCAAACCTGATTGACGGCCGGCGTATAAACCACACAATTAACAATTTCTAATAATAATAATAAAAAAAAAGAAAACTTGTACAATGAAAACCAAAAAAGAAAGAAAAAAAAAAGATAAGAAACCCAGAATTAATTGTTGAAAACCCAGTCTGAAATTCAATTCAGTCAGTTTATTTTTTTTTTTGTAACATAAATTATATTTATATACATATATTTTCGTAATTCGTACGGTTTATATGGTTGATTGAATATTGTGTTCCTTGTTTCTGCGTATGAAAACGCAACCTTTATCTGTTATCTGTTGAAGATGATTCCAATGGATCCGAAGATCCGATCAACGAGTCGGGTCAGACAAGGGACGAGTTTGTGGTTGAAGAACCGGAGGCAGGAAGAGATGGGATTCTGAGATGAAAACCGGAGCCAAAGCTGACGGAAAAGGTGATTACCGGAGGAGTCAGGGGTGGCTGACATGGGCTGAAGGTAAGCCCAAGCGGCCTGTTTTACTAAACGGTTGCGGATCAAGATTTCGTACCCGGAATTTGCGGCGGATCCTGCGGCGGTGGGGGAGTTGATAGCGACGACAGGGGAAGGGAGGATGTCTTTGAGTGAAGTGTAGGAAGCAGAGGAGGCTTTGAGGGAGATGAGTTCGAGGTCAAGAGGCGATGGGGCGGCGCAGCCGTATGGAAGGCTGGTGGCAATTTGGAGAGGCTTTGGAGTCCATAGAGTTAGCTTCGCCGGGACTTGGACGGGGGTTGAGATAGAGTTGTGGCGGCGGAGAGTATATAGCGGCAACTGCCGCAAACCGTCGTCCATAGTCAAAAATACAAAGGAAAAGAGACTGGGAGAGGCTTTTAGACAAATATCGAAAGTTGTTTTAGTTTTTAAACTTTTATGTAAAGCTTTCAGCGGCGGCTGACTATTGGTGACGAAACTGGAGTGAAGTGCAATTTTATTCAATCTCGTGACTCGTGGTGTATTTTATTCATGTGCATGTTTGATTTTGGTTTTTTTTCTTTCTTTTCCATATTTTTGGTACATTGTTCGTTTATTAGTAGGTATATATTAATATGCACCGTTATTTCTTTTATATATGACTGGGTTTTTTAGAAAGAAAATCAAATAGGTACATGAATAGATGGATAAAGTCAATGAATATGGATGAATTATATGGTTTCATATCAACTAACAATAAATATTGTAATAATGCATCAGCCAACATTTTGCAACTAAAGTCAAATTAAGGGAACCACGTAGAAAGAGATTCCCAACCCCACCACCTCTCATCAAACAAACCAAATATACAAGATAATCATTAAGATAATTTCAAGTTATCTCTAAATTTTAAGGTTTTCGGTATTAGATTACCGTCAATAATTATTTCATCATAAGTAAATGCAAAGTCTCGACAATTATTTTTTTTATCTAAATGTCGTCACAAGCTAGATAACTTGAACTTAAATTATAAATATTAATTAACATGTTTTGGGGATCAAGTTGCATAATTTTAAAGAACGAGGATTGTTTTGTAAGCTTGAGGCCAATTTAGGGTCTTGAACCTAAATTTAGCCAACTCCTTTTTAGCAAAAGAAAAAGGGTTAATTAGAAAAAAAGTGTACAAACTATACCATTATTCCTAAATAGGTGCCCTATTTTTTTTCGATTCATCCGGGTATCTAACATTACAAACTTTATTATTTAGGTGTTCGACCGTAACGACCGTTAAATTATGTCGTTAAAAGACACATATCACATTCAAGTAATTTTAAAAATTTCATTTAAAATAAAAAAACTTAAAATTATATTTTTAAAAAACTCAAAAAAGTTTTGAAAATCTTTTAAAATGCCCTAATTTTGAAAACCCTAAATCTAATCCATATTTAGGTGCCTTCTGACTCAGCAGTTGTTGTAGAATCGCCTTGGCAATCCAGTCCCGCATCAGGCACAATAACGACTACAACATCAACAATGTCAAAACATTAGTATATCAATTTGCAACAAAAACATCAAAATCAGCCCAAGTACCTTCAATTCACACCCAATATGCTATTGATGTAAAATATGTTAAAATAAATCTAAATATGATAAAAAGTGCTAAAGAAAAAACTTAACCAAAGTAAAAAAAGTTCTAAATAATAACTCTTTTGGAGAGTTATAACACCCTTAGACCTAAGTGTTTGATTTTCCTCAAGCAACGTATGACAACTACTTGCCCCCCAACATTTAAATAGCATCACTCTTACACTTGGTTTTCACCTGTCACCTCAGAACCTTAACAATTTTATGCAAATCACCTTTAAATCTCAAGACAACAAGAAATCAACTCAAATCAACTTATAATTCTTATGCATGTGTGTGCTTGTAATCGTGATAATTCACCACCATGGGTATTTGTAGAGAATATCATAATTATCAAATTAATTAATAAAGAAAAAATATCACAACAATTACTATTTAGCTTAATTAGAGCTTCAACTAATCACAACTACCTATTAGTACTTGAGTAGTAAGATATGTCATCAACGGACCTCCTAGCCTTTTAGGTATAGTCATCCCGTGAAGACTTTCATTCACCCATGATATTCAAGACTATTTTCCTACTTAGTATTCACTAAGTGTACCAGACTTGCCTTAGCAGCATAGTATCCTAGAGCTAAAAGATTGTTGTGAACAATTTATTCGGTTAGAGCCAGTTCGACACCTCTAGTAATTCACACAGAACATAGAATTTTTTTTTGGATAAAAAATAAAAGATAATTAAATATTCTCTAAAATACCAAAGGTAAACTAAGCACGAAATTCGGTAAATAATTATAGCATCACAAGAATCGTTAACAAAATCTCAAGTTATCTATAAATTCTAAGGTTCTCGGCATTAGATTGCTATCAATAATTATCTCATTACATGTAAATGCAAGTCTCAAAATTTGTTTACTTATGTAAATGTCATGGCAAGCTAGATGTCATGGAAAACCTTGAATGAACAACACAAACATGAACATGAAAAACACACATAAGAATGAGAAACATAAACAAACAACACGCCCCCAAACATGAGATTTGCATTTCCCTCAATGCATGTAAAATATGGGAGAAGAGACAACAATACTCCCCTAATGTTGTTGAAGATGTTGTGTAGCAATAGCTTTGAGGATGTACTACTAACACTACAATAATGACAGTATGAAATGCAAGAAGATGTTGGGTAGTAAAGATTGTTTGTAACTCCAGCTGATGTTGTGAAGTAAAGGTAGCATATGGGGACTGCAACATATGGGGACTGTAGCATATGGGGACTGATGGTGTGATGATCGATGTAAGAACACTACTTAAAAAAACACGTAAAATGAAATAAAGAAAAAATAAAAAGTAAAAACTTATCTAATGTAAAAATTGACTTATTAATAGCAATAAAGAGAATACGATAAAGAAATTTCGCTTAGCGAAATGGAAGCAACGCTGTGAGGTAGTTCGCCGCAATAATGCTTCAAACGTTGGCCATTAACTTTGAACATGCTTCCATTTTTCAAATTCTTGATTAATATTGCACAATGAGAAAATGTTTCAGATACTTTAAAAGGTATAGACCACCTAGATTTCAACTTTCCTGGGAATAGCTTCTATCTCGAATTGAACAACAATACTTGTTATCCAGCATGGAATTGTCGTAGCATTATGTGCTTGTCATGTCATTCTCTTGCATTTGTCTTTGTAAATCTTCACATTCTCATAGGAATTGTTACAAAGTTCTTCTAACTTATTCAATTCAAACAATTTGTTTTGTCCCACAGCATCAAGGTTAAAATTCAATTTCTTAAGTCCTCAAATTGCCTTGTTCTCTAACTCCACTGGCAAATGATATGCTTTCCTATAGACTAAATGGAATGGAGACATAACCAGTGGGGTTTTGTATGTTGTACGTTATGCTCATATTTCTTCGTCTAATCGTAAAGACTAATCCTTCATAGATGGGTTACAACCTTCTTTAAAATTTGCTTGATTTCATGGTTTGAGACCTCGTCTTATCCGTTAGACTAAGGATAGTATGTTGTAGAAATAGGATGCTTCACTCCATACCACAACAAAACATTAGCAATTTTATTACATTTAAAACGGGATCTCTCGTCACTAATAAAAGCTCTCGATGTTCCAAAGCGAGTAAAAAATTTCTTGTGAATAAACTTAAGACTGACTTAGCATCATTAGTAGATAATGTTACAACTTCAACCCATTTTGAGACATAGTTCACAGCAACAAGAATATAGACATTATCAAATTATGATGGGTAGGGTCCCATGAAGTTTAATACCCAAACGTCAAACAACTCAATTTCCAATATTGGTTATGTTGGCATTTCGTTATGGTGAGAAATGATGCCAGTACGCTAACAGAGATCACAATTCTTGACAAATTCATTAGCATCTTTAAACAGATTTGTCCAAAACAAACCACATTAAAAGACTTTGGCAGCAGTGCACATCCCTCAAAAGTGACCACCATAGGGCGTATTGTGACATTGGTGTAGGATGCTATTTGTTTCGCTATCTAGAATGCATCATTCACAATTTGATCATTGTATTGTTTGAACAAATAATGCTCATATGGGTGATAGAACTTCACATCTCTAAAAAATTTATTCCTCCCTTGGTGATCTAGGTCTGGTGGCAGTAATCTATTCACCAAGTAATTTAGAATGTCTACATACCAAAGCAAAGTTTTGACAGTAAGAAGTCTTTCATCTGGAAAATTGTTAGTAATCAACAATTTACTTCTAACTTCACTTCTAAATTCTAAACAAGACAAGTGGTCAGTCACTTGATTTTCGGAGCCTTTTTATCTTTAATCTAAATGCCAAACTCTTGTAGAAGCAACACCTATCGCATTGATCGCTTGTAAATGTATATGCTAAGGCAAGAAATTATGTGCAAGTATACACAATCGAATCAAGTAATATATGGTAAGTGAGTTATCATCTCCTCAGGGATTGGTCTAAAATTTTAACCTTTACCACAACTAGTTGTCACAAGCTAATTCCTACTATCTTGTCAAACTACAAAGCTAATATTAATAAAACAAGAAAAATACTATAATGTATGATTACAAAAAATATTGGTCGAGACAAAATAAATATCCAGACTATAAAACAAAACAAAACAAAAACATCTGTTGATTTAAACATAATTCAAACAACCTCGCATATTCAGACTTACCACAGAACACTTATGCTAATATTTTGCATTGACAACAATTATTCTAAGTCTAGAATGAATTATTATGACTTGCTTAAGCTACCCGACAGGATTACTAAGTATTCTTAGACGGTTTCTATGGCAATACTACTCAGCATTAACTACAACCCTTAGTTTGTCAGGCTGTTGTTGTAGTAATACCTCTCAGCGTAAACTATAGTCGTTGTCTATCCTACTCTAGCATATCCCTTTTAGTCGATTGAAACCCACTCCTTATCTATAAGGTAGACAAGTTAGAACATCACCATCTCGGATCCATTCCATTGCTCACGTAGATCTATCTTAATTCCCTCGAATCTAAGAATCAATATCTAGGCAAAAGGCGATCTCTCGATGCTCTTACATTGCCAAGACATGTTTTACCACGACCTCAGGCAATCTCTCGAAGCTTTTACAGTGTTAAGGTAAAATATTCAAACAACGAACAAATCAGTCATGAGAAAAATCATAATTCATCATTAATAAAGTAGAAAATAATTGTTTAGGCAAAACAAAGACTAACACCAAGTAAGACAATCATGGTGCTATAAAAAATTCATCCAAGTATCATCGTTTAATATAACCCCAAACATATAAATAATTTAAGACTAGGGAGTTCCATCATAACCTTAAAATATTTTCAATGTCTCGGCAAGCAAAAAGTTATTTCCTAAAAATTTTACTAATTACCTTAAGCAATGACAGACTACAATCGTGTTTGTACATTTCAAAGAATCAGGCCTATGGTTGGTTCTCTTCTTTAGACAATCTTAACAATAATTCTTGCCTAGGCAATCAAATTATGCATTCATCATTGGGCATCCCTAATCTATTCCAAACAATAAACCTAATATGCTTATGTCACGACAACCAAAATTTTCAACTAAATATCATCCATTACTTTTTAACAAAGTATGGAAAATATGGCACAATACCTCCCCCAAACTTGAGGGATGCATTATCCTCAATGCATGAGAACTTAAACTATATGAATCTATATGCAAATGCGAAAATAAAAAAACTAAAATGTAAACTTACTGTGGTGGTGTGGCTTGATTGGACGCCCTCGTTCGACGTCGTTTGGGAGGAGGGGGACTCTCTGATCCTGAGTATACTACTGCTATCATCGACGGTGACGGCTGAAGGATATGACCTACCATTCGCTTAATGTGTCTCTTACTGTTTAAGGCTCGTGCTGGAGTTAGTTACTCTGCAATGGGAGTCGGTTGTGTAGGAACTGGAGCTGGACTTTGAGCTGGTTCAGGAACTGGCATTGCTTGACGGACATGGGACTGTATGGGACCTTGCTCGGGTTGCTTCATGGCGGGAGTGAAATCTTCATCAGAGAATAAGTTAGGTGGAGTCTCTTGAGTGCTCTCGGAGGTTGAGAAGGACGAGGAGCTGAGGAACTCGACTGTGTCGCCATGGCATTCCTCTGGTACAGGCGAGACATGGATAGCCAGTGATGGCACGTCTGTGGGTACTTATGGGGGGACATTCGATGTCGAGGTGTGGAATGTGCTATAGCCAGCAGTGTGTTTCAGAATGACGTTGGGAATAGGCTACAGATTGTTGGTTGTGATCAAGAGTAACTTCTTGAAAATGGCGTTGAGTTATGCATCCCTTGCCTTGACGTACTCGAAGAAGATCTCCATGTGATTTTCAAGGCGCTCGATCTTCTCACGTGTTTCTCGTGTGTACGTGACCACTGCTTCCATTCTGGCCACAGAAATAGATTTTGTTCCCCTCTCCAAACCTTCATGAGAGGCGTTGTCATCGAAACTCATCAACTCGGGTACTTTCTTTTTTGGTGATACCCTCTTGGATTTAATGAAATCCTCAAAGGGCTTCTCGGGGACCTTCTTTTTTTTTACACAGAGCAATTATCAAGTTAGGAAATAATAGATTACCCCAGTTTCTTTTGGCACACTCATGGATTTGCTCGAAAATGAGTTCTCCAACATCAATCTTTCTCCTGTATATTATCGAGTGTAACAACATCAGTCTTTTTACGAACACTATTGTGTTATGAGATGTTAGCATAAACTTGTCCTTGAGAAAATGGTTCCACAACTTAACGATCGGTTTAAGGGCAAACATTCCCTTTGAACTTGGCCCACCCGAAACAAAGATCTTCAAGTACGCCGTCATAGGTTTCTAGGTCTGCTTCAGCCACAAATTTCTTATGATTCTCTTTCACTTTCCCCAACTTGAAATATGTATTGAGTGACGAAGGGGAAAATCGTAGGAGTTTCCCTCAGACATACACCATGTGGTTGGATGAGCCTTCGAGATGGGTGTAGAATTTTCTGACCATTGTTGGTGTTACGACTTTGGGTGGCGAGCAAACTTCTCCCAGTTGTGCTTCTGAATCATGTCCATGACCTCCAGTCCAAATGGCTCTTTATTCTCTGATGGAAAGACGAACCCGTATTCCAAATACACTTGTCATTTTTGGAGGTTTTTAAAGTATGCCTCAGCTTCGGCTGTTTGGAAACACTCAAAGCTCATTGTTGGGGCTGGGTTTTTCTTCGATCTAGCCATGATACTTGTTTGGTGCAGTGAAGTAGCGGCAGTGATGGGGAAATTTTGTTGAAAGAAAGAAAAATTATTTTCTTGCTGTATAGAGAGAGAGTGAAGCACGATGAAGAAGATGGAGTTGAGGGTGGTTTTTTTTCTAGACGGTTTATGGATGGTTGCTTAAGGGTAATACAATCAAAACAAGAGGGGAAAAGATTTTTGCATTAAATGCAATATCCTTGATTGGACGTAAAGTTGGGGAAAAGATTACTTTCCCTATTTAATTTTGTCACCCAAACTTCTTGCCCTAGGGTTTTCTCTCATTTCATGCGTGAATTATCTCCCCATGCTGCCATGTGTACGTTGCATGCATGCAATAAATAAAAAGATATAAAATAAAGCAAAACGGATAATGTGTGTATAAAATAACTTAATTTATTTATGTACAAAATTCAGATTTCCGTTGCCTAGGCAACGAATTTTTTTGTTCAAGTAAGTAAGGCAAACTCTTGGGCATCATGTACCGTTGATGCCAATTTGTCGTGCATGAATGGGGCTCCTTTGTATTCCTTTAGCCTCTGCCCGTTCACCTAGAAATGGAACCATCGTCTCGGTTCTTGATTTCTATTGCCCCATTGTTATGAACTTGATGTACGATGAATGGTCCTGACCATCATGACTTTAGCTTGCCTGGGAATAACTTAAGACGTGGATTGTAGAGCAATACTTGTTTTCCAGAATAAAATTAACTAGACAATATTTTTCTATCATGCCATCGTTTTGTTTTCTCTTTGTATAGACGAGCATTTTCGTATGCGTGTGCTCTGAATTCATCCATCTCGTTCAGTTCCAATAGTCTTCTTTCTCCAGCAAGCTGAGAATCATTGTTTAACTTTTTGATGGCCCAGTAGGCTTTATGTTCAAGTTCCACAGGCAGATGGCATTTTTTTCGTAGACCAGTTTGAACGGGGACATTCCAGTGGTGTCTTGAATATTGTACGATAAGCTCATAGTGCTTCATATAGCTTTGGTGACTAGTTCTTTCGACTTGGGTTTACCACCTTCTCATGGATCTGTTTGATTTCTCAGTTAGACACTTCGGCTTGTTCATTAGTTTGAGGGTGGTATGCCATAACGATCCTATGTCGCACTCCATGTCGTTTCAATGCATTGGCAATCAATTTGTTATCAAAATGAGTACCTTCATCACTAATGATGGCTCGTGGTGTTCCAAAACATGTGAATATATTTTTGTGAAAAAAGTTTAGTACCATCTTAGAATCAATTTTAGGTGTTGCAATGGCTTCAACCACTTGGATATATAATCCACTGCCAAGAGGATGTACAAATCTCCAAAGGATATGAGAAAGGGTCCCATGAAGTCTATTCCCCATACATCGAAACGTTCAACCTCCAGAATATTTTTCCATGGCATCTCATATTGTTTTGATATGTTCCCTGTTCGTTGGCATCTATCACATGACTTATAGAATTCATGCGTATCTTTGAACAAGGTTCTCCAATAGAATCTGGACCGAAGTACTTTCGTTGTTGTTCTCATTCCACCAAAGTGTCATCCATACGGTGACGAGTGACATTAAAGTATAATTTCTTTGTGATCTTCTTCTGGAACGCATCTTCGGATTATTTGGTCTCCATATTGCTTGAATAGAAATGGTTCATCCCAGTAATAGTATCGTACATCACGTCGAAACTTTTTTCGACCCTTGCTAGATAAATCAGGAGGAGCAATACCACTAACAATAAAGTTAACTATGTCAGCATACCACACACAGCCGTGACAAATAATATTTTCTCATCTGGGAAATCTTCTTGAATTTCTGTTATGTCTTGACAATCAGATTTGTTATCTAATCTAGACAATGGTATGCCACTTGATTTTCTATACCCTTTCTATCATTGATCTCTAAATCAAACTCTTATAGCATTAATATCCATCAAATTAGCCTAGGCTTTGTATCTTTTTTATTGATCAAATATTTAATGGCATAATGATCTGTATGCACAATTACCTTTGTGCCTATTAGATATTGCCTAAACTTATCGAATGCAAATACTACCACTAAGAGCTCTTTTTCAGTGGTGGTATAGTTCACTTGTGTATCAATAAGAGTACAGATCGCAAAGTAGATAACATGAAAGATCTTACTTTTTCATTGCCCTATCACTGCTCCGACTGCATAATCACTAGCATAGCACATGAGCTCAAAAGGTTTGTTTCAGTCATGTGGGACAACGATTGGTACAGTCGAAAGTTTTTTTCTTCAAATCTGTAAAGGCATTCAAACAATCATTAGTAAATTCAAATGGATGATTTTGTTGAAGTAAAAGACACAAGGGTTTAGAGATTTGAGAAAAATCTTTTATGAACCTCCTGTAGAAGCATGTGTGACCAAGGAAACTGCGTACACCTCTTACGTTGGTGGTGGGGAAGGTTTGCGATTACTTCCACCTTGGCTTTATCGACTTCATCGACTTCAATGCTTTGACATGAAATTTTGTGACCCAACACTATTCCCCCAATTACCATAAAATGGCGTTTCTTCCAAGTTAGTACTAGGTTGGCTTCTTCACATCATTTCAGTACATTGGATAAATTACCAAGGCATCGATTGAAATCGTCACCTAAGACGAAGAATCATCCATAAATATTTCCATACACTCTTCCACCATATTGAAAAGATTGTCATCATGCATCTTTAGAAGGTAACTGGAGTGTTACATGACCCAAATGACGTTCGTCTAAATGCATAGGTACCGTATGGGCATGTGAAAGTAGTTTTCTCTTGATCCTATGGTACTATGGATATTTGATTATATCCCGAGTAGCCATCGACGAAGCAATAAAATGCTTTTCCCGCTAACCTATCAAGCATTTGGTCGATAAAAGGTAAGGGAAAATGGTCTTTATTTGTTTCTTTATTAAGCTTCCTATAATCCATACATATGTGCCAGCCCGTGACTGTTCTAGTACTGAGGAGCTCGTCATATTCCCTTTTAACCACGGTCACACCACCCTTCTTTGGCACACACCGCACCGGGCTGACCCATGAACTATCGGATATAGGATAAATCACTCCCGCATCCAACCATTTTATAATTTCCTTCATGACTACCTTATTCATGATTGGGTTGAGCATTCTTTGGGAACCGAAGTACTATGGATATCTTCTAAATTGATCTTGTACATGCATATGGTAGGGCTAACCCTTCAAGTCTTCCATTGTCCATCTTTGGGCCTTTTTGTGTTGTGACAAAATATTCAACAAACTGTTCAGATGTTAGATTGTCAGAGATTATCACTGGTAAAGTTTCATTACTTCTTAGGTATGCATACTTCAAATGTGATAGCAAGGTTTTAAGTTCCAAATTGGATGCATATTGTAAAGATGATTCTTAAGAATTAACTTCATCAAAATCTAAGGGTTCAAATTTCGTACCTGATCTATTATGAAGGAGCCTTGATTGTTCATTTGTCTTTCCTTCATATTCTGTCTTTGTGTCACTTTCAGGGAACCCATTGTGCACCTTATTCATATTTCTGTTGTCAGGGCCATAATTCTTAGAATCATCTTCTGAAAATAATTCACCTGGGCTAAAGTTTTCTTATTCGTGCATCTCAGTTATATGGTCATGGCACAAAGCGTTGTATTCGTCTAGCTTTAGAGATCCATCGTGGCCAAGGATCTTTTCCTCTTCTTCTATTGAATCTACATTTCTAATGCATTGGCATTCCTCTGAGTCATCCACATATTTCATAGAGTTGAATACATTGATGGTGTCATTTTGCTCTCCTACTCGCATTGTGAACTCTCCCCTTTCGTAATCTATTAGGATTCTTTCAGTGGCTAAAAATGGTCATCCAATGATGATATGTGCATTTTCATCGGCTTCGTAGTCCAAGATGAGGAAATCAACTGGAAATATGAATTTGTCCACCTTTACTATGATGTATTCTATTCTGCCCTCGGGCCGCGCATAAGATCGATCAGCCAGCTGTAGGATATAGTGGTTGGACAAGCGTAATACCCTTCTAGTTTCATAAATTTGGACTTTGGTATCAAGTTTACACTTGATCCCAAGTCAGCAAGAGCTCATCCTACGAAGTTATTACCAATTGAGCATTGTATTATAAAACTGCCATGGTTTTTTTGTTTTGGTGGGAGTTTGCTTACTGCAGAACAAATTTCTGTTACCGTGGCAATATGTTCTACCTTCCTATTTTTTGTAACGATGTCTTTAAGAAACTTTGCATAGGAAGGTATTTGCTCGATGGCTTCAAGTAAGGGCACATTGATACACAACTGGTTCAGAACATCAACAAATTTCTTGAACTGGATGTCATCGTTATATTTTTCCAATCGTTGAAGGACTGATGGTGGAGGTCATTATCTGCTGTTGGTGCTGAGGAATCTCTGGCCTTGACCATAAATTTCTCATTATCTGGACGATTTTTTCTGAGCCTTTATCCTTTTCCTTCTCTTCAGGCGGTTCATCCTGTTCCTCATTTTCAGCTTGATTATTTGGTTGTGTTCTGCCATGGCGATGACTGTTTAGGTGTTCTCCCCCAAACTTGTCATTTTAGTTGACTTATGTTCCACTCCTTAGTGTAAGTACACTGCATTGCTCCTTTCCATGATGCTTAGTGATTTCAATATCACTAGGGAGACTTCTTTGCGGGTGATAATGTAATTCCGTAGCAATTTGGCCCACTTGATTCTCCAATGCTCTTAAAGATGAACTATCGCTTTACAAAAGTGTAGCTTGGATATGTAACAAATTTCCTTGGTTTTTAATTGTTGCAGAATGCTCGTGCATCAAGGTCTTTGTTAAGGCCATGAAATATTTTGTCGAGGTCATAAATTCCTGCAATGATAACTCCAAGGAGTTAGTATTGGAATTAAAATTTGAGGAAGAAGCAATACCTTTATTGTTTTGCCAGGGCAGCTGATGATGATGATTCTGAAAATATTGATGGTCTGAATTATTAAGCTGTGGCATGTAATTTGCTACTTGATTGTTATTTTTCCCTTGATTACTCTATGAAAAGTTCAGATGTTATCTCTAACTAGGATTGTACGTGTTTGAATAGGGGTTATTATTGCTTCAGTTGTAATTGCCCACAAAATTGGTGGACTCATGGTTTTTCAAATATTCACTCTCATGATGGTTGTCGTGATAAAATATGCATGCGTTATTGGTCACCTTGACTTCTCTTACCTCATTAGGACATTGTAAAATTTTCAACATATTAGTTATGGTAGAAAGTTGAGCAGCTACTGAATCCTTACCCTCTAATTCATATGTTCTAGATGTTTTTCTGTCGGTTCCCAATCTTGTATTTGGGAATTGATAATCATTAATTTCTATCCCGTCGAGGATATCAAAGGCTTTCTCAGGTGATTTGTCAAGTAAGGTGTCGTTTGCTGAGGCATCTAACATCATTCGAGTGGGTGCATTAATTCTGTTGTAAAACATCACTACTTGAGTCCAGTCATGAAACCCATGGTTGAAACATTTATGAAGTAGACTTTTATACCTATCCCAATATTCGTACATTGATTCATCATCCCCTTGGTGAAAACTTGCAATGTCATTGCGAAGCTGTGTATTCATATTGGACGGATTATATCGAAGTAGGAAACTCTTACATAAATCTGCCCATGACTCCATTGAGCCTGAAGAAACTCCACTAAGCCAAGCTCTCGCTCTATCGCATAGGGAATAAGGGAAAAGTTTTAGTTTAAGCACATCTTCATGCACTCATTGTTATCGAAACGAGTCGCATACTTCAAGAAACTCCACTAAGCCAATAGAATTTAGCATATTAAACATCATCGGTTTAAGCTCAAAATGAGTTTCTTGTATTTCAGGTGCCACGATGCCTGGATTGAGATAATCAAGAATTGGGTTCAAATGATCTCGTATTGCTCTTGGTCTTGCAACTTGAAGATTAATTGCTATATTGGGATAGTCGTGATCTCCCATGTTGTTGTCTTGTAATTGTAGTTGGTTTAAATATTCTCTGGTTCGTTCGTCACGTCGCCTCTGTCTGAATAATTGTTCAACTTCAGGGTCGAATGGTTCCAATGGTTTACCAATAGATCTCATGGTCATGCAATAATAAAACCATACAAAGGGAAATAAAATACGTTAGACTAGATAAATATAGGGTGACAAAGAAAACTTGTTATGGCGAATAAAAATTTCGTCAGTTGCCAATCCCTGACAACGGTGCTAAAAACTTGATCGCTTGTAAATGTATATTCTAAGGTAAGCAATTATGTGCAAGTATACACAATCGAATCAAGTAATATAGGGTAAGTGAGTTATCATCTCCTCAGGGATTGGTCTAAAATTTTAACCTTCACCACAACCATAACTAGTTGTCACAAGCTAATTCCTATTATCTTGTCAAACTACAAAGCTAATATTAATAAAACAAGAAAATACTATAATGTATGCTTGCATAAAAGTTTGGTTGAGACAAAATAAATATACAGACTATAAAATAAAACAAAACAAAAACAAGTGTTGATTTAAATATAATTCAAGCAGCCTCATATATTCAGACTTATGCTAATCTTTTGCATTGAAAATAATTATTCTAAGTCTAGAATGAATTATTATGACTTGCTTAAGCTGCCCGACAGGATTACTAAGTATTCTTAGAAGGTTGTTATGGCAATACTACTTAGCGTTAACTACAACCCTTGGTTTGTCAGACTGTTGTTGTAGTAATACCTCTCAGCGTGAGCTATAGTCGTTTTCTATCCTACTCTAGCGTCTATCCCTTTTAGTCGATTGAAACCCGCTCCTTATCTCTAAGGTAGACAAGTTAGAACATCACCATCTCGGATCCATTCCATTGCTCACGTAGATCTATCTTAATTCTCTTGAATCTAAGAATCACTATCTAGGAAAAAGGTGATCTCTCGATGCTCTTACATTGCCAAGACATGTTTTACCATGACCTCAGACAATCTCTCGAAGCTCTTACAGTGTTAAGGTAAAATATTCAAACAACGAACAAAGCAATCATGAGCAAAATCATAATTCATCATTAATAAAGTAGAAAATAATTATTTAGGCAAAACAAAGACTAACACCAAGTAAGACAATCATGGTGCTATAAAAAATTCATCCAAGTATCATCGTTTAATATAACCCCAAACATATAAATAATTTAAGAACAAAGGAATAATGACTCCCAAAACTGGGACTCTATCGTGACAATTCTGGTCAGCACCGCGCCTGCCTTGGTGATCAACCTCTCTCAAGACTTGACCACCGCTCTGCTACAGTCTGGTTATGGAGTGTACCAAGGAAGGTCGGTTGGTAAATGGTGGGAAAGCACTGCAGTTGCTCGCTCACACCTTCAGTAAAGCTCTTCTAACTTTCTCTTTCCTCTTTGGCGGCTACGGTTAAATATTTATAGAGAGGAATCTCCAAGGGTTTCACATGATTAGAGATTCCTTAAATAACCGTTATTATTTTGTCCAGACTAAAAAAGGAAAGGCGAATGGCGGCTGTCATAATATTTAGGGCTTGCTCCTCGCGTTCTTCTCTGTTCCATTGACCCTTTCAAATTACGTTGTTGCGACTGAAATGTTCTTCCTCTGTAAGTTTCTTGCACATACAGAATCAACACAAACCCTTTCTCCTCAGCAATATCAGTTAAACCAAATAAATCTTGTCGAAGCAAAACTTATCCACCACATGCAAATATAACCTAAATGCAACTAAAATATTGTGCATACTTTGTTTAGACGAGTAATAACTTAAGTGAAAATACTAGAAATTGAGTCTTTTTACGGAGTTATCATGCATCAATCTTTGTTTGGTGTATTTCTTTTCCAGCAAGTGTTTCAATGTTGAATGATATGCATACACAATCACTTTTGTTCCCACAAAATAAGATATAAATTTATCAAAAAAGAAAAAACTACAACAGGTAGTTCATTCTCATTTGTTGTGTAATTTACATGCGCATCATTCAAGGTTCTACTGGCATAGTGAATAGCATGGAAGATATGTTGTTTTTTTAATTCAACACTGCACCAATAGCATGATCAATTGCTTTACACATTAACTTAAAAGGAAAATTCCAATCACGTGTAATAACAATGGGAACATTCACCAATTTCAGCTTAATACATTCAAAGGTAGCAAGAGCTTCATCATCAAAGACAAATTTTTTGTCTTTCTCTAGCAATGAGCAGAGTGGTCATAATATTTGAGAAATTCTTGATAAATATTCGATAGAAACTCGCGTGGCCTAGAAAACTTCTTATTGCCTTAATATTGGTGGGAGGTGGTAACTTTTTAATGACTTCAACTTTTGGTTAGTCCACCTCAATGCCACAATATAATATGCGATGCCCAAGCACTATGTCTTCAGTCACCATAAAGTGACATTTCTCCCAAGTAAGCACAAGATTGGTTTCTTCATAACGTTTTATAATAGTTGTTAGGTTGTCAAGGAATTGGTCAAAACTTTGGCCAAATACAGAAAAATCATCCATAAATATCTCAGGAAGTCTTCAACCATGTTAGAAAACATAGCCATCATACAATGACGAAACGTTGTTTGAGCATTGCACATATAAAACGGTATCCTCTGAAAAGCAAATGTACATAAGGGCATGTAAAAGTAGTTTTCTCTTGGTCTTCAAGTGCAAATTACTATCTGATTGTAGCCACTATAACTATCAAGAAAGCAATAAAATACTTTGCCAGTAAGTCTATCCAAATCTAGTCAATGAACGAAAATGGAAAATGATCATTCTTTGTGGCTTTGTTCAACTTTTTATAGTCCATACAGATGTGCCAATATTCGTGGTACAAGTAGAAACTAACTCATTTGTTCTTATTTGAAACAATGGTGATGATACCCTTTTTGACACGCATTAACTGAATTCACCCAATTGATGTTTGAAATGTGATAAATGATTCCAACATCTAACCACTTGATAATTTCTTTTCTGACAACCTCTTTCATAATTAGGTTTAGTCTCATTTGCTGCTCAACAGAAATATTGTTTGGATCATTTAGCAATATCTTGTGCATGCAAAACTCTAGGCTAATTCCCTTGATCTCATCATGCTCTAGCCAATAGCCCTTTTATGTTGCTTTATAATATTGAGCAATTTTTCCTCCTGTGTTGCTTCAATCTTTGTTACAACAATAATTGAAAAGTCGCATTTTCTTCAAGAAATATGTATTTTAAATTATTGGATAGAGGCTTTAACTCAAGAGGGGGGTTCTTCGATAAATGGATGAGGAAACTTAATTGGTCTTATTGAAAGGTCTAATAACTCAATAAGTTAAACATAATTTCCTTCACCCTTGATAATCCCATTATCCTCGTATTCCTCTATTGTCACAACATTACACTTGGTTGTATCAATGTTGTGACATTCATCCAAGTGTTACTACACAATAACATCAATAATGTCAATAGACTGGCACTCAACATTATTATCATCATGTGTAACGTTATTCAAAACATTAAAAGTAATGTGCTCGTCATTAAGATGCATTGTAAGTTCTCCATTTTCCATATCAATCAAAGTTTTGCTTGTAGCAATAATGGTCTTTCTAATATGTTTGGTTTATTTTTCAGCTTCGAAGTCTAGAACAATTAAATCTGCTGGAAAAATGAATTTATCCACTTAGAAACACATTATCTATTATGCCCTCAGGGTGAACAATAGATCGATCAACAAGTTGAAGTGTTATAACAGTAGGTCTTGCTTCTCCAATGCCAAATTTCCTGAAAATAAACAAAGGTATAGTAAAAATCCATACAAATCGATCACCAATAACACAAGGGATAGTAAAACTCCCTAGATCCTTTAGTTTTATTAGCTATCTACTCGTAGCCATAGCACTACACCCTTTAGTGGGTGAAATAGTTTTGAACTCACCAAGTCTTCGCTTCTTTGAAAGTACCTCTTTTATGAACTTGATGAAATTCAAATTTTGCTCTAATGTATCAATAAACAGAATTTTGATTGTCACTTTTCTTATCACATTAATGAAAGTTTTGAATTTTTGGTTCTCTTTGGTAATCTTGAATCGTTGAGGAAATGGAGGTAGAGGTCTTGGATTCTGTTACACTAACAATTCTGGTGGCATCACATACAGTGTTATCGACATTTCTGGAGGTAATGTCCCTGAATTACTACTTAGTCATGTATATTTTACTGTGACATCCACTTTTGGTGTCTCAGTTTCCACTTCTAACTCAT
The DNA here is from genome assembly GCF_006381635.1 of Hibiscus syriacus. Taxonomy (NCBI): domain Eukaryota; kingdom Viridiplantae; phylum Streptophyta; class Magnoliopsida; order Malvales; family Malvaceae; genus Hibiscus; species Hibiscus syriacus. The sequence goes on along the minus strand of NW_024063505.1, from coordinate 418,626 downwards.
CGCCTTTATATTGTTATCCATGCCTCTCATCCTCATTCTTTTTGTATTCATCATTTGATTTTCCAAGGTAAAGTCCACTACATGTTGTGATGGCTTTACAATGCTCATTGTAATAAGTTTTCCCATTAACTTTTAAAACTTTAATGTCATTTGGCGATGCTCCTTGTGGTCTGTTGTTGAGCGAATTGGCTAGTTGTCCAACTTGATTCTCTAATGATCTCAGTGATGTTGACTCGCTTTGGATCAAAGCTTTATTCCTTTGATTCGTCGCTTCATTTCTTAAGATGTACTTCTTTAGTAGAGACTCAAGTGAGGTCGATGTTAAAGCTTGGTTAGAAGTCTACCCTTGATAACCTTGATGGTTGTTGTTGTGACATTACTTGATGATGTGACTATTAATGTTGTTGCATTGGCTACTATTGATTATATTGTTGCTACGAATAATCCTACTGTTTATTCCCAAAATTTGATTGTAATGCCATATTGGGGTTGGATTTTAACTTATCCAAGACAAGTTGGGATGATTTCGTAAGTTCGGATTGTAGGTGTTCCTATAAGCATTGACATTATCATTTATATTATAATTTCTCAAAAAATACACATACTCATGTTTTGTGGACATTCTTCAAAACTATGGTCATAACCGCAATAAACACAATTAACAACAGATGTAGCTTTTACCATATAAAACCTCTAGGTTTCTGCATATTCTTCATCATTTCAATCACTGTTGTCACATGTGTAGTCAGCGTGTTCAGAGCATCATTGTCTATTATTGTAGAAATGCTTCTACCCGACACAATCCTTGTGTGAGGGTATTGGTAGTTATAGTTGGAAATCATCTCTAAGATATCATAAGCTTTATTGTAGGACTTGTCCAACAATGCTTCATTGGTAGAAGCATCTACAACAATCCTTGTTTGCATGTTTAGTCCATTCTAGAATATTTCCATTTGTGTCTGATACTGGAAACCATGCATCAAACATTTCAACAGCAAGTCTTTAAATCTATCCCAAGCTTCATAAAAGTTTTCATCTACCATTTTCTTGAAAAATATGATGTCATTTCTTAGCCTTGCATTAATTTTGAGAGGGTTGAAATGTAACAAGAACTTTTGGGCAAGTTCGTTCCAAGATGTTATAACACCATGTGGCATCAAATTGAGACACGCCTTGGCTTTGTCACAAATCGAGTATAGAAACAACTTCAACTTTAGCCTCCTCAGACACTCTTTGTTGTACAAATAAATTAGACACTTTCATAAATACTTACAAGTGTACTCTAGGGTCCTCGATTTGCATCCCATTATATTTCCCCTTTGATTAAGACATTTGTAACATCAATAACTTCAATCCAAAATAGGCAACATGGATAGTTGGTCGATCAATGCTAATATTTAAGTTATCTAAAATGGACAAAATTTTCTCTGGGATTGCCCTATTTCTATCATCAATTTTTGGTAATGTGGCTGCATCGGTTCATTGTGCAAGGGTGGAATTCTCTTGTTATTTTGCCCATTATTGTTTGCTATATTGTGATCATCCTCGATTAACAATGGTAGTTCACCATCGTTTCCCACATCATTATGATTCATGTTTAGATTTGTTGATTTTGTTGTCTCCTTTAGTGAAAAATTCTCTCTATCTTCGGTTCAAAAGATGTTAAGCCCTGGTTATTGTTGCGGGTCATGTACCAACAACTCCAAACTAAATCTACCTACAAAAAGTAAAAGAAAAGTTACTAAATAAAAGAAAAGTTACTAAATAAAAGAAAAACTTTAAAAGCAATGAAACTAATCGACAGAAACGACGCCAAAAATTTGATGCTTCAAATAATGTAATAGCAAAACTGCAAGCATACACCATCGTATTAAGTAATACAAGTGGATGCAAATTAATGCATCGAGTATCGTATCCACAGATACTAGTATTAATCAAAGAATTGTTATGCAACAAATGTAAAATTTTGTATAGTTGATATAGGGAGAAATGTTATAGCAATGTAATAAAAAAAAGAATATAATTACAACAGAAGTAAATAAAAAAATGATCGATTTAAGCAAAGGATTATGGGATGTCAAATAGTAGTATGCAATTAGTAATGTTGTAGCATTACGATTGATGTGTCTAGCATTAACCTAGCATTTTATTATTCTCTCGAAAATATTCACAAAAAAAGTTACAAGAAAGACTATATCTCATAGCAATTCAGATAAACGTACTAAGAATGCTATGAAAAAACATTTAGCAAAAATCTATTTCATGCTAAATGTTGCTCTCATAGACGGTAATGTTATTCATGATGTAACCAACTTTCACAACATTACTGGCAATTTATATCTCTACAAACAAGCCAAAAATTAAACTCAAGCAACACCAATCAATAATACTAAGGCAAGATGAATAAATATGAAATTCATAAAATATATTAAAAATAAAAGATTAAAGTTTAACATCTCAACATAAAATAAAAACAAATCATCTTAACAAAATAAATTCCCTTTTTAAGTTCAATCTAAATCGCTAAGATGATGCCCAATCTATTGTCGGTCACCTAATGATTGTAACATGCTTCACGTCCAAGTGATGTTTTCCCAAAAGTTTTTAGCTGCCATGGCGACGGTAAAGAGGAAAATAAAAGGCGACTAAGAAAATTAGGATTTTTCAAGGTTGAATAAAGTGTGTAGAAAATATTTTATTTATAGCCCATCAAAGTCAAACTTTCCACCAATAAAAAAGTTCATTTTTCCTGAAAAAAAACCTTCTTAAATTTAAGTTTCAGCCTTTTTCCCATAGCTTTATCAATTTCTAAAATTTCTCTAATTACCTTGTGACTCAGCAGTTGCTACAAAATCGTCTCAACAATCCAGTTCAACATTAACGCATAGTAACGGCTACAACATCAACAATGCCACAACATCAGTATATCAATTTACAACAAAAACATTAAAATCAACCAAAGTACCAACAATTCACTCCCAATATGCAATTGATGTAAAATATGTTGAAAGAAATCTAAATATGATTAAAAATGCTAAAGTAAAAGCTTAACCTAAGTAAAATGACTATAAATAATAACGCTTTTGGAGAGTTATCATACATATTGTGTTATGTAGGATAACATGTTAGTTACTGCATTTACTGTTGCATTCTATTGCATTTGTTTTGTTGCATAAATGAACATATTGTTTAGAGCATTTAGGAATTGCATAAATGACTCTATAGGTTTAGTATTATTAGATTAATGAAGTTTTAATTGAAATTTGATTATTCCCTATGATGAAAGAATAAATTGTGAAATGATATGAGCATGTTTTAGATACTTGTTAAGATTATGATCCATAGAAACCCTTTTACACTATAGGTGTATATTCTCAATACATAGAGACTTTATAAATTTTTGGACTTAAAATCTCATATCTTTATTAGATGTTATATAAATCATAGAATTTTTTAGGAATAGAACTAGAGGTGCTTGAAACTGGCTCTGGTAAACAAAATTTGCATATTATTCCAATCTGCTAAAGACACCACTAACTAGCTTTAGCAATGTATATAGAAAACAATAATCGAATAAAATAGAGTGGCCCACAACTGGCTCCAACATTAGTTATAGGTTAGAAATATTACTACAACATTAAAAATCATTAACAAAGTAAGAACAATTTTTTCCTAAATTCTCTAAGTATTAATTAGATACACCTAGCCTGAACACTATTACACTCTGTATATAGAGATTTTAATAAGTGGACATTACATTCCCTAATTTGAGATCATATTTATGTTGTGTTTATTGTTGCAGTAATAATTATACTAAGGGTTGAAAAAGGAAGTTAAACTTTGATTTGATTTGTTGATACTATCCTACAACATTGTGTATTAACTATTGAAAGTTGAACAAACTGATGATTAAGAACAAATATCGATTGCCCATGATCGATGACTTATTTGATCAATTTCGGGGAGCCACTACATTTTAAAATTTGATTGGATATTATTAGTTGAAGGTGAAGGACTCTGATGTTGTGAAGACTGTTATTCATACCATATTTAGGTATTATGAGTTTCTGGTGATGCCATTTAGTTTCACCAATGCTCTAGCGACTTTCATGGATTTAAAGAATCACATGTTCTAAACCTATTTAGTTCAGTTTATAGTGGTATTCATTGACGATATTCTGGTCTATTCTCAGAATGAGGTAAAAATGATGAGCGCCTAAGGATTTTTCTAAAAACACCGAAAGAAAAATCGTTTGTATGCCAAACTAACTAAATGTGAATTCTGGCTTTGGGAGTAAGGCCATTTTGGGTTGGAAGTAACTCAAGAATCTCTCTGAGATCCACAAGTTATTGGGTTTAGTTGGGTACTGCAGACACTTTGTCAAGGGATTTCCCATCATTACTGCCCTTTTGACAAAATTGTTAAGGAATAATACCTTTTTTTTCTAGGGTGATGCACAACATGAGAGTTTTAATAAATTAAAAAAATTTGATCCAAACTTTGATATTGACTTAACCCGAGCCTGGGAAGAATTTCACGGTCTATAGTGATGCTTCATACTTTGAACTTGGTTGTATTTTGATACAGGAAAGGAGAGTAGTCGCTTATGCATCTCATCAGTTCAGGCCACATGAGTGTAATTACCTGAATCATGATCTTGAGTTAACAACTCTGATATTTTCCCTAAAGATCTAGAGGTACTATCTTTATAGAGAGAAATGTTATATTTATACCGATCATAAGAGTTTGAAGTATCCTCTTACTCAAAAAGAACTTAATTTGAGGTAACGTTGTTGGTTCGAGCTTCTTAAGGACTATGTTGCAAGATTGATTACCACCCAAGTATAGCTAATGTTGTTGCTGATTCTTTGAGCCGTAAAGCGATATTCGACCAGAAGTCATTAGTTTCATGATAAAGTTATATGATGATGCCATTCTATTAATAGAGTTACAAGTTAAGCCAACCTTGGCTCAGAAGATTATGGCCAAGCATATTCTAGATATCTCATTACTTTCCATTATGAAGTAAGTTATGTAAGGGTCTACCTCAGATTATGTTTTTGGCTAGGATATAAGTTTATGCTTCAAAGATTATTATTTTGTGCCTGATGATGTAGAGATGAGACGAGTTATCCTCAGTAAGGCTCATAGTAGTCCTTATGTTACACCCCCAAATGAGATAAGATACACCATAATCTAAGAGAGATACACCGTTGGGTTGGCATGAAGAATTATATTTATAATTATGTAGCTAGATGTTTGACTTGTTAGCAGATTAAGGTAGAACACTAGCATTTGTCTAGTCTATTGTAGCCTATCAAGATTCCATAGTGGAAGTGGGAGTGCATTACGATGGACTTTGTTTTTAGTCTGCCCTTGACTCCTTATAAAAAGGATTTTGTCTGATAATTTTTGATAGACTCACCAAGTCAGCTCACTTTATCCCTACTTGAGTTAGTTATTCTCTATATAAGCTAGATATATTGTATATCTCAGAGATTATTATATTGCTTGGTGTTCCATTATCTATCATTTCTGATTGAGATCCGAGATTTACTTCAAGATTTTGAAAGGATCTACTCAAGACCTTAGGTACCGGAATGAATTTCAATATAATCTTTCATCTACAAACCAATAATTTGTCTGAGAGAGTGATTCATATTCTAGAAGATATGTTGCGGGGTCATGCGACTAACTTCTATGGTAATTGGGAAAATTTCGTGCCCCTAGCCGAGTTTGCTTATAATAACAAGTATCAGGCTAGTATTCATATAAAACAATATGAGGCTCTGTATGAGCATATATGTTGTACTCTTATATATTAAACTAAGTTACATGATAGGAAGACTTTGGGTCTAGAGTTAGTCAAAGAGACTAAGGATACTGTTAGATTGATCCTTGATCACTTGAGAGAGGCATTTGAAAGACATAACTCTTATACTGATTAGAGGATGAAAGACATCAAATTTCAAGTTATGGATTAGGTTTTTTTGAAAGTATCTCTTGGAAGAAGGTGCTGAGATTTTGATATAAGGGTAAGTTGAGTCCGAGATTTAGTGGACTGTATTGTATTCTAAATACATTCAGACATTTTGCTTATCAACTTGAGTTACCTTCCCAGCTTAGTCGTATTCATCTGGATTTGAGTCACATCATTCAGATCGAGGATGTTGAGTGGAGGTCTGATTTATCTTATGATGATGAGCTTGTACAGATTTGGATTGAGATAAGAGAATTCTTCCGAGCAAGCGTATTATTGTAGTGAATGTTTAATGGAGTAACTGTAGTCCCACAAAAGCTAGTTAGGAGACAGAGGAATTGATGAAGACTCAATTTCCTCATCTATTTGATTGAAGTAATTTTTTTAGGATGAAATTTCTTTTAGGGGAGAGTTGTCACACCCAATTCTTAAACTTAAATTATAAATATTAATTAACATGTTTTGAGGATCAAGTTGCATGATTTTGGAGTACGAAGGTTGTTTTGCAAGCTTGAAACCAATTTAGGGTAATGAACTTGAATTTACCTAATTATTGTTTAGCAAAAATAAAATAAAATAAAATAGTAAATAGTTCATAAGAATTGAACTTGTGACCAATAGGAGCCTTGAGCCCTATATCTTCTAACCAGGCTAGATTATTATTCAGGATTACATTAATAAAAATATTATTTTAATAGACATGCACCATATTTATAACACCTAAAAATCCTCGTTATATGAAATGAACCAAACCCCGGAATGTCAAACCATTCAACCCAATTCTATTGTCGTCGAGCTCCGATATACTACCATCTGGCTAGTCATGGCGTGCACTATTGTCACCCTCAAGTTCTCCATCATCCCACAATCAAAAAACACATCCACCCACTATAGAACCCCATCGTCCTTCGTAAAGATCATCGTAAAGGTTCGCCAGAAACCAAGACTATTCCCATTGTATTTTGTCGAATTCGGTAGATCTTGTCATCCGTGCACTACACCACAACTGTCCTTGTGCTTCCTGACATATCGCAAACAAAATCAAACTAGTTTGGTCACCCCGCCATCATGCCTTCTCCATTTGTTGTTTGGTGAGATTCACGATTACTTTTTTGTCATTACTCGTGTATTTTTCTAATTATTGGCTTGATTTTGAGTTGATTATGGTAAACACCACATATCGTCGGACCATTTTTACTATTATTTCCATCGCCTCACGCTTCACCCCTGTGCATGGGGCTTCTGCACCGATCTTTGTATATTTTAGAACCGATCTTTGTATATTTTAAAACCGATCTTTGCAGGTTCAGTCTTTTATCAGACTGGTAAATCCTTATGAGCCTGAGGTATTCCCTTAGTTTAACTCCTATGTTTTGGCTAGGGTAAGTTCTTATGGACCTAATGTATTCCATTAGGTTGACTCCTATGCCCAATAGGCTTGGATTAGTCCTTTTGGATGAAGTTTTATATAACTGCATATCGGTGTACGGTTGGAGGGAAGTTAGGTATTTTTAATAAAAACCTTGTTGACACTTTATACTATACTATGTTATTGAATAAATTTTGACTTGTCAGTATGATTTATTCTGCACTTACTGGAACCTACTGAATTCTCTAGCTCACTCTCATACTTTCTCTTTCAGATACTTTTGGATAGGCATCCCAGACCTGTCATTTGGAGGATCGACACATCACTTACAATACTTTTTATTGTTATATTTCTCTTCTAGATTATCTTTATTTTTGTGACATATTCCTATATTTTGAGATACATATTTTATGATATATATTACTTTTACTACTAAAATATGATATGATATTTTATTTTGCTCGCGATATTTTACATTTTATATTATACGTTTGACATTATGATGATTTTTAACGATTTTAGATGTTTTGAAAGAACATATAATTCGTTAGATCTAGTTATAATACAGACCGATTATAGCAGGATACATTATGAAACATCAACTTTTGTTAGGAATGGGTCAAATTGGAGTGTTTTTTATATATATGTTTCATTACTTTAGTTTTGTTTTGTTTTTTCTTTGGGTCGTATTTCTTTCAATTTTTGCAAAGTATTCGTAACCTTTTTGATTTGTAAGTTTTGTAAGTCGTGCTGTCAACCACAGCCAGAATAACTGTCATTTCAACATCCATTCTTATCCATTTGATTCAGGCTTATATTTAAATAAGAATCTAAAATATATTCTTTTTAGTTAAAGTATTTTTTTATTAAAACAAATATTTAAAATATTTTTGGTTAAAACATATTTAAAATACTTATTTTTATCATCTAAATTTAAAAAAAGTTGATATGATACTAATTAAAGAATACTTTAAGTACTTAGATGAAAAAATTGAATATTTTAAGTACATATTTTAACAAAAAAATATTTTAAGTATCTATTTTGACTAAAAATACTTTAATTACGTAAAGTATTCAATTAGTAATTAAGGGATTATTATTATTTATGGATGTCTCAATTTCGAGCATTGTATATAAGGGTATGAGCATTTATTGTCAAATAATTAAATTTTTTAACAAATACTACCTTGAATTAATTTCAGATTTATCAAAAAAAATTAAGTTGACCTAAAATTTGATAAATAAAAGTTTAATTTACTAAATTTTAAAAATAAAAAATAATATTTAAATTATTATCACTTGACATTATTATCCGTATGATACACAAGAGAATGTAAAATCAAATATATTTAAACGTTTAATGTTTATAAATAATGAGTAGATATAATTATTGTAATAAAAGAAAGTTAAAATATATTTTAAAATATTTAAACCCAAAATATTTGGGTATGGCTTCCACCAACCATTTGACTCACTCCGTGGTTATGAGCTCAAATTATCAACTGGGGAGAGGTTCCAAAATAAATCTTTTACCAAATATTTTTGGTATGAAAACGTACAAAAAAACTTCATGTGATGTGAAAGGCGCGAGGCCATGCTGTTCTCCCCCTTGAAAATTTTCTAAATATTTTGTGATATCCATATTGTTATTGTAACAAACCAGTAGAAAATTTGCAAAAGAAGACAAAAAAAAAGTATAGCAAAATGACGATTTCCCGATAAATCATCTTTTTCCTCTTTAATTCCCTGTCAGAACGTTCAGATTATATTTTCGATTAATATCTTTTTACAGAAAAACGAGTCCCTTGCAGTGTGCTTTAGGCTGATATGTCGCCCAGTGGGATAAGGCGCGCCCCCTGCAGCGCGCCTTATGCTGAGTTGGACACACGTGGCTAAAGCGCGGAGCGTCTTACGCCAAGTAGGGCTATAGCGCGGTGCATGGGTCGCGCTTTTCAATTATCATATGCTCAATTATCAGACATGCACTTGCATAATTTATCCGAACTTCTCGGCTTTAAAGCATCCTCTCTCGGCTATAAATAGCCCTTTCCCCGTAAACTCTCTCACAACACCCTCTCAACCGAAAAATTAATACAACAATCCTTTCAACCAGTAAATAACACCCGACAATCCTCTTATATTTAATTCAGAAGTTCGTTCGATCTTTCGTTATAAAGTAATTTTGTTATAATATTTTTTATAATTATATATGATTATTTGAAAAAAAAATATTATACTAATTGTTTTCAATTAATTTCTGTATTTGTAAAATTGGAAAGCGGGAGCATACGTCGAAATATTTTTGCGGTGCAAGTAATAATATAAAATTATATTATTTAAATTATTTACATTTATGTGTAAAAATTTTATTGTTTTATATTTTCATTCATATATTATTTATTTAATTAGGTTTGTTTCAGTTGTTTTTTTGTAGATATAATATTGTCGCACTTTTAAACTCTAAGAATGGTGCGACTTTTAACTATTGTTTATTATGATGGAGAAATTCGAGAAGATGAAACCGGCGTTGTTTTCGTATCAAATGAGTGTGTTAAAATATCATTCAAGAGAAACATAACTCTTGAGGAGCTAATAACGAAGATTTCGAGGAAGGTTCATGTTGGAAGTAGTAGAAGAATGTCGTCGTTGCAGTACAGATTTTCAACATCATTGTTGCCATTAACTTATACATCGTTCGAACTATCGAACAATGATGATGTTGAAATGATGGTTGATTCTCAAAGTAATTATTTAGACAACGATATTCAGATGTATGCAAAGTTTGTTCAAGTGTGTGCTAGTCGGGATCAATCATTAAGCTCCCACTATGGGCTGGCTGAACAAGTTGATCAAGTTGATAGCCCGACTACAATAATGTGTAATGATTTTAATGCCATAATGGGAAATACGCATCATGGTGCCGTCACATCAACTTCAATGAGGATATATTCATCAGCAACTCCTTACGATATGTACCGAGGTGGGTCCACGACCAATCCGTATGGCAACATTGAGTCCAGTTCAAGGGGAAGGCATTCATTTGCAAATTTCTTTTACCTTAATATGGAGATGCCATCAACGCAACAATCTTTGCAGTTTCCCTTTTACACGATGGCTTCAAGCTCCAAGGGGAGGCATTCGACTGCGAGCTTTTCGATCTCAATGTCGATATGTCTTCTAGTTCAAGGGGAAGGCGTGCAAGTAGTAGATTCTTTGACCTAAATGTAGAGAGCATAGAGGAACCATCATCTCCACCAGAAGAACCGCTTCGTGAGCCAGGTGCGGATGGCGCTGAGACTAGACTATTCATTCACCCAGAATCACCACAATTCAACTCCGATGATGATGATGATGTAGACAAAGTTCCCTCAAATGTGACACAAACTGACCCTCCAGCACACTTGTATGAAGCTGATTATGGTGTAATGTACGGAGGATCGAGGAAGGTTCATGTTGGAAGTAGTAGAAGAATGTCGTCGTTGCAGTACAGATTTCAACATCATTGTTGCCATTAACTTATACATCGTTCGAACTATCGAACAATGATGATGTTGAAATGATGGTTGATTCTCAAAGTAATTATTCAGACGACGATATTCAGATGTATGCAAAGTTTGTTCAAGTGTGTGCTAGTCGGGGTCAATCATTAAGCTCCCACTATGGGCTGACTGAACAAGTTGACAGCCGACTACAGTAATGTGTAATGATTTTAATGTCATAATGGGAAATCCGCATCATGGTGTGTTACATCAACTTCAATGAGGATACATTCATCAGCAACTCCTTACGATATGTACCGAGGTGGGTCCACGACCAATCCGTATGGCAACATTGAGTCCAGCTCAAGGGGAAAGCATTCATCTGCAAATTTCTTTTACATTAACATGGAGATGCCATCAACGCAACAATCTGTGCAGTTTCCATTTGACACGATGGCTTCAATCTCCAGGGGGAGGCATTCGACTGCGAGCTTTTTCGATCTCAATGTCGATATGTCTTCTAGTTCAAGGGGAAGGCGTGCAAGTAGTAGATTCTTTGACCTAAATGTAGAGAGCATAGAGGAACCATCATCTCCACCAAAGAACCGCTTCGTGAGCCAGGTGCGGATGGCGCTGAGACTGGATATTCATTTACCCAGAATCACCACAATTCAACTCCGATGATGATGATGATGTAGACAAAGTTCCCTCAAATGTGACACAAACTGACCCTCCAACACACTTGTATGAAGCTGATTATGGTGCAATGTACGGAGGATGGAATGTGTGGGTCTCCGGCCTCCACCGCTCTACTAAGGCAGCAATAAGGTCTGGTTCTATCTTACAGTGACCCTCATATATACCTATGTGACTGAATCCAACCTCTACTAAATACAGCAAGACACGGTTAGGTATCACTAACTTAAGGTTCCTAATAAAAGGATCTAATATACGGCCCCTCTCCTAAAATTAACTAATTACAAAAATTAATTTTTAAACTAATAATCATGCATTAAATAAATAAATAAATTATTACTAATAATTTAAATTAAATTAAAACGTTAAAATATTATTGTATCAGCAAAATGTCGAGATATATGATTTCCATCCAAGCTAATTAGATCGCCTTCCATTTTATATCTGTAAAAAAATTAATTAAATAAAATATTAAAAAATTTAAATACTTAAATAGATTACAAACAAAATAATAAATATAATAAAATATACGTTAAACAATTATAAGAGAATATAAGAGTATTTGAGAGAAGTTGAGATGATTTGGTGTGATGAAAGTGATTGAGAATGGGTATTTATAGGGAGGGATGGGGGTGTGAACGGTCGGGGTAGTTGGGTAATTAAACCTAAGGCGCGCTACAGAGGGCGCATCTTTCTGACGCGTGTCAGAATTAAAGCTAAGACGCGGCCCTGCACCGCGCTATAGCCCTACGTGGCGTAAGGCGCGCCCCAGGGGCCGCACTTAACCATGTGTGTCCAACTCAGCATAAGGCGTGCTGCAGGGGGCGTGTCTTACCCCACGTGGCGACAGATCAGCCTAAAACGCATTGCAGGGGATACCTTTCGGTAAAGGATGTTAGATCAAAAATATAATTTAAACAATATCTGACATAAAATTAAAGAGGAAAAAGGTGATATATCGTGAAAATCGCCTAGGAAAATGCATTACCCAATCATTTTATATATGAAACAACAGAAGCTGAACTAATTGAATCCTACTACCAGCTGTCAACGCTTTGATCGCTGGAATAAAAACAAACCATAAGAACTTTTAATTGAAAATCCATATGAAATAATCCTCGATGTAACTTCTTAAACGAATCTAGTTAAAATTAATATTGAGTGGGTATTTGATATAGGTGGTTCTTACATGAGTACTACAATAATCGAAAGATTTTACTTAAACTTTTTCTAACAAAAATATTAAATATGAACAAACCTGTATTAATTCAAGTGGTAAGCAATTTGATATTGCTTAAATAATGTCTCAAGTTCGAGTCCTTGTGTATGTAGAAAATTCCTGCTGGGTGACTCACTCACCAAAACCAGGTATGCGACACGAGTTGATTCGAAATAGTCAAGACGAAACTTTGGAATCGGTATGACAACAAAAAAATATATTAAAACTGAATAATATTCTTTATGTATCTACTATAGAAATTTATTATTGGTGGATTAATTAATAAAAAAATCATTCAATTAATCTTGAATTAAATAAATTTATATTTTCTTGAAATGAAGAATATACGGGGAAAGGTTATTTAAGCCGATTTTTATTCGTGATTAAGATTATATAACGGTAATAAAGCCACCACTTATATATTGTTAATCTTTTGATACGTGACGTATTTAAATTGGGTGGAGTAGGGACGAAGCTATGTGGAAAGTGGGAGGGGCAATTACTCCAATTTTGATGGTTTTATTAGTTTGGGTCATCAATATTCTTGAAATTATTATAATTAAGCTATTTGCCCTCAATTTTGATGATTCTATTGGTTTTAGGTCACTAATATTTTTGAATCATTACAATTAAGTCATTGATGTTAGAATCAAATCATAATAAATATGAAAACAAATTAAGTTTGAATCATATCAAATCATCAAGAATAAGAAATACTAGATTTGCGGAAGCATACCTAGATTAGTTGATAGGTTAAAATTCACGAGTCTTTCTTTGGTTGTGATATTCCAAGAAGATAGAGTTCCTTTAAGTATAAAGATTCTGACGGGATTAGAGTAAATATGAGATTATCTATTAATTGGGGTTCATAACCCCTTTATATAGTTGATTTAAGAATTAATTATTGTTTGTACTTACAATTCTGCTCCTTATCGAATTATAAATACAATTTTAATAATATCTACATTTTTATTTTCAGACACTTCTAATAACTTATGACTTTATAACATAATTGATCACTTAATTTATGTCATAATTTATGATAACAATATACATTATAAATATGTTCTATAATTATGGATTTTAATCCAACAATCTCCCACTTGGGCAACATATGTTTCCTGATAAATGTATAACCTTATTAGCTCAATTTTTTTTATCATACAATAAGTATTTTATAACAATCTTGTTTATCAATTATATCCATATAGGATCAAAGTGGTATTCGTTGTATCAACCATGACTAGAACCATCAATGGTCACGTATATAAACACAATCAAATGACATAGATCAATAATGGAGTGTAGCATGAAAATTACATGCAATGTGAACCGCACATGTCTATTTTCAATTGGTCCTCTTCAAATATTAGTGAGATCAAATATTACCAAAATCAGAGTGTGGATAAATCAAAACGAACTTTATTTTAACTTTAAAATAAATATCCTTAAACTGAATTAAATTTTACGAGTGACTCAATTAAAATTAAATTGAGAACAATCGAGGATTGAATTTAAGATGTTCGACGTTAGGGGAAGTTATGGGGCATGCCTTTGCTTTATTGGGTTTATTTGAATTTCGGTGACCCTGAACAGTTGCATTAGAATTTAAAGCCCAAATATATTTCATTAAATAACCCCCAAAATACCCAAATCCCATACAATTAGCTCATTCATTCCTGTAACCTGTACCATCAAACCAAAACCTTACATTAACCCATTGCATTTAATTTGGTGGCCCACATGTGACCTAAACAAACCAATGACCCATTTCCATTATATCAACCTTAAACATTCAACAACCCAACAAACATTATACACCAATACCCATTCACGGTTAACCTGTACCCAAAACATTTACATATCCATTTACCCATTAAACATTACCCAATCAACCCAAAATTTTGGGGTGACACGAGAAACCCTAGGGTCTTGTAGCTACCGCCTCCCCCAAGGATGTTCCTTGGAATTCTAGAAGCTTCCGCAATGCTTGCCACGATGACTCCTTTCCAGAAGCAATGCTCCATGCCAGCTCCCCTGCCTCACCAGTAACAGATTCGCACTGCTGGCTCCTTCTAGAAGTTTTCCCCAAGTCCGCAGTAGTGACATGTAAAACAAAGGATGAGGAATGAATTTGTTACAACAGAATGGGTGAAAAAAATGGTAAAAAAGGAGAGATTTTTTTTATGCAAAAGGGGGGATGATTTGATGGGAACAGGAATAAATCCCACGAAAACCGATTGTAAGGGATCTTCTTCTTCCCCTTCGTTTTCACAGAGAAGCAGTAAAAGAACAAGATTCCTCATTTTTTTAGCAATAACAAGCAACACGAGCCCTTTTTACTTTTAGTGCACTGTTTGTGCATATGAAAAAAAGAGAGTGAGTTTTTGTCACAATCGAAAGCAAAAGAAAATATAAAAGCGAAGGAGTCATTTTTGTTACCTGATTTTGGAGGTGGTTTCGCTGGAGTTGTCGTCGTTGGTATGGCGTCACCGGAGACGAGCTGTTTTGATCATACACGTGCGTTTTGGGAGTTGAGGGTCCAATCCCCTTTTTGACCACCGTAGGTTCTATTAGTTTACATTTTGGTCACCAGGATTTGTTCTTTTCATTTCATTTTAAATTAAATGTCCTCATTTCGCTATTTTCCTTTTTTATGTTTTCATATTAACATTTGGGGTTATTCTCTTTAAGATCATCTTATCTTTGTTTGTTTTTGGATTTGTTCTTTTCATTTCATTTTAAACTAAGTGTCCTCATTTAGCTATTTTCCTTTTTAATGTTTTCATATTAACATTTGGGGTTATTCTCTTTAAGATCATCTAATCTTTGTTTGTTTTTGTAGATTGGTCACTCGACCTCGTCTTTAATTTCTTTCGATTGTAGCCTTCTAATTCTCATTATTTTTTAGTCTTTTTAGAAAAATTTATTTCTTTAATATCATTTATTAAATTTTTAATTTCATCTTATTTTTTACCATTTCGTTTATTTATTTTTTATTTTACTTAAGAATGTTAACTGTTATTTCTTTTCAATCTAACCTCTCAATTTCTATTTTTTCAGGTTATTCAAATTAGGAATTTTAATTTTGTATTCATTTAATGTATGTTTTGCACATTTTGTTTTATTCTTTTTTAATTTAATTATCATTTTTTAATTATTTATTTTGATTAAGATGTTTTAATTAGTATTCTAATCTCTCCTTGTTTCTTTACATGTACCTTCTAATTAAGGTTTTTATTATTTATGTTTTTGTAATTTTTATATAATTTATTTTGTTAATTTTGGTCTTCCATTATTTGATATTTATTTGTAATTTATGCTTCTTAAATTCTATATTTAAACCTTAGGCTTATATTTCTCACACATTGCCTTTAATTTAGGGGATATTCGATTTGGTCCTTGCATTAAATGCCCGAGGGTTAAAATCGACTATTTGATTCAATAATTGGTAAAATTAATTAGGGTTAATTATAGGAGCCTTAAATTTAGATTATTCATAATTTAGTCCCTAAAATTTTTAATTAGATATTCATTTGACATAAATAATTAGGTTATTAATTAGAGTCTCCACTTTAGGTTTAATTTCACCTTAGTCATTTATTTAGGGAATGGTTCGATTTGGCTTTCTTATTAAGATGCTGATTCTTCAAATCGATTATTCGATTCAATAATTGGTTAAAATAAACTAGGATTAATATTATAGACTTCATCTTTATATTTAGTCCTCTAAGTTCTTTAATTTACATAATTTGATACTCTAAGTTAGGTAAACCTTAATTAACTCACCTAGTATAATCAAGTCTTAATTGGTTGTTTGGTTGCATCATTTTTTTTTAAATATAAGGCAATATGCACTTATTAGGGGGTTAATTGTATATCTCCCACGTTATGCTTAGGGGGTGACTACTGGTAATTCGTGAAATAGGTCAACATCCTTTAAAAAAAATCCAATATCATGATTTCTCAAACTTCAAGGCAATGTTCGTTTACGCAGACCAGTTACAAAACTCTCGCATTAACATACCCGAGGGTGTTCGCTATTGGTCTTAGTAAATCGACATTCTTTTATAAATATTTCATACATGATGAATTTTAAATTAAATAAAACCTCGAACTCAAAATTTCTAACTTTTAAATATAGGGTAATCGACTAGGTACCAATTTTAGGGCGACGTAGGGGGTGCTAATCCTTCCCCACGCATAACCGACTCCCGAATCCGATTTCTGGTTTTCGCAGACCTAAATTTGATATTTTGATAAAATAAAATGTTTTATTAAAACTACCTAATTTTTTTTGGTGTTCTAATTGTGACTTAAAAATGATTGGTGTCGACTCCAAGTTTTGCATTTCAAAATCATTTCAAAACCCCCATCTTTACAACTAGTCGACTTCCCCCCAAAGGGCAGGTTGCGACATCTTGGTGACTCTGTTGGGAACTTTTGTTCTCTAAAATTGAGACTCGAGCCACGAGTCGATTACCCTATATTTGGAATTTGTAAATTTTGAGTTCGAATTTATTTAATTTATGATTCATTGTGTTCTTTTAAAAAAATGGGAAAATTCTCTCTAGTTAATGCTTACACTTGATTGAAAATATTTAGAATTATTGCATATCATAGCTCTATACTCGAGCTTCGTCCATTTTCACTAAATAGGGGAAAACGTCACGCCTACTGAGCATTGGGCTTCCTCGTATGGGTCTGAAAAAGTACCTCTAGAGAGTATTCTATGTGCCTATCCGAATATTAGCTATGTGATACATATTTGTTGGTGTGATCCTTTAAACTGAATTTGATTGCAAAGTCTGTAATGGGCCAAAATCAAAGTCTTATTAACCTTAGTAAGTTGTATGGACAGTTTGGGAACCCTTTTTCAGAATCGAACTTCATACAGAGAATTTAGCAAGCCTACCCTTCTAGAGCCATGTGGATAACCTAGGAGAACTAGAACACATGTGGTTAGGATTTTAATTTCTTTTTCTTGTTTTATTCATAGTACTTATTTGATTTCTCATTTATAAGTTGTATTCAATTATTCTTTTGTCTTTAATGATTCATATTACTGTAATTATCATTTATGCTAACATGATTTCCTTTTGTCTTGTTATGTACTTGGTTGTGTTTTCATATTTTGCATAAACATAACATATCATACGAAAGTATTGATCCTTGAAATAGCTGGTCATTTAAAAGGTTCTTGAAATAATACCTCCTACAACAATACCTCTCATTGGGTTAGATATAATTTAAAAGATTCATCCAAAGATAGAGCATATGTAACATGACAACCTATTTGCTGAGGAGATAAGCTAGATCGAAGAAAATTCAACACTGAAGATAGTAGTCAAAGATCATGAATCGGATCGACAAATATTTGCTTTAGGAGAAGAAGTAGAAGCTCTACAGATTTTTAAAGGGCAAGAGTCAGACAAAGACGATGCATCATCCAACTACTACAGAGTTGATCAGCTATGGGATAGAGCCAGATTTTGTCTATAATCTTTGATTTTCACCATCCCATAGTACCAATGTATTGTCAGTTTTTCAAGAGTTGTTCTATGAATAATTATTTTGGGGATCAATACATGTTGCATTGTATTCACATTTGCATATTTAATTTTTACTTACCTTTACATCTATATTTTATATCAATTTATTCTTTTTTCAAGGTAGTCCTAACATGTTTCCTCTGTGATTTTTTTTCTTGCATCATATGGTCATGACATACATAAAATGTGTCAATTTTGAGTGGTCACCAATTAAAAGGTTTTCACGATGGATTAGGGGTTTTATGATCAAGTAGACCATGATGTATCTAGGAGGTGGCATCGTTAAGATGCTTCGAGAAAAATAGAAAGTTATGTGCCTAAAGATCGTATGTCCGAAAGTAGCAACAAAGATATAACAGATGAGAGAGTAAATGGACATGATGATGGATAACATTGCTGTATTGGACAAAGAAAAAGAGGTTTCTAAACAAGAGGGTAAACAGTTTAATAAGAACAGTCTTGTAATGTCGGATGCACAAGAGAATACTTTAAAACGAGGTAATCCTAGCAAACTCGAATCACACACCATCACCATTCATATCAATAAGTTATATGGAGGTACCAAATAAGTAGTCACTACTATCAAAGTTTAAGAAAAGATGGATGAAGAGAAGTCACGTGATTAAGAATTGTTGATATATGAGAATTTTCTCCCTATGCTGGTGAAAATGAACCCATTGACTCCAGTTCAATCCAAACTGAAGGATCCCCCATATCCTAAGGGATATAATGTTAATGGAAAATGTAGCTATCACATAGGAAGCTCATGACACATTACATAAAATTTCAATGCATTAAAAAAAGTCAGGTATCTTATCCAGGAAGGGTTATTAAGTTTCAAGCAGGGTAAATTTGTGTTCCCAAAAAGTCTAGCAGTTTTTAGACTACCTGAGAATAAGAAAAATAAAGGATAACAATAACCCAACCATAGCAGTTTAGTGTTCGAAGTCGGTTCGAAAAATATGTCCTCATTCAACCGAGTCACGCTTAAATGATGACCAAAAGATAGGATGAGGTAATCTTTGTCTTGATTTTATTCCTATCTCATATGAACACTTGTACAGTAAGTTGTTGCAAGTGTGATAAGTGATCTCGCAGTATGTGAAGCCTTGGCCACTTCCACATCTAGAGTGGTATGATGTCAATGCGAATTGTGAATATCATGTAGGAGCTCAAGGACATTATATTGATAATTGAATTACCTTTAAGTGGTCGAATTCAATGCTTGTTAGAGCATGGAGTTTTAGAGTTTGAGATATGAGATAAACTTAATTCGATATCTGAAGGTCTGGTTGAGGTAGAGCTGAGAGTGTTCAAGGATAAAAGCATCAGTGGGGGCACCTAAGAGGAAGAGCATTTGTTGAGGTACAAAGCCCAAATACACCAGTTAAAGATTAAAGGGATAATCTGAGTAGAGAATTGGGAACCATGCAAGATGGTTTTCAAAGAATTAGTAAAGCCTTTCAAGGTGCTGGTTCAGGATATACTCCATAAGAATGGGCAAGAGGAGTTTCTAAAGTGAAGAATGACGCTGAACAATGGAAAAAGAATTGCAAAGTGCATGAAGGTCAAGCTAAGAAGTTATCTCGTGATCTAAAGATTGTAGAAGGTAAATGCAATACAACCTTAAATGATTTGGGGATTTGTCAAGCAAAGAATTAGATGTTGAGTAAATTCATGGTTGACTCAAAAAGTTTCATTTAAAAGACACAAGCATGAGAAAGATGTTAAACTAGAATCTAGTAGAGCCAAAAATAAAACAATGATAGAGCTGGTACCTGATTATAGAAATTTTGTACGAGAACTTCATAATCGCATCAGTCTCTTATGAGGGAAAATGAACAATATTGTATACAACTTTAAGGATTGAAGTATAAGGTGGGGGGAAAAGACAACGTAATGAAAGAGGTTATTGCTCAAGTAAGCGATGTGGCTCACAAGTTGGTTGACTTAGTTGGTTTTGCAAAGAGATTTGAAGCAGTTTGGCAACTTAGCTCCATATCATGCTTGAAAGTTAACTTGGTTCCTGAAGAAGATAAAGAAACTAGGAGTTAAAGTTATTCATTATATGTAAAGTTTGGCTATTTTATGTACAAAAACATTTATGTTTAATGAAAATCGTTTAGATGGTCACTTTGGAGCTACAACTTTTTGCATACATGCATTGCATTTATTTTATTTATTTAAACAATTTACATGTATTAATTGTAAAAAAAGAAAATAATTCATGAAGGGTTATGTGGAAGTAACCTCGAGCTCGTTTTACTCTATCATTGTCATGGATAAGAGGTTGGAAGCAATAGAGAAGTCTCAAGATGATTTACGAGATCAGTTGCAAGATTAGTTGATCGTGCTACAATAGAATGTGAGAAATCAAACATTGAATTCCCAATAAGAAATTTTAAACCAAATGGCCCAATTGTTGGCTACAAGGGTTGTTGAGAGGGAGAAAACACCTGCTGAGGTACATCAATGTCATCATATTAGCATGTCGAGGTTAACAACCAAACCTAGGGCATCTTATTTAAATGAAGGGAAGAGTCTCATTAATATTAAGTGATTTAGAGACAAAATTAAGTAGATAGAGGAAATGGTTGGAACAATGACAGGAGTTGACGCTCCCATCAGAAGCTAGATGCAAAAGAACTTAGTTTAGTCCCTAGCTTGGCCATCCCATAAAAGTTTAGGGTGCCCGATTTCAAAAAATATGATGGTACTAGTTGTCCTCTGATCCATTTAAAGATGTTCTGTAGAAAGATAGAGGGATACTTGAATGATATAATTTATTGATCCATCATTTTCAAGACAGTCTCACTAGACTTGCTGTAGTATGGTATAACGATTGAGTAGAGAACAAATCAAGTTGTGCTAGATTTGATCAAAACATTTCTAGAGAAATATAAATATGTTAAGGACCTGACATAGAATCGTCAAGATCTCCAAGAATTGCAAAAGAAAGCTACTAAAGGCTTTAAAGAGTATACATTGACATGAAGAGACATGACAACTCATGTTCAACCTCCTAAGCTAGAAGAGAAAATGTCATACATGTTTTGTAACACCCTCCCAAATCCTTTCTTTGAGATTAATGCTTGCAAATTTAATAAATGACTTCAAAGATCATGTAAAAAGTGGAGAGCAAATAGAATATACAATTAGAAAATGAAACCTGAAGGTTGCTTCCAAGGATCCAGTCAACCAAGGAACATGAAAAGAAGACCAAGTGAATGAATTTTATTTATATAATCCTCATAATCATAAAAGAAATAATCCAGTTAGTCACTCGGATCAGCCAAAGAAGATTCCTTGAGTAAGAAAGGCTCTAGAGGGGTTCCAAATACACATATCATAGTTGTTCCCTCATTTGGTTAAATGTCAATATATTACTCCCAGACTGATGAAAGTGATGCCAAACTCTTCTGCTCATAGTTGTGATGATAATAGTGTTTGTGATTTCCACATAGGAGCATCTTGACATTCAACAGGGAACTGTGAGCTATTGATGAAAGAAATAGAAGTTCTTGTTAGCAATGGGTTATTAACTATATAACTGGTAAAGTAGTGGATGACTAATCCAAATGGGACATCAGAGTGAAAGATGTAGCATCCGATCGAACCAAGGGCATCAACATCATATTGACAACATGGGCATTATGATATCAATATACGAGTCTGTTACTCACGCTTCATAGAGATTTGATGCGTGTGCATTGTTTTATTTGAATGTGTTTCTCTATCTTTCTTTGTTTTTGGATGATTTTAAAGTTCTAATTGGATAAACACTGCTAATTTTCATATTATGAGAAATGAAACAAAATTCTTTTTGAAGTTCAATAAATATAATAAAACCCTTTGACAAGTGACAAGGTTAGACCCTTGTAAAACCATAACCCTGATCATGCTTCAGAGAATACACCAGAATGTTACACCTCTTTCTTGCAAGATTGAACCTTTTCCTTTCATGAAAAAGAATACAAAAGCAATGCATTCAAGTATGTATAGGAGCTGAAAAAAATGAAGTAACTCATGTATAAAGTTACGAAATTGATTAGATCACATTTATGTTGAGGAAGGTTAATGATGATCATAATCTTCGCAAATGGAATGGTGGAATAGATTAATTTAATGTAGGCCAATTGCTTGGGAATTGAACTCTAAGGATAAAATTTCTTGACTTTCAACGCACATAGACGATAACATGTTCATCTCGAAGAGCTTAAGAATTTGAATATGTATACCCATAAAGTTAATAAAGTGTCTTGATAAGGTAAATGTAATAAAGTTGATCTATTTCGCTAAAGCAATCAGCTATAGAGGTAATTCGAAAGCCCTGACTTTATGAATATATTACATTCAAATCATGACACTGATCGGATACTTGCCAATTCAGTGTTTGCTCCACTATGATTGTCTAGTTGAAGACTTGGTGATGAGATGAATCCTTTAACTATTCCAAATACAAGCAAATGAGTTTAAAGTTGATAAATATCAAGGAATAAAGGAAATAATGCATAGTGTTTGAGTAAATACGAAGTATCGGTGAAAAATAGATTAAGGGAGTTAAGAAACACTTGTTATAGTCAACTTCACACAAGCACTCGGGAATTTTGTTTTCTAGACCAATATTTCTGCAATGCCTTGCTAAAGGAGTCTATAAAGCTTGAACAAATGAAAGATTTCAAAGAGCCTAAATAGAAGTGTTCTAAAAGGTCTAGTAATTGAATATGCTAGTTGCTTCATTTTGTCCACATCCGATTGAAATATTGAGCCAATATAGAGGGGCATGCCATGATGCTTACAAAGATTGAGAAAAGAACAACGTCTTGATGATTGAAACCACAAAAATAAGAAGCCGACCAAAAACCAACTCATTGATCTTGACACTAGTCAAAAGGCTATAATTTCTAATTTTTTTTATTTACTCGATAATCATTGAAATGATGATTTGTTTCAATTGTGAGCTTGGAGAAAAGGGGCATCGTTTTGTTTTATAAAATTCTTTCGTTCTTATAAATTCTAAAAAATGAAGAAAAGAGAAAAACATTTCCAAACAAGACAATCGTTATAAATGAAGGAGGTCCTTCAAGCTGATGATGCTCACTTTACCTTAAAATGAAAAAGTGGCACATCAAAAAAAAAGTCCAAGCAAGAAGAATAAATGATGCAGAAAAAACAATGACATTTTTGAATTTCTAAACAATGAAACCCGAAAAATCAGAAGACTCGAGAATAAACTTCTTACACTTATTTGTGTCCTTATCAACATCAATATTCAATCAGGAAACAAACGATCACCTGAATAAGATGGGGCATGATACATTTTCGAGATTTCCTAGTATCTCAACTCGTAGCAAAGATACAAGACATTTTTGTCAAAAGTATTGATCACTTCTTGAATTTCCATTTGGTTTTGAGACCTCATAAAGAGAAGCCCTTAAACTATTAGGTTGGAATAAGAAGGAATAATGATATTTGATATCACTTCGATTCTTCCGAGTTGATAGCATGTGATCATTGATAAACAACATAAGGATGAGGCCATTTAAAGTCAAATTTCTTGCCATTCAAGTAAGATTGGGCCAT
The DNA here is from genome assembly GCF_006381635.1 of Hibiscus syriacus. Classification (NCBI taxonomy): domain Eukaryota; kingdom Viridiplantae; phylum Streptophyta; class Magnoliopsida; order Malvales; family Malvaceae; genus Hibiscus; species Hibiscus syriacus. The sequence continues at coordinate 394,747 of NW_024063505.1, read as the reverse complement.
GAAATATTAACATTGGGGCATTTCCTAAGGAATAAAACATATTGAGATAACAAGAATCATATTAAAAATACATTGAAGACGATCTTCGCCGCTTGAAATATCAGGGAAAAATATGAAGACATGAAGAGCTTACCTTGGAAAAGTAAATAGTTCATGATTCAGTTGGCAAAAGGGTCTTAAGGAAACAATTCTGATTGAGCAATTGAGCTAGAATCAAAATGGGTGTGTGACCATTTGACTTACCATAACAAGAATTCAAGAGAGAAAACGTTTCTTCAAGATAATAGATAAAAAGGACATGGTTGCACAAGATTATCATATTATTCTCCAGAAGATGTGAGCTTAACCTGACAAGTTTCCATGTTGATACCAAGATAGGATCTATTCAAAAGTGGTCAAGTGAAGGAAGATCAAGCTCTCCACTTTTGAGGCCAGAGAAAGATTAACAATTAATATTTCTGCATATGAGAAAACCATGCATTACATTTAGATGCATTTAGTTGCATTCATATTTTCATACATAGATGCATAATTCTTATATATCTTCTAAAGAAAGAAGAAAAAAAGAGAAAATCAGAATTCAAACCTTAAATGGAGGGATTACATTCAGAGTGGCAGAACCTGAAAGAATTGGGGAGCCTAATCCATAGAAAATGAGCCTAATCCATAGAAAATCATTACTTTGATGTGGGGAATGTTACCCAACCGATATGATGCTTTTAAATGAATTTTTAAAGAAGCCGAGTTAAGAATCAAGTATGATGTTTTTTTAATACAAATGATAGATGAAGCATTAGAGGAACAAAATGAAACCTCGTCAAATGAAGTAATGATTTTTCAGTATAGAATTTGCACAGAAGTGCCACGTAGAATATGTATCGAAGTACCACCTAGATTTGTCCCGAAGGACCACATAGAACCCTTGACTCTCGATCGAAAACCTTTGAGATTGGCTCATCTCAAGTCGTCCTCATATCAAATATAAAATAAGTAAGTTGCACTCACCTTTGCCTCACTTAAGTCCTAAGAAAAATCCTTTTCACTTTCGCTAAATCTCTTTACTAATTCAAGTCGTTCGATACTTGCTTTCGATTGAAATCTACACGTTTACATTACTAAAATGAATATCGGACTCAAATATTTGATAACCAATCAGCATTTACATAAACGAAATAAAACACCTAATTCAAAATTTCAAGCTGAACAGTATTGGCACTCTACACCCAGTACCGATACTTCCATTCTATGGTACCGATACCTACCTCAGTATCGATACCTATATTGTATTATGGAATTTCCTTTTAAATTACAGTATCGATACTATACTATTGGTATCGATACCTCCAGTATCGATACTACTCCTTCAATATCGATTCTGTTCATCTGATTCATACAATATCGATATTGTTCCTCCAGTACCATTACCCTTGCCCAGAATTCACTCACTTCACTTCGAATTTTACCCAAAGTTCACCTAAATCTCTTACTTCTTACTCCAATTAAACCCTTAAACTTTCTAACATTTATCACAACCAACTTATATCCATTAGATCCCCTTTAACATCCACAATTTTCACTAGAACACTTAAAACATAAATGTTGAAGTTTGACTTGAATTTGATATTATTCAACTTGATTGGAGAAAATAGGAAACATAATTTAATTAGAAGTATAAAGTCTATTATTTTTGGGAAATAATGTCTCTTGTAAAGTCGCAGGTATTTGTACAATCAAGATTAATAAGTTCGATGAGGTTGTTTGAATACTTGATAATGTGAGACATGTTCTAAATTTGAGTACAAATTTAATTTCATAGGGTACCCTAGATTTAAAAGGGTACAAATTCTCTAGTGAAAGTGAAGCTATGAAAATTTGCAAGGGCTCTCTTGTTGTGATGAAAGGTTAGAGAAAGAATGCTAAGTTTTATGTTCTACATGGTTCAACAATTTTAAATAATGCAATTGATGTTTCCTCTTTTGTGTCAGATAACAATGTTACTAGTAAAAATGTCTTGAATAAATTAAACAAAAGAATATTTTTTTGAACCAGATAAATGATGGTAGAACGGTTATGTGGAGCAGAAAAGAGTTCAATTTCATGGGCATAACGAATATGAAGATATAATTATCATTGATGATTGGAACTGCATTATGCGTTATATTGCTCGTGGTGATACATTTGTGAGAAAGTTGGCACTTATGATATCCATGTTGATATGAAGATTAAATCCAAGCCTAGAAAAAGCTTGGATTCGATCGGTGTCCATTATTGAAAAGTGCTCATTTGAGAGGTGTTGTGGAAGAGGTGGAGAACTTGTTCGTTGAATTGAAGAATTGTTTTTTTAGTTTGAGTGCTCATCAAATTTGGGTGTTTTGTCTCAAAACCTTCACACTTTCAGAATTCACGTCAATGTGGAGATTTATTAGAGTTTGATGAATTCAAGTAGCACAAATTAATAAATATATAAATTTGAGAAATTAATAAACCTAGTTTGATTAAAAGCACATAATTTTATTAAAGTAAATTTTTATTTTAATTAGTTTCCTTTATAATAAAGTATCTATACCTATAAATAGATACTAAGGGTAAGAGTTATATATCAAAATTTTATTTCTCTACAATCTTATTATATTTTCTTCTTTCATATTAATGAAATTCTTTTTCTATTTATTTTCTAATAATCGTTAAGATATTATATATATATATATAAAAAAATGCAATGGAGGGTAGCGATCGGTCGTTAAGGGTGGGATGGCCGAAATCCAAGGAGATGCTAACTCTACAAAGATGGGATTGCATGAACATGTGAATTGTGATTGACCTTTGAATATTCCTTTATAATAAAATTGATTTAATTAAAATCCTCCATTATATATGCTCACACGTGCCTAATTACCCGCAGAAATGAACATTCCAACAACATGCAATTCAGAGACCATCTCCCTCCACTGAATCCTCTCCTTTTTGGTTTACACAACGCACTTTCGATTCAACTTGCAGCAATTGTAGAGTGATCATGGTTAATTCAAGTGATAAGTAATTTGATATTTTTTGAGTAGATTTTGAGTTTGAAGTTTTGCACGTGCAAAAAATTCATGTTTGGAGATTCACCCACCAAAACTAGATGTACAACATAAGTCAATCCGAATTAATCAAGAAAAAGCCCTGAGAAACCGGTAGAACAAAATAATTATGGAGTTGAAAAAAATCTTTATCACACTACACATTTATTTTTTTGGGAGAATGTCTACAAATGATCATTAAATTATATCAAATGATTTTTTATATTATTAATTTTTTTTAAAATTATAAAGGAAATATCAAATATTTTATTTTATCATAAAATAAACATGACAATATTAATTACCGTTAAATATTATTAAGGAATGGCATGACATATTAAATAGATAATATCATATTTACTTTCTCAATTATTATAAATTTTTTTATTTTTTTAAATTTAAATATTATTTCTTAAAATTAAAAACTTATCAGAATTTAAAAAAAAATTTGAAATTAAAATTTTGAGAATTTTTCTATCACCTAGAAAAAGAGTGCATGATCAAATACAACCTATCCGAGAAGGCTCAAGTACAATACCTAATTGTGACCAGATGCAATAAGAACACTGATCATGACACAATTATAATTAAAAATTTATTTTTTATTATATTAATAGTTAAGTATATTTAAAATTAAATCTAAAATTTATAAAAGAAATATAAAAACTAAGACCATAATCACACAATCCTCAACGAATACAATAAATTATTATATTTAATATTCAAATAGAAAAAATAAAATAAAATCAACCGGTCCATAATAATATAAGACTTGAATTCATAGTTTAAATACTCCAAGATCTCATTAAAACATCAATAAAATAACCAAATCTCATCATTTCCTTGTCATGTATTAATAACGAATTACCATAGTTTCTTCCAAAGTGTCTTACAAACTCAGTTGTTCAGACTCAAACATTTAAACGAGTCTTTTAATAAACTAATTACCAAAGTTAATTTAATTAATGATGAATAAAACTTTAAAAAAAATAAAAAGTAGAAATTCAAATCGTCAATTATGATCGATTTACCAAAAATCATGCAAATTCACCAACATCATTAAAAGAGAAAGCGAAATGGATATTTACCGGTTTGGATGTGTTATTCAATGTAACTATCTTAGGAGGTTATGTTAAATTTTCTAAAAAATCTAGTAAAATTTAGAAGCTTGTTAACTAACACATACGATTTAATAAGAAGAAATTAATTTAATAGGATAAAATATTAATTTATAATTCTAGTATAATCCATATTTCCTTAAAAATAAAATTTTATTTAGATATAAATAAAAATAAATTAATTTATAATTCGAGTTGGTTAGAAATATTAAAAAACAATATTGCACATTTATAAAAAAATATTTTAGTCTAAAATAAATAAAATTCATATTGGTATATGAACTTGTAATTTAATCATGTTGAGAAATTAACACAAAAAATAAAAATAAAAACAAGTGTGTTAAAGTGTTGCTAAAGTATTTGTCGACATTGGAATGAGTACTCAACATATATTCACACGTATCCCTTCCCAAAAAATAATGTGTGGAGTGGGATGAATTTTGATTGGTTAAATTATTAGTTGGAGAAGATGAGATATGGAGGGTAGACATTTAGGAAAGTCCCTTTCTAACATGTCATTATTATTATTATTAGGAAAGTACCTTTCCATCATAATTTCGACACCCCACATCAGCAATTGGATCTGTGTGTTCTTGTTTATTTCGACACCCTTTCCGTCAGTTGACTAACGATGATGCTTTTTGACCCAAAACAAATGTTTAGGGGTTAAATGTTCCAAAAAAATAATACAGACAAATTTAATAATAATGTCAAACGTTAAAATTATTTTATTGCATTATGCCTAATTTAAACCTCTTACTCTGGAAATGTGTTTGTAGGAACTTAGTGTAAAGTTTATAAAATATAATTGAATAAACATTAATCATTCACCGTAATTCAAGTCGGAAATATTTAAATTTAAATAACTTTAGAAATAAAAAATATATATATTTAAAAAAATATTTGAATTCAAACAATTATATCTGCAAGCAAGGTGAATCATTCTAGTTTATTGAAAATTCAAAAGTATTTCATTCTTTTAAGAAAACCAATTCTTAAAAAATAATGAGAAGAAATGAAATGAAGAGTAAACAAAACTAATGAGAAATAAATGAAATGAAGAGTAAACCTGCAAGAAAAGAAAATTCATTAATTACTCATTTAATATTCACTGAAAAATATTTCTTATTGATCGCACAATACTTTTCAGAAATTTAAAATATCTACAACTTGTTCACATATTTAATTGTAAATTTTGCTATCTTTTTTTTTCTCATTTCAAATTATTTCTCATTTATTCTATAGCAAAATGTACAATTTACTCCAGCTCTATATGTATAAAAGAAGAAAATTAAAATAAGATCGAGGTAAACGAACGATATACTCAACGACGTTTCTTTCTTCACCGTCTTTTCCTCAGCCACTTCCATTTTCAGACGCTAACACTGCATCTAGTGACGAACTGGTACTTAATAGCGTTTTCTCCGACTATAACGCCGGTGCTTCTGCTCCCAAAGGTGATATAAGCGGGACACCTAACGTAAATATGATATCTTCCGGAAACGAAAGCTCCAACTTTCCATCTCACCCTTCCATCAATCTTGATAATCAAGTAAACCGATCCGGCAGCCTGTTGGGATCCCAAACTGGCGGAGAAGTCCGGGGCGATGGGCACCGAGTTGCCGTTGATGAAGGGCGACCAGACGTTTATCTCATTGTGACCTTGGTACGTCGGAGGGATGGATGTTCGGAGTGTGATTTGCTGGTTGTTGTAAGTGGCGTAAACATCGAGGCGGTCGTAGTAAATGCCGATTCTGTCGTTGGGGTTTCGAGAAGATAGAGTGATCTGGAAATTGGAGGTGAGGAGGTTGGGGGTGGAGGCGTTGAAGGCGTAGACGGTTGTGTCTTGGAGGATGAACCTGGGCTTGCTAGGACGAAGGATTGCCCAGATGACAAGAATGGTTATGAGGACTATCAGGAGGAAGATTAGGATGCCGGCGATGATTCGTCGGAAGATTTTCCGGCGGTGTTTTCCATGGTTGCCGCATTCTTTCACAGACATAGTTGGTGGAAAAGAGTAGAGATGGAAGTTTGGATGAGAGTTTGGAAGGGAAGAAGAATATTGAAGTGAATGGAAAAACAAAGGAGCTCACGGTGTTTATGGAAGGAACTTGTTGGGAACATGTGAAGCATAAACGAAATAAGGGCTTATTTATTTAGTTTGAAAACAAAAGGAAGGGTTATTTTAATTTCTTTTTTCTTTTGATCTTATTGTGGAAGGGATATGAATCAATGATTGAAATTAATTTTGTTATCACACTTGATAGACTGTTAAATATATATTTATCGATTATGTGCTGTAATGGTAAAATATATTAATTTAATTTCATTGATATTAAATTTTAAAATTTTATAAATATCTTTACTTATAAAAAAATAATAACACCTCCCTTATATACGTGAAATAATCAAAGAAAAATAATACCACATGAAAAAAATTGTAAACACATATTATAATTTCCAATATTGAACGTACAATATTGTGAACAATGAACATACAATTTAAAAAGGAAAAATTGTGCAATAGTTTAGTAATTAATTTCTACAAAAACATGTACCAATAAACAACCCTTAATGCAAGGCTAAGTCAGAAAAGGGAAGCTCACTTTTTCGTTAATCAAAACGTAGAAACCCCAAACAATAATAGAGAGATAAAATTAGCAAACCCATTAATTAGAAAATAAATATTACTAAGTTTTTATAATGTTTATATTATTTAAATATTTTTCTTTTAATTAATTAAACTAAATATAACCGAGAAGTATTAGTTAATTATGATTTCATATGACAAAAAAATAAAATAGATTGAATTTTTTTATTGAGAAAAATAAGCGTCGTGAACAAGAAGTAAAATATATAGATCGAGTGACACGTTCTCATTAGAACCCAAAACCCAATTTTCACGAGAGGGAAGCTTCCAGCTCCTCCACCTACTTTCTTTTGAGGTTCAGGAATATACAGTCAATCCCTTTGTCGACTTATTTATTTCATTCAATTTTTTAATTAGTTTATAGGTTACATTAATACCTGAATCATTATTTTTAATATTTTAGTATTTAATTTTTTTAAAATTATATTTAATGATTAGTTTGAGTTTTAATTTAGTATTTCACCGTTAAAAATTAATAAAATTGTTGATATAGTATTTTTTTTATTTTTTTCAATGATGATATGACATTATTTTATGGTGATATGTCAACTTCATGTTAAATTTTTAATAAAACATACCAAAATGAAATCTAAATTAAACATTAGATATAGTTTTGAAAACAATAAGTTCGAATATCAAAACGGAATAAAAATAATATTTTAAATACTTATTTATAGTTTATTCTAATTTATATTATTGCTTTGACGACACATGTAAAACTTAATTCAAGTAGTTATTTAAATATCAAATTTCATTTTTTATACACCATAAATTTAATTAACAAATTTTAAAATTTGACATATGTAATGGTTTGTCTTTTACTTTAATTAAGAGAATCCAAAGCCTAACATGATAGTTGGGGCGGCCGGTTATGGAGTCAAAAAATTGAAAGTGCATTGCATTTCTAATAGTTAGGAATTTGCAATGTCAATAAAAACACCGATCTCTCCTTTTTGTGTGAATAAATCATATTTACAAAAAGAGAAAGAAAATTCAAATTCGATGTCCTTTATATCTTTTCTTTTTCTATTAATATTAAAGGTTTAAAAGTGCATTACCTTTATGAGAATCCATTTTTGTGAATAAATAGGGATAATACACATACTATATTATACCTTTTATCTTTTTTTGGAACGAATAATAATGTTAAGATGTTCATTTTTTGACGAAATATTTGAAATTTTGTTTTTTTATTAATCTATGGCAAGTATAAGGTAATATTTATAACACCTTAAATCCGAATAGGCCTAAAGTGTCATATTGAGCCATCGAGGTAAACCCTGATTTTCAAAATCTGATTATTTTCATTTCAAACATACTGAATGGTATCATAACAGATGTAAATAACATTTATAAAACATTTTATGAACCGGAGCTCGTGACACATAATTTAAAAACCAAAATAGTACAAACTTAGAGTTTGATAAACCAAACTTGAGTAAGGTCTTATGAATACATATGCTCACTAAAGCTACAATAGATACTCTGAAGGAGGTGCAGGAAGTCCTGCTACGACAGTGCTCCACAAACAGCTCGAGCTACTAACCTACGAATGAAAAACATTTGACCAACACTAATCTTACAAATCCCATCAGCATAATTGCTAATGCAGAGCAGCATTCTGACTTCTATAAACATAAACATGCTAAACACATGGTACTAAGCAGTAGGTACATGCATGATCTTAATCAAGTGCTACCTACTTAAGGTTTAAATGTTATATCACTGAAATAAGAGTCTCACACTTCCCTTAATCCTTTACTAAGGGCATCACCATGAGTACACATCTAAAGGGTCTCCAACCCTAATAATTGTAATTCCTACACATTATCTAAATGTGATACTAACACTCATGTGCATTATCTGAATACGACGCTGACTCTGTTGTGCATTATCTGAATGCAACACTGTTAGTATCTGGTCTCACATAGCCATTAGACACTAGCTAACTGAGGGAACCTTATGCCACATAGCATCAGTGAAATCCCCGCTAAGTTGTTGAATGATCTTATGGTCTCCCATAACCATCAGGTAGATCATAGAGGGGGAACCTGGTGTCACATAGCATCAGTACAATTCTCGCTTAACTAATGAATTGGATCAATCTCACATAGTCGTCAAGCCAAGCTCTAAGGATATTTGTTGTACTGGATTGATGCAAATATACCTACATGACTATAGACCCTAAGGTCGCATAACACTAACAATGTCCTACTAGAGTAACTACGGTAACCTGGCTACACCCTAGCATAACTAGACACACTAAATGGATATCATCCTCTCACTAGCTACTATCTCACTCGTTCTTTTACCTAGAATGTTATGAAAGGGTTTATTAATCTGTTACTTCTGTTAATTTGTTAAACTACTTTACTCTAGTTATTCGTTACTTAAGGTGTTTTAGTCATTTTTATCTCTATGTGTTTCATGATTTTACGACAATTACTTTGTTTGCAGTTCACTGGTTGTATTACTTGCTACCCCGATATCTGGATCGGGTTTATTATTGGGTAGTGATACTCTAGTATCTCTTATCACACTTCTCCTCAATACCCCTTAAATTGGAGGGATGGTTCATACGTCACGATTCACTGACGATCTTGAAGTACATGATTTACATTATTATTCAATTACTTACTTATCATACCGTTTGTCGGTACCTCCACTTCTAATTATTCAATACATGCTCGCCTGAAGATACTTGGATGTATTAAGCTTAATATCATTACATCGGTTGTAAAGCACTCTTACGAGTGTTTTTATGTCCTCTTGGTTGTTTATGTCCCTCACATACTAAGTTCCACCATTACAGATCATCCTTAGTTGTTACGAACCTTAATGAGGTCAATCTAACTATCAAAAATAGGTAGTATCGATTCTCTACTTACATTATTGATACCCTAGGGTCAAGTATCGATAATCCCATGAGTATCGGTACAAAAAATAACTTATGTTTGCTAAAAAGTAGCTCAGTATCGATTCCAGATGAGAAATATAGATACTCCTACTTCGAGCATCGGTACCCTTTTTCGGTGTTGGTATCAATACCTTTTTCATGAGTTGGTATTAGAACCCTTTTCCATCGCTGGTATTGGTACCATCTACCCTCAATATCGGTACTATAGGGGAAATATCGATACTCTTCCCCTCAATATCGATACTCCCGACCAAACTTAGATAGAATTCATACAGTTCATCTAGTATCGATACTCGAACCTAAAATGACATGTTTAAGCTCGGAAAACACCAAAAAATATCCCAAATTTCTTAGCTTGTTTTTGTAATCATGTTTAAAGCTTTAGGAGGTTACTTAGGGTCACAATGTGGCATAAAAACACTTGTTTTACATCTAAAACATCATTTAATTATGAAATTAAACACAAACCCTAAAGTGCTCAAATACACAAATCTTAGCAATTCTTCATATTTATGAAAGACTTAACACTTTAAAGGATTAGAAATACACTACTTTGATGTTAGAATCTCGAAATGAAGCTCCTTTAACCACCAATCACTCTCATTTAAGGCTTGGATGATAAAACTCCCACTTTCTCTTTAAGCCATGAAACTTGGAGAGGATGAATGATAGGAAAAATGAGAAGGAAAGAAGAAAATGAAAAGAAGAAGAAAGAGATAAAAAAACTTTCATCTTTTTAAAATATGATAATCGTACTATAGGTCATTCCTCATCTTTTTACAATTCAAAAACCTTATTTTTATGGCCAATTGGGCTCAATTCCAACCTAATTAAGCCCACACTCGGCCCAACGATTTTAATTATGCATTTCACGAGGTCCATTTACCTCTCGGGTAAACCCGAAACTACTATCCCAAAATTTGGGTGTTATAATATCTTTTCAAAGAAAACTCTCAACCATTTGACATTAAACGCTCACGCTCTTGACATTCCTGGTGCTAAAATCTAGAACCTCAATAAATAATAATAATTCCTTTACCACTAAGGTTGTTCGGTTCATGCATTTGATAATTTGTTTTATATGTAGTTTTGAGCTCATATCCCATGATTATTCCAAGCCCTAAGGCATGCATGGTTGTGCTTGTAGTAATTGTTTAGCAATTTTGAATTAATTATTTAAATACCAAAATTTATTTTTATACATAAACCGAATTAAAAAATCAAATAATTTAATTTAAAAAAATATTGTAACTTTACAAATTTTCTTTCTACTATTTAAAACTATATGATGAAAAAAATTCACTCATAGTATTCACATTATATTTTTATATATTTAAATTATTTTTAGTCAAAATATGTACCTAAAGTACATCGTATTTTACATATAAGTATCTATAATATATTTTAATCAATGTAGCATGTCAATTTTAAAGTACTTTGATGAAAAGGATGATATATTTTAAATATCTATTTTGATAAAAAAATATTTTAGTCTTTATTTAAAAATATAAATTAATATTTTAGATACATACTTTAACTAAAAATATTTTAGATAATTAAATAAAAAATTATACTTAGGTGCATAACATTTTGAAAATAAAACCATTCTGTTGTAGCACCAACACTACTTAACATTAGTCAGTCATATTTGATCTTAATGTAATTTTAATATGATTAACATCTCTAACACAAAAGAGATAGTTAATAAAAGTTTTTCCTTCATGAAAAAGAAAAGAGAAAGAAATGATTTAATGGATGACTCACACTACCACCAATCTTCTAAAGTACCTAATATTTACTCTAATTTTAGATATAGGACAAAGAGAAAAAGCCCAAGACATTCATGTCCTTCATAATGTTTTATGGAGAAAGAGTTTATAATCTATTTCTCAAGCAAAATTAATGTTGTTCTCACTACATGACATTTCACCCACCAAGCTAACCTATAATTGAATTTATTTCAAATATGGAACTATTTGCTTTAGTACCATTAGTAATGTACAACATCAAAGTGAACAAGTTGTATTTCTTTCAATGAAAATCAATAAAAAAAAATAATGTTTCTTGAAAAATGTTTCAAACTTGAGCCTACCATGCGAAGGAATCCATTTAATCTTTGATGTCGAAATTAATACCTATTGAACATTTTTACCTAATATAACAAGTCGCCCTTTCAGAAATTGGCTTCGTAATTCAATATTTAATATAAATTATATTCGATTCAAACTTTAACTCTTATTCACATCACTTTTATTAAAAATAAAATATAATAAGCTTGATAATTTCTCATATATTTTTAAATTAAGGAATTCTTTGAACACAAAATGGGAACTCCACTTTCTTTAGAGCACTATAAGATTAAAGATTGTTAAAAATTGCACACCAAGAACTCAACGAACACTAGAAAAGTAGAAAAGAGAGCGGTTTCTTAGGCGGAATTTTAAGCCATGGTTTAACACATTTACGATGTCCAACGTTACTCATAATTAGTAATGTTCAACAGTGTTCGTCAAATGTAACTGACTCATTCACAAATATATTAAGACAAGGTTTTATTTGTTATATATATATAACCATTAATTTAATTTATAAAAATCTATAATTTTAAATAACTCTACATATAATTATAAATTAATCAAAATTTTAAAAAATTATTTAAAATAAAATATTAATTATATATTTTTTTATTTTCTATCAATAATTGGATCAAATACCAATCCCTAAATTTAAAAACCTAAATATTTTTCCTTGTTTAAATAATTTACCTTTATACTTTTAATTAATTTACAATCATACGTTCAATCCTTTAGAAATTTAAATTTTATAAATTAAATTATAGCGTTCAGGGTGCTCATCGTTAATATGCTCAGTGGTACTCGTCGAACGTTATAGAATTTTCCTATATTTATATTGTAACGCCCTGAATCCCAAGTTAGTAGTTCAGGTCAACCCGAATCCCAAAGTTGAGCCATTGGACCTTATTATATTAGTTGGACCAAGTTGATATTAGTGGGCTTGAGTTAGGGCCCAAGAGAGTTAATGAAGGGATATGAGTAATTCATGATAATAAAAGTAAAGGGACTAAAAGTTTAGTTTACCCATAGCTGTTTTGGAAGCTGAAAATCCATCCTTATATTATGTTTTCATCGTGAACAACCCCTTTACACAACTGACCAAACACTCTTCCTATCTTCTTATCTTTCTCTATTCTTCTATCTTTCTTTAAGTAAAAATATCAAAGAAATTCAAACCTAGTTGGATCCATCCAAAGTAATATTATTAAACTTCATCATTCTAGCTTCAGCTTGAGTTCCCTTTCACTAGTTTTTATCCAATTGAACCAAAATTGGTCTTGATAGATTTGTGGGAATCTATGGATTCTAGCTAAGTTTTGAGTTATGGGGAGTCTGTTTAGATGTTATTCAACCCCTAAATAGATTGGTAATTCATTTTCTCATTTTATTTTAGTGAAGGAGATATGAGAAAGCTCAAGAGCTAAAGCAAAAGAAAAGTTGAATCTTGAGTGAGTTGAGAAAGTTTCTAGCCATCCAAGAAGCAAGGTAACACCTTTACAACTCTTCCATACTCTTAGTGAGTCATTAGAAGTTCAAAATTGCTTAAATGGTTGAGTTGAGCATGAGAAATATTTTCATGGTGAAATTCTTGTTTAGAGTTATAAATGTGTTTAAAGCCTCCATTATGACCCTTGTTGATCAAATAAAACTTTAAGCATGTTTAGGGACCTCACTAAGGTATTTGAATTGAATTATAGCATGTTAGAATGTGTTATATGATTTCTGCAGGTAAAGTATCGATACTATTGGGATAGTATCGATACTAGTTCTTCGTTTTGGGGAAATTCGTGAGTTTCTAGGTAAAAGTATCGATACTCTTTCAAGAGTATCGAAACTTTGGGTCATAGTTTCGAAACTCCCATAAGGTTTTGAAACTATGCAGAATAGAATGTTTAAAAGTATCGATACTTATATAAGGTATCAAAACTTTTGTATTAGTATCAATACTATTGGGTTAGTGTCAATACATTCAGTATATTTTTGGAAAAATATCAGTTTTTAAGGGAATTAGACTTGAGGTACCCAAAAGTTCTTTTTATCATAAAATAAGACTGAAAGTGAGAATATTAATGATATTAATTACACTTAGAAACAATATTTATTAGGATGACATAAAAATAGCCTTTGATGATGCTCGGGAAACGACAGGACACCCGAGTTCCTTTAGAAAATGCTAGCATTATCGAAAGTATATATTGAGTCTGAATATATCGTTAGGTAGGGCGAGGCCCTTCTGACTAACTGTGTTTGCCTAGGCCTTAACAATCTTTAGAAGGAAAGGTGGGTTACTCATGGGTATGGTTTTCGATGTAGAGAATTTCGGGGGTCATATCTAGGGTAGACTAGAAGGGTGTGTGAGCTCCTAGATGCAGAACCCTCAGTCGCACCATGATGTCTAACATGGTGTAGAGAGTGAGTATTCAATAATACTCACTAAAGTAGTTTTAAATGATACTAGCTTGGGCGCAAGGTCCAATGCTCAAGGAGTGGTCTAGTAGAACAGATAACAATAGATTTGATAACTTGAGCAAGTAATGAACATTTTTAGTATGACTCAGTTGTTAGTGTGGCACTGGGCTAGTTAGCTCAGCGTTTGGAATTTGTTTCCTTACTCGGGTTAGTCGAGGAGCAGTCCGAGGACTTTTTGACAGTAGTGATCCAGACCCAGCTAGTGCAGAGTACGTCTCGAGTTCATCTTTAGAGGGTATGTATATTTGTAAACCCGGATTTGTATATTTTTGTATGAGTTGTAACTCATTTTAAACTATGGTATGTATGATTTAAACATTATTTTGGGAGCTCCTAATGTAAACTATTTTATTTAAATTGTAGTTGATTATTTTAGCATGAGTGGTTACAAATGGTCATTTTACAAGAAAAAAATGGTTAGTTACTCCGGTGATTCCGCGTGACATTCTGATAGGTCGGCTACATGTTGTACTAGTTTAGGGTGCTACACATATATACAAGTTTTTTTTGTCATGAATCCAAATTTAATGACACTTGAATCGGGTAGAAAAAAATCTGAAATCGTTGGTAACAACAAAAGTCGTATTTTTTTTGTTTCACTTAAACTGTCCTTATTCACTTTTTAGTATTGACTCATTATTATGTCAAAATTTATTATTAATAAAATTTTGAAAAAATACATTTAAAAAACATTTAATCAAATGATTTTAAATTATATATTTTATAATATTTAATATTTAATTTTTAAAAAAAAATTATAATAAAAATTTTAAAAATTTTGATTTTTAAAAAATTAATAAGATATAAATTTAATGGGATGGAGAAAATAAAAAAAGAAAAAAGAAAATTGAGTGGCATAAGCATAGAGGATATCCCTTTCAAGGGCGTGTTGGTGGGTTATAATATCCCAAAAAGTCAGCTTTTGGGCACGGACATTTAAGCTGATTTTCATCCCATCCATTACGCTGTTTGTACGAAGTTTCCTACCACAAATCTTCTTTGAACCTCTAAATCTCCTTACTAGTGTTTTTTTTACATCAAACACTCCTGTTCCTCTTTACATTATTATTATAATAACAAAATGATGAAATATGTATAAAAGTATTCCATATTTTTTTAAACAAAAATCTTAATAAGTGATCTTAAACTTTATTTAGTTCATATATATATATGAATTTTCAGAGAAATCTATATATTTAAATTTTTATGATTTAAAAATATAGATAATCAATTTAGGGGTTGTTTGTTTACTGCTGAATGGAACCATTTTAGCGCTGAATGTTGAACCGTTCAACATTCAGCGTGTTTGATTCTCACCTCTAAATGAAGAATATGCTGAATGAAACAACAAAACACTGTTGAATGATTCAACATTAAAATACATTCTGAATCATTAAGCACCAAGTATTTTACCAAAATACTTATTTTTCACATGTTGTCTTATTAAACAATCATATCTTATAATATAATAAATCATTATGAAGGTAAAAATGAAAATATTCATAATTCAGATTGTACATTCAGAACCATTATCAAACAACATGTCACATTCAGAGCCAATTCATACAGAGCCTTTGAATCATTCAGCGCTTAATCATTTTATTTTATCAAACTGCCCCTTTACTCTTGTCTATCTACTCCTAAAATTATTATCAGTTATAATGATTTATAATTTTTTTTTCATAGGAAGCAATAAAATGGTTCTAAATGTCGTATTTAATTTTTTATTTTAATTTTATTTGTTATGTTTAATTTATGTTGGTGGAAAAAATTCACTGGCAATATAATAAATGATTATATATATATAATCAACATTAATATTATGGATTGAACTCATCCATTTTGAGATATTTTTATGATTCAGTTTTACGTTATTTTTTTAAGTCTCAAGTTTGAACTCTATGTTTGTAGGGATGTTTAACGTTCATACTCAAAAGATTGAGTATTTAAATACACTACCTTATATTTATCACAGACTAATAAAAAATTAATAACATATAAAATTATTGAAAAATATAGGGTAAACTATGCCAATGATCACTAATGTTTGGGTAAGTGTTCGTTTTCACCACTAAGGTTTTAAACTTCACAAATCAATTACAAATGTTATAGTTTGTTACAAAATGGTCACCCGACGTTAACAACCATTACTGTAGGTGACGGAAAGCTGATGTGGCATGTTAATATGATTTTTTGACATCATTTGATCATATTATACGATTTTGATTGGCCTTTGTTCTTCTTCAATTCAACCCATTATTCCTCTTTTTCAACCCAACCAGACTTGGATGCTAACAATAAGCTTCTTCATGGCTACCACCTGACTTGCCCATTTTTTTACGAAAGGGATTGCGAGCAAAATAACGGTTTATTGAGTTGGATCGAGAAAGTTGGTGGATTGAACACTTAAAGTGAGCCTCTGGAATCCCTTGGCAATGGTGGGATCAACTTTGATTGTTTTACTGAGTTTTCTTTCAACCTTTTTTTGGAATCCCTTCTTATTATCATTGTTCTTTGGTGATGGAGGAACAAACATTAGCTTCTTCTTCTTCTTCTTTAGCTGTTGTTGCTTCTACTACTCAGCACGAGCTATCGACTTCAGCTACTTTTGGCGGAGCTCGCTACAAGCTTGTGGCTCCGACTAAGCTACCGATCTCAAGGTTGACTTGTATTACGATCCCACCAGGGCTTAATCCTTCTTTCTTGGAGTCTTGTTATTCTTTCGGATGTTAAGGTTAGAGCTCGACTTTATGATTTTTTTAGGTTGGATCGATTTTGGGTTATGTTTGTTTCCTGAGAAAATAGAGTAACGTTGGGTCTTTTCTAACAATTCATTGGCAAACTTAATTTCTTTTATTTCTTTCTTTTTTTTAAAAAAAAGAAAACCCAAGATTCTCTTTAATTGATCGAAGAATTTAACAATGTGAGCTTCAAAGTTTTTATTTTCATTTTCATTTGTGTGTTTGATTTTATATTTGAAGTGGTTAATGATGTTGGAGACCTTAAAAAAAAGTAGAAGAAGAGAAATGATTCCATGCTTTGATATTTCAATTATTAGATAAATTAAGAGACAATGAAGAAGAAGAAGAAGAAGAAGGGGTTGGGTTGAGGAAGAAGAAGGCTCGGTTAAATTAGTCTACTATGGTCAAATGATGCCAAAAATTAAATTAACATTCCACATCAGCTTTTTGTCACCTACAGTAACGGTTGTTAACGTCAAGTGACCATTTTGTAACAAATGATAATCTTAGTGATTGATTTGTGACTTTTGAAACATTTATGGTGAAAACAAACATTTACCCAAACAATAGTGACCATTGATGTAGTTTACCCAAAAATATAAATATAATTATTAGACCGTTAATTTCATTTATAGCCAATTCAGAGCGTGTGACAAACGTCAAATTAGACCGTTAATTTCAAGGAAATTGCCCCCATTGAACTCTCGACTGTTAGGGAATTCACTTGGAAGAAAACTCCAAACTGGAAAAGTAGGGAAAAAGATGGAAAGTGAGTGGAAATGATTTTTCTGGGAATCTTATCAATCCACATGTAGATATAGATATACTTTATTGGAAAAGTAATTGTTTTTTCACCTAAACTATAAATCAGATAGATTACTTAAGTATAAAGGCTTGAGTTTTTGAGTGAAAATGAAGGTAGTGCTAAAAGATGTTCATATTGTGGCTGCCACTTTCCAAGGGGGGCATGTTCATCAAGTTATGAATTGAATTGAAGCAATGTTTTAACTGTTTTGATAGATCCCATTGTATTAATTAGGTATAGTATAGATATCCAATAAGCCATTGTAATATTAGATAAGTCATGAGTCTTATTTTAAGTTTAAGATTTACGATTTACGATTTTAAAATTTAAGATTAAAACAAATAAATTGTATAAAACAAATTCCACGTAAGCTGTGTATGAAATAATAACCCTCATTCTTGTATTTGTTTTAAAAAAAAGTACATGAAATTGGCCATTACTATTTCTTTTAGTACATGATAGGCTTTCATCATAGCAAAATATTTGAAATAGGTTAAATTCTAAGAAAAAAATTATATGGTTCTCAAAAAGTTTGAAAATCTAAATATTAAAAAAATATAAAAAATAAGTACAAAATAATTCTAAATGGAATGCCACCATAGTTGTAATCAATCTCAGCTTGTTGGCAAAAACCATGTACTGTTACGGTTCTAAATATCAACTTCTTGGCAGCAACCTCTTTTCCAATAATAATAATGCTTGCTCGAGTATTCCTTATCATGCAAGCAGTATCAAACCCAAACCTTGTGACAGCCTCTTTGCATTTCAAAATATCAAGCAGGTGAAATGTGACACCCAATATCTGATCGGAGCGACGCTAGCCGAATATTAAGTGTCGCATTAGCCATTGAAGTGATCCGATACGAATCATTATAGGTTTTTCCTCATCCAAGCATGCTTGCAACCAATACACATACAACACCCAACATGCAACGGAAATTCACACCATCATAGCATGTCTATTGCAAAATCATGCATACAAATATTCATAAAGGTCGAATTACAAGTATATGGGCAAGGATGTCTTTTCCATCAACATACGAAACAATGTCAAAACTTTAATTTAATTTACAAATATGTAATTAAGATCATTTAAACACGGCATGCAAAATTCTAAGTCGTTTGAACATCAATAAGATTCTCAATTAAGCATACACACATGTTTAGGGACTAAAGATAAATTTTATTAATAACATCTTTTTCCTAATTTTCCAGTTCATGACTAAAATTAAATAGTATACAAATTCATAGAAGAAAACTCAACTCAATTTGATTACAAATTGATCCTCCATTTTAAGATCAAAATTTTAGTGACTAACTTACAAACATCTCAATTTAATTCACACATGTGCTAAATAACAATTAGAGACTTAAAAATGTTATTACCACATAGTTCATTTCGAACAAAAATTCAAGTGATGATCCTTTTTTTTTTTTGGAAGCACTAGCAGAGTCAGGTTATAACAAGGGTGTTATATGACACTCGAAAAAAATTATAAAATTTTCTTATATATATAAATTCAATATAAAATTACATAAAAGCAAATAAAAACAATATATTTTTAAAAGAATATTGGAACCCTCAAACATAAATTAACACTCATTATTCATTTTTATCTATTCAAAAAAAATATTTATACAATTTTTAGATTTTACACACCAAAATATTTTCTTTTATAAATTGTCACCTTAAAATAATTTTTTAGCTCCACCTCGATTTGAAAGAAATCAAACTTTCGAATAAAAAATATATTTTCTGATATTATCCAATGGATCGATCCTCTCACACCAAAAACCATTATTTTCTTAATTTTGATATAAAACATTAATCATTTATTCAACTCCTACTTGTCTCTAACATTATTTTGATAACACTCCCTAGTTTTCTCTAACCTGTCGGTGCCAAGCCATTTTCTATGTATTTATATATATATGGAAATAATTTGATTTCACGTGTCTTTAATTAATATTTTAATTAATTAATTAAGAAAGCTGATGAATTATTTTTTACGAAAAAAATAAAACGTCATTTATCAAATAATAATACTTACATATATATATAGATATTAAATTATTATTTATTTTGTTAATAGTATGAGATAATTATAAAGTAGTATATGTTTATAGGTGTTTTTAACAATTGACAATACACAAGATGTACAACTGCTTGAACCCAAGAGATCTAGAAAAAATAACATTATATTTAACTATTGAAATCACTAAATGAATTATATTAAATGTTTTACTTAATTATTCATAATAGTTAAAATTAAAAAAAATTCATTTATTAATATTATGTTATTGTTATATGTTAATAATTCATGATATATTTTGAATTAATTGTTATGATAGTATTTTTAATATGTTGATGAATAATTTAATCATTTTTATTTAAGGAAATGATTCATTTAGTTACACTAGTTGTATGCTTTTATTTTACCAATTCAATTTGAATTATAAATTATTAAGGAAATGGTTCATTTAGTTACACTAGTTGTATGATTTTACTTTACCAATTCAATTTGAATTATAAATTAATTATTTAATATGATTGTACAAAATATAACAAACGGACACACTATAATTATTAAATATGCTCCTTTCAAATAAGGTCAAGCCATCCAAAATGGAAAAACTCACATGGTGACTACCAAATTTAAGAGAACTTCACGTTAATTTGTCGACAACCAGCCAATGACTTGGACTTGGTGTAGAAAATCAGAGACACGAGAAATGAATTCCGAAATTTATGTGAGGAAGATGTATGTACATGTGTTTGAATATAATACACATGAAAGAAAGAAGTTAATAAATTAATGCCACGATAATATTCGGGTCCCCCCTCCATATTCAGTGCATTCAACCACGAGCATGGACCCAACACTAATCAAAACAACGTTAAGTCAGCGAGAAAGACAATACCTGAATTTTTTTATTGGGTAAACCACGCCAATGGTCACTAATCTTTGGGTAAGTATTTGTTTTCACTACTGATGTTCAAAAAGTCACAAATTGGTCATTTACGTTATCATTTGTTACAAAATGGTCCCTAACAATATCGTTTGTTACAAAATAGTCACTTGACATTAGCAGTCGTTAACAAATCGTTAGTACAATAACAAAATACTAATGTGGCACGTTAAAGCATCAGACTCAACATGATTGACCGACCGTTTGACTCTTCTTCTTCTGCTATTTGATCATTCGATCAAAGTTTCAAATGCAAAATCCAATTCATTTACTTTCAATCACAGAAAATAAAGAAAGAATCAATTACAAATATTTTCAAATGAAATTTTATTTAATCCATTAAACAAAATTAAATTTCACTTGCTTCTTGAATCCATCAGAAACGACATTTCATTCGTTGGCAGAGGGTCTGTTTGATCATTCGATCAAAGTTGGTAAGGGAAGATCCTCCATTACTAATGTCAGCTTCAGCTTTCTTCTTCTATTCCAAGGCCTTTTGCCTTTTCCTTTGTCCATCATCTCCTTCCGTCATCTCTATAACAAGACTCTCCCCATGTTTTGCATGCATATTGACAATTGCTTTTAGGGACACCAACGTGTTATGAAGCCCATTCCCTTTATTTCCTCCATGAATTCTGTTGGCAAAACAACCGATTCACCCATTACGACATCAGGTATAACTATCCATAAAAATGGGTATACTGTTTGAAATTCCCCAAGCAAGTTCTTTTAGATGATGATTTGACATCACTACTACACTCCAATAATTCACATGCAAGACAGAGTTAGGCTTCATTGTGTTAAGCCATTTGATGCATATCAAGTGTTCCATCGCTAATAAAGCGTTCATCCAGAAGAAAAGTGAATTGGTTTAACGTGTCACATTAATATTCTATTATTGTATTGTAGTAACGATTTGTTAATGTTTGTTAATGTAAAGTGACTATTTTATAACAAACGATAATGTTAGTGACCATTTTATAACAAATGATAACGTGAGTGATCGATTTATGACTTTTCATACATCAGTGGTGAAAACTAACAGTTACCCAAACATTTGTGACCATTGGCATATTTTACCATTTTTTATTAGTATACATAATCAGTCAATTATGAAGGGGGATATCTCGAATCAAGGGTTTAGTCATGATATGGTAATAAGAAAAAGTTATATGCGAAAATCATATTATAAATAGGTATAATTATAAATTTAGTTTTGAGTGTTAATAGTTTTTTATTAATTTGTTTTTAATTTTGACTAAAAAAGTTTATTTATCCCCTAAAATACATTCTTTTTAATACTTTTCCTTTTTTTGGGCTTGAAGACGATCTTTTCTTAAAAAATAATAATGTGACCTTTAAACTTTTTATATTTAGGCCGTCTGGCGTGACTTTCTAAAAGTACTTTTAGGTAAAAAGTCCGCTTTGACTACAAAATCAATTGCAAATGGGTAAAAAATGAAGACAAAAATTGCGATTAAAACGATAGTTTCAAACCAACACAAAAACTAAGATTTCTAGCTTTTTCAGTTTAAACTTTGCATTTGAAAGCAAATTATAATGTTAACTTTAGTAATGCATGGACTCTACTCAATTATGTATTTATATTTTATTTTAATAATTTAATAGTAACATCCTTAAAAATAATTTATTACCTAATAATTTATTTTAATTACTTATGTTTTTTGTAATATTCTTTTTGACAAAACAAATATTTAAATTATTATCTCATAATAATTTTATGTCCACATGTTAAAAAGTATTGATAATATATTTTTTAAAAAGTATTGATAATATATTTTTCTTAATAAAATATTTTATATATAAAAATATTATTAATGTGTTATCTTAAAATATTTTTTATATTTTTATTATAGTTTAATTTGATATATTTGATATATCATATTATTAATAAGTGTTAATATAATTTAAATGCTATATTTTTAATTTACAACATAATGTCTATAATGGACATTTTATATTTTCAAACTCACATTTTCCCAAACAATTAAATTTTAAATTGCACTTTTGTACAACACTTTTAAGTAACTTTTCAAAAGTTGCGCCAAACTAACCCTTAATGTGACCTTTAAATTAAAAAAATTAATTTGTTCTTTTGACCAATAAAATCAAACATTATTATTATAATTTTGACATGATGGTTTATGGCACTGATGTAACGGTCCCTCATGCTAACATGACAGTGCACCGTAGATGATGACATGGTAGAATTAAATTGATTTTTTATCAAGTTTGAGGATCAAATCAATTTTTTAGATAGTTAAATGAATTGTTTAATTTTTTATAAAAATATTAAAAAATTAAAATTATTCTAAATTTTAAATATAAAATATTCAAAAATTTAAAAATATATATAAAAATACTAAAAAATAAAATTAAAATACTAAAAATAATATTTTAAAATTAAAAAATATCACAAGATACAAAATTATAGATTATATATATATATATATATTATACATAATATAAACATGTAACCTTTAGATACAAAGACAAATTAATTATACTCATAAAGTTGAATTAAAAAAGTCAACGTGCTTTTAACTTTATATATACATCAATCATCATTACATATGTCATACACTTTTATATCATGCATGTGCGTATATTAAACAAGATTTTATTACCATACTATTGAACTTATATTTTGATATAACAAATACAACACCCTAAATTTCAGGCTAGAGAAAGGGGGTGAGGATCATCTTAGTTCAAGAAGAGTGAGAGGAAGTAAATCATGTTGAGAAAGGAGCTTCATTTTAGGTTTCTAACATCAAGGTAGTGTATTTCTAATCCTTTGTGGTGTTAAGGCTTTCATAAGCATGAAGATTTGTTAAGATTTGCTCTCATTATTAGATGACTTTTTTTTATGTAAAACTTGTGTTTTTATGACACTTTATCCCTAATTAACTTCTGAAAGCTTTAGCACACGATTAATAACCAAACTAGGACCTTTGAGGATGATTTTTGGATGTTTGCCGAGCTTAAACAAGGCATTTCTGAGTTTAAGTATCGATACTAGATGAACAATATCAATACTAGATGAACTAGGACAAAATCTGGCCATTTCTAGTAGGGAGTATCGATACTGAGAGAGAGAGTATCAATACTGCCAAAAATGCCTTGTTTAAGCTCAGGAAAACCCAAAAATTCATCCCAAAGGTCTTAGTTTAGTTCTTAATCATGTGCTAAAGCTTTTAAAAGTAATAATACTCTACCTCTCAGTATCGATACTGGATGAACAATATCGATACTAGATGAACTGAGATGAAATCTAGGCATTCTAGCAGGGAGTATTGATATTGAGGGTGCCTGGTATTGATACTAGGCCAATTTATAGTAAACAAAAGCCTTTTTTGGTACCGATACTGATGGGGGTATCAATACTTGACCATAGAGTATTGATACTGTAGGTAGAGTATCGATACTTCCCATTCCATACGGTTAAATTAAACTTCATTAAGGCCGTAAGAGTCAAGGATGATTTGTAATGGTAAAACTTAGTCTATGAGGGATATAAAAGGCCAAAAGGGGCCCAAAAACACTCGTATGAGTGGGTTCAATTGAAGTAACCATAGTAGGCGTAATAAATCCAAGTATATTCAGTCGAGCATGTAACGAGTAACTAAGAATGAATGATCATTGCAGAGGATGTACTGATAAATGATATGAAGAATTAATCAGATTATGAAATAACATAATCGGGTACTGTAAGAATGTCAACAAATCGTGGGCGTATAGTTGATCCTTCAATTCTAGGGTAAATTAAGGGAAAACATGGTAATAGCGACTATAGTGTCGCTACCAAGTAATGAGCTTGAGTTAGATATCGGGCTACCTAGGATTATAGGTAATAAACAACAAAATCTGTAATCATCGTAAAATCATGAAACACATAGAGATCTCATTAGAGACATAAATGACTAAAATATATTTAAGTGCTAATGACCAAAATAAACAAGCTTAATGAATTATCAGACATAACAGACTAATAACCTTCAAACAATGTTCTAGATAGGAGAATGAGTGAGATAGAAGCTAGTGAGGGGTTGACCTCACTTTAGTTGTCGAGCTACACTAATATGTAGTAAGGCTACCTCAGTTGCCCTAGGGGGCGTTGTCAGTGTTGTGTGACTTTAGGGCCGTCGGATATGCACGTGTAGTTGCATCAGTCTAGCACAATAAATATCCTTTAAGCTTGGCTAGACGGCTGTATGAGATTTAGCCAATGCTTTAGTTGAACGAGAATTGTACCGATGCTATGTGGCACAAGGTTCCCCTCCATGGTGTACTTGCTGGTTATGTGAAACTGGTAGATCATTTAATAGCTTAGTGGAATTTTATCGATGCTATGTGACATCGGGTTCCCTTAATTAACTAGTGTCTGATGGCTATGTGAGTTCAAATACTAGTGGTGTGTTGCATTCATATAATGCACAACAACTTTAGTGTTTCATTTTGATAATGCACAACAGTGTCAATGTTGCATTCAAGTAATGCACAATTGTTAGTGTTGTATTCAAACAATGTCAGTGTCAGATTCAAATAATGCATAGCAGTGTTATGTTCGTATTCAGATATTGCATAGCAATTATAGTCATTATGGTTAGAGACCTATTAAAGGTGTACTTATTGAGAGGCCCTTAGTAGAGATTAAGGAAAGCATGTGACTCCTACCTCAGCGATAGAACATTTAAACAATAACTAGGTAGTACTTAATTAAGATCATGAATGTATCTATTACTTAGTACCATGTCTTTAGCATGCTTATATTTATAAGACTCATAATGCTACTCTAGATTAGCGATTATACTACTGGCTTTGTAAGCTCAACTTTCAAATATTTTCTGTTCGTATGTTATTAGCTTGAGCCGTTCAAGGAGCACTGTTGCAATATTACTTCCAGCATCTCTTCTAGAGTATTTTACCATAGCCTTAGTGGGCATATGTATCATATGACCCTTATTAATGAAATCAAATTTTATAACATTGAGTTGTATTAATTTGATTTAAAAAGTATGTGTCACGGAGCTTCGATTTATAAACATGTTTTATAACTATTTTTATGTTTATTATGGTACTATTTAATATGTTTTGAAATGAAAATGAACATACTTTTGAAAATTAGGGGTTGTCTCAGGAACTCAATGTGGCACTTTAGGCCCAATCGGGTTTAAGATGTCATAACAAAAAAAGGGGAAATATTTTTGGACTTAATTGAATTTGTTCAAAGATTTCAAAAATAATTTAAAGTCTATTAAATAAGAATTTGAACACAAAATATTTTTCTAGGTAAGTAGTACATATATTGTTCATGTGGTATCAATACCAAAAGTCAGAGAAGTATCAATATTTTGATGATAGTATCCATACTATTAAATTTTCAGAGTTGTTCAAATTCTAGTATGCAAAATTAGTACTAACACTCTAAGAATATTGATACTACTTTATAAAGTAGTACCGATACTGCAAAACACTAGTATCGATACTAGTTAAGCCCAATGGTTGAATGATGTCCAGATTTTTAAATATAACAAAGAAAGTATTAATACTCCAAAAAGAATTATCGACACTCCCTGTGTTGTACAATTCTATTTTGCAAAAGTTTATTCCCCAAGGACTCCAAATCAACTAGAAATAACCACAAGCTTATTCCAACTTATAAAAACAAGTCAAGAACGCTTGAAGAATGATACAAGACCTATCCAAGCAAGAGAGATCAAGGGAAAAATAAATTCACTCTTTATTTTCCAATTCTCTTGTACATGGTGTTTTGAGCTTAGTATTTATTCTTGTGAGCTCAAATTTGAAACACCTATATTGTGAGGTTTTCTTGTTTACATAGGCAATATTTTTTTAAAAAAGGGAGTGGTTTTATCTTAGCCTTTGAAAAGATAAAGACTAATAAATATTACTCTTGAGCTTGGAAAAAGAAAGAATAAATTAATGAATTTTTTAGAAATCCTTAGTGTGGAACTAAGGTAGTAGATGTAGTCTTTGGTTGAAAAAGTTGAACCACTCTAAATCTTTGTGTAAATCTTACTATTTTTCAATTGTTTCCACTAAAATTTTCGAAAGGCCAATTCAACCCTTCTTCGAACTTTTTCAGTTGATCATTAAAGCTTCATTAATCCTAAAAATTGGTATCATAGCGGGTTATAATTGATGAGTTAACAAACTTGTGAAGATCCTAAAAGTGCTCTATCAATTCTTAATTCAATTGAGAATATAATTTTGACTTCCGGCTCGTACTACATCTAGGGTCCTCACTACATCTCAATGTCTTCTTACTTCAATTGTACTAACTACTCCTATTGGAAGAATATGATGATGTTGTTCATTCAAGCCACCGACTATTTGGTTTAAGATATCATCACTGATGATGCTCCTACTTCTCTAAGGAATTGGTCAAAGTGCACAAGTAAAGATAGGAAACAAGCCAAACTAAACATTAAAGTGATACCCATTATATTTTGTGCACTTAGACCAAATGAATATAGTTAAGTTTTATCTTGTTCAAATGCTAAGGGGATTTGAAACAAGTTAGAGCTGACTCGTGAAGGGACTTCAAGATAAAGCCTGATGAAGACATAAAGAAAACGTCCGAATGATTCACATCCATCATCAATGGACTTAAGAGTTTTAGGAAAGTTTATCTCAATGAATAAGTAGTGAGAATTTTTCTCTCTTCCTTACCAATATCATGAGAAGAAAAAAGAACATCCATCGAAAAAGTCAAAGATTTGGAGGTGCTCACTCTTGATGAACTCAGTGGATCACTACTCACTCATGATACGAGACTCTAAAATAAAGAAGAAGATGATGAAGAAAAGAAGGATTACTATCACTATTATATACATCTTATGAGACTAAACAATAGAATTGTAGCTAACAACATTACTATCATTATTATTATTATTATTATTATTATTATTATTATTATTATTATTATTATTATTATTATTATTATTATTATTATATTATGTTTGATTTCTTACTTCAAACCCTCGATTATACACATCTTATACATACACTATACTTATCAATTTTCATTAGTAAGGAGTGGCATTAATCGAACCTTACAATCATCAAATAAGTAACAATGACATCCTAGTGGCAAGTATACACTTTTGTTTTACAGAAAACAAGCTCGGTTTAGTCCTATAATCGGCTAAACTTGTAGTTCTGATACCAATAAATGTAAACCCATAACCTGTATACGTGAATCAATACGAGTTACAGATGTCACATCATAAATTTAAAACATTTCCTTAATTGAACCGAGTAAAATTTTGGTTTCATTCAAACCTCACCAATTTCATAACTTGAACAAATATTATAAATAATTATTTAGAGAAAAATCGTAATATAATATTTTTGGCTACCAATTCAAAACCAGTTACAAGCAGTGATAGACAATTCTATTCTGTTTCAAAAAATAAATAAGATTGTCTAACACGTTTGATTTAAAACCCAAATTATTTTTTTTAATATGACAATATTTATTCATACTATTAATTATATTTAATACTAATTATATTAAGAAATTGAAGATATTTCATTCTCGTATACATGTCATTTAGAACTTTTAGAACACAATAGGATGTCATCATTGTTACATGTAAATAATTCCTTGGTGTTTGATGCCAAGTTCAGCTCCTTAGTCCTTTTCCTCCTTTTTCCTACGCGTTAAAATCATCACACGCTAAGTATACACTTAGTGAGGTAATCATATGAATATTTAAAGCAAATGCAACACATAAATTTAAATGAATAACCATATTCAATGCAATATGATCACTTTACTTGTATTCCAACCATGTTACTATATATTAACATGATATAACTGGATATC
Source organism: Hibiscus syriacus (assembly GCF_006381635.1). Lineage (NCBI taxonomy): Eukaryota > Viridiplantae > Streptophyta > Magnoliopsida > Malvales > Malvaceae > Hibiscus > Hibiscus syriacus. The sequence goes on along the minus strand of NW_024063505.1, from coordinate 366,064 downwards.
AAGTTTCTTACCAATATACTTGCCATTCATTCCACAAGCTCGTAAGCTTATTTGCATGTTTATCATTTATTAACCAATAAACCATAGCCCAAAGTATAACATTATGAGGAACCCAATATAGGAGTCAAATATTGCATCGTAGTACTGAGGTCGAGCCTTGCTGTTGAAAGACATTTTGATGTTTTGATATATCAAATTAAGTGTTAATGAATTTTAAGATTTTATATTGAATTTTAATTATATATTCGATTAAATTATTCGAATATCAAAATTATTACTCCAAGTTTTTCAAATGTCAATTTCAATCCTTACTTAATCTTTAAACAATTTTGATAAGTATTTCGAGCCGTAATCGAGCCAAAAATCTTTCTTAATAAATTTCAGAACAAAGAAGGCATATTACCTAGAGGGAACCGATTCCCCCAAAAGGGGAACCAATACCCCCTAAATGGTTTTAGCTCCGAGAAATAACAGATTACTCTTAGGGTACCGATTCCCCCCAAGGGATACCGATTCCCCCCATCTCATAACAGTCGAAATATTTAAATTTTACACTGCAGGAATCAATTCCCTATGAAGGGGTACCGATTCCCCCCATGCTCCAAGCTATTTTATTAATTGTTTTCACACAATAAAGGATCTATTGACTCTACTAATGATCCCCAATGTTCAGAATCAATTGAAGGAGTATTTAAACAAGCTTAGAAGCCATTGATCAACAAGAAGAAACAATAAGAAACAAAAATCAAGAGAGAATCAAAGAGAAAACATCAAACCTCAAGTTTGAGCATTTTCAAGCCTATTTCATTCGATATTCATCTTTGCTTTCAAGAACACTTGTTGAGCTCAATTGTATTATTCTTGAGTGTTCTTTCTTTTTTCTAGAATTGTGCAAACATCTTTCATTGTGAGGATTTTCTTGTAAGTTTGCAAAATTTGTATTGTTCTCTTTGGGAGAGAGTGTTCTTAAGAATTTGGGGTATAATTCTTGAGGGATTTGTAAGGTTACTCTTTGTCCTCAAAATAAAGACAAATTAGTGAATTTTTGGAAAATTCTTAGTGTGGATAGCTATGGTAGTAGACTTAGACTTTGGTTGAGAAAGTCTAACCACTCTATTATGCAAATATTTTTAATTTTCTGCAAAAGCTTCCACCGAAATTTTTATTGCCAATTCACCCCCCTCTTGGCCTATTCTGTCGATCGATTAACTCAAAAATTGGTATCAGAGCCTCACTCATTTGAAGGTTTAACCACCTCTTGAGTCAATTCGGGAAGAGTTAAATTGATAAAGATGGCGTCCACTTCCGGTTCATTCTCCATGGAAGAATCCAGACCAATTGACGTGCCTCCACACTTCAATGGAACAAATTATCGTCGTTGGAAGAAGTTTATGATGATATTTATCCAAGCATTTGATATGGAAGCTTGGATGATGATCGAGAAAGGATATTATTCTCCTACGAAGAATGCAAAGAAGTAGAGTGATCAAGAACGGAAGAAAGCTCAACAAAATACAAAGGCTATGCACATGTTGTGTTGTGCAATTGATCCTGATGTATATAAAGGAGTTTATTCTTGTTCAAATTCCAAGGAGATATGGGATAAGCTTGAGGAGATCTATAGAGACAAGAAAGAAGAAGAACCAATAAAGGTGATGTCTCTATTAGCTCTCACAGAGCCAAAGGTATATTCTAACTCAAATAGATTAAATTCAAAATCTTTTAATGAGTTACAAGATGCTTATGATGAATTATTTTCGGAGTTTGAGACCATGAACTCCAAATACAATAAATTAATTTCTAAATTTATAGCTAAAAATGATCTTCTTTTGAAAGATAAAATAGATTTTGAAAATCAAAATGAAATGTTGAGAAAGGAGTTAGAGCTTTCAAAAACGAAATCAAAAAACTTTAAAAAAGAAATTTTCAAATTAAACAAACTTCTTCTAGAAACGAAAATGAATTTTGAAAATCAAAATGAAATCTTGAAGAAGGATTTAGAGCTTTCAAAAATGAAATTTGAAAGTATTGAAAAAGAAAATTTCGATTTGAAAGTTAAGCTGGAATGCTTAACAAAAGAAAAAGAGATCATTTTAAATAATTCATCTAGTTCAATAATGACAATATGTTCACATTGTCATTATCATGGTCATAAGAAACATACTTGTCCTTTAAAGAAAGGAAAACGATTTAAAATTAGACAAGTATGGGTTCCAAAAGGAACAAGAGGCATCGAAACTAACATTAAATGATCCAAAGCAATTTGGATACCAAAATCTACTTAAATGTCTCTTGTAGGTGTGTGAGAGCAAATTGTGATGAAAATGATGATATTCAAGATGCTATGGCCACACATGAAAAAGGAATGGGTAACCTCTAAACTTAACGTAATTATTTTATTTGGTTGCTCATTTAGTTTATGCATGCATGAGATTTTAAATTTTGAATAATTCTAAATGATTATGTTTTATCTCATGTATGTTAAAAAAATATTGTATGATGAACATAGTAATTTTTGGTAATGTTTTATAAACTCTAGTTCATCATATTAATTTTTGGTAAAATTTGTTTTTAAAATGTAATTGATATCTCTTTAACAATTGATATAGATTTTCAAGAACTTTGGTTTTGCAAAATTTTGACCTTAATTTTTTTAATGTTTATGCATATATCTTATTTTTTTAATAATATAAAGTTTTAATGCATAACATTTTCAAAAACTTTATGCATAAACTCTTTATCTCGTTAATCGACATTGCATAATGTTTTATTTGTGAATGGGTTAAAAGCATAATCTTTTGAAAAATGAATTTAATAAAAGATACAATGTCTTATTTTAAATTAATGTTTGCAAAATTGATTGACATTGCATCCATTTTGATTATGCTTGTTGGTCATAAAATAGGGACATATACATGGTGCATTTAGATTCCATTGATATGAATAATTTATGCCTAGTTGCTAAGGATGAGCATGATAGTTGGTTATGGCATAGGAGACTAGGACATGCTAGTATGATTGTTTTACAATGATTAATTCAAGGAGATTTAGTTCGAGGGTTGCCTAAACTAAAATTTGATAATGATAAATATGTGATGCTTGTGCTAAAGGAAAATAAAAGCGAACTTCTTTTAAATCCATTAATGACGTATCCACTAGTAGAGTATTACAATTGATCCATTTAGATCTTCTTGGGCCATCTAGAACTACTAGCTTGGGTGGAAAACAATATGCATTTGTCTTGGTAGATGACTATTCTAGATATACGTAGGTTCTATTCTTAAGTACTAAAGATGAAGCATTAGAAAAAATTATCACGTTTTCAAAAGTAATTCAGAACGAAAAAGGTTACTCTATAACTAGTGTTAGGAGTGATCATGGCACTGAATTTGAAAATCTTGGATTTACTGAGTTTTGTAATTCTAATGGTATTAGCCATAATTTTTCAGCACCTAGAACCCCTCAACAAAATAGAGTTGTTGAGAGGAAAAATCGAACTTTAGAAGAAATGGCTATAACCATGCTTTGTGAAAACAATTTACCAAAATATTTTTGGGCGGAAGCCACCAATACCGCTTGTTATGTTATTAATTGAGTAATGATTAGGCCTATTTGAAGAAAACTCCATATGAACTTTTTAAAAATAAAAAACCTAACATTAGTTATTCTCATCCTTTTGGATGTAAATGTTTTGTTTTAAACAACGGTAAAGAAAATCTTGGCAAATTTGATGCTAAAAGTGATGAAGGAATTTTTCTGGGTTATTCCTTAAATTCTAAAGTTTATCGAGTATTTAATAAAAGAACTTTAGTTGTAGAAGAGTCTATACATGTTGTTTTCGATGATAATCCCTTTCCAAGGAAGATTTCTTGTGTGAATGATGATGTAGGTATTATAAACACAAATGATGTTACACATGACGTTAGAGAACCATCATCAAAGGAAGAAACGAAAGATGAGGAAACTCACAATCCTCTCGAGAATCCGACTATTGAAGAAAGGGAAGTCTCTTACCCAAGGGAATACAACTATGTCAAGGATGGTGAAATAATAGGTGATCCATCAAAAGGGGTAACAACTCGATCTTCTCTTAGAAATATATGTAATTATGTTGCATTTATTTTATGCATAGAGCCTAAAAATATTAAAGAAGCATTAAATGGTGAATATTGGATTATGGCTATGCAAGAAGAGTTAAATCAATTTGAGAAAAGTAGAGTATAGACATTAGTTGAAAGGCCTAGTAATAAATCTACTGTAGGTACTAGATGGGTATTTAGGAATAAGCTTGATGAAAGTGGTAATATAGTAAGAAACAACGCTAGACTTGTTGCTCAAGGGTATACTCAAGAAGAAGGCATAGACTATGATGAAACATACGATCCCGTAGCTAGGATGGAAGCAATTAGAATATTATTAGCATTTGCATGTTTCAATGAATTTAAAATGTATCATATGGATGTCAAAAGTGTAATTTTAAATGGTTTTATAAAAGAAGAAGCGTATGTGGAACAATCTCCTGGTTTTGAAGATTCAAAATTTCCAAATCATGTTTTTAAATTGACAAAAGCACTTTACGGTCTAAAACAATCTCCTAGAGCTTGGTATGCAAGATTGTCAAATTTTTTAATTGAAAAATGTTTTTCAAAAGGGAAGGTTGACACTACATTATTTTTAAAGACAAAAGGTAAAGATTTATTAGTAGTTCAAATTTATGTTGATGATATAATATTTGGTTCTACTAATGATGTTCTTTGCCAAGAATTTTCTAAGTTAATGCAGAGTGAATTCGAGATGAGCATGATGAGGGAGCTCTCATATTTCTTGGGACTCCAAATCAAGCAAAGAAAAGATGACACCTTCATGAATCAAGCTAAATACGTCAATGATATGCTTAAGAAGTTTGGATTGAAAAATGGGAAACCACATACCACTCCAATGAGCACTTCTACAAAGCTTGACATAGATGAAGGAGGTAAATGTGTGGACATTAAATTATATAGGTCAATGATTGGTTCTTTACTTTATCTAACCGCAAGTAGATCGGACATTATGTTTAGTGTTTTCTTATGTGCTAGATTTCAATCATGCCCTAAGGAATCACATTTACTAGCCGTTAAGAGGATCTTTAGATACCTTAATGACACTCCTAGTTTATGACTTTGGTATCCTAGAGACTCTACTTTTAGCTTGCATGCTTTCTCTAATGCGAATTATGGAGGATGCAAAATAGATAGGAAAAGGACCTCCGATACTTGTCAATTCCTAGGAAATATGTTGATTTCTTGGTTTTCAAAGAAACAAAATTGTGTTGTATTATCTACCACTGAAGCGGAATACATTTTAGCCGCTAGTTGTTGTGCACAAGTTTTATGGATGAAACAACAACTTTTTGATTATGGAATTGAAGTATCTACCATACCTATCAAGTTTGACAACATTAGTGCTATTTGTCTCACTAAAAATCCCATCCAACACTCTAGAACTAAGCATATTGAAATTAGACATCACTTCATTAGAGACCATGTCGCTAAGAAAGATGTATTTCTAGAATTTGTTAATACTTTGCAATAATTAGCGGATATCTTTACAAAACCTTTAGACAAAGAAAGATTTTGGACACTTAGGAGAGAATTAGGTTTAACTGATCTATCTTCACTTAGTGTTTAAAATAATTTTTGGCACTTTTAATTAAGAGATGAATAATGCTTATAATTAACACTTTTAATTGCATTCTTGCTATTAGTTAGGGGGAGCTTATGACTCTTAGTGAAAATTAATTATATGTTCAAATAATGCTTAAAGATAGATTTGATTGATTGAACATGATTAATTTTCAATATATGAGTTTCCAATACCACTAAAGCTAATTAATTTAGCATCTTGAGTGTTTATACACAGTTTTTTGATTTTTAGTGCAGGAGGAATCGATACCCCCCTTGTAGGGGAACCAATTCCCCCTTTGAATGGGAACCGATTCCCCCTTTAGGGAATCGATACCCCCTACGGGGTCTGGTTTATTATGCCTAAATAAACCATTTTTTCTCAAAACCCTTCTTCCTATTCTCTCTCACCGTTCACTCCCTTTCTCTCATCAAATCTCTACATTGCTTCAAAACAACGTTTTCTAGTCGAAATTACTTCAATTATAACATCAAAATCTACTCAATCTTCAATTTTCAAGGTAATTTTTCTAAACCCACTATTTTATTGATTTTGAACATATGACTAGTTTTAATTAGTTCTATGTTGAAATAAGTATTGGGCATTGCTTATATATTGATTTAGAACTATAATCTACAACTAATTTCACCAAAACACAAAATTGATCAAAATTTTGAGATTTTTGAAATTAAAAAAAATGATTGTTTTATTTTTCAAATTGTTGTGTTTTGATTTAATTATGTTGTTCTTATGAAAACTATACGTATATTGATTTTCAAACCTTGTTTTCAAACTTAGTTTTCAAAATTGCCCATTAGGATTATTTTAGAGAACCTTGAAATATTGCGGACTCAATTGAGTTTTGAGATTGATTATATTGCATACATGTGTTTAATATTGTAGGTTACCCTTTCTATTCCGATTTCCTTAAGTCATGTCTCACAAATGCCCTAGGTCATCCTCTAGTCGATCAAACCAATCACCAAACCCACCTCCAAATCCACCTCCTATCCAACAAATTCCTAATCTCAATCCCGATGATCCAAATATGACCATTCGTAATTCATGCTTCAATGAACCAAGTCTTAGACAAAATCACTTCTTTAGGTATTCTCAATATTTTGAATCCTACAAAATTCGGGAAGAAAGAATCCCATCTCTTCAAGCTATGTTAGACATAAATTTTAGATATCTTCCTACCCTACGAGAGTGGAAATTTGTTAAACTCTTTGAACTCGAACCAATAGTTTATCATCAACTCGTTCAAATTTTCTATTCTAATGTCGTTTGCATTCAAAATCGGGCTAAAACTGCAACCATAAGAATTCGATCCTATCTTCTAGGAAATTTCTTTATTATTAACCCAGAATACATAGCCAACGCGTTAGGATTAGATACTGATGACTAAGAAAATGAAAAACAAATGGTAGGTTCTCTTTATAAAAGAAGGGTGTAACACCCCAATTTAGGGGCTAAATTTAAGAAAATATAAATTGGTGGATTTAATTTGGTATTTTGAAAGAAATAAGGGATTAAATTGTAAGATTTCAAAGTTGACATACCGTTTTAAGAAGTGCAGGAAGTTCAATGGCTAAACTCTTGGTTTAGCCATTTTTAATTATGAGATATTATAACCCCCAGACTCCCGTATGTTTCTGGAAAATTTTCCAGTTTTCCTCTCCCGTTCTCCTTACTTCGAACTCCGATCTACTCGCCGTCCGACCTCCGATCGACGAGCCGAAACCACCATCGTGTTCGTTGCCAACCGAGGAACAAAACCCCTCAAACCTTTCGTCGTGAATCATCACCGTTCGTCGTGAATTTCAGTTGGAAGTATCGTCGGTAATAACTCGGTTTTAGTTGGTTTTTCATCGATTCACGACGATCGGGTCATCTGTTTACGACACCTCCCGCACCATCGTGTTCCTTGTGCCGTTCCGAGTCCACCGGTGTTCTTCTTTTTCTCCGGCGGCGGCGGCGCGTTGGGAGGTGAACCGGTCAAACTTCCCGATTTGTTGAAATCGAGCTCTCCGCCGTTCAAAATTGTGAACCGAGCTTTGTAAGTATCTCGAAATCGCTCAAAATAATTTTTAGAAATTTTTCCGGGATTTTATCACTGTTCACGCGCCCCCACGCGCCGCCACTGCGCGTGGGGAAGGAAAAAGTGACCGGTTTGACCGGTTTTGGAACTGTTTTGACCGGTTTGACCGGTCACAACCCGACCCGTTGACCCGACCCGACCCGTTTACCTGACCCGTTGACCCGACCCGACCCGTTGACCCAACCCGTTGACCGTTGACCCGTTGACCATTGACCGGAGTTGACCACTGTTGACCAAAACTTTGACCGGCTTTGATCGGGCATTAAACGACCTTTGACTTCGACCGAGTATACCTATCCTGACATTTTTCGACGTTCCAAATCCGATTCCGCTGTCTGTTTTTCGAAATTCGAACCCGAAGGCCTCGTAATTGTCAGTCAAACCCGTTGACTTTGATTTTGACCAAAAATTCCAAATTTCCGAAAAGTCATATTTTATGCTTTCGACGTCCTGAATCCGATCCGAAGTCCGTTTCGCCAAATTCAACCCGGTAAGCCGTCTTTCACTGATTTATCACCCGATTCGATCCGTTTATCGTAATTAAGCTCCGTTTCTGATATAATTTATGCTGATATGTATCTGAGGAATTATTGGAAGTTGAATTGAAGATCAAAGGCGTTCGAATGGAATTTTTATGGTCGATCAGTATTACACGGAAATCGAGGTAATACTTTACTACCTCTTTATGCTTTATGGAACATGTTGATATTGGTAAATGCATGAATAAGATAATGTTGGTCACTTTTGTGGAGTTGAATAATTTATTCACTCGATATGAATGTGGTAGAAATTCTGTAACTGAATACGGATCGAATGACTAAGATAAGAGATTGATAATTGTTAGAATTAAATTACAAGTTTGTGATTGGTGATAAAGAAATCAGCTCTGGATTTGTAACTTATATTTTATATCATCAAGGGTTAAATGTTAAAGATACTTGGATGAAAATTATGAGAATACTCCGATATGGTAAAATTACGAAATTACCCTTATGTTGGAAAATGATAAGAATTGCCCCTGGAAGTTGGTTAATAACTCTGAAAAGACATATTGATCCGATATAACTACTGATGTGCATAAGAAATGTTAGTTTTATTTGGAAATTATGGATAACCGGTTTTAATCCTATGAGAGTTTGTGAAGGAATCATTTCAAAATCAAAGAATGTTCGGGAAAGCAATTGATCATAGGATCTCTAAATTATAATTATTTTCGTTAAGTGCTAATATTGAAATTATTTGGTTAAGAAATTACGAAAATGCCCTTGAGAGATAAAATAGTCTGAATTGACCCTGAATGAGAGAGTACTTTGAGGATTTGTACTTAACTCGATTAAGTACGAATTTAATTGTTAAGATCCTGTCTTTGTACAGAAAAATTTATAATATTCCGTTTGTAAAATCTGAGAAGACACTTGACCCGAAAATATTCGAATAAGGGGTAAATACTTGAAGAGTAATTTATTGGAGGTATTCTGCTGACAGAATTGTTCGAAAGGACTGAAGTAAATGATAAGATTGAATTAAATAATAAGACCGGATGGAAGGAAATGATTGAATATTCTAGAATTATAAAATGACCAAATTACCCCTGGAATGGAAATAACTCAAGAATGTCACCAAGCTCAGGAATGAATGGATATACTCAAGCTTTGAAATGAATAGAAAAAAAAATGTTAAGCACCAAAATGACCAAAATGCCCTTATGACCTAGAATAAGTAAATGTCTTGGATTAATTAAGAAATCCAAATAAACATGGATGTTGTGCTACCAGTAAAAGTTGTGAAACGCAACTTAAGTGATTAACCAACGTTAGTACTATATCATTACCTGAATGATATAAGTATCACTTGAATGTTTGTTCATCAGCTCAAATTTGGATCGATGATAATTCTGGAAGTACTTGGCGCAGCTCAACTCTAGAGCGCATACAGTACTAATAAGTGAGTAGTCGTTAGTCAAATCAACCACGAATACCAGAATGACTTTATTATATGAATAAATTGAAATGAAATGTAGTACAACGTGTATTTGAAATTCAGAAACGTCTGAATTATTCTGGAAAACTTTAAAGTAATCGAGATAGACTTGCTTACCAAACGAACTAAGTAACATCAATGAGTAAGGATTAAATAGGTGATTTGATGAGTTTGGAAACACTGTTGAACTTACATGATGAATTGTCATTATGGTTATGAGCCATGGATCAAGTACGTCAGTATTTCCTGATATGTTGAAACGTGGAAATGAAATAAAGACCTTTGGAAGATTTATTCAGTGATGATTATGGGGATGATCTATGGATCTGCACTATGGTATTAAAGAGTGAATACACTGGAAGGATAATGAATTGACTTGTTGACGTGCATCAGTTTGAGACTTGTGTAACTCGAGTTGTTTGATAATATGATCGATAGTCGTAGATTGTAAATGACTTGAATCTTCGATTCTATATTTCATCTAAAATCACTTCGGTCATGTTTGAAAAAAAAAACAAGTAACGCAGATGGAAAAGATTCTGAATATCTCATTTGGTTCAATTGGGCTGAAATCCTATGAATTTAAAGTATATTCCTGAATACCCCTGATTGTTTGGGTAATGGAATCACTCGCAGTAAATCTGAATTTAGAATTATTATGTATAAAGGTTCCTGAACGTTTTCCTAAAGCACACGAAAATATAGTGGGATTCTAATGTATCAACATTAAATGTCTGGCTAGATCGGTTAGTAATCGATTCTCCTCAATAGGACCTTGTTCCAGGAATTCGATCAAATTTCATAAGTTTCATGTTATCCAAAATGATAACTACAATGGCCTCTGGAAATACTGGGATTCTCTAGTGTGTTCCCTACTTATTATTGAACTATTTTATTGGTTTTAATACGTGGTACACCGAATTCATTGGTTATGTTTTATGGATGCACCATTTAATGTGACAATTTATGGAATATGGCTGCTATCTAATTTTTGTTTTGAAATGGTATATGATTACCATGTTTTTGGATTTATGGAATTTATGTCACGGTGCAATTGAATTTTGGAATTGAATTACGATGGAATAGCTCTGATCAAGCTAACTGGGCCTAATGTGACTCTTGAGGGCCCCAAGATGTTTCATTAGGTCGGCTTTCCTTTGCTGTGTGCTTAGGGTAAGCTATATGGACTTATTGACTTGGGCTTAAGGATACAAGCTTCAGAGCCTATCCTTAAGTCGGCTTTCTTTTTGCTATGTGCATAAAGTAAGCTATATGGAAAATAATTTTGGCAACTACTGATGGTGTACCAGAAAAGGGTTTAAACTATGATTTTCAAAAGTTAAACTCTTTTACGAAATTGTGATATTTACTGGACTATGATTTGTACCTATTATGATTTTATTATACTGTTGGAACACACTAGACATCCTATTCGATCTCCTGAAAATGTCATACTTTGAAAGGTTTCTTATGAACTGAGATTCATGGCTTCTACTCGATGAACTTCTAAGGGAACCCCAAATTATTCTACAAGCTGGTATACATATGATTCAATAAGGAAATTATATGGCTTTCTATTTATCTACATGTCATGTAGCATCATCTGGTAGTTCTGTATTACTGAGCTTTCCAAAGCTCACTCTATTACTCACCTTTTCAGGTTAAAACAATTGTACCAGTGCATCTATCGACTTCAGTAAGGGAGTTCTTCCGGCGTGGTTGCAGAGTATGGTATTTGTGATTAGGGGGCATGTAATTGTATTTTGATTTATATACGAGTTTGGAAATCTGTTTTATTTTTTAAATAGTGATAAATGATTTTATAAGTTTACGTGTTCAGATAAAAAGTTTTAAAATTTCAGTTATTTTTACGGTGGGTCGCTCCGGTGACCCTAATGTGACTTCCCGAATCGGATCGGGCTACCCGCATCGGTTTGGGGTGTTACATTTAGTGGTATCAGAGCTATGGTTTGAGTTAAGATTTTTCAAGATAGACCGGCCGGTCAATGTCAAAATATGTCTGATCAGTACATGCCCCTAGACTGCAATCGTACCTCTCTGAGCCGGAATTCCAGGGCTGAGTCCCTATCTGTATTGAGTAAACCAAAGTTTCTATCTGCTAAGGCTATACTTGTACAAAAAAGAATACCAGTAACATCTGTCTAAACGCTGTAAAGTATCTCATGAGCCATGTGAGAGTTATTCATCTGAGAATTTCTGACTCGACTCCGGAAATGAAATTGAGATATGTTGCTGCTCTACGAGCCTATTCACGTATCCAATGCTGAATTGATTTCACAAGAATAAAGTTGTTCTGATTATTACTTGGACTGAGGGAGAATTCTGAAGAGATTGATTACTCGAGAAAATTTTAAATTCTTTTATTGAAATAAGGAAAATTTATGATAAGAATGTATGCTCAGCTGGTTAAGGATAAGTGGAGGAATCGTACTTTTATAAAAGCTATTGATAGATTTGAAAGAACTGATGGAAGTTTTATTTATGCAATTATGTGACATGAATGAATTTCGAGGACGAAATTTTTTTAAGGAGGGGAGAATTGTAACACCCCAATTTAGGGGCTAAATTTAAGAAAATATAAATTGGTGGATTTAATTTGGTATTTTGAAAGAAATAAGGGATTAAATTGTAAGATTTCAAAGTTGACATACCGTTTTAAGAAGTGCAGGAAGTTCAATGGCTAAACTCTTGGTTTAGCCATTTTTAATTATGAGATATTATAAACCCCCAGACTCCCGTATGTTTCTGGAAAATTTTCCAGTTTTCCTCTCCCGTTCTCCTTACTTCGAACTCCGATCTACTCGCCGTCCGACCTCCGATCGACGAGCCGAAACCACCATCGTTCGTTGCCAACCGAGGAACAAACCCCTCAAACCTTTCGTCGTGAATCATCACCGTTCGTCGTGAATTTCAGTTGGAAGTATCGTCGTAATAACTCGGTTTTAGTTGGTTTTTCATCGATTCACGACGATCGGGTCATCTGTTTACGACACCTCCCGCACCATCGTGTTCCTTGTGCCGTTCCGAGTCCACCGGTGTTCTTCTTTTTCTCCGGCGGCGGCGGCGCGTTGGGAGGTGAACCGGTCAAACTTCCCGATTTGTTGAAATCGAGCTCTCCGCCGTTCAAAATTGTGAACCGAGCTTTGTAAGTATCTCGAAATCGCTCAAAATAATTTTTAGAAATTTTTCCGGGATTTTATCACTGTTCACGCGCCCCCACGCGCCGCCACTGCGCGTGGGGAAGGAAAAAGTGACCGGTTTGACCGGTTTTGGAACTGTTTTGACCGGTTTGACCGGTCACAACCCGACCCGTTGACCCGACCCGACCCGTTTACCTGACCCGTTGACCCGACCCGACCCGTTGACCCGACCCGTTGACCGTTGACCCGTTGACCATTGACCGGAGTTGACCACTGTTGACCAAAACTTTGACCGGCTTTGATCGGGCATTAAACGACCTTTGACTTCGACCGAGTATACCTATCCTGACATTTTTCGACGTTCCAAATCCGATTCCGCTGTTTGTTTTTCGAAATTCGAACCCGAAGGCCTCGTAATTGTCAGTCAAACCCGTTGACTTTGATTTTGACCAAAAATTCCAAATTTCCGAAAAGTCATATTTTATGCTTTCGACGTCCTGAATCCGAATCCGAAGTCCGTTTCGCCAAATTCAAACCCGGTAAGCCGTCTTTCACTGATTTATCACCCGATTCGATCCGTTTATCGTAATTAAGCTCCGTTTCTGATATAATTTATGCTGATATGTATCTGAGGAATTATTGGAAGTTGAATTGAAGATCAAAGGCGTTCGAATGGAATTTTTATGGTCGATCAGTATTACACGGAAATCGAGGTAATACTTTACTACCTCTTTATGCTTTATGGAACATGTTGATATTGGTAAATGCATGAATAAGATAATGTTGGTCACTTTTGTGGAGTTGAATAATTTATTCACTCGATATGAATGTGGTAGAAATTCTGTAACTGAATACGGATCGAATGACTAAGATAAGAGATTGATAATTGTTAGAATTAAATTACAAGTTTGTGATTGGTGATAAAGAAATCAGCTCTGGATTTGTAACTTATATTTTATATCATCAAGGGTTAAATGTTAAAGATACTTGGATGAAAAATTATGAGAATACTCCGATATGGTAAAATTACGAAATTACCCTTATGTTGGAAAATGATAAGAATTGCCCCTGGAAGTTGGTTAATAACTCTGAAAAGACATATTGATCCGATATAACTACTGATGTGCATAAGAAATGTTAGTTTATTTGGAAATTATGGATAACCGGTTTTAATCCTATGAGAGTTTGTGAAGGAATCATTTCAAAATCAAAGAATGTTCGGGAAAGCAATTGATCATAGGATCTCTAAATTATAATTATTTTCGTTAAGTGCTAATATTGAAATTATTTGGTTAAGAAATTACGAAAATGCCCTTGAGAGATAAAATAGTCTGAATTGACCCTGAATGAGAGAGTACTTTGAGGATTTGTACTTAACTCGATTAAGTACGAATTTAATTGTTAAGATCCTGTCTTTGTACAGAAAAATTTATAATATTCCGTTTGTAAAATCTGAGAAGACACTTGACCCGAAATATTCGAATAAGGGGTAAATACTTGAAGAGTAATTTATTGGAGGTATTCTGCTGACAAATTGTTCGAAAGGACTGAAGTAAATGATAAGATTGAATTAAATAATAAGACCGGATGGAAGGAAATGATTGAAATATTCTAGAATTATAAAATGACCAAATTACCCCTGGAATGGAAATAACTCAAGAATGTCACCAAGCTCAGGAATGAATGGATATACTCAAGCTTTGAAATGAATAGAAAAAAAAATGTTAAGCACCAAAATGACCAAAATGCCCTTATGACCTAGAATAAGTAAATGTCTTGGATTAATTAAGAAATCCAAATAAACATGGATGTTGTGCTACCAGTAAAAGTTGTGAAACGCAACTTAAGTGATTAACCAACGTTAGTACTATATCATTACCTGAATGATATAAGTATCACTTGAATGTTTGTTCATCAGCTCAAATTTGGATCGATGATAATTCTGGAAGTACTTGGCGCAGCTCAACTCTAGAGCGCATACAGTACTAATAAGTGAGTAGTCGTTAGTCAAATCAACCACGAATACCAGAATGACTTTATTATATGAATAAATTGAAATGAAATGTAGTACAACGTGTATTTGAAATTCAGAAACGTCTGAATTATTCTGGAAAACTTTAAAGTAATCGAGATAGACTTGCTTACCAAACGAACTAAGTAACATCAATGAGTAAGGATTAAATAGGTGATTTGATGAGTTTGGAAACACTGTTGAACTTACATGATGAATTGTCATTATGGGTTATGAGCCATGGATCAAGTACGTCAGTATTTCCTGATATTGTTGAAACGTGGAAATGAAATAAAGACCTTGGAAGATTTATTCAGTGATGATTATGGGGATGATCTATGGATCTGCACTATGGTATTAAAGAGTGAATACACTGGAAGGATAATGAATTGACTTGTTGACGTGCATCAGTTTGAGACTTGTGTAACTCGAGTTGTTTGATAATATGATCGATAGTCGTAGATTGTAAATGACTTGAATCTTCGATTCTATATTTCATCTAAAATCACTTCGGTCATGTTTGAAAAAAAAAACAAGTAACGCAGATGGAAAAGATTCTGAATATCTCATTTGGTTCAATTGGGCTGAAATCCTATGAATTTAAAGTATATTCCTGAATACCCTGATTGTTTGGGTAATGGAATCACTCGCAGTAAATCTGAATTTAGAATTATTATGTATAAAGGTTCCTGAACGTTTTCCTAAAGCACACGAAAATATAGTGGGATTCTAATGTATCAACATTAAATGTCTGGCTAGATCGGTTAGTAATCGATTCTCCTCAATAGGACCTTGTTCCAGGAATTCGATCAAATTTCATAAGTTTCATGTTATCCAAAATGATAACTACAATGGCCTCTGGAAATACTGGGATTCTCTAGTGTGTTCCCTACTTATTATTGAACTATTTTATTGGTTTTAATACGTGGTACACCGAATTCATTGGTTATTGTTTTATGGATGCACCAATTTAATGTGACAATTTATGGAATATGGCTGCTATCTAATTTTTGTTTTGAAATGGTATATGATTACCATGTTTTTGGATTTATGGAATTTATGTCACGGTGCAATTGAATTTTGGAATTGAATTACGATGGAATAGCTCTGATCAAGCTAACTGGGCCTAATGTGACTCTTGAGGGCCCCAAGATGTTTCATTAGGTCGGCTTTCCTTTGCTGTGTGCTTAGGGTAAGCTATATGGACTTATTGACTTGGGCTTAAGGATACAAGCTTCAGAGCCTATCCTTAAGTCGGCTTTCTTTTTTTGCTATGTGCATAAAGTAAGCTATATGGAAAATAATTTTGGCAACTACTGATGGTGTACCAGAAAAGGGTTTAAACTATGATTTTCAAAAGTTAAACTCTTTTACGAAATTGTGATATTTACTGGACTATGATTTGTACCTATTATGATTTTATTATACTGTTGGAACACACTAGACATCCTATTCGATCTCCTGAAAATGTCATACTTTGAAAGGTTTCTTATGAACTGAGATTCATGGCTTCTACTCGATGAACTTCTAAGGGAACCCCAAATTATTCTACAAGCTGGTATACATATGATTCAATAAGGAAATTATATGGCTTTCTATTTATCTACATGTCATGTAGCATCATCTGGTAGTTCTGTATTACTGAGCTTTCCAAAGCTCACTCTATTACTCACCTTTTCAGGTTAAACAATTGTACCAGTGCATCTATCGACTTCAGTAAGGGAGTTCTTCCGGCGTGGTTGCAGAGTATGGTATTTGTGATTAGGGGGCATGTAATTGTATTTTGATTTATATACGAGTTTGGAAATCTGTTTTATTTTTTAAATAGTGATAAATGATTTTATAAGTTTACGTGTTCAGATAAAAAGTTTTAAAATTTCAGTTATTTTACGGTGGGTCGCTCCGGTGACCCTAATGTGACTTCCCGAATCGGATCGGGCTACCCGCATCGGTTTGGGGTGTTACATTTAGTGGTATCAGAGCTATGGTTTGAGTTAAGATTTTTCAAGATAGACCGGCCGGTCAAATGTCAAAATATGTCTGATCAGTACATGCCCCTAGACTGCAATCGTACCTCTCTGAGCCGGAATTCCAGGGCTGAGTCCCTATCTGTATTGAGTAAACCAAAGTTTCTATCTGCTAAGGCTATACTTGTACAAAAAAGAATACCAGTAACATCTGTCTAAACGCTGTAAAGTATCTCATGAGCCATGTGAGAGTTATTCATCTGAGAATTTCTGACTCGACTCCGGAAATGAAATTGAGATATGTTGCTGCTCTACGAGCCTATTCACGTATCCAATGCTGAATTGATTTCACAAGAATAAAGTTGTTCTGATTATTTACTTGGACTGAGGGAGAATTCTGAAGAGATTGATTACTCGAGAAAATTTTAAATTCTTTTATTGAAATAAGGAAAATTTATGATAAGAATGTATGCTCAGCTGGTTAAGGATAAGTGGAGGAATCGTACTTTTATAAAAGCTATTGATAGATTTGAAAGAACTGATGGAAGTTTTATTTATGCAATTATGTGACATGAATGAATTTCGAGGACGAAATTTTTTTAAGGAGGGGAGAATTGTAACACCCCAATTTAGGGGCTAAATTTAAGAAAATATAATTGGTGGATTTAATTTGGTATTTTGAAAGAAATAAGGGATTAAATTGTAAGATTTCAAAGTTGACATACCGTTTTAAGAAGTGCAGGAAGTTCAATGGCTAAACTCTTGGTTTAGCCATTTTTAATTATGAGATATTATAAACCCCCAGACTCCCGTATGTTTCTGGAAAATTTTCCAGTTTTCCTCTCCCGTTCTCCTTACTTCGAACTCCGATCTACTCGCCGTCCGACCTCCGATCGACGAGCCGAAACCACCATCGTGTTCGTTGCCAACCGAGGAACAAAACCCCTCAAACCTTTCGTCGTGAATCATCACCGTTCGTCGTGAATTTCAGTTGGAAGTATCGTCGGTAATAACTCGGTTTTAGTTGGTTTTTCATCGATTCACGACGATCGGGTCATCTGTTTACGACACCTCCCGCACCATCGTGTTCCTTGTGCCGTTCCGAGTCCACCGGTGTTCTTCTTTTTCTCCGGCGGCGGCGGCGCGTTGGGAGGTGAACCGGTCAAACTTCCCGATTTGTTGAAATCGAGCTCTCCGCCGTTCAAAATTGTGAACCGAGCTTTGTAAGTATCTCGAAATCGCTCAAAAATAATTTTTAGAAATTTTTCCGGGATTTTATCACTGTTCACGCGCCCCCACGCGCCGCCACTGCGCGTGGGAAGGAAAAAGTGACCGGTTTGACCGGTTTTGGAACTGTTTGACCGGTTTGACCGGTCACAACCCGACCCGTTGACCGACCCGACCCGTTTACCTGACCCGTTGACCCGACCCGACCCGTTGACCCGACCCGTTGACCGTTGACCCGTTGACCATTGACCGGAGTTGACCACTGTTGACCAAAACTTTGACCGGCTTTGATCGGGCATTAAACGACCTTTGACTTCGACCGAGTATACCTATCCTGACATTTTTCGACGTTCCAAATCCGATTCCGCTGTTTGTTTTTCGAAATTCGAACCCGAAGGCCTCGTAATTGTCAGTCAAACCCGTTGACTTTGATTTTGACCAAAAATTCCAAATTTCCGAAAAGTCATATTTTATGCTTTCGACGTCCTGAATCCGAATCCGAAGTCCGTTTCGCCAAATTCAAACCCGGTAAGCCGTCTTTCACTGATTTATCACCCGATTCGATCCGTTATCGTAATTAAGCTCCGTTTCTGATATAATTTATGCTGATATGTATCTGAGGAATTATTGGAAGTTGAATTGAAGATCAAAGGCGTTCGAATGGAATTTTTATGGTCGATCAGTATTACACGGAAATCGAGGTAATACTTTACTACCTCTTTATGCTTTATGGAACATGTTGATATTGGTAATGCATGAATAAGATAATGTTGGTCACTTTTGTGGAGTTGAATAATTTATTCACTCGATATGAATGTGGTAGAAATTCTGTAACTGAATACGGATCGAATGACTAAGATAAGAGATTGATAATTGTTAGAATTAAATTACAAGTTTGTGATTGGTGATAAAGAAATCAGCTCTGGATTTGTAACTTATATTTTATATCATCAAGGGTTAAATGTTAAAGATACTTGGATGAAAAATTATGAGAATACTCCGATATGGTAAAATTACGAAATTACCCTTATGTTGGAAAATGATAAGAATTGCCCCTGGAAGTTGGTTATAACTCTGAAAAGACATATTGATCCGATATAACTACTGATGTGCATAAGAAATGTTAGTTTTATTTGGAAATTATGGATAACCGGTTTTAATCCTATGAGAGTTTGTGAAGGAATCATTTCAAAATCAAAGAATGTTCGGAAAGCAATTGATCATAGGATCTCTAAATTATAATTATTTTCGTTAAGTGCTAATATTGAAATTATTTGGTTAAGAAATTACGAAAATGCCCTTGAGAGATAAAATAGTCTGAATTGACCCTGAATGAGAGAGTACTTTGAGGATTTGTACTTAACTCGATTAAGTACGAATTTAATTGTTAAGATCCTGTCTTTGTACAGAAAAATTTATAATATTCCGTTTGTAAAATCTGAGAAGACACTTGACCCGAAAATATTCGAATAAGGGGTAAATACTTGAAGAGTAATTTATTGGAGGTATTCTGCTGACAAAATTGTTCGAAAGGACTGAAGTAAATGATAAGATTGAATTAAATAATAAGACCGGATGGAAGGAAATGATTGAAATATTCTAGAATTATAAAATGACCAAATTACCCCTGGAATGGAAATAACTCAAGAATGTCACCAAGCTCAGGAATGAATGGATATACTCAAGCTTTGAAATGAATAGAAAAAAAAATGTTAAGCACCAAATGACCAAAATGCCCTTATGACCTAGAATAAGTAAATGTCTTGGATTAATTAAGAAATCCAAATAAACATGGATGTTGTGCTACCAGTAAAAGTTGTGAAACGCAACTTAAGTGATTAACCAACGTTAGTACTATATCATTACCTGAATGATATAAGTATCACTTGAATGTTTGTTCATCAGCTCAAATTTGGATCGATGATAATTCTGGAAGTACTTGGCGCAGCTCAACTCTAGAGCGCATACAGTACTAATAAGTGAGTAGTCGTTAGTCAAATCAACCACGAATACCAGAATGACTTTATTATATGAATAAATTGAAATGAAATGTAGTACAACGTGTATTTGAAATTCAGAAACGTCT
Organism: Hibiscus syriacus; assembly: GCF_006381635.1. Lineage (NCBI taxonomy): Eukaryota > Viridiplantae > Streptophyta > Magnoliopsida > Malvales > Malvaceae > Hibiscus > Hibiscus syriacus. Next base: position 345,867 of record NW_024063505.1, on the reverse strand, counting down.
GAATTATTCTGGAAAACTTTAAAGTAATCGAGATAGACTTGCTTACCAAACGAACTAAGTAACATCAATGAGTAAGGATTAAATAGGTGATTTGATGAGTTTGGAAACACTGTTGAACTTACATGATGAATTGTCATTATGGGTTATGAGCCATGGATCAAGTACGTCAGTATTTCCTGATATTGTTGAAACGTGGAAATGAAATAAAGACCTTTGGAAGATTTATTCAGTGATGATTATGGGGATGATCTATGGATCTGCACTATGGTATTAAAGAGTGAATACACTGGAAGGATAATGAATTGACTTGTTGACGTGCATCAGTTTGAGACTTGTGTAACTCGAGTTGTTTGATAATATGATCGATAGTCGTAGATTGTAAATGACTTGAATCTTCGATTCTATATTTCATCTAAAATCACTTCGGTCATGTTTGAAAAAAAAACAGTAACGCAGATGGAAAAGATTCTGAATATCTCATTTGGTTCAATTGGGCTGAAATCCTATGAATTTAAAGTATATTCCTGAATACCCCTGATTGTTTGGGTAATGGAATCACTCGCAGTAAATCTGAATTTAGATTATTATGTATAAAGGTTCCTGAACGTTTTCCTAAAGCACACGAAATATAGTGGGATTCTAATGTATCAACATTAAATGTCTGGCTAGATCGGTTAGTAATCGATTCTCCTCAATAGGACCTTGTTCCAGGAATTCGATCAAATTTCATAAGTTTCATGTTATCCAAAATGATAACTACAATGGCCTCTGGAAATACTGGGATTCTCTAGTGTGTTCCCTACTTATTATTGAACTATTTTATTGGTTTTAATACGTGGTACACCGAATTCATTGGTTATTGTTTTATGGATGCACCAATTTAATGTGACAATTTATGGAATATGGCTGCTATCTAATTTTTGTTTTGAAATGGTATATGATTACCATGTTTTTGGATTTATGGAATTTATGTCACGGTGCAATTGAATTTTGGAATTGAATTACGATGGAATAGCTCTGATCAAGCTAACTGGGCCTAATGTGACTCTTGAGGGCCCCAAGATGTTTCATTAGGTCGGCTTTCCTTTGCTGTGTGCTTAGGGTAAGCTATATGGACTTATTGACTTGGGCTTAAGGATACAAGCTTCAGAGCCTATCCTTAAGTCGGCTTTCTTTTTTGCTATGTGCATAAAGTAGCTATATGGAAAATAATTTTGGCAACTACTGATGGTGTACCAGAAAAGGGTTTAAACTATGATTTTCAAAAGTTAAACTCTTTACGAAATTGTGATATTTACTGGACTATGATTTGTACCTATTATGATTTTATTATACTGTTGGAACACACTAGACATCCTATTCGATCTCCTGAAAATGTCATACTTTGAAAGGTTTCTTATGAACTGAGATTCATGGCTTCTACTCGATGAACTTCTAAGGGAACCCCAAATTATTCTACAAGCTGGTATACATATGATTCAATAAGGAAATTATATGGCTTTCTATTTATCTACATGTCATGTAGCATCATCTGGTAGTTCTGTATTACTGAGCTTTCCAAAGCTCACTCTATTACTCACCTTTTCAGGTTAAAACAATTGTACCAGTGCATCTATCGACTTCAGTAAGGGAGTTCTTCCGGCGTGGTTGCAGAGTATGGTATTTGTGATTAGGGGGCATGTAATTGTATTTTGATTTATATACGAGTTTGGAAATCTGTTTTATTTTTTAAATAGTGATAAATGATTTTATAAGTTTACGTGTTCAGATAAAAAGTTTTAAAATTTCAGTTATTTTTACGGTGGGTCGCTCCGGTGACCCTAATGTGACTTCCCGAATCGGATCGGGCTACCCGCATCGGTTTGGGGTGTTACAAAGGGATAGTGCGAGTGTATTAGATCTCCATGATCGTTTCCTTCATCTAATGATCTCTTGGTGGTTTCGACCATCCGGAGATAGATACTCCACTGTTCGAGCCTTGGTTCTTTTTTTGGCTACATTGTATCCAAAATAATCTTAAAATAAACCTACCTCAGATTATCTTTGTCGAAATTGTTGAAACCGTAAACCTAGTTCCTAATAAGAAACTCTGTTCATCTCTAGTTTACGGTTGTATTCTGAGTAATCTGTTTTCTAAAGCCGAGCTTAGGGTTGGCCTTGATGCCTCTTTTCCACTCAAAAATCAAATCAATCTCTTTTCCTTAACAAAATCGGGATGGAAGATAAGTGAAGAAACTGGTCAATGGGTTCGTACCAGTGAGCACACTCCGGGAGCTAGTTCGTCATGAGATATTGACGAAGCCGACGATGAGCCGGAGTAGCATGAGGAACAAGCACAACAAGAAGATCAAATGCCTCCATATTTTCAATCTTTTATGGAGACATTCATTTCCGGTATGCATCCATGGATTCACGCTTTACTTCCATTGAATCTCATTTATCCACTATGGCAGCTCAACAATTGGAAATTCTCTGGGAGATGCGTGCGAACAACGTAACAATGAATGAATGTATTAATGCGCTCACGCATGAGATGGCTGCAATGCGAGCTCATTTTCCTCCTCCCGGTCCTCCTACGGATGGTTGATTCTTGCCGTGCTTTAGTTCTCTTAGATGAGACTTAGAACTTATTGTTTTAACATTTTAAATGGGTTGGATGTTTGAATTTGTTATGAATGTTGGATTTTTATGTTTTGGATGTTTTTGAATGGTTTGAACTTATTATATATTTTTCGTCTTTTTGAATTTTTATTAAATTTGTGCATCATTTTCATATTAGTTGCATTATGTCCAATTTACCATGTCACATTGATTATGAATATTGTTTATGAAACTGATGGCTAACATTTCTCTTGATTGTGATCTTAGCAGCTTATGCTTTATTTATATATATCAATTGGCTTAAATTTCAAAAACCTTGTTTTAAAACCGTTTTTTGAGTCTTTTTGATTTAACAAAAAAGGGGAGAAGTGTTAGAGTAAGGTAAGGGGGAGTAATTTTTCAACATTTAATTTTTTATTTCAAAAATGATTTAGAAAATCTTAAAATTACTAAAATGTTTTGTTAAATCAAAAAGGGGGAGATTGTTGAAAAACATTTTGATGTTTCGATATAACAAATTAAGTGTTAATGAATTTTAAGATTTTATAATGAATTTTAATTATATATTCGATTAAATTATTCAAATATCAAAATTATTACTCCAAGTTTTTCAAATGTCAATTTCAATCCTTACTTAATCTTTAAACAATTTTAGAAAATGTTTCGAGTCGTAATCGAGCCAAAAAATCTTTCTTAATAAATTTCAGAACAAAGAAGGCAGATTGCCCATAGGGAATCAATTCCCCCAAAAGGGGAACCAATACCCCCTGAATGGTTTTGGCTCCGAGAAATAACAGATTACTCTGAGGGTACCGATTTCCCCCATCTCATAACGGTCAAAATATTTAAATTTTACACTGCAGGAATCGATTCCCTATGAAGGGGTAGCGATTCTCCCCACACTCCAAGCTGTTTTATTAATTGTTTTAACACAGTAACGACTCTATTGACTCCACTAATGATCCCCAACGTTCAGAATCAATTGAATGAGTATTTAAACTAGCTTAGAAGCCATTGATAAACAAGAAGAAACAACAAGAAATAAGAATCAAGAGAGAATCAAAGAGAAAGTATCAAACCTCAAGTTTGAGCATTTTCAAGCCTATTTCATTCAATATTCATTTTTACTTTCAAGAACACTTGTTGTGCTCAATTGTATTATTCTTGAGTGTTCTTTCTTTGTTCTAGAATTGTGCAAACATCTTTCCTTGTGAGGATTTTCTTGTAAGTTTGCAAAATTTGTATTGTTCTCTTTGGGAGAGAGTGTTCTCAAGAATTTGGAGTATAATTCTTAAGGGATTTGTAAGGTTACTCTTTGTCCTCAAAAGACAAATTAGTGAATTTGTGGAAAATCCTTAGTGTGGATAGCTAAGGTAGTGGACATAGACTTTGGTTGAGAAAGTCGAACCACTCTAAATCGTTGTGCAAATATTTTCAATTTTCTGCAAAAGCTTCTACCGAAATATTTATTGCCAATTCACCCCCCTTGGCCTATTTCGTCGATCGATTAACTCAACACTTGCTCACCTAATAATGCACCGTAGTGCTGAGGTCAGGCCGTGCCCACCTTATACATCGTAGTGTTTTGTACTGTGTGTCTTCACTAGACACTCCGAGGCTTGCACCATATACCTTCACTAGACACTCTAGTGCTACCTAATATGCAGCTGCTAGACTCTATGGCATGCCATTAATACCACTGACCCTCAATAACGTACTTGGGCATATAGTCTATTTTTATTTGATCCATCCATGGCAAGGTATATCAATACCATTTAACCTTTGGACAGTTGATACCTGAAATAACATTTATGTATTCATGATAACATCATGTGAAATAAACAGTGAGCAATGCATTCTTATTCACCTTTGACATATTTAGAATATATCATTTATATGATAAATGTCATAAATATCATGAGAATATAATTAAGGTAGACTTATCGCAAGTCCTACCCAATGATGTATAAACATCCATGTATATATTATGCATGCATTGAAATCACTTTGAGACTTTATATGCAAGTCAAAATATAAGCTTCACTAAGCTTTAACTTGATCCTTTGCATCTAATTTGGTTAAATCCAAAAATTTGTCATAATTTCATATCATGACAGTTTGTACTACCTTTAAAGAAATATTATTATGTACTAATATACACCTTAAAAAAATTTATGTTTGTACCACTGGAAACTATACTCAAATAACAATCTATCCATATAAGACACTCCTCTTAGTTAAATTTGTACAATTCATGACGAATTTTCAAATTTGATCGACATAATTTGTTTTGAGCAGAATCTGTTGCCCCATTTTTTGACCTATCATTGGTTAAAAATTTATATCTTTTTGTATATACCTATAAATTAGTTTTCGTTTGTTCCAAATAAACCTAAAATGATATAAGAATCCAACGGTATAAAAATAACCCTCTAATCATTTTTGTAGAATTTATAGTGATTTTCTAAGCTTACTATCCATAACATAAATTCTAAGCAGATTTCACCAATTTGCATTTTCAACTTGTTCACTAATTCTATTAGCTCACCAAAGCACATATATGCATGCATCACAAGTCACATAACATTTTAGGAGTCACTCTTTACCGTAGTAACTCTGTCACAGTCTCATTGCAAGCTAATGTTTGTTCGATAACATAAGTACAATTTAAATTTGCACTCACTTGGTGTCCTTAGCTTGTAACCTTCCTTAGAATTTCCCATTTCATCCTTAAGCTTGTCCTTAGCTTTAATAATATTCGATCTTGATTTCAAGCACTCAATCTCTAAATGAACATCATTACCAAACATATACAAATTCAAACCAAATGTTAGAATCTTACTAACATAGGCATACTTTGGAAAATAAATTCCTAACAAATTTTTGGATGCTTATTTAATACAATTTCCATGTCACAACATAGATGTTGACCTTAATACTTCTAATTGACCACTTAAGTTCCTTTTTATCCCAACTTCACATAACATTTTCACTTAAGCTCCCAACCTTTCCATATTTTTTTATTTAAAACTCAACTTTTACAAGTTTTCCAAAATAATCCAATTTCACATCCTAACTTCAATTTCAGCACTCAAACATTAATTTCCAGCATAGTACATCAGCTATTGAACAATTACACAACAATCCATAACTTTTCAAAAATTACCGATTTGGTCCCCCTAACTTTTCAAAAAATATAGAATGATCCCTAAAATTTTTCAAGGCTTTTAGAATACTTCCTACATCATTTCAAGCCCCTAAATATTTTTTCCATAAATTTCTCATCCTCTATAGTCAAGGGTGAATGTTTGTATGTTCAAGAGTAGGGTTTTCATGATTTTACTCGATTTTGATTCGATTCAAGCATGAAATCAACTTCGATTCAACCTTATAAAATCTCTATAATCAAAACCCTAACTTAATTTCATCAAAATACATCTTTCTCCCAATATTAGGATTAGGCCGAAACACATCATCAATCATGCTTGTAAATGATTCTACAACCTACACAACATCAAAATCTTTCATCTATTTCATAAACCCTAGAATTTGAGATCTTTAAACACAAATCAAATTAGAAAACAATAATGGTACCAAACGATAGCTTTTTTTGAATAGAATAATTTGGATCAGTATATAAAGATGGGGGTGTAGATGATGACGTTACACGCCGTATAAAGGCGGGATAGCTAAAGTGAAGGGCTTCTACTGGAGTTTTGTGTGATAAGAAGATGCCTCTAAAACTTAAGGGAAAATTTTATAGAATGGTAATAAGACCAGCGTTGTTGTATGGATCAGAATGTTGGGCAATCAAGAAGGATCACGTAAGGAGGATAGAAGCCATAGAAATGAGAATGCTTCGATGGGCATGTGGTAGGACTCTGTGGGACATGACACCAAACTCTGCAATTAGGATGTCCTCGGGGGTGGTGCCTGTATCCGAAAAATTGAGGGAGGGAAGACTACGGTGGTTTGGGCATGTCCTTAGGCGACAAACGTCATATGCAGTCAGGAGGGTAGAGTCGATTACAGTCGACGGTGCCAGAAGGAGAGGACGACCAAGAAGGAAGTGGGTAGACTGCTCGAGATTTGATTTAAAGGATTTAGCCCTTACTGAGGACATGACCTCTTATAGGAAAGTATGGAGACTTAAGACCAGGGTATCCAAGTAGTGTGGGTCACAACCATAGGGTGTAGCATCTCTGTCTGCTTTTTAATGCCTTTGTATTAATTTCCGTGACTTCTACTTTTTATAGGTTTCTGTCATTGGAATTTATGAAGGCTGAGAACTAGGGTAGCGAAGTAATGTTGCCTTAGTTATAGGTTTTAACCCATTTGACTTTATTCCTTATAGTAGCTTGCAATCGTTGAATTCTGTGTATCCTTATCTGCATGTTTCCTCCTTCTAAATTTAGCTGGGACTTACGTTTCTGTCTATATGCAGAGATTTTTACGCAGGGATTTATTTGCAGGGATTAATTCCAATACATACGCGCATATGAAGACTGCATATGAAGACTGTTCAACTATGTATTTATTTATTTATACATGCATGTAATTTATCTTTATTTTTATTTTTCTGACTGCCAGAGGTCTTCAGCGGAAGCTGCTCTCAACCTGGCGTTGGGGGCAGCTTACTACCCTACCTCCCCTTTACCTCATTGCATATGGGAATAGGTTTTGTTGTTGTTGTTGTTGTTGTAATTTGGATCAGTACTTCATTTTGCTTGACTCCATCATAGAAGGAGATGGGTCAACATCGGTTTTTTTTTTCTGATGCCATCACAAAAGGAGGTGTTTTAACATTGTCATTTTGCTCGATTTCATCACAGAAGGATGTGAATCAGCATTGTCTTTAAAATTGATTTCATCACATAATGAGGTGAATCAACATATTTGGAGGTAGAAAAAATTCATATAAGAGGGCTTGTTCAACCTTGTTTAGTCTTATGGAAGAATGGAGAGTTCATATACGAGATCTCGTTTGTTCTGTCCAAACAAATTGAAAAATAAAAGGGTTTTTACATTGGGCACGCTCAAATTTCATAGTTGACTGTTATCAGAGTATGAAGGGTTTATATGAAAGAACCTGGAGTTTGGTGATAGTGGTCAATAAATTGGTGTTTGTGCCTTTGCTTCATTCTCGTTCCACACCAATGAGTAAAGAGAGGTAGCTATCATCACCCATTTTCCAGGTATTGGTTTTATTTTATGTCGAACTAGTGGATTGACATTAAATACAATATATATGTATATATATATATATATATATATATATATATATATATATATATATCAATGTATATTAATTATTTAGTACTAATATATATTTTGTTTTAAAAAATAATACAATATAGTTTTAAAATATTAGAATATTTTTTTAGCATATGGTTTTAATAATACGATATAGGGTGCGTATTTTAACATGGTTAGAATTAATTTTCAATGTGAATATAGTATATGATTTTAATAAATATACCATTAATATATTTTTTGATATAGTATATGGTTTTAAATTTTGTATACGGTATGTAACATTAGTTATTAATATGTCTGTATGGTTTTTTAAATAAACAAATGGAGTCCACTTTTTAGAGTCCATTAAATAGAATCTATTTACAAAATGACCTAAATATATAAATAAAGTCCATTTACAAATATATATATATATATACTTGGTCCAAATTTTTACAAGCCCAATATAATACAAAAATATGAAAACCCTAGTCCTCTTTTGTTTGTGCTGTCGCCACCTATGCTATGGTGTACATGATTTTCAAAATAGAATCGGTTAACGAACAAGCCATGCTACTAGTTCACTGGATTTAATCGGTCCGATCGGTCGGAAGAACCGGACGCCGTTATAATTATTTAAAAAATTAAATAAAAATACCAAAAATATTTAATAAAAAATAATTTTTTATATTACAAATTATATTCAAAACAAGTCATAACATATATAAATTAAAAACCATAAAATCAAGTGAAACAAAATGATTCAAATTAACTACAACATAATATTTAAGGTAAAACATATTAAATAATAAATATAATTATATAACTATAATTAAAAAATAAATTTGGGGCTAAAAAAATCATAACAAAATGATATTGTTTGGTTTAATTTTTTTTAAAAACAATCCCACATTGCTAAGAAACATAAATGATCATCCCAACTAACTTCTATAAATAATAGAGGTAATTTGACATTCAAAATCATGGAGTCTTTTGGTAAGCATTGAGTGAACAATTATTTCACTTCAATCAAACTCGAATTTTAAGCTTCAATCGAACTTCTAAATTTTTTTTGAGTTCAAACCTTTTCGAGTTCAATTTTCAATATTATATTTCGAGTTCAAATTAAACTTCATAATTTTTAGCTCGTGAATTTGAATTTGAATCGAGTTGAACTTACTTTTAAATTTTTTAAGTTCAAGTCGAGCTCAGCAATACTCGAGTTCGACTTGGCTCGTTTAACAAACGATGTCGTTTGGTTTAATTTTTAAAAAAAAAAACAAAATTTATGATTTTTTCCCCTTTTTTTTCGATTTTTCCTGATTTTCAACCGGTCCGATTTGAACGATTCAACGGTTCTGGCCGGTTTACTAATAACGGTTCAATCGATCTAGATTAAATTAGACTAAGTAACAGTTTACGATTGAACCGATTAAACCGATCGATCTTATTTTTAAAACAATGATGGTGTAAGAGAGAAATTTGAATTTGGTGCCTTGAAAATGACAAGTGATTAATAGCGGGACAACTTTGAAAGAGCGTTCATTGAATGCCACGTCACTAATTCGTGGCTAATAGGATGAATTAATCTAGTCCGTTGATAGAAGTCAGATGTGATGGTTGAAAATAAAGTTCCAGAAGATCCATCGTGACTGTTCTGTTCCATTTTTCGGCGTGTTGCTGGTACGTCACTTTCTTCTGCCTTCTCCGACCGCCGTGCACCATTTTTAACCAAAAAAAAATCAAAATATCAAAGTCTTCAAAATTCATTTTCTCAAAAAGAAAAAAAAAAGAAGGTTCCAGAGCAGGTTAGTTTCAACATAATCATTTACAACTGAAAAACGAGCGGGAAACTTTAGATCTAACAGATTCTAGGTGCATTTGGTCAGTATAAATAAGCCAGTCAATCATTAAAAGGGGAGTCTATGAAAGTCATATCCATCAATACAAGAATTCAAAGCCATTACTTATGAAGTTAGAGAAGAAAGGAGTTCTCACCGTTTTGCCATCAGAATTTTCACCACTGTTTGTCGGAGCCGTCTTATACACCATCGTCAGTGTTTAATTCGATTTGTATGGTTGTCCATCAAAGGTGATGTTCTTTACTTTTTCTTGGTTTGTTTCTTGAAGGTTTTGTTTTATTCGGATTTGGAAAGGTAAAGAAACAAGAATGGATGAGTATTTGGTGTTATGGTGGATTAAAAATGAAATTGCATGGTTGAAAAATAAAATTTATGTGTAAAAAAAAGAAGCTCTGATTCAGAAATAGGACAAAAGATTGAGGTTTGAAATGTTTGTGTTTGTGAAAAGTATGAAAGAAATGAAGGAAAGGGTGAAGGAAACGAGTCAGGCAAAACGAGAAGAGGGGCAAAGTTAACGCGTGAATTGGGATGCGGGTCCTTAAAGAGTTTTTTATTTTTATCGAAGGTCCTTTATTTTATTTTCATCCAATTCAGTCACTTCATGTATTAAATGTTTCATATTTTTCAATTAATACAATTCATAGAACGTTTGGGTAAATTAGGATGTGGGTCCTTAAAGAGTTTTGTATTTTTATCGAAGGTCCTTTATTTTATTTTCATCCAATTCAGTCACTTCATGTATTAAATAAAAAAAATGATTGTCCCTTGTTCCCTTGTCACTTAATGTATTAAATGTTTCTTATTTTTTCAATTAATACAATTCAATCCCGATTTTAATTCTATTTGTTTTAATTTTTATTAAATGTGTTTAATTATTAGATATGATTGCTAACTTTAAAATTCTTAATTTTAGTCATCGATTAACCTTTGAATAGATCCTTTAGATTTGAACTTCTTTTAGATCAGTTACTAATTTGAATTAGCCATCAAAACACTTAGATTTTTACACAATTAGATTTAGTCACTCTTTAAAACTTGACCTTTAATTAGGTCCTTTAAATTTTATAATTCTTTTAATTTATTTCTTAACTTTAACTTAAGCTTAGAATTAAACTTTAGCTTTAGAACTTCATTAATTAGATCATTAGATTAAATTTATAAATCAAATCAAAGACCTTAAGATTAGGTTCTTTAGTATTAATCACTAATTTAGAATAAATTTGATCCTTCTAAGTCTATTTACTTTTAATTTAGTTCAAGTACTTTTAAAAAATTTAGAAACTCATGACAAGCAATTAATTAAAATATTTGTTTATTTTCTAATATTGAAAAGAGCGCTCCTAAAACAACTGGATGTTCAATTTTAATGTTAGTAAATAAATAAATATTTTTTAAATTGGTTGCTTAAAATTAAATTAGGTCTCATTAATTAATGAATAAATATTAACTTATCCTTCCTCAATAACCCGATTCATTGTTTAATCCCTAGTTTTTTTCCTTTACTACTTGTTTTTTTAATCTTCCAAATGACATCCTTTAAACCATTTTCAATTAAAAATAAGAAATGATTCTCATAACATAACTAGGGAGTTACTTTCTTCATTAATTAAAAATAAATAAATATTTTCGTCCTTTCCCTAGATTTTTCTAAAAGATGTAGAAAATGCCAATATGATTTCAATTAAAACATAAGAAATAATTCCCTTAACATAACTAGGGAGTTATTATCTTCAATAATTAGAAATAATAATAAATATTTTTTAGGTTTTCCAAATTTATTAGAAACCTAATAATCTTCTAATATTATGATTAAAACATAAGAAATAATTCTCTTAACATAACTAGGGAGTTACTTTCTACTTTAATCAGAAATAATAATAATAATTTTTCCTTAAATTCATTTTAAAATATTTTGAGAACAAAAGGATTATAATTTCAAATTCTTAAATTTATAATAATAGGGACAACAATATAATTGATGGTATCGATTACGGGCATTACGGGGGTTAATCATTCCCCGAGTGTAATCGACTCCTGGACCCATAATCTCTTAAAACGCAAACCATACGCATCATTTTTAATTTTTTAAATTTATTTAAAAGGGTGATTTCTTGAGCATTCGATCTATCGAATCCCAAAGATCGATAGTAACTCTAACATTTTCCAAATATTTTAATTTTCATCAAATATGACACTCAAATTCTCGTCGAGCGAAAAAGTCTTCATGATAGAGACATTACCTATTATTGTTGCATCAAAGCTAGAGGCTGTAATACCCCAGATTTTTGTTAGTGATCAAAATGTAAGTTTTGAAAGTTTAGTAGCAAAAGTATAAAATTGGGAAAGTTTATAGACCTAAGTGGTAATTTTCCCAAAAATAAATTTTATTCCATAATAGCTAATTTACATTTTAGAGTGGGGTTTTATGGAAATCATATTCTTGATCCGTAATTTATGTTGAAAACTAGATAGGGTCAAAGTCCGGTAAGAAATCAGTAAACTGGATCAAATAGAAATTTTGGGAAAAATTGAAGGAAGATAAATTAGGCTTAAAAATATTATTTCCACATGTTAAAATGATGGAAAATAATATGGATCAATGGATTTAAAGATTTATTTCCATGTTTAACTTGGACCGTTGGATTTAAATGGCAAGGTTGCAATTTTTGGAAAGTTGCTTGGTTAAATTGGAAAAGGGTAAGAATTTTTTTTCATCTTTGACTTTTGGAAGATGATAAGAGTGATGTGGCTTGGTTTGTTGGTAACTATGAGATTTCATTAAGGGTAAAAAGGTTTTTTCTCAATTAAATGAATTTAATATTCATTTAAGCTTAAATTAAGATTAAGTTAACATGAAACTCATGCCATTTTTTTTGAGGAACCAATTCGTGTACCCCAACCTAAGGTAATGGAAAATTTCCTTTCAATTTTTTGAGCAATTTCCTTTGGTTTTTGGATAGTGTCGTGAAACAGAAAATTGTTCTACGCGAAAAACGCTATCATTTGGTACCAATATTGCATGCTAATCTTGCTTGTCTTGAAAGATCCCAAATTTTAGAGTTTGTGTTTGTATTAGGGTTTATGAAATTGATGAAGGATTTTGATATTTTTGAGGTTGTAGAATCATATACAAGCATGATTGATGACTAAAATCACTTAAAATCACTTGTACATGGCTATATAAGTCCATGTTGAATTTGGTGAAACCCTAACTTTAGGAGAAAGAAGTGTTTTGATGAAATTTTATTAGGGCTTTGATTTTAGAGGTCTTGAAATGTTGAATCGAGGTTGATTTCATGTTCGAATTTAGTGAAAATCTTAAAACCCTAAACTACATACCATTCGACCTTGAGGAAATAGGTTGGGAAAAATTGTGGAAAATTTCCCATGGCTTAGAAATTATGTTTGGAAGGTACTACATGCCTTAGAAATTTTTTGGGCCAATGTGAAAATTTTCAAAAGTTGAGGGACTTATTCGACAATTTTGAAAAGTTATGGGTTGAATGTGGAATTATTCAATAGATGATGTACATTGCTGGAAGTTATTGTTTGAAGTCTAAACTGAAGTTAGAATGTAAAATTTAGCCATTTTGGAAAATTGGTAAAGTTTAAGTGTAAAATGACAAATATTGGAAAAGTTATTGACTTAATTGGTAATTATGACATTGTTGAGGTTTTGGGCTGGAAATTTATTGGAATTATTTGGTCTTTAATTGAAGAAATGTTAAAAAGTGCTCATTATGAATAAAAAGGAAAAGTTGAGATGAATTTTAAAAGAATTTGAAAATAATAGTACTTTTAAGTATTATTATTATGTAAAAATGTTAGTAAGGATACTAACATTTTATTTTATATTTTTATCTATAATTATGGATGCTTGTGTAGATCGTGATTAAATTCGTGATACAAGCAAATCAAAAGGCAAGGAAAAACTTCAAGAATAGTCGAACTTTGTCACTAAGGCATAATAGTGAAGCATACCAGGTAAGTGCATTTATTATGTACTTATATGATATGATGACGATTTGCGATGAGTCAACCTCGAATATTTTTATAAAATCATGTTTCACCGTATTTTGAAATATTTTCATAAGGTTTATGAAAATGGTTGTGGTGATTTTAGGGTATGAAATGCCCTAAAATAGATGGATGAACTTTTATATTATTTTAACAGCTACCGATGTTTCAAAATAAATGTTTAATCTACGAATTTGATTTAAAGGCCTATTGTATTTGCATTGAGAGTCGTAGGTGCATTTTGACATACTTGGAGTATGATGCTTATCGATCGATTTTGTTTAATGCATATGTTGCATTTTCGTATTAGTATCTTTGTGTACTTTCGACACTATGTGTGCATTCATGGTATTCATAATGAGTTGTGAATTATCATTTCAATATATATATATATATATATATATATATATATATATATATATATATATATATATATATATATTAGTATAGTGTCATCGTTTCTACAGTACATATACTTTTGTTTAGCACTTATATGCAGCTCATATTGTTGAGTTAATCGAATGACGAAATTGGCCAAGAGGGGGGTGAATTGGCAATAAAAATTTTGTGGAAGCTTTTGCAGAAAATTGAAAGCAATTGCACAGCGATTTACAGTGGTTCGACTTCTCAACAAAGTCTACGTCCACTACCTTAGCTATCCACACTAAGGATTTTCCAACAAATTCACTAATTTGTTCTTTCTTTTGAGGCCAAAGAGATAACCTTACAATTCCCTCAAGAGTATACCCCAACTCTTGAGAACACTCTTTTCTCAAAGAGAAGATTACAAATTTGCAAACTTACAAGAAAACCTCACAAGGTAAGATGTTTGCACAATTCTAGAACAAAGAAAAGAACACTCAAAGATGAATACAATTGAGCACAAAAAGTGTTCTTGAAAGCAAAATGAATATTGAATGAAAATGGGCTTGAAATGCTCAAACTTGAGGTTTGATGCTTTCTCTTTGATTCTCTCTTGATTCTAGTTGCTTGATGTTTCTTGTTTTTGATCAATAGCTTCTAAGCTTGCTTAAATACACCTTGGATCACTTCTGAACGTTGGGGATAATTAGAGAAGATTATAGCCGTTTTAGTGTGAAAACATTTAATAAACAGCTTGGAGCGTGGGGGGAATCGGTTCCCTCTCATAGGGAATCGGTTCCCTAAGTGTAAAATTCAAATATTTCGACCGTTTGAACAGGGGGGAATCGATACCCCCTTGGGGGGAATCGGTTCCCTCCGAGCATTCTGGAAATCTCGGAGCCAAACATTCAGGGGAATCGGTTCCTCCTATGGGGGGGAATCGGTTCCCTCTGAGCAATCTGGAATTTTTGGCTTTGAATTGGTTCGAAATACTTGTAAAATTATTTTGAAATTGTTTTATGATTAAAACTTAATTTTACACTTAAGTAAGGATCAAAAATGATTTTTGAAATATTTGGAGTAATGTTTTGATATTCGAATAGTTATATCGAATATACTTAGAAAATCATTTGGAAAATCTTAAAATCCATTTAACTTAATTTGTTATATCGAAATATTAAAATGTTTCAACAATCTCCCCCTTTTTGATATAACAAAACATTTTAGTAATTTAAGATTTTGAAATCAAGTTTGAAATTACTCCCCCTTACTTTAACACTTCTTCAATTTATCATGTAAAACATTTAACACTTATTCTTCTCCCCCTTTTTGTTAAATCAAAAAGACATTGTAAAACAAGGTTTTGAAAATCATTTAGCCAATTGATTTATTAATTATAAGCTTAAGCTGCTAAGATCACAATCAAAAGAGAGGTTAGCCATTAGTTTCATAAATCAATATTCATAAATAATGTGATATGGCAAAATTGGTCATATTTCTAATGATAATGTAAATGATGCAAAAATGAATAAAACACACCAAACATATAAGTTCACACCATTCATATCCAAAATCCAACAATCCACAAAATCAAACAAATCAAAATGTTGAAACAATATTCATTTTGTTCAAAGTCTTAAAGCTAAACATAAAATCAAGCATCCGGATCGGTAGGAGGAAAACGTGCTCGCATAGCAGCCATTTCATGAGTTAGTTCATTGATACGAGCATTGGTTGATTCATTGTTTGCACGCATCTCCCGAAGAATCTCTAATTGTTGAGCTCCCATTGTGGATAATGGGACTCTATAGAGGAAAGCGCGAGTCCATGGTAGCGTATCGGAAATCGAATGTCTCCATAAAGGATTAAAAATATGGAGGCATTTGATGCGTTTGTTGTGCTTGCTCCTCGGGCTGCTCTTCGGGCTGATCAGGCTCATCTTCGGCTTCATCGATATCTTGCATTAATTGCTCGAGCTCGGGATCTTCGTCAGCTTCGGGTGGAGCTTGTGAAGAACTAGCTCCCGGAGTAGAAGATCGAACCCATTCACCGGTTTCTTTGTCCTTTACCCATCCCGCTCTCGTTAAGGAAAGAAGATTTATTTGTTCTTAAGAGGAAAAACGGCATCTAGACCGACTCTAAGCCCAGCTTTGGAAAACAGATTACTCAAAAAGCAACCGTAAACTAGAGATGAACAGTGTTTCTTGTTAGGAACAAGATTACGGTTTTCAACAATTTCAGCAAAAATAATCTGAGGTAGGTTAATTTTAATACGGTTTTCGAAACAATGTAACCACCAAAGATCCAAAGCTCTAAGAGTAGAATAACGACCTCCGGATGGTCGAAACCACCAAGAAATCATTAGATGAAGAAAACGCTCATGTAGGTCTAAGACACTCGCACTATCTCTTCTTTTATAACGAGAACCTAAAATTTGTTTTTCATTCGAGATACCATCATTATCTAATCCAAATGTATTGGCTATATATGCCGGGTCAATATATAAGAATTGTCCTAGGAGGTAGGAACGAATTCCTATGGTTTCGGTTTCAGCTTGGTTTTTAACACATACGGCATTAGAGTAGAATATACGAACAAGTTGATGGTAAACGATGGGTTCAAGATCAAATAGTTTATCAAATTTCCATTCTTGTAAAATGGGAAGATATTTAAAATCGATAGCTAACATAGCTTGACGAGAAGGAATACGTTCTTCCCGGATTTGTAAGAATCGAAATATTGATAATAGCAATATCGGTGATTTCTAGACCCAGGATGATTGAAACACGAATTTGGATAGTCAAGTTAGGATCAGTGGGATTGGGATTAGAAATTGGAATAGAAGGAGGATTTGGAGGTGGATTTGGTTGACGACTAGAACGACTAGATGAAGACCTAGGACGTTTAGGATTTGACATGGTGAAGGAAATCGGAATAGATATAATAACCTGCAATTTTAAAACAAGTGTATGCAATTCAATTAATCCCAAACTCAAATGAGTCCTCAATATTTCAAGATTCTCTAAATCAATCCTAATGGGCAAAGTTTTTGAAAACTTTTGAAAAATATGGTTTTGAGAAACAATATATGTATAGTTTTTCATAACAACAATATAATTTGATCAAAACACAATAATTTGAAAAATAACATTTTTTTTTATTATTTCGAAAATTTTAAAAAATTTGAAAAATTCTTGTGTTTTTGATGAAATTAGTTGTAACATCTAGTTTCTAATCACTAAATAATCAATGCCCGATCACTATTTCAACCTAGAACTAATTGAAACTAATCCTATGTTCAAAATAATGAAATAAAGAGTTTAGAAAATTTACCTTGAAATATGAAGATTGAGGGGATTTAGATGTTGTTTGCACGATTTTAATGATTCCAACAGGTTTGGAAGATGATTTATGAAGCAAATTCCGATTAATATCGTTGATTTGAGGCAAAAATGGAGATTTGAGGGGTTTAGAGGGTGAGAACGGCGGAAGAGATAATAAAATGAGGGTTTGGGATTTTGGGTGTTCTGTTCGATTTTAACAGAACCCCAGGGGGGTATCGATTCCCCTATGGGGGGAATCGGTTCCCCTTCAAAGGGGGAATCGGTTCCCTCAGGGGGGGATCGATTCCCTCTGCACCAAAATGCTAAAATCTGAATTTTTAAGCACAAAATGCTAAATTAATCTTTTCTAGTGGTATTGGCAACTCATATATCAAACATTAATTATGTTCAAATAATTAAATTAATCTTTAATTGATTTTTGAACATAAAATTAATTTTCATTAAGAATCACAAACTCCCCCTAACTAATAGCAAGAATGCAATCAAAAATTATTATTATAAGCATTTTTCAAGATTTATTAAAAGTGCTAAAATTATTTTAAACACTAAGTGAAGATAGGTTGGTCAAACCTAATTCTCTCCTAAGTGTCCAAAATCTTTCCTTGTCTAAGGGTTTTGTAAAGATATCCGCTAATTGGTGCAAAGTATCAACAAATTCTAGAACTACATCTTCCTTAGTGACATGGTCTCTAATGAAGTGATGTCTTATTTCAATGTGCTTAGTTCTAGAGTGTTGGATGGGATTTTTAGTGAGACAAATAGCACTAGTATTGTCACACTTGATAGGAATAGTACCTACTTCAATTCCATAATCAAAAAGTTGTTGTTTCATCCATAAAACTTGTGCACAACAACTACCAGCTGAAATGTATTCGGCTTCAGTGGTAGATAATGTAACACAATTTTGTTTCTTTGAAAACCAAGAAATCAACATATTTCCAAGGAATTGGCAAGTACCGGAGGTGCTTTTCCTATCTAATTTGCATCCTCCATAATCCGCATCAGAAAAAGCATGCAAGCTAAAACTAGAGTCTCTAGGATACCAAAGTCCTAAACTAGGAGTGTCCTTAAGGTATCTAAAGATCTCTTAACAGCTAGTAAATGTGATTCCTTAGGACATGATTGAAATCTAGCACATAAGCAAACACTAAACATAATGTCTGGTCTACTTGCAGTTAGATAAAGCAAAGAGCCAATCATTGACCTATATAATTTAACATCTACACATTTACCTCCTTCATCTAAGTCAAGCTTTGTTGAAGAGCTCATTGGAGTGTTATGAGGTTTCCCATTTTCCATCCAAACTTCTTGAGCATATCTTTGACGTACTTAGCTTGATTAATGAAGATGCCATCTTTTCTTTGCTGATTTGGAGTCCCAAGAAAAATGAGAGCTCCCCATCATGCTCATCTCAAACTCACTTTGCATTAGCTTAGAAAATTCTTGGCAAAGAACATCATTAGTAGAACCAAATATTATCATCAACATAAATTGAACTACTAATAAATCTTTACCTTTTCTCTTTAAAAACAATGTAGTGTCAACCTTTCCTTTTAAAAAATCTTTTTCAATTAAAAAATTTGACAATCTTTCATACCAAGCTCTAGGAGCTTGTTTTAAACCATAAAGAGCTTTTGTCAATTTTAAAACATGATCCGGAAAATTTGAATCTTCAAAACCTGGAGGTTGTTCCACGTACACTTCTTCTTTTATAAAACCATTTAAAATGCACTTTTAACATCCATTTGATATAATTTAAATTCATTGAAACATGCAAATGCTAATAACATTCTAATGCTTCCATCCTAGCTACGGGAGCGTATGTTTCATCATAGTCTATGCCTTCTTCTTGAGTATAGCCTTGAGCAACAAGTCTAGCCTTGTTCCTCACTATATTACCACTTTCATCAAGTTTATTTCTAAAAACCCATCTAGTACCTACAGTAGATTTATTACTAGGCCTTTCAACTAATGTCCATACTTTACTTCTCTCAAATTGATTTAATTCTTCTTGCATAGCCATAATCCAAAGTTCATCTTTTAATGCTTCTTGATGTTCTTAGGCTCTATGCATGAAATAAATGCAACATAATTACAGATATTTCTAAGAGAAGATCGAGTAGTTACCCCTTTTGATGGATCACCTATAATTTCACCATCTTTGACATAGTTGTACTCTCTTGGAAATGATACTTCCCTTTCTTCAATGGTTGGATTCTCGAGGGGATCATGAGTTTCCTCATCTTTTGTTTCTTTCTTTGATGATGATTCTCCAACGTCATATCTAACGTCATTTGCTTGTACAATACCTACATCATCATTAACAGAAGAATCCTTCCTCGGAAGGGGATTATCATCGAAAACAACATGTATAGACTCTTCTACAACTAAAGTTCTTTTATTAAATACACGATAAGCTTTAGAGTTTAAGGAATAACCCAGAAAAATTCCTTCATCACTTTTAGCATCAAATTTACCAAGATTTTCTTTACCGTTGTTTAAAACAAAACATTTACATCCAAAAGGATGAAAATAGCTAATGTTAGGCTTTTCATTTTTGAGAATTTCATATGGAGTTTTCTTTAAAATTGGCCTAATCATTACTCGATTTATAACATAACAAGCGGTATTTGTGGCTTCCGCCCAAAAATATTTTGGCAAATTATTTTCACAAAGCATGGTTCTAGCCATTTCTTCTAAAGTTCGATTTTCCTCTCAACAACTCCATTTTGTTGAGGGGTTCTAGGTGCTGAAAAATTGTGGCTAATACCATTAGAATTACAAAACTCAATAAATCCAAGATTTTCAAATTCAGTTCCATGATCACTTCTAACACTAGTGATAGAGTATCCTTTTTCATTTTGGATTATTTTTGAAAATGTGATGAAATTTTCTAATGCTTCATCTTTAGTACTTAAGAATAGAACCCAAGTGTATCTAGAATAGTCATCTACCAAGATAAATGCATATTGTTTTCCTCCCAAGCTAGTAGTTCTAGTTGGCCCAAAAAGATCTAAATGGATCAATTGTAATACTTACTAGTTGATACATCATTAATAGATTTAAAAAACTCGTTTTTGTTTCCTTTAGCACAAGCATCACAGATTTTATCATTATCAAATTTAAGCTTAGGCAACCCTCGAACTAAATCACCTTGAATTAGCCGTTGCAAAACACTCATACTAGCATGACCTAGTCTCCTATGCCATAACCAACTATCATGCTCATCCTTAGCAACTAGGCAAAATTAGTCATATCAATAGAATCTAAATGCACCATGTAAATGTTTCCTATTCTATGACCAACAAGCATAATCCAATTAGATGCAATGTCAATGACTTTACAACCATTAATTTCAAATAAGACATTGAATCCTTTATCGCATAATTGACTAATACTCAATAGATTATGCTTTAATCCATTCACATATAAACATTCTTAATTTGTATGGAAGAGGTATTACCTATTGTACCAATACCTTCAATGTGACCTTTTGAATTGTCTCCAAAAGTCACTTCTCCTCCATTTTTGGCGTTAAGCTCAATGAACCGGCTTTTGTCTCCGGTCATATGTCTTGAGCATCCACTATCAAGGTACCATGAGTTTGAATTGTTTCCCGTGCCTTGTAGCAATGCTCCTTTCCCTACAAACATAGATTAATTTTTGATTTTGGTACCCAAATTCTTTTGGGTCCATATCCATCAGTTTCCAAAATCCTAGTCCCTTTAGGTATCCATTTGTGTAGGATATTTTTATCTTTAGTAGTAATGAGTTCTTTAGGAACCCACACACTTCTAATGATTTTTCCATTAGAGGTTCTTTGGGGACCTCTATGATGTAGTTTCTAAAATCTTTTCTAACAAAGTTGGATTTTGAATTTCTCCTTTTTCAAAACGTTTTGTTCCAACTTTATCAAAAGAGATTTTAAGATCATCAATTTTTTTTGATGATCATCATTGACCTTTGAAAGTAAATTTTGCAAATCTAAATTTTTCTTTTCAAACTCTTCTAGTTTGATTTGCAAATCTTTAATTTACTTTCAAGATCATTGTTGGTTTTGGATATGAGTTTATTTTCATTTTTCAACTTTGAAACATCATTTTTATATTTTAAAAATAATTTCTCATAATCCGAAGCCAACCCATTATATTCCTCTAATAGCTCATCATAAGATAAATCATCAAAATCAGATGAGTTAGAGGTTACCTTAGAATCTTCCCCGAATGCCATCAAGCACAAGTTTGCTACTTCTTGTTCCTCTTCATCGGAACCTTCTTCATCGCTCCATGTAGCCACATGAGCCTTGTGCTTATTCTTTGATTGACCCTTTTTCTTAAATTTTGGGCAATCATATTTGACATGCCCCGGCTTTTTGCATTCATAGCAAATGATTGGGTCCTTCTCTTTTGGTTCATTTTTGAGGCCTTCGTTCGTTTGAATTTTCTTCCTTGGTAAGGTCTCATCATTTTTCTGAACCGTTTGGCAAACAATGCCATTTCCTCGTCATCATCATCATTAGAATCACTCTCATCTTTTGTGGATTTGAGAGCAACTCCAATGTTTTTCTTCTTCTCCTTTGTGTCTCTTCAACTTTATCAAGGTCCACCTCATCTTCAAGCATCATCATGAGTGAGGAGTGAACCGATAAGTTCTTCAAGAGTTAAGGACGATAGGTCCTTAGACTCGATGATTGCCGTCTTCTTTGACGCCATGATTTTGGGAGGGAGTAGACTAACTTCCTCACAAGCTTTTCATTTGAGATGATCTCCATATGATTTGAGACCATTGACAATCGTTGAAAATCTATCCGTCATAGCTTTGATGTCTTCATTTGGTTTCATCCTGAAATTTTCATAGCTATGCGTTAGAATACTAATTTTTGATTTCTTTACCTCATCTGTACCTTCATGTGTGACTTGAAGTTTGTCCATATTTCTTTGGCGGTTGTACACGATGAAACTCTTCCGTATTCATCTGGTCCAAGAGCACAAAAGATAATATGGATGGCTTTGGAGTTGAGCTGGAACATTTTTGTATCTCCTTCACTCCACAACCTTGGATGAGTGATAGGCTTAATGTATCCTTCTTCTACGGCATTCCATGCTCCCATGTCACTTGCTTGAATGAAGTACATCATTCTATTCTTCCAATAGGCGTAGTTAGCTCCATTGAAGAAAGGAGGCTTGTTGACGGCATCGAATCGAGACGGAGTCGAAGTTTGAAGTGGAGGCCATTGATGACTTTGTAATCGATGTAACTCTTCCCGGATCGACTCAAGAGGCGATTAAACCTTCAAATGAGTTAGGCTCTGATGCAATTGTTGAGTTAATCGAATGACGAAATTGGCCAAGAGGGGGGTGAATTGGCAATAAAAATTTTGTGGAAGCTTTTGCAGAAAATTGAAAGCAATTGCACAGCGATTTACAGTGGTTCGACTTTCTCAAACAAAGTCTACGTCCACTACCTTAGCTATCCACACTAAGGATTTTCCAACAAATTCACTAATTTGTTCTTTCTTTTGAGGCCAAAGAGATAACCTTACAATTCCCTCAAGAGTATACCCCAACTCTGAGAACACTCTTTTCTCAAAGAGAAGATTACAAATTTACAAACTTACAAGAAAACCTCACAAGGTAAGATGTTGCACAATTCTAGAACAAAGAAAAGAACACTCAAAGATGAATACAATTGAGCACAAAAAGTGTTCTTGAAAGCAAAATGAATATTGAATGAAAATGGGCTTGAAATGCTCAAACTTGAGGTTTGATGCTTTCTCTTTGATTCTCTCTTGATTCTAGTTGCTTGATGTTTCTTGTTTTTGATCAATGGCTTCTAAGCTTGCTTAAATACACCTTGGATCACTTCTGAACGTTGGGGATAATTAGAGAAGATATTATAGCCGTTTTAGTGTGAAAACATTTAATAAAACAGCTTGGAGCGTGGGGGGAATCGGTTCCCTCTCATAGGGAATCGGTTCCCTAAGTGTAAAATTCAAATATTTCGACCGTTTGAATAGGGGGAATCGGTACCCCCTTGGGGGGAATCGGTTCCCTCCGAGCATTCTGGAAATCTCGGAGCCAAACCATTCAGGGGGGAATCGGTTCCTCCTATGGGGGGAATCGGTTCCCTCTGAGCAATCTGGAATTTTTGGCTTTGAATTGGTTCGAAATACTTTGTAAAATTATTTTGAAATTGTTTTATGATTAAAACTTAATTTTACACTTAAGTAAGGATCAAAAATGATTTTTGAAATATTTGGAGTAATGTTTTGATATTCGAATAGTTATATCGAATATACTTAGAAAATCATTTGGAAAATCTTAAAATCCATTTAACTTAATTTGTTATATCGAAATATTAAAATGTTTCAACACATATACCTTGTATTCTCATCTATCATACATTGTGCTAGAAATGGATATTTTGAACTATATCATATGTTAAGTATACTGGGCATATAAGATAACGGTTCGCAAGTTAATTGAAGGAAACTTGTCTTACCAAGTCAGTTTAATGTGTTATTATATTTTATACGATTAAATTTGTATTTTTATCTTTTATGAAATACTTATGTTCTATTACGCCACATTTATTTTATTATGCATCACTAAGTGAATACTTAGCGTGTGACAATTTCACGTGCAGGTAATAGCATACAATTGATGTAAGGAGTGCAAATGACATCGTAAATCAAAGGTTGACTCATCAGTAACTGTATGACATCTTTAGATGTTTACTTTTGATATTACTAGTTGGCATGAATTAGTTATATGATGATGCTCTGATATGTATTTGACATATGGGTTGTAGTATTATATTATGTTCAAACTTAAAGGCTATTTTTCATACTAGTAGTTAATGAATGTTTATAATATTATTATATTAAATTGTTTTATTTAAAGAAATAAAACTTTATTGGTTTTCAAGTACGAAAATGTTTTAAAAGTTATGTGACATCTATGAATCGTGTACGGGGGCATATACATGGAATGGGTGTTACAGAGTCATCACAGGAAAAAAAGTTAATTGTAGTTTTAAAGCAGCATAGACAAGAAATTGCTTGGAGCATTGCTGATATTAAAGGCATTAGTCAAGCATTTTGTATGCATAAAATATTGTTGGATGATCCCAAAAATGGTTCTGTTGAGTTAATCGATTGACGGAATCGACCAAGAGGGGGTTGAATTGACAATTAAAATTTTGTGGAAGTTTTTGCAGAAAATTGAAAGTAATTGCACAGCGATTTAGAGTGGTTCGACTTTCTCAATCAAAGTCTACGTCCACTACCTTAGCTATCCACACTAAGGATTTTCCAACAAATTCACTAATTTGTTCTTTCTTTTGAGGCCAAAGAGATAACCTTACAACACCCTCAAGAATATACCTCAATTCTTGAGAATACTCTTTCCCAAAGAGAATATTACAAATTTGCAAACTTACAAGGAAATCCTCACAAGGTTGATTGTTTGCACACTTCTAGAACAAAGAAAAGAACACTCAAGAATGAATACAATTGAGTACAAGTAGTGTTCTTGAAAGAAAAATGAATATTGAATGAAAAATAGGCTTGAAATGCACAAACTTGAGGTTTGATACTTTCTCTTGATTCTCACTTGATTCTAGTTGCTGATGTTTCTTGTTGTGATCATGGCTTCTAAGCTTGCTTAAATACACCTTGAATCACTTCTGACGTTGGGGATCATTAATGAAGTTTTTGGAGCTGTTTAAGTGTGAAAACAATTAATATTTCTGCTTGGAGCGTGGGGGAATCGGTACCCCCTCATGGGGAATCGGTTCCCTAAGTGTAAAATTCAAATATTTCGACCGTTGAATAGTGGGGGGAATCGATACCCCCTGGGGGGAATCGGTTCCCTCCGAGCATACTGGAATTTCTCAGAGAAAAACCATTCAGGGGGGAATCGGTACCCCCTTGGGTGGGAATCGGTTCCCTCTGGACAAACTATAATTTTTTTCTTTGAAACGGTTCGAAATACTTTGTAAAATTGTTTTGAAATTATTTTAAGATTAAAACTTAATTTTACACTTTAGTAAGGATTTAAAATGAACTTTAAAATACTTTAAGTAATATTTTGATATTCGAATTAATATATCGAATATGCTTAGAAAAATCATTTTCAAAATTAAAATTCTTTTTAATTTAATTTGTTATATCGAAACATCAAAATGTTTTCAACAATCTCCCCCTTTTTGATATAACAAAACATTTTAAGATTTTCTAATTTCAAAATGAATTTGATTTTGAAAAATACTACTCCCTTACTTTAACACTTTCTCTCCCTTTTTGTTAAATCAAAAAGACCCTATTAAAACGTTTTAAACAAGAATTTTGAAAACGTAAGCCAATTAATTATTAATAAAGCTTAAGCTGCTAAGATCACAATCAAAAGAGAGGTTAGCCATTAGTTTCATAATCAATATTCATAAACATGTAATGGATAATTGGTCATATATGTCTAAAGATGCAAAATAAACATAAACTCCAAATCAAATGTATTAAACATCAGTTCAAACAACAAAAAATAAACAATCCAAAAGCATTCAAAATGTTTTAACAATAATGCAAATGTCCAAGTTCAATCCAAACAAGCAAAGCAAAGATCAAAGTTCAAGCATTCGTAGGAGGATCGGGAGGTGGGAAATGAGCTCGTATAGCTCCCATTTCATGAGTGAGTGCATTAATATGAGCGTTGGTTGCTTCATTATTTGCACGCATCTCCCAGAGAATTTCAAATTTTTGAGCTTCCATAGTCGATAAGTGAGATTCTATGGAAGTGAAGCGAGAATCCAAGGATGCATAACGGAAATCAAATATCTCCATAAATGATTGAAAATATGGAGGCACTTGAACTTCTTGCTGAGCTTGTTCCTCGTGCTGCTCCGACTCATCGTCGGCTTCGTCAATATCTTGCATTAATTGTTCAAGCTCGAGATCGTCGTCAGCTTCTGGTAGAGCTTGTGAAGAACTAGCTCCCGGAGTATTCTCAGAAGATCGAACCCATTCACCGGTTTCCTTATTCTTTATCCATCCCACTCTCGTTAAGGAAAGAAGATTAATTTGTTTTTGGAGAGGAAAGACGACATCTAGACCAACTCTAAGCCTGACTTTAGAAAATAGATTACTCAGAATGCAACCGTAAACTAGAGATGAACAAAGTTTCTTATTAGGAACAAGATTTACGGTTTCAACAATTTCAACAAAAATAATCTGAGGTAGGTTTATTTTAATATTGTTTTGGAAACAATGTAACCACCAAAGATCCAAGGCTCTAAGAGTTGAGTAACGACCTCCGGATGGTCGAAACCACAAATAATTCATTAGATGAAGAAAATGATCATGAAGATCTAAGACACTCGCACTATCCATTCTTTTATAACGAGAACCTAAAAACTATTTTTCATTTGATATACCATCATTATCTAATCTTAATTCATTGGCTATGTAAGCCGAGTCAAGATGGAAGAATTGTCCTAGGAGATAGGAACAAACTCCTATGGTTTTGGTTTGAGCTCGGTTTTTAATACAAACAGCATTAGAATAGAAGATGAGAACAAGTTGATGGTAAACTATAGGTTCAAGGTCACAAAGTTTATCAAATTTCCACTCTTGTAAAAGAGGAAGATATCTAAAATTGATATCTATCATAGCTTGAAGAGAAGGGATACGTTCTTCTCTAATTTTGTAAGAGTCAAAATATTGATAATACCAAAAACGATAATTTCTAGGACCAGGATGATTGAAGCACGAGTTTTGAATAGTCATATTAGGATCAACAGGATTAGGAATAGGAATTTCAGGAATAGGAGGAGGATTTGGAGGTGGATTTGGTTGTTGGTTTGAACGACTAGATGAAGACCTAGCACGTTTAGGATTTGACATGGTTTAAGAAAATCAGAATAGAATGAATAACCTGCAATTATAAAACACATGTATGCAATGTAATCAATCCCAAAACTCAATTGAGTCCTCAATATTTCAAGGTTCTCTAAACCAATCCTAATGGGCAAAGTTTTTTGAAAAACTTATTGAAAAATAAGGTTTTGAAAATCAATATATGTATAGTTTTCATAGCAACAACATAATTCAATCAAAACACAATAATTTGAAAAACAATTTTTTTATTTCAAAAATTTCAAAGAATTTTGGAAAATTCTTGTGTTTTTGATGAAATTAGTTGTAAAATCTAGTTTCTAATCACTAAACAATCAATTCCCGATCACTATTTCAATCTATAACTAATTAAAACTAGTTCTATGTTCAAAATTTGATAAAATAGAAGTTTTAGAAAAATACCTTGAAGCTTTTCGGATTTGAGTGAGATTAGATGAAGTTTGCACGATTTTGTTGATTCCAACAGGTTTAGGAGATGATATTTGAAGAGAATTCTGATTAAAAACGTTGTTTTGAGGTAAAATGGAGACGGGGAGAGAGTAGAGAGGAGAACGGCGTGAAGAGAATGAAGATAGGGTTTGAGCAAATATTGGGTTCTGCCCGTGTTAAAACCAGAACCCTAGGGGGTATCAGTTCCCCTTCAAAGGGGGAATCGGTTTCCCTTCAAGGGGGTATCGATTCCCTCTGCCCTATAATTAAAAAATTTGTATTTTAAACACTCAAAATTCTAAATTAATCTTTTCTAGTGATATTGGCAACTCATATATCAAAAATTAATTATGTTCAATCAATCAAATTAATCCTTAAACTACATTTGAACATAAAGTTAATTTTTCATCAAGAATCATAAACTCCCCCTAACTAATAGCAATGAATGTAATCAGAAATTACTATTATAAGCATTTTTCATTTATTCTTTAAAATGCTAAAATTATTTTAAACACTTAGTGAAGATAGGTCAGTTAAACCTAATTCTCTCCTAAGTGTCCAAAAATGTTCCTTGTCTAAAGGTTTTGTAAAGATATCCGCTAATTGATGTAAAATATCAACAAATTCTAGAACTATATCTTCCTTAGGGACATGGTCTCTAATGAAGTGATGTCTTATTTCAATGTGCTTAGTTCTAGAGTGTTGGATGATATTTTTAGTGAGACAAATAGCACTAGTATTGTCACACTTGATAGGAATGGTACCTACTTCAATTCTATAATCAAAAAGTTGTTGTTTCATCCATAAAACTTGTGCACAACAACTACCAATTGAAATGTATTCGAGTTTAGTGGTAGATAATGCAACACAATTTTGTTTCTTTGAAAACCAAGAAATCAACATATTTCCAAGGAATTGGCAAGTACCGGAGGTGCTTTTCCTATCTAATTTGCATCCTCAATACTCCGCATCAGAAAAGGCATGCAAGCTAAAGCTAAAGTCTCTGGGATACCAAAGTCCTAAACTAGGAGTGTCCTTAATGTATCTAAAGATTCTCTTAACATCTAGTAAATGTGATTCCTTAGGGCATGATTGAAATCTAGCACATAAGCAAACACTAAACATAATGTTCAGTCTACTTACAGTTAGATAAAGTAAAGATCCAATCATTGACCTATATAATTTAACATCTACACATTTACCTCATTCATCTAAGTCAAGCTTTGTTGAAGAGCTCATTGGAGTGTCATGAGGCTTGCCATTTTCCAGTCCAAATTTCTTGAGCATATCTTTGACGTACTTAGCTTGATTAATGAAGATGCCATCTTTCTTTGCTTGATTTGGAGTCCCAAGAAAAATGAGAGCTCCCCCATCATGCTCATTTCGAATTCGCTTTGCATTATCTTAGAAAATTCTTGGCAAAGAACATCATTAGTAGAACCAAATATTATATCATCAATATAAATTTGAACTACTAATAAATCTTTATCTTTATGCTTTAAAAACAATGTAGTGTCAACCTTCCCTTTTGAAAAACCTTTTTCAATTAAAAAGTTTGATAATCTTTCATACCAAGCTCTAGGAGCTTGTTTTAAACCATAAAGTGCTTTTGTCAATTTAAGAACATGATCCAGAAATTTTGAATCTTCAAAACCTGGAGGTTGTTCCACATACACTTCTTCTTTTATAAAACCATTTAAAAATGCACTTTTAACATCCATTTGATATAATTTAAATTCATGAAAACATGCAAATGCTAATAACATTCTAATTGCTTCCATCCTAGCTACGAGAGCGTACGTTTCATCATAGTCTATGCCCTCTTCTTGAGTATACCCTTGAGAAACAAGTCTAGCCTTGTTTCTCACTATATTACCACTCTCATCAAGCTTATTCCTAAATACCCATCTAGTACCTACAGTAGATTTATTACTAGGCATTTCAACTAATGTCCATACTTTACTTCTCTCAAATTGATTTAACTCTTCTTGCATAGCCATAATCCAATGTTCATCATTTAATGCTTCTTTAATATTCTTAGGCTCTATGCATGAAATAAATGCAACATAATTACAATATTTCTAAGAGAAGATCGAGTTGTTACCCCTTTGGATGGATCACCTAATCTCACCATCCTTTACATAGTTGTACTCTCTTGGATAAGATACTTCCCTTTCTTCAATGGTTGGATTCTCAAGAGGATCATGAGTTTCCTCATTTTTCGTTTCTTCCTTTGATGATGATTCTCCAACGTCATGTCTAACGTCATTTGTATTTATAATACCTACATCATCATTAACACAACAATCCTTCCTCGGAAGGAGATTATCATCGAAAACAACATGTATAGACTCTTCTACAACTAAAGTTCTTTTATTAAATACTCGATAAGCTTTAGAATTTAAGGAATAACCCAGAAAAATTCCTTCATCACTTTTAGCATCAAATTTGCCAAGGCTTTCTTTACCGTTGTTTAAAACAAAACATCTACATCAAAAAGGATGAAAATAGCTAATGTTAGGCTTTTTATTTTTGAAAATTTCATATGGAGTTTTCTTTAAAATTGGCCTAATCATTACTCGATTTACAACATAATAAGCGGTATTTGTGGCTTCCGCCCAAAAATATTTTGGCAAATTATTTTCACAAAGCATGGTTCTAGCCATTTCTTCTAAAGTTCGATTTTTCCTCTCAACAACTCCATTTTGTTGAGGGGTTCTAGGTGCTGAAAAATTATGGCTAATACCATTAGAATTACAAAACTCATTAAATCCAAGATTTTCAAATTTAGTGCCATGATCACTTCTAACACTAGTGATAGAGTAACCTTTTTCGTTTTGGATTACTTTTGAAAATGTGATGAAATTTTCTAATGCTTCATCTTTAGTACTTAAGAATAGAACCCAAGTATATCTACAATAGTCATCTACCAAGACAAATGCATATTGTTTTCCACCCAAGCTAGTAGTCCTAGTTGGCCCAAAAAGATCTATATGGATCAATTGTAATACTCTACTAGTTGATACATCATTAATGGATTTAAAAGAAACTCGCTTTTGTTTTCCTTTAGCACAAGCATCACAGATTTTATCATTATCAAATTTTAGTTTAGGCAACCCTCAAACCAATTCTCCTTGAACTAACCGTTGCAAATCACTCATGCTAGCATGTCCTAGTCTCCTATGCCATAACCAACTATCATGCTCATCTTTAGCAACTAGGCACAAATTAGTCATATCAATATAATCTAAATGCACCATGTATATGTTTCCTATTCTATGACCAACAAGCATTATCCGATTAGATGCAATGTCAATGACTTTACTACCATTAATTTCAAACATGACGTTGAATCCCTTATCGCATAATTGACTAATACTCATAGATTATGCTTTAATCCATTCACATATAAACACATTTTAATTTGTATGGAAGATGTATTACCTATAGTACCAATAACTTCAATGTGACCTTTTGAATTATCACCAAAAGTCACTTCTCCTCCATTTTTTGCGTTAAGCTCTATGAACCGACTTTTGTCTCCGGTCATGTGTCTCGAGCATCCACTATCAAGGTATCATGAATTTGGATTTGTTTCTCGTACCTTGTACCAATGCTCCTTTTCCTATAAACATAGATTAATTTCTAATTTTTGGTACCCTAATTCTTTTGGGTCCATATTCATTAGTTTCTAAAATCCTTGTCCCCTTTGGTATCCATTTATGAAGGACATCCTTATCTTTAGTAGTAATGAATTCTTTAGGAACCCATATACTCCTAATAATTTTACCATTCAAGGTTTGTTGAGGACTTCTATGATTGTAGCTTCTAAAACTTTTCTTAACAAAGTTGGATTTTGAATTCTCACCTTTTCAAACTTTTGTTCCAACCTTATTAAAAGAAGTTTTAAGATCATCAATCTTCTTTTGATGATCATCATGAACTTTTGAAAGTAAGTTATGCAAATCAGTATTTTTCTTTTCAAAATCATTAATTTTGATTTGCAATTCTTTGATCTTACTTTCAAGCTCATTGTTGGTCTTGGATATAAGACTATTTTAGTTTTTCAATTTTGAAATATCATTTTTGTATTTTGAAAATAAAGTCTTATAATCTGAAGCTAACCCATTATAATCCTCTAATAACTCATCATAAGATAATTCATCCAAATCGAATGAGTTAGAGGTTACCTTAGAATCTTCCCCGATAGCCATCAAGCACAAGTTTGCAACTTCTTGTTCCTCTTCATCGGAACCTTCTTCATCGCTCCATATAGCTACATGAGCCTTGTGCTTCTTTTTTCCTTGACCATTTTTTCTTCAATTATGGGCAATCATATTTGACATGCCCCGGCTTTTTGCATTCATAGCAAATGATCGGGTCTTTCTCCTTCGATTAAATTTTGAAGCCTTCATGATGTTTGAATTTTCTTCCTCGGTTGGGCATCATCAACTTTCTGAATCATTTGGCAAATAATTCCGTTTCCTTGTCATCATCATCGTCATTCGAATCACTCTCATCTTTTGTGGATTTGAGAGAAACTCCAATGTTTTTCTTCTTCT
The DNA here is from genome assembly GCF_006381635.1 of Hibiscus syriacus. Classification (NCBI taxonomy): domain Eukaryota; kingdom Viridiplantae; phylum Streptophyta; class Magnoliopsida; order Malvales; family Malvaceae; genus Hibiscus; species Hibiscus syriacus. The sequence continues at coordinate 313,544 of NW_024063505.1, read as the reverse complement.
CCTTTGGTGTCTCGTCAATCTTGTCGAGGTCCACTTCATCTTCAAGCATCATTTCATGAGTGAGAAGGGAACCGATTAGTTCTTCAAGAGTAAAGGACGTTAGGTCCTTAGACTCAATGATTGTCGTCTTCTTTGATTGCCACGATTTTGGAATGGAGTAGACGAACTTCCTCACAAGCTTTTCATTTGAAATGATCTCTCCATATGATTTGAGTCCATTGACAATCGTTGAAAATCTATCCATCATAGCTTTGATATCTTCATTTGGTTCCATCCTAAAATTTTCATAGTTATGCGTTAGAATACTAATTTTAGATTTCTTTACCTCATCGGTACGTTCATGAGTGACTTGAAGTTTGTCCCATATTTCTTTGGCAGTTGTACAAGATGAAACTCTTCCGTATTCATCTGGTCCAAGAGCACAAAATATTATATGAATGGCTTTGGAGTTGAGCTGGAACATTCTTGTCTCTCATTCACTCCACACTCTTGGATGAGTGAGAGGGTTGATGTATCCTTCTTCTACGACATTCCATGCTCCCATGTCACTTGCTTGAATGAAGTACATCATCATATTTTTCCAATAGGCATAGTTAGCCCTATTGAAGAAAGTAGGCTTGTTGACGGGCATCGAATCGAGACCAGAGTCGAAGTTTGAAGTAGAGGCCATTGATGACTTTGATTATCGATGTAACTCTTCCCGAATCGACTCAAGAGGGGATTAAACCTTCAAATGAGTTAGGCTCTGATGCCAATTGTTGAGTTAATCGATTGACGGAATCGGCCAAGAGGGGTTGAATTGGCAATTAAAATTTTATGGAAGCTTTTGCAGAAAATTGAAAGTAATTGCACATCGATTTAGAGTGGTTCGACTTTCTCAATCAAAGTCTACGTCCACTACCTTAGCTATCCACACTAAGGATTTTCTAACAAATTCACTAATTTGTTCTTTCTTTTGAGGCCAAAGAGATAACCTTACAAAACCCTCAAGAATATACCTCAATTCTTGAGAACACTCTTTCCCAAAGAGAAGATTACAATTTTGCAAACTTACAAGAAAATCATCACAAGGTAGATTGTTTGCACAATTCTAGAACAAAGAAAAGAACACTCAAGAATGAATACAATTGAGTACAAGTAGTGTTCTTGAAAGCAAAATGAATATTGAATGAAAAATAGGCTTGAAATGCACAAACTTGAGGTTTGATGCTTTCTCTTTGATTCTCTCTTGATTCTAGTTGCGTGATGTTTCTTGTTGTTGATCAATGGCTTCTAAGCTTGCTTAAATACACCTTGAATCACTTCTAAACGTTGGGGATCATTAATGAAGTTATTGGAGCCGTTTAAGTGTGAAAATAATTAATATTTCTGCTTGGAGCATGGGGGAATCGATACCCTCATGGGGAATCGGTTCCCTAAGTGTAAAATTCAAATATTTTGACTGTTGAACAGTGGGGGAAATCGATACCCCCTGGGGGGAATCGGTTCCCTTCGAGCATACTGGAATTTCTCGGAGCAAAACCATTCAGGGGGAATCGGTACCCCCATGGGGGGAATCGGTTTCCTCTGGACAAACTATAATTTTTGGCTTTGAAACGGTTCGAAATACTTTGTAAAATTTTTTTGAAATTATTTTAATATTAAAACTTAATTTTACACTTTAGTAAGGATTTAAAATGAACTTTGAAATACTTTGAGTAATATTTTGACATTCGAATTAATATATCGAATATGCTTAGAAAAATCATTTTCAAAATTAAAATTCTTTTTAATTTAATTTATTATATCGAAACATCAAATTGTTTTTAACAGGTTCCATTGAGCAGAAAATAAGACTAAATCCTCTCATTAAGGAAGTGGTTAGAAAAGAAATTTTCAAGTGGCTGGATGCTAGAATCATCTACCCTATTTCTGAAAGTAATTGGGTAACTCATGCTTAATGCATCCCAAAGAAGGGGGCATCACAGTTGTTTACAATGAGAAGAATGAGTTAGTTCCTACAAGCACCACTACTGGCTGGCATATTTGTATGGACTATTGGAAGCTGAACAAAGCCACAAGACATGATCATTTTCCTCTTTCGTTTATTTATCAAATATTGGATAGGCTTGCATGCAAAGCTTTTTATTGTTTCCTCGATGGTTGTAGTGGCTAAAATCAAATAGCAATTGCACTTAAACACCAAGAGAGTACTACTTTCACTTGCCCTTTTGGAACATTTTCTTTCCGAATAATTTCTTTTGGTTTGTGCAATACATTAGCAATATTTTAGTGCTACATGATGGTTATATTCTCCAACATGTTTGAAGAATTTCTTGAGGTATTCATGGATGATTTTTCTATCTTTGGCCAAAGCATTGATTAATGTATTGACAATCTAGCTAACATCCTAAAAAGATGTGAAGAACCAAATTTGGTGTTAAATTGGGAAATTTTTCACTTTATGGTAACCGAAGGTAAAATGCTAGGGCATTGTATTTCTCATCATACAATTGAAGTGGATAAAGATAAAGTGGAAGTTATTGATAAGTTTCTTAAGACATTTTGGGTTCTATCGAAGATTCACCAAGGACTTTTCTAAGATTGCTCGTTCGCTCTATTCGTTGTTGGAGCAAAGTAGGAAATTCATTATTGATGATGAAGTTATCAAGCCCTTTGAAGCAATCAAATTAAATTTCGTAAATGTTCCTATAGTTCTAGCACCTGACTAGACACTTCCGTTTAAATTAATGTGTGATGCTAGTGACCAAGCGGTTCGTACAGTACTGGATCAAAGGAAAAATAAAGTCTTCCATGCTATAGATTATGCCAGCAAAACATTAAATGATTCTCAATTAAATTACAAAACCACCGAGAAAGAATTGTTTGCAATTGTGTTTGCCTTTGATAAATTTAGGTCCTACCATGTTGGCATAAAAGTAATTGTCTACACTGACCATTCAACATTAAGATATTTTTTTCTAAGAAAGATTCGAAGACAAGGTTAATACGATGGGGGTTGTTGCTAAAAAAGTTCAACATTGAGATAAAATGTAATATCCCAAAATTTTGACTAGTGACCAAAATATAATTTTTAAAAGTTCAGATGCCAAAGTTTATATTATGAAAACGTTTAGGGACCAAAGTATAATTTTCAAAAGTTTTGTATTTTGACACTGTAAATGAATAGTTAACCCCCAAGAATGACATTAGTTGGTTTCATATTTTTGAAAAGAAATTTGTATTAAAAATTATAAAGCGATAAAGTGTGGGGAAAATTCAGATAATCGGATCAAATCAAAATTTTGAGATATTTTGAAGGATGATAGAGGAAAGTTGATAATTTCATTTCCATATTTTAATATGGAAAAATTTAACATGAATCATTGGATTTAAGATTAATTTTCCATGTTAAACCAGGACCGTTGGATTAAAATGGTAAGATTGTAATTTTTGGAAAAGTGCAAGGGCAAAGTTGGAAAGTATGAATATATTTGTTTATATTTGACTTGATGATGTAAGGATGATATATCATGGTAATTTCCATGTATTTTTAAGGTATAATTATCATTTTTCTTTCAATCAATTTTTAATTTATTTTAATCTTTAAAAGAACAAGTGTAATAGATTTTTAGGAGAAAAATCATGAAACTTTTCTCCTCTTTCTCCTACATGCCGTGAACTCTATCCCTAAGGTGAGATTTTTTTTTTCATTTTCAAGCCAATTCCTTTGGTTTTTGGATGAAAGCGTGAAATAAGAATTTGTTCTACATGAAATTTGCTATCATTTGGTACCGTTTGTTCATACTTTCCATTGTTGGAAACATAATTTCATGAATAGGGTGGATGAAGGGGAGGTTTTATTTTGAAGTTTTAAGGATAGATTTTGATTTTGTGATGTTGTAGAATCATTTCCATGCTTTTTTGATGATTGAAACCACTTGAAAAGTTTCTATATAAGATTCGACCATGAATAGGGTTTTGATATGATGTTGAATTTTGATTTATTTTATTATGTGAATGATTGTAGATGCATGGAAATGATGTCTAGAGGTTAAATTCATGCTATAACCAAAATGGAAATCATGTCTAAAGTGACCTATAGCATTTGGCCATGAAGGAAAAATAGGGGGAAATAATGACAATTTTCCCTAAGGCTATAAATGATGAATGAATGATTCTACAAGCTTTAGAATGTTGGTTGGATCAATTTGGAAGTTTGTACAACTTTAGGAACCAAATAAAAAATGATGGAAATTATGGGATTGAAATAACAATTGTTCAAAAGTTAAAGTATCATGATTTAATAAATTGTTGGAAACTTTGAATTTGAAGTTAAATGGAAAGTAATCATTTTAAATATTATGGAAATAATGATATGAATTCCAAAAGAATTCATTTTGATAATTAGATTGTGAAATTAGAAATCTTATGCAATTTTTTTTTTGATTTGGTTATGAGATATTTGAAGTATAATGTGAAGTGTTGATAGAATTTTAAAGTCTATGAAGTGTAATTAGTTTTGATTGAGAATCAAAAGAATTTTAGAGAATCCTTTATATTTATATTCATGGTTAGAATGGATTCTAACATATGCCTTTAATTCTAGTTGTTGTGTAATTGATGTTTGTGAACCATCCAAGTTCAATTGAGGTGAAGTAAATAACAAAGGAAAGGAAAAGAGATTTTATAAAGCTTTTAGGGAGCTTTACATTTTGGTTGTCGTTTAAAGTAACGAGGTGAGTGCATAATTAGCTTGTATTTATGTTATCTTGCGATGATCCAGTGACGGAGTTACTATGTTAAGAAATGACTCCTGAATGTTATGTGACTTTATGATTCATGCATATAGGTCCATTTTATATGTAGAAGCTAATGAAATTAGTGAATATGTTAAAGATACAGGACAATGAAATCTACGAAGATTCTATGATATTGATAGTAACTTTGGAAAAATTGCCATAAATTCTATAGAAGGTATTAAAAGGTGATTATTATGCCATTGGATTTTTATGCCAATCTAGTTTTATATAAAACAAACAAAAATATATTCTGAAATGTATGTTAGAAGATATGAATTTTTAATCAATGATAGGTCAGAAACCGAGGTAGCAGATTCTACTCAAAATAGATTATGTACGCTAGATTAGAAAATTCACCATAAATTGTATAAGTTGAACTAGAAAGATTAATTTATATGGTTAGATTTGTATTCAATTTTAGTTTCTAATGGTATAAACGGAATAAATTTTATATGTGTAGTTTAATGCAGAATATTAATTCTTTATGGGTAGCACGACCTATCAGAATAGGGAATTATGACAAATCATGTATTTTATGTTATTTTATGAAAAAAATCATGTATTTTATACTAGAATAGTGCAAACTTCCAGAACAAGATTAAAGAGATGATTTTTTTTTAAACTGACCACAAACAATATAGTAACAACTAACTTTTTTGGTTAGAGCGCGAGGGTGGGTCGTATTGGTAAAGACTACCCGATAAAGATTCAATGAGTTGATTTTCTATTGAATATGATGGAATTCTCCCTTTGAATAAATAGATATAGTTATGGATATGGGTTGGTTATCCCCCTACCATGTCATAGGAATTGTTGCTTAAAGTGATTGATCTTGAAAGTCTCAAAAGGTTTCGAGATTATGGTGGACGGGAAAACGGTAAATCCATTGTCTAATATAATTTTAGTTGTAATTGTTAAGATATTATTGCTACAAGGTTGTTAAGTTTTCTTAATTAATATAGTGGACATTTGATCTTTAGAAGTTAAGTTGGAAGATATTCTAACGGTTAGAGAGTGCCCAGATGAATTGACTGGATTACCTCCAGATAGAGAGGTAGAATCTAAAATAGAGGCTCTACCGGGTATTGTGCCTATCTCGACAGCCCCGTATAGAATGTCTCTGAATGAGCTCCAAGAATTAAAGGTACAATTAAAAGAATTGTTAGATCAGAGTTTTATAAGAATGAGCATGTCGCCTTAAGGCGTATCGGTATTATTTGTGAAAAAATATGGATTGAGCTTCTTAAACACTATGAGGTGGTCATTTACTACAATATAGAAAAGACTAATGTAGTATCTGATACATTGATTCAAAAGACATTTTCTACTTTAAGAGCCTTGGATGTGCAACTGTCGATGAAAAAAGATGGTGCACTAATTGCAGAATTAAGGTTAAAGCGTACTCTGCTAAATCGAATAAAGGATCTTTAAAGGAAATATGAAAAGTGTTTGTTGAAAACATTTTGATGTTTCGATGTAACAAATTAAGTTAAATGATTTTTAAGATTTTACAAATGATTTTCTAAGTATATTTGATTTAATTACTCGAATATCAAATTATTACTCCAAGTCTTTCAAGATCAATTTCAAACCTTACTAAATGTGTAAAACTGTGTTTTATACTTAATATATTTTTAAAATAATTTTCACAAAGTATTTTGAACCAAAATCAAGCCTAAAATCAATTTTTCAAAGGAATGCACCGATGCACCAATGAATAAATTAAACATCGAATGCATTTTATTCATCGATGCACATACCATGCATCGATGCACTCAGCGTTTTATGAAAACACCGAATGTATTTGATGCATCGATGCACAAGTCATGCATCGATGCACTTAGGCTATTTTGAAACATTGAATGCACTTCATGCATGATGCACTCTTAGTGCATCGATGCACTAAGGGTCCAACGGTCAAAATATTTGAATTTTACACTTGATGCACCGATGCACCTTGTGTATGCATCGATGCACTGACGCTCCCAACTGATTTTATTAATTGTTTTCATACATAAACGACTCTATTGACTCCACTAATCATCTCTAACGTTCAGAATCAATTGAAGGAGTATTTAAACAAGCTTAGAAGCCATTGATCAATAACAAGAAACAAGAAACAAGAATCAACAATAATCAAGAGAGAATCAAAGAGAAAGTATCAAACCTCAAGTTTGAGCATTTTCAAGCCTATTTCATTCATTATTCATTTTTGCTTTCAAGAACACTTATTGTGCTCAATTGTACTATTATTGAGTGTTCTTTCTTTGTTATAGAATTGTGTAAACATCTTGCCTTGTAAGGATTTTCTTGTCAGTTTGCAAAATTTGTATTGTTATCTTTGGGAGAGAGTGTTCTCAAGAATTTGGGGTATAATTCTTGAGGGATTTGTAATGTTACTCTTTGTCCTCAAAAGAAAGACAAATTAGTGAATTTGTGGAAAATCCTTAGTGTGGATAGCTAAGCTAGTGGACGTAGACTTTGGTTGAGAAAGTCGAACCACTCTAAATCGTTGTGCAAATATTTTCAATTTTCTGCAAAAGCTTTCACCGAAATATTAATTGCCAATTCACCCCCTATTGGCCTATTCCATCGATTGATTAACTCAACAGTGTTGAACAAGGATTGAACAAGAAGAAAAAGGTGAGACCAAAGACTTTGAAGTTAAGTATGATGTATGTTTATATTATCGAGAAAGAGTTTATATTTCAAACAATGAGGAATTGAAGAAAGAGCTTCTCTCTAGGGCGCATTATAGTCCTTTGACAATGCATCTTGGAAGAAACAAGATGCATTATGACTTCAAGATAATTGATACTGGTGGCTAGGCATGAAAATAGTTGTAACTGAGTTTATTTTGAAATACCTGACATGTTAACAAGTTATGATGGATTTTATTACAAGGCTACCTTTGACACTTTCAAAAAGAATTGAATCTGGGTGATTGCAAATAGATTGACCAAATCAACTCACTTTATCCCAATCTGAATTATTACTCTATGGATAAGTATAATGAATGGTATAGTAAATAAATTATTCAATTATATCAAGTGCTTGTCTCAATAGTAACTGATAAAGATCCAAGGTTCACTTCGATATTTTTGGAAATCTTTATACAAAGCCTTAGGAACTTGACTAAATTTTAGCACTACTTTGTATCCTCAGACAGAAGAACAATTTGAGTGAACTATTTAATTCTTGGGAGACATGTTAAGGGCATGTGTAATTGGATTCAAAGAATCATGGGAAAAGTATTTTCCTTTAGGATAGTTTGTTTATAATAGTAGTTATCAGAAAAATATCAAGATGGCTCCCTATGAAGTCTTATATGGAAGGAAATGCAGAGACCCTTTGAATCGGTTCAAACTTAAAGATCAAGACATAGTCGACCTTGATCTAATTAAGGAAGTTTAAGATTATAAAAGATAATCTTTAAATTGTTGTTGACTGACAAAAGTCGTGTTTAAATTTGAAAGGGACATAGAATAAGTATCAAGTTAAGGATAAAATATTTCTCAAAGTATCACCATGGAAGAAAGTATTGTGAATTGGGTCAAAAAAGGAAAACTAAGTCTAAAATTCATTGGTCCTTATAAGATTGTGAAATGAGTTGGTTTAATGACCTATTAGCTGGCACTACCTTCAGAATTGGATTAGATTTCATAATGTATTTGATGTATTGATGCTCAGAAATTCTAATTGGATTCTTCTCATATTATCGCAACAGAAAAGATTGAGATTCAACTGGATTTGATTTATGAGGAAGAACCGATAAAGATATTAGAATATGAAGTTAAATGACTAAGGAACAAAACACCACTTAATAAAGATCTTTGGAGAAATTATAAAGTTGACAAAGCTATATAGGAAATAAAACAATAAGATGAAAAAAAAACTATTTCCTCATCTTTTTGGATTAAGAACGTGTTGAAAATTCGAAAATGAATTTTTCTTAATGGGAAGAATTGTAATATCCCAAAATTTTGACTATTGAGCAAAAAATTAATTTTTGAAAACTTAGTGGCCAAAATATAAACTTTAGAAAAGTTTAAGGACCAAATTATAAATTTCAAAAGTTTTCTATTTTGTCCCTGTAAATGAATATTTAACCCCCAAGAATAAAAGCTATAAAGTGAAAAAGTCTGAGAAACATTTGGATAATCAGATCGAATCGAATTTTTGAGATATTTTGAAGGATGACACAAGAAGGTTGATAATTTCATTTCCATATTTTAATATGAAATAATTTAACATGAATTATTGGATTTAAGATTAATTTTCCATGTGTAAGGGAAAACTTGGAAATTATGATTATGTTTTTTCATATTTGACTTGGTGATGTAAGGATGATGATATCATTATATTTCATGGTAATTTCCATGAATTGTTAAGGGTATAATTTTCATTTTCCATTAAATCAAATTTTAATTCATTTTCATCTTTAAAAGGAAAAGAGTAATAGAGTTTTAAGGAGAAAAATCATGTAACTTTTCTCATCTTTCTCCTATATGCTATGAATTCCATCCCTAAGGTGAGAAAAAATTTATTTTTCATCTTCAAGCCAATTCCTTCGGTTTTTGGATGAAAGCATGAAATAGGAAATTGTTCTACATGAAATTCATTATCATTTGGTACTGTTTGTTCATAATTTCCATTCTTGGAAACATAATTTCATGAATAGGGTGAATAAAGGGGAGGTTTGATTTTGAAGTTTTAATGATAGATTTTGATGTTGTGATGTTGTAGAATCATTTCCATCCTTGTATAATGATTGAAACTGCTTGAAAATGTCTACATAAGATTCATACATGATTAGGGTTCTGATATGAAGTTGAATTTTGATTGATTTTATTATGGAAATGATTGTAGATGAATGGAAATGATGTCTAGAGGTTGAAGTCATGCTTGAACCAAGTTGGAAATCATGTCTAAAGTGACCTATAGCATTTGCCCAAGAAGGAAAAATAGGGGAAAATATTAAAAAAATCCCCTACGGCTAGAAATGATAAATTGATTATTCTACAAGTTTTAGAATATTATTTGGATCAATTTGGAAGTTTGTACAACTTTAGGAACCAATTCAAAAATGATGGAAATTATGGGATTGAAATGAAAATTGTTCAAAAGTTAATGTATCATGCTTGAATAAATTGTTGGAAACTTGAATTTGAAGTTAAATGGCTAGGAACCATTTTGAATATTATGGAAATAATGAGATAAATTCCAAATATCATTTTGATAATTATATTGTGAAATTTTAAATGTTATGTGAATTAGTCTTTGATTTGGATATGGATATATTTGAAGTTATAATGTGAAGTGTTGATAGATTTTTAGAGAGTATGAAGTGTAATTAGTTTTGATTGAGCATCAAAAGAATTTAAGAGAATCCTTTATATTTGTACGCATGGTTAGAATAGATTCTAACATATGTATTTGATTCTAGTTATTGTGTAATTGACATGTTTGAACCATCCAAGTTCAATTGAGGTGAAATGATTAACAAAGGTAAGAAAAAAGCTCTTATAAAGCTTTCGGGAAGTTTTACATTTTTTGTTGACGTTTAAAGTGTCGAGGTGAGTGCATATTTAGTGTGTATTTATGTTATTGTGGAAACATTGGCTTATGATGAGCCAGTAATAGAGTTATTACTTTAAGAAGTGACTTCTGAATGCTATGTGATTTTATGATTCGTGCATTTAGGTCCATTTTATATGTAGAAGCTAATGGAATTAGTGAATAAGCTAAAGATGCAAAATAATGAAATCTGCCAAGATTATATGATCTTGACATTAACTTTGGAAAATATCACCATAAATTCTATAGAATGTATTAGAAGGTGATTCTTATACCGTTGGATTTTCTGTCAATCTAGTTTTGTTTAAAACAAACAGAAACTAATTTTGAATTGTATGTTACAAGATGTAAATTTTTAATCAATGATAAGTCAAAAATCGGACAATAGATTTTGCTCAAAACAGATTATGTACGCTAGATTAGAAAATTCACCATAAATTGTATAAGTTAAATTAGAAATATTACTTTATATGGTTACATTCTTATTTGAGTCTAGTTTCTAATGGTATAAACGGAATAAATTTTAAGTGCGTAGTTTAATACAAAATATTAATTCTTTATGGGTAGTGCGAACTGCAAGAATAGGTAATTCTGCTAAATTATTTTTTATATTATTTTTAGGTTATATACTATTTTAAATGTTCGAGTTGAGCCCGTTCTATTATATTGATATGATTATTATGATGTTAATCATGTTATGAAAATGAAATATATTTCGGGTATTAACTGCCCAATGCACTGTTATACGTTAATTGATCTATGAGTATTGATGGATACTTCTGATGAGCAAAGCTATATATGAATTTGATAAAAATACCCATTGTATGTACATTGAGATTGTTTGTTATAATTGGCATGCACATAGTAAGTGAATTTGGTACTATTATGCATTATGTTATAGAGGTGGAGTATCATTAGCTGCCTGATGCACATAGTAAGTGAATTTGGTACTATTGTGCACAGCTACAGTAAGTACATGGTAAGTGAATTAGGTACCATGTTACTTTCGGAATGCAAAACATAGTAAGTGAATTTGGTACTATAATATTCTCGATTATCGATACATGATGTTGTGTTTTGTTATGTCGTCATTCTGCTGTAGTGGTTCCATAATACTCCACAAGATAATTTATCGGATAAAGATTTCTTTCTTTATACATATATGTGTGTGTTTGTGATACAAAGAAGATTTTCAATGACTCAACCTCAAATATTTTAAAAATGAAAAGGGCTTGAATCGTATTATGATATATTTTCATAAAGCTCATTGTATTTGCATTGAGATTCTTTAGTAGAATTGGCATGCCATGAGGTGGAGTTGTCATCGATACGATTGTGTATTGGCACATTCATGTACATTCTATGTGGCATTATATGTGCATTATGGGGTTTCATGATGTTTTGATGTTCTGAGCTACCATTCCGATTATTGATTTCCTGTATAGTGATTATGTGTTCTATCGTACCTATGCATTTGTCTAGAACTAAAAGTGCATATTATCTACGTTGTTGTTAAACTGCATATTGCACACACTCGTCTGACTCATGTACCTTGCATTCTCATACATTAAACATTAGGCTATGAACTGAATAAAAGTGAAAAGTGCGAGTTTGAATTATTCAAATGAAAGCAAATCTTTCATTGAATATATATTTTTGATTTGATGAAAATTGTTTTATAGTTGGATTGTTGATTTGCAAATTATTTATATGAAAGTAACTTAACAAGTTTGTTTTATCTGATCATATATTATTTTCCTTACTATGATTTATACTATTTTTTATCCATCTATATGTCTTACTTTATTTATGATAATGCCTCACTAAGTATATACTTAATGTGTGATGATTTTCACACGTAAGAAAATGAGATCGAGTGGAGTAAAGAGCTTGGCTTGGCATCATTTATCAAGGACTACTTACCATATCAGTAATAACATTCTAATGTTATTTTGATTTTCTAGTTGGCATATAAACGTATAATAAGTGTACGTAACAACTATATTTTGAAATGGATTTGTAATAACTTATAAGTTTCAGTTTCTAAATAAATAGAGCGTAATTAAACTAGTTATAAAAATGGTTTGTTGGTTACTATTTTAAAAAACTATATTTTAATTACTATTGGGATGAATTTCTATTTAAGCAATTTTTTGAGAGTTTCATTGATTATATAAAATAGTATTGAACTGTCATGTTGCTGCCTGAAATTTAATGTGAATTGAATATGAAAATATTATATTTCGATTTTATGTGATTAAATTAATTGTGGTTTTATTGATTTTAAATGATTATTTTTTTAGAAACGAAATTTTACTATTTTTTAAATAAGGATTTTCTTGAATGCATAATGTGACATCTTTGACTCGTATTTGATAACAAATACGAAAAAAGAGGTGTTACATTTATTGGTATCATATTTGAAGGCTTAGTTAATTCTAGGCCTAAATCAAGTGTGTTTTGAATTGAAAAGTGCGTACATGCCACTAGGATGTCAATATTACTAATCTGATGATTATTTGGTTTGATTGATATTACTACTTACTAATGAAAGTTAATAAGTGTATGTATCATACGTTTGAAATAGAGGGCTCGAGACAAATGACTGAACATGAGGTCTGAAAATAAGCGAGTAACTGAAGTAATGAAATTAATCATAAATCTCTTGTTCAGTCTGATTAAGATAGTGCACCGACATAACCAGAAGTGACAATGCAAGATTAAGGAACCCTCATTCATACCTAAGTACTGAGTTGATTAAAGAAAGAGACATTCCATTACAATCAATCTCAAGTGGCATAGTAGCAACTAACCCTTTAGGCCAAAGTGCGAGGGTGAAACGTATCAGTAGAAACTATCCTTTGAAGATTTAAGAAATTAAGTTCCCAGTGAATCTAATGGAGTTACCTTTCATGCAATTATGGATTGACACTTAAAACGATTAATTCTGTGATATTCAAAAGGTTATTAAATCATAGTAGTTGGTGAAAGGGTAAATATGTTTTTTATTATGATCTCATTGGTAATTACAAATAAACTAATGATACAAGGTTGCAAATCTTTCTTATCTAATGTGGTGGATACTCGAGCCATAAAAACTAAGTCAAAAGATATTTCGACTGCTTAGGAATATCCATATGTATTTCTAGATGAGCTATCTAGTTTACCTCTAGATTGAGAAGTGGAATTTGGAACTAAAGTGTTACTAGGCACCACACCTATCTCCATGGCCCCGTGTAGAATGGATCCAATTGATTTTCGTGATTCAAAGGAACAATTGCAAGAATTGTTAGATCCAGGATTTATAAGACCGAGTGTGTCTCCTTGGGGTGCACCAGGGTTGTTTTCGAAAAAAAAAAACGGGTCTATGTGTTTATACATAGATTATTATCAACTAAATAAAGTGACGATGAAGAAAAAGTATCCTCATCGAAATATCAATGATCTCTTTGATCAATTAAAGGGTGCATCAGTGTTTTCCAAGATCTATCTCCGATATGGGTACCATCAATTGAAGATAAAGGAAGAGGATATTCTAAAAGCAGCTTTCAGGACTCAATATGGCTATTATGAGTTTATGGTGATGTCATATGGGTTGACGAATTCATCTGTGACATTTATGGATTTGATGAATCAGATATTTCATCCATAACTAGATTAGTTTGTAGTGGTATTATCGATTACGTTATGTTCTATTCTAAGACTAAAGAAGAACATGATCGCATCTTCGTGTAATTCTTCATAATTTATCTTTACGAGAGAAAAAATTATATGTTAAACTGTCAGAGTGCAAGTTTTGGTAGTCTTAGGTTGCATTTCTTGGCCAGGTAGTGTCAGTAGAGGGCATAAGATTGGATCCCAAGAATATACAAGGCATTATTGAATAGAGATCTCTAAAGAATGTTTTTGAAGTCTAGAGTTTCTTGGGACTTGCTGGTTATTATTGAAGGTTCATAAATAACTTTTCGATGATCACCTCCCCACTTACCAAGTTATTGAAAAAGGATGTGCCATTTATTTGGGCTGGTAAGTGCCAAGAAAGCAAGAAATACAGAATTGTTCTACATGAAATTATTTATCATTGGGCACAATTTTTCATGCTTTCCATACTTGAAACCCTTATTTATTGAATTGGATTGATGAAGGGGAGATTAGATTTTAATGTTCTAAAGCTTGATTATGATGTAGTTGATATTATTGAATCATTCTATGCTTGAAATATGATTGGAAACAATTGGAAATGGTGTTTATGTAATTCAGCCACCTAGGGTTCTAAGTAGAAATTGAAAGTTTGAATTATTTTGATATGGGATTGATTTCTAATGCTTGGAAATGATGTTTGGAAGTTGAATTCATGCTTGAATCAAGTTGGAAAGATTACTTGAGCAAGTATGTTATATTTTACCTAGGTGAATATAAATTAGGGGGAAATATTGAAAATTTCCCTTAGGTTTGGAATGATGAATGTATGATTTTACAAGCTTTAGAATATTGTTTGGAGAAATTTAGAAGTTTGTTAAAGTTAGAGGACCAAATTGCATAATGTAAGAAAATTGGGTTTGAAATGAAAATTGATTAGAAATTGATGTGCAATGCTTAAATGGATGGTTGACATGCTTGAATATATCAATAGAACTTGAATTTGAAGTTAAAATTGTAATGAACCATTTTGAATATTTTGGAATAGTTGAGATGAATTCTAAAAGAATTCATTTTAGTAATTGATTGTGAGATTATAAATGGTTATGTTATATATTCTTTGAATTGGATAATAGGAGAATTTAAATTTGTATTTTGAAGTGTCAAGGTTGACATTGATGTTATGAAATGGAGTTAGTATCAAATAAGTCTTGAAAGAATTTGTCTAGGAATTTATTTCCTATTATATGCTTATATTAGTAATATACTAACATGTACTTTGAAATGTATATGTTTTGTAAATGATGTTCATATAGATCATGATCAAAACCAAGATACATGCAAGCTTAAAGATAAGGAAAAAGTGCAAGAGTGAGGCCAATAGATAGTAAAGGTTTTCCAGTGAGGCATATCATGTGATTACATTCTTACTTATCATATATATATATATATATGAGGAAGACTTGCGTTGAGTCAACCTCGAATGTTTTGATAATGAAAAAGGTTTGAATTATATTATGATATATTTTCATAATGTTTTATTAAGTGGTATTTGAATGATTTTGGATATGAGCTGCTCAATGCACTGATTTATAATAATCGTTATATATGAGTATCTATGGATACTTTTGATTAATGAAAGTTATTTGATTTTGATACAAAGCCCATTGTTATGTGCATAAATAGTCTTGGTACAATTGGAAAGCCATGAGGTGGAGTGACCATTGATTAGATTATGTATTAGTACATTTGTATATATTTTATGTGGCACTATATGTACATTATGGGGGTTCATGATGTTTTGATGTTGTGAGCTACCATTCCAATTATTGATTTCTTGTATAATGATGTGTTCTACAATACCTATGCATCTATCTACCACTAAAAGTACAAATTATCTATGTGGCAGTTAAATTACATATTGTGCACACTCGTCTGAGTTGCGTACCTTGCATTCTCATTCATTATGCACTAGGTTATGAATTGAATGAAAGTGAAAAGTGCAAGTTTGATCGACTCGAATGAAAGTAAATCTTTCATCGAATATATATTTTGATTTGATATAAATTGTTTTATATTTGGACTGATGATTTTGTAATATCCTAAAATTTTAGCTAGTGACCAAAATGAAAATTTTAAAAGTTTTATAATCAAAGTATAAATTTAGGAAAAGTTTAGGGATTAAGTTGTAATTTTAAAAATTTATATAATTTAGTCCCGTAAATGAAAAATTTTAACCGAAAATGAAAATTTTCATTTCGCTTAGATTTTTCGTACAAAGTTTCTGTAAAAAGCTATAAAGCAATCAAGTCTAGGAAAAATTTGAATAATCAAATCGAATCAGATTTTAGAGATATTTTGAAGGATGATAGAGGAATGTTAATAATTTAATTTCCATTTATAAATTATTGGAATTTAGCATGGATCATTGGATTTAAGTTGATTTTTCATGTTAAATTGGGATCGTGAGATGAAAAATGGCAAAAAATGTAATTTTGGGAAACTTCAAGGGAAAGTTGGAAGCTATCAAATATGTTGGTTCATATTTGACCTTTGGATGAATGAAACTTCCACATGTCTTGATAATTTACATGAGATTTGAAAGGTAAAATGGTCACTTGACATAAAATGATTTTTTAATTCATTTCATCCTTAAATATAACAAATGACTTAAGATTTTTTTAGAAAATTCAAGACTTTCTTTCCCAAAATCCTTGCTTCCGTGAGCTCTCCATAAGGTAAGGGAAACTTTTCATTACAATTTTCAAGCCAATTTATTACAAATTTGGGAAAAGGCATGAAATACAAAATTTTTTTACATGAAATTATCTATCATTTGGTACCATTTGTTCTTGTTTTCCATGTTTGAAACCTTGAGTTCTTGATTTGGGTGGATGAAGGGGAGGTTAGGTTTTCATTTTCTAAGGTTGGATTATGATGTAGTTGATGTTGTTGAATCATTTCTATGCTTGAAAAGTGATGAAAAATAATTGGAATTGGAAATTGTTCAATTCAGTCACCTAGGGTTTATGTTGAATTTGGATGTTTGAAATGTAATTGATATGGAATTGATTGTAGATGATTGGAAATGATGTTGAGAAGTTGAATTCATGATTGCATCTAGTTGGAAATCATGCCTAAAGTAGTATACAAGGTTCGACCTAGTGAAGAAAATAGAGAAAAATACAAATATTTTCCCTGAGACTAGAAATTATGAATAAATTATTCTACATACTTTATAATGTTGTTTGTACCAATTTGGAAGTTTATAAAGGTTAGGGGACCAAATCATATAGAGTAGGAAATATGGGATTGAAATGAAAATCGGTGTGAACTTTATATGTAATGTTTAAATGCATTGTTGGGATACTTGATTATATCTTTTGATGCTTGATTTTGAAGTTAAATGAAAATGGACCTTTTGAATAAATTTGAAATATTGAGATGAATTATAAAAGAATTCGTTTTAATGGTTAAATTGCGGAATTAGAAATTATTATGTGATATATTCTTTGAAGTGGATAATGGGAGAACTAAAGTTGTAATTTGAAGTATTAAGATTGATATTGATATTATGAAATAGAATTAGTATCAAATAAGTATCAAAAGAATTTTTAGAATTTATTTCCTATTGTGAGCCTATGTTAGTAAAGTACTAACATGTATTTTGAAATGTATATGTTTTGTAAATGATATTCGTATAGATCGTGATCGAAATCTAGAACAAAGCAAGCTAAAAGTTAAGGAAAAAAATACAAAAGTGAGGCGTATATCGTTAAATAAAGTGTGCAAACTAAGTATACCAAGTGAGTGCATTCTTGCTTATACTATTATATATGATATGAGGAAGACTTGCGATAAGTCAACCTCAAATATTTTTGAAATGAAAAGAATTGAATCGCATTATGTAATATTTTTATAATGGTTTTGAAATGGTTTATGGATGATTTCGGGTATGAACTGCCCAATACACTTTTATATGTTATTTTGATATGTTTCTATCTATGGATATTTCTAATAAATAAATGTTATAGGATTATGAAATAAAAAGCCCATTGTATGTGCAATGAGAGTCTTAGGTACAATTAGCATGCCATGAGGTGGAGTGATTATATGGTACATATTTGTACATTCTACAAGGTACATTAGTGCATATACTATATGGAACCTATGGTGCAAATTATCTATGAGGTACTTTCGAGTGCAAATTATCTATGAGGCACTTTCAACTGCATATTACGCATACTTGATGAGACACGTGTACCTTGCATTCTCATTTATCATATATTGGGATATGGTTTATATGTAATTGAAAAGTACATGTTGATTGATTCAATGGAAAGTAATATTTCATTGAGTCTTATGATTTGGTTACATGTGATATATATATATTGTTTTACAGGTTATTTGATAAGGTAAAGACTTTGACAAGTTTGTTCTATATGTTTATACGTTATTATATGATATTTACAATATTATGATTTATACGATATTTTATATATCTATATGATTTACTTTATTTATGATAATACATCACTAAGTGTATACTTAGCGTGTGATGATTTTCACTCGTAGGAAAATGAGATCAAGTGGAGTAGGGAGCTTAGCTTAGCATCACTTATCGAGGACTACCTATTAGTATCAGTAATGACATTCTACTGTTATTTTTAAATTTCTAGTTGGCTGTATGTGTATAATAAGTGTCAGTAATATATTAAAATGGGTTATAAATACTTTGATATGTTATGATATTTTGAGAGGGTTTATAATAATTTATATGTAACACCCCAAATTAGGGGCTAATTTTTATAAATTATAAAGTATTGGATTTAATTGGTATTTTGGAAGAAAATTGAGGATTAAATTGAAAAATCGTAAAGTTGATAGATCATTTTAAGAAGTGCAAAAAGTTCAATGGCTAAACTCATAGTTTAACCATTTTTCTTTAGGAGAGAATTATAAACTCTCTCCCCGTGTTGCAAATTGCATTTTTCCAATTTTCCTCATCCCCTCAACCCCCCTTTGAACTCCGATCTACTCATCGTCTGGCGTCTGATCGACGAATCGAAACCACCATCGTGTTCATTGTCAACCGATGAACAAAACCCCTCAAACATTTCGTCGTAATCGTTATAGTTTGTCATTAATTTCAGTCGAAAGTATCCTCGGTTTTAACTCGATTTTGGTTGGTTTTTCGTCGATTCACGACGATCCGACCATCCGTTTTTGACACCTCCCGCACCATCGTGTTACTTGTGCCATTCTGAGTCTACGGTGTCCTACTTGTCTCCGTCGACGGCAGTTCTTAAGGAGGTGAAGCGGTCAAAGTTTCATATTTGTGGAAACCGAGCTCTACACCGTTCAAAATTGCAAACTAAGCTTTGTAAATGCCTCAAAATCACTTAAAATAATTTTTAGGAATTTTTCTAGGAATTTTTCGACACTGTATCACTATTCACGCGACACCCCCCCGAGAGTGGGCATCGTCTGGCTGCAGGGTGTTAATTTTGTAATTAATTTTTGTTTGGGTGCTATTTGTGTAAAATCGCGAGTGTTAGTTTTGTAAATATTTGAAGAATGTGGTTAATTTTGTAGTTAATTTTGGTTAGGGTGATATTTGTGTAAAACGGTCGGCTGTTGACTGTTGACCGGCGTTGACCGGGCGTTGAACGACCTTTGAATTTGACCGTGTATACCTATTCTGTCGTTTTTTGATGTCTGAATCCGTTTTTGTTAGATCAAAACACTCCGTGCATGCCTGAACGCTTTCCTGATGCACATGAAAACATAGTGGGATTCTAAAGTATCATCCTTAAATGTCTGATTAGATCGGTTAAAAATCAATTCTTTTCAATAGGACCTTGTTCCTGGAATCTGATCAAATTGCATAAGTTTCCTATTATTCATATTGATGACTACAAAATGCCTCTGAAGAATACTTGAATCCTCTTGTGTTCCATATGAACTACATGATGATTTTATATGTTTTGAAATGAGTTTTAACGAAATCATTGATTTACTGTTTATGACCATGGCATCATAGTATGTGATATCTGATTATGGGTTTCACCGAAAAATATGAATTTTTCCTGATTTATGGAATCATGGAAACTATTGGTTTATGAATTATGGTTACCTGAAATGTGTTATCAGGTTTCCCTATTTTCATTGGAATAAAATTATGGTTATTGATTTATAGACCATGAAATATACTGGTCACAAATGGAACTATTTTATTGGGATATTATATGGTTAGACTGGAATGTACAACTCTGATCAAGCTGGAAATTTCTTACGGACCTAAGGTGATCTTTGGGTAGGCTCTCGGGCCCCAATGCACTCCCTTGGGTTAATCATTTGACTAGTTATGGTGTACAGGTGGAAATTGTTTATACGGTTTATTTTATTATCTCGGTTATGATATATTACTAGATCACGATCCATGTATTAAGATTTACGGATAAAACTGATTTCTACTGGATTTTTTATGGATAGGAATCTAGAGTATGAAGGCACAGCCCTGATCCAACTGTAAGTCCTTACGGACCTAAGGATATCTTGGGTAGGCCCAAGGCACATCCTTAGGTTGGTTTTCTTTGCTGTGTGCATAAGGTAACCCTACAAACCTAGGGATATCTTGGGTAGGCCCCAAGGCATATCCTTAGGTTAGTTTCCTTTGCTGTGTGCATAAGGTAACCCTACGGACCTAAGGATATCTTGGGTAGCCCCAAGGCATATCCTTAGGTTGGTTTCCTTTGCTGTGTGCATAAGGTAACTCTACGAACCTAAGGATATCTTGGGTAGGCCCCAAGGTATATCCTTAGGATGGTTTCCTTTGCTGTGTGCATAAGGTAACCCTACGGACCTAAGGATATCTTGGGTAGGCCCCAAGGTATATCCTTAGGTTGGTTCCCTTAGCTGTGTGTTTAAGGTAACCCTACGATCTAAGGATGTCCTTGGGTGGACTCAAGGTATATCCTTAGGCTGGATTCCCTTTTTGTTGTGAATTGAGGGTAAGCCCTATGGATGCAGTTCTGGGGAACTGCATAATGGAGTTCGGTTGGGGGTTCAACTATGGTTTTAAAAGATTTCTATATTTTCACTGGTTTAGATTGGAACACACTATACATCCTATTCAATCTCCTAAAATGTCATACTTTGAACACTTCCTATGAACTATGATCTTCATGGCTTCAACTCAATGAACCACTAAAGAAAACCCTGATTATTCCGCAACTGGTATACGTCTGATTCAATAAGGAAATTATGTTTTTCAATTTATCTACATGTCCTGTAGTATCATCTGGTAGTTTTGTATTACTGAGCTTTCCGAAGCTCACTCTATTACTCACCATTGCAGGTTAAAAGAATTGTATCAGTACAGATATCGACATCAATAAGGGAGTTTTTCCGGTGTTGTTTGTAGAGGATGGTACATGTGATTAGGGGCATGTAATTGTATTTTATTTTATATACGAGTCTGAAAGTCTGTTTTATTTCTGCATACTGATAAATCATTTTATAAGTTACATGTTTAAAATAAAAGTTTTAAATTTATCGAGATTTTACAGTGGGTTGCTTTGGTGGCCCTAATGTGACACCCTGGATCGGATCGGGCTATCCGCATCGATCTGAGGGGGTTACATTTAGTGGTATCAGAACTTTGGTTTGAGTCAAAAATTTCAAGATAGACTGGCCAATCAAATTTCAAAAGATGTCTGATCAGTACATGCCCCTAGACTACAATCGTACCTCTCTGAGCCGAAACTCCAGGGCTGGGTCCCTATCTTTAACTAGTAAACCGAAGTTTTTATTTGTATAAAAAGTAATACAGTAACATCTGTCTAAACGTTGTAAAGTATCTCACGAGTAATGTGAGAGTTATTCATCTGAGAAAATTCTGACTCGACTCCGGGATTGAAATTGAGATATGCTACTGCTCTATGAGCCTATTCTCATGACCAAGACTGAATTGATTACTTAAGGAAATTTTCGTTCAGATTCATTTATTGAAATGAGGAAAAGTTCTTATAAGAATGTATGCTCAGCTGGTTAAGGATTAGTGGAGGATTCGTACTTTTGTAAAAGCTACTTAAAGATATGAAAGAACTGATGGAAGTTTCATTTCTGCAATAATATGACATGAATGAATTTTGAGGACGAAATTCTTTTAAGGAGGGGAGAATTGTAACACCCTAAATTAGGGGCTAAATTTTAAAAATTATAAAGTATTGGATTTAATTGGTATTTTGGAAGAAAATTGGGGATTAAATTGAAAAATCGTAAAGTTGGTAGACCATTTTAACAAGTACAGAAAGTTCAGTGGCTAAACTCATAGTTTAACCATTTTCTTTAGGAGAGAATTATAAACTCTCTCCTAGTGTTGCAGATTGCATTTTTCCAGTTTTCCTCTTCCCCTCAATCCCCCTTTGAACTCCTATTTACTCATCGTCCGGCATCCGATCGACGAACCGAAACCACCATCGTGTTCGTTGTCAACCGATGAACAAAACCCCTCAAACCTTTTGTTGTAAATCGTTATCGTTTGTCGTTAATTTCAGTCGGAAGTATCGTCGGTTTTAACTCGATTTTAGTTGGTTTTTCATCGATTCACGACGATCCGACCATCCGTTTTTGACACCTCTCGCACCATCGTGTTCCTTGCACAGTTCCGAGTCTACCGGTGTCCTCCTTATCTCTGTCGGCGGTGGCGCGTGAGGAGGTGAAGCGATCAAAGTTTTGGATTTGTTGAAATCGAGCTCTACATCATTCAAAATTGTGAACAGACCTTTGTAAGTGCCTTAAAATCACTTAAAATAATTTGTAGGAATTTTTCCGGGAATTTTCCGACACCGTATCACTGTTCATGCGCAACCTCCTGAGAATGGGCATCGTCTGGCCGCAGAGTGTTAATTTTGTAATTAATTTCTTTTTGGGTGCTATTTGTGTAAAACCGCGGGTGTTAGTTTTATAAATATTTGTAGAAGAGGGCTAATTTTGTAATTAATTTTGGTTAGGGTGATATTTGTGTAAAACGATCGATTGTTAACCTGTGTTGACCGGCGTTGACCACTATTGATCAGGACTTTGACTAGCGTTAATCGGGCGTTGAACAAATTTTGAATTTGACCGAGTATACATATTCTCATGTTTTTTGACGTCCTGAATCTGTTGTTGGGGCCGTTTCGCCAAATTCAAACTCGGTAAGTTGGTTTTCATTGTTTAATCACCCGAATCGATCTGTTTTTCGAAATTAAGCCATGTTTTTTATGAAATATTTATTTTTTGTGTATTTAAGGAATTATGGAAAGTTAAATTCAAAATCGAGGGCGTTCGAATGGAATTTTTATGATCGATCAGTATGGCACGAAAATCAAGGTAATACTTTACTACCTCTTTATGCTTTATGGAACATGTGAATATTGGTAAATGCATGAATAAGATTAAATTGGTCTCATACGTGTAGTTAATTAATTTCTACACTTGATCCAAATACGATAAAAATTTGGTAACTGATTATGGTTCAAATGATTTTTATAAGAAATTGATGGATTGTTAGAATTAAAATTTCAAGTCTGTGTTTAATGATAAAGGAATCAGCTTGGATCTGTAGCATATAATTTATTTCATCAAAGGTACTTGGATGAGAAATTATGAGAATAATTTGGTAGGGTAAAATTAAAAAAATACCCTTACGTTGTAAGACGACAAGAATTGTCCCTGGAAGTTGGTTAATAACTTTGAAAAGACATATTGATCTGGTAAAAATTACAGATGTGCATAAGAAATGTTAGTTTTGCTTAGAAGATTTGGATAACTGGTTTTTAACCATTAGGGTTTGCGCAATATGCTAGAAGTCTGTTAAGGGAATCATTTAAGATCAGAGAATGTTCGGGAAGCAATTAACCATAGGATCTCTAAATTATAATTATTTTCATAAAGGGTTAATACCAAAACTATTTGGTTAAGAAATTATGAAAATGCCCTTGAAAGTAAAAATAGTCCGAGTTGACCTGGAATGAGAAAGTACTTTGAGGATTTGTATTTAACTCGATAAATTACGGATTTAATTGTTAAGATCATGTCTTTGTACAGAAAAGTTCATGATATTCCGTTTGTAAAATCTGAGAAGACACTTGACCCAAAAATATCCAAGTTATAAGTAAATACCTGAAGAACAATTTATCGAGGGTGTTCTTTTGACAGAATTATTCGAAATGACTGAAGTAAATGATAATTTGGAATTAAATAATAAGATCGGACAGAAGGAAATGATTGAAATACCCTAGATCTATAAAATAACCAAAATACCCCTGTAATGGAAATGATTAAAGAATATCACCAAGCCCATGAAAAAATGTATATCATCAAGTTTTGAAATGAATGGAAAAACATTGAGCACAAAAAGGACCAAAATACCCTTTTGTCCTAGACTAAGTAAATGTCTCAGATTATTTAAGAAATTCAAATAAAAATGGATGTTATACTACTCTTAAAGGTTATGGAACACAACTTATCGGTCAAACAATGCTAATGTTATGTCAGTACCTGAATAGAATAGGTACCACTTCAATGCTTGTTTGTCTCATCAAGTTTGGATTGATGATAATTATTGTATTACTCAGCTCAACGCTAGAGCGCATTCGATATTAAGAAGTGGATATTAGTGAGATAAATCAACCATGAATACCAAAATGATTTTAGTATATGACCAAAGTGAACTGAACGGAAGTACAACATGTATCCGAATCTCAGAAGTGTTTGAATTACTTTGGAAAACTCTGAAGTAACCGGGATAGAATTGATTGCTAAATAAACCAAGTAACATTAATGACAGAGAATTTAGTAAGTAATTGGATAAGTCTGGAAATACAATGAACTTGTATGATGTACGGTCCCTATGGGTTATGAACTAAGAATCAAATACGTCATCAATTCTTGATATTGTTGTAATGTTTAAAGGAAATAAAGATTATAAGGATACCTTTTCGATTCCTTAAGGTATATTTAGTGATGATTCTGAAGATCATCTATGGACAAGGATTGCTAGTATTAAAGAGTGAATACCTGGAAAGGCAATAAATTGACGGGTCGACATGCATTAGTTTGATAGTTGTTCAGTTTGAATTATTCGATAAACGATCAATCAACATGGATTGTAAATGTCTTGAATCTCCTTTTTATTTTGTTAGATCAAACCACTCCGGGCATGCCTGAACACTTTCCTGATGCACATGAAAACATAGTGGGATTCTAAAGTATCAGCCTTAAATATCTGATTAGATCGGTTAAAAATCGATTATTTTCAATAGGACCTTGTTCCTGGAATCTGATCAAATTGCATAAGTTTCCTATTATTCATACTGATGACTACAAAATGCCTCTGAAGAATACTTGAATCCTCTAGTGTGTTTCATATGAACTACATGGTGATTTTATATGTTTTGAAATAGTTTTAACGAAATCATTGATTTACTGGTTTATGAACCATGGCATCATGGTATGTGATATCTGATTATGGTTTTCACTGAAAAATATGAATTTTTCCTATTTATGGAATCATGGAAACTATTGGTTTATGAATTATGGTTACCTGAAATGTGTTATTAGGTTTCCCTGTTGTCATTGGAATAAAATTATGGTTAATGATTTATAGACCATGAAATATACTGGTCACAAATGGAACTGTTTTATTGGGATATTATATGGTTAGACTTGAGGTACAGCTCTAATCAAGCTGGAAATTTCTTACGGACCTAAGGTGATCTTTGGGGAGGCTCTTGGGCCCCAATACACTCCCTTGGGTTAATCATTTGACTACTTATGGTGTACAAGTGGAAATTGGTTATACGATTTATTTTATTATCTCAGTTATGATATATTACTGGATCATGATCCATGTATTAAGATTTACGGATAAAACTGATTTCTACTGGATTTTTTATATGGATAGGAATCTGGAGTATGGAGGCACAGCCCTGATCCAGCTAAGTCCTTACGGACCTAAGGATATCTTGGATAGGCCCAAGGCACATCCTTAGGTTGGTTTCCTTTATTGTGTGCATAAGGTAACCCTACAACCTAAGGATATCTTAGGTAGGCCCCAAGGCATATCCTTAGGTTGGTTTCTTTGCTGTGTGCATAAGGTAACCCTACGGACCTAAGTATATCTTGGGTAGGCCCCAAGGCATATCCTTAGGTTGGTTTCCTTTGTTGTGTGCATAAGGTAACCCTACGGACCTAAGGATATCTTGGGTAGGCCCCAAGGTATATCCTTAGGTTGGTTTCCTTTGCTGTGTGCATAAGGTAACCCTACGGACCTAAGGATATCTTGTGTAGGCCCAAGGCACATCCTTAGGTTGGTTTCCTTTGCTGTCCGCATAAGGTAACCCTATGGACCTAAGGATATCTTGGGTAAGCCCCAAGGCATATCTTTAGGTTGGTTTCCTTTGCTGTGTGCATAAGGTAACCCTACGGACCTAAGGATATCTTGGGTAGGCTCCAAGGTATATCCTTAGGTTGGTTTTCTTTGCTGTGTGCATAAGGTAACCCTACGGACCTTATGATATCTTGGGTAGGCCCCAAGGTATATCCTTAGGTTGGTTCCCTTAGCTGTGTGCTTAAGGTAACCCTACGATTCTAAGGATGTCCTTCAGTAGACCCAAGGTATATCTTTAAGTTGGCTTCCCTTTTTTCTGTGTGTTGAGGGCAAGCCCTATAGATGCAATTCTGGGGAAATACATAATGTAGTTTGGTTGGGGGTTTAACTATGGTTTTAAAAGATTTATATCTTTTCATTGGTTTTGATATGAACACACTAGACATCCTATTCAATCTCTTGAAAATGTCATAATTTGAACACTTCCTATGAACTATGATATTCATGGCTTCAAATCGATGAACCATTAAAGGAAACCCAGATTATTCCGCAACTAGTATACATCTGATTCAATAAGGAAATTATATGGCTTTTAATTTATCTACATGTCTTGTAGCATCATATGGTACTATATTACTGAGCTTTCCGAAGCTCACTCTATTACTCACCATTGCAGGTTAAAAGAATTGTATCAGTGCACCTATCGACATCAATAAGGGAGTTTTTCCGTGTTGCCTGTAGAGGATGGTACATGTGATTAGGGGGCATGTAATTGTATTTTGTTTTATATACGAGTCTGAAAGTCTATTTTATTTTGCATACGATAAATCATTTTATAAGTTACATGTTAAAATAAAAGTTTTAAATTTTTTGAGATTTTATAGTGGGTTGCTTCGGTGCCCTAATGTGACACCCTGGATCGGATTGGGCTATCCGCATCAGTCTGAGGGGGTTACATTATATGTGTAGAATTTAGTAAGTAACATATGGTTATGAACATGAATTTTGGTTTCATATTTGATAAAGTCATATTTTATTAGCATCAAGATGAATTTTATTTAGGTAGTTTCACTTATTTTATGATTTAGTTGTGAACTGCTTGATTGTTGCCTAAAATCTTATATGATTTGGATGCTAAAATATTATTTTTCATTTGTACGCGATTAAATAATTTTTAGTGATTAATACTAATGAATGATTCTAAAAGAAACAAAATTGTACCGATTTTCGAATAAATATTGTTTTTAAATGTTTCATGAGAAAATTCTGCTCGTGTTTAGAGACGAATATGGGAAAGGGGTATTACAGATTTGCAGGTTATTTATATGAAAGTGACTTAACAAGTCTGTTTTATCTGTTCATATATTATCTTATGATATTTTCCTTACTATGGTTTATACTATATTTTATATATCTATATGTCTTAATTTATTATTATAATGTCTCACTACGTATATACTTAGCATGTGATGATTTTCATGAGTAGGAAAAGGAGATCACGCGGAGTAAGGAGCTAGGCTTTGGCATCATTTATCAAGGACTACTAATTGATATCAATAATAACATCCTACGTAAATACTTAGCGTGTGATGATTTTCATGAGTATGATAATGTCTTAATATTATCAAGAACTACGTATATGTTTTTGTAAAAGATTTTTAGTAAATTCACAAATTTAAGATTTGCTCACTTATTAAGAGGATAACTATTCATTACTATGTAGTTGTTCATATTAGCACTTAAAAGATTAATTTTTTGTTATTTTTGTTCTCTTGTTTCTTTTTTCGGGTCTATATTTCTTTGTATTTGTCGCGGTCGTCTTTCGGTTGGACCCGAAATTGGGCTTTGACTTGAAAAATGTATTAAAGTCGCCACCGATCATTTAAAAAATATTTAGGTTGATCGGACACCATCTTACATGATTTGCGTTTTACCAGAAATGTGTCGGGTTTAGGAGTCGGTTACAATTAAGGAAGGATTAGCACCCTTGTACTGCTCTTTCGATACCAATTAATTTGTCGATTGTCTTAATTGCGAAAATTGAAATTAAATTAAATTTAAAAAAACCGATTTGAATTGCTTACCTTTAATCGATTGGAAAATAAAAAATAGATAAATAAATATTAGATAAAAAGAGGGGGAAAACGGTTTTAAAAAAGGTTTTTTAAAAAAAATGAAGAAAATTTAAACTTTAAAGGAAATAAATAAACAAACAAATTAATTAATTAATTAATAGTAAAAAGAGTAAAAAAATGTTAATTTTTAAAATGAAAAAATGTTGTTTTTTTTTGGAACATAATCATAAAAGAATATATATGGGAACCACTTTATAGCACCCTATGGCGTAGGATTCCATTTCCGTTGAATTTCTTGAACAAAGCAAATTAAACTAGGAAGAATAAGGAAAAGAATATTAAACCAAATAAAAAGAAAAATAATATATATAAATAATAATAAATAGAAAATAACGAAAAAAGGAATAAAATAAAATAAAACAAAACTGATATATATAAATAAAAAAAGATAAAGGAAAATATATAAATGACGTTATGTAAGGAAAAATAAAAAAAATAAAAGAAAAATATAAAAAAGAAATAAAAGAAATAATAAATATATATACATATAAATAAAAATAAAAATGTTGGATTAAAAAATAAAAAATAATAATAATAATTAAAACTTAAATTAAATAAATAGGACTAAATTGAAATAAAAATAAATTGGGTGGCTAAATTAAGAGGACAATTGGTGTAAAAATCAATTCAGGGGCAAAATAAAAGCTTTAAAAAAGGGGGACCAAAACTGCAATTCCCCCCTTTGTTTTAAAAAACATGTGAGTCAACAGGGAAGGAATGGTCGAGTCGCGGGTCACTCGGACCAACCTCACAAACACATTCCTTATTTTTCCCCTCCCCAAAACGAATCAAACCAAAAAATTAAAACCTCTCCCTGTTCTTTGTGTTCTTCAGCAAATGAAGAACACGGCAGCCCTAGCCCAGAAATCGGTCGGCCACCACCTCGTCGGCCGCCGTACGCCGGCACCGGCCGTCGTTCTTTGATGGTGGCCGAGAATTTTTTTGCAATTTCATGAAGCCCCTTTAACCCTTGTCTCTAAAATCCTAGTGGTTTTTAAAAAATCAGCCTCGAGAGGGTTAGATCTGAGGAAAACTCCTCGGTTGCCCTTCCCTGATCAACTGCATCTTAAGTTTTTCGAGCAAAAAACAAAGCCAAACAACAAAAAAGATACCAAACTCTACATGCAAGCAACGAAAAGGGTAAGAAAAAAAATACATCTTTATTTCTTCAAAAATTTTACAAGCTTTTCGTATGCTTCTCGTATTTTCTTGATAATTTTTTTCGTATAATTTTTTCCTCCAATCGTGTGTTATTGGGTTCGATTTACAGCCTTTTATAGCCTATGATTTACTATTTTTACATCCTATTTTTTAGTCCTACTTGAATTGATATTCTTTATTTTGTGGTTGTTGGTGAGTCCCACGAATCCATGGCGTTATGTTTGTTGTCGAAAAAACTGGTCGGCGTGTGGATCTCCCCTTTTGTGTGGGTTGCGATGCTGAAAAGAGATGGGCAGCTAGGGTTTCAAACCCTAGATGGCTTGGGTTACATATTGGAGATGGACCGGTTCGGTCGCGGGTTACAGATCTCTCTAGAGGACTGGGTCTTGGGTTCCAAACTATTCATCGGGTTGGACCAATATTTGTTGTTGGGTTGGCTGGTGGAGGGGTGTATTTGGGCCTGTAAAGGGAAAAATGACATGTGTTATTTTTAAGTAATATATAATATATATATATATATATATATATATATATATATATATTTTCATGGACGAAAATTAGTGTCCACAGCAGCCCCTCTTTGTCCTTTTTCGTGGAACGAAAAATAGGACAAAAATAAAAGGACACAAATTTTCGTTTAGTGGAGTTGAAAACTAACTCTGATATTTCAATTAAGAATAACTCCTTGTCAAATTGAGTTGTGTATGACTCTCCATCGCAAAGTCGAGTCCATCATGAAATGATATGAGATTGAAGCGTAGTTCGGAATTTGAATCGAAAAGTGGTTTCTCATTACCCTTCGGTCTTTTTCTCGGTTTAAAGACCTTGGATGGAAAATGTTTCCTTGACTCCACCATGTGGTTGATATGCCATCGAAATCGAACTCAGAAATATTCGTTGACATATAGTTTTTCTCGACTTAAGTTATGCTGCTGGAAAATGGTTGCTTATCACTAAAGCACAGCCAACCCAGGTCTTCTTCTTGACTTAAAGACCTCGGTTTAAACTTTACCAGGAAAGTAGTTGATATGTCATCGAGCTGAATGGAATCAAACTCGAAGGTTTTTATTAACAGATAACCCTTCCCGCCTTGAGTTATGTTGTATTGAACTTGAGAGATTGCCCCATATATTTTTCTTGACTTAAAGACCGACCACGGCTTCAACCAGAAAGTAGTTTCTTGATGCTATCGTGCGGTTGATGTGTCTGAATGGAATCAAACTTGAAAGTTTTTATTGACAATAGCCCATCTCGCCTTGAGCTATGCTATAAATTTGATATGCCTTTGAGCTGAGTGTAATCGAACTTGAATGTCCTGGTGAACAGATAGACCTTCTCGCCTTGAGCTATGCTGTAAATTTGATATGCCTTTGAGCTGAATGTAATCGAACTCGAAGGTCTTTTCTAGCAAATAGCCCTTCTCGCATTGAGCTATGCTGTAAATTTGATATGCCTTTGAGCTGAGTGTAATCGAACTCGAAGGTCTTTGTTGATAGATAGCCCTTCACGCCTTGAGCTATGCTGTAAATTTGATGTGCCTTTGAGCTGAGTGTAATCGAACTCGAAGGTCTTGGTTGATAGAGAACCCTTCTCGCCTTGAGTTATGTTGTAAGTTTGATATGCATTTGAGCTGAGTGTAATCAAACTCGAAGGTCTTAGTTGACAGATAGGCCTCCGCCTTAAGCTATGTTGTAAATTTGATGTGCCTTTGAGCTTAATGTAATTGAACTCGAAGGTCTTTTATTGGCAGATAACCCTTCTCGCCTTGAGTTATACTTCGAATTTGATATGTCTTTGAGTGAATGTAATCAAACTCGAAGATCTTGGTTAACAGATAACCCTTCTCGCCTTGAGCTATGTTATAAATTTGATGTACCTTTGAGCTGAGTGTAATCAAACTCGAAGGACTTTTGTTGGCAGATAAGCCTTCTCGCCTTGAGTTATGCTATGAATCTGATATGCCTTTAAGTTGAATGTAATCGAACTCGAAGGTCTTTTGTTGGCAGATAACCCTTCTCGCCTTGAGTTATGCTGCGAATTTGATATGCCTTTGAGCTGAGTGTAATCGAACTCGAAGGTCTTTGTTGGCAGATAATCCTTCTTGTCTTGAGTTATGCTGCGAATTTGTTATGCCTTTGAGCTGAATGTAATCGAACTCGAAGGTATTTTGTTGGCAGAAAACCCTTCTCGCCTTGAGTTATGCTACGAATTTGATATGCCTTTGAGCTGAGTGTAATCGAACTCGAAGGTCTTGGTTGATAGATAGCCCTTCTCGCCTTGTGTTATGCTATAAATTTGATGTTCCTTTGAGCTGAGTGTAATCGAACTCGAAGGTCTTGGTTGACAGATAACCTTTCTTGCCTTGAGCTATGCTGTTAATATTTCCTTTAAGTGAAAAATGGTTTCCCTTCATGGGTCTAAGCTGGTCATAATTTCAAGCGGTTCCACTTAGCGGGTCTGAACAAAGTGAGATGATCTTTGGATGACTCCCCTTCACGGGAAAGCCATGTGAGATGTTCTTCGAGTGACTCCTCTTTGTGAGAAAGACAAGTGAGATAGTCTGTCATTCAGATATCATCCATCATGGAGTTGAGAAATAGCTGCTGGTCATTGAGTTGAACTGAACTGGATTCGTTCTGAATTGGCTCTCGAACATGTCTGAAGTTGATTATGAGATATGTCGATCTTTCAATATGTCAAGTTGTTTGAGGTGTAGCTTCTCACTGCTGAGTTAAGCCACCACCATCGATCTTTGAAGGTGCTTTTGAATCGATTATCATTCTTCTTGAAGTCGAAACTTGACTCTAAAAAACAAAAATTATGTATGCAAAAAATGATAAATGTGATACTCTTAAGTGTGTCTACGATGCATGCAACATGAATTAGTTCTATTTTATCTCCTAGATGGAGCCGCATTTTGTATGTCGGTCTTGTACTCGAAATCGATCATGCCCCATTTACTTCTTGGGTTGCAGCCTTTCACATTTGAGACTGTCCTGTTTGAATGTTTGAAAATGTTTTTCTCCTTTCTCTTATTTTAGGAGGGGAAAAATATGAGAATATAAGAATTTTGTAAAACATTGTCCTTAATTCAGGCTCGCAATTGAATCAAATCATAAACATGAGTTCAAAGAATATCAAAAGAATTAATAGCTCTTTAATGCTTTCAGAGTTATAGCTCTTTGACAGGTGTCCAAATTGTGAGTTTACTTCCTAATTTCTAAGGATTCGGCCACCAAAATGTCATTACAACATTCCCCTCCTTCTCGCTTGGCATTTTAATCGGATGCGAACAAAATGACGCAACTAGTATAATCAATTACTAGACATTATATTTCGATCCTCTAAAATCTTCCATTTGTTCAAGCTTTGTATGCTTCTCTAACAAAGGCAGTACAAAAATATTGGTCTGAAAATAAAATTCCAGAGTGCTTGTGTGAAGTTGACTATAACAAGGGTTCCTTAACTACCTTAGTCCACCTTTTACCGAAACTCCTTATTTAATTTATCATTGTCTAGCTAGCTAGATCCATAAAGCCGGGGCGTTTAACTAATTGTTGTAGTATGACAGCTCAATATCATTATAGATATTATAATCACCTTTATCAGCTAGTTGAATATTATCCATAAAGTTGGGCATTTAACCAATTGCTCTAGAGGGACAACTCAAGCTTTATTGTATATTATAATTACCTTTATCAGGCTACCTGAATCTTATCCATAAAGTCGGGGCATTTAACCAATTGCTTTAGAGGAGCATCTCAAGCTTTATTGTATATATATAATATTATAATCTGGGTATACGGAACCAATTTCTTAAGTTTGTCAAGAAGAACCTGTTATAGTCTAGGTGTTGTTGAAAGTCAAGGAATCTCATTTTTAGAGTTCAATTTCCAAGTAACTGCCTTAAACTAGATTCACCTACTCGACTATTCCATTTTTAAAGATCATTATCATCACTGAACGTCCCTAAAAAAGTATAGTGATGTCATATGCAGAAGATGCTCCATGTTGTATGCTCCTATACTTACCCGAATACTAGGGCTCTTGTTCATTCCCTTATGAAAGGAGAAGGTTATGTCAGTTCTTGTAAAAGAATAATAGTGTTCGAGTGTATCTTCTGGGGTAAAATCAAGGGTCATGTTACTTTGTCAAAGATTTATAACTCCGATCATTTACAGAGTTTTTTAATTCATTTGATAGTCAATAAATTTCAAGTTTGCAAATTTGATTCATTTCTCACCATCTTTAAAGTAGCATAAATTCATTAAAAAAGAACTGAGAAAATAAGAAAAAAAAATTCAAACAAAATATGTAAATGATGAAATGATCTTCTTCCTTATTTGGATGCCCTCAAGTTGTTGAAGTCGATCCAATTCTTGTTACGCATTTTCTGCACGATTCTGTTGAATGCGGAGTAGATCTCGATAGTGTGCCCTGTGACACTTCTATAATATTCGCAATGAGCATTCTCATCATACCACTTAGGGTATGGGGGCTTCAGGGGTTTCACCGGGTATGGTGACATACCTGAGTGTCAAAGGTTATTGGTAAAGTTCCTTGTAAGTCATGGGAATATGATCAAAATGTTCCCATTTTTTATGAGAAATGTGAAGGTAATGAAAAAGAGAAAAATAATGTTAAATTTGCAGGAATGCATGATGCATGAAATGTTTGAGGCATTGATCCAAAAACGAGTCTGTTATTATAAATAATCCTTATTGGGGACAAAAGTGTTATTTCTTAAGAGACAAAAAATTATTTTAAAGGTATATTCTTCTAGACCCCAAAAAGCTTCTGACAGGTTAATTCGTCTTCGCCTTCTTCTGTAACCGGTCGAATTCCTTGGCGAACCGTTCTGGCCTCTCTGAGCTGCTTTTTGTACTTGTCCCAAGAAGTCTCGAATGGTTGCATCTCTAGTTTTCACTCTCTGCTAAATTTGTTCCCTAACGGAAACGCCATTGGAGCCCTCCATTGTTAAGAGCTATCTGAAGTTCATTTGCTTGTTTCTTGAATTCGTCAACAATGGTCTCCAGCTCAGCTAGGTTTCGCCATATTGTTCTTATTATCTTTGAATGGACACTCCAGGTCAGTAACCTTTTTCATCTGCCCCTACAACTTTTGCTAACTCAAAAGGTTGACTTTTGATGAGCTTGGTGTAAATCCCGGTCTATTCTGAGTCTTTTCTAACCATAGCCGGACTTCTAAGCTTTTCATCTCTTGTATTATAACCCCTTTGTCCATTAATGTAGATTATTTACGATTAACGAACACATTTTTGGTGGATCAACACCTCTTGAATGATGCAAATGATGGAAATAAAATAAAATAAAACAAAAATGACAAGAGTTAGTGAGGTAAAGATAATAATCAAAACAATCATGAAAATAAAAGTCCTACCCCACATGCTTATTATTCCTACCCAGACATGATCTCTATCCCACATATTAATTTTGAACCAGTCCTAACTATATAAATTTCTTGTTAACATGCTTTGAACAGAAAATAAAGCAAGAAATAGTATGGAAATAGCCTAGGGTTTGAAATGAGGTTTTTGGGTGGGCTCTAATACCCTTTAGTCTCTCGATTTATGTTCTAAAAAGGTACTCGAGTTCTCCTTGTTGGTGCCCCCTTGGGCTTGTCAGACCCTTAGTCCTAAGCAGAGTCGCCAAGCTATCGCGGCTATCTTTTGGTTAAGCCCAGAATTGGGCTTTGACTTGAAAAATTTATTAGAGTCACCATCGATCATTTAAAAAATATTTAGGTTGATCGGACACCATCTTACTTGATCTGCGTTTTACCAGAAATGTGTCGGATTCGGGAGTCGGTTACAGTCAATGAAGGATTAACACCCTTAACTGCCCTTTCGGTATCAATTAATTTGTTGATTGTCTTAATTGCAAAAATTGAAATTTAAATTAAAATTTAAAAAAAACCGATTCGAATTGCTTACCTTTGATCGATTGGAAAATAAAAATTAGATAAATAAATATTAGATAAAAAGAGGGAGAAAAATTGTTTTAAAAAAGGTTTTTAAAAAAAATGAAGAAAATTTAAATTTTAAAGGAAATAAATAAACAAACAAACAAATAAATAAAGAGTAAAAAGAGTAAAAAAATGTTAATTTTTAAAATGAAAAAAAAACGTTGTTTTGTTGGAACATAATCATAAAAGAATATATGTGGGAACCACTTAATAGCACCTTATGGCGTCGAATTCCATTTCCGTTGAATTTCTTGAACAAAACAAATTAAACTAGGAAGAATAAGGAAAAGAATATTAAATCAAATAAAAAACAAAAACAATATATATAAAAAATAATAAATGGAAAATAAGGAAAAGGAAATAAAATAAAACAAAACTGATATATATAAATAAAAAAAGATAAAAGAAAATATATAAATGACGTTATGTATGGAAAATTAATAAAATAAAAATAAATAAAAGAAATAATAAATATATATACATATAAATAAAAATGTTGGATTAAAAAAAAACTTAAATTAAGTAAACATGACTAATTAAAATAAAAATAAATTGGGTGGCCAAATTAAGAGGACAATTGGTGTAAAAATCGAATTCAGGGGCAAAATAAAATCTTTAAAAAAAGGGGACCAAAACTACAATTCCCCCTTTGTTTTAAAAAACACGCGGGTCATCAGGGAAGGACGGGTCGGGTCGCAGGTCACGCGGGTTGGTATAAGTACCAACCTAATAAACACATTCCTTTTTTTTTTCCCTCTCTCCAAAACGAATCAAACCAAAAAAAAATTAAAATCGCTCCCTGTTCTTCATGTTCTTCAGCAAATGAAGAACACGGCAGCCCCAGCCTAGAAACCGGCCGGCCATCGCCTAGTCGGCCGTCTTTCATTAGCGGTGGCCAAGAATTTTATTTTTTTGCATTTTCATGAAGCCCCTTTAACCCTTGTCGCGAAAATACCAGTGGTTTTTAAAAAAAATCAGTCTCGAGAGGGCTAGATCCGAGGAAAACTCCTCGGTTGCCTTCCCCCGATCATCGGTGTCTTAAATTTTCCGAGTCAAAAACGAAAGCCAAACAACAAAAAAGAGAGACCGAACTCTACATGCAAGCATCGAAAATGGTACCTCTTTATTTCTTCAAAAATTTTACAAGCTTTTCATATGCTTCTCGCATTTTCTTGATAATTTTTTCATATGATTTTTTCCTCCAATCGTGTGTTATTGGGTCGATTTACAGCCTTTTATAGCCTAGGATTTACTATTTTACATCTTATTTTTTTAGTCCTACTCGAACTGATATTCTTGATTTTATGGTTGTTGGTGAGTCCCACGAATCCATGGCGTTATGTTTGCTACCGAAAAAATCGATCGGCGTGTGGATCTCCCCTTTTGCGTGGGTTACGGCACTGAAAAGAGATGGGCAGCTAGGGTTTCAAACCCTAGTTGGCTCGGGTTACGTCTTGGAGCTGGACTGGTTCAGGTCGCGGGTTACGGGTCGCTCTAGAGGACAGGGTCCTGGGTTCTAGACTGTTCATCGGGTTGGACCAATATTTGTTGTTGGGCTGGCTATGGAGGGGTGTATTTAGGTCTGTAAAGGGGGAAAAATGACGTGTTATTTTTAAGTAATATATACAGTGGAGAATTATTAGTAAAATTTTTAATGTAATGTGTATCCCACACTAGTGAGGTACTAATTTGGTAAAAGATTTATATATAAACTCTGATCTTTGCTTTCACCGAGTAATAATAGATAAGCCCTCCCGCCCATTCAAACACAAGTCGCATGTAACTACCGTTTTAGCGCATTGTTTAATTCATGTTTGTGTTAATATATGCCTTTGAGTGTTTCATTTTGCTCTCTTTCGAGTGCTTCCCTCTATGCATTTTTTTGCATACATTGGGGGCAAAGTAAGAAGTGACTAGCCGTGGTTTACAATAAACTTTATTATCTTAAAAAAGTCATGTAATGGAAGCAAAATAAATAGAGCGAGAGGATAATAAGTCTTACATTATGGTTCAAAGTGGGGGTTGCTACAGGAGGAGTAAATGCGAAATGTTAGGGACCACTGGATAGTTGGTTGTGTAGTGTTTTTACTTTGGTATTGTATATATATAGGTTTTGAATTATGTGATGGATTCGCTATCAGAATATCTGCGCTATGTTTCATTCAGAATATCTGCCTGCATTTTCGTACATCTACTTAAAAGCTTCCTCCGACTCTCCTTTTTCAAATAAATCTTTTGTTTTCTTAATTTATCAATAAAATTATATTCATATTTTAAATTAATAGTATATTATTAAATTTAATTTTTTAAGGATGGACAAAAGGATATTTCACTCATTTCTTTGAGAGTAATGTCTTGCTCATTTTCAGTAGCAAATGGAGGCTTTTTTACCAAAATATCACTCGTTCACTTAATAATTACCTGTCAGGCATCATCTCTCTTAATATTACTAACCTAGCACTCTTTTTGAAAAAGCGTGGATCGTCATCCGCGTCTTCGTGGTGTTCTGTCCGAGTTGGCATCATGTAAAGAAAGGCGCGGATGACGATCCGCGCCTTATCTGTTTCTGTCCAAACTGACGCCACGTAAGGTAAGGCACGTATAATAATTCGCGCCTTTCATTATGCACGTTGAATAATCAGTACTCCATTATTACCGAGCAGCTCGGCTGTTAAACCCACCCTTCCCCTGTAAATAAGAACCCTCTCTGAATGCAAACGTCACCTCACCAAAATTATTTGCTTGTTTTTGCTTTCATCAATTCCTTCTATTTTTGTTGTAAGGTAAAACTATTTTTTATTTTTTTATATTTATTTATATATGATTATTTGAATAAATTTTGTTGTACTAATTATTTTGTACTATTTTTGTGGTTGTAAAATTGAAAAGTGTGATCATACCTCGAGACATTTTGCGGATACGTTAACTATATGAAATTATGTTATAAAATATTGTGAAATTTTTTAAATTTTTTTCGATTAGTTTATATTTTAATTCATATATTATTTATTTAATTAGGTCTATTTCAGCTATTGTTTTTGCAGATATAAGACTCAATCTTTCAAACTCTCAAAATGACTCGTATTTCAGCTATTGTTTAATATGATGGAGAAATTTGAAATGATGAAATCA
Organism: Hibiscus syriacus; assembly: GCF_006381635.1. Classification (NCBI taxonomy): domain Eukaryota; kingdom Viridiplantae; phylum Streptophyta; class Magnoliopsida; order Malvales; family Malvaceae; genus Hibiscus; species Hibiscus syriacus. The sequence goes on along the minus strand of NW_024063505.1, from coordinate 274,755 downwards.
ACGTCGTCTTCACATCAAATCATTCTGTCAGAATATCCTTCAAGAGAAATATCACTCTTGAGGAGCTGATAAGGAAAATTTCAAGGAAGGTTCATGTTGGAAGTACTAGAAGATTGTCTTCACTTCAATACAGATTTACAACTGCAATATTTTTTTAACTTATACAGCGTTCGAACTCTCCAACGATGACGATGTTGCTATGATGGTTGATTCTCAAAATCAATATTCAGAATTCGATACATAGATGTATACGACATTTGTTGAAGTGTGTGATGTTCGCGCTATGTCATTATGCTCCCACTATGGGTTGGCTCAACAAGCTGATCAAGATTGAAAGCCCAACTCAAGTAATGTGTAATGATTTTAACTCGTTAATGGGAAAATCCACATGATGGTGCGATCCCATCAACTTGTTATGATCTATACTGAGGTGGCTCCACAAGCAATCCGTATAGAAACATCGCATCCAGTTCAAAAGGGAAAACATTCATCTGCCAAATTCTTTGACCTGAATATGGAGATGCCCTCGACGCAGCAATCTGTGCAGTACCCATTTGACACGATGCCTTCAAGTTCTAGGGGAGGCATTCAACTGCGAGCTTCTTCGACCTCAATGTCGAGATGCCTTCAAGTTCAAGGGGAAGGCATTCAACTACCAGCTTGTTCGACCTAAATGTCGACATCGTGGAGGAACCCTCATCTCCACCAGAAGAACTTCTTCGTGATCCAGGTGCGGATGATGCTGAGACTAGACTATTCATTCAACCAGAATCATTGCAGTTCAACATAGACTCCGATGATGATGTAGATGAAGTTCTCATAAATACGGTACACACCGAACCTCTAGTACACTTGTATGAAGTTGATTATGATGCAATGTACGGGCCAGAATTTGCGGATATGGATAGTGACTACGGATTTAACGCATCACTCAATGATGGTGAGTTATATAAAGGAATGGAGTTTCCATGCAAAGAATAAGCGATGATAGCAATTAAGAATTACAACATTCATAATTTTGTTCAGTCTAGAGTTGATCGTTCCACCACCAAAAAGTATGTCTATCATTGTGTCCAACGTGATAACAGATGTAATTGGATGGTTCACTTATTGAAGAGGAATAGGAAAAATAATATATGGTAACGGTATACAAAGATCCTCACACATGTTGTGTTGGAGGGATCAACCAGGATCATCCCAACTTGGACTCCGACATTATCTGTCAAGACATCATGCTCATAGTAAAAGCAAGTTCCCATATAGCTATTGCGGTGTTAATTTCAGCTACACAGTCATAATATGGGTATACCATCTCATACAAGAAATCATGGAAGGACAAACAGAGTGCCATTAAAAAACTTCACGGTGAATGGGATGCATCTTACAACGAATTACCAAGTTGGTTTAGATTAGTGGGCAGATTGAATCTTGGGACAATTTTCGACTTCGAAACTTGTCATGCATACCACAATGATCGAGTACTTCGCGATCGATACCAATTCTACCAGTTTTTTTGACCTACCCATAGTGTATTAATGTTGTGAAATACTGCAAGCCCGTGGTCCAAATTGACGGGACATTCTTGTATGGAAAATACAAGCAAGTTTTACTATTGGCAGTTGTCCAAGATGGTAATCGCAACATTCTTCTAGTTATTTTTTCCCTTGTTGAAGGAAAAGATACAGATTTTTGGGCTTTTTTCCTCATAAACTTATGCTTACATGTTGTCAAGAGGGAAAAAATATGCGTCATTTCAGATCGTGGAGCTGGGATCAAAGTATCAATAGATTATTTGGGTCCAATATGGCAACCACCCTATGTCCAACATCGGTATTGTATCCGACACATTGCTACTAACTATCATGGAAAGTTTAAGAAAAATCATGAGTGTCAATTACTTTTGCGCATGGGTATATCAAAATGTTGCTTTTTATTTCTCAATCATTTTCATTTTTATGGAAACTTAACAGTAAGTTCTACTTTTGATGCTCAGGTTACGAACTATTACTTAAAACATTTGAGTCCATGCTTCAATATTTACTAGGAAATAATGAGAAAGGATACAATTACATCAGCCTCATTAGCAAAGAAATGTAGACAAATGAATATAATGATGGATATCGATATGGACATATGACGACCACATTGGCTGAGGCTATCAATTCGACCTTAAATGGGGCACGTCATTTACCAGTAATGGTTTTGGTTAAAACAACATATTTTCATTTGGAAGCATTTTTTGCCAAGCTCGGGGGACAAGCACAAACTTGGATGCAAAACGGTAATGTCTATCACCCAAGATTAGTTACATATCTAGAAAAAAGAATCGTTGCATCAAATGGAATGTTTGTAACAATCTTCTTTAGAACCCATGAATTATTTCGTGTCACATAGATACTGCGACCTCTTCAAGGAATTCAAGCTAACTCGTTCAGAGTTGATCTACGAGACATATGGTGTGACTATGGATTTTTTAAGCTCTGAAGTATCCATGCTCTCATGTCATAGTAGCTTGATCTCATACCCATCAAGACTATAACCATTTTGTGGATCTTGTATACTGACTTTTAGAAGTGTAATGTATATGAATTTGAGTTCCCCTATAGGTAACGAGAAATACCTTAATGAGGTTCAGAATTGGCTTCCGATTGTACCAGATCCGTCCTTATTGAGGGAGCTCAGTCGTCCAAAATCTAGATGAATTCATTGTGATATGGATATTCGGGAGACGTCCAGAGAAAACAAAAGATGTGAGCATTGTAGAAACATAGGACACAATAGGAAAATTTGGCTATCTCTTCTGTCATCAAGTAACTGTTGATGTTGTGATTGATGTAGTTGTTGTTTATGAAATCTAAGTTTTGGTTATTTAATTTTCATTTACTTTCAGTTAATGTCATTTGAGCATCATCGAGTAATTGGCTACTCAAGAATTAAAGAATTAAAACAATTCGAACAAACTAAAAACAAGAAAACGATAAACTCAAAAATAAAAACAACTAAATAATAAAAATAATTCAAACAATTAAATAATAAAAACATTAAGAAACAAAATAAATAAAAAATCATAATTAAATAAAAAAATTATAATTGCTGGTAAACAAAAAAAATTAAATAAAAGCATAATTAAGTAAACAACTCCATGCAGGGAGGTGGTTGTCTGTGTCGATGAGGATTTCTTCGTATAACTTGTTCTTCCTCCTCACTCTCATCATCATCATTATCATCATCATGAGCATATATATTTTGTTGACGATGGACGAATGATGATGTAGCACCTCCATAGAATAAGGGCCCTGGAGGTGTATAGCTGACTATCCCACCGCTCACAAAAAACTGTGAGAACTCTGAAAACACTGACATCGATGAATGCAAAAATTGCACTGGAGGTGCTTGTCCATGTGGTGAAGTTTCACCTGCCAAATAACAGTATATGAACCCTAAGTTGGATCTAAGCATAAAAGTATAATATCCGCTAATAGGGGTCATAAAACTTTGCTGTAGTGGTGACATTTGATATGGAAATGGTGGCCTCTAACTTGATTGAAGTGGCATATGAAATGGTTGTGGTACCATCTGAAACGGCTTCGGTACCATCTGAAACGACATCGGTACCATCTGAAACGGCTGTAGAATGTACACCGATGTAGATGGTGGTTGTTGTGATGGTTTCGGTGCTATAGTTGAGTATGAGCCGGAAGCGCTTGTGCTCTGTCCACGAGTCGGGGGACGATAATGCTATGATGGTGGACGTCTTTGTCGACGTCGATGAATGCTCATACCTTGTGTTTCCTCGAAAAGTAGGAACGGTTTTCCGTTCGTGTTGAATCACTCATAATAATCATCTGTAACCAAGTAATGATCCACATAAATGGGTTTCGTACGGGGAATGCGCCCATGACGATCCTCCCATATCATTACCCACTCAATGTGCTTCAGCAGCCAGTCGACTTCTTTTTTGCCACGTCTATCAATGATATGCATATCCTCGAGATTCTTAGGTGCTTCTTTAATAGATTGTACAAAACCAAATTGGCGGAGCACGCAATCAGTAGGATGTCACTCAACAATAACATAACATATCAGAGGGACCACTGTCATCCAGACATCTAATGGGTCTCTCAAGTGATGTGGGATGCAAATCATCATTTCTTCAGTAGAATAAGGAACCCACTGAAACTAAAACAAATATATATAATTCTTATAAAAATAATATTCTAATTATATAATGATAATTAAAAGTATATAATAATATTTAAATACATACCTCTGTACCAACCTTTTGATCAATGAGTAGCCTAATTTTTTCCAATTCATCAGGTAAATCTCAATGATCTTTTATTGCACTTAATGACCTATTTAATGAAATAATTTTCATTACATACTTAACAAAATTATTTATATACGAAATCAGTATTGAAATTACCTCAATAATGGTGGGAAGACCAACGGGTTTTACCACATGACATAAAAAGGGCATGCGATACCACACCCAAGACTGGAGAAGAATGAGACATCCGCCGATAGTATTTTTTCAATAGTCAGTAGCTCGACACATTTCCTTATATTTAAATGCCAAAACTGCGGAGCCCCAACTGAGTGTGCCAACATGAAGAAAATCTGCGAGGTGACTCAACCACATGCAATAAACTTGGTTGCGCGATTTGTTGGGCATTAGGATCCCTCCTATGAGTTGTAATATGCAAGATCGTGCATACATTTTAAAATGCTCCTCAGAGGTGTCGCGACTCAAATGTTGGAAAGATGTATCCAACCAATTTAACGGTATTCGACCACCGTTGAAATTAGGCGGGACACCTCTAAGATACTCTTCGCACAAGGAATGTCAGTAACCATCCGCCACCCAGAAATCACATCCCCGTCTACCGTAAGCCCTAAATGCATGGAGACATCTTCCAGAGTAATTGTGCACTATCTGTTGGAACCGTCTTTCGGGTGGGCCCCAGAATTGGGCTTCGACTTGTATTAAATGAATTGGAGTCGCCACCGATCATTTATTTTAAAACAAATGGGTTGATCGGATACCCTATTTCTTACCTGATTTGTATCTTTCCAAAGATGTGTCGGATTCGAGAGTCGGTTAGAGTCAAGGAAGGGTAAGCACCCTTGAACTGCCCTTTCGGGACTACGCAATTTCCAATTGTCTTAAATTAAGAAAATTGTAGTTTAAAATTAAAAGGTAAAAATATGATCCCAATTGCTTACCTTAGATAGTTTTAAAGGTGTGCCCTTAAGAGAGTCAAGAAACGTGTTAGATAAAAAATTGAAAATAAATAGAAAAAAAATAAAAAAACGACCGAAATAAAGGAATAATAAAAGAGTGAAGATAAAAATGAATACGAAAAGAAAAATAAAATGAAGAAAAAAGAATAATAATAATAATAATAATAATATATACATAATAAACGAGTAAATAAAAAAAATACAAATAAATAAAACAAATGTAAAGAAGATAAAAAAATAAAAATAAGGAATAAAAATAAAAATGAAATAGAGGAAAAAAAGGGTAAATATAAATAAATAAAATAAAATAGAATAATAATAATAATAATAATAATAATAATAATAATAAACAGTAAGTAAAGAGTAATAAAAGAAAATAAAAATAGAAGGGTATAAGAATAATAAATAAAATATGTATATATGTAATAATAAATATAATATTTGCAACAAATAAAAAAAAATGAAAAAATGTATATATATATATATATATATATATATATATATATATATATATATATATATATAATATATAGATAAATAATAGAGAGAGAAAAATTAATAATGGTAGGGAAATGAAATAAAATAAGATAAAAATAATAATAAATATGCATATAAATAAAATGTTTTAAAAAATAATAATAAATAAAAAAATAAAACAAAATAAAACATATAAAATATAATAATAATAATAATAATAATAATAATAATAATGAAGTATATATAATAATAATAGTAAGTAAAAAATAAAATATAAAAAAATTGAATTTTTTAAAGCTCTTCCCCTCCTCTTTCCAAATATTCGAACGATTTTCACAAAATAGCCTCGGGGTTCCGTAGATCTAAAAAGTTAGTTTCAAAAAAAAACCCCTTCGGTCATCGGCCTTTTGAGTTTTTATGGTTTTACAAATCGAAAGCAAGAAACAAACGACACATGCAAGCCTAACAACCGAAAAAGGTAAGGTTTTTTTTACCTTTGTTGCCTTCGAAACTTTGCAAAAAAATACTTTGATTGCTCCAAATTTTCTGTTCGTATTTCATCTATCAATTGTGTGTTATAATAGTGAGTTACAATGGCTATTTATAATGCTTATGGATTCTATTTTTAGGAGTTTGAATCATAGTAAAACTCTATCCTATTTTTAGGAGTTTGAATCATAGTAAAACTCGATCCTATTTTTAGGAGTTTGAATCCTAGTAAAACTCTAACGTTATGTTTGTTTTCTAAATCCCACTAAATCAAGGTTGTTGAGAGTGTTGTACCCAGACAAAAATATGTGTTGACAGCTGCCCCTCTTTGCCCATAGTCGTGTAACGGGGATAGGGCAAAGATTAAAAGACATGTTTTTCGTTCGGTGGAGTTGAAAATTGACTCTGATGTTTCAATAACTCCCTGTCAAATTGAGTTGCGGATGACTCCTCCGTTGTGAGGTCGAGTTGAACTGGAAGCTTTTGAGCACGATATCATTCGACGTGAAGTTGAAATCGAACTCAAAGCTCTTGGCAAGTGGCCTCTGAATCGTCTTCTGGCTCAAGATACTTAGTCATGAAGGTGAAACTTGACCTGAAGACTTTGGTGTTGATGTGTTACAGATGACTCATTCACCATGAAGTTGGGTCAATCTATTTGTGAAGTTGGAATCGTATAGGACCCCTTCGTCATGAAGTTGAGCCTGGGTGTTAGATATCCTTTATCGCGAAGTTGAAATCCAATGTAAGTTGCACTGTTCCGAGGCCAATAACCTTCACTGTAAAGTTGAAATTGACTCTGAAACTGGAAAGTTTGTTGACAGACATTCCTTCTTTGAGTTGGATATCATTCGTCGTGAAGTTGAAATCCAATCTAGAGATGGATGATGCTTGTGTGCATGATTCCCTTCGTCGTGAAGTTGAAACCGTGGGTGGCCCCTTCGTTGTGAAGTTGAGCCTGGAATTGGATATCCTTTGTCGTGAAGTTGAAATCCAAGTAAGTTGTATTGTTTTGAGTCCAATATCCTCCGCCGTGAAGTTGAAATTGACTTTGAAATTGGGAAGCCCCTTCGTCATGAAGTTGAGCCTCAAATGGCACAATATCCTCCGTCGTGGAGTTGAAATCGTGTATGGCCCCTTCGTCGTGAAGTTGAGCCTTGACTTGAATATCCTTTATCGTGAAGTTGAAATCCAAGTATTGTATATTGCGGGTGGACACAATTCCCTTCGTCGTGAAGTTGAAACCGTGGATGACCCCTTCGTTGTGAAGTTTGGCTTTGAGTTAGATATCCTTCGTAGTGAAGTTGAAATCTATTCTCGAACAAATTATTTCACTTCAAGTTCAATATTTTTCGTTGTGAAGTTGAAATTGACTCTGAATGAAACTGAAAAGTTGTTTGTTGACAGTCAGTCGCCCCTTAGTTGTGAAGTTGAGCTTGTGTTGTCTCGAGTCCAATATCATTCGTTGTGAAGTTGAAATTGACTCTGAATGAAACTGAAACGTTGTTTGTTGACAGTCATTCGCCCATTCGCTGTGAAGTTGAGCTTGTGTTGTCTCGAGTCCAATATCCTTCGCTGTGAAATTAAAATTGACTCTGAATGAAACTGAAAAGTTGTTTGTTGATAGTCAGTCGCCCCTTCACTGTGAAGTTGAGCTTGTGTTGTCTCGAGTCCAATATCCTTCGCTGTGAAGTTGAAATTGACTCTGAATGAAACTGAAAAGTTGTTTGTTGACAGTCAGCTTGTCTCGACTTAAGCTGTGCTGTAAATTTCCTCTAAATGAATGATGGCTCCCATTTGTGGGTCTAAACCGATCATAATTCTTTGGATAACCCCCCTTCATGGGAAAGCGAAATTTTGTCAGCCGGATATCCTCCGTCGTGGAGTTGAAATCTGTCTTGAAAACGTGAACTGGATCCGTTCTGAATTAGCTCTCGAACATGTCTGAAATTGATTATAAGATCTGTCGATCTTTCAATATGTCAAATTACTTGAGGTGTAGCTCCTCGCTGCTGAGTTAAGCAACCACCATCGGTTTTTTACAAACTCTTTTAAATCGGGTATCTTTCGCCTTGAAGTTAAAACTTGACTCTAAAGCTGCAAACATTATGTATATGAAAAAAATGATAAATATGATGCTTTAAAATGTATTCATAATGAATTAGTTATTGTGTTATTCCTCGGACAATATCTCATTTTTTGTCTGTTGGTTCATGCATGTAAAAGAAACACATTCGGAAGATCTGATCGTTCGTATCAGGATTTTGAATCCCCGAAGATGCCCCAATATTCGATGTTGAATTTCCAAAAATGCCCCAACATTTGATGTTGAATCTTCAAAGGTGCTCTCATTGTTCCTCATTTCTTGCTTCAACATTGATTCTAAGCATGAGATTAGTGTCTGAGAGCCACATGTCATTTACCAAGATCCACTCTAGAGAGATTGTCTTGTTTGAAAAAATGTTATTCTTTCTCTTTTATTTTCAACGTTCTGAAAATATCAATTAAAAGAGTTTCGAAAAATGTTTAACCAAAAGTTTTGAAAATATTACCCCTTTCACGGTTTTACAATTAAGATGAATCATAAAACTAGAGTTCATTGGATATCGAAGAATTAATTACTTTGTTAATCCTTCAATAAATTATAGTTATTTGACAAGTGCCAAGATCAAAGCTATCTTTGGGAAATGGTTAAACAAGGAAAAAAAAAGTCTCAGGTTATTGTGTTTGGTCAACGGTTTGGGATTTTTTTTATTTGATTCTCAATGGTTTTATGGGTTAGCTCGCATGCTCCTTTACTGGAAGTGTTCTCCGACTCCCAGCTTTCATGGTCACACTCAGATTGGGCGATGCCTTATCAAGGAATTTGTATGATCGCCTCAGCTGCACAATTTTATATTTGAGCCGCCTTTTCAGGTTTTCAACTCGAATCCTCATTTGGTTTCAAGGCATAATTAGAATTTATGTCTTGAACCCCCTTTGTTATTTTTCTCTATCATGCATTAAAGATTTTAGAAAACTTTTTGCAAATAAAGATTAATCATGATGGATGGGATGAAATATGAAGATAGCCTCTTCTGTTCAGAAATCCATGTATGATCAGAAGGGACTTTTAAGGAACGTGATGTAGGCCATGGTTCATGGTTATAAAAAAATTATAAATAGGCCTAAACAAGTGTTTCAGGGTATTGAACCAAGGATCAATTCATTCGGATGCCTTCAATCCTGTCTTGCTAAATTTGAATATGCTCATATATGTTTCTCTTGATTTTCTCTGGATGCTCCATGATCTTCGAGTGAAGTGATTCTGGAATGATTATGCTTGATCAATCTCATAATTTGAATCTCGATGCGTCATTTGAATCGAGAGAATCTTTGCATATGTGTCTTGTCTTCTTCTTTCTTCACTTTTTTCTTAGTTTTTGTTTCTCTTTTTTATTTTATCTTTGTTTTTTCCTTTGTTTTTTCTCTTTTTTTTGTTCTGATTGGATCTTCGCACTTGGCATTTGGTATCTCCTTTGGATTGATGTCTTCACTCATGTGAGTTACTTTTTTCCACCTTGCCCCCTAATGTGGAGGGTGATCCTTGGTTAGGGTTGAATCAGAAGAAAAACACTATAGGCTCAAAAGGGGACACAAGGGATATATATTTTCTCCTGTTGTGAAGAGATGAAGAAAGAAAGTCGTTCATCATTTCATATATGGAAGTCTTCACGGAAGAGGTATCCCTAAGGGGATAGATTTTCAGGATTAATTTTATTCACATGAAAATAATGTAATTAATGTATGATAGAATTATTTCAAATGAATTCTTCTTTCTGCTTCTTGCTCCCGACATGTCTCAATGTTCAGGCTCTCTGCGAGATGCCCCAAGTTGTGTCTTAGAAGAATGCTCATGTTCAAAAAAACAACTCAATGCCTTGGGTTTTAATGGTATAAAAAGGTCAATTTTGAGTCTAAAAAGAAAATGGTGTGACTTTATTTACTCAAAGAAAGGTTCAAAAGTTTCAAAGGGTGATAATGTCAAAATTTGGTCTTTTGGTAATGACCATGAGTTATTTTGGGTAAAGAATCAAGGTATTTTATTTTGGGATTTGAGACAGGATAAGAAAGGTCTAATCTTGTCATATGTCAAAAATCTATAATTCTTGAAGAATTAAAAGAATCCTTAATTCATTTAATATTCGAAGAACTAAATATTAAAATTTGTTCAATTATTCCACCTTAAAAGGTAGCATAAATTCAATCGTTTAAAAGATTAAACAAACATGAAAAAGCGTGTTCAAACAAAACAATGCTCTCAATGCAAATGGTAAATGTCATGCCCCCTTCTTCAACTGTCCATGCCCCTGAATCCATCGGGTTTTGGATCTTGCACTCACAGTTCTTAGATGAATAACTGAAGCTTCCTATGTGGTAATTGCAAACAACTTCAACATTGTAGCCCTTAGGATATGTGGACTATTTTCTCATATCATCCTAGCAGGCTTAGTCCTATAATCAGCTGATCAGGCTCCCACAGTACTGATTTCAATTTTTCTTTTAATTATTAAAATATTGTTTTCATGTGGTGTGACGTGGTTAAGAACACTTCATCGAATCCTCCACGAAGAAATTTCATGTTTATGAAAATACTTAAAAATGAAATGTAGATGTAAAATGCAAAAATGCATGAAATGTTTGAGGCATTGATTCGAAAACATGTATGTTATTATAAATAATCCTTATTGGGACAAAAGTGTTTTATCTTTTAAGAGACAATAAACATATTTAAAGGTATATCCTGACTAAATCTTTTAAACCAGTTCCCAGAAGTATCGAATGACTGCATCTCTAGCTTTCATCCTTTGTTGAACCTGTTCTATAACGAAAACGCCATTGAAATCCTCCATCAAAGGGATTATCTGAAGTTCATTCGATTGTTTCTTGAATTTATCGACAATGGCTTCCAATTCAGCTATCGTTTTGTCAGCTTGTTCTTGTTGTCTTTGAAGGGACTCTCGAGGTCAGTAACCTTTTTCTCGTGTTACCCCTGCCACCTTTATCAACCTATTTTTGAAAATTTAACTTGTGATGTATTTGATTGTGGGCACCACGTCTTCTTGATCGAATGTGACACATAGTTGCCTTGCAGATTGTCCTTCTTTTCTTTCTGAGTCTTTTCTGACCATAGTCGGACTCCTGCGTTTTTCACCTCTTGTATTACAACCCCTTTGTTCATTAATGCGAATTATTTACAGTTAACGAACACGTTTTTTATCAACACCTCTTTTTTTAATGATACAAATGATGAAAATTAAAATAAAAGATAACAAAAATAAAAAAGAGTTAGTGAGGTAAATCAAAACAATAATAAAAATGAAAAATCCTACCCCACATGCTTATTATTCCTACCCGGACATGATCTCTATCATGCATGCTAATTTCAAACAAATCCTAACCGCATATTTGTCTAGTTCGCATGCTTTGAACAGAAAGTAAAACAAGAAATAAAATCAAAGAAGCCTAGAGTCTAGAATGAGGTTTTGGGGTGATCTCTAATTCCTTGTAATCTCCTGGTTTAGGTTCTAAAAAGGTACCCGAGTTCTCCTTGCTGGTGCCCCCTTGGGCTTGCCAGACCCCTAGTCCTAAGCCCATTACAAGCTTGTGTGCACTAAGTTAAACTCGAGAGGAAACATTCCCTTATGCCCGCACGGTGAATAAATTCACACGAAGACATAAGGTATATGAATCCCGAATGCTACTTGTTAGGCATGTGTGGTGAATAAAATCACACGAATGCGTCGCTTTCACCCCCACTTAAATAGGGTTTAGAACTCGAGTTTAGAGCCTTAAGTGAGAAACAAACTTTGAAGGCTGAAATCATTATAAAATGGTTAGTACAACTATTTACTCGAAAATATAATCAAAAGTAAGCAATAAGGATCGAAATGCTACCTTAAAATTTAAACTTACCCTTTTCGTTAAAAAGACAACTGGAAATTACCTTAGCCTGACTCACTTACTGTTCCCTAGCGGAGTCGCCAAGCTATCGGAACCGTCTTTCGTGTGGGCCTTGAAATTGGGCTTCGACTTGGATTAAACGAATTGGAGTCGCCACTGATCATTTATTTTAAAACAAATGGGTTGATCGGATACCCTATTTCTTACTTGATTTGCTTCTTTCCAAAGATGTGTCGGATTCAGGAATCGGTTACAGTCAAGGAAGGGTTAGCACCCTTGAGCTGCTCTTTCGGTACTACTCAATTTCCAATTGTCTTAAATTAAGAAAATTGTAGTTTAAAATTAAAAGGTAAAAATATGATCACAATTACTTACCTTAGATAGTTTTAAAGGTGTACCCTTAAGAGAGTCAAGAAACGTGTTAGATAAAAAAATAAAAATAAATAGAATAAAAAAATAAAAAAATAAAAAAATGACCGAAATAAAGGAATAAAAAAAGAGTGAAGATAAAAATGAATACAATAAGAAAAATAAAATGAAGAAAAAAGAATAATAATGATAATAATATATACATAATAAATGAGTAAATAAAAAAAGAAAATACAAATAAATAAAACAAATGTAAAGAAGATAAAAAAATAAAGATAAGGAATAAAAATAAAAATGAAATAGAGGAAAAATGGGTAAATAGAAATAAATAAAATAGAATAATGATAATAATAATAATAATAATAAAAACAGTAAGTAAAGAGTAATAAAAGAAAATAAAAATAGAAGGGTATAAGAATAATAAATAAAATATATGTATATATGTAATAATAAATATAATATTTGCAAAAAAATAAAAAATAAATGGAAAAAATGTATATATATATAATAATAATACATATAGATAAATAATAGAGAGAAAAAATAATAATGGTAGGGAAATGAAATAAAATAAGATAAAAAAATAATGAATATGCATATAAATAAAATGTTTTAAAAATAATAATAAATTAAAAAAATAAAACAAAATAAAACATATAAAATATAATAATAATAATAATAATGAAGTATATATAATAATAATATTAAGAAAAAAATAAAATATAAAAAAATTGAATTTTTTAAAGTTCTTCCCCTCCTCTTTCCAAATGTCCGAACGATTTTCACAAAATAACCTCGGGGTTCCGTAGATCTAAAAAGTTAGTTTCAAAAAAAACCCTCCAGTCATCGGCCTTTTGAGTTTTTGTGGTTTTACAAATCGAAAGCAAGAAACAAACGACACATGCAAGCCTAACAACCAAAAAAGGTAAGGTTTTTTTACCTTTGTTGCCTTCGAAACTTTGCCAAAAAAATACTTTGATTGCTCCAATTTTCTGTTCGTATTTCGTCTATCAATTGTGTGTTACAATAGTGAGTTACAATGGCTATTTATAATGCTTATGGATCCTATTTTTAGGAGTTTGAATCCTAGTAAAACTCTAACGTTATGTTTGTTTTCTAAATTCTACTAAATTGGGGTTGTTGAGAGTGTTGTACACGGATGAAAATGTGTGTTGACACTATCCACACAAAAGATGGAATGTGTGTCTCTGGTCTCCATCTCTCAACCAATGCAGAAATAAGGTTGGATTCAAGGTTACAGTGTCCTTCATATTTTGCTACGTAATCGAATCTAGCCTCGACCAAATACGGCCATACACGAGTAGATATCTCTAACTTAAGGTTACGATTGAATGGATCTAATATACAGAATTTAAAATTATTATTGTATTGGCAAAATGTCTCGAGGTATGATTCTCATCTAAACGTAATAAACCATCTTTCATTTTATAATTACAAAATTAATAAAAAGAATTAGTATAATAAAATTTAATGGAATAATAAAGTAATGATTCATTATAATACAATAAAAATATTTTAACTTCTTAATAAAAAGATTAATACTCGAAAGAATGAGAGAATTTGATATTTAAGTGTGGTTTGAATGTTGTATTTAGGTACGATATTTATAGGAAGAGAATAGGAGTAGACGGGTTTCATAGATGTGGGAAGGGGGTATTTGAGCGGTGCGCCAGCTCAGACAAAATTAAATAAGACATGGATCACTATTTATGTCTTTTTTTATGTGACGTTAACTCGGACAGAATCATCAAAAACACGAATGACGATCCTCACTTTATCAAAAATAATACTAGATTAATAGTATTAAGAGATAATATGTCTGACAAGTAATTATTAAATGTACGAGTCATATTTCGATAAAAAAAAAAAGCAGCAAATAGACATCACTCAAATGTATAAAAAGAAAAGGTGCAAGCTGTGTAAAACAAAAGAAAAGGTGCAGACCAAAATAAAAAACAATGATATACAATATCATAACTCGTATTTAAAATACAAGTTTTGGCTTTTTTATCTGATATATTTTCAGTAATAAATAGTACACCCTCATAGTGTGCTCTGTCTGAATAGGGAGCCGTAAATGCTCACTGCTGTCTTTTCATCAACAATGGGAAACCCAAGAAAGCATAAAAAGCAAAAGTGCTTTGAATTCAAAGGAGCCTTAAATATTCTGCATTGCTACATCAAACATAATACAAAAGGATGGCAAAACAGCCAATTCCTCACCATGAATGCCTTTCAAAAGCATTATTCATATCTATCTCTACAAAAGCTAAATCAAGGACACTATTATACCAATACTAACTACAAAAGCATCTCGTCTCTTATACAAGATTTGCATGAAACCCCAAGTTTATTTCACCTTCTATCTACTTCATTCTACCGCAAATATGTCTTATTCAGTCATTTATCATATCTTTTCATGGCAAATCACATGCACACAAAATGGAAGCTGATTGAAGGTGACTAAATCCAGTCCCTAGGAAACCACATCACTGGTGGAAGATGACAATAGCAACCCTCTTGCTTCACAAGACCTACCCCTTTCATGGCCTTCATCTCTCGGCTAACTTGAATCTCTTATGATTGCCTATTTCTCAGACCTGTCATAGCATTACATACACATATACGTATAATAAGCATGTATAGAGGAGAGCCATAAAGAATCAAGAGATTACAGCAACTCTGCATAGTTGATCTACCACGTGTAAGTGAAGCAATATCCAAAATATAGTGGCCGCTAGAAATGTTATAGAAAAAGAAAACTTTCCCTTTGCAGGCACACCAAGCAAGCAAGAAGAAGATTATACAAACCTATCCTTCCGAACCCTTAGCAAAAATAGAACATAAGCATGACACGTACTTTATTCAACACTCACTAGCCGAAGTCCAAGTTACGCCACATACCGTATTCAACACTCACAAGCCAAAGTCCAAGTTACAATAAATCTTGCATTAAATGGAATTTCATCCATCTTTACCTTCGTTATTAATAACCTAATAATTCGCCAAACCAGTATAATTGTAACAGATACAAAGACAATATTTAGTTGTATTCTTTCATGCTGAAATTTTTCTCATAAAAGTGTTTCACTGCAAAATGTGAAACAACAATGAACAAACATTACACCAGCAGTGCAACAAACTGCAGAAGAAAACCACATGCTTCAATGCTAAAACTCAGAACCCAAACACAAAAAGTTTAAAAACAAAGCAGTTCATCTTCAATACCCAAAAATATAATTTTTCTAAACAGAACGTATCAAAAAAAGAAAGAAACTTTACCTTGTTTCTTTTCGGAATCAAAAGTAGTGTTAAGAACGCGAGGATGAAAAACTCCGGTGCCTCCCGATGCTCTCACCAAACCACCACCTAACCCGAACTTATTATTATTAAAACCTTTTGCTTGAAATGGCAAATCCCGGTTTTGAAAAAGCCGGTTTTGTTGCCTTTGCAGAACCCTAGCCCTGGCTTCAACGTAGCTCTCAACCTACAAAAATAAATAATATCATACCATCAATACTGCAAAAAGAAAGAAAAATAATAAAAAAGGTAAAGAACACTGAAATGTGAAAAGACTGTTCATGGAATCAAACCCAAAACATAAGTACCTGAGCTTGAGTTGGTTTCACGAACTGACATTCATAATCCGGTTTGGTCTCTCCAAGAAACGGACCGTTTCTTAAACCGAAAAAGCTTCGACCCGCTTCCAAACCACTCCTATTAACCGTACCGTAACAAACCGGTTCTTGAAGCCTCTGCAAAGTGGGTGTAAGAAAGCAAGAAAACAAGAGGAAAAAAGAGATGCTTGCAAGAGAAAATGTAAAGGCTTTAGAAAAGAACCTCAAAGTTGATAGCTTTGGGTAGTTTTTGGTGATGCTTAGGAAGTTTAAGAGCGGCAAGACGAGAAGCTAAGTCTTCCACGCAAGAGGAAGGGAGATAAGGGGAATTATGGTGGTGAAGGCGGGGCTTGATTTTGGAAGGAACTTCGTTGAGGAAAATATCAGAAGGGAGCCAAAGTTCACCATCATCCAAATTTGGAGGAAAGTTAAGGAACTCATTCGCCATTGTTTCGGGTTTTGGGACAAAAGGGAAGTCGTAAAGAGAGATTCTGTTTTTATTTTCCGGGTTTTGGGGGGTGGAACTGGAAACTAAGCGTACACAAGGAGGGGGGGCAATTTGTTTTTTCAAAATGACGTTACTGTTTCTCTGCTTAGAGTTGGAGAGAGATATAGAAGGTCGATGCATGGAATAGATATCAAATATTAGGGGTAAACAACACTGTGATCCCTCTTGTTTTAAGCACATCTGATTTCGCTTATAGGTTTTACAACGTTACAATTTAGTCACTTATGCTATCAATTTATTATGTTTTAGTCGCTCGATCATTAATTTTCGTGAGTCTAAGTTAAGTTTACTTAATGAGTTGAGCAACTCGAAATTGAATTGGTCAAAACTTGATCAAAGTTCGAATTAAACTCGAGTTTGATTTAAGATCTTAACAAGTTGAGTCGAGCAAAGTTCAACTCGACTCGATAAACTCGAGAGCAGCTCGTTAAGCTCTTTATAATTTTTTAGTATTTATCTTAAAAAATTATTTTATGCAAAAAAATTATTAATTTAATAATAGATAATTATTATTTTGTTACATCCAAAAATTAAATCTTAATTATTAGTTTAATATATATGTATTATTACTTTAGAATTTAGATTTTAAAATTACTTCATACACTCTTTTGATAAAATTTTTGTTAAATTTATTAAATTATATTTATATTAAGCTCTATATAGTATGTTAATAAATATTACCTATTGTTAAGAAAAAGTAAAAATTCTGGTGAACTTAATGAGCAACGAGTAACAATCTTAACGAGCTTAAAAGCAACGAATCAAATCGAGCAACAAATTTTTTAACGGAACAAAATTTTAGTGAGCTTAATGAACAACGAATCGAGTTGAGCAACAAATATTTTTAATGAACACAAATTCAATACTAACCAAATCACAATCGACAAGCATCACTAGACAAGAGACATATCACAATAAAGACATGTAGGGGCCAAGGCCTCCCAAATATTGAAAAATTATAATTTAGACCTTTGAAATTTTAGAAAATTTTAATTTGACCCCATAAAATTTATAAAAATTTAGATTAAGTTTTAATTTTTTTAATGTTATTAATTAAACCCTCCCATAATTTTTAAAAATTTTGATTCTCATGAAGTCTCAAAATTTTAAAAAATTTAGTTAGAACACAATTTTTTTTAAATGTAAATTGATCCCTTCAAAAAAATTGAAAATTTTAATTTAAACCTCTATTTAAAAAAAATAAGTTAACCCCTAAATTCTATCAGTTCAACGTCACTGCATGAGCCCTAAATTCTATCAATTCCACGTCACTGCGTGAGCCCAATAGGGAGAAATTATTAAATGGTCTCGGATCAGCCGGTCATTTGTGGTCTCAACCAATAGTATTTGTCCATATAATTTGTTTCCAATGTGAATCTTCATATTTTTCTTATGCATAAATAAAAAGTACGTGGTTATTTGGAAATTATTTTAAAATTCGTAACTATCATTCATTAAAACCATAGATAACGTGGTGAGTCGGGTCAATGAAATAATCAATAATAAAAGTCGGGCTTAACATTTTTTTGTCCATGCGGCAACACCTCCAAGACCTCCTCACTGTTGGTAAACAGAAAAGAAAGAATTGGAAAACTCGTCTAATATTAGAATTGATGTGGTATTTGATTTTATTTTATTTTTCCCGTTAGGAAAGCAGCTGGAGGAATATGGCTGGAGTCTTGAATGAGTCGGGGAGTAAAATTGTTGGGGTTTGCATATGCCATTAGTGTGCCCTGACGGCGCTGTTGTGGCTTATGCTTAGAAACCACAGCTTGCCGAGCAGGCTGGTGCATCTGCTGTTGACCGGACTAGGTTCTTACTCAATTACTCAGTAGATGTTTGATATTGTAGAATTCAACCCAAGCAATGCCTTAAGAAGTTGATATCATTTGTTGCAAAATCATATGAATTTTATCTGTCTATTATTATGCATAGGGTTTCAACCTTACAGCAAAGTAAAGAATCCTGCAGTGGTATTTTCAGATAGTATTATGATAAATTACATCTTTTTTTTTTTGAAATAAATATTGCTTATATTCCAATAGCATCCTCGATTACAAGTTGTTTAATACAATCAGGTTTATTCAGGAAAAAATTAACTGGATTGTGGTTCGATAAGGCCCATTTAGCCAAAGCATGAGCAACTCTATTAGCGTCCCTACTCACATAAAACACCTTTAGAGCAGGGAGATCAGATAACAATCGCCCTTATTGAGCAACAATCCAATTGTAGAGAAGTGTGAATTGATTCCCATTCAACCAAAGCATCTGCACAGCACTGCCATTGAAGGTCCTCGGGATTTCACCAGACAAACTATTACCAGAAAGCTTCAAGTTTGTCAAGGAAGGCATGGAACCAAGAAAATCTGGCAATGAACCAATCAAATTACAGTTCATACAAGAAAGGTTAGTCAATTGAGCCGAGTTTTGTAAAGCCTTGGGGAATGACCAGCCACTTGTGGCATTAAAATTGTTGTGATCCAATGCCAACACTTGCAAATCATCTAAACCATCAAAGAAATCAGTCGGGATTGAATCAAAAATGTTGTAATCCAAATAAGCATACTGCAAATTCGACAAGCCATCGAAAGATGGCAGCTTTCCACTCAACTGGTTTCTTTGGAGACCTATGTTCTTGAGCATGGAGAGCTTGTTCAAGTTTTGGGGCAAAGTACCCTTCAAGCCCACACCTTGAGCTTCATTCTGAGTGACCCGGGACTCTTCATCACAGAATACATGGCTCCAGCTCGGAGGACCACAAGGGTCACCGCCATTTTCAGGCCACTCCAAGAGGTCAGGATTCTCAAGTCCATCTCTGAATTGCATTAGAACATAAAGGTCACCCGGGTCAGTGGTACAGAAAATCACTGTAACAAGAGAGAAAAGAAGCACTGAAGCAAACTTCTTTCCCATTGCAGATTTATAAAGCTGCATTGCACCGGATCACCTCAAGCTACTGTCAAAGAAGCTTCATTTGAGCACCAATGGCGGTTTCTTCAAATACCCACTTCAAATCTTGCATCAAACAGATTAAAAGAACGTACTTTAGATTTCAGAGATTCTGGGGGAGACACTAAACAAGAATGAAAAAAAAAAAAACAAAGATTTAGGAGATATAGAGCAAAAAGGCCAGTTCTTTGACATGTAAAAACAACACAAATTATTGAACCAAAGGTGAAGCCTTAGAGGCAAACTTAAAAATTCTGAATTAGCATTACAGATACATTAACACATAATATATGATAATCAAAATTCTGAAAAGAAAAACGAGTTTATAAATTGACACACATAACACCATACATTTCCTTTCCAGTCTTGCTTGCTTCATCGATAACTGCAAAAAGACAAGGGCAAAACTGACTTTTAAACAGAATGTGACATGAAGGGAATCGTAACTTTTTAGTGGTTAGTTTAATTTAATTAAGCTGGTGGGTCATTTCTAATTTTAATAATTTGGTTGAGTGAACTGATCGGATCCGATCCATTTCCAGCAGCTTTGATTTCCGTGACCTGTTGGCTTGTTTCGGGTAGAAGCTACCATTCAAATTCCTTTATGGGTAGTAAAATAATGCACATGACTACAAAACTATGTTTTCATTTCTTCAAAGAAAATTAGATTATAAGTTCATAACAAGTATTATGAATTTATGCTGTGTATTTTTTTTCCAGAATAATGTGCTTGCGCTCCAGGATTAACTTCACTATGTTCCCGTTTGATTCGCTTCTGCCAACTGTATTAGGCAGTATTGTTGTCAAAAGAATTTGTTTGTGCACATTAATAAATAAATCTGTGTTGATACGAAAAAATTAATTTTATCTATTATTGATAATTTATTTTTTTCATTTGAAAAAAGAAGCGTGATCAATTAAAGAATGATTGTTAATTTGTGTTTTTGTTGGGATGAGAGTTGATCATCGGAGCAAAAGAGAAGATGATGTCTAGATTACATAAGGTTTTAGTCCTTTTTACGATTATATTGATGGGTATTTATAATGTTTTTAACTGGTTGGGATAATCATAGGGTTATTATAACTATTGATAGATCAACAAATCAAATAGATCTAATTATCATAACTTAAATTTTATTTTAATAGGTGGTGTGAACTTATCAAAAAAAATTATCTATATAATGCAAGAGACTTGGAGGCTTGTATGTTTCATATGGCATAACTATGGTAAGTCACGTGACATCTAAAAAAATTAAAATTGATCAAGAGTTCAATTGATGCAAGATACTTAGAGGCTTGTGCATCATCGAATAGCTATGTAAAATCACAGCGTTAATCAATGTGACGCAACAGAGACTGTTGATTAAGTCATAATATCCAACTGTTAATGAATTGAAAATTTTAATAGATCTGATTTGATTTAATTTATAAATAATAAGTTAATACACACATGATGTTATATGATTGACCAAGAATGGTCTTTCACAAGCTA
Source organism: Hibiscus syriacus (assembly GCF_006381635.1). NCBI lineage: Eukaryota > Viridiplantae > Streptophyta > Magnoliopsida > Malvales > Malvaceae > Hibiscus > Hibiscus syriacus. Next base: position 253,646 of record NW_024063505.1, on the reverse strand, counting down.
CTTTTTTGCTTTGCTATCTCTTATAGTCACATGGCATATTCATTACACTAATATATATATATCAAGATAAATTTAAGGGTGTTAATTGATTTAACGACTCGAATTCGATTTAGTTCAAATTTAATTAATGTTTGAATCAGATTAGTTTAACTCAAATTTAAATTCAATTCAAAATCTTAACGAGTTGAGTCGAGCAAGATCCAACTCGATTCAATAAGTTCGTGAGTAGTTTATTAATTTTTAGGATGTTATTTATTTTATTTTAAAGATTGATTATGTATTATTTATCTTATTTTATATAGCTTATCGAGTATCAAATCGAGTTGAACATGAGTCAAATAATTTTCGAATCAAATCGAACAATACTCAACTCATAATCAGTTCGCTCAACAAACACCCTTAGATAAAATGCAATGAAAACCCTCAAACAAATGAGCATTATTATTATTTTGGCTATTTTTATAGTATATTCACTTAGATTTTTCATGAAATATATAGGTACAATTTTATTGGGTAAACTACTCAAATTGCCACTTAATTATAGTATTGATGTAGATATGACCATCATACATTCAATTTTGACAATATAATCATAAAACGATTTAAGTAGTTTTATTGTAGCCACTCACCATTACAAATCTAATGTCATAACTGATGTGAACCTCTCACTCGTAGTCAATAACAACCACGTTAACTTCGTGGTTTTTGTTTTGGAGATCATCTACCATGGATGCTTTCGCCAACACAATTTGTACAGTCCTTTCATAAAAAGAACAAGGGTCAATTATATGTTTAATATATTAGTTATCATTTTTATTAAGCTTTGATCACTTATTATTTTCTCTCTCAAAATCATATTTAACATTATATTTTAATTTTATTTTGGTCACACACCATTAAAAAATTAATAAAATTGACAACATGGTATTTTTTAAATTTTCAATGATTACGAGACATTATCTTATGGTGACACATCAACATCGTCGTTAATTTTTTAACGACGACAGACCAAAATGAAACTAAAACTAAATGTTAGGTATATTTTTGAAAAAATATATAATTCCAAAATTAGTCCCCCAACATTTTTCAAAATGATCATTTTGATTGCAATCCCTTTTCTTAACATTTTGGCCACCAATGTTTCATTTTAGGGCTCAAAGTAACATTTGTTTGAATAGTCACTTTAACATTTATTCTTTTTTTACAGTATTTTAGCCCTCAACGTTTTGTTTTAAAGTAAAAGGCCCTTATTTTAGAGAATTAATTGTTTGTTAACTAACATTTTTCATCCATAAAGAGGCATTTTTCCCCAAAATGAAACATTGGGGACTAACTTTAGCATTATACCTTTGAAAAAATAATTAAGTGACCAAAACTAAACAAAAGTGATAGTTGTATGCCCTGTTTTGTGTGGATTTCTAAACACACTTTTTAGCTAAAATGTCTGTTTGACGGCAAAATTAATGGCAAATGGGTAAGAAATAAAAAATATTATGTTGGAAACGGTGGTTTCAAACTAACCGTAAAAGTTAGGATTTGTAGCTTTTTCATTTTCAACTTTGCATTTGGAAGCAAATTATAGTTTTACCCTTACTAATGCATAAGCTCCACTCAATTATGTATTTACATTTTAATTTAATAATTTATTATTAACATCCTTAAAAAATAGTTTATTACTTAATAATTTATTTTAATTAATTAAAAGTAAATACATTTTATGGTATATTAAAATTCACTTTAATTTACAAGTACTAATGTATTTTTTATAATATTATTTTTGTCTAAACAAATATTTAAATTATTATTTCATAAAACTTTTATATCCACATGTTAAAAAGTATTGATAATATATTTTTTCTTAATAAAATATTTCATTTATAAAAAAATTATTAATGAGTTATATTAAAATATTTTTTATTATAGTTTAAGTTGATATATTTTATATATCATAGTATTAATAAGTATATAAATATAATTTAAATTATATATTTTTAATTTACAACATAATGTATATAATGGACATTTTATATTTTCAAACTGACTTTTTAACAACAATCTCAAACAATTAAATTTTAAAATGCACTCTTAAATAACACTTTTAAAATTTCTTTTCTACCACACTTTTAAAAGTTACGTTTCATAAGTCCTGCCAAACTGACCCGTAGTAGTAAATGTGTAGTTTACCCAAAAAGTAAAGATGCTTATTTTGATTCAGTTGTGTTGTCATCTTGAAACTTTGCAATATGCAGAGAACCAAAAGAACTAATTAGTGAAAACTTATAAAGCATGGGGATGGAAAAAGAAGAGCGTTTTAAGTACCTAATACGTTCCCGACATGGGGATGGCACAGGGACGACTAGGGTATATACCGGAGATGTGCCACAGTTGTGGATTACGATTGAACAAACTCGGGGATGGCAAATGCTTACTTAGGGACATTTCGGGGATGGCATGTGACTATTACATGTATCCCTAGGGGTAATTTTGGCATTTTACATCAAAAAATTTAAAAAAAATAAAACCTAGTTTTGACTGTCGGGGTGCTCAATAATTTTAGTATTTGTGCTTCTCCTCCTCGTTTGTTTTTCGCCTTGGAAAAGAAGGGCATAATAGAGTAGAGACTTGGAAGTTGGAACAAGGTGAAGGTAGAGGAGAACGAATTAAGAATGGACTCAATGAGGAGGTAAACAACTTTCTCACATATTTATTTTGAGTTTTTGCTTTGTGTTGGAATATTTTTGGAAAAGAAAAAGAGATAGGAGAAATTCTTGTGTGTTTTTAAAATGCTTAAAACAATATCCAAGTAAAATTATGAGATGTAATTCTTGTTTGTAACTAGTTAGAGTTGTTAGTGTACAAACTGGAAAAAATTATTGTGTTTTTAATATGCTTAAATAGTACCTCAAATTAGAGTTGCGGCTTAGTACAACACCTCTTCTATGCACATGCAAATTGATTTTTGATACGGTTTGATGCTTCATTATGCGTTTATTTATTTGTTCCATCCCTTGCCCTGCTTTCATTTTTTAGCTAAGTTGTAATTGGAAATGTCACACCTCAATTTAGGGGCTAATTTTTTCTTAAACTTATTCTAAGGATTAAATTGAAATTTTAGTTAAATTTGGGGACCAAAATGAATTTTTAATTAAATTCATATCCAAATTTTGAATACAACAAAAGTTTAGGGACCTATGAAATAATTTTCCCTTTTTTGTGTTGACCTTAAAAGCTATCCAAACTTGGATTTTTTCATTTTTAGGAACCCCTTACTCCATAGCTTTCTCTCTCTTCTAAGTTTCCCTTTTTAGTAACTTTTGTCCAAGAAGGTTCACCATAGTTATTCATCAATCAAACCTCTGTTTGCTACACCGTTGATACCATGATGTTCCTGATGTTGAGAATAGTCGATTGGTATCCTCGGATTTGTCGTCAGTGTTGTCATGGAGAAATGTAAAGAAAATGAAGTTTCAGATGTTCATAAAATCATCCCTCCACTGCTCCCCATCATGAAATAACACTGGTAAGTGACTCAAAATCACTTAAAAATTAATTCTGGAATTTTTGGTGATCGTTTGGCCAGGGCATTTTTTTCAACCAGGAGAATTTCTAAAATGATTGGATATGTCTGAACCGGTTTAAACTGGGCCTAGCTGAGTTACCGAGCTGAGCCGTTGTTGACTGGCGTTGACTGACTGTTGACTTTTTTGAGACCACCTATCTTGATGTTTTTTATTATCTGAGACCATTTTTAGGGTCTATTTCATCAAATTCGAACTTGATAAGTTGTTTTTCAGCATTTTATTTTCTGATTCGATTTGATTTCTGCGTTTAAGCTTCATTTTTATGTAATTCTTTTTGCCATGTATCTGAGATATAATATGAACGAGTGGTATAGCTTAGAAATCGAGGTAATACTTTATTATCCTATGCATACTTTATGGTACATGTTGGTAATTGGTCAATGCATGAATAAATATGAGTTGGATAGGTGTTATGGTTGGTTATTATGAACTTACTCTGATTCCGGTATAATGTTAGTGAACTGATTAAGACTCGAATGACCCGTATAAGGAAATAGAGGACCAATATAAATTTTAAGTTGAATAAAGTTAGCCTCAAGGTTTAAAAAGGGCGTAGATTTCCACTAATGGTAGAATTAACTTAAGAATTAAGATATGAATCGATAGGACTACTGATATGCATGTTAAACTCTTAATCTATCTGTAAAATTTCTAACAATGACTTTTTAACCTCTAAGAAGGTACGATTTAAATTTATGGTTTCTAAGCAACTCCTGAAGACTATTTTATCGAAAACACTCTATATGAATGAATTTATTAAAAATGATCGACTTACCCCCTTGAGTTTTAAAATGACCGAAATACCTTGAGCTTTAAAATGACCGAAATACCTCGAGCTTTAAAATGACCGAAATACCTCGAGCTTTAAAATGACCGAAATACTCTCGAGTTTTGGAATGACCTAAATATCGTCATTACTTAGATTAAGAGAATATCATTGGATAAGCTATAAAAATACTGGTAAAGCTTAAAATACTATAATGTTCATAAGGATTATGGAGTACAACCTTAGTATGTCAGACTTTTCTAATACTCTTAAATTACAATAATAAGGATAGATAACATATGAATAAAGTTTGTGTCTCCTTGAGATTCGTTTGAGGAAGATTTTTTAAAGTGAATTGTTCAACTTCACAATGCAGTCAGTATTAAAGAATCAACATCCGTGTACTGTTCCTGTTTAAGTTCTTGGTAAATATCACTGTTATAAGACTTATGTAGTTCTATCAGATTTGGGAGACGATTAAGTCATGGAAATCTCAAATACTATAAATTACCGTTGATCCTTATTAAGTCATTTCAGTAAAATTTCTTTGAGAATTAAAGTGACTAAAATGCCCCTGCATGCATGAATATTGGAAATTTTTTAGATATCTAAAATATTGAATAACCCTAATGTTATAGTTTCTGAATATTCTTTTGATGTATCTGAATCCTAAATGGTCATGGTCTATCAGCTCTTGAATGTTCAGTTTGATCTGTTAGCTACTGAGCCCTTCAATAGAGATATCGTTAAGGAAATCAATTCAAAGTCTATTTGAAATGTTGTCTCTCATTTTCTTATAATTATCAAGTACTTCTAAGAATAAATTGGGCCCTCTAGTGTGTTTTATGCTTATTTGATTATTTTCTCTGATTTAGAAAAATGATATTGTTTTCTCTGATTTTAAATGTATGACTCTGTTGTTTGAAATAAAATACAATCTCTGACTTTTGTTTTCTATTACAAAATACATTCAGATCATGGTTTTTTGACATTATCATTTTACTATTTTAGGTTGGTTATTATTGGAGGAAGTGACACGGGCTTAGTCTATGACTTGTAAGACCTTAATTGCCGTAGGCTCCTCTGCTTCATGCACATGGTAAGTCCTTACCGAAGGCTCCTTTGCTTTGTATACAGGATAAGCCCTTACCACAGACTCCTCTGCTTTGTGCACAGGGTAAGTCTTTACCGCGAGCCCTTATACAATACGTATAAGGTCTTTACCGGGTGTACATGTGGTATATGGTTTAAGGGAACCTACACTTTCTATGTTTTGGATGGACAACAGTCAGATATTTTCAACTAAAATTTATTGTCTCCTTAAAAGTCTGTTTTACTAAAATAAATTATTACAATGTTGAATTATATGTACATTTTCTCTCCACTGATGGAACACACTAAACTCTTCAATCAAAATCTCTTAGATCTATCTCCGTATGACTTTCCCGATCGATATACTTCCTAATTGTTACTTTGAGGATCAGCTAATAAAATTTCAACTCTTCTCTGGAGCCTATATATATCAACATCACTAAAGAATTTTCATTTATTACTTATATATGTTTGTCTTTTAGCATCATTTGGTAGTTTTATATTACTAAGCTTTCCCAAAGCTTATCCTATTACTTACTATTTTAGGTTACAGAAAATGATTTTGTTCTTTTATTGACATCAATTTTGAGAGTTCCTCCCACGTTGCTTGTGGAGTACGACACATGTAATTAAGGGCATATAAGTTACAATTGCTTTGATATTAAAGTCAAAAACTTGTTTTACGCTGTGTATTATCGAATTTTGTTTTAATGTTAGAAAGATGTTTAAATATATATATATGGAGATTTTTTTTTAATTTTCTTAAGTTTTATTTTTACCGGACTTTCAAAGTGGGTAGCTCCAGTTACCCTAATGTGACACCTTGGATCGGATCGGTCACCCATATTGGTCTGAAGGTGGTACAAGGAATTGTTTTATAAATTAGTTGTTGAAATCAGAGTTACAAGACTACTCTATTTCGTGTAAAATTTTAATCTAAACATGTTATATTATGTAATTAATTTCACACACAATTTTAAATATTTTATTCATGATCTTGACCTCAATTGATTTGTTTTGTTTTGTTTAATGTAAATAGATCAATTAGTTTAAATGCGACATCTCAAAGTGGTAGTGGGGCTGGAAGTAATAGTGGGAGTGGGTCAATTTCATCATCCCAAAATGAGAATTTATCTCCATTATAGGATTATGTGACAAAAATATAACAGGGGACTATTAGAGGAACTTGGAAATTTTGCTGTAACATTTATGGTGAAACTTATAATAGAAGTTATACTAAGATAAATGTACATTTGCTTCAAATTTAAGGTGAATGAGTTACAATTTGCAAAAAAAAAAAGTAACTACAAATAAAATACTTGAAATGGTAAGGTTGGTAGAGGAGTGGGAGAAGAAAAAGAAACAAGGAGTAACTAAAGAAGTTTCTTTGCCCTCTCAATCTCAAGCTGGAGTTAAGATTGATTCTTCTTCTAAGAAGAGAAAACCTAGCTTGTCATCTCTTTCTAGATCATTCGACATGAACACTAGGGCCCAATTAGATGAAAAAATTGCAAGAATATTCTATATCAATGGTTTGTTCTTTAATCTTGTTATAAATCTTCATTATCATAGGGCTTTCACTTTTGCTACAACTCACAATATACCTTGTTATGTTCCCTAGTTATAATAAATTATGAACCACATTGCTCTAACAAGAAAAAATAATGTTGAGAAGTCTTGCAACCGATTAAGACAACATGACAAGAAAATGGGTTGACTATTGTGTGTGATGGTTGGAGTGACCCAATAAGAAAACCTCTCATTAATTTCATGGTTACTTCTATAAATGAGTCTATGTTTTTATAAGTTTTTCATTGTCAATTTGATGAAAGAAGTGATTGATGAGTGGGTCATCAAAATGTGGTGTAGATTATTACTGACAATGTAACTAAATGTAAGGGGGCATGAAAGATTATTGAGAGAATGTATTCTTATATTTATTAGATACCGTGTGTTTTTGATACATTTAATCTTGCCTTGAAAAACATTTGTTCAGTAAAAAAATATCTAGGGAAATAAGGAAACATATAACTTATTCCATTGGATTACTAAATTTCATGTGGATGTCGTGCAAATCAAGAATTTTATCATGAACTATAACATGAGATTGATAATCTTCTAAAGATTTAGCTCTTAAGTTACTTTTAGTTGTTGATACTCATTTTTCTCTGATCGTTATGATGCTTAAGAGGTTTAAGCTCATCAAGCAAATACTTCAATCATGGTTCTAAGTGATGAAAGAAATTCTTATAGAGAGGATGACATGGAGAAAGCAAACTTTGTTAAGAAAATCCTTGTGAGAGATGATTGATGGGATAAAGTAGCTTACATCATCGATTTTACAAAGAACATATATGACATGCTTAGAGTATGTGACACTGATAAACCATGCTTTCATTTGGTATATGAGATATGTGATTCAATGATTGAGAAAGTGAAGTGAAATTTACAATAAGGAAAATGTTCTCTTTTAGACTTTAATCATTTTTATCATGTTGTTTATAAATTTTTTATTGCTCGTTGAACAAAGACTTATACTTCTCTTTATTTTCTAACTCATTCATTAAATCCAAGGTACATACATAACTTTGTTAGTTTTGAATTTTATATTCTCAATTCCTAGTTCTTTGATATATGTGTACTTTTCTTTTTAATATGTTGAATGTTTTATAGTAATGGTTGGCTAATCAAGAATCCTAGTAGAGTTGTTCCTCATAAAGATAGTGAAATATATCGAGAGAGAATAAAGTGTTTTATAGGTTATTTCCAAATGATGATGATTATGACAAAGTCTTGGATGAATATGTTTGTTTCTTAATTAAGAGTGGGCCTGTAACGCCCTAAAAATCCTGGGTTAGTAGTTTCGGGTTAACTCGAATGGGTTAGATTAATCCATTAGCATAGTAAGAGGATTTGGACCAAGTTAGCCTTGAGTTTGGTCTTGGTTTTGGCCCAACACGTGATAAAAAGGGTTTTTTAAGAGATGATCAAAACTTGAAGGACCAAGGAAGAAGTTTACCCATTTTTTATGAAAGGTTGAAAATCTTTAATTGTTTAATTATCTCATGTTGTCTACTTTTTTTCTCAACTCCTCTTTGTCTCTTCTTCTCCTCCTTCATCTATCATTTTCCTCTCAACTTAGAACCAACAAAGGTGATAACCTGGTGGTCTTGCAACCCTAGTTTGGCAATTTAAAGGTAAGAATTTTAATCCTCAACTTCAAAGTTTCAAATCAAGCCCTCAACCTCTTCATTTCACCATGGTAAACAAATGTGGGGTTTAGTGGGGTTTAGGAACCCAATGTAAATCAACTCATTTTTTAAGGAACTAAGCCTTAGGAAGTGTTTTTAATTCATTTCTAGACTCTCAAATGTTAATAATCCATGTGTTTAATTCTTACACGGTGAAAGAAGTTGGAGAAAACTCCAAGACTAAGGGGAAGGAAAAACTCACACTTGGTTGAACTTTGGGTGTTTCCAGCAACTTAGAATCCAAGGTAACTCACTTTTTACTCAACTCTATCACATGTAGATCACTAGGTGAGTTTTTGTAGGTTGCATGAGTTACGAAGCATGTCCATGGAAGATTGCATCTTTTGATGTTTTCAGCATGTTAAAAGACATATTATGATCTCTTTTAACACACATAACATTTTAATAACATTTGGGGACCTCAATAGGATGTTTGGTAGTATTGAAGAGACATTTTCATGCCCAAAACATGGTATTTCTAGACACGAGTATCGATACTAGAAAAATAGTACCGATATTGTTCTTCAGGTGTTAAAAATAAAATGGTTTTGGGCTAGAAGTATCGATACTATAGGTAACGTATTGATACTCGCAGGGTGATATCGATATCGGGTTCACTTCACAGATCTCAGTAGCTATTTTTGACATCGGTACTCATGGGAGTATCGATACTCCCCAATATGAGTATCAATTCTTATGCATATTTTTTCAAAACATCGAAGCCAAATTTGGTATATGTACTGAGGAAAGTATCGATACCATAGACCAGAAATATCGATACTAAAAAAAGAGTATTGATACCAATCCTTTGTTATTAGCCTTCAATAAGTCATTAGTATCAATACCCAGAGGTTAGTATCTGTTGAGTTAATCGAATGACGAAATTGGCCAAGAGGGGGGGTGAATTGGCAATAAAAATTTTGTGGAAGCTTTTGCAGAAAATTGAAAGCAATTGCACAGCGATTTACAATGGTTCGACTTTCTCAAACAAAGTCTACGTCCACTACCTTAGCTATCCACACTAAGGATTTTCCAACAAATTCACTAATTTGTTCTTTCTTTTGAGGCCAAAGAGATAACCTTACAATTCCCTCAAGAGTATACCCCAACTCTTGAGAACACTCTTTTCTCAAAGAGAAGATTACAAATTTGCAAACTTACAAGAAAACCTCACAAGGTAAGATGTTTGCACAATTCTAGAACAAAGAAAAGAACACTCAAAGATGAATACAATTGAGCACAAAAAAGTGTTCTTGAAAGCAAAATGAATATTGAATGAAGATGGGCTTGAAATGCTCAAACTTGAGGTTTGATGCTTTCTCTTTGATTCTCTCTTGATTCTAGTTGCTTGATGTTTCTTGTTGTTGATCAATGGCTTCTAAGCTTGCTTAAATACACCTTGGATCACTTCTGAACGTTGGGGATAATTAGAGAAGATATTATAGCCGTTTTAGTGTGAAAACATTTAATAAAACAGCTTGGACAGTGGGGGGAATCGGTTCCCTCTCATAGGGAATCGGTTCCCTAAGTGTAAAATTCAAATATTTCGACCGTTGAACAGGGGGAATCGGTACCCCCTTGGGGGGAATCGGTTCCCTCCGAGCATTCTGGAAATCTCGGAGCCAAACCATTCAGGGGGAATCGGTTCCTCCTATGGGGGGAATCGGTTCCCTCTGAGTATTCTGGAATTTTTGGCTTTGAATTGGTTCGAAATACTTTGTAAAATATTTTGAAATTGTTTTATGATTAAAACTTAATTTTACACTTAAGTAAGGATCAAAAATGATTTTTGAAATATTTGGAGTAATGTTTTGATATTCGAATAGTTATATCGAATATACTTAGAAAATCATTTGGAAAATCTTAAAATCCATTTAACTTAATTGTTATATCGAAATATTAAAATGTTTCAACAATCTCCCCCTTTTGATATAACAAAACATTTTAAGATTTTTGAAATCAAGTTTGAAATTACTCCCCCTTACTTTAACACTTCTTCAATTTATCATGTAAAACATTAAACACTTATTCTTCTCCCCCTTTTTGTTAAATCAAAAAGACATTGTAAAACAAGGTTTTGAAAATCATTTAGCCAATTGATTTATTAATTATAAGCTTAAGCTGCTAAGATCACAATCAAAAGAGAGGTTAGCCATTAGTTTCATAAACCAATATTCATAAATAATGTGATATGGCAAAATTGGTCATATTGCTAATGATAATGTAAATAATGCAAAAATGAATAAAAGACACCAAACATATAAGTTCACACCATTCATATATCCAAAATCCAACAATCCACAAAATCAAACAAATCAAAATGTTGAAACAATATTCATTTTGTTCAAAGTTTTAAAGCTAAACATAAAATCAAGCATCCGGATCGGTAGGAGGAAAACGGGCTCGCATAGCGGCCATCTCGTGTGTGAGTTCATTTATACGAGCGTTGGTTGATTCATTGTTTGCACGCATCTCCCGAAGAATCTCTAATTGTTGAGCTCCCATTGTGGATAAATGAGACTCTATAGAGGAAAAGCGCGAGTCCATGGTAGCGTATCGGAAATCGAATGTCTCCATAAAGGATTGAAAATATGGAGGCATTTGATGCGTTTGTTGTGCTTGCTCCTCGGGCTGCTCTTCGGGTTGTTCAGGTTCTTCTTCAGCTTCATCAATATCCCTCATTAATTGTTCAAACTCGGGATCTTCGTCAGCTTCGGGTGGAGCTTGTGAAGAACTAGCTCCCGGAGTAGAAGAACGAACCCATTCACTGGTTTCTTTGTCCTTTACCCATCCCGCTCTCGTTAAGGAAAGAAGATTTATTTGTTTCTTAAGAGGAAAAACGGCATCTAGACCGACTCTAAGCCCAGCTTTGGAAAACAGATTACTCAAAAAGCAACCGTAAACTAGAGATGAACAGTGTTTCTTGTTAGGAACAAGATTTACGGTTTCAACAATTTCAGCAAAAATAATCTGAGGTAGGTTAATTTTAATACGGTTTTCGAAACAATGTAACCACCAAAGATCCAAAGCTCTAAGAGTAGAATAACGACCTCCGGATGGTCGAAACCACCAAGAAATCATTAGATGAAGAAAACGCTCATGTAGGTCTAAGACACTCGCACTATCTCTTCTTTTGTAACGAGAACCTAAAATTTGTTTTTCATTCGAGATACCATCATTATCTAATCCAAATGTATGGCTATATATGCCGGGTCAATATATAAGAATTGTCCTAGGAGGTAGGAACGAATTCCTATGGTTTCGGTTTCAGCTTGGTTTTTAACACATACGGCATTAGAGTAGAATATACGAACAAGTTGATGGTAAACGATGGGTTCAAGATCAAATAGTTTATCAAATTTCCATTCTTGTAAAATGGGAAGATATTTAAAATCGATAGCTAACATAGCTTGACGAGAAGGAATACGTTCTTCCCGGATTTTGTAAGAATCGAAATATTGATAATACCAATATCGGTGATTTCTAGACCCAGGATGATTGAAACACGAATTTTGGATAGTCAAGTTAGGATCAGTGGGATTGGGATTAGAAATTGGAATAGAAGGAGGATTTGGAGGTGGATTTGGTTGACGACTAGAACAACTAGATGAAGACCTAGGACGTTTAGGATTTGACATGGTGAAGGAAATCGGAATAGATATAATAACCTGCAATTTTAAAACAAGTGTATGCAATTCAATTAATCCCAAAACTCAAATGAGTCCTCAATATTTCAAGATTCTCTAAAACAATCCTAATGGGCAAAGTTTTTGAAAAACTTTTGAAAAATATGGTTTTGAGAAACAATATATGTATAGTTTTTCATAATAACAATATAATTTGATCAAAACACAATAATTTGAAAAATAACATTTTTTTTATTTCGAAAATTTTAAAAAATTTTGAAAAATTCTTGTGTTTTTGATGAAATTAGTTGTAACATCTAGTTTCTAATCACTAAATAATCAATGCCCGATCACTATTTCAACCTAGAACTAATTGAAACTAATCCTATGTTCAAAAATAATGAAATAAAGAGTTTAGAAAAATTTACCTTGAAATATGAAGATTGAGGGGATTTAGATGTTGTTTGCACGATTTTAATGATTCCAACAGGTTTGGAAGATGATTTATGAAGCAAATTCCGATTAATATCGTTGATTTGAGGCAAAAATGGAGATTTGAGGGGTTTAGAGGGTGAGAACGGTGGAAGATATAATAAAATGAGGGTTTGGGATTTTGGGGTTTTCTGTTCGATTTTAACAGAACCCCAGGGGGGTATCGATTCCCCTGTGGGGGGAATCGGTTCCCCTTCAAAGGGGGAATCGGTTCCCTCAGGGGGGGATCGATTCCCTCTGCACCAAAATGCTAAAATCCGAATTTTTAAGCACAAAATGCTAAATTAATCTTTTCTAGTGGTATTGGCAACTCATATATCAAACATTAATTATGTTCAAATAATTAAATTAATCTTTAATTGATTTTTGAACATAAAATTAATTTTCATTAAGAATCACAAACTCCCCCTAACTAATAGCAAGAATGCAATCAAAAATTATAAGCATTTTTCAAGATTTATTAAAAGTGCTAAAATTATTTTAAACACTAAGTGAAGATAGATTGGTCAAACCTAATTCTCTCCTAAGTGTCCAAAATCTTTCCTTGTCTAAGGGTTTTGTAAAGATATCCGCTAATTGGTGCAAAGTATCAACAAATTCTAGAACTACATCTTCCTTAGTGACATGGTCTCTAATGAAGTGATGTCTTATTTCAATGTGCTTAGTTCTAGAGTGTTGGATGGGATTTTTAGTGAGACAAATAGCACTAGTATTGTCACACTTGATAGGAATAGTACCTATTTCAATTCCATAATCAAAAAGTTGTTGTTTCATCCATAAAACTTGTGCACAACAACTACCAGCTGAAATGTATTCAGCTTCAGTGGTAGATAATGCAACACAATTTTGTTTCTTTGAAAACCAAGAAATCAGCATATTTCCAAGGAATTGGCAAGTACCGGAGGTGCTTTTCCTATCTAATTTGCATCCTCCATAATCCGCATCAGAAAAAGCATGCAAGCTAAAACTAGAGTCTCTAGGATACCAAAGTCCTAAACTAGGAGTGTCCTTAAGGTATCTAAAGATTCTCTTAACAGCTAGTAAATGTGATTCCTTAGGACATGATTGAAATCTAGCACATAAGCAAACACTAAACATAATGTCCGGTCTACTTGCAGTTAGATAAGCAAAGAGCCAATCATTGACCTATATAATTTAACATCTACACATTTACCTCCTTCATCTAAGTCAAGCTTTGTTGAAGAGCTCATTGGAGTGTTATGAGGTTTCCCATTTTCCAGTCCAAACTTCTTGAGCATATCTTTGACGTACTTAGCTTGATTAATGAAGATGCCATCTTTTCTTTGCTTGATTTGGAGTCCCAAGAAAAATGAGAGCTCCCCCATCATGCTCATCTCAAACTCACTTTGCATTAGCTTAGAAAATTCTTGGCAAAGAACATCATTAGTAGAACCAAATATTATATCATCAACATAAATTTGAACTACTAATAAATCTTTACCTTTTCTCTTTAAAAACAATGTAGTGTCAACCTTTCCTTTAAAAAACCTTTTTCAATTAAAAAATTTGACAATCTTTCATACCAAGCTCTAGGAGCTTGTTTTAAACCATAAAGAGCTTTTGTCAATTTTAAAACATGATCCGGAAAATTTGAATCTTCAAAACCTGGAGGTTGTTCCACGTACACTTCTTCTTTATAAAACCATTTAAAAATGCACTTTTAACATCCATTTGATATAATTTAAATTCATTGAAACATGCAAAAGATAATAACATTCTAATTGCTTCCATCCTAGCTACGGGAGCGTATGTTTCATCATAGTCTATGCCTTCTTCTTGAGTATAGCCTTGAGCAACAAGTCTAGCCTTGTTCCTCACTATATTACCACTTTCATCAAGTTTATTTCTAAAAACCCATCTAGTACCTACAGTAGATTTATTACTAGGCCTTTCAACTAATGTCCATACTTTACTTCTCTCAAATTGATTTAATTCTTCTTGCATAGCCATAATCCAATGTTCATCTTTTAATGCTTCTTTGATGTTCTTAGGCTCTATGCATGAAATAAATGCAACATAATTACAGATATTTCTAAGAGAAGATCGAGTAGTTACCCCTTTTGATGGATCACCTATAATTTCACCATCCTTGACATAGTTGTACTCTCTTGGAAAAGATACTTCCCTTTCTTCAATGGTTGGATTCTCGAGGGGATCATGAGTTTCCTCATCTTTTGTTTCTTCCTTTGATGATGATTCTCCAACGTAATGTCTAACGTCATTTGCTTGTACAATACCTACATCATCATTAACAGAAGAATCCTTCCTCGGAAGGGGATTATCATCGAAAACAACATGTATAGACTCTTCTACAACTAAAGTTCTTTTATTAAATACACGATAAGCTTTAGAATTTAAGGAATAACCCAGAAAAATTCCTTCATCACTTTTAGCATCAAATTACCAAGATTTTCTTTACCGTTGTTTAAAACAAAACATTTACATCCAAAAGGATGAAAATAGCTAATGTTAGGCTTTTATTTTTGAGAATTTCATATGGAGTTTTCTTTAAAATTGGCCTAATCATTACTCGATTTACAACATAACAAGCGGTATTTGTGGCTTCCGCCCAAAATATTTTGGCAAATTATTTTCACAAAGCATGGTTCTAGCCATTTCTTCTAAAGTTCGATTTTTCCTCTCAACAACTCCATTTTGTTGAGGGGTTCTAGGTGCTGAAAAATTGTGGCTAATACCGTTAGAATTACAAAACTCAATAAATCCAAGATTTTCAAATTCATTTCCATGATCACTTCTAACACTAGTGATAGAGTAACCTTTTTCATTTGGATTATTTTGAAAATGTGATGAAATTTTCTAATGCTTCATCTTTAGTACTTAAGAATAGAACCCAAGTGTATCTAGAATAGTCATCTACCAAGACAAATGCATATTGTTTTCCTCCCAAGCTAGTAGTTCTAGTTGGCCCAAAAAGATCTAAATGGATCATTGTAATACTCTACTAGTTGATACATCATTAATAGATTTAAAAGAAACTCGTTTTTGTTTTCCTTTAGCACAAGCATCACAGATTTTATCATTATCAAATTTAAGCTTAGGCAACCCTCGAACTAAATCACCTTGAATTAGCCGTTGCAAAACACTCATACTAGCATGACCTAGTCTCCTATGCCATAACCAACTATCATGCTCATCCTTAGCAATAGGCATAAATTAGTCATATCAATAGAATCTAAATGCACCATGTAAATGTTTCCTATTCTATGACCAACAAGCATAATCCGATTAGATGCAATTTCAATGACTTTACAACCATTAATTTCAAATAAGACATTGAATCCTTTATCGCATAATTGACTAATACTCAATAGATTATGCTTTAATCCATTCACATATAAAACATTTTTAATTTGTATGGAAGAGGTATTACTATTGTACCAATACCTTCAATGTGACCTTTTGAATTGTCTCCAAAAGTCACTTCTCCTCCATTTTTGGCGTTAAGCTCAATGAACCGGCTTTTGTCTCCGGTCATATGTCTTGAGCATCCACTATCAAGGTACCATGAGTTTGAATTTGTTTCCCGTGCCTTGTAGCAATGCTCCTTTCCCTACAAACATAGATTAATTTTGATTTTTGGTACCCAAATTCTTTTGGGTCCATATTCATTAGTTTCCAAAATCCTAGTTCCCTTAGGTATCCATTTTTGTAGGATATCTTTATCTTTAGTAGTAATGAGTCCTTTAGGAACCATATACTTCTAAATATTTTACCATTTAAGGTTCGTTGAGGATTTCTATGATTGTAGTTTCTAAAATCTTTTCTAACAAAGTTGGATTTTGAATTTTCTCCTTTTTCAAAACGTTTTGTTCCAACTTTTTCAAAAGAGATTTTAAGATCATCAATTTTCTTTTGATGATCATCATTGACCTTTGAAAGTAAATTTTGCAAATCTAAATTTTTCTTTTCAAACTCTTCTAGTTTGATTTGCAAATCTTTAATTTTACTTTCAAGATCATTGTTGGTTTGGATATGAGTTTATTTTCATTTTTCAATTTTGAAACATCATTTTATATTTTAAAAATAATTTCACATAATCCGAAGCCAACCCATTATATTCCTCTAATAGCTCATCATAAGATAAATCATCAAAATCAGATGAGTTAGAGGTTACCTTAGAATCTTCCCCGAATGCCATCAAGCACAAGTTTGCTACTTCTTGTTCCTCTTCATCGGAACCTTCTTCATCGCTCCATGTAGCCACATGAGCCTTGTGCTTATTCTTTGATTGACCTTTTTCTTCAATTGTGGGCAATCATATTTGACATGCCCCGGCTTTTTGCATTCATAGCAAATGATTGGGTCCTTCTCTTTTGGTTCATTTTTGAGGCCTTCGTTTCGTTTGAATTTTCTTCCTTGGTAAGGTCTCATCATTTTCTGAACCGTTGGCAAACAATGCCATTTCCTCGTCATCATCATCATCATTAGAATCACTCTCATCTTTTGTGGATTTGAGAGCAACTCCAATGTTTTTCTTCTTCTCCTTTGGTGTCTCTTCAACTTTATCAAGGTCCACCTCATCTTCAAGCATCATCTCATGAGTGAGGAGTGAACCGATAAGTTCTTCAAGAGTTAAGGACGATAGGTCCTTAGACTCGATGATTGCCGTCTTCTTTGATTGCCATGATTTTGGGAGGGAGTAGACTAACTTCCTCACAAGCTTTCATTTGAGATGATCTCTCCATATGATTTGAGACCATTGACAATCGTTGAAAAATCTATCGTCATAGCTTTGATGTCTTCATTTGGTTTCATCCTGAAATTTTCATAGCTATGCGTTAGAATACTAATTTTTGATTTCTTTACCTCATCTGTACCTTCATGTGTGACTTGAAGTTTGTCCCATATTTCTTTGGCGGTTGTACACGATGAAACTCTTCCGTATTCATCTGGTCCAAGAGCACAAAAGATAATATGGATGGCTTTGGAGTTGAGCTGGAATATTTTTGTATCTCCTTCACTCCACAACCTTGGATGAGTGATGGGCTTAATGTATCATTCTTCTACGGCATTCCATGCTCCCATGTCACTTGCTTGAATGAAGTACATCATTCTATTCCCAATAGGCGTAGTTAGCTCCATTGAAGAAAGGAGGCTTGTTGACGGGCATCGAATCGAGACCGGAGTCGAAGTTTGAAGTGGAGGCCATTGATGACTTTGTAATCGATGTAACTCTTCCCGGATCGACTCAAGAGGCGATTAAACCTTCAAATGAGTTAGGCTCTGATGCCAATTGTTGAGTTAATCGAATGACGAAATTGGCCAAGAGGGGGGGTGAATTGGCAATAAAAATTTTGTGGAAGCTTTTGCAGAAAATTGAAAGCAATTGCACAGTGATTTACAGTGGTTCGACTTTCTCAAACAAAGTCTACGTCCACTACCTTAGCTATCCACACTAAGGATTTTCCAACAAATTCACTAATTTGTTCTTTCTTTTGAGGCCAAAGAGATAACCTTACAATTCCCTCAAGAGTATACCCCAACTCTTGAGAACACTCTTTTCTCAAAGAGAAGATTAAAATTTGCAAACTTACAAGAAAACCTCACAAGGTAAGATGTTGCACAATTCTAGAACAAAGAAAAGAAACTCAAAGATGAATACAATTGAGCACAAAAAAGTGTTCTTGAAAGCAAAATGAATATTGAATGAAGATGGGCTGAAATGCTCAAACTTGAGGTTTGATGCTTTCTCTTTGATTCTCTCTTGATTCTAGTTGCTTGATGTTTCTTGTTGTTGATCAATGGCTTCTAAGCTTGCTTAAATACACCTTGGATCACTTCTGAACGTTGGGGATAATTAGAGAAGATATTATAGCCGTTTTAGTGTGAAAACATTTAATAAAACAGCTTGGACAGTGGGGGGAATCGGTTCCCTCTCATAGGGAATCGGTTCCCTAAGTGTAAAATTCAAATATTTCGACCGTTGAACAGGGGGGAATCGGTACCCCCTTGGGGGGAATCGGTTCCCTCCGAGCATTCTGGAAATCTCGGAGCCAAACCATTCAGGGGGAATCGGTTCCTCCTATGGGGGGGAATCGGTTCCCTCTGAGTATTCTGGAATTTTTGGCTTTGAATTGGTTCGAAATACTTTGTAAAATATTTTTGAAATTGTTTTATGATTAAAACTTAATTTTACACTTAAGTAAGGATCAAAAATGATTTTTGAAATATTTGGAGTAATGTTTTGATATTCGAATAGTTATATCGAATATACTTAGAAAATCATTTGGAAAATCTTAAAATCCATTTAACTTAATTTGTTATATCGAAATATTAAAATGTTTCAACAGTATCGATATTGAGGAGCTTAGTATTATTACCCACGAACAATTTTGAGCAAGAAACCCAAGGGTTTTAAGGGTTAGATTTGAGAGACCCAATAACACCAGACCGTCATGAAATAAAATTATAAGTGAGAACAGAAACAAACTCATAACAACTAGAAACAATAACAACTATGATGACATAAAAACTAGCCTTGTTTGATGCTCAGGACACAGTTAGGATACCCGAGTTACTCTAGTAGATACGATCATAAAGTTCGGATATATGGTCAGTGCTAAGACACTTTAGTAGCCGACTAGGCGCAGATTCCGCAAGACTCGACGGAGTAAGTTGGTGAATGTACATTTCCGATGCATCTTTGATCCTACCCAAATACTTAAGGGTGTTTTAGAATGGCTAGAGAGGTGTGCAAGCTCCAAGATGCAGAACCCTCAGTCGCACTATGATGCCTACCTCAGCATATTAGATCAATATTTCCATGTCTTCATACCTATGCCTCTTGCATGCATATCTGGTGAATGTATTGTTGAAAACATTTTGATGTTTCGATATATAACAAATTAAGTTAAATGAATTTTAAGATTTTACAAAAGATTTTCTAAGTATATTCGATGTAATTATTCGAATATCAAAATATTACTCCAAGTCTTTCAAAGTTCATTTTAATCTTTACTAAAGTGTAAAATTGTGTTTTACACTTAAACTATTTTAAAACAATTTTACAAAGTATTTCGAGCCTTAATCGAGCCAAAAATATTTTCTTTTTAAAGGGTTTCAATAAAAATCAGATTGCCTAGGGGGTACAGATTCCCCCCAAGGGGGAACAGATTCCCCCCAGAGGGTACCGATTCCCCCCTGTCTAACGGTCAAAAACAGATTGTACTTAGGGAACCGATTCCCCATGAGGGGGTATCGATTCCCCCCACACTCCAAGTTGTTTTATTAATTGTTTCTCATCCCCAAACGGCTCCAAAACATCCCCAACGACTATATATGACTTAAAACACATTTCAAGCTATAAATACAAGCTAAGAACACTTGAAGAAGCAATAAAACAACTATCCAAGTAATCAAACACAAGAGAAGAGTTTTTTATTCTTATTTCATCTTTCTCTTGTATATATTTTGTTCTTGTGAGCTCAATCTTGAAAACACCTACCTTAGAGAGGTTTTCTTGTTTACATTTCTTATCCTTTTGTAAAGGGGAAAGGTTCTAGCTAATCCCGTGTAAAAGCTAGGGAAATGTTCTAGTTTAGTCCGGAAAAACTAGGGTAAGGTTACTCTTTATCATCAAAAGAAAGAACAAATTAGTGAATTTATTGGAAAATCCTTGGTGAGGAGCTAAGGTAGTGGACGTAGACTTTGGTTGAGAAAGTCGAACCACTATAAATCACTGTACAATTCTCTATCTTTCAATCTCCTTACTCCTTAAACACAAAACCGTTCCGACCCCTCTTTGCAAACCATTTCGGTTATCGAGTTGAGCTTCCGAAAATCCTAACAATTGGCATCAGAGCCTAACTCGTTAAGAAGGTTTAACCACCTTGAGACAATCCTAGAAGAAGCTCTACCAATTCCCGACGCAACCGACAAAGAAATGACTTTTTCCTCCAATGCTTATTATCTTGAAGAATATCCTATTCATGGATTCACAACCGATCAACAAGCCACCAATCTAGGAGCTTGATACTCAATCATGGACGGTTACTCCTCTCCACCCGGCAAGTACAACGATTGGAGTAGAGAAGAGCATAAAAATTTTCAGCTTAATTCTAAGGCTATACATATTCTATTTTGTGTTTTAGGCCCAAATGAATATGGAAGAGTCTCATCTTATTCCGTGCCAAAGAGATTTGGGATAAGCTCCAAGTCACTCATGAAGGAACCGACGAAGTGAGGGAATCAAAAAAGTCTTTTCAACCATAGCTACGAGAACTTCAAGATGAAACCCGATGAAGACATCAAAGCTATGACATATAGATTTTCTGTGATTGTCAACGGTCTCAAGGGATGGAAGTAATCCAAATGAGAAGCTTGTGAGGAAGATGATTTACTCTCTTCCAAAGGAGTGGCAATCAAAGAAGACGACCCATTATCAAAGCAAGAAACCTAAAGTCTCTCACTCTCGATGAGTTAATTGGTTCCCTTCTCACTCATGAGATGATGGTGAAGGAAGATGAAGAAAGGGAAGAGAAGAAAACAAGAAGAAGAAGAAGAATGAGGACGTAGGCATCAATGAAAGCTATCAAGATTCAAGTGATGAGGTGGATGAAGACGATGATGAACAAAAGAAGAGATGGTCAAGCTCTTGAAGGAACTCAAGAGATTCATGATTTCCAAGGAAGTGAAACATGAATCAACCAAAAGAAGAAGAGTCCCCCGTATGTTTCGATTGTCAAAGAAAGGGGCATGTCATGTATGAATGTCCTCTTATAAAGAAATAGGGAAGAAGGCATTTGTTGCATCTTGGAGTGATGAAGATGATTCCAGTGATGAAGAGAAGTAGTCAACCTATGCCTCATGACCACTCAAGAAGAATTTGAGGTATCTTCTAACTCAAATGAATTTAATTCATTTACTTTTGATGAGTTACAAGATGCTTATAATAAGTTGTATTTGGGATTTAAGACCATGAATTCCAAATATACTAAATTAATTTCAACTCAAAATTGAAAATAAATCGATTTTGAAGCTAGAATTGATTTTGAAAATCAAAATGAAATTTTGAAAAATGATTTAGAACTTTCAAAAATCAAAATAAATGATTTAGAAAAGAAAATTTTTGAGTTAGAAGTTAATCTTGAAAGCTTAACAAAAGAAAAATAATTAATTTCTAAAAAAATCTATTATGTTTAAAAATGGAAATGCTCACATTGCCATTATCATGGTCATATGGAACATACTTGTCCTTTGAAGAAAGGAAAACATTTTAAAATTAGGCAAGTATGAGTTCCAAAAGGAACAAGGGCATTGTAACTAACGTTCAGGATCCAAAGCAATTTGGATACCAAAATCTACTTAAATGTCTCTTGTAGGTGTGTGGAAGCAATTGTGATGAAAATGATGATATTCAAGATGCTCTAGCCACACATGAAAAAGGAATGTGTAACCTCTAATTAATACTTTTAATTTTGGATTATTTGGTTGCATTTGATTTTAAGCATGCATGAGTTTTGGTTTTAAATGATTATGCATCATTGTTTTAATCTCATGTATGTTGAAAAGATGATTATGATGAACATTTAAAATTGTAATGATTTTTTAGAATTTTTAGTTCATCATAATAAATTTTGGTCAAAATTTGTTTTAATGCAAATGATCTCTCTAACAATTGATATCAACTTTTCAAATACTTTGATTTTATAAATCTTAAAAATATTGACCTAAATTTGAATGTTTATGCATGTGGTTTAAATAAAAAAAAGGAACAAGGGCATTGTAACTAACGTTCAAGGATCCAAAGCAATTTGGATATCAAAATCTACTTAAATGTCTCTTGTAGGTGTGTGGAAGCAATTGTGATGAAAATGATAATATTCAAGATGCTCTAGCCACACATGAAAAAGGAATGGGTAACCTCTAATTAATACTTTTAATTTGGATTATTGGTTGCTCATTGATTTTAGCATGCATGAGTTTTGGTTTTAAATGATTATGCATCATTGTTTTAATCTCATGTATGTTGAAAAGATGATTATGATGAACATTTTAAAATTGTAAGATTTTTCAGAATTTTTAGTTCATCATAATAAAATTTTGGTCAAAATTGTTTTAATGCAAATGATATCTCTCTAACAATTGATATCAACTTTTCAAATACTTTGATTTTATAAATCTTTAAAAAAATTGACCTAAATTTTGAATGTTTATGCATATGGTTTAAATAAAAATGATATCTCTCTAATAATTGATATCAAAATTTTTTCAAATGCATAATTTTTAGAAAACTTTTATGCATATGATTAAATTCAACAATTGGTATTGCATAAAGTATTTTAGTCTTGGATATATTGAATTTCATATGCTAACATGTTTGTTATTCTTTGTTGAAATTCAATTTTGTTTAAGTGTTAAGATCCTAAAAGCAAAATTTTATTTGGAATGCATTTATTGAGGGGGAGCTTTGATTTTTTTCAAATGATTTTTAAAATGTCAAATTTACTACTTACTCTCCAAAGTTTTTGAACTTCAAAGATTAGAGTCTTTTTGATTTAACAAAAAGGGGAAGAAGTTAAGGGTGTTAAGGAGAGAAGTGTTAAAGTAAGAGTGAGTAATTTCAAACTTTATTTCAAAATCTTAAAATTACTCAAATGTTTTGTTATATCAAAAAGGGGAAGATTGTTGAAAACATTTTGATGTTTCGATATAACAAATTAAGTTAAATGAATTTTAAGATTTTACAAAAGATTTTCTAAGTATATTCGATGTAATTATTCAAATATCAAAATATTACTCCAAGTCTTTCAAAGTTCATTTTAATCCTTACTAAAGTGTAAAATTGTGTTTTATACTTAAACTATTTTAAAACAATTTTACAAAGCATTTCGAGCCTTAATCGAGCTAAAAATATTTTCTTTTTAAAGGGTTTCAAGAAAAATCAGATTGCCTAGGGGGTACAGATTCCCCCCAGGGGGTACCGATTCCCCCCCAGGGGGAATATATTCCCCCTGTCTAACGGTCAAAAACAGATTGCACTTAGGGAACCGATTTCCCATGAGGGGGTACCGATTCCCCCACGCTCCAAGCTATTTTATTAATTGTTTCTCATCCCCAAACGGCTCCAAAATATCCCCAACGACTATATACGACTTAAAACACATTCCAAGCTATAAATACAAGCTAAGGACACTTGAAGAAGCAATAGAACAACTATCCAAACAATCAAACACAAGAGAAGAGTTTTCATTCTTATTTCATCTTTCTCTTGTATATATTTTGTTCTTGTGAGCTCAATCTTGAAAACACCTACCTTAGAGAGGTTTTCTTGTTTACATTTATTATCCTTTTGTAAAGGGGAAAGGTTCTAGCTAATCCCGTGTAAAAGCTAGGGAAAAGTTCTAGTTTAGCCCGGAAAAACTAGGGAGTTTGTAAGGTTACTCTTTATCCTCAAAAGAAAGAACAAATTAGTGAATTTGTTGGAAAATCCTTGGTGAGGAGCTAAGGTAGTGGACGTAGACTTTGGTTGAGAAAGTCGAACCACTATAAATCGCTGTACAATTCTCTATCTTTCAATCTCCTTACTCCCTAAACACAAAACCGTTCCGACCCCTCTTTGCAAATCGTTCCGGTTGTCGATTTGAGCTTCTGAAAATCCTAACATGTATGTAATGTAGTTAGTGAGGCATTGAGCTTGTAATCTCAGCATTCAGAATGTGTTTATTTGTAGAAGTTCTTAGAAGACCATTCGTGGGGAGTTATCGTCAACATATATTCTAGCACAACCGAGGCATCAGAGTACGTCTTGATTTGTATTAGAGGGCATGCACTATTATAGACCTTCTTGTAATTAGTCGTAACTCTATTTTGATTTAAACTCAGTGTATTTATTTTGGATGTTTTGAAAGCTCCCTTGTACTTGTAAACTCATATTTATTGTGGCTTTTATTTTATCATTATGGATGGATTATTATATAATGAATACAGTTGTTTTTAAAAGAAAAATTTTGGGTTAGTCACTCGGTGGTCTCGTGTGACATCGTAATTCATGGATCTTCGGGTCAGACTGGATTAGGGTGTTATAGGGCCTTTTGAATATTTGATTTCTCTTGCAAAGAGGTATTCTTCGAATCTGAAAAGTTGGTGGAATAACTTTGGTGCCAAAATTCCATTGCTATAATATCTGGCTTTCAAAGTTCTTGGACAACCTACTTCATCCTCTTGTTCTAAAAGAAATTGGAGCACTTATTCCTTTATCCACTCACTTAGAAGGAATAAGTTAAATCTGATTCGCTCCAAAGATTTAGTTTACAACCACTACAATCTTCATCTTTTATCAATGGGTTATAGTCAATACTAGGATGAGAAAATCAAGATGTAGGATGTTGGTGGAGATGCTTTTGATTCATTGGGAGATGTTGGATATTTAGAGTTTGTCGAATTCTGCTTGATGAGCCATATTTAAAGGGCGAGTTAATCTCAGAAGATGTTAACAATGTTTGATTTTTGTTGTTTAATATTGTTCTAGACTTAATATTATGGTTTGAGTCTTAAGATTTGACATTTTAATATTATTGTTTGTTTATGGATTTTATTGTTTTAGACTTAATATTATGGTTTGTTTATGGATTTTATTGTTTTAGACTTAATATTATGGGTTGTATATGGATTCTCGAAAGATGTTAACAATGCTTGATTTTTTTTTAATATTGTTCTAGACTTAATATTATGGTTTGAGTCTTAAGATTTGATACTTTAATATTATTGTTTGTTTATGGACTTATTTTTTTTTAGATATATTTGATAAACTATTTTAAAAAAAACAAGTCATGTTAGAAAAGCAAAAGCAAACAAAAAGTGCAGAAATCGAAGCAAGAAAAACAGAGAGCATCAAAGGAGGGTGGTACTGGAGATAACATGTCTAAAATTGTATCAGAAAAGATGATACAACTTGTTTTCTTTTTCGACAAATAGAGGTTGAGGTGCAAAATGAACTTTTAAAAAAGTTTAGGAACAAAATTAGAAATAATTTATTTATTAACTTATCATGTTATAAAACCTTAACATTTAGAATTTGATCCGCTTTTCATTTCTTATAGATTAGGTGAACTGCACCCTTAAAGGTCTTTCTGTCTATATATATAAGAAAATGGTTTTGGGTTATTTATTGGATCAATCTTCACCATTTTTTCCAATTTTCTTTTTCCTACCATAATTTTAAAAGTAATAATTAAACAAATAATAAGCAGCTTCAATCCAAACTATTATATTGTTTTTTTTCTTTTTCATCAAAGTCGGTGCGTTGTTTATTAAATAAATATTCAGGCATAAAATTATAAGCAAAGTAACCTGTTTTTAATATAATTAAAAGACATTTTATAAATAAATCTGTTTTTAGCCAAATTATATGAAATTGCTGGCTAGTAGTGTTTTGTATAAAAACCTTAAATAATGAGGTCGTTAGCCCAACACTTATTCTTCTTAGGCCCAGCTCAAAGGTAAAATGAACCCGATTGTTTTTTGTCCACAAAATTATAAGACCCTAGGGTTTTGCTCTTCCTCTAATTAGATCAAGCTGACAACATGGTTTTTCTTTAGAATCTAGCTCTCCTTTTTATCCTTTTGAAGAACTAATTTTTAATCGGTGAATTTCGTAACTGTTGCTAATTTTCTTTTTTAATTGTGTTTAGCCGCAGGGAGATTACATAGAGCTACACAGAAAGAGGCATGGTTATCGCCATGACTTCTTCGAGAAGAAGCGTAGAAGGAAGCTCGTCAAGTACACGAGCGTTCTGCTAAGGCTCAAAAGGTCTTTAATTTTTTTCTTCCATTCTCTCCCTTTGTTTTTAGCTATTTTGATTTCTTTTTTTCCCCTTGGAATTTTATGAGATTGATTGTCTTCGTTACATTGTTATGGCAGGCCCTTGGTATTAAGGGTAAGATGCTTGCCAAGAAAAATTATGCTGAGAAGGCCCTAATGAAGAAAACGTGAGTCTTTTGCTATTTTCTTTTCTTTTTCCAGTATTGATTTTACTCCTATTAGGGCTTCATAGAAATGATGTCCCGTATTGAACTCGAAAGGGTTATCGTTATTGTTTCTTTTTAATATTTTATTAGCTGATTGAATTTGAATAGATGGTTAATTCGTAGATAATGCCCATGGTCATGGTGAACATATTGTCTTTTGTTAAATCGATGTCTTAGTCACGCCACTTATTAGGTTGTCACGGTTTTTTCTCATTTTAATGTTGCCCATAATTGTAGATTTTTTAGTGAGTTGGTACTCTTGTTAATGCATGTATTTCTTTGGGATCTAAGTTGCATTTATGGATGGCTATGTTCCTTGTGTTTGAGTGTAAGATATGGATTGATGTGTTCGAGATGTATGTTCAATTTTACAGTTTTTTCCATTTATTTGGACCTTGGAAGGTCATATCCTGATATCCCATTTATGTTCAAAATATGTTTCAAACATTAAATAAGTATCAAAGGAAATGAAGAGTTAGAGCAACATGAATGGTATTCTTCTATGATC
This sequence comes from Hibiscus syriacus, assembly GCF_006381635.1. Classification (NCBI taxonomy): domain Eukaryota; kingdom Viridiplantae; phylum Streptophyta; class Magnoliopsida; order Malvales; family Malvaceae; genus Hibiscus; species Hibiscus syriacus. Next base: position 226,320 of record NW_024063505.1, on the reverse strand, counting down.
GCTTCAAACATAAAGATGAAGTAGTGAAACATACCTATGGTTTACACGGTTTTGTTTACATGAAAGAATTAGGAGTCATGAAATAAAACTTACCTTTTGGGACTTTGGTTTCTTGCTTTAAGATGTGACATTGTTTTTAAAAAGCTATTGTTGCTTCATAATTCCTGTCCTCCTGTTTATTAATTATAAAATAATTTGGAATTGTGTTTGCATCATGTCAACAGATTGGCTATGCACGAGGAATCATCAACTAGGCGAAAGGTGGATGACGAAGTTCAAGATGGAGCTATTCCTGCCTATCTTATGGATCGTGAAAGCACCACACGTGCAAAGGTAAGCTAATAGATGAGGCTATATGCATTAGTACCTATATTCATGTCTTCATGCATATAACATTGTGCTATGCATAGGTTCTTAGCACCAAAGCAAAAGAGAGGAAAGAGAAAGCTGGAAAATGGGAGGTCCCTATACCCAAGGTAATTGAACTTTAAATCTTTTCTGTTTGTTTAATCTTAATATGCTCTTTCTCAAATTTTCTTCTGTACCCTGTTCGTAATTTTTCTTGTAACTACAGTTGTTTGACTTCAAGCTTTTGTCCTTCAGGTCCGGCCAGTAGCTGAAGATGAGATGTTTAAGGTCATCAGGTCTGGTAAAAGAAAAAGTAAGTATGAGTAATATGCTAATTCCTTTCTCATATCACAATTAAAGAAACACGATCTTTGTATCTGGAGTTTGGCTGTACAATTTATGAGGCTAAACGATGTACTTTTACTAGATTTTGGTTCTTATATGTTAATATCTTCTTGCAGCTAAGCAATGGAAGAGAATGGTTACGAAGTGCACTTTTGTAGGACCTGGTTTTACAAGAAAACCTCCAAAATATGAGCGTTTCATCCGTCCTTCAGGATTGCGGTTTACCAAAGCACATGTTACACACCCTGAGCTCAAGTGTACCTTCAATCTTGACATTATTGGGGTGAAGAAAAATCCCAACGGTCCGATGTATACCTCTCTCGGTGTTATGACGAAAGGAACTATCATTGAGGTATGTTTTTGTTTTTCCCCACAAATTTGTTCACGACTTCTGTTTACACGCATTGTCGGTACTAATTCTTTATGTCGTGTTCAGGTTAACGTAAGTGATTGGGTCTGGTCACACCAGCTGGCAAAGTTGTTTGGGGTAAAGTTCCTAATCCTCAATCATGCACGAACCATCTATATTCAAGTTTTTCTTTATTATTCTAATGCTTATTTCAATTGGTTCTGATGAGTGCAGGAAAATATGCTCAAGTAACAAATAACCCAGAAAATGATGGCTGTATAAATGCAGTTTTGCTCGTCTAAGCGGTTTGCTGAAGACACTTCAAAGAGTTATAGAACTGTTGGAGTAGCATCAACTGTTTGTATGATAACTTTCCGCGACTTTTTATTTTAATGTTGCTAGAAGTATCTTACATGTGTCGGCTTTTAAGAACCAAAGATTTTGTTCATTGGTACTGGGGAATTTGAAAAGTGGTAAAGAAACAAATGGATAGAGAATCACAAATCCGACAAACAATGGCGGGATCATTTTGGCAGCTGCCCACAAAAGCCATCGTGAATCAGATGGCCGCTCATGGCCATGGGACTTTTGAACCAACCAATCACGTCTGGGGTTACCTTCTGAAATGCCTGCTTTCCAAATATTTGTCTGCCTAGTTGACACTTAACTTCGAAAAATGTGACTAAAGATTTCTGGACTACTCAAAACTTCCTTGTGTTTTATTATATTCAAGCCTAGTTTAATGTCAAAATGGAGTAAAGCTTATGGGTGGATTTAGTTGACTCGAGTTCAAGCTATACAGACTAGTTTGTCATGGCTGTATTTGAGCTAAGATTGAATCTGGTTTGAAGTTTAGTTCAACCTGATTAATTATGTTTTTTGGGTAAAGGTTGTTTCAATTTCATTGTTAATTTTGAATTCGATTATTTAGATTTCAGTGGGAATTTTAACAGGATAAGAAAGCTTAATGGAGTATTCAAATTAATATTATATTTCAACCAAAAAACTTATCAAAATTAATTTTAAATAAAAATAATTAAATAATTCAATTTCAATGCTAATATATAATCAAGTATAATTTCAAAATATTTTTTTACTTGAAAGTCATGTAATTTGTGTAGAATTTAGTTGTACAATTTTTAAAGCAATTTTTGTTTTATACTAATTTTTTATTAAAAAATTTATTTTATAATTGAAAGCAAAGTAAAAGAAAAAGAGAATAGGCTTTAAATAATAATGGTATATTTATCTATTTAACTAAATTTATTTAATAAGGAAATATATATTATATTCTTTAAACTTGAGGACACAATAGACTGTCTTTTAAATACTTTTGTAGAGTAGAGTTTATGGGAGCATAGATCACATGAGATAAATAGAAAAGTAGCATTATAAGGTTGATGGCGTAATGATAAGGTAGATGTATCATAAGCAAATATAGTCTGCGATCGATATATATGAGTTTGATTTCAAATGTGTCCACAAAATATATATTCATATATTATATTATTAGTTCTAGAATCAAAACATTTGATTTAAATTAAGAGAGAAATTTTGTTATTATTAAATCAAACATGTTATATGTTTAATATTATTATTTGAATAAACATATTTGGTCAATTCGTTAAGCTGCTCATCTTTGTTTCCTCATATTTCTTTAGGTCATGAGTTGTAGATTTATTAGAAGCAGGTCATGAGTTGTAGATTCATTAGAAGCACTTTTCTTCCTTTCTATGAAGTATCTCTTTCCTCTATCCCCTAAGTAGGATTAGGATTAGGATTAGGTTTAAAAATTTTCAAAAATAAATTATTATTTATTCTATCAACTATTAACTATTCTAATAGAAAACACATTGATTTTTTAAACATTGTGAGGGTTTAAACTTTAATATTGTAAATAAAATAATTGAAATTAAAAAAATTATGACAAATCATTGTAATATTATATTTAAATTGGTTGTTGAATATATTTAGGGTAAGTTGCGTATTTAGTACTTAAACTGTCAATTTTTGTATGTTTTAATACTTAAACTTTTAAAATTTTCAAAAGCATACCTAAAGTCTAAAATTTAATTTTTTGTTTCATTTAAGTACCATGTTCAAAATTTAATGTTAATTTTTGAAAAAATTGAAAATATATGTACAAAAACGGAGAAAATTGATAATTTAGGTACTAAAAGCGTTAAGTTTTTAACTGTGAGATATTAAAATGAAACAAAACTAAACATTAAATATGATTTTATTTTTTTAAAAAAATTAGATAATAAAACATATCAAAACTAATAGTTTAGATATTAAATATGTGATTGCTCGTATTTTTATTTACTCATAGTGATGATTGGTGTTGGCCAACCAGAGTAGACCATGTATACGAAAGGACAAGCTTGGTTTCAAATTCAAAACGGGATCCCGGAGGAGTCGAAACGTATGGGCTTAGCTCCTAAACTCAATTCTGAAGCATATTCCTTTCAGTATTGCTCTTCCTCATCCACCCAAGCCAAGAATATCTTCGTATCCGAATCAAAACACGCCACTTCATCATTCCACGTGACACTCAACATGTTAGCAACGAAATCTCCTTATCACATACCCTCTTTTCCTACGTGGCATGCCACCTGTCATTCACACCACTTGTTCTTCATCACCCAAAAAACCTTACCCGCGAGAGAGTGACCCCCCAAAAGCATTGAAATCAAGAATTCTCTGTTAACGGAATATTGAAGACCCTAGCTGAATTTTCGCGCCATGGAAAAGGGCTCTCAAACCACCACGTCGAATTCAAGTGCTTTCTCCTTCATTTCAAAAGGGTGGAGAGAGGTCCGTGACTCCGCCGACGCCGATTTGCAGCTCATGAAAGACCGAGCTAACTCATTCAAGAATCTCGCGGCCAGTTTTGACAGGGAAATCGAGAACTTAATACAATCCGCGGCTCCGACTTTCTCCGTACCAGCGATCCGGCAATCCTCGGAAATCGAATTCATGAAGAATTTGCAGCCTAAGATATCGGAGTTTCGGAGGGCTTATTCCGCACCGGAGATTAGCCGGAAAGCGATGGAGAAATGGGCACCGAGGGCGAAGTTGGGGATAGACTTATCAAGGATAAGGAGCGCTATCGTGGCGGACTTGGATGAGACTGATGAGGAGGACATGTACGGAATTATGGAATTTAATAAGTTTAGGAAAGGTAGGAGGTTGAGGTTTACAGAGGAAGGGCAATTTGGGGATTGGGAGCCAATTCGGGCGTTGAAGACCAGGTTAAGGGAGTTTGAGAAGAAAAATTATTCGGTGGAGATTTTTGGTGGATTTAAGAATAGTGAGTTCGTTGAGAAAGTTAAGTCCAGTTTGGTAAGCTCCCTTTTGCTCCCCCCCCCCCCCAAACAATTTCTTGGGCATGTTTTTCTCTTTTCAATATATTGATTTATTAATTAGTTTGGGACTATTGTTTTGGTATGGAAGGAGTATAAAATTGATGGATGGTTATAGTCGCACTGATGTATAACTACAATCAAGTTCAGTTGTTTTATGTTGAATTATGCTTCGTGCAGGGTTTTTATTTCCAGAATTCTTTTTACGGATTTAGTTTAAAAGTAGAATTTTGACGAATGCAGAGTGGCCAGAGTAATTGGAAAATTGAAGTGTTTATGATGCTAAGATTTCTATATTAGACCAAACTTATCAAGACTTGAACTTTTACCTTTAGAAAAAGAATTTAAAGGATCTTGGAATAATCATTCTCTATTTCTCTTACTAACGAAGGGGTTTGTCATTTCTCATTCCATGGCTGTGAAGTGGGAACTTTTATTTCTTAACATGCTTGGTGTTGTTATCTTCACCATAACAGCGCTACTAACTGATCACTGTTGTTATTTTTAAATCGGAATAAACATGTTGGTGGCTAGAATGAATTGTATTTTTATGATTTAAAAGAGTATTATGAAAACTGTGTGTCTTTAGATCCTAGGGCCTTCTATAACTCCAATTTACCTCTAAAATAAACATGGTAGTTATGACTTTTGGAGGCCGAACCCAATTGCATATGTAGACACACTTATTGTTTTTTAATGGGAAGAAGATAAAACGTTTGCTTTAACACTGCCATGTTAATCGATTGGTTCATTTACTTTGGATATGGATTCAGGAACTACTGCAAAGGGCATGCATTCATATTCAAAAGGTTGGTAAAATTGGGTTTGAATCCAATTTCCTTGTTAGGAAGTCCTATACTGTTATGATTAGGTGCTGCTGAGGAGAGAAATGGTCAAAATATTTTGGAAAGTTCAGATATTGTAAATTTGTAATTGGTAGTTTGCTGCTTTCCCTTTGACCAATCAATTATGTCAGGCTAATTAAAACAAAATATCATCATGATTCATGACTATACAAACGGGTAACAAGGACTTGAAATCTTAAGATTTTTCATCATAAAGATAAAATCAAAGTTAGGCACATAAGTAAATTGTTGCTTTAAAATTGGATGTTGGAATCTTTTGTAATTGTGTAGCTGTAGATCAATTGTTAGTTTACACTCTTACTACCTTGAAACACATACTGAAGACATTAGTTTTTTACATTTGGTTTTTTTTATTATTTATTATTATTATTACTATTATTATTATTATTATTATTAAATATTATTATTATTTTATTACAGATACAAATCCCAGTGATCCAAATTGAACTGGCCCAAATAGACTGGCCCAAACCTAATAATAAACCCTAAACCCTCTTAGGGTTTCAGCATCATCTCTCGGCCGCCTTTTTTCTCAACCGTTGGATTTGGCCTTGATCCAAAGGTCCCCAGATGTGCCAGAGGAAACCCTAGGGTATCATCACCCTAGGGCCCGTCGTTGCTTCCCTTACTGTTGCCACCCTGCCGCCTCAGGAAGTTGTTGCCACCGCTTCAACAGAACGCTCCAGAAGATCCAGCTGCCCCCCACACGTCGCGGCTATGGGGTGAGTCACCACATAGCTCGGTGACTCACCGAACTTCCCCCTCTGGACCGATCCGAGCATGGCTCCGTGGTGGCTATAAAAGCCACCGGATCATGCAAAACGAAAAGAATGGGGGGGGAAAGAAAAACAGAAACGAAGAACCCAAGAGCAAAGGGGACAGCAACACCAACAAGCGATCATTCGGAAATAACGGAGGAAAAGAGAATAAAGAGACTTACCTTTGAAGCCTATTCTGCAAACGGAAGCCAAACGTCGTTGAACCGTCGTTTAATCGAAGGTAGAACCCTTCGTTTTTTTTTTAGATTTACGTTTAGTAGAAGAGTTTTAGACGAAAAAAGGTTAGATTTGGGCTTTGGGGAAATAGAGCTTCGATTTAGGCCATTTTTCCAGAATTCCGACCACCATGTACGGTGGTCGGCGGTGGTGTCGGTGCCGGAGTACGGCTGCCGGCCGGAATTGGACTCCCTCTGGTGGAGGGGTTTAGAGAGAAGGTAGAGAAATATTTTTTCTCTCAGCTAGAGAGAGAAAAAGAAGAGAAGAAATGAGGATGCTGGCCCGAAGGGCCAACCGTTTAGGGTATTTATACCCGATATAAAACGACGTCGTTTCATGATGAAACGGTGCGTTTTGGGAAGAGGGTAAACCCTGTCCGTAGTGCTCCAAGTTTGTAATCATTACAATTTAGTCACTGAAATTGATTTTTGATTATTTTAGTTTAGTCTTCTAATTTTATTTTATTTTAATTTAGTCCTTATCAGCATATATATATATTTAGGGTAAATATCAAATTTAGTCCCTTATAGTTTAGTAATTATTATTTTAATTTCGAATTATGAATCAAGGTTAAATTACCATTTTAATGCCTGTCTTTTAAATAATTCGAATTAGAATTTTTTAATCTTTATATTTTAATCACATAATTTTAGTTTTCTTTATTTTGATCATTGTTTGATTTAATATTATATTTAATTTAATTTTAATTTGATTGTATTATTATCCTTTTAATATGTTTAAATCACTACTTAAATTATTATTTTATTATATCAGTCATATATATATATATTTGTTTAAATAATGTTTAAATAATAATGTTTAATTATTTTTAATATCAAATAAAAGGACAGTCTTAAAACAACTAGTTGTCCTATTCTGATATTTTAAATAAATATCTTACTTATAAAAACCAGAAAACACATATTGTTTTATTAGAGAAAATTATTATTTTTAATATTTAAATATTAAGAAAGGACAGTCTTAAAGCAACTGGATGTCCATTTTCTGATATTTTTAAATAAATATTTTACTTTTATCAATTATATATATTAGTAGAAATATTTTATTAATATTTATTTATCTTTTAATATTAAGAAATGAGCTGTCTTAAAGCACCTAGAAGCTCTTTTCTGATATTTCTAAATAAATAAATATCTTATTAAAAATATTTTCTTAAAATTATAAATTTAAAATAACCGAATTATAAATATATCTTTGAATTCTTAAATTTCTAATAATAGAGACAATGTATAATTAAAAGTACTAATTTGGGCGTTGTAGAGGTGCTAATCCTTCCCTAAACGTAACCGACCACGAATCCCTTTTTATTATTAAAAGAATGAATTTTTGGTTAAAACGCACATCATTTTATCTTTTAATCGATGTTTTCTTAAAAACTATTTTAAATGATGATTTTTAGGTATTCGACCTACCTGACCCAAAAGGCCGATGGCGACTCCCAAAACATTTAAAAAAACCATTTATTCACTTCACCTTTCCCGCCAAGAAAATAATTCGTGCCCGAGCGAAACTGGTTACGACAGCTTGGTGACTCCACTGGGGACCCTGTCAAACTTTAAAATTAATTATAAATTGTCTTTATCAATTAGAAATTAAAATTTCATATTTATTTAATATTTAATTCTTTTATTTCAAAATTTTTATTACTTATTATTTTCATAATATTTATTATATTTTATTTTATTTTCAAATATTAAATTTCATTATTTATTTGTTTGTCAGAGGTTTGAACATTTCTCCTCACACACAACACTTGCATTGCATAACATAAGCTTTCTAATCCAGCTTGTTCCTTTTTAAGTGGGAGTGAAAGCGACGTCTTCGTGAGAATTTATTCTCCGTGTCAGACCTAGCAAGTAGCTTTCGGGGTTCATATGCTCTATGTCTTCGTGAGAATTTATTCTTTGTGTCAGGCATAGATAAATGTGTCCCCTCGAATTGAACTCAATCTGCTTAAGTCTGTAATGGACTAGGAATTAGGGTTTGATAGCCCAAGGGGGCATCAACAAGGACAGTTCGAGTAACTTTACTCCTAGAACTGAAACCCTGCATATATTAAACCTAGAAACTCTTTCGATCTAAAACCATGTCCATAGGTGTACACAAAGGAGAAATAAGCTCTAGTTTTAATTTATTTAATTTATTATTTTTCTCTCTGAATAAATGCATGCGAACTAGTAATCATGTTGTTAGGTTAATTTTCCAAACAAAGCATGAAACTATAAAGCATGAAGTTAGGATATTATATACCATGATAGGTAGAATATTTTCTTTTCATTAATTGGCACTTACCAATTTATTTATTTTCTTTCTCATTTTTATTTTTCATACATTTTGTTTTGTTTTAACTTGTTTGTATTGATTTATTTTGTTTTGTGCCTGCATTACATGATTATGGCATAATCAAAAGGTGTTGACTTGAAAGACTGTTCATCAAATTGAAAAGAAATCGTAAATGGACAAAATGTTTTATGATCAACAAAATATGATGCGGCCAAAGAAAGACTTCCTGAAGAAACTACGAGGATTGAGGGAAGTTCTGTACATAGAGAACCGGTTATATTAATACCAAAAGTATTACACAAAGATCCTACCAGATTGATACCAAAAGCAGTCTATGGTAAGAACAACAGTCAGGGCATTCAGAGTAGTGGAGGTTTTTATGAAGCTCAAGCATGTTATTTGAAGGACTTGAACGACCAAAACAAGAAATTAAGCACAGAAGTGGAAACCATGCATGAAGATTTTCAGAAGATCAGTCAAGCCTTTCAAAATGCTGGCCTAGGAAGCACCCCAGAAGAGTGGATCACAGGGGTCACCAAGCTGAAAAAGAACTGCAACATATATGAAGATCTTGTTCAAGAACTTCTTGGACATAAAGGATCTCTTACAAAAGAAAATGAGCAACTCCGAGAAATGACACAGAAGATGAAAGAGAATGGCATGGAAGAAGTTGCAGTCCAGACAAGCAATATGGTTCTTAAATGATAGATTTAGCTGACTTTACAAGGAGATGAAGCAGACTGAAGATTCAACTTTTGAGCATGAATGGAAGCTAACTGGGCTTTGGAGAAGTTAGAAGTGAAAGATATCCATATATGTAAAGTTTTGTTTGATGTATCGAAACTTTTGTATTCAATGAAATCTGTTCTAAGATGATCACTCTTGAGTAAACACCTTTTCATACATGCATTTGCATTTTGCATCTTTGCATTTTTCATTGTGCATTTATACTCTTATATTTGCTTTTGTACTATACAATTTGCATTTTTATTGTTACATTCATATATTTGCATTTACATTTGCATTTTTTACGTTTGTATTTACATTTGCATATTTCCATAATTACATTTTATTTCAAACTATTTTACATGCATTTAATCATGACAACGTGGAATAATTCGTGGAGAATTCCATGACAGAATCAAAGTGGAGTTAACTTGGTCTTCCTAAAGAAGGATAATAGCCATGAATGAGATTTTAGCAAGGGTTGGTAGAATTGAGAAATTGCAAGAGCAACTTATCAAGACTCAACAAGAAATGACTGATCATGCAAAATAGTTTCAGGATGATTCAAAAGAGCAAATGACCAAGATGATGAACCTTATGAATGTTGTGATACATGGAGAGAAACCCTTAGAGGATTCCGCAGTGAAGGCTATGAATGAGGATCTGAATGATAATGATGAGTTCGACGTGATATTGTCTGATGATTATGAACCTATTAGTAAGTATGGTAATTCAGGACAGCTTCAAGATTTGGTCCCGAAGGGTATGGATGAATTAATAGTGAATGAAGAATCAATGAATGGAAAAAGTTCACTTGTGAGAGATAAGTTTTACCCAAAGAAAAAGGACATAGAAAAGGGTCAAAGGCTAGTCAAGAAGAAAAAGAATGTGCAAAGTTTTCAATTTCCTCCTTTCCACTTTTCAGGTGAAAAATCATATTCAAAAATGCTTTCAGCCAGCTTAACTACTCCACGACTTGTTCAGTCACAATGGCCTCCAAATGAGAATTGGACCTATAAGGATGTTCCTTGGATAAATCAGAATGGAATTCCAAGTTGTTCAACTAAGGTTCCTGATAACCTTGAGGGAAATTTCCAAGATCCTTTGGAGCAAGCAATTCAAAAATGTAAGGTAAAAGAAGGGGTTAAAGTTCAACACTCAGAAATTAATTCCTCGACTGAGACTAATGTGATCAAATCCTGTGAAGAATATCAGACACAAAAAAATGGGAAAGGAAATCAAAGCAAAAAGGTTCCCATGGATGTAATCAGAGATTGGCCTGTAGGCCTAAAAATAAACTGGGAAAATGCAACCATGAAAACATCTCAAACACCCATATCAGACTTCCTGAAGATAAATGAAACTTTGGGCAGTTTAGAGAACAGGACAAATACTATGCCAATCACAGTTGCAATATGTGTTCAGAACCGGGAAAAAGCTATTGTCACTAATAAAGATTATTTTGAGCCCAAATTCCAACCGCTAAACAAGGAGATAAGATCAGACCACAAAGCTGCTAAGGAAGAAATAGAGATTGGTACATCTAAGGAATCATCCAAACGAGCCCAGATAAGAGAAATGATCAAGAAATGGGGGCAAGTGAGGACAAAGACTCTGATCCTGTTACACACTCAACATTAGATGAGTGATGATGCATAATAAATAAACAAGTGGAAGTGATATCTACCACTGTAGTATCTTTCTATTTTCAGCATCTTGTTTGAACATGTTTTTTGTTCTTTTCTCCGCCTTGTGTGCAATAAATAAACTTGTGTTGCTTTTATGGTTATGAGCAAGGAATCAATTTTTAATCTTGAGATTATTGAGTATCAAGTAGATTAAATATTCTTTTAATTTTTCAAGAATTATATATCTTTGGCAAGTGATAAAATTATACCTTCCATTCAATGCCAATTACTTGATCCTTACTAATACCAAATTTTGACCGTACATTTATCTGAGATTCTGAAGAAATGTCTCTACCTGTTTTTGAGACACCAACTCTAGATGTTTACCTTCTCGAATAGAGTTGGTTGGTTTATGATATTACCCCTTCCACCATATACATGACTTTAAAAGTCACACATTTGTCCTTCCAAACACAAAACCATCATAAACCCAAAGACCTCAAAAGAACCAAACTTTCAGTTATCCGTGAATTTTCCTGTAAGAAGAGATGAGATGAGGCATCATGGACCAACTTATCGAAGATAATTTCAAGTGATTGGGACATACTCAAAGAAGAAGGAAAAAGTGATTGATTGAAATAAATATATCATGCATTAATTACATTTTCATGTAAATAAAGTTAATCTTGAATATTCATCCCCCTGTGGATACCTCTTTTTACAAAGGTTTCTGTGTATGAGATGATGAACGACATTGTTTCATTTATCCTTTATATATATATATATATATATATATATATATATATCCTTTGTTGTCCCCATTTGAGCCTGAATAATTTTTCTTCTAATTCAACCCTAACCAATGATCACCCTCTACATTGGGGGGGCAAGGTAAAGGATATTGGCTCACAAGAATAAAGATTGTCAATACAGTTTTATTACGAAGACAAGTTTCCATGAAGTCAAAAAAGTTTTTGAACTACAAGGTATGTCAAATACAGAGTGCTTGAAGATCAATCCAATCAAGAATAATGGAAAATCTCCAAAATGCAAAAGGAAAAGGAGGTGCTCAAAGCAATTGAAGTATTATACTCATCCAGCAAAGAAAGAAAAAAGAAAAATCCAACAAAGAAAGGAAAAAAGAAAAAAGAGGAAAAAAAAGAAAAAAAGGAAAGAAATAAAAAAAACAAAAAGGAAAAAAAGAAAAAAATTGAATCAAGATGGGTGACTTATTGAGCCTCAAGTTACAAGGTTGATCAAGTACAAACAAGAAGAGCAAAAAATGCTGAAGATATGAGAAAATGGAAATGAATCCAAAATTTGGTAGTCTAGAGGGATCCAGATGATGGAAAAATCCCCAACAAAGCAGATCCAAGTTAAGCAAGGCAAGATTGATGGCATCAGAATGAATTGATCCTTGGTTTGATTACCCTTAAACACTTATTTGGGCCTTTTTATCCTTTCTTTCGTAACCATAAGCCATGGCCTACGTTACGTACCTGAAAAGTCCATTTTAATCATACATGGATTTCTAAGTAAAAGAGAATATCTTTAGAATTCATTCCGCCTCTCAAGATTGATTTTTATTTGCAAAAATTGGTTTTTAAAATCTTTAATGCATGATATGAAAAATGATAAAAGGGGGGTTCAAAATGTAAATTTTTAAATAACATCTTAGAACCAAAAGAGGATTCGAGTTGAAAACCTGAAAAGGCGGCTTGAATATTGAATGGTGCAACAACGACATAAGAGACGATCTTAACCTCTTAATGAAGCACCACACATCCCAAAGATGTTCCTGAGAGTCAGACACAAGAAGTATCTCTACCAGATGAGCATAACAACGAGAAGTATCTCTACAAGATGAGCATAACAATCATTTCTTCAAGTTAACCCAAAGAGACATATATGCTGGACTAACCTGAGAGACCTACTTTACCAAAATCAACCTACACCTCAAATCAATCAATAATTTTGACACTTGCCATAGGACTATGATTTTTGAATGATTTAAAAGTGTAGTTGATTTATTTGATATTCATTAAACTCATTGTTTATGATTTGATTATATTGTGAACCTGAAAGGGGTAATACTTTACAAAATTCTTTCATTCTTCATTAAGGAAATGAGAAAAAAACATTTTCAAACAGGATAGTCTCAAATGAGGAAGGTCCTTGAAGCAATTGTTGCTTATTCTACCTCTGTTGTAGAAAAAGAATGAATGGGGCCAGAATAATGAAGCACTTCACATTTTTGAAGGCAAGTGGTCCAAGAAGCCAAAAAGTATGGAGATTTGAACTTGTGACACTCTCCTATGACATTATTAGCAGCTCATCAAGAAAGATTATCGTTTATCTCATGCTGAGGGCGATAAGCATCACCAGACATATTATTTTCCCCAATCATCAATTCATGTTCTCTAGAAGATTACATCAAAGAGCCATGAACAAGTCATTACCTGCACTCTGGTTATACCGTGATGTTGGCTCAATTCTTGATACATTATTGCTACTTCTTCTATGCCGATCATTTTCTTTGTCAAGATGATATCCATTATGTCCTTCAGAAGATTACTGAATTTGAATTTGAGGACTTATGGCACATAATAAGACATTGGAACAGAATCTACCCTTATAAGCCTTTTATATAGGGTAACATTGGTTACAGGATTCCAAAAGTTGAAGATAATCAGTTTTACCGTCAGTTAAACTTTTCCATGGTTCAGTAAGAGTATGATATATCTTGGAGTAACAAAAGAGACAGTCGTTGTAGCAGTCATTGCAAGTAAATGCACCAACAAAAATCTTCAAGCCCATCACAATGATGTTTATTTCTTCCAGTAAGGTTGTTACACTGGATGCTACCGGCAACAAGGTCGAAATTTCCAAATCTACTCATCAATTGCTCCAACCGATCATAATTCAGTTCTTACACATTTGTTTTCAAAAGTATGCCAAGACAGTAGAAGATAACCTCTGCATCACTGATTCTAGAGAAAAGAGACAGGACATTGATATCACTGGGGAACTTGTCTCTAGCAGCTCCTCATGTATGGTTTTTAGGGAAACCTAGAAGCATTTCCACCTCATCAGGTTCAAGTGGAACAATTTTATTCCTTCCAACCCATACCAGATTCCATTTTCAGCACTCATCAAGAACATACTTCTGGACACTCGAAAGTGACTCATCGTCATAAGCTTCAAGAGCCTTACGGATCCTTTATGTCAATTTGGCACTTCCTGTACATGTTTGTAAATAGTTCAACTTTATCCCAGGAAGGTCACCAGTTTGTTGTCAATGGAAAAACATCATGTATAGTTCAATGAGAAAGTAGAATAAGAGGAAATCTGTTCTCAATTGGCAAATTATGAATATAGCCCTTTTCCGTGCAACAACATGAAAATCCTTCGAATCTACAAATTCTGGCTCTACATCAGTACTGTGACATTTCAGTCCAAGCACCAACTGGAGCAAGTGTCAGGTTCTCGTAGTAGAAATAAGGAGGCCCAATAGCATCTAGTGGAAATGTTCTTTAAGTTATCTGATCTGTTTCAAAAGAAGTGCGTCAGCAGCCTTTGATATTTGAGCAGCACATATAAAATCTGTCAACTCTGCAATTGATGAATTCAGACCACATATCTCCATGGTTATTGAAGCCTTAGCCTTTGAGTATCCCATTTTTATCAAGTATAACAATTTATTCTCCTCATCAGAATCAAAATTCATGATTTCCTCGATATCAGAAGAACTATCAATATCTATGAAATCATCCTGAAAGATAGCTTCATAATCAGATGAGTTGTTATCAGAATCAACATGTTGCATGGGTGCAGATTTTTGATGAGCATGTACCATTGTATATGTAGTCTTGCCATTGCATCAGATTACTGTTCGCGTAAATTGGTTTCTCTCCCACAGAAAAGTATATTTTAGAGATAGCCTTCACTGAAAGATGATAAGCCACTGTGCAAGCCTAGAATGGATTACCAAGCGATTTATACCGCTCTGTCTGACTAAATCCCTCCAGATCTAGAAAACAGTCACCTCATTCAGAAGACACAAATCTCAACGTTTCTGTCAGAATGATTGAGTACTTCTTAAGTTTGTGACAACATGAAGAGAATTCCTCCAGTTACTTGACAACACTACTGTTAAGTGACACCAGAATGAGAGTATTCAAGATAAACAGATTTGGGGCACGAATAAAGCCACAAGTACCCATAACAATGCATTGTCAAAATTGGACCTCATGAGGATCATGATATTCCAGTCAAACATACATTGAGAGTGAATCAGAAGCAGAATATTGAGGCATCTCGAAAGCCCAATTCAGACAGATCTAGAGGGACATCTTGAGGGCCCATTTTCAACCAGAAATAGAATATTGGGGCATTTTGAAGGCTCACAACAATATGAAAATGGGGCATTCTTGGAGGCTCATCTCAACAAGAAATAATGTGAACACACTTTTAACATCTGTATTAGCAAATGTTGGGGCATTTTGAAGGCTCAGACAGCAAGAAGCAAATGATAGGGCAGGCTGAAAGCCCATTTCAATCAGAATTAGGATTGTTGATGCATTTTTGAATATTTGTATTAGCAAATGCTGGGGCATGCTGAAGGCCCACATCATCATGTGTTAAAAATCATTGACTTGAGCAGATATTTCCAATGAGACAAAAAAATATGAAGAATGAAAATGGTGAAACAATAACAGTCAATCTGACTACACATAATTGCTTCGTTCATCAGGCAGTTGTATTAGGGTCCTGTTGTTAAACAAATATTTATTCAACAAGTATGGTTTAAAATACCCAATCTTCTTAAACCATGTGTCACATGACAGTGTGTTCTTTGTTAAGCTACATCATGGTTGCATGAATAAAGATGGTCCCCTTGTAGACCATTCGATCCAAGGATCAGTTCCTCGAGATCTTGAACTCTGAATTTGGCCTTTTGTGTGTCGGTGATAATTGAAAATATTTCTTTGAGATTTCTGTCAGTTAGTTTCAACCATACTGTTAAGGTTACGAAGCTGTTTTTCACATCAATTGTGTTTAACTTGATGACATTGAAGAGAGAAGCTCATGTATATTGCTCTTTCCCGATGTTACTGGGGTTATCATTGCCAGCTAGACTGAACTAAATTTTTATCTATTTTGGGTTTTATCATGTACGTTTCATCCCCAACATCAAGAATTCCACGGATATCTTTCTGTACATGGATCCTATAGCTAAAGTGTTTCTACTCTCTACAATTCTCATTATAGAAGAAAACGTGATTAGTATTACACTTGCCCTTGCCCGAGATGATATCGAGATCAATTAGTGTCTCCTATTCAATTCGATACCAGCACATTTTGTGAATTTGACAAATTTTTTGGTCATACCAGTATTTCACTTGTATTCCCATTGAGTTTTGTTCTCAAGTAGTTTTGTGACTTCATACAAAAACTTTGAACACCATGCAAAGAGCTTCATTGACCAGTAATTCGAGCAGAAACCACAGGAAAGGATGAATGTGTTGTCAAATGTTTTACATCTGAGTAGAAACCACAGGAAATGATGAATGTGTTGTCAAATGTTTTACGAACCAGTTATTCCGATACTAAACCAATGTTGTTATCATATGGTTTTCCTTTATTGATCCAAGATAAATTTTGTCTTCTTCAACCCCAAGATTAGAAATGAGATATGATGAAGATTTCTTTCCACAGAAGGAGAACTGAAATTTTAAACAAGAAACTAGTGGCGCCAACTAAGGTTGAACGATAGGTTGTTGTTAAGAATCTTGACATGATATGGTCCAAGTTGCCTTATTCGAGATCTGATTATATGTGGAGACATGAAAGGAATTGGAATAAATCTTCCTTGTGATGTGTTTCAAGAGTTAAATTAGAACAGACTCTACTCTCCTAATTAATCCCGGCTGAGTCAGGCATATCTACATCTACACTCTTCAAAGATGATAGATTCTCTTTTCAAAGATGATAGATTCTCTTTTTAAAGATGATAGATTCTCTTTTCAAAGATGAAAGCTTTATTGGATTTCTACACAAGTCCAGACAAAGAAAGCCGGTGTTACCAAAGACAAAATGGGGCATCAAAGTCATAGTTCTGACTACGGCAAGAGTTCCACAAATGAAACAATTCTTATGAGACTTAAATGAAGCAAAGAAGACACAAAGATACAAGTTGATCAGATGATTCTGCATAAATGCAAGCTTGATAGTATAAGTGTCTACACTGATATCCAGAGGTAACCCTGGCAATAAATGATGAAGTGAAGGAAGACCAAGTTCACCACTTTGAAGTCAAATGAAGATTGCATCAACATTCATGCATTCATAAGAATATCATTTACACAATAGACAATGCATTACATTGATACATATGATTGCATTCAAACATAAGGTTTTACAGATCTTCATATGAAAAAGAAGATTCATGATGAACAATACTTTACAAGAAGAAGGTAGAATTCAAAACCTCAAATACAGAAATCACACCAACATCTGAAGAATAGATGGACGTAATCCACAAAAACAGCCTTATCTTAAGATTGGGGCATGCTACCCAATCAACATGTTATTTTGAAAAATAACGAGAAAACGATTTCCATAGTTTCTCTTTCAATCTTTTCTAGAAATAAAATTGTTGAAAAGTAAGAAAACAATTTCCTTAGTTTTTTACTTAGTAAACTATTTCCCACATCTGTAAGTCCTACAGTGCATGATGTTTCCAAAAAGCCTTCGGGAGCTTTTTGATGTTTTCAAAGCCTTAGGGTCATCTGTAAGTCCTACAGTGCATGATGTTTCCAAAAAGCCTTCGGGAGCTTTTTGATGTTTTCAAAGCTTTAGGGTCATCTGTAAGTCCTACAGTGTTTGATGTTTCCAAAAAGCCTTTGGGAGCTTTTTGATGTTTTCAAAACCTTCGGGTCATCAGCATTTCCAGAAGAATTCATAATGAGAAGAACTCATCTGAAGAAGAAAGAAGAAATTCATAATAAGAAGAATTTGTTCAACCTTTTGTTTAAATTCATCACTTGATGGATCAACTTTTCCAGAGAAAGTTCATAATGAGAATAACTTATCTGAAGAAGGAAGAAGAAGTTCACAATGAGAAGAGTTTGTTTAACCTTTTGCTCAAATTCATCACTCGATGGATCAGCATTACCAGAGAAGTTCATAATGAGAAAAACTTATCTGAAGAAGGAAAAAGAAGTTCATAATGAGAAGAGCTTGTTCAACCTTTTGTTTAAATTCATCATTTGATGGATCAACATTGCCAGGTAGAGTTCATAATGAGAAGAACTCGTCTGAAGAAAGAAGAAGAAATTCATAATGAGAAGAATTTGTTCAACTTTTTGTTTGAATTCATTATTCGATGGATCAACTTTTCCAGAGAAAGTTCATAATGAGAAGAACTTATCTGAAGAAAAAGAAGAAGTTCATAATGAGAAGAACTTGTTCAACCTTTTGCTCGAATTCATCACTCGATGGATCAGCATTACCAGAGAAAGTTCATAATGTGAAGAACTTATCTGAAGAAGGAAGAAGAAGTTCATAATGAGAAGAGCTTGTTCAACCTTTTGTTTAAATACATCATTTGATGGATCAACATTGCCAGGTAGAGTTCATAATGAGAAGAACTCGTCTGAAGAAATAAGAAGAAATTCATAATGAGAAGAATTTGTTCAACTTTTTGTTTGAATTCATCATTCGATTGATCAACTTTTCCAGAGAAAGTTCATAATGAGAAGAACTTATCTGAAGAAGAAGAAGAAGTTCATAATGAAAAGAGCTTGTTCAATCTTTTGCATAACTCTATCACAGAAGGAGATATATCATCATCAACATTTCCAGAAGGAGTTCACAATGAGAAGAACTCATCTGAAGAAGAAGAAGTTCATAAGGAGGAGAATTTGTTCAACTTTTTGCTAGATTACATCACAAAAGGAGATAAATTGTCATCCCCAGTGGAAAAGTTCATAATGAGAAGAACAAATCCCAAAGAAGAAGAACTTATTCAACATTGCCATCATAATCAAATGAAGTCAAATGAAAAAAAATATTGTCTTTTCGTCTTTGCTCTATTCTTGTTAACACAAGAATAAGCAAAGAGGGGTAGCTGAAGACATTAGTTTTTTACATTTGGTTTTTTATTATTATTATATTTATTATTATTATTACTATTATTATTTTTATTATTATTATTAAAATATTATTATTATTATTTTATTACAGATACAAATCCCAGTGATCCAACTTGAACTGTCCCAAACATACTGGCCCAAACCTAATAACAAACCCTAAACCCTCTTAGGGTTTTATCATCATCGCTCGGCCGCCTTTCTTCTCAACCGTTGGATCTGGCCTTGATCCAACGGTCCCCAGATGTTCCAGAGGAAACCCTAGGGTATCATCACCCTAGGGCCACGTCGTTGCTTCCCTTACTGCTGCCACCCCGCCGCCTCAGGAAGTTGCTGCCACCGCTTCAACAGAACGCTCCAGAAGATCCAGCTGCCCCCCACACGTCGCGGCTATGGGGTGAGTCACCACATAGCTCGGTGACTCACCGAACTTCCCCCTCTGGACCGGTCCGAGCATGGCTCCGTGGTGGCTATAAAAGCCACCGAATCCTGTAAAACGAAAAGAATGGGGGGTGGGGGGAAGAAAAACAGAAACGAAGAACCCAAGAGCAAAGGGACATCAACACCAACAAGCGATCATTCGGAAATAACGGAGGAAAAGAGAAGAAAGAGACTTACCTTTGAAGCCTATTCTGCAAACGGAAGCCAAACGTCGTTGAACCGTCGTTTAAATGAAGGTAGAACCCTTCGGTTTTTTTAGATTTACGTTTAGTAGAAGAGTTTTAGACGAAAAAAAGGTTAGATTTGGGCTTTGGGGAAATATAGCTTCGATTTAGGCCATTTTTCCAGAATTTCGACCACCATGTACGGTGGTCGGCGGTGGTGTCGGCGCCGGAGTACGGCTGCCGGCCGGAATTGGACTCCCTCCGGTGGAGGGGTTTAGAGAGAAGGTAGAGAAAATATTTTTTCTCTCAGCTAGAGAGAGAAGAATAAGAGAAGAAATGAGGATGCTGGCCCGAAGGGCCAGCCGTTTAGGGTATTTGTACCCGATATAAAACGACGTCGTTTCATGATGAAACGGTGCGTTTTGGGAAGAGGGTAAACCCTGTCCGCAATGCTCCAAGTTTATAATCATTACAATTTAGTCAATGAAATTGATTTCTGATTATGTTAGTTTAGTCTTCTAATTTTATTTTATTTTAATTTAGTCCTTATCAGCATATATATATTTAGGGTAAATATCAAATTTAGTCCCTCATAGTTTAGTAATTATTATTTTAATTTTGAATTATGAATCAAGGTTAAATTACCATTTTAATGACTGTCTTTTAAATAATTCGAATTAGAATTTTTTAATCTTTATATTTTAATCACATAATTTTAGTTTTCTTTATTTTGGTCATTGTTTGATTTAATATTATATTTAATTGTATTTTAATTTGATTTGTATTATTATCCTTTTAATATGTTTAAATTACAACTTAAATTATTATTTTATTATATCAGTCTCACACACACACACACACACACACATATATATATATATATATATATATATATATATATATATATATATATTTGTTTAAATAATGTTTAAATAATAATGTTTATTATTTTTAATATCAAATAAAAGGACAATCTTAAAGCAACTAGATGTCCTATTATGATATTTTAAATAAATATCTTACTTATAAAAACCAGAAAACACATATTGTTTTATTAGAGAAAATTATTATTTTTAATATTTAAATATTAAGAAAGGACAGTCTTAAAGCAACTGGATGTCAATTTTCTGATATTTTTAAATAAATATTTTACTTTTATCAATTATATATTAGTAGAAATGTTTTATTAATATTTATTTATCTTTTAATATTAAGAAATGAGCTATCTTAAAGCACCTAGAAGCCCTTTTCTGATATTTCTAAATAAATAAATATCTTATTAAAAATATTTTCTTAAAATTATAAATTTAAAATAACCAAATTATAAATATATCTTTGAATTCTTAAATTTCTAATAATAGAGACAATGTATAATTAAAAAGTACCAATTTTGAGTGTTGTAGGGGTGTTAATCCTTCCTTAAACGTAACCGACCACGAATCCCTTTTTATTATTAAAAAGAATGAATTTTTTGTTAAAACGCAAATCAGTTTATCTTTTAATCGATGTTTTCTTAAAAACTCTTTTAAAGGATGATTTTAGGTATTCGACCTACCTGACCCAAAAGGCCCATGGCGACTCCCAAAACATTTAAAAAAACCATTTATTCACATCACCTTTCCCGTCAAGAAAATAATTCGTGCCCGGGCAAAAACCGGTTACGACACATACATTATTGTAAATTTTTTTCTTTTGTCTAACATGAATTTCCAGTGATGGAAATGTTGATATAAGTTGAAGTGTAAGCATTTTAAACTTTCTTACTCCGCAATACTCCGTAAAAGAAGGAGCTTTGTTATAACCTGTTGCTAAACACACATCCAGCTCTGGATGGATGGTATTGAGTTGAATGTTGGCCATTTAAGGTATTGTTTGTAAACTCCAGATTTTCTTTTGTAATTTTATTATCTTGATTACTGCAAATTAATAATCTTTCTAAGTATGCAATTATTTGATCAATTTATTTATTTTGCAGAAAGCAATATACAAGGAGCCTCAAGAGTCAAAGGTTCCCTTCTCAAACTATGGACTGTTCCATTCTTTTGTGTTATTCAGATTTCCAATTCTTTGATGCAGTCATGCCATTTATATGTTCCATGCAAATAATTTTTCTATTTATTTTTAATGCTCGTGAAAGTTCTGTTTTTCTTTGTAATGGGTGAATCATATGGTATATCCTAATTGATGGCTCACAGATTCACCAACCGCGTAATAATGACTCTTATAACTAAAATAGTTTTATATTAAAGAATCTAAGTGTTAATACCCCTTTGTGATGATAGACAATAGATAACTAGATGTGCTTCCACACGAGACTAGGGTCTATTTTGCAACTGACATGCTTCTATGTATTTGGATACCTGGTTATTTGGTTTGAATTAGTACAATCTGTTGTTCTTATATTTATATTCCTAGGAACACCCACATTCGAGTAAAACCAAATATATTCAACTGTAGGTGGCATGAATTAAATTTTCCACCTCATCCTCTGAATAGCATCTTGGGCATTCCTCTATGTTTTAAGGTTCTTTCTACTTTCCATCCTTTGCCAGCCAATTATTGGGGTTGATTAAGGTTCACTGCACCTTGCTAGGGGATTTAATGCCTCTCGACCTCAGGAAATTTGTGTATGGGCTTATCTAGCTGGACAAGCACCAGAAACATGCATATAGAGTCCCTGTAAAAGCTTCAAACTAAAAGAAAATTTGAGTATTGATGAGTCTTTTACTTTGACCGAAGGTCAACCTTTTTATCACACGGCTTTTCTGGCCTTTTCTTAAAACAAACATTATATTATTTGAATTTATATAAATATTTCCCATCTATGGATTTTTTTAACATTATACCTTCTGTCCATCTGCTTTATATCTGTGTCAATGTGATAGGCTAGATATAATGAAGTTGAGCATGGTCCTGCCATTTAGTGGATATTGTATGCATATCCAAACATGATTGGATTTAAGATGCTTTATAAATAAATATTGTGCATTACTGAATGAAGTTCATTCCTGTTTGATATAGGAAGTACTCCCACTGGATGTACCTGAGCTTCTAGCCTATCTTTTTAGGCAATCTGAACCTTTCTTGGATCAGCTTGGCGTCAGAAGGGGTAAGTAGCTGTAACTCTCTCATTTTGACTTCTAAAATGTACTGGGATATTGAGATTGAAATTTTGTATTTGAACTAATCACTTTTAGGTTTGGTCTATTCTTGGTATCTTCTTTACATTTGAAGGACCATATTCACTAGTTTCTGCTTCCCATTATAATTACTTTTGTAGGGCCATGGCAGATTATATTTCAGTTGATGTCCTTCCTGTCTACTAGGATCTGTAAAATATTCAATAAAAGTTTCATCTCACCAACTTATGCAGTTGTATTATCATGGATAAAATTGGAGCCGCCACCTTGAATGACCATTGTTCTGGAATAGTTATGAACCTTCAGTGCTCGAAACAATACATTGTGTTGTTTTTGTTTCTGGAGTAGTTAAGCTGAATAATTAAGAGTCCTCTGGTCACCTTTAATAGGCAGTTGATTGTTGAGGAAGTAGTAGGCTGCTTGATGCTGGTTTTAACTTTTAAACATCCTTCTATGTGACCGAAATGAAGATTTTTAATCAATTTCTTTTTCACTATGGCTATGCCACCTTTCAAGTATTTCAAGAAATTAACAGTTCCTAATTTTCCCCTTCCTCTTCACTTCTTTAGTATGGTATCATTTACTCAGTTATGCAGTCAGAACTGATGCCATTAGCTTGCCATTTTACATCTGTTAGAAAAAAACTCGGTTCTCCATGAAAGTATGAGGCACTATATATTCTGCATTTCCCCCTTTTATTGCTTATATAATATATCTACAAAATGTATAAGGGTTTGGAGTCCAACTGCAAGTGATTTTTACAACTTCCTTAAATGTGATTTCTCAGATATATGTGACAAGATAGTTGAGAGCTTGTGTAGCAAACGGAAGAACCAATTTGTTTTGCATTCCCTTGCTGGAGAGCCCCTCAGTGTTGACAGTGATAAGATAAACGATGAACTGGATTTAAGGATTGCCAGTGTTCTTCAAAGTACAGGGCATTGTTATGAAGGTGGCTTTTGGACAGACTTCACAAAGCATGATGTCTCAGATGAGAAAAGGCATGTTGCCATTGTTACAACTGCCAGCCTTCCATGGATGACAGGAACTGCAGTAAATCCACTTTTTCGGGCAGCATACTTGGCCAAATCGGCAAAACAAAAAGTTACTCTACTGGTTCCCTGGCTTTGCAGATCTGATCAAGAACTTGTTTATCCCAACCGTCTCACCTTCAGTTCACCAGAGGAACAGGAGAATTATATACGTAACTGGCTTGAAGAAAGGACTGGATTTAAGGCTGATTTTAAAATTTCCTTTTATCCAGGAAAGTTGATGTTTAATATATTACATTATCTTCTGTCTTCTCAATCATTTAACATATATGATATTTGTCAATATTTTGTCAACTGTTTTCTAGTTTTCGAAAGAAAGGCGAAGCATAATACCTGCTGGAGACACTTCACAGTTTATCCCATCAAAAGATGCTGACATTTGTATTTTGGAAGAACCTGAACATCTGAACTGGTACCATCATGGTAAACGCTGGACTGACAAATTCAACCATGTTGTTGGTATCGTCCACACAAATTACTTGGAATATATTAATAGGGAGAAGAATGGTGCTCTACAAGCCTTTCTTGTGAAACACATCAACAATTGGGTCACTAGAGCATATTGCCACAAGGTGTGTCTATTCTGTTTATGCTTATCTGGCATCTCTGACTATCGTTTTTCTTTCAATACTTGTATCATAGGTTCAGTCTCCTGCTTATAAAACCACTCATTTAAAAGTCTTACTGGTAAGCTTGAAGAGTCAATTCTTTGTATTGTATAAACTAAGTTGTTTGTTTTCCACCCTTCAGGTTCTTCGTCTTTCTGCTGCAACTCAGGATCTACCGAAGTCTGTGATTTGCAACGTTCATGGAGTAAATCCAAAGTTTTTGAAAATTGGGGAGAAAGTTGCTGAAGAAAGGGAACTTGGACAACAAGCCTTTTCTAAAGGAGCATACTTCTTAGGCAAGATGGTCTGGGCTAAAGGGTACAGAGAGTTGATAGATTTGCTGGCAAAGCACAAGAATGATCTTGATGATTTCAAGTTGGATGTGTATGGAAATGGTGAGGATGCACATGAAGTTCAGAGCACTGCTAAGAGGTTGAATTTGAACCTTAATTTTCTTAAAGGAAGGGACCATGCCGATGATTCTCTTCATGGGTAAGCCATCCAATCATTTGCTAAGATGAGGTTGATTTTCAGAAAATATATTAAGAGCGAATCTTCTGCGAAAATAATCATTCTATTAGTTACTCCATTTATAAGTTTCTAAGATCCTTTTCTTTGCATGCAGGTAGAAAGTCTTCATAAATCCCAGTGTAAGTGATGTGCTTTGCACAGCTACTGCAGAGGCACTTGCAATGGGAAAATTTGTAGTATGTGCAGACCATCCCTCGAATGAGTTCTTTAGGTCATTCCCCAACTGTCTGACTTACAAGAATTCTGAAGATTTTGTTGCTAAAGTAAAGGAAGCACTGGAAAAAGAACCTCAACCCCTAGTTCCTGAGCAAATATACAACCTGTCATGGGAAGCAGCCACCCAAAGATTTGTAGAATACTCGGAGCTTGACCGAGTTTTAAATAACAAGTACAATCCTGCAAAAGCGGGGCCAAATGGAAAACTAATTGTGAAATCGCTTTCAATGCCAAACCTTTCAGAGATGGTTGGCGGGGGTTTATCATTCGCCCACTATTGTCTCACGGGGAACGAGGCTCTTAGACTTTGTACTGGGGCAATACCTGGTACACGGGATTATGACAAGCAACATTGTAAAGACCTTCATCTCTTACCTCCACAGGTGGAAAATCCTATCTATGGCTGGTAAGTGTATATAAAATCTGTACCGATATTCCTGTGTATAATAGTTATGCTTTCCGTAAGTAAGCATCCAACCCCATTTGTTTGTAGTCTAAAGGTTTCTTTTTGTTTCAGTTAACAATATATTTGCTTAAGAAGACAGATATGAGTTTTGCATTGTATTGTTTTAATCTGTTTTAGGGCTTTTCTCCCTGGTGTTAATATATAGAAGAAACAGATGTGAAGATATTTTCAATGTAGGGAAATCCAAACCATCCTTTGTTGGAAGTACTTATGTTTTAGATGCCAGGTTAAACTTTGTAATAAAAAAAGGAGACATCTATTCCTTTTGTTTTCCAGGTTTGATCTCTTTGGGCTTTGGTTTCCTCCCATATATCTTTTATTTCGTAGTTTAGCTTTGTTTCTTTAGAGGAGTTCTGAATTACTTTACTCGAAACAATCTTTTGTGTGCAACTAAATGATGCTTTTTTCTAATTATTTTATACTAGGTTTCAGTAGGAAGGATCCAGCCGGATACTATATGATTCTGTTTAGTTTTAGTTAAATATTTTTTTTTCAGTTTTCAACTCATAAGAAATTTGCAAATTTTATTTTTATTTGATTTTTAGTTACCCTTTTTATAACATTATATAAAGTAAATATTATATTTCTGATTAATGGAAGATATATTTTTAATATTGTTAAAAATCGATTTGAATTATTGGAGTTTGATTCAAATGTATTTGGTTCTCTATGTTTGTTTGTGGTTCAACTAAAAAAGATAGGCCACCAATCATAAACTTGTTAAAGCCGAATAGAACCTTATCATCGGAAATCCACGACAAAGTGGTCAGATTTTGTTGGTGTTTTAGTTTGTAGCTTTGAAGGGATTAAAGATGTAAGAAAAATACAAAAACATGTAGGATGCCACAAATGCCAAATTCGAAATGGGAATCCTATGATTAAAACAAGAAGGAAACACTGTGGGCAAAAGGGAAAAGCTAGGCTCCATATCTCTCTCTATCATTCTTTGTCAAAAGAAGGCCAACCCCATTATCTGCCTAACCCTTTCAATTATATTTAAGCATTCGAGATTAGAAACTTAATTTTGTTTGTCCATACAAATATCTCTTAAGATCGTTTTCAACTTTATAACGCCTTCTTCTCCTCCAAGCTATCTGGTCACAGTTTCTGCAACAATGACATGCAACATAAAATCCCGTTCCTTTAATAAAGGACTGTAAATATAAAGATATAAACATAGTGAAGATACTAATTTTTTTTTATCCATATTATTATTATTATTATTATTATTATTAGTATTATTATTATTATTATTATTATTATTATTATTATCATTATTATTATTAAATATATATTAAATAAATAATAAATTACAGACCAATTACAACTGGACCGGCCCAGTTACAAACCAACCAGAACCGGTCCAAATCCAACCAGAAACCCTAAATACTTGGGGTTTCCAGTTAGGGTTTCCTAACCCTAATTTGATCAGCCGCCTCAGCTCACAGCCGTTGGATCTGACAAGATCCAACGGTCCAGATGGTGCCAGAGGGAAACCCTAGGGTTTGATACCCTAGGGCCACGCGGCGCCGCCCCAGCTTCTACGCGGCTGCCGACAGTTTTCTCGCCGCCTCCGCCGCTGCCACGTCCAGAAAGAAGACTCCAGAAGATCAACGCCAGCCGTCCATGCAAGGCTACGAGGTGAGTCACCACTGGTAGTCCGGTGACTCACCGAGGCCCCCTCTTCGGACCGGTCTGAGACGAACACCGGTGGTGGCTATAAAAGCCACCACCCCATCTGCGAAAAAAAAAAAAAAGACAGAGACAGAGAACGGAGAAGAAAAAGACAGTAAAAGAAAAAAAAAACAAACTAGTACCAACGATCTCAGCAGCAAAGAACCAGAAGAAAAAAAGAGAGAAAAAGGAAGAAGAGACTTACCGAGGAAAGCCACACCACCATCGGAGTAACCACGCGCCTCCACGCTCCACAACAAACCTTCGAAAACCGAAGGTATTTTTAAAGATTTGCTCCGATTGAGAGCTTTTTAAGGTAAACAAATACCGGAATCGTCATTAGGACGATCCGATCTACATTATGGTATAAAGTTTTATTTTCCGGCCACCGGAGGCGGTGGCCGGCGGTGAGGTTGGCGGTGGCTATCGGCGCCGGAATTCCCTCCGGTGAGGGAATTAAGAGAGAAGGAAGAGAGAGCTTCTTCTCTCGTTTTTGAGAGAAGAAGAAGAAGAAAGGAATGAGCTGCTGGCCCTTCGGGCCAGCTATGAATGGGCTTAAATAGCCCTCCCCAAACGACGCCGTTTTGGGGAGGGACCTGTCCGTAATTAACAAAAAGATTAATCTCGTCCGCTATCCCTTTAATTTGTAATCTTTACCTTTTAGTCACTGAATCAAATTTTTGATCCTTTTAATTTGGTCTCTACATTTTATTTATTTATATTTTAGCCATTAACCGTATTAATAATATATTTAAGATAAATATCATATTTAGTCCTTTAATTTTAATAAATAATTATTTTAATCCCAAGTATATATTTTTAATTTATTTTAATATGATATTCGAATTTTATATAGTTTTAAATTAGTCACTAAATTAATAAAATAAGAAAATAACATGTTTAAACCCTATAATTTTGATTAATTATGAATTAGGTTTTTTAATTTTAATTTTTACTATAATTTAGTCACTAATTTTAAATGTTTTCATTTATTTTACTGCTTTTAAATATATCGTTCTAATTGTATTTTTATTGTTTTAATTGTTTATATATTTAAATATTTTTACTATTATTATATAGTCATAAATATATATGATAAATAATAATTTATATTTTTTAAAATAAATTATTTTAATATTTTTTCAATATCGAAGAAAAGGACAGTCTTAATATAACTGGATGTCCTATTCTGATATTTTAAAAATTAAAAAATAAACAATATTATTTAAATTAATCAATATCAAAGAAAAGAGCTGTCTTAAGGCACCTAGAAGTTCTTTTCAGATATTTTTAAATAAATATAATTTTGAAAATAATAGGATTATAAATTAAACATATTTTTGAATTTTTAAATTTTAATAATAGAGACAATTTATAATTAAAAAGTACCAATTTTGGGCGTTGTAGGGGTGCTAATCCTTCCCTAAACGTAACCGAACACGAATCCCTTTTTATTATTAAAAAGAACGAATTTTTGGTTATAAAACGCAGATCAGTTCATCTTTTAAATAATGTTTTCTTAAAAACTTTTTTTTAAAAGATAATTTTTAGGTATTCGACCTACCTGACCCAAAAGGCCGATGGCGACTCTCAAATTATTTTCAAAATTATTTATTCACATCAATTTCCCCGCCAAAATAAATATTTCGTGCCCGGACGAAAACCGGTTACGACAGCTTGGCGACTCTGCTGGGGATTAGGGTCAAACTTTTAAAAATCAATTATAATTCGTCTCTATTAATTAAAAATTAAAAATTAAAAATTTATATATTTAATTTTTAATTCTTTCTTTTCAAAATTTTTATATTTACTTATTATTTTCATAATATTTACATGTTTTATTTATAAGTATTTTATTTCATTATTTATTTTGTCAGAGGTAGGAATATTTCTCCTCACACACAACACTTGCATTGCATAACATAAAGCTCTAAAATTGAGTTGTCCCTTTTAAGTGGGAGTGAAAGCGACGTCTTCGTGAGAATTTATTCTCCGTGTCAGACCTAGCAAGTAACTTCCGGGGTTCATATGCTCTATGTCTTCGTGAGAATTTATTCTCCGTGTCAGGCATAGAGAAATGTATCCCCTCGAATTGAACTCGATCCAATTTAGTCTGTAATGGACTAGGATTGAGGGTTAGCAACCCAAGGGGGCACTAACAAGGACAATTCGGGTACCTTTTACTCCTAGATCTGAAACCTTGCATATAAAAAAACCTTAGAAACTCTTCCAATCCGAAGTCATGCCGAAATTTTGTCCAAAATAGGTGTACACACAGGAGAAATGAATTTTGTCTTTTCTGTTAATTTATTTATTGTTTAAATTACATGTTTATTTAAATTATTTAAATTCAGAAAAGCATGTTTAAATAAAGAATATTTATGTAAATGTTATTATTAAATTTCTTTATTATGTAAACTAATTTATTTTCTTTTTGTGTGTTCTTTATTTTTCTGTTTGCATTGCATCATACAGGATAAAAGACATTGATCCTTGTGTTAATTGTCTCATTGGAAAGCCTTCATCTATGGATAAAAAGTGTTCAAGTCAAGTAATTCTAAACTCAGAAGTAAGACAGTGGGCTGAAGATTTACAAAGACAAGAAGGAGACAGTCTGCAGGATGATTATGTATCTGACTTGGCCAGTTATGCTCCAGTTTCATTAAAAAGAAATGATATGCAAGATTTGCGAAGCATTTGGGAAAGTTGGGATTCAAACAAAAAATTGCAGTTTTATCATACTTACGGAGACATTCCATATCTGCTCTATGTAGAAGTTGATGATGAATTACTCAGAGCCCTAATTCAATTCTGGAATCCAGGGTACAATTGCTTCACTTTCAATAAGGAGGACTTGGTCCCTACTATTGAAGAATATACAACTTTGTTACATCTTGAAGGTGCTTTGGAGAATCGAATATATTCAAAGTCAATTAAAACTCAACCCTTTCGAGTTAAATTAGCAAAGATTGCTGGGGTACGAGAAGAATGGGTAGCATCCCGTACCAAACAAAAAGGCGAAAGCGAAGGCATTGCTTGGACCAACATCAGAGAGCTTATTCAGAGTCATCCAGACGCTAAAGTACGATTCGATCTATTTGCTCTGGGTATATATGGTATGGTCATCTTCCCAAAAGTATTGGGATATGTTGAAGCTGCAGTGGTAGACTTGTTTGAACAGCTACCGAAGAAGATTAATCCTGTTTCTGCCATCCTAGCAGAGACCTTCAGATCGTTAAATGCTTGCAGAAGGCTAGGAGGTGGACGATTCTCAGGGTGTACCCAGTTGTTATATGTTTGGATTCGTAGTCATTTCTGGAGGACGGAAAAGGTTTCATACCGACGCTTCAATACGGATTATTCACCATTAAAGGAATTTCTGGAGCAGGAATGGCCTAAAGAAATTAAGAAAGATATGTGGATTAATGCCTTTCGAAATCTGCAAAGCAATGACGTTGTTTGGCGAGCCCCGTGGCAAATCCAAAGGGAATTCTTTTACAGGTGTGGTGATTACAACTGGATAATGCTGCTCGGATTATGGGGAGGAATTGGATATGCACCACTGCTGGTTATAAGACAGTATGAAGGTCGTCAATTTGTACCTGTCACTGCTGGACTACAGTCATCTGAGTTCGCATTCCACAGCAAAAATTATAAAAGAAATATCATGGAAGCCGTTACAGCTTGGAAAACAACTTTTTGTATTCGAGCTAAAGCAGCAAAAGAAATGCTAACTCCTGATTATGAAGATTGGAGATCTGTCAGAAAAAACGAAAATATTCCTCTACCAGATCAAAATGAGGATATTTCTATGGAAGATCGCATTAAGGTGGTTCCATCAGAGATTGAAATCTTGAGAGCTGAGTTTGAAGCAGAAAGAGATGGCTGGTCGAAAGAGTTAGAGCAAATGAGACAAGATAAAGCTATGTTGGGGGTTGACATTGACTTTCATTCATCACAATGTGCAATGTTGAGAAAAGATAAAGAAAAAGGTGAAGATGAGTACAGAGCCTTACAGAAAAATTACCAGGAGTTATATAAATCCCGAAAAGCATCAGGACCCAGCCAATCGACGGTACAGATGACCAGAGAATTGAACATTGAGAAAAGACGAGTTGAAGATCTGAAAGGAAAGAATAGCCGTCTACTCAAAAGCCTGGAAAAAGGAAAGCAAAAAATGGAAGATTTCGAGGTCGACAGAAGAGAGCGAATTATAAAACACAAGGCTGAACACCGTGAGATCATGAATGAAATGCAAAGAGAAAGAGATCGAGCCAAAGATTTAGAATAGATGAAGAATGACATCTTTGTTAAATTTGAAAGCGAGAAAAGTATCATGTTCAAGGGATTTGAATCTGAAATGAACCAGTTGATTGCTGAGCTTGAAGTCAGAGGCCAAAAGATGGAAGAATCCAATGTGGAAAAAGAAAAATGGGAGTTAGAAAGAAAAAATTTCAATACCAGACTTGAGGTAGAGCAGGAGGTGGCTAGCAATTGGATGCAAAGATGCAGAAACAAAGATGTTCAAATCCAGAAGCTTAATCAAAGAACGCAAGAAGCACGAACAAAACTTGAAGAGGATCTGGATCAGTCTAGAAACAAAAACTCAGAGTTTAATTCTTACATTTTGTAACTTGAAGAATCATTGTTTCAAGAAAAGGTTCGTCTAGGACCTAATGATCTCAAAGAAAGTAATGAGGAAAATGTTTCACTGCGAAGACGTATTAGAGATCTTGAAAAAATTCTGCACAATTGTCAAGTCAGAATCACTGAGTTAGAGCAAACTCTTGAAGGAACAACTGAACAATGGCAAAAGTCAACTGATTTCTATGTCGAAAGAAGTGAAGAAAGAAGCAATATGGTGTTCGAGGCCGTGGTACAAATGAGCGAGGTTGCCAGATATGTTGGGGAACTAGCTGTTGAAGCCGAAATAATTTAGCATCAAGTTGATCCAGTTTCTAAGTATGGAAAGAAGGTTTCATGGTTAATGAAAGAAGTTATAGAGCTTAATAGGAAAGCTATGCCTTATCTGTAGTTCTGAAATATTATAAAGAAACTTTTGTATGCCGATGGAAGTTGTTCTATGACAGTTAACTTTTTGGGATCAATGTTTTTACATACATGCATTTTGCATAAATTCATCATTCATTTCATAATTTTCACTATGAATTATTTTATTTATTAAGTTAAAATTCATCAATTAAAATTTGAAATAATATTAAAAGATTTTTCAATCGAAGTTACTCTGGCCAAAAGAGAAATACTACATCACTACAGTACTAGACAAGCTACTAAGAGAATTATGGAGGATAAAATACAGCGTATTGAGGAACAGCATCATAAAGAACAAGAAGAAATGAGAATGAAGTTGGAAAAAATTGAAGCCAGTATTGCAAATTCACAAGACAGTATGATGAAGAAGATAGAGGACATGTTTAAAAGGCAGGCTATCAGTGGAAAAATGCATGAAAATCCTGTATCTTTCGACCAAGAACCCATATATCCTCTAGGTTTTTCACCAGAACCAATTTATCACTCTGGTACTACCCCTATACAAATCAATGCTCGTACATCTGCATTACAAGAAGCTAAACCACATGAAGATCAACAAGTGGATCCCGCATCTTCAAGCAAAAATCCGCTTATATCAGATGTGAAAGTAGGGGATCTTAATACTGATCAGTTGATCCCAGATTTGAATGAGCTAAATGAGAAACAAAAAGTAAATGAAGAACTGACCAGACAGATCAAGAGCTTAGAAGAGCGAATGAAATCCGTGGAAATAACTGAATCATTCTATGGATTTGATGCTAGTGAGTTGAGTTTGGTTCCAGACCTAATCCTCCCTATCAAATTCAAAGCTCCCGAATTTGATAAATATAACGGTACTACATGCCCTTCATCCCACATTACTATGTTTTGTCGAAGAATGGCAGGATATGTGAAGGACGAAAAATTGTTAATTCACTGCTTCCAGGATAGTTTGACAGGACCGGCTTTAAAATGGTATACTCAATTGACCAAAGCCAACATTAGATCTTGGAAAGATTTGGCTAAAGCATTTTTAGAGCAGTACCGCCATGTGACAGACATGGTCCCTGACAGATGGACTCTCCAAAACTTGGAGAAAAAGAATAATGAAACATTCAGACAGTATGCCCAGAGATGGCGTGACACTGCGGCCCAAGTTCAACCACCTTTGTCAGAAAAAGAGGCCACAGTGATGTTTGTCCATACATTGAAGGCTCCTTATTTAAACCATCTAATGGGGAATGCAACCAGAAATTTTGCAGATTTGGTCATTTCTGGAGAATTAATTGAAAATGTCTTGAAAAGTGGCAAGATTGAATCAAATGATGGGTCTAGTTCCAAAAGACCTACGTACCGGAAAAAGGAGAATGAAGTCAACAATGCAAATTCTTACAGCAAGGATTCATCGAAAAGTGTTACAATAACCCAACCAAGGATTAAGAAAGAGGAAACAAACACTAATCGAGCAGATTCCAGAGGATCTCGAAAGGAAAATGAAAGGTTATCTTTTACACCTTTACCAGTACCATATGCAGAGATCTATGATTCGCTGTTAAAAGCAGATGTTATAAGGCCCTATCCTTTGGTTCCCATGCAACCACCATTCCCTCCTTGGTATGATACAAAGGCACACTGTGTTTACCATGAAGGAATTACAGGACATTCTATTGAAAACTGTCTAGCATTCAAAAGGGTGGTTCAAAATTTGATCAACACTGGGAAGTTGGAATTCAATACACCATCCGCATCAAGTCATCCATTGCCAAATCATGGAGATAAAAACGTGAATGCAATTCAGGAAGAGAACAGAAAGAAAGCAAAGACTGACATTTCTGAAATTAAATCTCCATTTGTTTGGATATTCCAACAGCTTTCTTTAGCCGGTATAATTCCACAACAATTCAGGCCAAAGCAGAATGAAGGCAAGAATTATTGTGAATATCATCAGGAGAAAGGGCATAAAATTCAACTATGTCCTGAGTTTAGAAACTTGGTGCAAAAATTGATGAACAACAGAGAAATAGAATTCTTTGAAGAAGAACCCGGGAAAAAAGAAGATGATGTTTGCTCATCAGAGGATTCTAAACCAAATCAAAGAATAAATGATCCTGTGATCATTAATGTGAAATCATCCACGGTGATTCTGGCACCAATAAGGCCAAAAGTAGTTATTACCACTCCTCTACCATTTCCATACAAAGATACCCGCAGGGTACCTTGGAATTATACTACCAATGTTTCAATGGTAGGAGGATCTGTTTCTCTAGATAAAAATGAAGAGAAAATACAAAGTCTGAGTACAACATCAACGTCCGAAGCAGTGAGCGAAGTCGGTTTCTTTACGAGAAGTGGGAGATGTTACTCTCCCGAAACATCCAATGCTTCAGAACAAGTGAAAGCAAAAGGAAAAGCCATGGCAATACCTCAGAAGGTATTTGAGGATGAATCCCTTCCAGCATTCAATGAACCTGTGACAGAAAAGCAAGCTCAAGAATTTTTGAAATTCTTGAAACATAGTGAGTATAGTGTGGTTGAACAACTACACAAACAACAGGCGAGAATTTCTATTCTTGATCTTTTGATGAATTCAGAAGTGCATAGGAATGCTTTGATGAAAATTCTCAATCAGACATTTATCCCCGAAGATATATCCCTCAATAAACTTGACAGAATTGTGGGACATATAGCCGCTGACAATTACATAACGTTCACAGATGATGAAATACCAGAAGGCGGAATGGGGTCAGTAAAAGCTTTGAACATCACGACACATTGTCATGGTCATGTGTTGCCAGGAGTATTAATTGACAATGGATCCGCTCTCAACTTGATGCCCCTAGTTACACTTCAAAGAATGCCTCTGGATCAATCACACATGAAGAGTTATCAGAATGTGGTACGAGCATTTGATGGTACTCAAAAAGAAGTGCTTGGGAAAATGGAAATACCGTTGTTAATTGGCCCAGTCGTGTACAATATTGACTTTGTGGTTATGGACATCCACCCCACATATAATTGTCTATTAGGGAGGCCATGGATTCATTCAGCAGGAGCTGTTCCTTCTTCATTACATCAGAAATTGAAATTTGTTGTTGATGGACAACTAATATGCGTCAGTGCTGAAGAAGAAATCATTGCGTCTATAACAAGCGATGTTCCATATATCGACACCAATGATGAGGCTCTTGAATGCTCTTTTCGAGCTCTTGAATTTGTAAATGCAACCTTTATTGCGGAAGGAAGCAAAATTCCATATCCCAAATTGTCTGATTGCACCAAGATGACGGTACAACAAACTTTAGGCATCGAAGCTAAAGCTGGGAGAGGTCTAGGAAAGAATCTTCAAGGGATTTCAGTTCCTATCAGTATAAAGATGAAAAAAGACCGTTTTGGGCTGGGATTTAAACCCAATCTTCAGCAAAAGAACAAAGAAATGAAAAGAAGATGTGAAGACAGAAAGGCAAAATTGAAAGGGGGAGAAATCCTTTGGAAACACATGTCTTTCCCACAGTTGAAGACCATATTCAGATCAGGGGGAACAATTAATGTGGAACAGCAGCTTGTTGAAGCCTTTAAAGAAGAAAAGTTGACGAAAGATCAAGACATAGTTGAAGAAGCTATGAATGGATTATTTATCAACATGATCATGAATGACAACAAGACTGGCAAGTACTTGGATAGGATTCGACCATGTCTTCCTGGAGAAACACTCACCAATTGGACCACTGAAGATCTTCCTATAGTTTTTAATATTAATGCAGAGTAATATTCAGAACTAATCTTTATGTTTAGCTCAAAAATATGAAAACTTTTTGTTATCTTGTAAAAGAAATTATGTTAAATATAAGAAATTTTCTTTAAAATTTTCAGATGGCAATCATTCTTTACATTTTCTTACATTTTTACATTTATTTATTTTCATAAATTTACTATATTCTTTCGGAAATGTTCCGACTTAAATTTGCAGGTGTCACCTTGTTAATAGCATGTTTATTCCTAGATTTAATCCAGTGATAAATTTAGAGCAGCCTATATGTCTGGAAGAAATCAATGGTTGTGAAGATGAACTGGAATGTGATGTTCCTACTGAACTATTAAGATTGGTAGAAAAAGAGGACAAACAAATTCTACCACACAAGGAAGAGGTTGAGACTGTGAATTTGGGAACAGATGAAAAATAAAAGAGGTGAAAATTGGTACCACTCTGACAGTCCAGATAAAACAAGAATTGATAAATCTCCTTCAAGAGTTCAAAGATATCTTTGCATGGTCTTATCAAGATATGCCTGGTTTGAGCACAGATATAGTGATACATAAGCTTCCAATCAATCCAGAATATAAACCAATCCAACAAAAGCTCAGAAGAATGAGGCCAGAAATGTTGTTGCAAATCAAAGAAGAAGTGATGAAGCAAATCAATGCAGGTTTCCTACAGGCATCTAAATACCCAGAATGGGTAGCCAACATTGTTCCCGTACCTAAGAAAAATGGAAAAGTTCGAATGTGCGTGGATTACAGAGATCTCAACAAAGCTAGTCCGAAAGATAGTTTTCCATTACCCCACATAGACACATTGGTGGACAATACTGCAGGGCATGCATGGTTTTCATTTATGGATGGCTTTTCAGGATATAATCAGATAAAAATGAATCCTGAAGACATGGAGAAAACAACATTTATAACCATGTGGGGCACATTCTGTTATAAAGTGATGCCATTTGGATTGAAAAATGCAGGGGCAACATATCAAAGAGCCATGGTAACTTTGTTTCATGACATGATGCACAAAGAGATTGAAGTATATGTAGATGACATGATTGCCAAATCCAGAACGGAAGAAGAACATATTCAAAATCTGAGGAAGCTTTTCCAGAGATTGAGGAAGTATCAATTAAAGCTTAACCCTGCTAAATGCACTTTTGGGGTAACTTCTGGGAAACTTTTGGGATTTGTAGTCAGCAAAAAAGGAATTGAGATTGATCCAGATAAAGTAAAAGCAATTCAAGATCTTCCACCACCCAACACAAAAAAAGAAGTTCGAGGCTTTTTGGGGAGATTAAATTATATATCTCGGTTCATTTCTCAATTGACTGACAAATGTGATCCAGTGTTCAAATTACTTCGAAAGAACAATCCTGAAGTCTGGAATGAAGAATGTCAAGAAACTTTGGATATTATTAAGAAATATTTATCCAATGCCCCCATTTTAGTATCACCAATGCCTGATAGACCATTAATTCTCTACTTAACGGTCTTCGAAAATTCGATGGGATGTGTACTAGGACAGCATGATGAATCTGGAAAAAAAGAAAAAGCTATTTATTATCTGAGCAAGAAATTTACTGATTGTGAAGTTCGATATCCACCAATACAAAAATTATGTTGTGCTTTGGTGTGGACTACTCGAAGACTCAGACAATATATGTTATACCATACTACTTGGTTAATATCAAAACTTGATACTTTGAAATTCTTAATGGAATCATCAGCTTTGACAGGCAGAATGGCTAGATGGCAGATGTTATTATCTGAGTTTGATATTGTATATGTCAACCAAAAAGCGATAAAAGGAAGTGTCATAGCTGATTTCCTAGCCAGTCGTGTATCAAATGATTATCAGCCTTTGAACTTCAATTTTCCTGATGAAGATTTGTT
Source organism: Hibiscus syriacus (assembly GCF_006381635.1). Classification (NCBI taxonomy): domain Eukaryota; kingdom Viridiplantae; phylum Streptophyta; class Magnoliopsida; order Malvales; family Malvaceae; genus Hibiscus; species Hibiscus syriacus. The sequence goes on along the minus strand of NW_024063505.1, from coordinate 188,263 downwards.
ATGCATATCCATGAATGAAGAAGTCAAAACAAATGATGAATTTTCATGTTGGAAGCTTTACTTTGACGGAGCATCTAATGCTTTGGGACGAGGAATTGGGGCAGTGTTAATTTCTCCAGAAAATATTTATTATCCCTTTACAAGCAGACTAGAGTTCTTTTGCACCAATAACATGGCAGAATATGAAGCTTGTGTCATGGGGTTGAAAGCAGCTATAGAAAGAAAAATCAAATTTCTCAAGATATATGGAGATTCATCTTTGGTGGTGTATCAATTGCGAGGAGAGTGGGAAACAAAAGATCCCAAATTATTGGAATACCGAAATTTTACACTCGAATTAGTGAAAGAATTTGAGAGAGTTACCTTCAATTATCTCCCTCGGGAAGAAAATCAAATGGCAGATGCTTTGGCTACATTAGCTGCTATGTTTCAGGCAACTAAGAAGGTTGATATGATGCCAATCAAAATGCAAGTATATGAAATTCCTGCACATTGTTATAGTGTGGAAGAAGAGGTAGATGGTAAACCATGGTATCATGATATCCTGCAATATATCAAAAATCAAAGTTATCCACCAAATGCATCAGAAATTGATAAAAGAACTTTGAGAAGAATGGCTGCTGGATATTTTCTTGATGGAGAGATTATGTATAGAAGAAGCAGTGATCAAATGTTGTTGAGATGTTTAAATACCAGTGAAGCTCGAAATGTCATTGAAGAAGTACACAGTGGAATATATGGAACACATGCAAATGGTCTTTCCATGGCCAGAAAAATAATGAGATATGGATACTATTGGGCTACTATGTACACAGATTGCATTGATTATGCAAGGAAATGTCATAAATGCCAGATATATGCAGACAAGATTCATGTACCCCCATCTCCTTTACATGTAATGACAGCACCCTGGCCATTTTCTATGTGGGGAATAGATGTCATTGGAGAAATCACACCAAAGGCATCGAATGGACATTGTTTCATCCTTGTGGCAATTGATTATTTTACCAAATGGGTTGAAGCTGCTTCATACACTAATATTAAGAGGTCCACAGTCTGCAAATTCATAAAGAAAGAGATAGTTTGTCGGTATGGCCTACCAGAAAGGATCATTACAGATAATGCTCTGAACCTGAACAACAAAATGATGACCGAACTTTGTGCACAGTTTAAGATCAAACATGCAAATTCAGTGGCATATCGTCCAAAGATGAATGGGGCAGTTGAAGCATCAAATAAGAACATCAAGAGAATCATTACAAAGACTACTGAAACTTACAAAGATTGGCACGAGAAGTTACCTTTTGCTCTATATGCATACCGAACTACTGTTCGAACATCTACTGGGGCAACGCCTTTTTCTTTAGTCTACGGGATGGAAGCAGTCTTACCAATTGAAGTTGAGATTCCATCGCTCCGAATATTGAGAGAAATAAAATTGGATGAATCTGAATGGATCCAAGCTAGAGTTGATCAATTGAACCTTATTGAAGAGAAAAGATTGAAAGCTATTTGCCATGGACAGATGTATCAAAAACGGATGATGAAGTCTCATGATAAGAAAGTACATCCAAGAGAATTCCAAGAAGGTGATCTAGTACTAAAAAAGATCTTGCCTATACATAAAGATTTCCGTGGGAAATGGATGCCTAATTGGGAAGGGCCATACGTTGTGAAAAAGGCCTTTTCCGGAGGAGCGTTGATCTTGGCAGAAATGGATGGAAAAATTCTGAAAAATCCAATAAACTCGGATTCTGTCAAGAAATATTATGCTTGAAGAGAATTAAAAAAAATAAAAAAAAAAAGAGAATAAAAAGAAAGGGGGTCAAGGTGAAAACCCGCAAAGGGCATCTTGTAACCAAAGGAAGGATTTGAGTTGAAAACCTGAAAAGGCGGCTCAAATGCAAGTTGATATTAGGCATCTGGCAATTGAACTCTCTTAAGATTTTGACAGTTTGGAAGAAACTTCACATCCACAAGCATTTTGACAACGTTTGAGATCTTCCAGACAAAAGCTTCCATCATTACTCTAAATTGTGTCAACTTGATTAATTTAGAAATACTTATGCTTATAATTTGTTGAGACATTTGAATTTTTATTCTTATGCTTGTCATAACTTTGAATACAATTATATCTATTTCAAGTTCAATTTATTTGAGATTCAATTTATTTTTGGAAATTCAATTTATTCTTTTCTATTGAATTAACATAATTTTGAAATAATTTAAAGATTTCTGAATATCACTTTATGTTAATACTTTTAAATACATGGAATACAAAGTAGGCAAATCATCACTAGCTTAAAGCCATGAACATCAAGATTGTTACAAGTGGTGCTACCGACAACAAGGTCGAATCCGCCAAATCTACTCATCAATTGCTCCAACCGATCACCATTCAGTTCTTGCACATCTGTTTTCAAAGATATACTAAAACAGTAGAAGATGATCTTTGCAGTACTGATTCCAGCAAAAAGAAACAAGACATTGATATCACTAGGAAACATGTTTCTATACAGATCCTTGTATATGGTTTTTAAGGAAACCTAGAAGCATTTCCACCTCATCAGGTTCAAGTGGAGTAACTTTATTCCTTCCAACCCATACTAGATTCCATTTTCAGCACTCATCAAGAACATACTTCTGGACACTCGAAGGTGGCTCATTGTCATAAGCTTCAAAAGCCTTACAGATCCTTTCTGTCAATTTGGCACTTCCTGTACATGTTTATAAACAGTTCAACTTTGTTCTTGGATCCCATGAAAGCCATCATTTCTTTGTCAATGGAAAAGCATCAGCACATGGAGGAAGCAGAATAAGAGAAAATCTATTCTTAATTGGCAGAATTATGAATATAGCCCTTTTCAGTGTAATAGCATGGAAATACTTCGAATCTACAAATTCTGGCTCTACATCAAATAAGTGTTGTGATATCTCAGAACCAATCATTGAATTTGGAAGATGAATTTGCTCAATAGCATCTTCTGGAAGTGTTCTTTGAGTTATCTGATCTGATTTGGCAGAACCAATCATTGAATTTGGAAGATGAATTTGCTCAATAGCATCTTCTGGAAGTGTTCTTTGAGTTATCTGATCTGATTTGGCAGAACCAATCATTGAATTTGGAAGATGAATTTGCTCAATAGCATCTTCTGGAAGTGTTCTTTGAGTTATCTGATCTGATTTGGCAGAACCAATCATTGAATTTGGAATATGAATTTGCTCAATAGCATCTTCTGGAAGTGTTCTTTGAGTTATCTGATCTGATTTGGCAGAACCAATCATTGAATTTGGAAGATGAATTTGCTCAATAGCATCTTCTGGAAGTGTTCTTTGAGTTATCTGATCTGATTTGGCAGAACCAATCATTGAATTTGGAAGATGAATTTGCTCAATAGCATCTTCTGGAAGTGTTCTTTGAGTTATCTAATCTGGTTGGACAGAACCAATCGTTGGAATTAAAAGATGAACTGCATGATCGTCTTTATTATGAAGTTTCTTTTCAAGCTTCTTTTGCTTATTCCTTTCCCAAAAATCATAGCCCAAGTTTTTGCCTTTGCTTATAATTGGGATCATTGCATAATGACTTCCTATCTTTTACTAGAAGAAGTACATCAGCAGCCTTAGTCATTTAAGCAACACATATAAAATTTGCCAATTCTGCAATTGATGAATTTGGACCCCACATCTCTACATGGCTATTGAAGTTTCAGCCTTTGAGAATCCCATTTTTGTCAAGTATAACAGTTTATTCTCCTCATCAGAATCAGAATTCAAGATTTCTCGGTATTAAAAGAACTATCGATATATGTGAAATCATCTTGAAAGGTCACTTCATAATCAGATGAGTTGTTATCAGAATCAACATGTTGCCTGAATGCAAGCTTTTCAAAAGTTTATACTATTGAGTTTTATTCTCAAGAGGTTTTGTGACATTATATCTACATCTACATTTGTCAAAAATGATAGATTCTTTGATTTGAAGAAGACAGATATATTGGGTTTTTATAATTGAAGAAATACTCAATTCACCAGTCTGAAATCAAACAACTTAATATTCATGCATCATATTTAGGCATTTGCAAAAATAGATGCATTTTCATTCATTTTTATTCTTGTTGAATTGTTAACAGAAATTTCAAAGATTTTAGCAAAGATTTCAAATCCACTTGATGGATCATTCATTGCCAGATAAGTTCATAATGAGAAGAACTCATCTGAAGAAGGAAGAAGAAGTTCATAATGAGAAGAACTTGTTCAACTTTTTGTTTAAATTCATCATTTGATGGATCAACATTGCCAGAGAAGGTTCATAATGAGAAGAACTCATCTGAAGAAGGAAGAAGAAGTTCATAATGAGAAGAACTTGTTCAACTTTTTGTTTAAATTCATCATTTGATGGATCAACATTGCCAGAGAAGGTTCATAATGAGAAGAACTCATCTGAAGAAGGAAGAAGAAGTTCATAATGAGAAGAACTTGTTCAACTTTTTGTTTAAATTCATCATTTGATGGATCAACATTGCCAGAGAAGGTTCATAATGAGAAGAACTCATCTGAAGAAGGAAGAAGAAGTTCATAATGAGAAGAACTTGTTCAACTTTTTATTTAAATTCATCATTTGATGGATCAACATTGCCAGAGAAAGTTCATGAATGAGAAGAACTCATCTGAAGAAGGAAGAAGAAGTTCATAATGAGAAGAATTTGTTCAACCTTTTGTTTGAATTCATCACTTGATTATTTTTGCCAGAGAAGGTTCATAATGAGAAGAACTCATCTGAAGAAGGAAGAAGAAGTTCATAATGAGAAGAGCTTGTTCAACCTTTGTTTGATACTATCACAGAAGGAGATAGATTAGCATTAGCCTTTCTAGAGAAAGTTCATAATGGGAAGAACTCATCAAGAGCTTATTCAACCTTTTGAATGACTCTATCATAGAAAGGAGGTCATCATCATCCCCAGCAGAAAGTTCATAATAAGAAGAACTCATCTAGAGAAAGAGAATAATTTATTCAATATATCCATTATGATCAAAGTAAAGCCAAATGGATAAAAAAAAAAATTTATTATCTTTTCATCTTTGCTCTATTCTTGTTAACACAAGAATGAGCAAAGAGGGGCAGCTGAAGATACTAATTTTTTTTATCCATATTATTATTATTATTATTAGTATTATTATTATTATTATTATTATTATCATTATTATTATTAAATATATATTAAATAAATAATAAATTACAGACCAATTACAAATGGACCGGCCCAGTTACAAACCAACCAGAACCGGTCCAAATCCAACCAGAAACCCTAAATACTTGGGGTTTCCAGTTAGGGTTTCCTAACCCTAATTTGATCAGCCGCCTCAGCTCACAGCCGTTGGATCTGACAAGATCCAACGGTCCAGATGGTGCCAGAGGGAAACCCTAGGGTTTGATACCCTAGGGCCACGCGGCGCCGCCCCAGCTTCTACGCGGCTGCCGACAGTTTTCTCGCCGCCTCCGCCGCTGCCACGTCCAGAAAGAAGACTCCATAAGATCAACGCCAGCCGTCCATGCAAGGCTACGGGGTGAGTCACCACTGGTAGTCCGGTGACTCACCGAGGCCCCCTCTTCGGACCGGTCTGAGACGAACACCGGTGGTGGCTATAAAAGCCACCACCCCATCTGCGAAAAAAAAAAAAAAGACAGAGACAGAGAACGGAGAAGAAAAAGACAGAAAAAGAAAAAAAAAACAAACTAGTACCAACGATCTCAGCAGCAAAGAACCAGAAGAAAAAAAGAGAGAAAAAGGAAGAAGAGACTTACCGAGGAAAGCCACACCACCATCGGAGTAACCACGCGCCTCCACGCTCCACAACAAACCTTCGAAAACCGAAGGTATTTTTAAAGATTTGCTCCGATTGAGAGCTTTTTAAGGTAAACAAATACCGGAATCGTCATTAGGACGATCCGATCTACATTATGGTATAAAGTTTTATTTTCCGGCCACCGGAGGCGGTGGCCGGCGGTGAGGTTGGCGGTGGCTATCGGTGCCGGAATTCCCTCCGGTGAGGGAATTAAGAGAGACGGAAGAGAGAGCTTCTTCTCTCGTTTTTGAGAGAAGAAGAAGAAGAAAGGAATGAGCTGCTGGCCCTTCGGGCCAGCTATGAATGGGCTTAAATAGCCCTCCCCAAACGACGCCGTTTTGGGGAGGGATCTGTCCGTAATTAACAAAAAGATTAATCTCGTCCGCCATCCCTTTAATTTGTAATCTTTACCTTTTAGTCACTGAATCAAATTTTTGATCCTTTTAATTTGGTCTCTACATTTTATTTATTTATATTTTAGCCATTAACCGTATTAATAATATATTTAAGATAAATATCATATTTAGTCCTTTAATTTTAATAAATAATTATTTTAATCCCAAGTATATATTTTTAATTTATTTTAATATGATATTCGAATTTTATATAGTTTTAAATTAGTCACTAAATTAATAAAATAAGAAAATAACATGTTTAAACCCTATAATTTTGATTAATTATGAATTAGGTTTTTTAATTTTAATTTTTACTATAATTTAGTCACTAATTTTAAATGTTTTCATTTATTTTACTGCTTTTAAATATATCGTTCTAATTGTATTTTTATTGTTTTAATTGTTTATATATTTAAATATTTTTACTATTATTATATAGTCATAAATATATATGATAAATAATAATTTATATTTTTTAAAATAAATTATTTTAATATTTTTTCAATATCGAAGAAAAGGACAGTCTTAATACAACTGGATGTCCTATTCTGATATTTTAAAAATTAAAAAATAAACAATATTATTTAAATTAATCAATATCAAAGAAAAGAGCTGTCTTAAGGCACCTAGAAGTTCTTTTCGGATATTTTTAAATAAATATAATTTTGAAAATAATAGGATTATAAATTAAACATATTTTTGAATTTTTAAATTTTAATAATAGAGACAATTTATAATTAAAAAGTACCAATTTTGGGCGTTGTAGGGGTGCTAATCCTTCCCTAAACGTAACCGACCACGAATCCCTTTTTATTATTAAAAAGAACGAATTTTTGGTACGCAGATCAGTTCATCTTTTAAATAATGTTTTCTTAAAAACTTTTTTTTAAAAGATAATTTTTAGGTATTCGACCTACCTGACCCAAAAGGCCGATGGCGACTCTCAAATTATTTTCAAAATTATTTATTCACATCAATTTCCCCGCCAAAATAAATATTTCGTGCCCGGACGAAAACCGGTTACGACACATAGTATCTAAAAGTCAATAATATTACTGCTCAGGATCGAACTGGGGGCCTTCAGTGTGTAAAACTGACGTGATGACCACTTCACCACAGCAACTTATTGAATTTGATTAATCCTTGCTTTTCTTCGTTTCTACTAGCTTTATGCTGGTGTTGTAACCTTTTCGTTTATTAATAAAAGTTTTGGCTTAACAAAAATAATACAAGTCTTGAGTTGAAGGAAAATGATCAAGTGTTTACGACAATACAATGAAAAGCCCCGATTTCGCATCTCTTTTATGTTGGCGACCCATATGATCTTATTCCAAGCTAATGTTGAAGAGTACATGATACTTATTATCATCGCTCAACTCAGCTTATACAAAGTCAAGAATAAGCTCTGCAATTGGAAACCTAATCAACTCTTGCTAAGGGTCTCTAGCTCATTACACCACTTTGTTGGAGTAATTCTTGAGATCATGAATAGATGAACACTTGTAATCTGAAAATTCTTGAGATCATGAATAGACGAACACTCGTAATCTGAAATTTTCTTACTTTTCACCTCGAATGATGCATCACTTACAACCCTTTATATAGTTGTAGAAGTGAACCTTGGAATACATACGTGCAAGGTTTTATACATGTATTCACTCCACTCGTTGGTAAAAAAATTGTAATTGTGACGATTTTTTATGGTTCATTCCTTTTTGATTTATACGGAGAATTGTAATTGGTGATCCTGTAATTAAGGAGAGAAGAGAGATGATAATTTGAAGAAGATGATGAACATTAGAAAGAGTTCAGATCATGAAAGAAAGTCCTCTTTCTACTTTACATGACGGTTTATATATTTTCTTTAATATTAGTGTTAATCCTAAAGTGATGATGACTATATTTTAATACAGATACTAAACACAATGCAAAGGAACAATAATGGGGATACTAAGTGAAAAATACAAGCACGGCAATGATAATGTGAACTCAAAATGAATTAAGATAACGTGGAACATTAGATTGTCTACCGCACTTAAAACTTCCAAAATTCTTTCATTCTCACATATGCTACTCTTGAATTTACATCATAATATCTTTCTCTTCATTAAAAAAAAATAAGTTCAGGAACAATTATTAAAAAATAATAATTTGAATTTCGTTTAACTCAAAAGGTTTATAATGTTATTCGTTTAAATGATGTTCTATAACATATAAACTCGGGATTAAAATCTATCACTGACTTTTATAACTGTAAGGTTGTGTTTGGTTCGCGGAATCTTACATTACAAAGGAGAATGTTTTTTTTTTTCCGGAATTGTATTCCCACGTTTGGTTCACGGAATCTTACATTACCGGGAATACTCCTTTCCCAATAGTAGCATTTTTTGGTTAAAATGGTGAGAATGTCATTACCTCCAAATTCTTAGGTAATCTTACATTCCCACCAATTTGGACAAGAATACCTTTAGACTAATGAATTCTTTTTATAATGGTCCTTCTAAATTCTTATTTTTTATACTTTACTTAAAATATTTTATATTTTATATTTTTAATATTCAATATTTTACTATTTATAATTTTATGTGATGAAAAAAATAGTATTATTGTAAAAATGTAATTATTTAAAATAATATTTTACTACCATAATATTATTTTTTATATTATATTATATTTTATATAAATAAATATGATACTTATGAACATTATTTAAAAATATAAATTTAATATACTAATTATATTCTCCTCAAAAGTTAAATAGTATAAATATTAAAATATTTTTATGAATTTTTATTCAAAATATTTATAAATTAACATTAAAGTTTAACTTTTAAAAAATATATCACAAGGATAATTTGGTAAAATATGCATCCAAATAATTTTATATTCGTACAACTAAACATTGTAATCTTACATTCCTGCTAAACAAACCAAAAAAAGTAATACAATATTCATATAGTAATGTTACATTCTAGTAATGTTATTTCCAAAGATAATCTTACATTCCGTGAAACAAACGTCCCCTAAGAGGGTAGAGCTTCTCAGTATAGACCATGTAACCTAATTAAGATAAATTATTTTATAGTCCCGACTTAATACATCATTCATGGTCCCAGTGAATCACATCTATCAATTTTAAAATAATTGTCCACTCTTTATTTAGACGTAGGAAAGAGATAAAGAATCTTAAAGAAAATGAGATAACAAAATGTTATTGGTTAAGACTACGAATGACGTGATAAACTGGATCCATTTAATAAATGTTCACTAAGTAGTGTTTACACATGTATTTAAGTTTCTTTTTTAAGATTGTTCGTAATTCTCTATGTAATAATTTCGTTCATAATACATTATTTTCATTTATATGTAGTTTTTTTTCTTCATTTAAAGTTTTCAAGTAAAATTTTATATTCGTTTACTTTTACTCTTTTATTTATTTCAGACTAATAATCTTTAATAAGTTAATATTTATATCTTAATGTCTGTAATTTTTCATTCCAATTGTATTTTGTAGACAATAATAATTAAAAATAAAAACCAAAACGTAGACGAAAACTTAATGATAAGACTCGATCACAAATTAAGACTGTTGAAATTAAAATCCTAACATTTGAGAGAAAGTGAGATATCTAACTTGTAATTTTATTTTATTCTGAAATGTTCCAGGAAGAGTAAGGTTATATACTTGGAATATTATAATAAAATATGTTTCTTTAATTAGTGTTTTAGTTGTCCTCCATCGAAGCAGAACAGTTAGGTAAGGCGAGTGGAAAATGGGGTGCAGCTCATTTGGACGTAGAGAAGCCACGATTCTTATAATTTGAATAAAAGGCTAAACAAGCGTCAATTTCTATTTCCATAAAGAAATTTGTACAAACACGTCTTTTCACGGCCCCATTCCATTAACGTTTTCTTCATCAATTATTTCTATTTACTTTTATTATCGGACGACTTTTACGCTTCAAAAATATCTTCATCTTTTGTTTTGAATTTTTATTTTTTATTAACATTTAATTTTTTAGAGAATTGAATTTATTTGTCAAAGCAATTTTAGTATTTATTTTTGAACAATAACTTTAAAAGTAACGTACAAAAAACTTTTAAAAGTATTTTTTAAAAATGTAATTTAAAATTTATTTGTTTAGGAATACGGTTAAAATGTGAGTTTAAAAAGATAAAATATTAATTATATATATTTTATTGAAAATTAAAAATATATAATTTATTATATTTACACTTATTAATAGTATGATATATAAAATATATCAACTTAAATTATAGTAAAAATATATAATAATTTATTATTAAAATTTTAATAAATAAATTATGAATTATTTATTTTTAAGTAATTAAAATAAATTATTTTTGAATGATGTTAGTATTAAATTATTTAAAAAATATAAATATATAATTGAATTGAGCTCATGTATTAATAAAAGTAAAATCATAATTTACTTTCAAATGTAAAGTTAAAAATAAAAAAAGCTAAAAATTATAGTTTTTAAGGTTGGTTTAAAATCAGTGTTTATACATTTTTTTATTTTTTTAACCGTTAAGCGATTTTTTGGTTAAAATAAATTTATAGCTAAAAGCGTTTTTAGAAATCAATACCAAAAGGACTCTTAATCTCTTTAAAGATTTTGAATTCGAACAAAGATTTTGAATTCGAACAAAGATTTTGAATTTAAACTATTATGTTTATAGAGTGTATTTATATTATTAAAAAATTAAAAGAATTAAACTAATATTATCTTATATTCAATTTATATTATTAAAAAAATTAGAAGCTATGTTATCAGTAGTTTTCTTAGTTATGTTAAAAAATAAAAATTAAAAACAGAGACGTGTGGCAATATTAATTTCCAAAATTTTCTGGCAAAAAATCATAAAGAATTTCAAAAAGAATTTCCGACCACTCAAAGTATTCATTCTATTATTTTTCAAAGTTCTTCCTAATCTTTTTTTTATTTAATTCTTTTGTCCCAGATAAAATTTAAAAACTTAAACAAAAAATAAGAATTATTTAAATATAAAATTTCTTTTATATTATATAATATTAAAAAGATTGTATATTTTTGCAAAATCTAATGATACTTATACTGTATATTTTTATGCATGCAATGTTTTTTCTTTAAACAATATATTCATATTTTTATGCAAATGGAAACAACTAATTTTAATGTCTAAATTTATAATGAAGATTACAACTATAAACACAAATTAAACATATAACTAGGATATTTCCTAATCATCAACACAAGAAATTAGCCATTTGAGATCATTCAAGGGCCATAGAAGAAAAAATGTTACAAACTCATTCAAAAAACTCGAAAAAAAATATAGATAAAAACAAATTTAACTACATTGGCAAATGAACCATAACAAGAGATCAAACTACTGAAAGACCATTGGCAATTACAAATCAGAGTCGAACGTCATGAGAAAACTAACTCTGAACGCAAACCACGTATCCAAATTCAATTCAATGATCCAAAGTAGGAAAAATCAACAAGATAACAAATAAACATAATCTTGATCAATCGAGACAATGTCAAATCCAAGTCTGAGAAAATTAAATGAAGAGAATTATCAAACGAACAAAAGAAAAGATAAAAAAAAAGCAATAGAAAACGTGTCGTTAAGTCATAAAAGAACATATCATAAAAACATAGATATTAGAAACTAAAAACAATAAAGGAAAAGTAAATGTGATATAAAAAAGTAGTAATAAACAAGGAATACCAATGATCAATGACCAAGACTAAAGTTGCTATCACAACAGTTAAAAAAAAGAGACATGTACACACCATCTAAAATGATGATGTGGCACATGTCACGTCATCAGTTAAACACATGTAAAAATTTCATGTTAGTCAACTAAGAATTTTCATCAAACATAGGTTATTTTGACAAAAATTAAAAGCGTTGAAGTCTAAAATTCTCTAAAAGAAATAATAGGAGATAGAGTGACCACTTATACAAATGTTATTGTTGATTTTATCATTATGTCTTATTGATATGGAATCATAACTCGATTAAAGAGTAGAAGGTATACTCTCAATGATATTGTATGATTTATGAAAATAGAACATGATCATTAGTCATTTGTCTAAGGCGAATAATTTAATTACTACTTTGTGTGATGATCATTTTTATTATATGATTTCTAATGGAATATTGAGATAAAAACTATCAAATTAGGTGAGCAAATAAAATTTAAAATGATTATGAATATCCTATAAGGATAATAAATATTTGACAAGATGTATGACAAGGAATACAATTAAACTTGGATTTCATTAATTTCATGGTTTAATGTCAAAAAAGTACTTATAATGTTTGATTAAATAGTCATTTCGGCATTTATTCTTGTTTTGGAGTATTTTGGCCCCCAATATTTCATTTTTTGGGCCCTTTCGGTGGATGGAAATCGTTAGTTAGGTTAACACACTAAAATAAGGATTTTTAATCTTAAAATGAAATTTTAGGGGTTAAAACACTCCAAAAGAAAAGAATGAGGGCCAAAGTGATTATTTAGCTAAATATTAGAGATCTTTTTACCCTAAAATGAAACATTGAGGGTCAAAATACTCCAAAAAAGAACATTAACCAAAGTGACTATTTAATTAAATGTTAATATTATATATAGAAAGTTTGGTCATTGTAGTTAAGTGAAATGACTTCATGATTTGAATGATCATGTAACTATTAGATATAGAGGGAAACTCAATTACATATTATTTTAACTCACATTATTTAAGCTCAATGATTCGTTCACTATTTCATTATTTTTTAACCAAAATTTGATTTTGATATAACATTAATTCTTAAATGTTTTAAGTTGTTAAAATTTGCATTTTACGATTCTATATATAATTTGTCAAAAACTATTTTCAAGCATTTTTAAGTGTGAAAAATAATAATAAGTGTTATTGAGTAATTTCATAAATTAAAATTTTTTTTAATGCTCAAAACATTTGTTTTTAGCCAAAACCCCTTTCAGTCTCGATACCAACTTGCCAGTCTCGATAACAATATTCTAGTGGGCATTTTGGTATTAATACCATGGTGTTGGTATCAATATTTATGAGTGAGTATCGATACTCTTTAAATAGTATTGATACCAAAGGCTCAACGACTATATTTTTTACCGTTAAGATGGTTGGTTTCGTTACTCATTACTTGGTATCGATACCAAATGTACAGGTGAGCATTAAATGATCAAAATTAATGAATCCAACAACTCTAATCAACCCCCAACGGTTTCAAACGGTTAGAATGATGTTAGAAGACATAAAAGGGATCAAGATTCAAATGAACAACAAGAAAGTCAATTGCAAGATCAAACCAACATCAAAAGAGTTTTAGAGCTAAAATTGTCATATTTATTTGCAATACACTTGTGAGCTTTTTGTTTATTCTTGCTAAAGTGTAATTTGAGTGTGTTCTTAATTAGTTTCAAACACATTTTCCTTTGTGAGGTTTTCTTTTTATGCTAAATTTGTAATCCCTTTTATGGAGAGAGTGTAAAAAAGGTTTTAGGGTATAAACTTTGTGTGTAATGGTAAGGTTACACCTTGTCCTCAAAGGTTGGCAAATCTAGTGGATTTGAGAAATCCTTAGTATGGATGCTAAGGTAGTAGATGTAGACTTTGATTTAGAAAGTCGAACCACTCTAAATTTCTTGTGCAAATTTTTAATTTTTGGTTGCTTCCACCACTAAGATTTTTAAAGGCCAATTCACCCCCTCTTGGCATTTTTTGGTTGATTGATAAAGCTAAAAATTGATATCAAAGCGGGTCTCTATCAATGGTTTAACAACCTTGAGAAGGTTCTAAGATAACTCTATCAAATTCCACAATCAACCACTAAAGATGGCTTCAACTTCTGACTCCTACAATGTAGAAGACTCTCAATTCATCACAAGATCACCATACTTCAATTGTACAAAAATATTCTTATTAAAAGAATATGATGATGTTGTTTATTCAAGCTATGGATTATTCAATTTAAGGTTTCATAATTGATGTTTCACCTACTCATCCAGGAAATAAGTTGGAATGAACCAACCAAGACAGTGAGTTAGCTCAATTCAATGCTAAAGCCATGCATATTCTATTTTGTGCACTGAACCCCGACGAATATAGTATATTGTCATCATGCTCCAATGCTAAATAAATTTGAGACATACTTGAAGTCACTCATGAAGGTACAACTCAAGTGAAGAAATCAAATATTGATATTCTCACACTCAATTATGAGAATTTTAAAATGAAGCTCGATGAAGACATTAAAACTATGTCTGACTAATTCAATACTATCATCAATATATTAAAGGGTTTTAGTAAATTATACTCCAATGAAGAGATTGAGATAAAATTCCTTAATAGCTTGTCTACATCATGGGAATCCAAAAGAACGACTACTGAAAAAGTCAAAGATTTTGAAGTTCTTACTCCTAATGAACTTATTGGATCATTGCTCACTCATGAGATGAGATTTCAAAAGAAAAAAGAAGAAGAGGAAAAGAATAAGAATAAAAAAAGATGTTAGCATCGCTTTCAAATCCACCTACAAAGATAAAGAAAATTCAAGTGAAGATGTGGATGAAGAAGATAAAGAGATGGCCAAGCTCTTCAAGAGATTCAAGCGATTCATATCAACCAAAGAAAAAGAAAGGAAGTATGAATCGAAGAATGAGAAAAATATACCATTAAAAAAATCAGGACATATTAAGTATGATTGTCCTCACTTAAAGAATAAAGGATCAAGCAAGCCAAAGAAGAAGGCTTTTGTGGCTACATAGAGTGATGAAGACGTCACTGATGATGAAAATGATGAAGTAGCCAATCTTTTTCTTATGTCATGGGTTTACCAATTCACTATTTTTGAAACCTGACTCTTGGGGTTGGTTGGACTTGTTTATCATTCCTCCCAATGTTAATCTAAACTTTTTATGTGCTTTCTTTTCAAATTCTATCCTAGTTCATGAGGAAGATAACATTAACAAGGTTATAGAGAAAGAGTAGTACCTTATGGGAAATCCATTTACTTTTAGTCTCTTTTCTATTGCCTCCTTTTTAAATATAAACAATGATGCTGATCTTTTTAAGGACAATTCACATGTTCCTATGACAAGATTTCAAAATGACAACCCGACCTCCCTTGAGTTTCCCAGTCGTCTTCTCTTGATCCTTATTACGTGGTTTATCTGCCCTTCTGATAGTAAAGCTACCAATATGTGCTTGCGATTATTGGTGGTTTTTTCATATCAAGAACAAAATCCATCCAAAGTTTGTCATGGTCATATTCTTAGAGCTTGTTGATGTTGTCTCAAAAGGGTAAATTACACAAAAACTCTTCCCTATGGTTGTATCCTTATTTACATATTTAGGGAAAAGCTTAGAGTGACCACCGCTTATGACCCTCATATTCCTCTTGTTAGTGTCATCAATCTCAAATTGACTCACAAGGCCAACTGGGATTTCAATTAAGTTAGTAGTGAACGGGGTCCTTATCGAAGATAACTCTTGAATGACATTGAAGAAGAAGGAAACGAAATGGAAGAGCAATCGATGACACTACTTCAAGAAGAGAACTCGGTGAAAACTATGTATGACGACATACTTCAAGGCATTCAGAACTTGGATGCTCGTATGATTTTTATGGATCGTCACTTTGACTCACTCGAGAATGACGTTTGCTCAATTTTTCATCACTTGACGCCTCTCTCTCATTCACCACTGCGTCCGAAATATTAGGCTTTCCTATCTTACTTTTAGGACAATTACATTATGACTAGTTTTTATGCACTTTATGGATATGTTGTTTTGGTACTTTATGTTGACTTATGTTTGATACTTTTTTTTGAACTACTATTGATGTTAATTTTATGCTTATAAACTTATTATTATATGTTAAGCATAATTTTTTCTTATCTTATATTGTTGAATATTTGAGTTCCGTATTACAGTAACATATTTTCTCTTTTGAAGTTTAATTTAATTTTGTTATAACAAAAGGGAGGAGAAATATGTGTAAGAGTAAATTTGTTAGCCAAAAATTATTTTTCTAAGGGGAGATTTTATTTTTCACAAAACTAATTTGACATATCATTTTTAAATCTAAAGTAAATTTTCACAAAGGGTTTTACTATATCAAAAAGGAGGAGATTTGTTGAACCAAACTTTTATTTTGATATAACATGAATTCTTAAATGTTTTAAGTTGTTAAAATTTGCATTTTATAATTCAATAAATAATTTTTCAAAAACTATGTTCAAGCATTTTAAGTGTGAAAACTAATAATAAGTGTTCTTGAGTAATTTCATAAATTATAAATATTGTTTTAAAGCTCAAAACACTTGTTTTTAGCCAAAAACCTCTATCAGTCTCGAGACTAACTTGCCGATACCAATATTCCAGTGGGCATTTTGGTATCGATACCATGGTGTTGGTATCAATTTCATGGGTGAGTATCAATACACATTTAAACAATATTGATACCAAAGGCTCATTGTCTATATGTTTTACCATTATGGTAGTCGATTTCGATACCCATTACTTGGTATCAATACCAAATGTGTATGTGAGCATTAAATGTTTAAAATTAATGAATCCAATGGCTCTAATCAATTCCCAACGGCTCCAAATGACTAGAATGATGTTAGAAGACATAAAATGGACCAAGATTCAAATGAAGAACAAGAAAGTCAATTGCAAGATCAAACCAACATCAAAAGAGTTGTAGAGCTAAAACTGTCATATTTCTTTGTAATACACTTGTGAGCTTCTTGTTTATTCTTGCTCAAGTTTAATTTGGATGTGTGCTTAATTAGTTACAAACACATTTGCCTTTGCAAGGTTTTCGTTTGTTTGATAAATTTGTAATCTCTTTTGTGGAGAGAGTGTAAGCAAGGTTTTGGGATATAAACATTGTGTGTCATTGTAAGGTTACACCTTGTCCTCAAAGGTTAGCAAATCTAGTGGATTTGAGAAATCCTTAGTGTGGATGGTAAGGTAATGATGTAGACTTTGGTTTATAAAGTCGAATCACTCTAAATTCCTTATGCAAAATTTAAATTTTCGATTGCTTCCACCTCAAAGATTTTAAAAGGCCAATTCATCCTCTCTTGGTATTTTTCGGTTGATCGATAAAGCTAAAAATTATAATTCATGAATGATATGGATATGAAATGATGAATCATTATACTAAGGCTTGTTTTTTTGGTAAGATAAAACAAGGTGCGTGTATTATAATACTATTTATAATATTAATATTGTATTAAATGTAAAGGATAACAATTTGGTAAAGGATAACAATTTTTTTATAATATTTTGGTAAGATAAAATAAGGTGAGTGTATATGATAATATTTATAATATTTTTTATAATAATTTAAAATTTGGGTAAATTATTTAGATGACTATTTAACTATGGGGTTAGCATGGACATGACCACCATTTTTTAAATTTGTGTCAATATCACCACTGAATTATTTAAATGAGTTCAATTAATATAAATTTGTATAATTACACATTTGATCCTCAATAATTTTATATTCTATCAATTTAGTCCTAATTTTAATTTAAGTAAAAAAATGTAATCCTCATGTGCCATGTGTTAATCAATTATTAAGATATATTTTAATAGTTACACGTGTCACCACCTGTTTAAAGGGAAAACAAACATAAGTTAAATATTGTTACTAAGAGGAATTGAGCTTAGGACCTTAGGCACAAAGTGGCATGCCTCAACCATTATGACAAGTCCAGTATTTATTATTTATTTGTTAAACCTTGTATATATCTTATTTTAAATTATAATTAAAAAATAATAATATTTAATAAATAAATTATAGGATAAACTACTTGAATGACCACATAAATAATATTCTAATAAATAAATTATTAGTTAATGTAAGGTTTAAAAATAAAAAATGAGTTTTAAATTTTTATATTTTAAAATTAAATTATTTTTATATAATTATTTTAAAAAGGATTAAATTATATCTTATTTTTTATTTCTTATAATTTTTTACTCATTTATCATTTAAAAAATAATATATTATTCAAACTGGTTTAAAATAATTATTTTAGAATTATTTTTAAATTATAAATTAATAAAAAACATTGTAAGAAAGAAAAATAATATATAATTTAAATTCATTTAATTACCACGTGCAACTATTAAAATATGTCTAAAAAATCAATTGACATATGGCACATCTTGATTTGAGTGTCGAGACGTTCGTTTTCCCGGCGACAAAAAAAAAACAAACTTGTACACAAATATGTGTAATTAGTCTCGAAAAAGTAAGTGTTTATCTTCTGGCATAAGATAGAACTCTAATTTGTAGAGTCGTCACCAATCTTTTATTAAGGTGTGATTGGTCACCAAAATGTTATATTATTTTAATAAAATTCATGATAATAATATTAAAATAATACAACAAAGGTCTGCTTACCAGAAAATGAGTTCGGGAGTCGATTACTTGTGGGGAAGGATTAACACCCCCACAACGCCCAAAAATTGGTACTGTGGTTTATCAATTAATTCGTCTTTGCAATAAATTAACAAATTTGTATTTAATTTATGATCCTATTAACAAAATATCAGGGTATTATTTTATACCAACAATCATTTAAAATATATTCCTAATCAGTTAAGGAGATATTTTATAATTCATTGTATAAAATAAAATAATCCTAATCTATGTAATAAATTTAATGATGAAAAACTTGAAAATATCAAAATACTATGTTACTAGTGCAAATATTACATATTTTAGGTACTAAAAATATAAATAAAATAATAATAATAATATTAAAATTAAAATTAAAGATATCAAAATATGGTGGTCAAATTGTAAAATAAGAAAATAATAAGCCTAATTTGAAATATTACAAAATCTATGTACTATTAGTATAATTTAACCTATATTATAATTCGAGATTAAATATAAATTATTAAAAATAATAAGGACTAAACATGATATTTATCCTAAAATATATATAAACATAGGTAGGGACTAACATGAAATAAAATAAAATATGAGGACAAAATTAAAAGATAATGAAATCTGATTTCGGTGACTATAATGGAAGATTACAAAGCTTGAGGGACTACAGACATAATTTACCCATGCTCGAATTTACACACACAGTCCCTCCCCAAAACGACATTGTTCGGGGAGGGTATTTAAATCCTAAAACTGGTCCAAAGAGGGCCAAGCCTCTCATTTCTCTCTTTAAGCTTCTCTCTCCTAGAGGATAGCCGATTACCGGCCGACTGTCTATCGTCGGCGCCAGAAGCCACCGCCATATCGTCTATCGTTGGCGTCGGAAGCCACCACCGTCCACCACCCATTGTGGTCGAAAAACAAAAAATCACCCAAAATTATAGATCCGAACACCCTAAGGCCGATTCTGGCCTCTGTTTCCCCTAAAAAGCCCTAGAACTTCGTAGATCTAAAGAAATACCTTCGGTATTTCGATTTCTCGGCGGCGCATGGAGACACGTGGATGCTCTGATGACTTTGGGTAAGTTTCTTTTCTTATTCCTTTTCCTCTTATTTCATTGATGTTGGTGTGTTTCCTCATCCTTTGTTCTTGCTGTGTTTTTGTTTGTCTCTCCCTCTCTCTGTCTTCGTGCACTTCTTCTTTGCTTGTAGGATTAGCCTTATGTTGAAAACATTTTGATGTTTCAATATAACAAATTAAGTTAAATGAATTTTAAGATTTTACAAAAGGTTTTCTAAAGTATATTCGATATAATTTTTCGAATATCAAAATATTACTCCAAGTCTTTCAAAGTTCATTTTAATCCTTAATAAAGTGTAAAAATATGTTAAACAAATTTAGAAAGTATTTCGAGCCTTAATCGAGTCAAAAATCATTTCTTAATTAAAATCAAACCAAAATGGCAGATTGCCCAGAGGGAACCGATTCCCCCCAAGGGGGTATCGATTCCCCCACGCTCCAAGCAGTTTTATTAATTATTTTCACACTTAAACGACTCCATTGACTCTACTAATCATCCCCAACATTCAGAATCAATTGAATGAGTATTTAAACAAGCTTAGAAGCCATTGATCAATAAGAAGAAACAACAATCAACAAGAATCATGAGAGAATCAAAGAGAAAGCATCAAACCTCAAGTTTGAGCATTTTCAAGCCTATTTCATTCAATATTCATTTTTGCTTTCAAGAACACTTATTGTGCTCAATTGTATTATTCTTGAGTGTTCTTTTTTGTTCTAGAATTGTTCAAACATCTTTCCTTATGAGGATTTTCTTGTAAGTTTGCAAAATTTGTATTGTTCTCTTTAGGAGAGAGTGTTCTCAAGAATTTGGGGTATAATTCTTGAGGGATTTGTAAAGTTACTCTTTGTCCTAAAAAGAAAGACAAATTAGTGAATTTGTGGAAAATCCTTAGTGTGGATAGCTAAGGTAGTGGACGTAGACTTTGGTTGAGAAAGTTGAACCACTCTAAATCGTTGTGCAAATATTTTCAATTTTCTGTAAAAGCTTCCACCGAAATTTTTATTGCCAATTCACCCCCCTCTTGGCCTATTCCATCGATCGATTAACTCAACAATTGGCATCAGAGCTTGAATTATTTGAAGGTTTAATCACCTCTTGAGTAGATCCGGGAAGAGTTACATCGATAATTAAGTCATCTATGACCTCCACTTCAAACTCCACTTCGGTCTTGATTCATTGCCCGTCAACAAGCCTCCTTTCTTCAATGGAGCTAATTATGCTTATTGAAAGAATATGATGATGTATTTCATTAAAGCAAGTGACATGGGAGTATGAAATATTATAGAAGACGGATACATCAAACCTTCCACTCATCTAAGATTGTGGAGTGAAGGAGATACAAGAATGTTCTAGCTCAACTCCAAAGCCATCCATATTATCTTTTGTGCTCTTGGACCAGATGAATATGGGAGAGTTTCATCTTGTGCAACCGCCAAGGAGATATGGGACAAACTACAAGTCACTCATGAAGGCACCGACAAGGTAAAAGAATCTAAAATTAGTCTTCTAAGAGTTTCATCATGTACAACCGCCAATGAGATATGGGACAAACTACAAGTCACTCATGAAGGCACCGACGAGGTAAAAGAATCTAAAATTAGTCTTCTAACTCATAGCTATGAAAATTTAGGATGAAACTGGATGAAGATATCAAATCTATGACGGAGATTTTCAACGATTGTCAATGGTCTCAAATCATATGGAGAGATCATTCCAAATGGAAAGCTTGTGAGGAAGTTGGTTTACTCACTTCCAAAATCATGGCAATCAAAGAAGACGATACTTATTGAGGCTAAGAACTTAAAGTCCTCAACCCTTGAAGAACTAATCGGCTCAGTCTTCACTCATGAAATGATATTTCAAGATGAGGTAGACCTAGATAAGATTGATGAGACACCAAAGGAGAAGGAGAAGAAGAAGAACGTTGGAGTTGCTATCAAATCCACAAAAAATGAGAGTGATTCGGATGAAGATGACAATGACGAGAAAATGACATTATTTGCCAAACGGTTCAAAAAATTGATGAGGCCAAACCGAGGAAGAAAATTCAAACGAAAT
This sequence comes from Hibiscus syriacus, assembly GCF_006381635.1. NCBI lineage: Eukaryota > Viridiplantae > Streptophyta > Magnoliopsida > Malvales > Malvaceae > Hibiscus > Hibiscus syriacus. The sequence continues at coordinate 166,419 of NW_024063505.1, read as the reverse complement.
GAAGGCTTCAAAACTGAACCAAAGAAGAATGACCCGATCATTTGCTACGAATGCAAAAAGCCGGGGCATGTCAAATATGATTGCCCACAATTGAAGAGAAAGGGCCAATCAAAGAATAAGCACAAGGCTCACGTGGCTACATGGAGCGATGAAGAAGGTTCTGATGAAGAGAAACAAGAAGTAGCAAACTTGTGTTTGATGACATTCGGGGAAGATTCTAAGGTAACCTCTAATTCATTCGATTTGGATGAATTATCTTATGATGAGTTATTAGAGGATTATAATGGGTTTGGGTTCAGATTATAAGACTTTATTTTCAAAATACAAAAATGATATTTCAAAATTAAAAAGTGAAAATAGTCTTATGTCCAAAACCAACAATGATCTTGAAAGTAAGATCAAAGAATTACAAATCAAATTAAATGAATTTGAAAATAAAAATATTAATTTGTATAATCTACTTTCAAGAGCTAATGATGATCATCAAAAGAAAATTGATGATCTTAAAGATTCTTTTGATAAAGTTGGATCAAAACATTTTGAAAAAGGAGAAAATTCAAAAACCAACTTTGTTAGAAAAAGTTTTAGAAACTACAATCATAGAGGTCCTCAACGAACCTTAAATGGAAAAATCGTTAGAAGTATATGGGTTCCTAAAGAACTCATTACTACTAAAGATAAGGATATCCTACACAAATGGATTCCTAAGGGGATTACGATTTTGGAAACTAATGAATATGGACCCAAAAGAATTTGGGTACCAAAAATCAAAAATTAATCTATGTTTGTAGGAAAAGGAGCATTACTACAAGGCACGAGAAACAAATTCAAACTCATAGTACCTTGATAGTGGATGCTCAAGACACATGAACAAAGACAAAAGCCGGTTCATAGAGCTCAACGCCAAAAATGGAGGAGAGGTGACTTTTGGTGATAACTCAAAAGGTCACATTGAAGGTATAGGCATTATAGGTAATACCTCTTCCATACAAATTAAGAATGTTTTATATGTGAATGGATTAAAGCATAATCTATTGAGTATTAGTCAATTGTGTGATAAGGGATTCAATGTCATTTTTGATATTAATGGTTGTAAAGTCATTGACATTGCATCTAATCGGATTATGCTTGTTGGTTATAGAATATAAAACATTTACATGGTGCATTTAGATTCTATAGATATGACTAATTTATGCCTAGTTGCTAAAAATGAGCATGATAGTTGGTTATGGCATAGGAGACTAGTACATGCTAGTTTGAGTGTTTTGCAACGACTAATTTAAGGAGACTTAGTTAGAAGGTTGCCAAAGCTAAAATTTGATATTGACAAAATCTGTGATGCTTGTGCTAAAGGAAAACAAAAGCGAATTTCTTTTAAATCCATTAACGACGTATCCACTAGTAGAGTATTACAATTGATCCATTTAGATCTTTTTGGGCCATCTAGAACTACTAGCTTGAATGGAAAACAATATGTAATTGTATTGGTAGATGACTATTCTAGATATACTTGGGTTCTATTCTTAAGTACCAAAGATGAAGCATTAGAAAAATTCATCACGTTTTCAAAAGCAATCCAAAATGAAAAAGGTTACTCTATAACTAGTGTTAGGAGTGATCATGGAACTGAATTTGAAAATCTTGGATTTACTGAATTTTGTAATTCTAATGGTATTAGCCATAATTTTTCAGCACCTAGAACCCCTCAACAAAATGGAGTTGTTGAGAGAAAAAATCAAACTTTAGAGGAAATGGCTAGAACCATGCTTTGTGAAAATAATTTGCCAAAATATTTTTGGGCGGAAGCCACAAATACCCCTTGTTATGTTATTAATCGAGTAATGATTAGGCCTATTTTGAAGAAAATTCCATATGAACTTTTTAAAAATAAAAAGCCTAACATTAGTTATTTTCATCCTTTTGGATGTAAATGTTTTGTTTTAAACAATGGTAAAGATAATCTTGGCAAATTTGATGCTAAAAGTGATGAAGGAATTTTTTTTTGTTATTCCTTAAATTCTAAAGCTTATCGAGTATTTAATAAAATAACTTTAGTTGTAGAAGAGTCTATACATGTTGTTTTCGATTATAATCCCCTTCCAAGGAAGGATTCTTGTGTGAATGATTATGCAGGTATTATAAACATAAATGACGTTGGAGAACCATCATCAAAGGAAGAAATGAAAGATGAGGAAACTCAAGATCCTCTCGAGAATCCAACCATTGAAGAAAGGGAAGTCTCTTACCCAAGGGAATATAACTATGTCAAGGATGTTGAAATAATAGGTGATCCATCCAAAGGGGTAACAACTCGATCTTCTCTTAGAAATATTTGTAATTATATGGCATTTATCTCATGCATAGAGCCTAAGAATATTAAAGAAGCATTAAATGATGAACATTGGATTATGGCTATGCAAGAAGAGTTAAATCAATTTGAGAGAAGTAAAGTATGAACATTAGTTGAAAGGCCTAGTAATAAATCTACTGTAGGTACTAGATGGGTATTTAGGAATAAGCTTGATGAAAGTGGTAATATAGTGAGAAACAAGGCTATACTTGTTGCTCAAGGGCATACTCAAGAAGAAGGCATAGACTATGATGAAACATACGCTCCCGTAGCTAGGATGGAAGCAATTAGAATGTTATTATCATTTGCATGTTTCAATGAATTTAAATTATATCAAATGGATGTTAAAAGTGCATTTTTAAATGATTTTATAAAAGAAGAAGTGTATGTGGAACAACCTCCTGGTTTTAAAGATTCAAAATTTCCAGATCATGTTTTTAAATTGACAAAAGCGCTTTATGGTTTAAAACAAGCTCCTAGATCTTGGTATGAAAGATTGTCAAATTTTTTAATTGAAAAAGGTTTTTCAAAAGGGAAGGTTGACACTACATTGTTTTTAAAGCATAAATGTAAAGATTTATTAGCAGTTCAAATTTATGTTGATGATATAATATTTGGTTCTACTAATGATGTTCTTTGCAAAGAATTTTCTAAGCTAATGTAAAGTGAATTCGAGACGTGCATGATGGGGGAGCTCTCATTTTTCTTGGGACTCCAAATCAAGCAAAGAAAAGATGGAATCTTCATCAATCAAGCTAAATACGTCAAGGATATACTCAAGGAGTTTGGACTGGAAAATGGGAAACCTCATGACACTCCAATGAGCTCATCTACAAAGCTTGACAAAGATGAAGGAGGTAAATGTGTGGATGTTAAATTATATAGGTCAATGATTGGCTCTTTGCTTTATTTAACCGCAGGTAGACCGAACATTATGTTTAGTGTTTGCTTATGTGCTAGATTTCAATCTTGTCCTAAGGAATCACATTTACTAGCTGTTAAGAGAATCTTTAGATACCTTAAGGACACTCCTAGTTTAGGACTTTGGTATCCTAGAGACTCTAGCTTTAGCTTGCATGCCTTCTCTGATGCGGATTATGGAGGATACAAATTAGATAGTAAAAGCACCTCCGGTACTTGCCAATTCCTTGGAAATATGTTGATTTCTTGGTTTTCAGAGAAACAAAATTGTGTTGCATTATCTACCACTGAAGCGGAATACATTTCAGCTGGTAGTTGTTGTGCACAAGTTTTATGGATGAAACAACAACTTTTTGATTATGAATTGAAGTAGGTACCATTCCTATCAAGTGTGACAATACTAGTGCTATTTGTCTCACTAAAAATCCCATCCAACACTCTAGAACTAAGCATATTGAAATTAGACATCACTTTATTAGAGACCATATCGCTAAGGAAGATGTAGTTCTAGAATTTGTTGATACTTTTCACCAATTAGCGGATATCTTTACAAAACCTTTAGACAAAGAAAGATTTTGGACACTTAGGAGAGAATTAGGTTTAACCGACCTATCTTCACTTATTGTTTAAAATAAGTTTAATACTTTTAAATTAGATTTGAAAATGCTTATAATAATAATATTGTTTGATTGCATTCTTTGCTATTAGTTAGAGGGAGTTTATAATTCTTAGTGAAAATTAATTCTATGTTCAAATGTAGTTTAATGATAGATTTGATTGATTGAACATAGTTAATTTTTCAATATATAAGTTGCCAATACCACTAGAGCTAAATTATTTAGCATTTTAAGTATTTAAAATCAGATTTTTAGCATTTTGGTGCAGAGGGAAATCAAATTTTGATTTTAGGACTAGTTTTAATTAGTTCTAGGTTGAACTATATATCGGGCATTGATTATTTGATATTTCTAAACTAAAGTTTACAAATAATTTCATCAAAATTTCATAATTTTTCAATTGATTGTTGAATTTTTGAAATAAAAAAATCGAAAATCTTTAATTAATTTCAAAATTTGTGTTTTTGATTTAATTATGTTGTTACTATGAAAACTATACGCATATTAATTTTCAAAACTTTTTTTTCAAACATAATTTTTCAAAACTTTGCCCATTAGGATTAGGTTTAGAGAACCTTGAAATATTGCAGACTCAATTGAGTTTTGGGATTGATATTTGTTGCATACATGTGTTTTTTAAAATTGCAGGTTACTCTTTCCATTCTGATTATCTTACGTCATGTCTCACAAACGTTCTAGATCTTCATCTAGTCGATCTAGCTAACCACCAAACCAACCTCCAAATCCTCCTCTTATTCAACAAATTCCTAATCCTAATCCCGTGATCCAAATATGACCATTCGTAACTCGTGCTTTAATGAACCCAGTCGTAGACAAAATCTTTTCTTTATATATTCTCAATACTTTGAGTCTTACAAAATCCGGGAAGAACGAATCCCATCTCTTCAAGCCATGTTAGACATCAATTTTCGACATCTTCCTACCCTACAAGAGTGGAAATTTGATAAACTCTTTGAACTTGAACAAATAGTTTATCATCAACTCATTCGTATCTTTTACTCTAATGTTGTTTGCGTTCTAAACTGGGTTAAAACCACAACCATAGGAATACGATCCTATCTTCTAGGACAATTCTTTTACATTGACCCGAATTACATAGCCAACGCATTAGGATTAGATAATGCAGGCTTAGACAATGAAAAACAAATGGTAGGTTCTCAGTATAAACGAAGGGATAGTGCGAGTGTTTTAGATCTTCATGACAATTTCTTTCATCTTATGATCTCTTAGTGGTTTCGACCATCCGGAGGCAGATACTCCACTCTTCAACCTTTGGATCTCTTTTGGCTTCATTAAGTCCAAAAAAATCTCAAAATAAACCTACCTCAGATTATCTTTGCGGAAATTTCGAAACCGTAAACCTTGTTCCTAACAAGAAACTCTGTTCATCTCTAGTTTACGATTATATTTTGAGTAATCTGTTTTCTAAAGTCGAGCTTAGGGTTGGCCTTGATGCCACTTTTCCACTCAAAAACCAATCAATCATTTTTCTTTAAATAAATCGGGATGGAAGATCAATGAAGAGACTGGTATATGGGTTCGTACTAGAGAGCAACCTCCAAAAGCAGACGACACCGACGATGAGGCAGAGAAGCATGAGGATCAAACACAACAAAAAGATCAAATGCCTCCATATTTTCAATCTTTTATGGAGACATTCTATTTTCAATATGCATCATGGACTCACAACTGACTTCCATAGAATCCAATTTATCATCTATGGGAGCTCAACAATTGGAGATTCTTCAGGAGATGCACGCGAACAACGCAACAATGAATAAATGTATTAATTAGCTCGCACATTATATGGACGCAATACGAGCTCATTTTCTCCTCCCGATCCTCCTACGGATGTTTGATTCTTGATGTGCTTTACTTCACTTAGATTGAACTTAGAAAGTATTGTTTTAACATTTTGGATGTTTGAATTTGTGGATTGTTTGAATTTGGATGCTTATATGTTTGAATTTATGTTTTGGATTTATGGATGATTTGAACTTATATGTGGATTTGCTTAATTTTGTGCATCATTTACATCATGTTAGAAATATGACCAATTTTACCATTTTACTTTCATTTATGAATATTGATTATGAAACTAATGGCTAACGTCTTCTCTTGATTGTGATCTTAGCAGATTAGAGCTTTAAATTTCTAAATCAATTGGCTAATGTTTTTCAAAACCTTGTTTAAAAACGTTTCAGAGTCTTTTTGATTTAACAAAAAGGGGTAGAAGTGTAATAGTAAGGGGAGTAATTTCAAAACCGATTTCAAAATTTATTTTCAATTGGAAAATCTTAAAATTACTAAAATGTTTTGTTATATCAAAAAGGGGGAGATTGTTGAAAACATTTTGATGTTTCGATATAACAAATTAAGTTAAATGAATTTTAAGATTTTACAAAAGGTTTTCTAAAGTATATTCGATATAATTTTTCGAATATCAAAATATTACTCCAAGTCTTTCAAAGTTCATTTTAATCCTTACTAAAGTGTAAAAATACGTTAAAAAAATTTACAAAGTATTTCGAGCCTTAATCGAGTGAAAAATCATTTCTTAATTAAAATCAAACCAAAATGGGCAGATTGCCTAGAGGGAACCGATTCCCCCCCAAGGGGGTACTGATTCCCCCTGAATGGTTTGGCTCTGAGAAATAAAAAAATGCTCGAAGGGAACCGATTCTCCCCCAAGGGGTACCGATTACCCCTGTTCAACGGTCAAAATATTTGAAATTTACACTAAGGGAATTGATTCCCTATGAGGGGGTACCGATTCCCCCCACGCTCCAAGTAGTTTTATTAATTATTTTCACACTTAAACGATTCCATTGACTCCACTAATTATCCCTAACATTCAGAATCAATTGAAGGCGTATTTAAACAAGCTTATAAGCCATTGATCAATAAGAAGAAACAACAATCAACAATAATCAAGAGAGAATCAAAGAGAAAGCATCAAACCTCAAGTTTGAGCATTTTCAAGCCTATTTCATTCAATGTTCATTTTTGCTTTCAAGAACACTTATTGTGCTCAATTGTATTATTCTTGAGTGTTCTTTCTTTGTTCTAGAATTGTGCAAACATCTTGCCCTGTGAGGATTTTCTTGTAAGTTTGCAAAATTTGTATTGTTCTCTTTGGGAGAGAGTGTTCTCAAGAATTTGGGGTATAATTCTTGAGGGATTTGTAAGGTTACTGTTTGTCCTCAAAAGAAAGACAAATTAGTGAATTTGTGGAAAATTCTTAGTGTGGATAGCTAAGGTAGTGGATGTAGATTTTGGTTGAGAAAGTCGAACCACTCTAAATCGCTGTGCAAATATTTTCAATTTTCTGCAAAAGCTTTCACCGAAATATTTATTGTCAATTCACCCCCTCTTGGCCTATTCCATCGATTGATTAACTCAACACCTTATATAGGCCTCTGAGACTTGGTTGTAATGATGAAATCGGTGAGTCACCGGACCTACAATGGTGACTTACCATAGAGCAGTGAGCTGTGCGGTCAGTATTCCTCTTATAGAGTCTTTTACTAGGTTCTGGTGAGGCGATGGAGGCGTGACAACGTTCGGTTGAAGCACCTGGAGACGGTGACCAGAATATGCCCTAGGGTGTAATGAAACCCTAGGGTTTCTACTGGACAAATCTGGGCCGTTCATCTTCCTCTTGATCGAATGGTGGAGATGAGCTGGGAAGGAAATGTGTTGAAACCCTAGTTGTTTTGGGCTTCCCCGGGCTTATTGGGTTATTGGGCCTGAACTGAGTTTTGTAATCGGTCCTGGATCTCTCTTTGTAATTGGGCCTTGTAATAATTATATAATAATAATAATATATAATAGTATATAAATGATACTCGGACAAAAGCAACTATCGACAGCTGCCCCTCTTGCTTATTTTTGTGTTAACAATAATAGATCAAAGATAAAAAGACAAGAAGTTTTCATCGAGTGGACTTCATGTTGTGATGGAAAATTCATTCTACTACTCTCATGGAGATCGAACTTTGATCTTGCTCCTGCTTCACTACTCTTCCGTGAAGGCTGGACTTAAATTAATTCACTACTCTTCTGTGAAGGTTGAATTTGAATTACTTCACTACCCGTGAAGGTTGAATTAACTGAAGAAGAATATGTTTCACTACTCCTCCGTGAATATTAGATTTGAGGTTGGATTACTTCACAACTCTTCCATGAAGGTTGAATTAGCTTGAGAAGAATCTGTTTCATTACTCTTCCATGAAGATCAGATTCGAGGTTGAATTACTTTACTACTCTTCCGTGAAGGTTTTACGAATGACCTTAAGGACTTATCATCTGGCTTGAAAGACTAATAGATGACCCGAAGGATTTGAGCATCATGCTTGAAAGACTGACAGATGATCTGAATGATTTACAAATTACATGGAGGTTTTACAAATGACCCGAGATTTTAAAAATAACCCGGAGGTTTTACAAATGACCAGGAGGTTTTATAAATGACCCGGATGTTTTACAAATGACCCGGAGGATTTAATTTTCTTGAACATTAAATGAGAAATTTTGAAAATATTTTCTCATTTTTCAAAATAACTTGTTGATTGGGCATGAACCAAAAATAATGCTTCATATGTGATTACGTCCATCTATTCTTCAGATGTTTGCCTCTCCAACATTTGTGATTTGAATTCTACCTTATACTTGTAAGGTATTTTGTCCATGCATCTTCTTATGAAAAATGTATTTATATATATACAATCAAATGTATCAATGTAATGCATTTTTTATTATGAAAATGATGTTCTTATGAATGCAAAATGTCGATTAATCTTCGTTTGACTCCCAAGTGGTGAATTCAATCCTTTTTCCACTTGATTATTCCTTTTCAATGTTCACTTCAGTCATCAGTGTAGTAACTTATGCTATCAAACTTGCATTTCTAAAGAATCATATGATCAACTTGTATCTTTGTATATCCTTTGCCTTAATTTGTATTAAAGTCTCAGAAGAATTGTTTCATGGGACTCTTGATAACACTGGCTTTCTTCACCTGAACTTGTGTAGAAATATAATAAACATTTTTGTCTTTGAAAAGAGAATCTATCATCTTTGCAGAATGTAGATGTAAATATGCTAAACTTAGCAGAGATCAATCAGGAGAGCAACGCCTATTTTGATTTGACTCTTGAAACACATCACAAGAAGGATTTATCCAGTAGCCTTTCATGTCTCCACATCTAATCAGATCTCAAACAATGCTTTTTGTACCATATTATGTCGAGATGTTTAGCAACAACTTATCGTTCAACTTTAGTTGGCTCCACTAGTTTCTTGTTGTTAAAATTTCAGCGCCCCATGTAATCGTAACATTGGTTCAATACCATTATCATTGGTTCGTAAAACATTTGACAACACATTCATCCTTTCCTATGGCTTCTTGCTCAAATTTATCACCTTAGGAAATTCTTTATATGGTGTTCAGAGCTTTTATATGATGTCACAAGGATACTTAAGTAAGAATACAAATACAAATGGGATACTTTAACTTGTCAGCATCATATCAGGGAACATTTGACGACACATTCATCCTTTCCTGTGGCTTCTGCCAGGATAATGTAATCACATGGTGGACAAAACAGTTATGTATGGTCAACTCCACTGTCATTTTTTCACCATTTTCATTCTTTATATCTTTCCATTTCATTGGAAATATTTACTTAAATCAATGATCTTTCTGAAGGATTATACGGGTTTTTAGCATGCTCTAGCACTTGTTTCTTGTTGATGTGAGCCTTCAAAATGCCCCACTTAGATTATTTATAACTGAAATGGGCCTTCAATATGGCTCAACATTCCGAGTTATAAGGCTTACTCTCAATATCTGTTTGATTTGAATCTCATGATCTTTGCGGGGTACAACTTTGATGATGCCCCATTGTGGGTACTTGTGGCTCTTTCGTGCCCAAATTTGCTTACTTTGAATGCTCTCATTCTGGTGTTACTAAACTGCAGTGTTGTCAAGTAACTTGAGAGATTCTCTTCATGTGGTCACAAACTTAAGAAGTGACCAATTCTTCTGACAGAAATGTTTTAGATATGTGCTTCTTTCTAATCAAGTAATCATTTCTTGACTGGTCGTATCTTTTCCTTTTTCTATGCACTGGGATATATTCCCCTTTTAAAATGAGGCAATTATCTTCTTTTTGACTAGTTGTCACAAAGAGAATGTTATAAATCCAATTCTTCAGACTTTTTGGTCTCTTGGGCTACTTGCTTTCAAGAATGAAATGCTTCATCATTCTGGCCTTGCTCATTTTGTTTCTCCAATAGAGATAGAATAGATATCAACTTACTTCAAGAACCTTTCTCATTTGAGATTGTCCTATTTGAAAATGTTTTTCCTCCTTTCTTTTTTAAAGAATGAAAGAATTTTGTAAAATATGGCTCCTTACAGGTTCACAATAGAATCAAATCATAAGCATGAATTCAGAAAACATTAAAAGAACCAATATCTCTTTAGTGTTTTTAGATTTATAATTCCTTGACAAGTATCAAAATTTATAGATGAGTTTCAGGTAAGCTTTCCAAGTTTCTATGGTTAAATCTATTGAAGATATCACTCCTCTCTCACTCTTTGTGAACATTTCCATATGTCTCACTTTCTTGACTTGGTATTTTAACCGGATGCGGACAAAATGACGCAACTAGCATAGCCAATTACTAGAATACCTTTATTTTAGTTCTCTGAAATCTTTCATTTAACCAAAGCAAAGCGAAAATATCAGTCTAACAATGAAATTTTTGTGTGTACATGTGTGAAATTGACTATAACAGGTGTTCCTTCACTCTCTTACAACAACTTTTTATTTAGTAACCTTTTGCCATTTTGGCTAGTTGAATTTATCTTTATTGAAATTTAGCCTTCATTGGGCTAATTGAAACTTATCCATAAAGCCAGGGTTATTAACCAATTGCTCTAGAGGGACAGTTTTATAATATATTATAAGTATAACATGGGTATACAACTCCGACTTCTTAATCTTGTTAAGAAGAACCTGTTATAGTCTATGTGTTTGGTGGAAATCAGAAAATCTCATTGTTAGAGTTTAATTCCCAAGCAACTGACTTCACCTAATTGTTAAGATTTCACCATCGAATTTCATCAATAGAAGAGTAATCTAGCCAGTTTCGTAATGTCACACAAAAGATGCCTCATGTTGTACGCTCCTATATATAAATACCAAGCCTTTTTTCTAATTCCTTGCACTGGAGAATGTTATCTCAGATTTGTAAGAGGGTACAGTGTTTGGATGTATTTCATCTGAGGTATGGTCAAGGTCCTTGTTTTACCAGTTTTCAATCTTGATACTTTGTCAAAGATGTATAACTCTAATCATAAAGAGTTTTTAATCCATTTGATATTCAAAGAAATGCAAGATTGCAAAATTGATTCAATGCTCATAACCTTTTAAGTTCAAACAAGATGCTGAAAATGAAATGTACAATAGTGGTAGATAACAACTTCCCTTATTTATTTAACTGTCCCATTATTCCTTGGATGGACCAGGTCTTTGTCTATTTTTGTCCCTCATTTCTTGATCATTTATTGGGTAGCCTTTAGATGCACAAATATCTACCTTCTCCTTAGCAACTTTTTAGTCAAATCCCATCATCGTCTTTTCCTCCTCTGACTGGAAATTGGGCTCAAATTTAGTTCCAGAACAAATTTCTTTGGTGATGATAGTTTTGTCCTGGTTCTGGATACTCATTGCAACTGCAATTGGGATAGTATTTACCAGACTCTTTAAATTGTCCCCTGCCTCACTTGTTTTTAGAAAATATGATATAGGTGTCTGAGGTATCTTCAGGGTTATATCTGCCCCATTTCTTTGTAAACCTATGGGCCAGTCTTGAATTACCTTTCCTTTCACTTCTTCATTTCTCATCTCTTTTCCATTCTTTTACTTTAAAGAGGTATCGGGAGTTGAATCTACCATACATATTTCACATTCTTTAGTTTTTCCCTTTTCTATTTTAACATCATTTGCTGTATGAATTTCACTTTGATACTATAAACTTTATTTTAGGGTTGACTCCCAAATATTTGATTAAAATGGATTGACTGTTAACATCTACCTCTATGAATCCATGAACCAAAAGGTATTAAACTCGTCGTTTGAAGTTACCACAATTCTCAATGGAGTGTCCTCGGATTCCAGCATGGTATTCATAAGAGACTTTCTCATTATACCAACTAGGGTATGAAGGCAACAAAGCTTTAGCCAGATATGGGGCAATAAGCTGGGCTTTGAGTAACTCAGAATATAACTTGTTACACGAAATTGAAGGAAACTTGGGTAGAATCTCTTTTGACATTACTTTTTCCTTGCAATTGTTTACTTTGCTTCTTTGAAAACCTTGTGACTGATGACCAAAATGTTTACTTTGAATTTTTGACCCTTGACCAATGTCATGATTTGAAGATCTTTATTCTTCGACTCATTTTGAGTTTCTAGCAAGTTTAGGTTTCCCATTTTCAAAACATAGCAACCCTTCTGCTATAAGGTCCTGGACCTTTACTCTCAGAATTATACAATTTTCCATAGAGTGGCTAAAATCTCCAGAATGATATTTGCATGGATTTTTGACATTTTGCCAATTTGGACGCAAATAAGTACTAGGAGGAATGAGTGTCACAAGATCATTTTCAAATAGAAATGCTAATAATTCTGAATGTGAGATTGGAATTGGAATAAAATGTATCATTCTTTTTTCCTTCTTGCTCTTTTTAGCCTTCTTCACTGGCATTTGATCCTCTTTCATGTTTTTTGTCTTTGATGACAACTCCACTGATTTTTGAAGTTGATTGGATTTCCACATTCTTCTACAAGTTCCTGATCATTTGTCTTCCTTGTATCGGTTGCAACACCAACGTTTATAATCTCCTCCAAATCTTTTGTAACTAGATCTTCTAAAGGCTTTTCTCCATGAATCGCGATATTCACCATGTCCATTAACTTGATCATTTGTTCTCTTGACTCATTCTGGAACTTTTATGGTTGATCAATCATCTCCTATTGGGTTTTTACCAGTTGTATTTGAATTTTCTCAATACTGCTCACTCGTGCTGATATTCCATTCATTGCTTGAAATTTTTTAAAGACTTGCCCTGAAATACTTGAATGCACTTTTAAAACTCCTGATTTCAAAATCCTTCACTGATTACTCCCACATTTTCATGATGACACATGTTATCATGCTATGCAGAACAAGAATGTAAATGCAAAAATAAAAATGCAAATGCATGTATTAATGAAAAAGGTGTAATTCAAGAGTGATCATCTGAAAACAACTTTCATTGAACACAAAAGGTTTTTTAGTAAATCCAAAAGATCTTTACATATAAGGAATATCTTTCACTCTTAACTTCTCCATCTCTTTAAAAAGCCAAATTAATTTCCATTTATGTTCCAGAGTCGAGTTGTCATTCTGCTTCAATTCCCTTGTAAAACCAGCTAATTCTATCAGTTTGTGGGCCACATTGCTTACTTGGGTAGCAAATTCCTTCATGTCATTATCTTTTTTCCCGAATCTTACATGTCATCTCTCGGAGTTGTAAACAATATTGCTTATTTTCCCTCATAAGAGAGCCTTTGTGTTCAAGAAGTTCTTGTACAAGATCTCCATAATCTTCCACCATCTTCATCAATGTATTATTCTTAGCTCTAGTTGCTTCTAATTCAGCATCAATCTCATGTTGATGGATCATATATAAGGTTTCCATGTTGGTTATAACCTTATTCAATATCTGATTTTCAACTTGACATTTTCCCAAATTGATGATGGTTGTATTGCACATTTCTTCTGCAATCTAAGTCATAGGAGAATTTCTTTGCTCAATCTTCATGTATTTCTCCGCTTTTTCTCCATTGTTCAGCTTTATTTTTCAATTTGATAATCCATGTTGTCCATTCTTCTGGGGTATTTCCTATGCCAGCATTTTCAAAGGCTTAAATGATTTTTCAAAAATCATTAAGCATGGTTTCAACCTCTGTGCTCAATTTCTTGTTTTCATTTTTCCAAAAAACGAGCTTGAGCTTCATAAAAACTCTATCCTTTCTGATTGCTTCTATTGATACTCTTACCATAAAATGCTTTGGTACCAATATAACAGGATCTTTGGGTACATAGCTTTCAACTTTTTTAGAGCTTCTTCAATATACCAATCTTTAACTAAGTTATAGCTCACTTGATCATGAAACCTTTGTCCATAATGAAAATCTTTAATTCTGATGACCACTCTCAAATCAACACCCTTGATCATGCCATGATTATGCAATGCAAGCAAAAAAGATTAATATAAACTAGTTATAGCAAAATGAAATGAGTTTACAGAAACATGGTTAGTACCAATTAATGGAAAGGAATGATCAAATATATAATGGTATCTATATATACATCCTAACCTCATGCTTTCTAGTTCCATGCTTTATTTGAAAAACAAACCTAACCGCATGATTTCTAGTTCGCATGCATTTATTTAGGAAATAAAGTAATACCAAGTAAATTAAAAGACTCAACATTCTTTTCCTTGTGTACTAACCTTACGAAACTTATTTGGGTTAGGTTCTGACTAGACTCAAGTTCTAGGTTTACTATATGCTGAGTTTTAGCTCTAAGGTAAAAATGGTCAACGAACTGTCCTTTGTTGGTGCCCTATTAGACTACCAAACCCTCAATCCCGGTCCATTAGAGACTTTCAGATCGAGTTCAATGCGAAGGAACACACTTCCTTATGTCCATACGGAGATGAAACCCACACGAGGAACATAAGGTGTGAGCTCAAGGAATGGTCCCCTATCTTATATGGAGGTAAAAACCACACCAGGGAGTAGTTTCTCATTCGAACTAAATAGGATAAGAGTGGGGTTTTGGCTCATGTCATGAATGCAGTGCACAGTGGGTGAGGAAAAGCATAAATAAAATAATATACACCATATTATTTTATTCTAAAGACCTATAATTAAATCTGAAAACATAAAAAAACAAGTTAGTACGAAATATAAAAATAATCAGGGATTAAAACAAAAGTAAAACAAATTTATGATTTTATTGCAAAGACAATTAATTAATAAATTGGTGGTTTGACTCTCTTAAAAAAAGTCCCCAGCAAAGTCGCCAAGCTTTCGAGACGTTCGTTTGCCCGGTGACGAAAAAACAAACGTGTACACAATTATGTGTAATTGGTCTCGAAAAAGTAAGTGTTTATCTTCTGGCATAAGATAAAACACTAATTTGTAGAGTCGCCACCAATCTTTTATTAAGGTGTGATTGGTCACCAAAATGTTATATTATTCTAATGAAATTCCTGAGAATAATATTAAAATAACACAACAAAGGTCTGCTTACCAGAAAATGAGTTCGAGAGTCGATTACATGTGGGGAAGGATTAGCACCCCCACAACGCCAAAAAATTGGTACCGTTGTTTATCAATTAATTTGTATTTGCAATAAATTAACAAATTTGTATTTAATTTATGATCCCATTGACAAAATATCAGGGGTGTTATTTTATACCAACAATCATTTAAAATATCTTCCTAATCAGTTAAGGAGATATTTTATAATTCATTGTATAAAATAAAATAACCCTAATCTATGTAATAAATTTAATGATGAAAAACTTGAAAATATCAAAATACTAAGTTACTAGTGCAAATATTACATATTTTAGGTACTAAAAATATAAATAAAATAATAATAATATTAAAATTAAAATTAAAGATATCAAAATAGGGTGGTCAAATTGTAAAATGAGAAAATAATAAGCCTAATTCGAAATATTACAAAATCTATGTAATATTAGTATAATTTAACCTATATTATAATTCGGGATTAAAATATAAATTATTAAAAATAATAAGGACTAAACATGATATTTATCCTAAAATATGTATAAACATAGGTAAGGACTAGCATTAAATAAAATAAAATATGAGGACAAAATTAAAAGATAATAAAATCTGATTTCAGTGACTATAATGGAAGATTACAAAGCTTAAGGGATTACATACATAATTTACCCATGCTCAAATTTACACACACAATCCCTCCCCAAAACGACATCATTCGGGGAGGGTATTTAAACCCTAAAACCAGCC
The DNA here is from genome assembly GCF_006381635.1 of Hibiscus syriacus. NCBI lineage: Eukaryota > Viridiplantae > Streptophyta > Magnoliopsida > Malvales > Malvaceae > Hibiscus > Hibiscus syriacus. Next base: position 150,379 of record NW_024063505.1, on the reverse strand, counting down.
CAAAGAGGGCCAAGCCTCTCATATCTCTCTTTAGGTTTATCTCTCCTATAGAGAGAAGGTCTCAACTTTCTCTAAAATCCCTCACCTAAGGAATAGCCAGTCATCGGTCGGTCGTCTATCGTCGACGTCGGCAGCCACCGCCGGCCACCACCCATGGTGGTCGAAAAACACAAAATCACCCAAAATTATAGACCCAAACGCCCTAAGGCCAATTTCGGCCTTCGTTTCCCCTAAAAAGCCCTAGAACTTCGTAGATCTAAAGAAATACCTTCGGTATTTCGATTCCTCGGCGGCGCATGAAGGCGTGTGGATGCTCTGATGACTTTGGGTAAGTTTCTTTTCTTATTCTTTTTCCTCTGATTTCACTGTTGATGGTGTGTTGCCTCCTCATTTGTTCTTGCTGTGTTTTTGTTTGTTTCTCCCTCTCTCTGTCTTAGTGTTCTTCTTCTTTGATTGTAGGATCGGCCTTATATAGGCCTCAGAGACATGGTTGTAATGATGAAAGCAGTGAGCTGTGAGGTCAGTATTCCTCTTTTGAAGTCTTCTACTGGGTTCTGGTGAGGCGGTGTAGGCGTGGGAACGTTCGGTTGAAGCACCTGGAGGCGGCGTCCAGAATAGGCCCTAGGATGTAATGAAACCCTAGGGTTTCTGCTGGAAAAATCTGGGTCGTCCATCTTCCTCTTGATCGAACAGTGGAGATGAGTTGGCGGCTGAAGGAACTGTGTTGAAACCCTAGTTGTTTTGGGCTTCATCGGGCTTGCTGGGTTGTTGGGCTTAAACAGGGTTCTATAATCAGGCCTGGATCGTGCTTTGTAATTGGGCCTTCGAGTCTTGTAATAATTATATAATAATAATATATAATATTATATAAATGATACTCGGACGAAAACAACTGTCGACATTGAGGACCAATTTTTTTAATTAAATTAAAATTATGACTAATTTGTTAGAATATATAAGTATTGAGGATCAAATTTCTAATTATATAAATTTCTTTTAGTTGTCACGTCACCCCTTCACTAGATTTTAACAGTTAGTGGCTATATTGCACTCATTTAAATATTTTAGTGGTAATATTAATGCAAATTTGAAAATTGTTCTTATTTCGATACCAACCCTCCATCCAAGTAGTTTACCCTTTAAATTTTAAATTTAAATTTGATAAATACAAAGATGAACAATTTAACCTATTCACGAATGTGTAAAATAGTTTTTGAAAATTTTAGTGTTTTGGATTAAAAATATTATTATATATAATTTTTAAAGTGATTGTTAGGAAAATTTTAAATATTTAAAAACATAATTCTCAAATCGTTTGAAATTTTAAAATAATAATAAAATTATTTTTGGGTTCAAATTAAAAAAAAAATTAACTACTCCATTTAGTAGCGTAGACTAGATGTACATCGACTTATATTCCTGGTGTTACAATGACGTTATGAGTAAGATATCATCCATGCGTAACTATCCACTCTCTTTTCTGCCAAATTTCTACATCACCGCCTTTTTCATTTGTGCGTGTTTTACACGCTCAATTAATCATTGAGGAAAATTTCAAACTCACATATTAAAGAAATTTAAAACTGTATTTGGTACCACAGTATTTTTGTCGATTGTAAGATACAAAATACTACGTAGAACTTACGTCACTGTAGAGTACCCTTTACACGCCATCTTCCAAATACATTTATTTTTGTTTAACTAAGTTTATTTGATATTATAAATATTTATTATAAATATTATATTTTTTAATCTAATTTATTTCATTCGTAATATTATCTTTTAAATACATTTATTTTTTTGGTTTAACAACTTCTCTAAAATTAAATCTTTTATTGGTAAAAAGTAGACATCGCAAATTTGACTCGAATCTGATTATCAGAATCGATTTATTTAATAAGACTCAATATAGACTTGAACATGATGACCTAAAACTGATTTAAAATCCGAGATAACCCGAATCGAATTGAAACCGACCCTAATATTAGTTAGGTTGAAAGTAACCCGAAACGAAATTAACGCAAACTGAAAACAACCCTAACCAAAAGTAACCTAAAAAAAATTAATTTGAACCGAAAGCAACTCAAATTTAGTTTATTCATATCCGTTATGAACCGAACTTCGACCTGATTTTAACTCGATAATTGAGTTTAAGTGAATGAATAATTTATTTATTTATTTATTTTTATATATTTTTAACATTGATAAATAATAAAATGACGTGTGTTTTATTCTCATTATATATCATACTACTAGTTAATCATCACTTCAAGTAATGGTTTAATGGTTTAATATAATTATTCCTCAGTTAAAAGATCATTTCTATATCTAATTAAATAACTTCTAACTTTGGATTTGGATTGTGAAAATATATAGCTACATAAAATTCTTGAATTATAAGTAATAAAGAGTAGCGCCGAAAGTTATGACGACAAAAAACGATAATAGTTAATCTAAAAATCTAAAGATTGACAAAAAAATCTAAAGTTTGACCCGAATGGATTTGAAAATATGGTTAAACCGAACCGAAATCAACTGATATGATATTAATCCGACTCGAAGCCAATCAATTTGATATTAATCTGATCCAAAAACTAACGATCCGATTTTGACCCAACCTATACTCGATCCGAATTGAATTTCTATTAACCTAAATTAAACCCGAACCAGATCTGATCCAACCTGAATTGAATCCAAACTAAAATAATCTAAACCCGAAAATCACCAGACTTAAAATAACCCAACCGATACCCAATCCGAATGACTCGATTACCACCTATAATAAAAAGTTAATCAATCAGACTTTTATTAGCATTGAATGCGTTTTTATTAGTGTGACTACTAAACTCTTATCATCGACCACATCATCGATAACAAGAAAAAGTACGAAATAATTTTCTGAACCCTTATTTTCACCCAAAGTTAAATTCTTTTAAATCTGTTCTAAAATTCGTAAATCTAAGAATGTATTTTTCAACTTAATTTTGAAGATAAAATTATTTCTATAGTTTTAAGTAATGGAATTTTAGAAAATAAATTGTCCAAATGTTTCAATCAATAAGGCATCAGTAATAAAAATAGGTGAACCCAAATATCAAATGTGTAAACACCTTTGCAAAACACTAGTCTAGCGACGTGTACACATTTTAGAGATATTTTTATCAGATACATTTTTCTTCTCATATGCTTAGAATTTTAGAGATTTTTTTAGTACACTACATTTGTCTAATGAGATGGACATAGAGAGGTAATAAACCATAAGGGAATGGTGAACTCAATTCATGTATTAGTCACGATTCATTAATGTTTAATTTATATATTTTTAAACATTAATGAATCTTAAAAGCTGTCAGAGTTGTATGACCTGAATCTCGTTTGATTCAATCTAAAAAGGTTTTGTGAGATGTAACTCATTTATTAAAAAAATAAAACACAGAGACAAATTGGGGACCTATAAAGGTAAAATCAGAGGTTGTAGCCCACCACTATTCTTGAGCAAGGGCGAAGTCTTCGCTGTACGGGTCTTATTGCACATCTTGAATCTGTGTAGAATTATATTTTTATTATTAGATGTTGATTAAGAGTAGAACACTCTAAGAGTATATTTATTGTTATACAAATTTCTTTTGTAATTAAGTAATTATCTCTATAAATAGATGTTATAGATTAGAATTCTAAGTAAGTCGATTAACTTATAAAATTGTATGTCATAAACTTCTTGTATTCTTGTTATTTTTAATATTAGTTAATTTCTTCTCTTTCGTCTGTGATTCTTTTATTAGAAATTTCTAGGTAAAATATATGTTCTTATTTTATTTCTTTGTTATTGCTTTATGATTATTTTTAATGTCATCATCGATGTAAAATATATTAAAATGATATTAAGGGTGAACCATGTCTTTAATTAGACCATTTGTGTAACATACGAATTCGATCTAACCTGAAGATCGAAGGGCTAAGGTATTATACAGGACCACCGAAGTGACTGACCCAAAATTTTTCTTAAAACTTCTACAATTATCATGCAAAAAAAATCATGGAAGTTATAAAATAAGGCATAACATTTAAGTTTCCAAAATACGGGGAGCTCCCAATGGTAAGTCTCCAAAATACATAAAATCATGAATAGAGTCACGACTTGAAATAATACAAGGGTCTATGATAGTACATGCCTCTAAAGACTCAAAACGTACTCTGAACAACGGTTGATCTAGAATATGACTACGCGATATGCTCCTTGTCAATCCCTCTAATAACCTACGCACAAAAATAAATTTTGAATGATGAACTCACAAGCTTAGTGCCACACTAATAACTATAACATACTGCATGTATTCATTATATGGTCATGCTAGCAAGTGAAGTCCTGGGCATACAAATGAGACCACAACATGCTGAGGTAAGTCTAATGGTGTGGTTGGAGGAATTTTCTGCATCTCAGGATGACACCCTAGCCTACCTGTGATACCCTCGAGTATCAAGGTGCGATCCATATGTTTTTATATTAGAAGCATACAATCGACCAACTTACTCTGACGAGTCTTGGGGCATCTGCGGCCAATCGGCAACTGAAGTGCCTTGGCACTAGCTGGTGTTGTTTCTAGCTATAACTATATTGATTATTAATGTTCCCAATTGTAGTTTTATTTCAGTGACGTTCCGGTGTTATTGGACCCCTCGAGTCTAACCCCTTAATCATTTGGGTTTCTTACCCAAAATTGTACGCTGGTACCAATATTGTGTCATTCAGTATCGGTACTGACCCTTGAGTATCGATACCTACCCTTGGTACCGATACTAAAAAGGGGTACTGAAATCTGAGGGAACTAGGTAGTATCAATACTCTTAGCTAGAGTATCAATACTTCTAAACTAGGGTATCGATACTAACTTTAGTATCATTATCAAAATTTACTTCGATACTTTGAAAATTAACTCAGTATCGATACTCCTACTGAGAGTATCAATATTCTACTCGGAGTATTGATACTCCTATGAGTATCGATACCAAAATGGTTTACTAGAATATACAAAGTGAACTATGTATCAATACCCATCTTGCGAGTATCGATACCCAACCAGCAATATCGATACTCGATGAACAAGTATCGATATTCCTAACCCAAAATCCTCTTATTTTAGGCTCTCTCTGATGAACAATACCAGTACTATTCTTTCAATACCGATACTCAGAAATACCCTATTTAGGCACAAAAAATACTACCCCACTTCTCCCAAAAGTCCCATTGAGGTTTCCAAATGTTATTTAAGTCTTTTGTATGCTAAGAGGGGTCATGATAAGTCAATAACTAAGTTGAAAAACACCAAATATTGAAATTTACCATGAACATACTTATATGCTTCATAAACTCAACTAACCAACAATGCACACCTAATGAGCTACAAATGGTATGGACAAGTTACAAATGTTTTACTGTAACATCCAAGTTTTCGGGTTATAATTTTTTGGCTAACCCGAGAGATAGTAGTATAAACCCATTTAGGCTTATGAGAAGCCTTTGTTTATTTTGAAGTGATTTGGGCTTGGTTTAGGGCCTAAATAGTGTTAAAAGAGGGATTTGTGAAAATAAGGAAATTGTAGAAGGACCATAGCCATAAATTTCCCCTTAAATATTTTAAAGGCTAATTTTCTTTATGGGAGAGTGAAGTCAAGGTAGGGGGAAAATATAATAGGAGGGTGACATTCTCATATCTCTTTTTTCTCACATTTTGTCTCCTTCATCTTTTAAACTCTCATTCCTTGTTCTTGGTGTTATTGATCAAAGGTGAAAACTTGGTTGGTGTCCATCCCTAATATGAAATCTTAGTGGTAAGTTTGATGATCCACATTCCTAAAGCTTTCCTTTGAGCTCTCTATCACCACAAATGATTGTGGTATCCATGGAGACGATTTAGTATGGGTTTTGGATTTTGAAAGCCTTGGAGTGGTTCTAGTTTGTTTTAATGTTTAGAAATCACGTTCTTACCTTTTTTTAAGCTCCTAGGTGAGTTAATAACTCAGTTATATTAATTATCCTACTGAGAGAAGTGTGTGAAAGCTCTAAGGTGAATGGAAAAGAAAAAGAAATGCTTAGGTGTAAGGTAAGACACTTCTAACCTTTCATTACTGCTTGTAGATCAACATGTGTAATGTTAATGCTTGTATGTCTGCCTGAGTCATTTGTGTGCACTTGGGGGCTTAAAAGCATGAAAAACAAGAATTTGTTGTTATTCATGTGTAAAGTAATGACATTTCATGTTCCTTAAGTACTAAATACGCTTTAAACACCATTTGGGGGGGCCTTGAGGACACTTTAGGAGTGTTGTAAAAGGTTTTTAGACGAGTGAAACAGAGTTTTCTATGCATACAGTATTTGTACTGTAAGAATAGTACTGATGTTGTTCATTATGGATAGACAAAATTCAAAGAGTTTGTGATGAGAGTATCGATACCCCATAAAGTATCAATACTACTCATATGGTATCGATACTCGGGGACTAGTATCAATACTCGAAGATTTGATCATATTCTAGTAAGAAATTTTGGTATCGGTACTCATAGGAGTATCGATATTTAGGGTAGAGTATCGATACTTCCATATGGGGTATCAACACCAAGACTTTTTTTTTCAAAAAAATGAAGGTAAAATTGATATCAATACCTGGGGAAGTATTGATATCTTAAGATATAAAGTATCAATACCCAAGGGGGAGTTTCGATGCCTTCATGATTTTTTTAGCTATAAGTTTAGGTTGAATTGGAATGATGAAAAAGGGGGCCTTAGGTTGAGTAAAACCTTACAATACGCTTACAAATGAAAACCTTAATAATTATGTGATAACATAATATCTTAATGAGGTAAGATTCCATAAGACTTATGCATATTATGATACTCATGAAACACTAAAGACACTTGAGTTACTTATGCACGATATTGGTATAGTGGAGTAAGGGATTATTCGGATATATCCAAATCAGTGCTTGGGCACTTTAAATTTTAGTTGGATGCTATGCTGATGTTAAATAACCCAGCCATATCCTGAGTACTCTAGATGAGTAGATTAGTTGGGCGAGGTTTCGATGCTTTGTGACCATGCCCTAGCTTAAAAGATATGGAGACATTGATTTTGTGTGACCCATGTCTCACCTAAGGTTCTTTAGTAAAAAAAAGAGGGGTGTAAGTTCTATGATGCTAAGTGACCTACACCATAATGCTTACTTTTGTTGTTGTGATAGTGTATACAAATGTTCATAACCATACTTGTAGAATGCTTATATGTTGGATGCATATAGTAAAGTAGGGTTATTTGTGTGGCACTGAGCTTTTGAGCTTAACGTATGGAATGTGTTTCCGTGCACAGGTTCTTAGATGCCAGTCGATGAGCTTGTCACCAGATTTTGGATCTTCCAGACTCGATCTTTTATCAGAGAATGTCTCGAATATTGTAGAGGGCCTGTACTATCATAGACCATAGATATTTATTTATTTGAGTCATAAACTTTATTTTATACTCATCTATTCTTTGAGACTGTTATCGGAAGCTCTCCCGTATCTAAATACTTACATTTTATAATTGTCTTATTATGATCGGATATTATTTTGGTTAAATATTTTTTAAAAAATAGTTAGCTATATAGGTGGTTCCGTGTGACATTCTAATCCTCCGAATTTCGGGTCGGTCTAGATTAGGGTGTTATAGTTACCTTAGTGATAGGTTGCTGGAAAACATCCCTAGTTTAGCCAAGAACCAACTTCTCTTTGCCTCTTGCCTCAGAGCTTTACCCTACTTCTTTCACCAGACACAAGTAATAAAAAGAATTACTAACCTGTCTAGAGACTTAGGTAGGTTATAAACATGATTCCTAAGCTTTAAAACAGAATAAGAACACCATCAAACCTCCAAACCTAAAACCCATCTTAAAGCCCCACCTAAGGTTTTCCATGGTTAAAACATAAGAAGTTAAGCTTGAAATGAAGCTTAGGAGATGGAGGTTTCCTTTTTTACCTTGAGATGTCAAAATGAGGATGAATGGCTAACAAAGTTATCCTTTTTTATGGAATTCGAGTGAGAATGTAACACCCCAACCCGTACCCGACCCGGATACGAGTCCGAGATGTCACATTGATATTTCAAAACCTTTATTCTTGTAAAATAACTGAACATTTGAACTCTTTTTAAGAAAATACGATCATATATTGTTCAATTATGTTTGGTATAAAATTTTGAGACAAAAACGTATTTATGAATAGTGTAATACGGTATGAACAGTAACGTGAATAGTAATGAACAGTGCTATAGTGTATCGATGCATTGCTACAGTATACCGATGTACCAAAATTTCGAAGCAAAATTGTGCATCGATGCACTGCTACAGTGACTTTTGTAAAACGTTCATAAAACTCGTAAAAATTTAGCCGTTCATTACTATATAATTGTCATTTACATATACACATTTTAAAACATTACAAACTCAATCGTATGACTTTTCAAAACCGATTAGAACATATCGGATTTAATCCTTTATTTACATGCCAACCAATTTTCTTATTACAAAATACATACTATACATTTCTTTTCTGATTTGGTCTTTGGAAAGGAGAAACTGACCTGTCTTGCATAACTTTTATCAGTCTTCTTCTTCTCGGAACCTACGTGTGAAACAGTCACACGTTAAGTCATAGACTTAGTGAGGCATATAAACATATAATAAAAATCATAAAATATTCCATATATTAAATTATATACATGCACATATACTATCTTTATCATGATCTCTATCATAATCGTTAACCCATTTATCATGTGATCTTGTATTTTCCATTTTTGTATATTGTGTATCTTTTCATATAATCAATTCACACATATACATATATCATTAACATGCTTATCGGTACTTATATTACTATTACTAATTAATTTTTATCATGTAAGCATATACTGAACCTTTTTATACTCACCATCGGGCATCCATATCATTTCACAATAGAGCACACATAGTATCATATCAAGTTATTTATTTACTCTCTTTAAAGACCGTGTATTAGCCCATGTATACTTTTGAGAACTTAAGGTATGTGAGTACATTGAGGTTGTGCACCACTATGTTGTCACCACAGCTCATATAAATGTCCTAAATGACCTATCCAGAGGTCAAAAAGAACCTCGGCAACTGTCCATAGGTCCCGAAGAACCTAGGTAAACTGTCCATATGTTCTTTAGAACATAGGTATACTGTCCATATGTTTCTGAGAACATAGGTATATTGTCCATATGTCTCAAAAGACATAGGTAATTCTGTCCATATGTCCCGAAAGACATAGGTAATTCTGTCCATATGTTCCGTAGAACATAGGTAAACCTTCGACTCTTGGCATGCCAACTATACCTATAGCTCTCATATCACATAACATGGGCATTCTATTTCATATCATTTCACATATTCACATGCGCATTTCACTTTCCATATGATTTCATAATCATATGCCATTTACCTTATAACACTTCTCTTGTGTTCATATGACATGTAAATCATTGTCATCTCTCGTTCTCATATGTTTCACATACATCACATATTCATATAGGCTTACGGTTTTTATCACCTATCATGATATTTCACATATACACTTTTATATCACATAAACCCATATCTTTTTATCACATAGCTTCTTATTATATCATTCACGTACTTCAATATCATTGGACTTATTTCACTTTATTACATTTATCACTTATGTCAATACCACATAATTATATTATAATTTCCTATATTCATGTAGTTCAGTATCACCTATCACATATACATATAAGCATGTAGATCATGTCACATATAATAACATATAACCATTTCTATTTATTCATACACACATAAGAATCACCTAGTGTATCTCATAGCCATATCATTTCCATCCCTTTAGCACATAGCTCATATAACTTTTCCTGCATATTCATGTCACATAATGTATATGGTATGAATTAATATCATGTTTCATAATATGAAATGAATCATATATCAAAGTATTAAATCTAGACTTATCACAAGTCTAGAACTAAATATACTACTATAATCATGTTATGCATATGCACTCACCTTAGCCTTGCTTTGATTCGATCCTAATTCTTTGATTGTTCCGAATAATTTCCGAGACGATTATCAGAAGCCTAAACCTTATAACTTGAAGCTAATAACTCAGGATAATTTAATAAACCAAATTTCATCTTTTCCTTTAAGAGTGTATCGATGCACTATGGGTGCATCGATACACAAAATAGCTTCGAAATATCCATGCATCGATGCACCTACCCAGAAATCACTGTTCATTGCACGAAAATTCACTCTTTCAATTTCAATTCTTCAAGTTTCATTCCCTTTCATATTCTTAACTCAAATATACATGCTTAAACTCATTTATATCTATTTATTTCATCTTAAACCTCAAAATTATATTCTCTATATAGAAATCAATAATCATACCAAATTTTCCATGTTATCCAAACTTAATTCTAACACTTCTAACTTCTTATTTTCATAGATGACAAGTCAAATTCATCATCCAAATTTATTTAAACCTTCTTATTCAAAATTCCACCTAAAAACTCATTTTCTTTAATCTTTCGTAACTTCTTCATCTTTTGATTTTAAGATAACTTAAGCTTTTCTTAAGCTTAGTTATCATCTAATGATCAAAACCCACTCTTAAAATTAACAAATAATCAACAAAATATAAAACTCACATTTGCTATAGCTTGAGCACGTTGGAGAAGAGAAGAGGATGAGTTTGGAAACTTATCTCTTCACACATGCATCACATGGGTATTATAATACCCACTAAATTTTATTTAATTATTTTTCTTGTTCAATGACCTATTTGCCCTTTGACTCTTTAAATAATTACTAACAACCCTTCAGGAAATACTTTCAAATAAATCATTGAACTTTTCAACTTTTCCATTTTAACCACCAAATTCTGAAATTTTACAATTTGATCACTAACCCGTAGTTTGGGATGTTACATAGAAGGAGAACAAGAGATTAATGAAAGAAAAGAATAGAGAAAAGAACGAAGAAAAAGAGTGCTTTAGATGTTAGATCACTTGTCATACCCCAATTGGTGGGGTTAGTTTTTTTAAGTTGAATATGGGGTTTAAAAGATTCACGTGAATTCTCCATTTTTTTGTCTGATGTGAACTCTATTATTGTATTCAATTATTATTTTTCATTGTGAACTTTATTTCCACCGATGCTTGGCCTGTAATTCAAAATATTATCTTCAAAATTTTCTAATTCTGAAGGCTAAGTATTTGGATAAGGTTGGCTTTAAAACCAAACCTTGACCTCGTCACATCTTACTCCATTCTTGCATCCACGTCTACGATACCGATCGAAACTAATGGCTTTGATTCAGTCTCGATTTCCTTCCCTTTTGATTTCCTCACCCCATCGCGTCATCGCTCGGTTTTGTTTACCTCTGAGTTGATTCACCCGACTCCAACAAGTCGCTCATCATGTTTAACCCTTGACTCGTCAATACAGAGTTCTCCCCTAGCTCGGTTCTGCTTGGTCACACCATGGCTCGGTGCTAGTTGACTCAAGGAACCGAATCATGGTCTTAACAGAACTTGCTGCTCTTTACTTCTCTTTTTCTCAGAAAACCCATCAATGGTTTAAATTTACTTCGAATTTGCCTTCAAAACCTCGAAGCCCCATCGTGATTTTAAACTCCATTTTCGCCCTATGCGACGTGGGATCGCCTTGGAGATGTAAGTGAAAATTATTCTCTTGTGCTGTCAAAAATTTGTTAATAAGAGAAGGAAATAAGAACAATATGAATGGAAAAGAAGATAAAAGAATGATAGGCGCACATGGTTTTGGAATTGTTAATAAAGTGAAGAAAATGCTCAGACAAAGGAAAACGGGGTTAGGATTCTAACATGAAAAATCACGTGGGTGGTGTCTAGGAGAATAAAGTGGAAAAACTCGTGTCATGAGTCCTCCGAGTTTTGTAAGAACTTAGCCTTGTCTCCTAGTTTTCATTAGTTTTTGTTTATGGCCCAATAATGAAAATTATTTCGGTTCAGTCTCTAATTTTAGTGATTAATTATTAAAGTAGCCCCACATGTATTTTATTATACAAATTGGGTTTCCAAATAATTAATTAGATCCTAACAAGTCATTTTTATGGCGAGAAAAATTACTGAAGTCGTATTTGTACGATAGATTGTTCGTGTTCGTTAGAAAAAGATTGGAAGCTAGAAATCAAGTTGGTGAGCTGGAATTCAAGAATAATATTTTAGGTTTTTCGACGTCCTGAATCCGAATCCGAAGTTCGTTTCGCCAAATTCGAACCCGGTAAGTTGGTTTTCACTACTTAATCACTCGATTCGATCCGTTTATCGCAATTAAACTCCGTTTTTATGTAATTTCTGTTGATATGGATCCGAGGAAATATTGGAAGTTGAATTAAGGATCAAAGGCGTTTGAATGGAATTTAAATGGTCGATCGATATGACATGGAAATCGAGGTAATACTTTACTATCTCTTTATGGTTTATGGAATATGTTGATATTGGTAAATGCATGAATAAGATAATGTTTGGTCACTTTTGTGGAGTTAATTAATGAAGTTCTACACTCGATACGAATGCAGTAGAAAGTAAGTAACTGATATTGCTCAGATGACTATTATAAGAAATTGGAGGACAATTGGAATTAAATTACAAGTTTTGGAATTAAGTGATAAAGGAATCAGCCATGGATATGTAGATTATAATTTATCTCATTAAAGGTACTTAGATGATAAATTATGAGAATATTTCGATTAGGTAAAATTATGAAATTACCATTATGTTGCAAAATGACAAGAATTGTTCATGGAAGTGGATTAATAAATCTGAAAAGACATATTGATATGATAAAACTATTGATGTGCATAAGAAATGTTAGTTTTACGTGAAAATTATGGATAATCGGTTTTTAACCACAAGAGGGTTTATGCAAGATACTAGAAGTTTGTTAAGGAATCATTTCAAGATTCGAGAAAAAGTAATTAACCATAGGATCTCTAAATTATAAGTATGCTCGTTAAGAGTTAATACTGAAATTACTTGGTTAAAAAATTATAAAAATGCCCTTGAGAGGTAAAAATAGTCCGAGTTGACCATGAATGAGAAAGTACTTTGAGGATTCGTACTTAACTTAATAAATTACAGATTTAATTGCTAAGATCCTGTCTTTGTATAGAAAATTTATGATAACCCGTTGGTAACTTCTGAGAAGACAATTGACCTGAAAATCTCCGAGTTAAGAAAAAATTATCGAGGGTGCTCTTTTGTTAGAATTGTTTGAAAGGTCTGGAAAAGATGATACATTTGAATTAAATAATAAGACCGAATGGAAGGAAAAGATTGAAATAACCTAGATATATAAAATGACCAAAATACCCCTGTAATAAAAATGACTCAAGAATATCACCAAGCTCAGGAATGATTGGATATCCTCGAGCTCTGAAAAGAATGGAATGAAACTGAGCACCAGAATGACCAAAATACCTTATGACCTAAACTTAGTAGAAGTGTTGGATTAATTAAGGAATCCAAATAAACATGGATGTGGTACTGCCCTTAAAAGTTATGGAACACAACTTAAGTGAGTTGATCAACCTCAATGATATGTCAGTACTTGAACATCATAGATATTCCTTGAATGCTTGTTCGTATACTCAAGTTTGGCTCGATGATAATTTTGAAAGTATTCAGCTCAGCTCAACTCTAGATCACATTCGGCAATAATAAATTGATATTCATTAGACAAATCAACTACGACTACCAAATTGAATTGAACAGAAGTACAATATGTATATGAAATTCAGAAACATCTGAATTACTATGAAAAACCCTGAAATAACTGTAAATGACTTGACTACTAAATGAACTAAGTAACCTCAAGGATTGAGGTTTAAGTAAGAGATTGGAATAAGTTTGGAAACTCGGATGAACTTATGTGATGTATCATCCCTATGGATTATGAACCACAAATCAAGTACGTCAGCATTTCCTGGTATAATTGAAACATGGAAATAAAATAAACACCATTAGAATATTTGTTCGTCTCCTTAAGATCTATTCAGTGATGACTCAGAAGATGATCTATGGATAAGAATGTTTGGTATTAAAGAGTGAATACCCTGGAAGGTTAAGGAATTGACAAGTTGATAAGTATTGGTTCTGGAAGCTATTCATCTGGAGTTGTTCGATAATCAGATTAATCGTCATAGATTGTAAAGATTCTGAATACCCTTCAGATTTCGTAGAGCTTCTGAAAATTATCCGATTAAGATGATCCTGATAAATCATATTCTGAATAACTGATGATTCTGTCAGTTATTGAACTCTTCCAATAGTGATTCTAAATTCCAACATTCTATCGGTATACTGAAAATCCGTGTGTCTCTGCCTGTTAAGATTATCCTCTACCTCTGAATAATATCCATAAAACTCTGGTGTATTCCCTAATCATATAAATATTTTATCTGATTTCTGACTTGAATTCTGTTCTGATACATTACCTGAATTCTGTTCTGATTTCTGATCTGGATTCTGTTATGATATCTGATCTGAATTCTGTTTTGATTTCTGATATCTTCGTTTACCGACGAAGAAATGTTTTATCTGGGGGTTTATTGTTGGAGAAAGATTATCTGCAGGTTTCTCGGCTGTGTTCTCAGGGCCTCACTGGTTGTGCGGGGTGTATGGTTCCGGGGAACCTACACAAACAGATTGTGAAAGGATGGGGGTGTATATATATATATGTTTTAAAATAAAAATATGTATATTTTTATTGGTTTTATGGGAACACACAAGATAACCTATTCTGATCTCCTGAACCTAGATATCTGAAATATTTTCATCTGACCTGAATATTATTTGTTAGTACCTGAAATATCAATGGGACCTCATCTCAACCAAAGAAATCTGTAAATATATGAACCAATAAGGAAAATACGTTTATTTGTAAATGCACGTTCTTCAGCATCATCTGGTAGTTCTGTATTACTGAGCTTTCCAAAGCTCACTCCGTTACTCATCTTTTCAGGTTAAAAGAATTATATCAGTACAACTATCATCTTCAGTAAGGGAGTTTTTCCGGCGTTGCTTCCAGAGAATGGTACATGTGATTAGGGGGCATGTAATTGTATTTTAATTTATATACGAGTTTGAAAATCGGTTTTATTTCTGCATACTGATAAATCATTTTATAAGTTACATGTTTTAATAAAAGTTTTAAATTTTCTGCCATTTTTACAGTGGGTCGCTCCGGTGGCCCTAATGTGACACTCCAGATCAGATCGGGTTAACCGCATCGGTCTAGGAGAATAAAGTGGAAAAAATCGTGTCATGAGTCCTCCGAGTTTGGTAAGAACTTAGCCTTGTCTCATTGTTTTCATTAGTTTTTGTTTATGGCCCAATAGTGTAAATTATTTTGGTTCAGCCTCTAATTTTAGTGATTAATTATTAAAGTAGCCCCACAAGTATTTTATTATACAAATTGGGTTTCCAAATTATTAATTAGATCTTAACAAGTTATTTTTATGGCGAGGAAAATTACTGAAGTCGTATTTGTACGATAGATTGTTCGTGTTCGTTAGAAAAAGATTGGAAGCTAGAAATCAAGTTGGTGATCTAAAATTCAAGAATAATATTTTAGGTTTTTCGATGTTCTGAATCCGAATCCGAAGTCCGTTTCGCCAAATTCGAACCCGGTAAGTTGGTTTTCACTAATTAATCACACGATTCGATCCGTTTATCGCAATTAAGCTCCGTTTTATGTAATTTCTATTGATATGGATCTGAGGAAATATTGGAAGTTGAATTAAGGATCAAAGGCGTTCGAATGGAATTTAAATGGTCGATCGATATGACATAGAAATCGAGGTAATACTTTACTACCTCTTTATACTTTATGGAATATGTTGATATTGGTAAATACAAGAATAAGATAATGTTTGGTCACTTTTGTGGAGTTAATTAATGAAGTTCTACACTCGATACGAATGCAGTAGAAAGTAAGTAACTGAATATGGCTCATATGACTATTATAAGAAATTGGAGGATAATTGGAATTAAATTACAAGTTCTGGAATTAAGTGATACAGGAATCAACCATGGATATGTAGATTATAATTTATCTCATTAAAGATACTTAGATGATATATTATGAGAATATTTCGATTAGGTAAAATTACAAAATTACCCTTATATTGCAAAATGACAAGAATTGTTCCTGGAAGTGGATTAATAAATCTGAAAAGACATATTGATCTGATAAAACTATTGATGTGCATAAGAAAATGTTAGTTTTACTTGGAAATTATGGATAACTGGTTTTTAATCCCAATAGGGTTTATGCAAGATACTAGAAGTATGTTAAGGAATCATTTCAAGATTCGAGAAAAAGCAATTAACCATAGGATCTCTAAATTATAAGTATGCTCGTTAAAGTTAATACTGAAATTACATGGTTAAGAAATTATGAAAATGCCCTTGAGAGGTAAAAATAGTCCGAGTTGACCATGAATGAGAAAGTACTTTGAGGATTCGTACTTAACTTAATAAATTACAGATTTAATTGTTAAGATCATGTCTTTGTACAGAAAATTTTTGATAACATGTTGGTAACTTCTGAGAAGACAATTGACCTGAAAATCTCTGAGTTAAGAATAAATTATCGAGGGTGCTCTTTTGTCAGAATTGTTTGAAAGGTCTGGAAAAGATGTTTGAATTAAATAATAAGATTGGATGGAAGGAAAAGATTGAAATAACCTAGATATGTAAAATGACCAAAATACCCCTGTAATGAAAATGACTCAAGAATATCACCAAGCTCAGGAATGATTGGATATCCTCGAGTTCTGAAAAGAATGGAATGAAACTGAGCACCAGAATGACCAAAATACCTTATAACCTAAACTTAGTAGAAGTGTTGGATTAATTAAGGAATCCAAATAAATATGGATGTGGTACTGCCCTTAAAAGTTATGGAACACAACTTAAGTGAGTTGATCAACCTCAATGATATGTCAGTACTTGAACATCATAGATATTACTTGAATGCTTGTTCGTATACTCAAGTTTGGCTCGATGATAATTTTGAAAGTATTCAGCTCAGCTCAACTCTAGATCGCATTCGGTAATAAGAAATTGATATTCGTTAGAAAAATCAACTACGACTACCAAATTGAATTGAACGGAAGTACAATATGTATCTAAAATTTAGAAACATCTGAATTACTATGAAAAACCCTAAAGTAACTGTAAATGACTTGACTACTAAATGAACTAAGTAACCTCAAGGACTGAGGTTTAAGTAAGAGATTGGAATAAGTTTGGAAACTCGGATAAACTTATGTGATGTATCATCCCTATGGATTATGAACCATAAATCAAGTACGTCAGCATTTCCTGGTATAGTTGAAACATGGAAATAAAATAAACACCATTAGAATATTTGTTCGTCCCCTTAAGATCTGTTCAGTGATGACTCAGAAGATGATTTATGGATAAGAATGTTTGGTATTAAAGAGTAAATACCCTGGAAGGTTAAGGAATTGACAAGTTGATAAGTATTGGTTTTGGAAGCTATTCATCTGGAGTTGTTTGATAATCGGATTAATCGTCATAGATTGTAAAGATTTTGAATACCCTTCAGATTTCGTAGAGCTTCTGAAAATTATCCGATTGAGATGATCCTGATAAATCATATTATTAATAACTAATGATTCCGTCAATTATTGAACTCTTCTAATAGTGATTCTAAATTCCAACATTCTATCGGTATACTGAAAATCCATGTGTCTATGCCTGTTAAGATTATCCTCTACCTCTGAATAATATCCATAAAACTCTAGTGTGTTCCCTAATCATATAAATATTTTATCTGATTTCCGACTTGAATTATGTTCTGATATATTACCTGAATTCTGATCTAGATTCTGTTCTGATATCTGATATGAATTCTATTTTGATTTTTGATATCTCCGTTTACCGACGGAGAAATGTTTTATCTGGGGGGTTTATTGTTGGAGGAAGATTATCCTCACTAGTTGTGTGGGGTGTATGGTTCCAGGGAACCTACACAAATAGATTGTAAAAGGATGGGGGTGTATATATATATGTTTTAAAATAAAAATATGTATATTTTTATTGGTTTTATGAAAACACACTAGATAACATATTCTGATCTCCTGAACCTAGATATCTGAAATATTTTCATCTGAACTGAATATTATTTGTTACTACCTGAAATATCAATGGGACCTCAGCTCAGCCAAAGAAATCTGTAAATATCTGAACCAATAAGGAAAAATACGTTTATTTGTATATGCACGTTCTTCAGCATCATCTGTAGTTCTGTATTACTGAGCTTTCCAAAGCTCACTCTGTTACTCATCTTTTCAGGTTAAAAGAATTGTATCAGTACAACTATCATCTTCAGTAAGGGAGTTCTTACGGCGTTGCTTCCAGAGAATGGTATATGTGATTAGGGGGCATGTAATTGTATTTTGATTTATATACGAGTTTGAAAATTTGTTTTATTTATGCATACTGATAAATCATTTTATAAGTTACATGTTTTAATAAAAGTTTAAATTTTCCGCCATTTTTACAGTGGGTCGCTCTGGTGGCCCTAATGTGACACTCCAAATCAGATTGGGTTAACCGTATCTGTCTGAGGGGGTTACATCACCCAAAATTAATGGAAATTAATCTTTGTTTAAAAAAATGTATAATTTCTCTCCTAGTTCTTCTCCTTTTGGCCCAAGATTAAAAATACCCTTTTAACATCTTTTGGGCCCAACACAAGCCTAAATTCACATTAACTTGGACCAAGGCTTTCTTACAAGCTAATGGAATTAAATCAAAGCCTTCACAGTTTTAGCTCGATCTCTTAATTCGGGATTTGAGGCGTCACAGTTTGAACCTTTCAAGCCAACCGCACGAATCAAGCTATCTCGGTAGTTAAAGGAATAATTGTTATTCTTTGGGATTTGGGGCGTTACAGTTTGAACGTTCATCATCATATGATTGAGAGTCTTTAGACCAAATACTACCACTTGTAAGCATTCTTGATTAATAATAAAAAAACCTTTCAAGCCAACCTAACGTCAATTTTCCTTGAAGCTGAATGTTTGAGCTTAGGCCTTTTATTTCTTAGAATTTACTCCATTTTTTGGTTTTTCTTCATCGATTGACATGTCTCATTTTAATTTTGTGCTCAGTAATTTACGATCCTTCCATCGAGCCCAAGTGTTATGGGAATAAGTAAATACATTATGGTGGAATGATGAGAGTGAACGGATAGATCATATATCTATCTTATGTTATTTAGTTGTTTATTATTCATTATTATCAATTCAAAAGAAATAAAAAAATCAGCAAGCTTACCCTATAGTTAAATTTAGATTTTTTATGATAAGTTGGCATTATTTTAAACATTATCATCACTAATAACAATTAAAATATTATAAAAAATTAATGGAAATTTATATTTTAATTAACTGTTCTTATTGAAGGTATTAACCTATGGAAAGTCTATAGAAAAAGTGGCCTATAATGGTTGCGTCTTGTAGCACGCATTAAATTAAAGTATAGAAAATCATAATATGATAGTTGTAACGATAATGGTAGGGTTCACAAATGAAAGCGACAGGTAGTCCATGATAAGGAGTTTAAATAAGGGTGAGGATAAATTACGTAAAAAATATTAATATATGTAAATTATTACATAAAAATTAACGTAATTACCAGATTATATAAAAATTATCAAATTATGTAAATTGTTATAATTATGTAGCAGTTTATGTAATCTTCGTAACAATTTACTTAATCTAATAATACTTTAATTAATTTATCTTAGTCTTATGTTAAGTTCCCTGTTTTAGAAAAATCCGAAAGCAACTCTTATCCAGTAATGAAAACAGATGTGGATAAAATATTCATAAAGATTTTGATTCCGATTGCTCATTTTTATTTTATTTTCTAAGAGAACTTAATTTATTTATTTTAGAATATATAATAAATAATATTAATGTAAGTATTTGATCGATTCAATTCAATTTAGGTCAAGTAAAACAGAGTGAAGTCAACTAGTCATATTTTATGACTCAAATTTAATTTAAAAAAATTTATAGTCGAGTTATCCAATTTTCTATATAAATTTAACTATAATTATATATAGTATTATGGTACGAATTGGTTTTAATTTTTTTGACTTTCTCTAATCATAATATATATATATATATCTTTATATTCCTTTTCTCATTATAATGTTATTTAATAAATCAAAAACAATATAAATTATAAACTATATTTATAATATTATGTTTAACAAAAAATATTTTGAGGATAAAGTATTGATGAATATATATAAAGGAGTCGAGAAATTGATGAGAAGAAAGAATTACAAACAATTGTAATCAAAAGATCAAATTGAGTAAACTGCAAAATTAAGAGATTAAATTAAAAAAAGATAGTACATTTTTAATTAAAAAATATGAATTGAAGTTATATAAGTATTCTATAGTGGTAGGGGAACATGTAATTCAAATTTAGGCAAAACGAACTTAAAATAGAAGATGAATCGAATAAATGAAGAGATCATATAAAGTTAATAAGTTAAAAAATATGATAATCATAAATCTATTTTTTTAATTTAAAACTTTATTTATGATAAAAAATCAATAGCATAACAATATAAATTTTAAATGACTAATACTTTCAAGTTAGTGGATTTGTCCAATGCATTCAAATTTAAGTATGAAAATAACATTATCTAAATGATTATAATCAATAATAACAATAAAATATTATGGAAAATCATTTATCAATTAAAGCAATTTGCTTGAGATAGGTCTATCCTCTAATAATACAATGATCTACAGTATTAGCATCTCATTGTAACGAAGGAAAATAAATTTTTTTTAAAAACTAAACATCCATCAATTAAAAAGAAAAAAAATCAACCTTGAAAGAAAAAAATACTAAAGTAAAATTAAAATATATACGACATAAAAAATAACAATTTTCTTTGTAATAAAATGGAGTAGTTGTTAAATAAAGAAAAATGAAATTTTATATTTTTAAACAAATCATATATCTATAAAACAAATATGTAAAATAAAGATCATTGATGGTATAATCATATGTTAGTATAATCATGAACAATAGGGAACATATAAAACTAACTATATATTTTGCTTCATAATTTAAGCATGGTGTTGATGATTCATGGTGATGCAATTATAACAACTTTATCAAATTATTTTCATAAATCGAATTTTAGATTCCCATTTATAAGTTTAAATGGCCAAAATTATTTATGTGAATAGGATATTAGATTAATGGATTCATTTTGTGATACGAGAAATAAAAAAATAACACCCCAACTACTTGCCGTTTCTTACGTACAACCGACAATCGTAATCATCATTATTAGAAAATTAATATAATATATTCAATAATAAAAGAAAGAGAGAGAGAAAATTCAATTAAAAAATAGCATATTTATATATTAAGTTTGATATGATGCATAAGACTTGGATTCACGTGTGTTTGCAATCCCATGGATTCCATGAAAGGAAAATGGTCTCTATTTTATAATAACGTGTCTTTTGATGGTACCCTTAACTCTGCAAGAGAAATAAAAATCTGTTAAAAAAAGTGTTTGGTTAATGTAAAGAAATTAAATTTGACTGATTGAAGAGATGGGTACTCTTGCAGCTGAGGTTACCTTTTATGGCAAGAATTAGGATAGCTTCTCACTAGAACTAGTGGAAATTACTTTTTTTTAAGAGGAAATTCATTAAATTTTAATAGTGTCAAGGAGAATAACAGACTTAATACATTTAAGTTCGTCATAATAATAAATTCAGTATGGATTGGGTCTCAACATGACCCATTTGGTTCGTCTCGCGGTTGACATAAAAGACTTTGAAATCACAATTCCTCTCCAACAAGCTACGAGCCTCGTTGAGCAACAATCTGATGGTTGAAACATCATCTCTTGGTTTAAGGCTTTTATGGTATCAGTACCATGGTATTGGTATCGATATTGGAAGGTGAATATCAATACTCCTTCAAATAGTATCAATATTGAGGCTTCAACGGCTATAATTTTGAATGCTTTTCATCCTACGTCTCGATAACTGCTTTTCGATATCGATACCAAAGTTGCATGTGAGCATTTAATGCTTAAAATTAAGGGTTCTAACGGCTCCAAAACATCTCCAACGGTTAGAAATGACTACAAACTCATTACATCATATAAAAACAAGTTGAGGAAACTTAAAGAAGTTACAACATCCATCCAAGCAATCCACATCAAGAGAAAAGCTCTTTCAATTTTTTACCTTTTCTCTTGTACATAGAGTGTTTTTGTGAGCTTAATTTGTAAATACCTACCTTTTGGAGGTTTTAATGTTTACGTTTCTTTATCCTTTTCTGAAAAAAGTTTTGGTTCTATCTTAGCCATTGTAAAAGATAGGGAATTTGTAAAGGTTATTCTTGAGCCTAGAAAAAGAAAGAACAAATTAGTGAATTTGATAAAAAAATCATTAGCGAGTAGCTAAGGTAGTAGATGTAGACTTCATTGAGAAAGTTGAACCACTATAAATCATTGAGCCAATTTTCCTATCGTTTCTCCTTTATTCCCAAAATTTAAAAAAGTCAATTCACCACCTCTTAGAAACAATTTTAGTTGATTTCTTTGAGCTTCAAATCTTAACAATTTTAGCATTAGTGGAAATTAGAATCAAGAAAATAGTATTCTATTTAAACGATTTACAGTTCATACATTTGTAATTATTCGTATTAATTAGAATTTTATTTTTTATAATACATATTTTATGTTTTATAACTATATTTTACAAGTTGAACAAGTCTATTCACATAAGTGATTTAAAGAAATATTATTTTTTTAGAAGTTTTGAGTTCAAATAATTGCGTCCATAGAGTGTGCTATCAATAATTAAAAAATATTATGAACATATACTACCTTATAATCACCCAGACTATTAGAAAATATTTTATATGAATATGTTAATTGTCATTTTAGTTTCTATTCTTTTTTAGAACATTTTAGTTTTTAACGTTTTAGTTTTTGATCAAAATAACTCATATTAAATACAAATTATTAATTAACTAACAATCTATACATATTACGATTTTCACGTTAGGTCAATTGCTATATATTATATACATTTACCATATATACATATGGTACATGGTCCCAATAAACAATAAGTTTATTATATAAGTCAATTTTTAACAATTAATTAGTTTTAATATTTTTCAAATATATATTTTATTCAATATTTTTTAAATCATGCATGCTTTATAAATATTAAGATATATTTTTATATTCATAGCCGCCATACTTCTAGGACACTTTTACTTTGATCATCAAAATAGAAACAATCATTAAAATCAACGTTGTTAATTTTTTGATCACTAAATCATTAAATTATTAACCACAACTAACGTAATACACCTGGAAAACAACATGGCTTCAAGGCTGATCAAACGTGGAACTTACAGAGGAGATTGAAGTGCCTAATCATTGGCTTAGACAAAGAATTTGGTATATTTAACAAAATATAATATTTCGATTATTTTTTTAAACAATTTCGGAGAAGAAAATTTTTGGTTCTAATGAGTATTAAACTAAGTACTGATAACTTAGGGGAGAATGGCAGTTCATTGAAATGCCCTTTTACGTATGCATAAATTTTGTCAATTAGTTGAAGAAAGCAGTCCTATTAACATCAAATCCCTGTCACTGCTCTTCACTTTTATACTGCTACTACTTTAATTGTTACTGATGTTGATCGCAAAGGTTAATTTCTTCAGATAATTTATGGCTGCTCATCAAATTGAAAAGAATGGGTTAGATTTTGTTGTTCAGAGAATTGATTATTTAAATACCTCATCTACCCTTATTTCATCTCATTCCTCTTTTTCCTACATAACCCTATATTTAAGGTCAACTTGTCCTCTATTTTTACTAAATCTGTTGCTACAAGACACTTTTATTGTTTCAAGTTTCCTTTGTTTTCAGGATTGATTAGGGACATTGGTGGTGGTGGATTATGTGTATATTACGGCAGATAAATTTCAATTATAGAATTTGAATTTCTTTTAATTAGTTTTCATTTTGTTGATAATATCAATTTTAAAATTTATTTGTACACATCATTATAGGAAAAAAATTATGTTATTAATATATGTATTTACCGTTAATATTTTTGAATCTATCTCTGATTAAGTAGATGAATACATATTCTATTTAAAAAACTAGTTCTTGAGTATGGATAAATAGAAATATTTTATGTAAAAAATATATTTGAAAATTATTTTATTTAAATATTATTATATAAATTATTAGAAGATAAAAAATAATATTTTAGTGATATCTGTTATCAATTAAAATAAAAATATTTTAATCATTTTTATTAATCTAGTGTGATTACAAGTGGTAGTATTTGTTCAAGAAACTCTGAAATATTAAACAATAAACGCTCAAATACCATGCAGTCGTTGATGCTTGAACCTATGACCTCTAAGAATAACAATCATTTCTTTAACTACTGAGGTCAGACCCGTCCCAAATAATGTGGAGGTCCTATGCTACTTTTAAAATAAAACCCCTAAAATATTTAATAATAAACATTAATTTGTCAAATTTAAAATTATGAGAGATCTATGAGGTTTATTTTACTAAAATTTATCATGAATCAACTTTCTATACCATTTTCTCTAGAATCAAATGAAAAGTCTATTTCTCATTCAAACATAAATATCATTAGGGCATAAATATTATACATGAACATGCGTAAATAACATTTATATGTGGCATCCTTAAATTAATTTTGAAGTCCTATGAGAAATCATATTTTACACTTATCATTAGACGAACCTAAACGAGATAACTTACTTCGTATATATTATACTATTTTTTTTAATTTAATCCGCGTTGATATAATATAGATTAAGAATTGCGTGAGAAATAAAAAGACTTCCATAGACTAGAGTGTTAACTACATTTTTGTTGAAGGATTTAATGCCCGGCAGATTTATTTTTTAATTAATAATAAAATATGATCATATACGAAAATAATTAAAAACATAATAAGATGATTCGAGAAGATGATACAATCAAATACTATTATCAACAGTAAAAGATAAACGCTGCGAGTACTAATGTAAAATACATATAATAATGGCGACGCATTAATAAAATAATTTAATTTTAATTCAATCATGATCTATCTTTAATAATTACAAGTGTTTATCTATTTTGAGACGGTACAAAAGTTCAAAACAAAAGTAAATCCATAAAATTAACAACTAAACATCAACCAGAGAAATAAAATTAAATCTAATGAATTCAATCAATTTTTTGTTTATAAATTCTGAATCTACTCTCAATCCTACTTAGAAGGTAGGGAAAGGAGACTTTAGAATAAATAAAGAAAATGCTCCTAATGAATTTAAAACTCTTAATCTAAAAAATACTAGAAAATAAAGATAAATAACTTAACTAAGTAGATATACTTACTCAACTCAATATAAAATTTAAATTTCATTTCTATAACTACTTTTTATATTTCAAATTAGGACTCATTTGTAAATAAAAATAAATAAATAAAGTAGGCCATACACAGTTGTGAGCACCATATTCAAATTATCACATTCATGCATTTGATTGATGACCCCACAGTTTTTGTTTTGTTTCAAATATCAAACTATTCACTTTTTTTGGTAGGTTTGAAGTTTTTATCTGCATATTTCAAACTCACAGAAAAAATAGGTTTTCTTTATTTTTTAAACATGCATTTAATTTTAAAATAATATAAATATATCTTTTCATAATAATAATAATAATAATAATAATACTCATAGTATTTATTTCAATTGGTATTTATTTAAAAAAAATTGAAGCATTAAAGTAGGTGTTATGGTGGTGGTTGGTTGTGATCCTTAGCAATTTAATTGTTTTATCTTCAAACTCTGGCATCCAACCACACACACAAAAACCCTACAAAATTATGAAAATAAATAATTAAAACAAATAAAAGACAAGTAGATATTTAATGTTGAACTTAGGAGTAGGACCCTCCACCCTCTATCTTCATCAGCATGAGAAATATTCATCTTTTTTTTCAAAAAAAAAAATAAAAATAAAATAATAATAATAACTTTCTTTTCTTAATTAGGTTTTCGTGTGGAAGGAGACGTTTCCTCGTTTTTCAGTTGTTTGTGATCTTCTGACAGAATTTTTTTATTTTTAAATTTCTAAACTTTACAGAATATATAAATCTTCCCTTCTCATCTGTTACATAATATATAAATCTTTTGAAAAGTTGGTTTCAATGGTTGATCAGATGCATCAAATCATACGAGTTCTCTTGTTATATATATATAATAAACATCTTTAAATGAATAAAAATAATCAAATGAGATTAATAATAAAAAATAAAAATTTAATGTTAATATTTTTTTACTCGTTTAAATGTCTTATACGTGTATAAAATTTAGAAAAATTATATATTGTATATATATATATAATTGATTGCAGGGTATAAGCAAAAGAGAATGATTGAAAGGAGAAGGGTTCCTCATCTACACGGGTAACAGCCTTTCTTATATAATGCATTTGATTTTACTGTTTTTAAATATGTAAAAAATTGTTTTTACTGTGTTAATTATTGGTGGTTTTCTTCCATTTTTAACAATTTTAAAAAATATTAATCTTATTACATATGTAAAATCATGAAAATATAGAAGCTTTTCATCAAATATTTAATATTAACATTTATGAAAAAATACAGGGGGGAAAATCATTGAATAGAATTTACCAACCCTAATCATATACATATGTCTTCCTAGTGTTATTGTTTTACCCTGAGAAAATAAGAAGGAAGGAAAATTGGCATAAATCAGTGGATACTGAAGTGAACAAAGAAGGGTATCTTTTTTTTGAAATCTCATCTTTTTCTCTCTTTCTTTTTGCCATTTCAGTGGAGAAGTTGCAGAAGAATTTCTGTCTCTCTCTCTCTGGATATTGTGAAGCTGGGAATTCAATAAAAAAGTCCATAAATTCCATAGTTAGATCATATTCGGAGTCTCTTTCTCACAAATTATGGTGTTTTAGCTACAATTACATATAAGCTTTTCTTTCTCAGCTTTTTCTTTTGTAAGCTTCAAAAATTCTCCTTTTCTCTTTATTTCTTTTGCAGTGAAGAAGATCATGAAGCACGTGCACACTAACACTAGGTAACAATCTATATATAAACGCCATAGCTTTCTTCCCTTCCTTTTCTGCAATTCCCATGGCGGCTTCAAGCTCTAGATCGTACTAGAAACACGCAACGACAACTAAACATGTCTTGTTTTTCAAACCTTCAACAAATCACAATTATTTGGGTTTGAAATTTGTTTAATTTGTGGGGTCATCATCACTCTTTTCTTTTCTTTTTACAGGATCCACTTGATCATCCTGAGAACATAAATATATCCGTCCGTTTAATTTGTCCCTGTTTTTGCTGCAATTCATGAAGCAAGCGAGCTCTCAAATGGGTTGATTCAAAGTCTCCTGATTCATCCAAAAGAATAAGGTTTTAATTTATGCCGTGTTTATGTTTTGATCGATATTGTAAATGGATTTTAGTTTTATCTTCCTTTTTTAATATTTTCTTTTCAGTGAAGTGAAAGCACAGAAAATAACATGAGATTTTCTTTTGCAAGACACAACATCCGATGGCGACGTACTGTCATGGGAACCCTGAAATCCAAGCAGCTGACGGTCTCCAAACACTCGTACTCATGAACCCTGCCTATGTTCAGTACTCCGATAACCCTCCGCCGCCTCCAAACAACCTCGTTTACCTCAACTCGAACTCCATCTCCCCTCACGCGCCATCTCCCCACACACAACAATTCGTCGGCATCCCCCTCCCCGCGGCTACTTCCGCCGCCAACCAAGGCTATGGTTCCCACGAAATCTCCCCCTTGCATGGCCTCGTTCAGCGCGTCCATTACAACTTGTACAACCCTATTGACCTTTCCGGACCAGCGCGTGAAACTCCACGCGCTCAGCAGGGACTTTCCTTGAGTCTCTCTTCCCAACAACATCCCAGTTATGGATCACAAGTTCAAGCGGGTTCAGGTGAGGACATGAGGGTTTCGGGTGGATCGGGTTCGTCCGGTTCAGGAGTGATTAACGGAGTTTCGGGTGTACAAAGTGTGCTGTTGAGCTCTAAATTCTTGAAGGCTGCTCAAGAGCTTCTCGATGAGGTTGTTACTGTTAACAATACCGAGATTACCAAGAACGAATTGGCTAAAAAGGGTAGTGGAGATAATAGCAATAGCAGTAAGGCGATTGGAGAATCGTCGGTGGCGGCGGCAGGAGATGGCTCTGGTGGCGGAGAGACAGATTCTAAGCACGGCGCCGAACTGACTACGGCAGAGAGACAGGAGATTCAGATGAAGAAAGCGAAACTAGTTAGCATGCTTGACGAGGTATGAAAATTATATATATATATGATTTGATCTTTTGAAAGTGAAGTGTATGAGAAATATATTTGTTTCCTTGGGAAAGTTATGCTTTCCAGGGAAAATTGAGTATTTTAGTTGAGTCATTATCAATTCAGATAATAGTAATGCAGATAATCATTGAAAACACTAGATAAAAGTTGCTTTCACTGAATCAAAGATTTGAAATTTCAATAAATTTGATTCTTAAATCGTAACTCAATCAAATCTAGTTACCAAGATTGAATTCCAGCGTTGTTTGATCATGAACTTCGTTTTTGCAGGTGGATCAAAGGTACAGACAGTACCATCACCAGATGCAGTTTGTTATTTCATCATTTGAGCAAGCAGCTGGGATTGGCTCTGCTAAAACATACACATCTCTTGCATTAAAGACCATCTCAAAGCAATTTCGGTGCTTGAAAGATGCAATAACCGGCCAAATCCGAGCTGCAAACAAGAGCTTAGGTGAAGAAGATTGCCTAGGAGGCAAAATTGAAGGGTCGTCGAGACTTAAGTTTGTCGATCATCATCTCCGACAACAACGAGCACTTCAGCAGTTGGGAATGATCCAGCACAATGCTTGGAGACCCCAAAGAGGGCTACCCGAAAAATCAGTCTCGGTTCTTCGAGCTTGGCTCTTCGAACACTTTCTTCATCCGTGAGTAAACTTAAAGTTCCCTTCCCTTGTAATTTTCCAACAGTTAAATTTATTGTGTATACTGATATCTCTATTTGCATTGCAGATACCCTAAAGATTCAGACAAGATCATGCTTGCAAAACAAACAGGGCTAACTAGAAGCCAGGTACTAATTTCCCATTTTTTGTAAATAGGCCAAACTCTGTTTGATTAAATTTTAATTGTTATTTTTGTAATAATTTTAGGTGTCTAATTGGTTCATAAATGCTCGAGTTCGGCTTTGGAAGCCAATGGTGGAAGAGATGTACATGGAGGAAATCAAGGAACAAGAACAAAATGGATCAGCTGAGAAAAAAAGCAAGAGCCATAACAATGAAGATTCAACATCCAAATCCACTGCACCAGACAACAAGGCCAAAGTTTCAGTTCCAACCAGGACAATATCCCTAACCAGAATGGTTCCTCAATGTCCATTTCCATGGCATCAACATCTCCCCTTGCCGGCAACCATTCGGGATTCTCCTTCATCGGATCGTCCGAATTGGAAGGGATCACTCAAGGAAATCCAAAAAGGCCAAGAAGCACCGAAATATTGCAGTCCCCAATGGATATCAAGCAAACAACCGAGGCCAACAATGAGGTTACCATGAAGTTTGGCAAAGATGGGTACACATTTATGGGAACCAACACGGATATCATGGGAAGTTTTGGTCAATACCCCATCATGGAAATCGGAAGGTTTGATGCAGAACAGTTCGCTCCGAGATTTTCAGGCAATGGCGTGTCATTAACTTTGGGACTTCCCCACTGTGAAAACCTGTCTTTATCAGGCACCCATCAGAGTTTTCTTCCGGACCAAGCGATGCAAATGGGGCTAAGGCTCGACATTGGAGAACCCGATGAGTTCGGGTCTATTGACCCTTCCACACCGCACTCTTCGGCTGCTGCATATGACAACATCGACTTTCAAAATAGGAAAAGGCTCGCATCACAATTGTTACCGGACTTTGTTGCCTGATCAACATGAAGATTTCGGATTCAAGAAACTTGCTGGGAAAGATATCAGGTATTTTCCAGGAAAATGAACGGTAGTGTAAAGGAAGACAATTCCATCCATAGTATAGGTCTATATACTTTCCATAGTTCAATTTGAGTCCCTGGGCAGTTTAGGATCTCAGAAATATTCGAGGATTGTATATTAATTTTGTAAGTTTTGGGGGATTGGGTAGATGGTGATTGATATTATAAAATTAGTCACTTGGGTATACTGGTATAATCAAATTTCTAGTCAATTTGGGTATGTATTTTGTAGCAATTCAGGACAGAATTTACTAGTTTAGTTCTTTTCTGATGTTAAACAGTTGCTAAAACCATAAATAAGATGGGGTTACGATTTTATTTTGGGTAATTACTAGTTTCTTGCTTTCTTTCCTTCTTTTTAATTATGAAAAGGAATTTTGCACTATGCTTTTCGAAAACATGATTGTTAACTTCCAGATTTCAAGTGACTAATATGTCAAAGGAAAATACTTTATACCACTTAAAATTGGGTATTTAAACATGTTTTAATTAAAATTCAACAAATATATTTCAAATAATTAAACATTATTTGTTAATGTATGATAGGGGACATTTCAGATCGTATAGAATCTTGTAATGGAAAGTATACAAGCATTAGCGTATGTTACTTTGGTAATAGTACTCTATGAACTCGTAACAATAATAATCATAAAATTCAAGATTGTATCATCACTAAGATAACACACACACATTTTAATATTTTGAGTTCATGAATTACGTACGGTGCATGAATCTTTTCTCTATTGACAATCGAACTAGATTTAGTACAACCAACTTTAGTTTGATTAGAATATTAAAGAGCCTCTTATTCAAATAATAATAATAAAGAACCTACCCTAGTTATTGGCAAACCATCATTTGAATCTATTCAATATTCATTTAATTTCCTTCAAGTTAAAATCGAAAAATACATATTAAAATCGAATAAATAAATAAATAATATTTTTCAAGTCAATAAATCAAAATCAAAGTAAATGATCAATGATCGAAATCAATAGCCAACTATTAATAATCAATTATCAATAATCACAAAAAAAATAACGAGATTAACGAGTCAAATACTGATTCAGTTCAAATTACTGAGGTTGGGTTATAGGTCAAGCAATTTGTGTCAAATTATTTGTAAAGGGCCAAGTACGAGTCACGAATCAGGTTAATTCAAGTTAAACAATCGAAGAATGGTTCGAGTTCGATGCGAGCATCAGGTCAGGGTAAAGGTAGAGCTAAGGGTGAGTTCAAATCAAGTATGGGCTCATACAAATCGGGTTCAGGTCCAAAAGCATCGGGCTTTGATAGGGGTTTTAGAGGCAGTAGGCCTGGGTCTGGCAATAAACATCAACGCAAATAGATGTAAGCTAGGGTAAATCATATTAGGTGTTAGGCCTTGATTGATTGTAAGCTTGTGGTATATTGGAAAAAGGTAAGTTACACGCTTACTCACTCAACTTTATTATCTTTTATTTCACTTATCATACTTTTAATTTTTTTAATTTGCTCACTAAACTTTAGACATTTATTTATTTTTAATCATTCTAAGATAATATGGATTATTTATTATTTTTCTCATATGACGTGTCATTTTATCACTATTTTTAATGCCAAATATGATTAAAATAAATTTAAAAATTACAATTATACCTTTAAATTATACCTAATTCTCAAATTATATCTCAAACTTTAAACCTCAATTACAACTCCACCCACCTCTTCCCCTCACTCTTTTGTCCATCTCTCACAACCCTCAACCAAGCCAATCAACACAAACATGGCATCAACTATATCCAAACCCCAAAAATAACAAATGATAGCAACAAACGAAGGGGAAGAAGAGATTACTTGGAATTAATCAACGATTAAATACCATAAATTTAAAAAAACAAGGAATTAACCATTTCACCATTTAGCAAAGAAATCAAAAAAGGGAAAATAGAAAATTTTACCTTCAGGTTTTCAAAAGAGACGACTCTGGCGATTGAACGATAGATCCGAACTGTGAGAAGTGACGGAGGGATCACCATATCCATTTAAGCTCCATCCAACGGCTGTCAATGGAGATCAGAGAGTAAAAATCGAATGATTTTAGTACAGGTTCGTTAACATTATGAAGGGTGGATTCGTGTTTAGGAGGTAAAAAATGTTTGGGCTAGAAAGTTTGGAGCCCAACGGCCACTGGAGACACCATGGTAGCCACCGCGATCGTAGCCACCGATGGCTCAACCCAGTGTTGTTGTTGAAACAGTGAGAAGTGAGGTGAAAAGTTTAGTTTTAACGTTTACGTGTATATTTTAATATTTTTAAATTTATTTTTTATTATAATCCTAAATAATATTAAAATATTAATAAAAATATGACATGTCATATGGAAAAAATAAAATAATCTATATCATCAATGAGTGATAAAAAAAAGTTCAATGTCTAAAGTTCAGTGGACAAATTGAAAAAATTGAAGGTACGATGAAAGAAATAGGAGTGATAGTAAAGTTCAGTGAGTAAACGTCTAATTTACCCATTGAAAAAAATACATAGTTTTAATTTTGATCGACATTAATCATTAAATCTAGAATATTGTTTTGGTACCAAAAAAATTAGATCAAGGGTGACCTTCTCAGTCCAAGATCAGGGTATACGTAAGACTCAATTGGGATTTATATAGAAATTTAGAGATTGTCTACCAAGAGTGACGGTGGTAGTCTAGTAGAATATGAACTTAACCTTACATGTTCAAATTCATGAATTCTAACTATTTGTACCAACACTCGTTGACATTAAACTTAGAATTTTATCTTTAGTAAGCTCACCCCTTTCTCCTTATTAAAAGACGATAGATATTATAATGATACTTTTATCTTTTTCACAACTTTATATAATTTTTATTTAGGTGTCGAAATTTTTTCCAGTTAATCTAGGTGTCGAACGTTTCCAACGTTATTTTTAAGTGTCTCAACCATAACGGACGTTAAATTTTACTGCTAAGTGACACATGTCATTCTCATATAATTTTATAACAATTTTTAAATTTATAAAGAAGACATGTGTCATTTAACGATAGAATTTAATAGAAGTAACGATTCATGCACCTAAAAGTGTAATATTAAAAACGTTAAACACTTAAACTGATCGAGAATAATTTATATATCTAAATGAAAAAATATATATAATTTGAAAACTTATTTTTATAATAATTTAATATTTAGAAAAAATAATTAAAAACCACTATTTCGATGATCAAATAGAATATCATATAATTTTATCTTTCCATAACTTCATATAACATTTTAATAGATGTACCAAAAAAATATAATATTTTAATAAAATAATCAAATACCACTATTTCAATGATTAAATACATAATCATTAAGTCTATATACAAATCTTTTACCATTTCACATATAATCATTTACTGAAATAATTTTTATAAATATATACTCATTATTAAACCATGATTGAGTTGGTCATGGGTTAACCAATACCAATATAGTTGAAAAATGATTAAAAAAATCATATTTATATAATAATACACATTTTTATAACGATACTTTTTTTTATGTTTTTATATAATTTATCTAAAATTGAAAACTACAATTTAATGGTTAAAATACAAAACAATTTAATTTATACATAAATTATTCATTGTTACATGTATAATCATTAGTTAAAATGTCTTATATAATATTATTTTAACACAAAATATTGTTAATTGAACAAAATGTAATATACATAGAGGAGATGGGAGGTGTGGAACTTAATTCAAACATAAGTTCTGACCTTCCAATCTTCAATTGTAATAGTTTGACGAAAACTATATTATCCTCATAATCCATCCTACGATAATAAATAAATAATCACGTTATTATTATTTTTTCTTATAAAAATAATTAACTTAAAATTCAAAGTAGAAACACACTTAATAGTTAGAGTTTGCCCTATTTTTTAAATCTTTTGTTGTTAGTTTTTTTATTTATCTTTGTGATTGACGATAATACCGATTTTGACGCTGATCACCTACAATTGATATTCATTATTTTTTCGTTATTATAGCATTTTTTATTTTTTATTTTTAATAATTATGTCTTTATAACACGTATTCTCTTGCCATTATGACATATTTTTTTTGTTTTTATGACACATTTTCGGTCGTTTGGTCGTTATTTTCATTTTTTTTTCAGGGTTAGATTTAACATTCACACGATGCTTATTTGCTATCATGCCGATATTCCTTTCTTTTTAACTCTCGAATTGGATTTGAATACGCAATTTGCGTTCGCAGATAGTATTTTCAAGTCCCTTGATTCTGATTTACGATTTGTCGGTGATATTTCAATAGCTTAATCCTTTTTTGTGGTTCGTTTATTGATACAATCAAAATCTCTTCAT
The DNA here is from genome assembly GCF_006381635.1 of Hibiscus syriacus. Classification (NCBI taxonomy): domain Eukaryota; kingdom Viridiplantae; phylum Streptophyta; class Magnoliopsida; order Malvales; family Malvaceae; genus Hibiscus; species Hibiscus syriacus. Next base: position 115,701 of record NW_024063505.1, on the reverse strand, counting down.
GTCTGCATTTTGTTAGAGTTTATTTGGTTAAGTTTCTTAACATTTTCCTTGTACGGGTCCTTGTGTAATCTCAAATGTCTAGTTTTCTTGCGTTTAGGAAAATGTCCTCATTATGTGTTTAATCTACAATTCTGATTGTATATCTTCATTGTAATTTAAAATTTTAATAAATTAGTGGTTATGTAAAAAAAACTTAAAAATTCAAAGGATATGGTTTAATATTAATTAAAATAGTTAAACTAAGAAAACCTGTAGATGCAATTACAAAAAATGATGGAATCCAGCGTAGCTTTTTGTCTCACTTGACTTGATCATCAATGGATGACTACTGGAGTAGAAATAGGGGAAACACGTGTTTGGAATGAGAAACTCTGAAGAAAGAAATCCAATAGATTTTGAAAACAAAGGAGCGGCAGTCAAAGGATGTTTTGATTGTATACATTCAGTTGTAATAATTAGACTTATAGTTAGGATGTCTTAGGTACGGTAATATTAATATACGGTTAATGAAATAGGTTATTAGAAATATTCAACCTAAACTTCAAACTCTTTCCAACAAAACCAAGACTTTTCATCTCCGCGTTGTTGCAGAAATCTGGGTTTCTCTTCAGTGTATATATATTACATGGATGAAATCGACATTCCCCATTTTTATCTGCCCCATTTCTCTCGAGTTATGAAGGATCCTGTCACGGTTTCAACAAGGATCTCTTATGATCGAAAGAGCATCGAGAAATGGGTGTTTTCAGGGAAGAACAACACTACATGTCCGGTTACAAAGCAAGTTATTTCTGATTGTGAGCTTACCCCAAATCATACCCTCAAAAGATTGATTTAGTCACGGTGCTTGTTAAATACTTCCCATGGAATCGAAAGATCCCAACCCCAAAGCCTCCCATCAGTAAACCCCAGATTATCAAGCTTCTCGATGATGCCAATGTTGCGGAATACGACTATCGGATAAAGCAAAATCGCAACTGATAATTTGAGAAAATAAAAATGAAGATAAAGAAGATACAAATTTTACTTGAAAAAACCCTAAATAATATCGGGTAAAAACCACGGGAAACGGTACAAGACTTTCACTATGAAAAATAGGAATTACAACTTCTCTCAATCTAACAAGGAGAAAACAATAACAATTCTCTCTTGATAAAAAGGAGAAAACAACTCTCAAGAAACTCTCTAAATTCTCTACTATTGGGAGAAAGCTAGAATGATTTAGGATGTTTTCAAGCTAAATAAGCTAGGGTATTTATAGTTGAAGCTTAAGGACTAATCTTATAAATACCCTAAAGTACAATGACTAAATTGTGATTTTACCATTGTCCAAAAAATTAACATTTCGGTGAATGAACTGAAAGCTCTCCCATTTGCACCAAAAGTGGCTTGGCTACTTTTGCTGACTTTTCAATAATCTCTCACTTGAAGATTTGATTGGAACAATCATATCTTCACACCATTCTTTCTACCTGTACCTTCATGTTGCTTACGTCTCTGACAGGCCACAGGAGGATCGACACCAGGTAAATTTATCAGCGTTGATTGCCTTCGTCATGAAATATTTTATGTTATCTTTGGTATAGATCTTCTGCATATCTACCGTTACTTCTTCCACATTTTCACGAATAAAATGGTACTGAACTCGTATGTGCTTTGTCCTTGAATGAAATGTTGGATTCCTTGCTAGATGAAGGTGCTTTGACTGTCACAAAACACAGAGACATACTCTTGATTGTGCCCAAGCTCCTCCAATAGCATCTTCAACCAAATTGCTTCTTTACTGGCTTGTGTAGCTGTTACATATTCTGCCTCTGTTACGAATGTAGCCACAACTGACTGCAATTTTAAAACCCAAATTACAGCTCCACCAATAATTTTGAACACATATCATGTAGTAGACTTGCTTTTAACCAAATCCCCTGCATAGTTAGAATCAAATACCCATTGATAAGTAAGTTTGATCCTCTGTAACATAATGCAACATTTGAGGTCCCTTTGATGTATCTTAAGACACTCTTTATTGTATTCCAATGCTCTTTCCCTGGTTTCTCCATGTACCGACTAACCACTCCCACTTCTTGTGCAATGTCTGGTCTTGTGTATATCATATCGAACATTAAACTTCCCACTGCCGATACATACGACACTCAAGATATCTCCATCCTTTCTTGTTCACTACTAGGACTCATACTGGAGGATATTTGAAGTTAATAGGAAGAGATGTAGAAATTGGCTTACAATCATGCATGTTGAATCGTGACACGATATTCTTCAAGTAATTCTTTTGTGAAAACCAAATCTTCCTATTACTTATGTCTTGGTGAATTTGCATCCCTAGAATCTTGTTTACTGATCCCAAGTCCTTCATTTCAAATTCCCTAGCCAGTTGTGCCTTCAATTCTTTAATATGATCTTTGTTTGGTCCTGCAACCAACATGTCATCCACATACAACAACAATATAACAAAATCGTTATCACCAAACCTCTTGAAATAAGCACAAGGGTCTGTGTTAAGTCTGCTGTATCCAAGGCACTAATGAAGGAATCAAATCTCTTATACCAATACCTCGGTGCCTGCTTTAGACCGTACATAGATTTGTTCAACCTGCATACCAAGTTCTTCTTTTCGTCTTCTTCAAAACCTTCAGGCTGGAGCATATAATCTCTTCTTCAAGATTTCCATGAAGAAAAATTGTTTTAACATCTAGCTACTCTAGATGTAAGTTCAATGTAGCACACATTGCCAAGACTACTCAAACTGTTGTTAGTCGAACCATAGGAGAAAAGATTTCATTGAAATCAATACCTTCTTTTTGAGCATATCCTTTGACCACCAGTCTTGCACGATACCTCTCAACTTGATCGTCACCATTTCGCTTGATTTTAAAGACCCATTTGTTACCAATTGGCTTCCTTCCTTGTGGTAGTGGCACAAGGTCTCATGTATTATTTTTTATGAAGGGATTCGATTTCTTCTTGCATCGTCATCATCCATAGTGAAGCATCTGGGCTGTTTATTGCTTCCTGGTATATTGATGGCTCACCGTCCTCTGTTAAAAGGCAGTATGCAACATTACCTTCTATAATATAATCTGAGTTCCAATTGTGACGTCTTCTCACACGATCTGATTGACGAGTTGTTGGAGCTTCAAAACTCTCTGGTTCTTGTTCATTATGTGCTGCTTCTGATTCAGAACAATCTCCTTGTTCAACTTCCTTTTCCACATGTATCTGTGTAATCTCTGACTTTTCAGTGCTATCATTGTCTTCTTTTCTTCGTAGTTTATCTTCTTCAAATATAATATCCCTGATGATCACTTTGCGGACAGTGAGATCCCATAAGCGATACCCCTTGCCTCCATCAACATACCCCAAGAATTGGCATTTCCTAGATTTTGGATCCAACTTTGAGATTTATTGGGAGTTATACATCACGTACACAATACTTCCAAATACATGGAGGTTTAAATAATCAGCTGGTTTACCAGTCCACATCTCTATTGGGGTCTTCAGCTCTGTTGCAGTTAATGGAGCTCGATTCACCAAATAACAAGCGGTATTGACTACTTCTGCCCAAAATGATTTTCTAGGCCTGCAGCTCTCAACATTGCTCTTGTTCTTTCTAACAAGGTTATGTTCATCCACTCTGCCACTCCATTTTGTTGAGGAGTGTTTGCCACTGTGAACTGTCTTTTGATGCCTTCTTTCCTACAAAAGTCATCATATTCTTCACTTGTGTATTCTTTTCCATTATCTGTTCTAAAACACTTGATCTTGTTTCCAAAATCAAGTTCCACCCGAGCTTTGAATTTTTTGAAAGTCGAAAACACATCTGACTTCTACTTAATAGGGTACACCCAACATCTCCTGGAGTAGTCATCAATAAATGAGACAAATTATTTTGTTCCGCCTAGGGAAGTAACTGGCGCTTACCATACGTCAGAGTGAACCAATTCTAGAACACTTTTGCCTCTAGAATTTGACGTGTTGAATTTCAACCGGTGCTGCTTACTTGTTTACAATGCTCACACAAAGTAAGTGATACCTTTGTTAAGCCTGGAAGTAGCTTTTGCTCCACAAGGACTTTCATTCCTTGTTCTGACATGTGTCCAAGTTTCTTATGTCATAGCATTGCAGAATCTGAACTACATCAGTCAACATAGGCTTCCTCTTCTAGCAAAGTCTCTCCCTTCAGCATGTACAAGTTTGCTCATATCTTTTGGTCTTTAATCACCAAAAGCGCTCCATGGAACACCTTCATGATTCATTTCAGTGTTTCAATCTTGCTCGCATTATTATCCAATAATCCGTAGGATAATAAATTTTTCTTTAGGCCTTTCACGTGCCGCACATCTCGAACAACTTTAATTGTTCTATCATACATCTTCAATTTGATGGTTCTCACGCCAACGATCTCTAAGGCATGATCATTGTAACTATACACATATCCTCCCGAGACATGTTCATAATGATGAAACTATTCTCTTTTTGAGGTCATGTGATATGTTGCTCCTGAATCAAAGAGTCATATATCTGCATATCTTTTTATACATTCCATGTTGGTTGACGCTTCACAACATAGAGCATCTCTATCATCTGAAGTGTTTGCAGTATTGCCTTGTATTTATTTTTTATTTAGACTCCAACAATCCTTCTTCAAGTGACCATTATTTCCACAGTTGTAGTACCTTAAATCTTTTTACTTTTTGACTTCGATCTACCATGTTTGTGACTGCTGCTTTGGTCACGTTCTATTGATCTCACTCTCATCATTGTCAATGCTTCTGCTTATTGCAGATTTACTTGTCTGTCTTCCTTGTTCTTGCGTCGATTTTCTTCTTGTAGAACAGCAGCTGCAACATCATCGAAGACTAGACTGGTGACATTACTGTTTGTCAAGTTGATGATGAGTTGATCATACGAATCATGTAGACTTTGAAGTAGAAGTTCATCACATTCTTGTTCTCCTATTGTACATCTTAAGGATGTAAGCTGAGAAAATAAAGTGTTCAACGTGTTTAAGTTCTCTGTCACTGAAGTAGATTCTAGTATCTAGAGAGTGTACAATTTCCTCTTGAGGAAAATTTTATTTTGCAGCGATGTGGCCTCATACAATTTGGTGAGATGATCCCATATCTCCTTAGCTATCTTCTTCTCCTCGATGCTTGACAATACTTCATCTGCTAATGCTAGATGAAAGTTTGCCATAACATTCCGTCTATTTCGATCCATTTGTTGTCATGTATTAAATCTACCAGGCTTTCACTGATAGCTTCTAGACAACCGTCTTTCCTCAGGATGACCTTCATCTTCAATTTCCACTATAAGAAATTTCTCCCATTGAATTTTTCAATATCAAATTTTGTTGCCATAACTTTTATTACGGGTAGCTCCCACTATTTCACTATTGTGAATAGTTCTCTGGAACCTTCAAAGAAAGGGTAATACCTTCTTACTTTCTTATGTTGGAGGATCCACCTTTTGGTGGCAACCAAAAAGACAATAAGTAGATATTACACACTCTAATTTGGCTCTGATGCCAATTGTTGCGGAATACAACTATCAAATAGAGCAAAATCGAAACTAATAATTTGATAAAATAAAAATGAAGATAAAGACACAAATTTTACGTGGAAAACCGCTAAATAATATATGGTAAAAACCACGGGCAACGGTAGAAGAATTTCACTATGGGAAAATAAGAATTACAACTTCTCTCAATCTAACAAGGAGAAAACAATGACAATTCTCTCTTGATAAAAAGGAGAAAACAACTCTCAAGAAACTCTATAAATTCTCTAGTATTGGGAGAAAGCTAGAATGATTTGGGATGTTTTGAAGCTAAATAAGCTAGGGTATTTATAGTTGAAGCTTAAGGACTAATCTTATAAATACAATAAAGTACAATGACTAAATTATGATTTTACCATTGTCCAAAAAATCAATATTTTCGGTGCATGCACCGAAAGCTCTCCCATTTGCACCGAAAGTGGCTTGGCCACTTTTACTGACTTTTCAATAATCTCCCACGTGAAGATTTGATTGGAACAATTATATCTTCCCACCATTCTTTCTACCTTGAACCTTCATGTTGCTTATGTCTCTGACAGGCCAGAGGAGGATCGACACCAGGTAAATTTATTAGCGTTGATTACCTTCGTCATGAAAACTTCTATGTTGTCTTTGATATGGATCTTCTGCATATCTACTGTCACTTCTTCCACATTTTCACAAATGAAATGGTACTGAACTGGTATGTACTTTGTCCTTGAATGAAATGCTCGATTCCTTGCTAGATGCAAGGCGCTTTGACTGTCACAAAACATAGAGACATACTCTTGATTATGCCCAAGCTCCTCTAATATCGTCTTCAACCAAATTGCTTCTTTATTGGCTTGTATAGCTGCTACATATTCTGCCTTTGTTGTGGATGTAGCCACAACTGACTGTAATTTTGAAACCTAGCTTATAACTCCACCAGTAATTTTGAACACATATTTTGTAGTAGATTTGCTTTTATTCAAATCCCCTGCATAGTCAGAATCAACATACCCATTGATAACTAAGTTTAATCCTCTGTAACATAATGCAACATTTGAGGTCCATTTGATGTATCTTAAGACCCTCTTTATTATATTCCAATGCTCTTTTCTCGGATTCGCCATGTACCGACTAACCACTCTCACTGCTTTTACAATGTCTGGTCTTGTGCATATCATAGTAACATTAAACTTTCCACTGCCGATGCATACGACACTCGAGACATCTCCATCCTCTCTTATTCACTGCTAGGACTCATACTGGAGGATAATTTGAAGTTAATAGGAAGAGGGGTAGAAATTGGCTTATAATCATGCATGTTGAATCATGACAAGATATTCTTCAAGTAATTCTTTTGTGAAAGCCAAATCTTCCTATTACTTCTGTCTCAGTGAATTTGCATCCCTAGAATCTTGTTTGCTGATCCCAAGTCCTTCATTTCAAATTCCCTAGCCAGTTGTGCCTTCAATTATTCAATATAATATTTGTTGGGTCCTGCAACCAACATGTCATCCACATACAACAACAATATAACAAAATTGTTATCACCAAACCTTTTGAAATAAGCACAAGGGTCTGTGTTAAGTCTGTTGTATCCAAGGCACATAATGAAGGAATCAAATCTCTTATACCAACACCTCGACGTCTGCTTTAGACCATACATAGATTTGTTCAATCTGCAAACCAAGTTCTTCTTTTCATCTTTTTTAAAACCTTCAGGCTGGAGCATATAAATCTATTCTTCAAGATTTCCATGAAGAAAAGTTGTTTTAACATCTAGTTGCTCTAGATGTAAGTTCAATGTAGCACACATTGCAAGACTACTCGAACTGTTTTTAGTCGAACCATAGGAGAAAAGAATTCATTGAAATCACTACCTTCTTTTTGAGTATATCCTTTGACCACAAGTCTTGCACGATACCTCTCAAGTTGATCGTCACAATTTCGCTTGATTTTGAAGACCCATTTGTTACCAATTGGCTTTCTTCCTTGTGGTAGTGGCACAAGGTCTCATGTATTATTTTTATGAAGGGCTTCAATTTTTTCTTGCATCGCCATCATCCACAGTGAAGCATCTGAGTTGTTTATTGCTTCCTGGTATGTTTATGGCTCACCGTCCTCTGTTAAAGGCAGTATATAACATTACCTTCTATAACATAATCTGAGTGTCAATTGGGAAATCTTCTCACACGATCTGATTGGCGAGTTGTTGGAGCTTCGGAACTATCTGGTTCTTATTCATCATGTGCTGCTTTTGCTTCAGAACAATCTCCTTGTTCAACTTCCTTTTCCACATGTATCTGTGTAGTCTCTAACTTTTCAGTGTTATCATCATCTTCTTTTCTTCATAGTTTATCTTCTACAAAGATAACATCCCTGCTGATGATCACTTTGCGGGCAGTGAGATCCCACAAGTGATACCCCTTGACTCCATCAGCATACCCCAAGAATTTGCATTTCCTGGATTTTGGATCCAACTTTGAGATTTCTTGGGAGTTGTACATCACGTACACAATACTTCCAAATATATGGAGGTTTGAATAATCAGCTGGTTTACCAGTTCACATCTCCATTGGTGTCTTCAGCTCTGTTGCAGTTGATGGTGCTCGATTCACCAAATAACAGGCGGTATTGACTACTTCTGCCCAAAATGATTTTTCTAGGCCTGCAGCTCTCAACATTGCTCTTGTTCTTTCTAACAAGGTTCTAAACATCCGCTCTTCCACTCCATTTTGTTGAGGAGTGTTCGCCATTATGAACTATCTTTTGATGCATTCTTTCCTGCAAAAGTCATCAAATTATTCACTTGTGTATTCTTTCCATTATCTATTCTGAAACACTTGATCTTGTTTCCAGAATCAAGTTCCACCCGTGCTTTGAAGTTTTTGAAAGTCAAAAACACATTTGACTTCTTCTTAATAGGGTACAGCCAACATCTCCTGGAGTAGTCATCAATAAATGAGACAAATTATTTTGCTCCGCCTAGGGAAGTAACTGTCGCTTGCTATATGTCAGAGTAAACCAATTCTAGAATACTTTTGCCTCTAGAATTTGACGTGTTGAATTTCAACAGGTGCTGCTTATTTGTTATGCAATGCTCACACAAAGTAAGTGATACCTTTTTTAAGCCTGGAAGTAGCTTTTTCTCCACAAGGACTTTCATTCCTTGTTCTGACATGTGTCCAAGTTTTTTTTGTGCATTGCAGAATCTGAACTACATGAGGCAACAGAGGCTTCCGCTTCTAGCAAAGTCTCTCCCTTCAGCATGTACAAGTTTGATGTTATCTTTTCGCCTTTCATCACCATAAGCGCTCCATGAAACACCTTCTGATTCATTTTTATGTTTCAATCTTGCTCGCATTATTATCCAACAATTCGTAAGATAATAAATTTTTCTTTAGGCCTTTCACGTACCTCACATCTCGAACAACTTTAATTGTTCCATCATAAATCTTCAATTTTATGGTTCTCACGCCAATGATCTCTAAGGCATGATCATTGCAACTATACACATATCCTCCTGAGACAGGTTCATAATGATGGAACCATTCTTTTCTTGAGGTCATGTAATATGTTGCTCCTGAATCAAAGAGTCATATATCTGTATATCTTTTTCTACCTTCCACGATGGTTGACGCTTCACAACATAGAGCATCTCCATCGTCTGAAGTGTTTGCAGTATTGCCTTGTGGATTGGAGTTTTTATTTAGACTCCAACAATCCTTCTTCAAGTGACCCTTCTTTCCTCAGTTGTAACACTTTAAATTCTTTTTGCTTTTCGACTTTGATCTACCATGTTTGTGACTGCTGCTTTGGCCACATTCTGCTGATCTCCCTCTCATCATTGTAAATGCTTCTACTTGTTGCAGATTTACTTGTCTGTCTTCCTTGTTCTTGCGTCGATTTTCTTCTTGTAGAACAGCAGCTGCAACGTCATCAATGACTAGACTGGTGACATTACTGTTTGTCAAGTTGATGATGAGTTGATCATACGAATCAGGTAGACTTTGAAGTAAAAGTTCATCACGTTCTTGTTCTCCTATTGTACATCTTAAGGATGTAAGATGAGAGAATAAAGTGTTCAGCGTGTTTAAATGCTCTGTCACTGAAGTAGATTCTAGTATCCGGAGAGTGTACAATTTCCTCTTAAGGAAAATTTTATTGTGCAGTGATGTGGCCTCATACAATTTGGTGTGATGATCCCATATCTCCTTAGCTGTCTCCTTCTCCTCGATGCTTGACAATACTTCATCTGCTAATGCTAGATGAAAGTTTGCCATAACATTCTGTCCATTTCTATCCATTTGTTGTCATCTATTAAATCTATCGGCCTTTCACTGATGGCTGCTAGACAACCGTCTTTCCTCATGATGACCTTCATCTTCAATTTCCATAATGAGAAATTTCTCCCATTGAACTTTTCAATATCAAATTTCGTTACCATAGCTTCTATTAAGGATAGCTCCCACTATTTCACTATCGTGAATAGTTCTCTCGAACCTTCAAAGAATGGGTAATACATTCTTACTTTCTTATGTTGGAGGATCTACCTTTTGGTGGCAACCACAAAGATAATAAGTAGATATTACACACTCTAATTTGGCTCTAATGCCAATTGTTGCGGAATACGACTATCAGATAGAGCAAAATCGGAACTAATAATTTGAGGAAATAAAAATGAAGATAAAGAATACACAATTTTACGTGGAAAACCCCTAAATAATATAGGGTAAAAACCACGGGTAACGGTAGAAGAATTTCACTATGAGAAAATAGGAATTACAACTTCTCTCAATCTAACAAGGAGAAAACAAAGACAATTCTCTCTTGATAAAAAGTAGAAAACAACTCTCAAGAAACTCTCTAAATTCTCTAGTATTGAGAGAAAGCTAGAATGATTTAAGATGTTTTGAAGCTAAATGAGCTAGGGTATTTATAGTTGAAGCTTAAAGACTAATCTTATAAATACCCTAAAGTACAATGACTAAATTGTGATTTTACCATTGTCAAAAAAATCAATATTTTCGGTGCAAGCACGAAAGCTCTCCCATTTGCACCGAAAGTGGCTTGGCCACTTTTACTGAGTTTTCAACAGCCAAGTCACCACTTCAACTGAGCAAGTGTCTCAAGAGGCTTCAATCAATCGCTTCTCAGAATGTTACGAACCAAAGATGCATTGAATCTTCAGGCGCAGTTGAGTTCTTGGCTTCAATTGTGAGTAATAATGACTCTACAGCTGCTGAAGAAGTAAGACCAACTGATGAGGCTTTGAGCGTTCTCTATAGTCTCCAACTCTCGGAAGCTGGTCTGAAGAATCTTACGGGCAAAAATGGTGATTTCATTGTGTCCTTAACGAGGGTAATTAGTGTTGGAAGCTACGAGTCTCGGGTTTATGCGGTACTGTTGTTGAAATCAATGCTGGAGATAGCTGATCCAATGCAGCTCATCAGATTGAGACTGGAATTATTCGTTGAATTAGTTCGAGTTTTGTGTGACCAAATCTCTCGACAAGCCTCAAAAGCTACTCTACAACTCTTGGCCCATATCTGTCCACGGGGACGAAACAAGATCAAGGCAGCCGAAGCAGGGGTAGTGCCAATCTTGATCGACTTACTTCTCGATTCATTTGAGAAAAGGGTTTGTGAGATGATACTAACAGTGTTGGATCCAGTGTGCGGATGCGCCGAAGGCATATCCGAGCTGCTAAGACATGGAGCAGGGCTTGTAATTGTTTCAAAGAAGATACTTAGGGTCTCTCAGGTTGCAAGTGAAAGGGCAGTGAGGATTTTGCTATCAATTTCGAAGTTCGGTGCCACCATTAATGTGCTTCAAGAGATGCTGCAATTAGGTGTTGTGGCTAAACTGTGCTTGGTGCTTCATCTGGATTGCGGATCCAAGACTAAAGAGAGGGCTAGAGAAGTACTGAAATTGCATGCCAGAGTTTGGAAGAATTCCCCTTGCATACCTACCAATCTGTCCTCTTCTTATCTAGCTTGATCAGTAGGGGGAAAAACAGATGGAATTCAATATTTTCAATTACCAATATACTTCTGTACATAATTGTTCACTGATAAAATTAAATAGCAAAATCAACACATAAAACAGTGTAGCGAAATTCAGCATTCATCCGAGTATAGTAGCATAGCTTATACTTTTCTCATATACTGATATTATTCCATCACAAATATTTTGATTCTGTACGTAAATATAAGAAAGTGCACATGCATTTCCCTGATCAGGTCCTGGAGAAAGTATCATCACTATACTAATCAAATGAATTCCGATTACCGAACAATTGATACGGATAGTGAAGTTTTTGTTCTAGGACTGGCTCTTGTGTTGCTTGCAAGGATGGACTCATGTAGTACTGAGAATTGGACCAAAGTATTTCTTGAGTCAAGGAATCATCACCAGGCAATTGTGGCAATACATAGTTACCAGAATAGTGTATCTGTTCATTGGTGTTCAAATGGTTTTCAGTGGATAAATCTGAACGAGCAATGCATCCAATCAGATCACTTTCTACCGGTAGCTGAATACTCGATTCCATGTTGTTGTTTTATAAAGATGGATCGAACTCCCTACGCAATTCTGGGACTTGGAAGCCGTTTGTTGATTATTCGAGAAGTTTGCATAAAAAAGTACAAGAACGATATGAGAGTCCTGGGACACAGTTAAAGAGCGATTGGACTCAGCAGAGGCATATGAATGCCTAATCGAATCACATGATAAAATCTTTGAGAGGACACTATCGGTCGGCAGTCTTAAGGACTTATCTCTTATGTTTTTTGCGGAAACCACCGCCGACCGGAACATTGCGAAGTGACCCTCCTTTAGTCCAATATCTTCGACAGCCTTTGCAAAAGTACCTGGGTTTTGTTAAGCTGTAATTGTTGTAATAACAAGATTTGGTATTGGAAGAACCACATCTTGGACAATTTGGTGATTCCATTTTAGGCTTCCACCCTCGCTCCATCAATGAAAGCTTGAAGAAAAGCAAACAATGTGAATAGAGTTATAAGGGGCAAATAATGGGGCATTGGGAACGTGCATGAGATTGGGGCCGTTCAGGGCGACGGCTTGTGTGGAGTTTGTCCCGTAGGCTAATCCATTGTGTCGCTGTAATGAATGAGGCTTAGGAAGCAAATGCCTCGGGAGGCACACTCTTGGTTTTCTTTCACGAGCCGACAACCTAGATATCAAAATTAATATTCTTTTATCTCCTTCGGATCTTTAAGCCTCTTAGTGTTATATCTCTCACAGATCCACATAATCTTTTTATGTTATCTTCGATACATTTATATAATAACTTAAAGTTAAATTTATTATCAAATTGTCGTATACTCCCATTCTATCAAATTATAATAACATATCACAATTTTACGTTCATATGAAAAGAATGAACCACCTACTATTGTCGCAATCGAAATGTTATCATCAATAAACCTATCGTATGAGTGCATATGTATATTGATTTTGAAATTCAAAGAGATTGAATATGTTCGAATAAAAACAGATACACATGGTGGGTGTGTTTCTTAAAGGAAGAATGTCTCTTTAGTTTGTTAGTGATTGTAACTTTGAGAGAGGATTTGTGGGATCATACTTTTTTTCTCTTGAAAATGATTGTCATTAATATTCAAAAGCATTTTAAGAATAGAACTCACATTACAGTTAGCTTAACAAGTAGCTAATCGATTCCTTTTCATATAATTTCCAGCTATTTTTATCCTTGTAAAAAATCGTATGTTTGTAATATTAACTACTATTATCAGATTTAATGATAAAGTACCATAGATGGTACTCAGACTACAAGGTGTTGCTTTCTTGAGTGCATCGACTATTAAAAGTTACAAAATGGTAATTTGACTATTCATATGTTCAAAACTCGTCCTTTTTTGTTAGAAAATTACGGTCATCTGAGTTGAACGTTAATATGATGACTAAAATATGATAGTCGTTTGAGATTCTGGGATTACATTTTATCATATCACATTCAACAGGGCAACATTTTGAAACTTTTAATAGTCGAGAGACTCAAGAAAGCAATGTATTATAGTCGAGGAACTGTTTTGTAACTTTTAATAGTCAGATGACTCAACAAAGTATCATCCTACAATCAGGGGACCATTTATATATCTTACCCTAGATTTAAAAGGTACAAAGTAGGAGTTTGTTTAATAAAATGAAATATTAAAACTTTTAAAGAAATTTAAGATTCAAATATCAGTGTTGCAAATATAATAAATTGGATTGAAATAACTGAATTTTATAATCAACTTTTACCTTATTTGATTAAGATTAATTGATCAATAAATTTTATATGGTTGATTAAAAAAATAAAAGTTCAACTAATAACAGGAAAAATAACAAAAAGATTTATGTTATTGATTTTATCAAGTCTTAAATTGGTACTTTATTTAAACCCTAAACACTCCCTTTTGGCCAAAACAAAAAGGCTGTTATAGTTGTTTAAAAATTATTTTTTAATTAAAATTAAATAAATCTTAGGCTTATATCTATTATCAATTGTCTCAATTATTATTGTAATTTTTTCCCAAATTTGGAATTATGGATTTTGTAACTTGATGGAAAACACAGAGAATGAAATGGAAGGAACTGTAAGTAATAAAATAATATAAATACAAGTATAACAAAAATCATTCATCATACAAAATTACAAAAAATATTAAATATTATATTTTCTTTCCCATCTATGCTCAGAATTTAATTCATTAATTAAAACTTAATTATATTAAATGATCACTATGTATATAAATAAATTTAGAAATGTATCAAATAATTTAAGTTTAATCGGATAAGAATTGGGTCTAAACAATTATAAAAAGAACTATGGATGAAAAAGATGATTGAATCTCATTAAATTTTTCTTCGGGCAGAATAGTGATGTTATCCCCCATCTCCTTTCATCATCTATCTCTCTCTCTCTCTTTTCCAAAACATATAACTTCATTGTAAAAAAGGAGCAATCTTTCTAAGCTTTAGACAACATTCACAAATGGAGAGTAAAAATTGTTACCAGCATCTCAAAAACTCTAAACAAAAGTTCATCGCTTTCACGTAGGCTACGTAGGAGGTTTTAAGATAATACCTTACGAGCTTTAGCGAGTTTATTCTCAAGAGCAGCCTTTGCACGGGACTGCCGGCTCCTCATGATACCAAATTACTGCTTGGCATTTACATAAATTAGTCCATTCTCTGATGCCAAGTTCAGTGGCAGCATAACACGCCCCTATTTCATATGGAACACATAAAATCAGGATAAGCTATCCATCCCAAGCACAGAAGAAGATACAATAACTTCATAATCAGTATGTAAATAACTCGACAGACATAAATCGAAACTGAAATAATGAAAGACAAACCGGACCGGAGGTCCGTAGGTCGAGAAAATTCCATAGCATTGATCCATGTAAGGGTATTTTGCACAGACCTATGGTTGGATTAAACAAGGATGAAACGTGTTAGAAAAGATAAATGATTAAATTTGTCGACACCATTTTTTGTCCGGACGGAAAAAGACCGATACCGACTCGGGGATTTTTCTCTTCTGAAAAGAATTTCAAAATGTGAGGAGTTGCCACCAATAATTTAAGATACGATTGGGACACCATAAAAACCAGGTGATTTTAACAAAACATTTTATTTTTATCAAAATACCAAGTTTTAAGATCTGCGAAAATCAAATAATTGGGTTCGGGAGTCAGTTACGCGTGGGGAAGGATTAGCACCCCCACAAGCGCCCAAAAATTGGTACCTAGTTGATTACCTATATTTAGGATCGGAAATTTTGAGTTCGATCTTTATTTAATTTGAAATCACTACGAATGCAAAGTTTGAAAAGGATATTCGTTTATTAAGGCCGATAGCAATCGCTCCCTAGCATAAACGCGGGAGATCAGCTATTGTGCTTGATAACCGAATATTGCCTCGATTTTAGAAAATCATGATGCGGTTTTTGAGAAGGATGTCGACCTATTTCGGGAATCACTAGTAGTCACCCCTGAGAATACTTGTGGGAGCTTTATCATTAATTCTCTAATAAGTGAACATTGCCTTAAGTTAAAAAAAAAGAATGCAATCAAACAAATTTTACTAATCCTAATTAAACTATGGATAGATTAAGACTTTTTTCTAGCTTAAAGTGTTGAATTATGAAAATTAAGGAACCTAGAGAATTAAACCTAAATGTAGGCTCTAATATTTACCCTATTCAAGTTTTACATCAGTTATTGAATCGAAAAACTGAGATGGTCCCTCGAGCATTTAAGCGAGGGCATTATTCCCTAAATTCAAGAGTCTAAATCAAAATCTAGCTAAAAACGGAGGTTCTATTTAATCTATTTGATTATATCAATCTTAAAGGTCTAATTAAGGTTCGAGGACTAAAAGGTCAAAGGACTAAAAAGAATTGGGTTCTAAAAGACTAGAAGTTTAAGGACCTAAATCATTAATTTCTAAAGTTCAGGACTAATTAACAACCAAAAGTCTAAATATTATCTAAATTAACCTATTAAAAAAGAACTAAGCCTAAAGTATATTTTAGAAAATATTAACTATTAATAAATTTTAAAAAGTCGAGCAATCAATTCGAGTGATCGGGCATCTTATGCAAAAACTCGACTCGAATTACTCCCTAATTAAACTAGAGTGTCATCCTAATTTTGAAGTCATATTCGATTTACAAATCCAATCTACGAACAAATTACATAAAAACTAACTAAATAAAACTAGAATACCAAATTTAAAGTAGACAATAAACATGTAAAAATAAATAAAAAAAACGAAGTATATGGATTAAATCGTAATATATTAAAAATACAAAGCCAAAATTAAAGCATAAATCAAAAGGACCACAATGCATAAATATCAAATCATTGAGCAAAAAAATAAATAAATTAGGCATATATTAGGGGCTAAATTAAAACAAATCAAAACTTGAAGGCCAAATCAAAACAAAATAAAAATAATCAGATTAGGGACTAAAATACAAAAACACCAAAAATTAAAGGGACCTAAAGGCAATTATTCATTTTATTTAAGCCAAAAATAACATGTTTAAATAAAGGTAAAATTACAAAATCAATCCACATGCATTTAAAAAAATTTAAAAGGTCACTACATATGACTAAAGTGTAAAAACATGCTAAAAGTAGAGAGACTAAAAAGAGATTAATCAAAAAATTATAAAGCATAAACAAAAATGGTAAATTATGAAAATAATCCCATCAAGTGACCATTTTACAAAAACACAGTAAAAGTCGAGGACTAGAAAGATATTTCCCCCGAAATTTTTCTATAAAAGCAAACTTATTTTTTTTTATAATTTTCATTTTTTATTTTTTTTAAAAAAAATAGAGAGAGAGGCTCCCCCTATCTCTAGAAATCCGGCCAACGTCGGCTGCCACATTGTTGCGGTGATCGCCATGGCCACCAAAATTTATCGAAAGACTCGTCTCGGACTCCTCATCACAGATATGGGCTCGGTTTCACACGAAACAACCTCCATCGCAACGAAAATGGCTAAGACCCTTCGGCTTTCTTGGGCTCCGGCGACTCCGATGGAATTTCCTATGAATGAGGTGAACTGATCTAACCCTTTTCTTATTTCCTTTATTTTTTCCTACTGTAAAAATTTGGTTGTGTTGATTTTTCGACAAAAAACGTTTCTTTTTCGTTTTTGGTTGTGTTCTGAAACTATGACCTCTTTTTTTTAAAAAAACTAAAAGAGGTTTTGTGTTGTTTATTTTCGAAAACAAAAAGCCTTTTTTTCTTTTGTGTTACTGTTCAAAACCGAAAAAAGGTTCCCTTTCTTTTGTGTTTATTCGAAACTTGAGAAAACCGAAAGAAGTAATATAACTTGAAAGAAAAAAATAAAAAAACTATTCAAATATAGAAAAGAACATAAGAATAAATGACCTTGAACTTTGCTGTTATTGCTGAAAAAAATAGTTAAAACTTTTTTTGAATTGCCGAGCCCCCTTTACAGAATTTGATTCGGGTTTTATATACCCATTTTGCAAGAAATACATGATTGAAATTTTGTTTCTTCTCTGTTTTCTGATGCAGGTTGCGTGGAGGGTCACGTGGTGTGCTGGGGCAGCTTTCCTTCGGTTTGGGCAAAGAATGGTGCTATTTGATTGGAGGAGAGGAGCGATTACACTTAGGGTTTAGGGTTAGGATCCGGGTCGGTTTTAATTTTGGGCCCCGGGTCGAGTCTTGGTTTGGGTCGGGTTTAGTTTGGTTTGGGCTTGAGGCACGTTGGTTTTTTTGGTTTGATTTGTAAAATAAAAAAAATGATGCTCATAGCTGTCCCTCTTTGCTCATTGCTATGAAACGGGAATGAAGCAAAGATAAAAGAGAGCCACTTTTGACTCAATCTCTGCTCTTCCAGCTGTGGGTTCTTCTCACCATGATCTTTCTACTGGAAATGTTCGTCACTCGAGTGAGGCACCGCTGATTCGAAATGTCGTGAATCAAGAAAAGAAAATGTTGATCCCTCAAGTGAGGCATTGCTGATTCAAAGTGTTGTGAATCGAGCAAAGGAAATGTTAATCCCTCAAGTGAGGCGTAGTTTGTTTTAAAATAAAAAAATCTCAAGTGAGATAAATCTTATGTTTCAAGTGAAACTATCTCAAGCGAGACGAATCTTGTTTTAAGAAAAACAATCTCAAGTGAGCTAAATATTCTGTTTCAAGTGAAACTATCTCAAGTGAGATAAAATCTTATGTTTCGAGTGAAACTATCTCAAGCGAGATGAATCTTCTGTTTCGAGTGAAACTATCTCAAGTGAGATAAAATCTTCTGTTTCGAGTGAAACTATCTCAAGCTGTTTCGAGTGAAACTATCTCAAGCTGTTTCGAGTGAAACTATCTCAAGCGAGATGAATCTTCTGTTTCGAGTGAAACTATCTCAAGCGAGATAAAATCTTCTGTTTCGAGTGAAACTATCTCAAGCGAGATAAAATCTTCTGTTTCGAGTGAAACTATCTCAAGCGAGATGAATCTTTTATTTCGAGTGAAACTATCTCAAGCGAGATAAAATCTTCTGTTTCGAGTGAAATTATCTCAAGCGAGATAATATCTTCTATTTCGAGTGAAACTATCTCAAGCGAGATAAAATCTAATTTTAAGAAAAACAATCTTGAGTGAAATGAAATGTCTTATTTCGAGTAAAAATTGTCTCAAGCGAGATAAAGTCTGTAAGAAAAACAATATCAAGTGAGATAAAGTTTATGTTTCGAGTGAAACCATCTCAAGCGAGATAAAATTTGTTTTAAGAAAAATAATCTCAAGTGAGATAAAGTTTATGTTTCGAGTGAAACTATCTCAAGCGAGATAAAATTTGTTTTAAGAAAAATAATCTCAAGTGAGATAACTTTATGTTTCGAGTGAAACCATCTCAAGCGAGATAAAATTTGTTTTAAGAAGACTGTGACTCACCGTCTCCGCCTCTTATAGGTTAAACATTGGACATGTTTTACAAGAGTCATAATTTCAATTCTTTTTAGTAGCAATTTTATCAAAGAGATAATTTGATAATTAATGGTTTAGTTTACTCATAAAATTTGAAGTAGATTAATTATAATTGTATAAACTAAAAATTATCAGTATATTATTACCCTTTTTATTACGTCAATATAAAATTCAATTAATAATGACACATCAACAAAATTATCGCAACAAGTGTAAAAGTAGATGCATGGAAGATTCAAGTGTTACGGAGTTTTAGCATGATGATAAGATTCTAAATATCTATTTAAGTTTAATATAAGGTAACTGAATTTTAATTTGATAATGAATTAGATAATTTCTATATATTATAAATTTTTTATATAAATCAACCTAAGTTTATCTCAGTCCAAGCTCATTTATATTTAGGGTAAACTACATTAGATATCACAAAACTTTAGACATTGTATTCTTTATAATGCTGAACTTTCAGTGTTGTCAATTATAACACTAAACTTTGATTTCATTTCAATGATATCATTAAACCTTAAAATCATTATTAGTTCAATGATATGACTAACTGTCAACATAGACACATCACCAAAACAACTTTATTTTGATATGGTTGTTAATGATTTAATAGTTCGATAGTACAATTGAAACAAAAATCAAAGTTCAGTTCTATAATTGAACAAATTGAAAGTTTAGTGGTATAAATGATACAACGCCTAAAGTTTGATGATATCTAATGTAGTTTACCCTTATATTTATAATACATCTGTCAAAATTCCTCCATATATCATCTTCATATCACGAAACCTTTGGTCAACCCTTCCACGGTCAAGATCTAGAAAAACACCCCAAGAAAAAAAAATCTCCATCACTTCTTGGAAAGCTACAAATTCTTTAATAATCTCTGATGTGCCCACGTGATTTACCAAAGTTAAATCTATCCTAGTTAATCATATCTACTTTGTCTACTAACCTACAAATATTCATAATGATCATATGATGGACATCAACTCTAAGGGTCATTATATAACATCTCGACCAAGATCGAGAGAAATAATGGAACCACACACTCTCATTCATCTTTATTCTACCTCCATGTGAAAATAAAATATTTTGACATTGGCCAACGACCATCTAACCACCTGTTAAAGCTCTCAACCCTAAATAAAAGGGGTGAACCACTTATAATCATTGTGACCCATTGATTCCCATCAATAATTGACGTAGTGAGCATAAAACACTTCATAACAGAAAAGAATCAATCGAAATGCACCACAAAGTAAAAAAAAAAACAATATCACCCATTATTTCTTCTTAAAATCCATGTAACATACTTCATCGTTTCTTGCCAATGAATATAAAAGGGTTGTATATTGTGCATTTCATTCCAAGATCCCTTGTCAAACAAAGGGGACGATGTGATGCACTCGTCTCACTCTTTCTACAAGCGTTAGAAAGCAGGCATAATATCATCGACCTTGAGATTTATTTTGTCAGTCAAGAAGTGGAGAAGATGTTATCGCAGATACTCACCGTGACAATGTCGAAAATTACATCAAGAAAGGGTCAGCAGAGTCGGTGAGAGAACTCTCGAGACACATAAGAAGTCCCACCTAATAATGGAAGAGAAAGAATTTTGAGTTTTTCTTCTTTAGCCACCTTACCAACAAAAAATGACTAAGCCTCTAACATTGATGAATTTGAAAATAATGGGTATGTAAAAAAAAAATTCTTAACACATTAAACTAAATTTAGTCATTTTTATAAATAATGAGGATGCACTTGGCCCTATGGGGACTTAGTGCATCTGCCCTTGGCTATTGAAGTAAATTTAAGAAAATAAGTAAGCTACATATTGGTTCCATTAACAATTAGTGCGGTGAGCATGGAACACCTCCTATAAAAAAATTAATCAAAATATGCCTCAAAGGTAAAATATCCAATATCACTCTTATTTTTTTCATAAAGCTTCCTTGATATATTTCATCATTTCTAGCTGATGACTACAAAAAGAGCCTGCAGATTTTGCATGATAAGCGAAGATCTCACATTAAACAATAGGGACGACGCGATGCGTTTGACTTGTTATACAAAAAAAATAATCCAACACAAAATCGAACTTTATAAAAATAAAATAGAAGAAATTAAATTTATTTAAAAATAAAAAAAAATAAATGGGAGAAACAATACTCTAATTTTGATATTGTGATAAAAAAAAACAGCTGAGACATGTCGCTACACAATTTCCTTAACACAGATTTTCGGCCACTCCTTTAGTGCATGGGATCTTTGGTCATTTGTCTCCCGAGATACAACAACTATATGATCAATAAAAAGTTGTACAAACTTTTGAGATCACGAATTATCATTGCCTTCGTATATCATCGGAAAACTAAGGAGAGAAAATATTTTTTCAAGAAAATAGAAGTTCTTGAATTCCGAGATATGAAAAATCTAGTAAGTTTGCTCAGTATTTATAAAGGATTTTCAAGAGAGTTTTACTCTAACTAGATATCTTTTAATATCTAAATTTAAACAAATAATAATATCTTTTAGTTAGAAATATTCAAAAAATATAAACTCCTTTTACTATTCAAACTTAAATAGATATTATTTTGATTGTGAAATATTAAAAAGTATAATATTATCTTTTAATATTCAAAGATAAATAGATAATAAATAATTTTTAATTTGACATATTCCAAAGAATAATTATCCTACTAATATTCAAGTTAAATAATATCTTTTAATTTGCAATAATTAAAAGAATTATGAATTTAATATAAATATTAAATTCATCAATGAAATTCACTCTTTTTTTCCAACAATCCCTCACATGAATGAAATTGATGATTTTATTAAAAAAAACATTTTGAATGATGTAGTGATAAACTCTACAATCGATAATATATTTACTTTATTGGCTAAACAGTAGGCGTGATGTCCTTAAATTGTTCTGTCATTTGTGTAAACGATGACATACTTCACATAACTACCCATATGACAGGAATTTAATTCTCATAGGCATGTCCTTAAAGCCATGGACATCTTCTGGTTTTGCAAGAGTTTGAAAGAACTATGCCCAATAGTTTCCTTGAAGCGGCCCCACTTCACTCTCACATAGGTGGCTTATGTTGCTTGGCTCACCAAAGCACACAATTGTCATTAAAAGCTTTGCTTAGCCTATATCACTTTGATCACTATGTACATTATAGGAACAAACTTGGGATAAGAAACCCCCCATGGTGACCATACACAGTTTATGCAATTAGGTGTTCCCTTTAAAACCTAGATCTTTGAACCTAGATTTGATGACCAAAATTGTATCAACCAATCTCATATCTTTCATGTCAAATCTTGAATTTAACATGTCTTTGGTACGTTTTACCATTTAATCAACATACAAGCATATAATAATTATGAGTGTTTTAATTTGCACATATTTTGTTGATAATTATTTCTCATTTTGTCTTTGGTACGTTTTACCATTTAATCAACATACAAGAATAGAATAATGATGAGTGTTTTAATTTGCACATATTTTGTTGATAATTATTTCTCATTGTTTATTTATGTTATTGATTTTGGTTGTTTTGATTCATTTTTGTGCAGGAGCTTAATTTTCAGAAACATCATTAAAAGGGAAGAGTTCTGCAGTTTTTTTTATTTTATGGAATCATGGACATGACCTGGGGCACGACACGGTCCGACGTGGTAGTTTCTAGAAGGTTCAGTCAGTAGCAGTAACAATTTCTAGATGTCTACTCAACATTCTCTAGAAGGTGGACGGGTAAAGTTATCTTAGAAGGAGTTGTTTTAGGAACTTAAGTTTGCATTCGAAAACATTTTAGGATTTATCTTTTGATTATCTTTAAGATATTTTTGTTTTTAATATTCATGTTAATTTTAGGAAATTCCAAGGCTATAAATACTCTTTAGGGTAAACTTGAGGATGTACTTATTTCTCTTTTGTTATATAAAACTTCTCTTAGAATTTATTTTATTTTATTCATCTTTATATTTTTAGTTTTTTACTTTCTTTTCAAAAAATGCTAACTATGAGAGCCAAACTTTTAATTAGCCAAAGGCTTAGAGATGACTCCATTCCGTTTGTGAGAATTGAAAAAGCACTTAACATCTTCGGATTACATTCTTAATTTTATAAAATCTTGAATTGGAAATTGGCCTTATCTTTAAAAATATTTACACTTTCATTGCAAAATGTCGACGTTGGTTTGAATGTTGTTTGGATTTATAGTTTAGGAGGAAGAGTCAGTTGATCATAATTCAACTTCCTAGGAACAAACTTAATGACGATCTGCTAAGGTGAATTGAGATCGGGTTTGAATCTCATTAAGACATCATAATTCGAACACGGGATTTTCCAACACTTAAAGTTACATTGTTAGTAACGACGATATTCATTCTTAGTTCAAGTAATAACTAAATTCCGGAGATTATCTTGGGAATATTGGTTTACCAGAGAGAAAAGTAAGTTATAAGGGTTGTGCCTTGTAGACTGTAACCGACACATATCCGGAGTAAAATCTCTTTCAATGATCAATTAGAATTGAGGTGAAGTAAAGCTTGAGGCTTTTTTTTACTCATTTGATTTTTTTTACAGATTTACTTTTTACTTTATTTCATTTTTCTTTCTTTCAACTCTTGATTATTTTCTTTCGATTTTAAACCTCCCTTTTTCTTTTCTTTATTTTTTGTTTCAAGATAAAAGTAATTAAATATCATAAGCTCCTTAGTCCCTAAGGATCAACCATTCTTCTATTTACTACATTTTATTTCATATATTTTTTAGAATAAAAAATTTATTTGACAATTACGATGGTTTTCAAATTGGGGCCATTATCGGGGACTTCGACAAAGTTACTAATATAGTTTTGTTTTGATTTATGACCAGTAAGAATCAAGGAGAACTAGTAGACTGTGAACCTATGATCGAAGCGCTAGCTCGTAGAATTCACAGGCAAACACTACGGCAAAAGAGACAAAAGCGACAACAACAAGAACAACACAAACATCAACCAAATCTAGTACATGATGCAACCTTCAATGCTGAAACATACTTAACGTACGAAGATCCAATTTTGATTACTGACCAAACAATATGGGAACTAACTACGGCAGCTTTCGTACAACAACCACTATGCATCACATTTCCATATGGCGAAAAAGCATTCGGACTTAAGACGGGTCTAATTAATCTTCTGTCGACCTTCCATGGTTTGCCAAATGAAAAACCGCACAAACATCTCACAGAATTTTACATGGTTTACTGCTCAAGCATGAAACCACATGGAGTATCTGAGGATCATATTAAACTTCGCGTATTTCCTTTTGCCTTAGCCGATTTGGCTAAGGATTGATTATTTTATTTACTGCATAATTTAGTTACTACATGGACTAATATGACTCTATTGTTTCTTGACAGGTTCTTTTCTGCTACAAAAGAAAGCAGATTAAGGAGAAGTATATTAGGAGTCCAACAGAAAAATAATGAGTCATTATATGACTATTTGGAAAGTTTCAAGAAACTCTGCGCTAGTTGTTTACAACACAGTTTAACTGAACATACTCTTCTCTAGTACATATATGAAGGCCTACTTTATATGGAGATGAAGATGATTGATGAACAATTGGATGAGCTCTTGTCAACATGACTCCCGCTACGACCAGAAATTTGATTTCAATTATGGTCATGAATTCTCTACAGTTTTGCCCATCTAGTGAACCCACTCCACGGGTCTAATTAATCTTCTGTCGACCTTCCATGGTTTGCCAAATGAAAAACCGCACAAACATCTCATAGAATTTTACATGGTTTACTGCTCAAGCATGAAACCACATGGAGTATCTGAGGATCATATTAAACTTCGCGTATTTCCTTTTGCCTTAGCCGATTTGGCTAAGGATTGATTATTTTATTTACTGCATAATTTAGTTACTACATGGACTAATATGACTCTATTGTTTCTTGACAGGTTCTTTTCTGCTACAAAAGAAAGCAGATTAAGGAGAAGTATATTAGGAGTCCAACAGAAAAATAATGAGCCATTATATGACTATTTGGAAAGTTTCAAGAAACTCTGCGCTAGTTGTTTACAACACGGTTTAACTGAACAGAATCTTCTCTAGTACTTCTATGAAGGCCTACTTTATATGGAGATGAAGATGATTGATGAACAATTGGATGAGCTCTTGTCAACATGACTCCCGCTACGACCAGAAATTTGATTTCAATTATGGTCATGAATTCTCTACAGTTTTTCCCATCTAGTGAACCCACTCCATGGGTTCACGAGATAAATACTCCATCCTTAGAACAAAAAATTGATAAATTAACTAATGTGGTTCAATATATTATTGTAGATAAAACAGGACCAACTAGATTATGAAGAATCTGCATGATGTCAAATCATCCCACTGACTATTGTCTGATGCTTCAAGAAGACACTACAACCCACGTGGATGTTGTAGGAAATTTTCCAGGACCTCTCTAGAGACTATATAACCCTTACGCCAACACCTATAATCCGAGGTGGAGAGATCAAATGAATTTCAACTATAGACCGAATTCGAGATTGAATCATGCATATCAACCGAGACCACCTCCACATCAACAATATCAATTGTAAAAATTGTCATTGAAATTGATTGTAGAACGTTTGGCGATATCTCAAGAGAAATTTCAGATTAGGAATAAAGCTCACTTTCAAGAGCTCAAAAAACAAATGAGTCATCTATCACAAGCTTTGAGTCCCAAATGAAACTTCCGTTGTAAATTAAGCCAAATCTGAGGCAAAATGTCAGTTCCATCACCTTTCAAAGTGGCACTATCATCAAAACGGATATCCCATATAAGGTAGGCATAAAGTCCAAAAAGAAAAAAAAAATTAGAAACTCATATAGAACCTCCTAATCCATCACCTTATGTCATTCCACCTCCCTTTCTATCAAGACTAATGAAACACGACAAACAAGACAAGGAGAAAGAGATACTTGACATTTTCTGAAAGGTTGAGATAAACATACCCTCATTGATATTATCAAAAAGTTCCACGGTATGCCATATTTTTTAAGGATCTTTGCACAAATAAAAGAAATCTTATCGGGAATGAAAAGGTAAACTTAGGAGAAAATGTTTCTACTGAATTCAACATAAAATTCCACCTAAGTACATAAATCAAAGTCCCCATTAAACTTCTCATGCTAGATGTTTGTATTTTTGACATATAGACACTTATCATACGCATTTATATCGAAGTCGTTTGTTATCATGACACTATTAAATTTCTCATTCCATTGCTTTGGTGCTTGTTTAAATCCATATAA
This sequence comes from Hibiscus syriacus, assembly GCF_006381635.1. Taxonomy (NCBI): domain Eukaryota; kingdom Viridiplantae; phylum Streptophyta; class Magnoliopsida; order Malvales; family Malvaceae; genus Hibiscus; species Hibiscus syriacus. The sequence continues at coordinate 89,326 of NW_024063505.1, read as the reverse complement.
AGACTTTATCAACCTATAAACTTTCCTTTCTTGACCTAGAACTACATGACCCTCTGGTTGTTCCATGTTTATTTCTTCGCCATGGTCCTCATTAAAGAAAATTATTTCAACATCCATTTGATAAATTCTAGATTTCGTAAAGCGAAAATTGTGAGTATCATTCTTATGGATGTTATTCTTGATAGAAGAGAGTATGTATCAAAGTAGTTAAGGCATTCCTTTTGTTGGTATCCTTTTATTACCAATCTAGCCTTCTACTTATCAATTATTCCATCTACTTTCATTTTTCATTTGAAAATCTATTTAAAATTTAGTGGTTTAATCACCAGAGGAAGATCCAATCATTCTCACTAATAATTTTGCACTTAGAAATCTATTTCGCTCTTAATGACTCCATTCCATAAGGTGTCTTCAATTGATTGTATAGCATCACTATATATTTGAGGTTTAACTCCAACATAAAGGTTAGAAAGTCTGGTCTAAAGGATTTTTTGAACCCTTATTTGTTTACTCATTCTTGGTTGTATTTTAGTTTTAGTCTCTTGTTGATCATCTAGATTATCTTCATTGTTAGTCTCTAAAGTTTGTTTTATTGAACTTTGATCAACCTACTTATATTTATAAGGGAAAATATTTTCAAAGAATGATGTAATTTTTTATTCCATTATTGTGTTCATGTGAATCTCAATATTCTTTGATTCATACACAAGAAATCGATACATAATGTTATGTTATGCATAACCATTAAAAATAAAACCTACAGTTTTAGGATCTATTTTCATTTGCATTGGTAATAGGGTCATTATCTTGGTAAGGCACCCATACATTTTAAATGTTTGTAGGCAGGTTTCTAACCTTTCTATAAATCGTTAGGTTTCTTTTCTTTTCCATTTGGGTATCTTATTTAAAAGGTAATTAGCTGAAAAGAAAATTTCCCCCACATGTTCTGTGATAACTCAGAACTACATAACAATGCATTCGTCATTTCTTTTAGAGTCTCATTTTTCACTCCGTCTACTACATTTGATTGAGGAGAATGTAATGGTGTTACTTCGTGAATAATACCATGTTGTGAACAAAATTCACTGAATGGTTCAACATATTCTCTATAGCTTCATTTTTTCTCTTAAGTAAATATATATAGCAATAATTTGTTCTATCGTCAATGAAGGAATAAAATATTTATTCCTCCTGTTGAGTTAATCGATTGACGGAATTGGCCAAGAGGGGGTGAATTGGAAATTAAAAATTTTGTGGAAGCTTTTGCAGAAAATTGAAAGTAATTGCACAACGATTTAGAGTGGTTCGACTTTCTCAATAAAAGTCTACGTCCACTACCTTAGCTGTCCACACTAAGGATTTTCCAACAAATTCACTAATTTGTTCTTTCTTTTGAGGCCAAAGAGATAACCTTATAACTCCCTCAAGAATATACCCCAATTCTAGAGAACACTCTTTCTCAAAGAGAAGATTACAAATTTGCAAACTTACAAGGAAATCCTCATAAGGTAGATTGTTTGCACAATTCTAGAACAAAGAAAAGAACACTCAAAAATGAATACAATTGAGTACAAGTAGTGTTCTTGAAAGCAGAATGAATATTGAATGAAAAATAGGCTTGAAATGCTCAAACTTGAGGTTTGATGCTTTCTCTTTGATTCTCTCTTGATTCTAGTTGCTTGTTGTTTCTTGTTATTGATCAATGGCTTCTAAGCTTGTTTAAATACACCTTCAAATGATTCTGAACATTGGGGATGATTAGTGGGGTCAATAGAGCCGTTTAAGTGTGAAAACAATTAATTAAAGCAGTTAGGAGCTTCAGTGCATCGATGCATACCCTAGGTGCATCGGTGCATCAGTGTAAAATTCAAATATTTTGACCGTTGGACTCTCAGTGTATCGGTGCACTAAGAGTGCATCGATGCATCAAGCGCATTCGATGTTTCAAAATAGCCAGAGTGCATCGATGCATGGCTGGTGCATCGATGCATCAAATGCATTCGATGTTTTCATAAAATCCTCAGTGCATCGGTGCATGGTATGTGAATCGATGCATGAAATGCATTCGATGTTCAATTTAATTCATGGTGCATCAGTGCATCACTCTGAAAAATTGATTTTAGGCTTGATTTTGGTTCAAAATACTTTGTGAAAATTGTTTCAAAATATATTAAGTATAAAACATAATTTTACACATTTAGTAAGGTTTGAAATTGATCATAAAAGACTTTGAGTAATAATTTGATATTCGATTAATTGAATCGAATATACTTAGAAAATCATTAGTAAAATCTTAAAATTCATTTAAACTAATTTGTTATATTGAAACACAAAAATGTTTTCAACAATCTCCCCCTTTTTGATATAACAAAACATTTGTGTTATTTTAAGATTTTCTAAAAATTTGAAATCAATTTTAAAAAATTACTCCCCCTTACTATAACACTTCTCCCTTTTAAAACATTTTAATACTTAACATTTCTCCCCTTTTTGTTAAATCAAAAAGACTTAAAAATCAATTTAAAAAAGGTTTTGAAAAACATAGCCAATTGATTAAATATATATATATAGCTTAAGCTGCTAAGATCACAATCAAAAGAGATATTAGCCATTAGTTCCATAAACAATATTGATAAGTAAATGTGAAATGGCATAATTGGTCATATATATCTAATGATGCAAAAAAATAAGAAAATTCAACCAAACCAAATATATATAAATTAAGTTCAAAATCCAATCATCGAAACCATAACAAATTCAAACATTAAACAATCCAAAACAAATAACTCCATGAAAAAGAGGGTCGGGAGGAGGAGGATAATGAGCTCGAACTTCAAGAGTGAGCGCGTCCATACGTTCATGCATCTCCTGCTGAAACTCAGTAATCTGAGACTCCATGGAGGCAAACCTCATATTAAATGACTCCAAGAAGGATCAAAAATATTGTGGCATTTGATCTTCTTGTCGTGTCGGTTCTGGTGCAGGCTCATCGTCTGGAACGTGATCGTTAATATCTTGCATAAGTTGATGAAACTCAGGGTCATCGTCAGCAGTCGATGCCGTAGGAGGAGAAGGATCACGAGAAGAGCTAGGAGCAACTTGTGAAGAGCTAGCTCTCGACGTTTGCTTACCGGGTCGAAATACCCAAAGACCGGTTTCCTCATCTTGCTTCCAATCCGCTTTCTTCAAGGAAGTAAGATTGATTTGATTTTGGAGTGGATAGTATTGTCGAGACAGACGTCTAGACCAAGTTTGATAAAGAGGTTACTAAGAAGACATCCATAAATCAATGTTTCAACATGTTTTGAAGGAACAATGTTTATGATGTCCACTAGTTGATTGAATATAATGTGAAGCATATTTATTTTGATTTTATTTTTAATACAATACATCCACCATAAATCCCTAGCACGAAGTGTGGAGTACCTACCTCCGGATGGTCTAAACCACCAAAAGTTCATCAAATGGAGAAAACAATCGTGATGAGATCGTAGAGTACTAACACTGGAGTTTGGAATATAGGGATATTCCACATTTTCACTCTCATTATATAAACCACTATCATCTAACCCAAATCGGAAGGCTATAGTCTCGGGGTCAATATTAATATATTGGACTAAAAGATAGGATCTAATGGCTATAGTTCCACATTGAATTTCATTTTGAATACACACCGCATTGGAATAGAAAATGCGGACCAATTGTTGATAGACGATAGGTTTAAGCTGAAACAATTTATCAAACTTCCAAGCTTTAAGAATCGGAAGGTATTCGAAGTCAATATCAACCATGGCTTGAAGCGAAGGAATACGCTCTTCACGGATTCTATAAGTTTGGAAAGAATTTCTGTACCTAGAGTACAATTCGTCTCTACGACGCTCAGGCATGTTAAAGCAATATCCTAATAGGCTATTAGGAGGTTGAGGAACGGGATTAGGAGGTTGGTTTGAACGAGAACGACTCGATGAAGTTCTAGGGCGTTTGGGATTAGACATGGTTTAGGAATCGGAATAAGAAATATAACCTGCAAATTGAAACACATGTATGCAATTTAATCAATCCCAAAACTCAATTGAGTCCGCAATAATTCAAGGTTCTCTAAACCAAATTCTAATGGGCATAGTTTTTGAAAAACTATTTAGAAAACAACGTTTGAAAATTATAATATGTATAGTTTTTCATGAAGACAACATAATTAAATCAAAAACATCAAATTTAAAAACTAAATTCAGATTTTTGATTTTTTTTTAATTTCGAAAATTCAAAAATTTATTGAAAATTTGTGATTTTTTGATGAAATTGGTTGTAAAATATAGTTTATAATCATCAAACAATCAATGCCCGATATAATGTTCATCCTAGAACTAACCTAAACTAGTCCTAAGATCAAAAATCAATGAAATAGAGGTTTTTGAAATATTACCTTGAAAATTTCGGATTTATGAGAATGAGATGTTGTTTTGCACGAATTGATGATAGAAGCAGGATAAGGAATTGATAATCTTGAAGATTTCGATCAAAAACCAAGGATTTGGAGTAATTTTAATAGTGAAGAGAGAAAGAGGAGCGGTGACAAAGAGAGTGTTTTAAGAGAGTTTTGAGAAAATGAGGAAGAAATAGGGTTTTTATCCAAAAACCCGATGGATGCATCGATGCATGGCCTTGTGCATCGATGCACATTCAAGGCGTGCATCGGTGCACCTTCATGGTGCACCTTCATGGTGTATCGATGCATATTCAAGGATGCATCGATGCACATTCAAGGATGCATCGATGCACTGTTAGGTGTATCGATGCATGAAGCACAAAAATGTCAAAAATCTGTTTTAAACACTCAAAATGCTAAATTAATTAGCTCTAGTGGTATTAGCAACTCATATAATGAAAATTAATCATGTTCAATCAATCAAATTAATTCTTAAATTTCATTTGAACCTAAAATTAATTTTCACTAAGCAACATAAACTCCCCCTAACTAATAGCAATGAATGCAATAAAAAATTACCATTATAAGCATATTTTTTTTTTATTCTTAAAAGTGCTAAAATTATTTTAAACACTAAGTGAAGATAGGTCAGTTAAACCTAATTCTCTCCTAAGTGTCCAAAAACGTTCCTTGTATAAAGGCTTAGTAAAGATATCCGCTAATTGATGCAAAGTATCAACAAATTCTAGGACTACATCTTCCTTAGCGACATGGTCTCTAATGAAGTGATGCCTAATTTCAATATGCTTAGTTCTAGAGTGTTGGATGGGATTTTTAGTGAGACAAATAGCACTAGTATTGTCACACTTGATAGGAATGGTAACTACTTCAATTCCATAGTCGATAAGTTATTGTTTCATCCATAAAACTTGTGCACAACAACTACCAGCTGAAATGTATTCCGGTTCAGTGGTAGATAATGCTACATAATTTTGTTTCTTTGAAAACCAAGAAATCAGCATATTTCCAAGGAATTTGCAAGTACCGGAGGTGCTTTTCCTATCTAATTTGCATCCTCCATAATCCGCATCAGAGAAGGCATGCAAGCTAAAGCTAGAGTCTCTATGATACTAAAGTCCTAAACTAGGAGTGTCCTTAAGGTATCTAAAGATCCTCTTAACAGTTAGTAAATGTGATTCCTTAGGGCATGATTGAAATCTAGCATATAAACAAACACTAAACATAATGTTCGGTCTACTTGCAGTTAGATAAAGCAAAGAACCAATCATTGACCTATATAATTTAACATCCACACATTTACCTCCTTCATCTATGTCAAGCTTTGTCGATGAGCTCATTGGAGTGTTATGTGGCTGCCCATTTTCCAGTCCAAACTTCTTGAGCATATCTTTAGCGTACTTAGCTTGATTGATGAAGATACCATCTTTTCTTTGCTTGATTTGGAGTTCCAAGAAAAATGAGAGCTCCCCCATCATGCTCATCTCGAATTCACTTTGCATTAGCTTAGAAAATTCTTGGCAAAGAACTTCATTAGTAGAACCAAATATTATATCATCAACATAATTTGAACTACTAATAAATCTTTACCTTTATTCTTTAAAAACAATGTAGTGTCGACCTTCCCTTTGAAAAACATTTTTCAATTAAAAAATTTGACAATCTTTCATACCAAGCTCTAGGAGCTTTTTTAAACCATAAAGTGCTTTTGTCAATTTAAGGACATGATCCGAAAATTTTGAGTCTTCAAAACCTAGAGATTGTTCCACATACACTTCTTCTTTTATAAAACCATTTAAAAATGCACTTTTAACATCCATTTGATATTTAAATTCATGAAAAGATGTAAATGCTAATAACATTCTAATTGCTTCCATCCTAGCTACGGGAGCGTATGTTTCATCATAGTCTATGCCCTTCTTGAGTATACCCTTGAGAACAAGTCTAGCCTTGTTTCTCACTATATTACCATCTCATCAAGCTTATTCTAAACACCCATCTAGTACCATAGTAGATTTATTACTAGGCCTTTCAACTAATGTCGATACTTTACTTCTCTCAAATTGATTTAACTCTTCTAGCATAGCCATAATCCAATGTTCATCATTTAATGCTTCTTTAATATCTTAGGCTCTATGCATGAGATAAATGCAACATAATTACAATATTTCTAAGAGAAGATCGAGTTGTTACCCCTTTGGATGGATCACCTATGATTTCACCATCCTTGACATAGTTGTACTTTCTTGGGTAATACTTCCCTTTCTTCAATGGTTGGATTCTCGAGAGGATCATGAGTTTCCTCATCTTTCGTTTCTTCATTGATGATGATTCTCCAACGTCATGTTTGTATTTATAATACCTACATCATCATTCAAACAAGAATCCTTCATCGGAAGGAGATTATATCGAAAACAACATGTATAGACTCTTCTACAACTAAAGTTCTTTTGTTAAATACTCGATAAGCTTTAGAACTTAAGGAATAACAAAAATTCCTTCATCACTTTTAGCATCAAATTTGCCAAGACTGTCTTTACGTTTTTAAAACAAAATATTTACATCCAAAAGGATGAAATAGCTAATGTTAGGCTTTTTATTTTTGATAATTTTATATGGAATTTTCTTTAAAATAGGCCTAATCATTACTCGATTAATAACATAACAAGCGGTATTTGTGGCTTCCGCTTAAAATATTTTGGTAAATTGTTTTCACAAAGCATGATTCTAGCCATTTCTTCTAAAGTTCAATTTTTCCTCTCAACAACTCCATTTTGTTGAGGGGTTCTAGGTGCTGAAAAATTATGACTAATACCTTTAGAATCACAAAATTCAGTAAATCCAAGATTTTCAAATTCAGTTCCATATCACTCCTAACACTAGTTATAGAGTAACCTTTTTCATTTTGGATTACTTTTGAAAACGTGAATTTTTCTAATGCTTCATCTTTAGTACTTAAAAATAGAACCCAAGTATATCTAGAATAGTCATCTACCAAGACAAATGCATATTGTTTTCCACCAAGCTAGTAGTCTAGTTGGCCCAAAAAGATCTATATGGATCAATTGTAATACTCTACTAGTTGATACATCATTAATGGATTTAAAAGAAATTCGCTTTGTTTTCCTTTAGCACAAACATCACAGATTTTATCATTATCAAATTTTAGTTTAGGCAGCCCTCGATCCAATTCCCTTGAACTAATATTGCAAAACACTCATACTAGCATGTCCTAGTCTATGCCATAACCAACTATCATGTCATCCTTAGCAACTAGGCATAAATTAAACATTTCTATGGAGTCAAAATGCACCATGTATATGTTCCTATTTTATGACCAACAAGCATAATTCGATTAGATGCAATGTCAATGACTTTACAACCATTAGTTTCAAATATGACATTGAATCCCTTATCATAATGACTAATACTCAAGAGATTATGCTTTAATTCATTCACATATACACATTTTTTAATTTGTATGGAAGAGGTATTACCTATTGTACCTATACCATCAATGTGACCTTTTGAATTATCATCAAAAGTCAATTCTCCTCCATTTTGGCGTTAAGCTCTAAACCGGCTTTTGTCTCCGATCATGTCTTGAGCATCCACTATCAAGGTACCATGAATTTGAATTTGTTTCCCGTGCCTTGTAGCAATGCTCATTTTCCTACAAACATAGATTAATTTTTTATTTTGGTACCCAAATTCTTTGGGTCCATATCATTAGTTTCCAAAATCCTAGTCCCCTTAGGTATCCATTTGTGTAGGATATCCTTATCTTTAGTAATGAGCTCTTTAGGAACCCATACTTAAAACGATTTTCCATTAGAGGTTTCTTTGGGGACCTCTATGATTGTAGTTTTAAAACTTTTTCTAACAAAGTTGGATTTTGAATTTTCTCCTTTTCAAAACGTTTTGTTCCAACTTTATCAAAAGAAGCTTTAAGATCATCAATTTTCTTTTAATGATCATCATTGACCTTTGAAAGTAAATTTTGCAAATCCGAATTTTTTTTTTTTCAAACTCTTCTAGTTTGATTTGCAAATCTTTGATTTTACTTTCAAGATCGTTGTTGGTTTGGATAGAGTTTATTTTCATTTTTCAATTTGAAATATCATTTTTATATTTTAAAAACAATTCTCATAATCCGAAGTCAACCCATTATATTCCTCTAATAGCTCGTCATAAGATAATCATCAAAATCAGATAAGTTAGAGGTTACCTTAGAATCTTCCCCGAATGCCATCAAGCACAAGTTTCTACTTCTTGTTCCTCTTCATCGAAACCTTCTTCATCACTCCATGTAGCCACATGAGCCTTGGTGCTTATTCTTTGATTGACCCTTTCTCTTCAATTGTGGGCAATCATATTTGGCATGCCCCAATTTTTTGCATTCATAGCAAATGATCGGGTCTCTTTTGGTTCATTTTAGGCCTTCATTTCGTTTGAATTTTCTTCCTCGGTAAGGTCTCATCATTTTTCTGAACCGTTTGGCAAACATGTCATTCTCGTCATCGTCATCTACATCTGAATCACTCTCATCTTTTGTGGATTTGAGAGCAACTCCAATGTTTTTCTTCTTCTCCTTCCCTTGGTATCTCTTCAATCATATCGAGGTCCACCTCATCTTCAAGCATCATTCATGAGTGAGGAGAGAACCGATTAGCTCTTCAAGAGTAAGGACTTTAGGTTCTAGCCTCGATGATTGTCGTCTTCTGGATTGCATGATTTGGAAGTGAGTAAACTAACTTCCTCACAAGCTTCTCGTTAGGAATGATCTCCATAGATTTGAGACCATTGAAAATAGTTGAGAATCTATCCGTCATAGCTTGATATCTTCTTTGGTTTCATCCTGAAATTTTCATAGTTATGTGTTAGAAGACTAATTTAGATTCTTTTACCTCGTCGGTGCCTTCATGAGTGATTTGTAGTTTATCCCATATTTCTTTGGCGGTTGTACAAGATGAAACTCTTCCATATTCATTGGTCCAAGAGCACAAAATATGATGGATAGCTTTGGAGTTGAGCTGGAATATTCTTGTCTCTCATTCACTCCACAATCTTGGATGAGTGAGAGGTTTGTATATCGTCTTCTACAACATTCCATGCTGCCATGTCACTTGGCTTGAATGAAATCATCATATTCTTCCAATAGGCATAGTTAGCTCCATTGAAGAAATGAGGCTTGTTTACGGACATCGAATCGAGACCGGAGTCGACGTTTTGAAGTGGAGGCCATTGATGACTTTGATTATCGATGTAACTCTTCCTGGATCTACTCAAGAGTGGTTAAACCTTCAAATGAGTCAACTTTGATGCCAATTCTTGAGTTAATCGATTGACGGAATTGGCCAAGAGGGGGGTGAATTGGCAATTAAAATTTTTGTGGAAGCTTTTGTAGAAAATTAAAGTAATTGCACAACGATTTAGAGTGGTTCGACTTTCTCAATCAAAGTCTACATCCACTAACTTAGCTGTCCACACTAAGGATTTTCCAACAAATTCACTAATTTGTTCTTTCTTTGAGGCCAAAGAGATAACCTTACAACTCCCTCAAGAATATACCCCAATTCTTGAGAACACTCTTTCTCAAAGAGAAGATTACAAATTACAAACTTACAAGGAAATCCTCATAAGGTAGATTGTTTGCACAATTCTAGAACAAAGAAAGGAACACTAAAAAATGAATACAATTGAGTACAAGTAGTGTTCTTGAATGCAAAATGAATATTGAATGAAAAATAAGGTTGAAATGCTCAAACTTGAGGTTTGATGCTTTCTCTTTGATTCTCTCTTGATTCTAGTTGCTTGTTGTTTCTTGTTATTGATCAATGGCTTCTAAGCTTGTTTAAATACACCTTCAAATGATTCTGAACGTTGGGGATGATTAGTGGAGTCAATAGAGTCGTTTAAGTGTGAAAACAATTAATTAAAACAGTTGGGTGGCAGGCGTGCATCATGCATACCCTAGGTGCATCAGTGTAAAATTCAAATATTTTGACCGCTCTCATGCATCGGTGCACTAAGAGTGCATCGATGCATCAAGTGCATTCGATGTTTCAAAATAGCCAGAGTACATCGATGCATGGATAGTGCATCGATGCATTCGATGTTTTCATAAAATCCTCAGTGCATCGGTGCATGGTATGTGAATCGATGCTTGAAATGCATTCGATGTTCAATTTAATTCATGGTGCATCGATGCATGGATTGGTGAATCGTGCATCACTTTGAAAAATTGATTTTAGGCTTGATTTGGTTCAAAATACTTTGTGAAATTGTTTCAAAAATATTAAGTATAAAACACAATTTTACACATTTAGTAGGTTTGAAATGATCTTAAAAGACTTGGAGTAATAATTTGATATTGATTAATTGAATCGAATACTTAAAAATCATTTGTAAAATCTTAAAATTCATTTAAACTTTTTTTATTGAAACACAAAAATGTTTTCAACACCTCATTTCGTTTGAACAAATTTCAAGTCACAAATATCACTATGAATTAAATCAAGTATTTCGGTATTTCTTTCAACAATTTGAAAAGATAACCTTGTTATTTTTGCCTTAACACATGCTTCATATTTATGATTATAATTATATTAAACAAAATAATGTGTTATAAGTTAATTAATCGCGTAGAGCATCAATTAATATGTCCAAGCCTATAATGCTATAAATTAAATGACTTAAGCATATAAACAAAAAAATAAATATTATTCTTATTCACGCTTTTAGCTTTTACAGAGAACATTAAGTTTCCGCATATCATTCAATATATTCTCTACACACAAACATTCACCCTTTAGGTATATCAACTTTTGAGATTCAAACACCCATTCTAAATCTGTGAACACTTAGGAGTGTTCTAGAAACAACGTTTTTTTTCGTATGTAGGTACATATAACATTCTGCAGCTTGAGTTCTTTTCCAGAAGTCATCTTTAAGACACAATACCTTTCTTCTTGGTTTTGAAAGTTGCAACATTACCCGTGTAGAGATTCTCCCCATTGTTGCAAGGTGACAATTCAGAAAAGAGTCCTTGTTTCAACATATATGACGAGTGGCTCCAGTATCAAACCCCAATTCTCTTGGATTATAGTAAACAAGATTAGCTTCAGAGATCACAACACATAGATCTCTATCCTCCACATTCTTAGTCATTCTTTCAATAGCATTATCCTCATGAGCTTTGGCTTTCTTTGAATGTTTGCACTAGGAGGACTTGTGAGTCATCTTTACATAGTTAAAGCACTTCCATTGGAATTTATTCTTCTTGGAAATTCCACTTTTAGGTCACAGCTTTGACATTTTTTTGGGGGGTTTTCCCTTCTTAAAGTCCTTGACTTCCATCACTTTTGTCATAGCCTCTTTGAAGGTTTATTTGTTGAGATTTTTGGCATTAACTCTATTATCCTCTTCTATTCAAAGTCTGACAACCAGTTTTTCCACATTCATTCCTTTCTTTTGTGCTTCAAATGATTCTTGAAGTCACTCCATCATGAGGTAATTTCTCAATAATGGCGGTTATCTGAAAGGATTCGCCTATGACCATTGTTTTGGTAAAAATTTTTTTTCAGTAGTTGGAGTTCATTCACTTGTTTTACTACTAGTTCAAAGTCAACCATAGTAAAATTCAGGAACTTTGCAAATAAAACTTTTTAGCTCTTACATCTTCAACTTTGTATTCGTGGTCCATTGTCTCCCATAATTTCTTAGTGTTTCGTAACCAACACATATTGGATACAAGGAATCTTGTAGACTGTTTAGAACTACATTTCAACATATATAATATTTGTACTTCCAAGATTCAAGAACACTGAAATTAGTAACATTGTCTACCTCTTTTCTTCTTTAAGAGCATGATGAGGATCTTCCTTTAAGAACTTCGAAAGGTTCACTGTGGTCAAATAGAAAAACATCTTCTCTTCCCATATCTTGAAATTCTTCCCGCAAAATTTCATTGGCTTCCATTGTGGTTAACTGCCACTGACTAGCATTCAAATTTGGATTCTGAACCAGTACCACCATTTAATGTCCAAGTTGGATAAATCGATGGAGTTTTTATGTCTTCATTTTCTGTAAAAGAAATGAAAATGGATTAGAAATAATTCCAATAAATAAAAATTAATTCTTGTTTATTTTAGATTTTGTTATCAGACATAATCAATACTTTAAAATAAAATCAGAAAACAAAGTTACATTCACGATAATTTTTGTTATACAAATTTATCCACTTTGAGATTTTAGCAAACCAGTTAAGATGATGGATAAATCCTTAAAAAATTGTTTGCTATCTCGATTTTCTCTCAATTTTCGAACCATCTCGGCTTAAGAAAAGTAGAAGAATGATAAATTTTTCTTAAGATTGTTATACAAAATAACAATTCGAAACGAAATCGATCATGAGAAAAATAAAATAGAAGAAATCAAATTTCTTTAAAAATAAAAGAAAAAAATGGAAGAAAAAAAATACTCTTTGGTTTTGATCTTTTAATCAGAAATAGTTTAGGCTTGTCACTGCACAGTTTCGTTAAGACATATTTTTATCACTCCTTTGGTGCTCGTGATTTTTTGTCGTCTGTCTTCAAAGATACAACAATTAGATGTTCAACGAACAGTTTTACAAACTTTCGAGATCATGAGATATCCTTGCCTTCATCTATTATTGAAAAAACTAAGAAAGAGAAAAAATGTTTATTCAAGAAAACAAAAGTTCTTGAATTATGAGAAATGAAAAACATATCTAGTTGCTCAATACTTATAAGATATTTTCAAGAGAGTTTTACTCGAGCCATGTATCTTTTAATATCCAAATATAAACAAATAATAATATATTTTAATTTGAAATATTCAAAAGATATAAATTCCTTTTACTATTTAAACTTAAATAGAAATTATTTTAATTTGAAATATTTAAAAGTATACAATTATATTTTAATATTCAAAGTTAAATAAATAATAAATATCTTTTTAATTTGACATATTAAAAGATTAATTATCCTACTAATATTTAAATTAAATAATATATTTTAATTTTAATACTTAAAAATATGAATTTAATATAATTAAATCCACCAATAAATTTACTCATTTTTTCTAACACAACCATGGTTTTCAGAACCGGACCGGTCAGCGAACCGACTATGCTACCGGTTCACTGGTTCAACTGGTCAGATCGGTTGTAAGAACCGGACGACGTCATAATTATTTAAAAAATTAAATAAAAATACCAAAAATATTTAATAAAAAAAATTAAGTTGAACCGGTTCACGGTCCGGTCCAATTCAAAGCCGGTTCCTTGCGGTTCACTAGAACCGGTTCAACCGGGATAGAATGGATCAGACCAGACATCGATTCGATTGAACCGGTGAATTGACCGATCCGATCCGATTTCAAAACATTGAACACAACCCACTCTTTTTACAAAACGGTAAAAGTCGTTATAATACTGTCAACCTTGAGACATGTTGAGCTTGTCAGTCAAGAAGTGATGAATGTGGTTACCATGAAGGCATTCCATGACAATATCAATGACGACATCAAGAGAAGGTCTATAGAACATGTGAGAAAACTCGTAAGGCACACAAGGAGTCCCACTTGATAATGAAAGAGAACGCGTTTTGAAACATCTCTTCCTCAATCACATTGCTAATAAAAAATGGGTAAACTACCCATGTAAATTTAAGCAAATATTTTTAAACTACTGCAGCAGTTGTCTCCTCATTAGCTCCAAAGGTAGCTTTAAAACGGAGGAATTCTCATTTGAAAAGTTACGCCAAGCCTAATAATGGTAATAATGGTCGTGTGTTCAGTAGAAACGAGAGTTACCTTCTCATTATTCTTAGACTTCTGTATTTGCTTTAGACTTAGGGTCAGATGTTTGAAAAGTGACTTTAAAAGGTATTATAGAAATTTTTTTAAAAGTGTTGTTTAAAATAATAGTTTAAAATAATAGTTTAAAATTTAATTATTTGAGATTATTGTTAAAAAGTGAGTTTAAAAAATAAAATACCCATTATGGATATTATGTTATAACTAAAATATAGAATTTAATTTATATTTACACTTATTAATAATATATTATAATATATATCAACTTAAACTATAATAAAAATATAAAAATAGTTTAAGATAACTCGTTAATAGCATTTTTATAAATTAAATATTTTATTAAGAAAAATGTATTATAAAATTATTACGAAATAATAATTTAAATATTTGTTTTGACAAAAAGAATATTACAAAGAAAAACATTAATGCTTACAAATTAAAGTGAATTATTAAAGTAATTTAACATTTGAATTTTAATATAATATTTTAATTATTTCAATTCAACCACAATCACTCTTTTAAAACTTAAAATAAAATAATTTAAATGATATATTTATCCTTTTAATCATTCAAATAATATATATATATATATATAAATAAATTCAAGAAATTATTATTAAAAAAAATGTAAATACGTAATTGAGTGGAGCCCAAGCTTTAGCAATGTAAAATTATAATTTGCTCTCATACACAAAGTTGAAAATGAAAAAGCTACAAATTCTAACTTTTTGTGGTTGGTTTGAAACCACCGTTTCCACCTTAGTTTCTTTTTCAATTTTTACTCGTTTGACATTGATTTTGCGGTGAAAACAGACTTTTTAACTAAATGTGATTTTAGAAAGCCACACCAAACAGAGCCTTAGACAATACCTATACCAGAACTTAAATTCTCAAACAAAGCTAAGAGAAAGCTTCCTTCAATGCCATGTAGCACATCAAACATCTCTAGTACACAAAATACCAGAATTTTTCTTCCTCCGTTTAAGTATCAAAATTCTACAAGCTTTGTTGGTACTAGGATTAGATACTTTATATATTTAGTCATGTTACCATGACGTTGAGATACCTTCACTGTCATAACGGAGATGTCTTCTCTTCGACCGAATATGTTGAGTTACCTTTTATTAACCAACCAAGCGAGCTAAGATGCTTATGCTATCCAAGGGAAACAGAGATGCTCCACCCCTGGAGTCAAGACACCCCTACCCGAAAGCTTATGATTATAGAAATTACACAAGAGGATGAAGAGCTTATGTTCTAACAATAGGAGTGATTTTCATTGTGTCGTAACGAGCGTCGAGATGTCATTTTCTCTAGCGAGAGGTATTACAACACTTCGCTTCCATCAAGGCAAACATGCCTCAATCACACGTGTGGACTTTTCTTAAAGCGTGGAGATGTCTCTGCAATAGTTTTAGTGCATTGCTGCAGACTAAGTTGCCTTATCTAATTGACTGAAGGTGTCGAGATGCCTCCACATATATTCATCCTAATACCAACCGATAAGTTTGGTTGCCTCTTGTCCTAATAATAAGAAATACTTTCAATTAAAACTTTAATTTTTAATAATTTCTTAAATTTTTATTTTTTTTACTTAAAGATTAAAAAAGCCCTCAAACTTTCAATTAAAATTAATTATATCTTCAAATTCGAATAGAAAATAAATTAGACCCTTCTATCATGTCATCATTCTTACGTGGATCGCCATATTAGCATAATTGACTGCAATGTCATTACCGTTCACTGTCCTATAGCACTATATAAATAAATGTCGATCAAATGACAAAATTAATGCAATTAGAAGTATGGGAAAAACTACTAATTTGAGTTCACAATAGGGACAAAATGACCCTTAAGTATTTTTATAAAAAAAACTAATAAATTATATATATATATATATAATTCTTAAAATTGTATAAAATTCTTAAAACATTAAAACTTAATACATATTATATATATATATATATATATATATATATATATATATATATATAATTCTTAAAGTTATGCAAAATATGTTTATAATTCTTAAAATTGTATAAAATTCTAAAATATTAAAATTAATACATTTTTTTGGCCGAGGGATCAAAATAAAGGAAAAGCGAAACAAAATTGATATTTTGTATAATTTATCCAAAGTTTTTACTAGTAGTGCATTAAAGGCAAATCATTATATGAAAGCTCGAGATGACGATATTTTTTAATTTAATTTTTAGAGATTCGCAATTAATTGCCCATAATTCTGTAGAGTTGAAAAATTGAAATGCACTAGCAGATTAAACTGATGTAATAAAAGCCGTTTCATATTATTTTTTCCCCTTCCGGTTCCTAAGGTTTCGTAACTAATTCAGACTGATCCAGATTACACATTTAACATTGGTGGGTGAATCACCCAATAGAAATTTTCTGTATTCACAAAGACTCGAACTCAATACTTGCTTAAACGGAATCAAATTGTTTATCACTAAATCCAACCCGTTAGTGTTTCATATTAATTTCATAATGTTACTAATCCAACTTTTATATATAGTAAAAGACAATAATATGCAACCAAAAAAGAGAAAATAATATTAAGCAAGATATATAATTTTCGTTAACTACTTATTATACTTGATACTTATTTAATATCAAATATAGAGAGATAAAAAAATTGTATTAAATGATAATTAAATGAAAGGACCACAATGTAATTAAACTATAAGGGAGATAAAAAAACACAAAATTGTATTAAATGATTATATAATGTCAACATATATATATATATTATTATCTCCAAAATCTGCACATATTGATGTTGAGTTGACTAACCATAATGTTGCAACAAGCGTTAGAAAGGCAATGCAAACCGCGCGATTAACTGAAGGTCGATGCGGCACCATCGCTCAACTGAACCACACGCTTTTCACCGAAAAGCCTCGCGACCCAAAAGAACAAAAATTTTGTGTGACCAAAACTTACAACACAACACTCGCGCCGATTCACGTCATCCAGGGAAATATAGACACTGTTTCCAGAGTATCGTAGGTTTATTTTTTTAATAGTCCGAAATGTTTATTTTTTAATAGTCTAAAGTGATTAAATAATAATATATGTTTAAAATTCTTTTTATCAATTGACAACATATGAAATAATTGCTCAAACCCAGAATTTATATAAAAAAAAAAAATAACACGCTCGTTAACTATCGAAGTCACTCAATAGGTTAAAGTATAATATGTTTATAATAGTGTTGGAACGGGTATACATCAGGAAAAAAAAAACGCCAGTGATGGGTGCGCGCGCCAGTCCACGGGGGAGAATTCACTGAAAACCACTCTCTCGAGTTGTTGTGATAAAAAGTACTCTTCATATGTTATCGCTATGGTTTGAACATAAAGAAATGCCCAACCTCACTCGCGCTACTACAACAGTACCTGTTTATGATGGCCATCCAAATTCTATAAATAAAGTGTTTACTGCATCTTTCTAATTCAAGAAGAAGCCTTGCAGTGAAGTCTGAGATAGTTCTTTAGAAATGATAATATTCTCGAAGATGCTCAGCGAGACGGATATCTGCAGGAGATGTGCAGTTCCGATGAATTATTACAGAATGGAAGGTTTCCCAAGGCCAAGGCCAAGTTTAGAAGGCAATCCACGGGTGGATTTTTGATGTCAAAGATGAGAGCGGATGTCATTGGAGCTTTTGCTGCTCTATCCGTAATATTGGAGATGACTCGGATCAGCCAAAACATCCTAAGCCTGTTCTCATCAAAGAATGGATTTTATTTGTTCGAAGCAAGAAGCTTTGTGTAGGTGACAGAGTGATCATCTATGAAGAGCAAGATGAAACAGGTTCGATGCAGCTTAGGATTAAAGTGAAGAAACGTACCAGTCCTTATGAAGCTCGTCGGTCTCCTTTTATGGACCAAAACCTTGATGGAAACAAGGGTTCAACCAGCCACAACGGTTTCAGAGAATCAACAGCTATCTTCCATCCTTCTGAGGATCATTCTGCAGGTGTCCTAAACCATGAACTAGGTCAAACCACTGCAACTACAACGTCCAGGATCGACAAGGAGAACATAACCACCATCCATGGCACTTCCCAAGGTATAGCAGGATATACGACAAAAAGGCCTAGACTGAGTTTGAATTTAGAATTGACACTGGAACCAACTGCGACCAGGGGTTCGACTGCTGCAACTAGCTCCGGCATTGACAAGAAGCGAACACCAACTTTCCACAGCCATAGTCAAGATATATGGTGCTACAATATTGAAACACCCAGTCTAGACTTGAACTTGGGATTGACTCTGGAACCAACTTCAATGCACAAGAAAGAACCCACAACTACAGACTTCTTGAGATTTTTATAGAGCTTTAAAGCACGGTTGCAAAATAACACTAAAGAGAAGGAGAGAGACAAAACTTTAACCAGGTGAGATGAACGAGTACTTATGCAAAGTTCCCTTTTGTTCTCTTCTCCTAGGATGTAAAATACCACCTTTGCTTCTGTTCTCCGGCACTGTAAAATACTAACTTTTGTATTCCTAGAATGTAAAATACCAGTTGTGCTTGTATTCTCATACAATGTAAAATAGAGGTTTTTGAATTATCCTGGGATGTAAAATACTACTGCTTATATTCTCCCAGAACATAAGATACTACTGGTGCTATTAGTATTTATTACCACTTACCTTGAATTGCAGATATGAAGGGGCCGGGGGTTCTAAACTTGATAATTTAACTTCGGCAAGAATTAGATGGCAAGATAAAACACACAATGTAATGATTTTGGGATTTTCACCAAGTCATTTAGAAGAAAATGAAATTGACAAATAATGTTACCCACATGATCTGCAAGATGGAAGAAATACTCGCAGCACTTTATGACTATGAACGAAAGTATACTTCAGATATCGATATTACACTGGTTGGGAGAAAAGGAACGAAAAAAACGAATGATGAAAAATAAGCTGACAAGAAGAGAGACCAACGCCTACAGCTGCTCGTATAAAAAGATGAAACCTATGGAAAATGTCACATTGAACAAGGGAGAAAACAGATACAGATAAAAAAAGGTAATGCTGGCTTTGTGAAAAGAGCAGCTTCATATAGGCTAATTGCAAAATCAGTTAATAACAAACAGAACATCAAATACAACCAAATGAGAAAATTTTTCAAGAAGTTAGCTAACATTAACAATATCAAAAGCTAAAAGCTAGATAGCATGAAGAATAAAACATCCATATGAGCCAGATTTGTAATTACAAACAAAAAGAAAACACAATTGTACATAATATACCCACATAACTCTCTTCAAACTGTAAGAGCAGCAGTTTCACCCGAAAGGAATAGAGGCAATGATAGATGTAGACATAACATCAATCGAAAAGCACGAGGAAAATAATTACAGCATACGAATAAATAAGAGAAAATGCAAAACTATCTAAAGCACCGTTAAAGATCTTGTTATATTGGCTAGCAAGAGAATCTCTGAGATTAGAATAAAGGCCGAACAGTGAGTTCTGCCGAAGGTTCTCAACTTCATACCATGAGTTTAGGGCAGAAAGGTGCTTATCTGTTCCGGAAAATGCTAGCTGTATACCAATGCTGCAATCAACGGAACCTCCACGGCTTTTGCAGTTGTTTGTATTAATTCCGCAATCTTGTTTATTTAGGCACACAAAATTTGATTTCCCCGAACATTGTGCACAACCATCCCTTTTCCAAAACAAGTTTTGCAGTCTGCCTTCCTTAAACTCAAGCACCTGCATAAACAAAACCACCATCAGTTTCTGAAGACATTAACCAAGTTAAAAACCCAATAACATAGAAAAAGAAAAATGTTTCTGCTTAGCTCCTTACAAGAGTGAAGCTTGTTACAGTGTAGGTCCCGTTTGCAGCAAAAGCAGGCAGGGACCTTGCCGCATATTTTCGACCAGCAAAGGCAACCATATACCCACCGAGTCCTGAAAATTTCAAAGCTTTCAGACATTATATCATATTCAAGTGATAGAATTACAAATCCGTGACTTCCCAACTATGTTGCACCAATACGGATATGGGGACAGACGCGTGAAACAACAATTTCCAAAATTACTATAAAATCACGTATTAGACCCATATTCACTTTTCTGCTTGCATTATCTTTGTTAAAACGAACATGTCTTGAATTTTCAACGTCACATTGAGACATTTCAAGATGCGTAGAAAGTTAATTGAAAGACTTCATACGTAAGAAGACATCTCAACCCAGACGAACCCCCCAAGTTGTACCCGTCCCTAGATCAAATATGCCTGTTGTTGAATCTTACTTTTTATTTGGTTAACACTAATAGGTCA
Source organism: Hibiscus syriacus (assembly GCF_006381635.1). Taxonomy (NCBI): domain Eukaryota; kingdom Viridiplantae; phylum Streptophyta; class Magnoliopsida; order Malvales; family Malvaceae; genus Hibiscus; species Hibiscus syriacus. Next base: position 68,718 of record NW_024063505.1, on the reverse strand, counting down.
AATAAACATGGATGGATTTGTTTCATGGTACAAATGATTTGAATTATGCTAAAAGAAAGTAGATTTTCTTGATCATGCTTTCTTTCAAACCCTTTTATTTCATTTTGTCGCTCTTTTCTCTTTCTTTCTGTATTGATTTTCCAGTATTTGCCTTTTCAAAAAAAATCTGGTATTTGAATATTTTTTGTGAATTTGATATTTGCTCTGTTCATTAGTTGAGGGTTAAAGGAGTAGTTGTTGATGAAGAACAGACAGTTTCAGACCCAGAGTTGCTCACTGAGGTAATTGAAACTTTTCAAAAAACTGTTCTTTCTTTAGATGATTACCGTTCCTTAGTGGTTTTGTTTTTTAAAGAGTGATCCATGTTTCCAAGTTTCTATTTATACAGATTATGGAAATCAGGGAATCTGTAGAAGAGGCTCCAGATTCACAAGCTCTAAATCAGATTCAATCTCGGGTATGACAAAGAGTTCTCAATCTTCACACATGTCTTGTTTGAATAGAGTAGTTGCATCAGTGTTAGACAATCATGATGTTTCTCTCTAGCTATCGTTTGGCTTGTTCATTTCTAAGCCAGGCTGACCGCAGTTACCTAAATGGCAATCAGTAATAATATGTATGTTACTATGTTTGAAACTATAATGCTTTTGGATTTCTAGAGGAAGAGTGGTAATAATGGCTAGTACGACAATCTTCAATGCTTTACTTTGAACTCACTGGGTTCTTTAGGTTTCCTGCATCAGACTGCTGCTGCAACTGCCCCAAGACATGCTTAAATTCTACATGCTTTGGGTTGGAGTTCTTTTCCAATTTGAGTTGTGCTACCTGCACATAATGAAATATTTGATCCAACCTCCATTTCCTTTACCCGAGGGGTAAAAAGCAAAGTGAGCACTGCTGGCGCGCTGCATAGCTATGCCTGATTAAATGTGGGAGATCTCACTGTTTACAACCTTCATTTGCTTAAACTCTGTGTATCAAGTTAATATGTTGTTTCAAGTGCTAATTTATTGAAATTTTGTATACATTAACAATTTTTAGCAAAACTTATTAATTTCCTTTTTGGACTTTTGCAGATGAAGGAGAAATTGGAAGAAACATCTGGCTCCTTCGCAGATGCATTTCGAAGAAGGAATTTTGATGAAGCTGTGACTTGTATGCAGAGGATGACTTACTATCAGCGTGCAAGTGAAGAAATTTTAAAGAAGCTTTGATTGAGGTAATGGATTCATTTTATTCCTTGTTTTAACAATTTCCTACATGCTGGGGCTGTTGTCTACTCCCATAGTTATGTAATGTCTACTTATTTCAATGGATACATTAAAGAAATCTGTCTGCGACAAAATATCTCTCTCATCATATCTTGGATTCAATATTCCATGCTAAATGACCAAGTATTAAGGCCATACTGAGTTGTCCCTTTGGGCTTTGGTTTTAAGTCATATATATGATTGGAAATTTCGGGTCTTACCTTAGAAATTACCAAGTTCTAGGTTGTTTTGGCAACACTTCTAAGTCATTTCATATTAGTTTCAGGTTCATGCTGCTCTTGCAATGTTATTATGGGATTTGCAACCTTAAAGATTAAGGAGATGGTAACAACGGATGTGAGTAAATTTTATTTTAGTAGTGAGAACTTCAAAGCTTCCATATGCTCCATCTCCATTTTTTCTCGTTTGCTAGTTGATATTCAGCTTTGTATTGGCACACTTGATAATCGGCTACAGAATCTCATCTTTTTAAAAGATAAAAAGCATTTGGTTATTAATCCCATTGGCACCCATCATCTTGCCTTAAGTAGACTGCTTATAGAACCATATGGTGATAACTAGGTTCATCTTAAAACAAGAGTAACTGTGATAACCATTTTAGAATCAGTTTCTAGACTGCAAATTGCAAACTCTTTTAGATAAGGATAATTGCCTGGGGGCAGGCATTCCTTATCATTTGTTCAGTTTAGTTTGGTAAGAGGTCATTTACGTTTGATCTTTGATGGCTTTTTTCAGGTATGATATGATTGAACATGTGGTTGAAGGCTTCTTAATAATATGCAAGTTAAAACACACAAAGAAAACAAAATATTAAGGGTAGACCCTGTGTTGTTTAATTACTATCATATCTTTTGTTACTCTCATGGTGGATAATTCAGAGCTGGACTAGTTGATTAGGTCTTGGTATTTCTGTATTTTTTCATTTTTCATTTTAATATTTTTAAATTTCTAATTATTTAGATATTTTTATTTATATTTTTCTAATTTTTAATACCTATTATTTTAATATTTGAATTATGTAAACATAAAATAGGATAAAAGTATACAAATGGTCCCTCGATTATAAGATGTTGCTTTGTTGAGTCATTCGACTATTGAAAGTTATAACATGATCCCTCGACTATTAGATGTTGCTTTATTGAGTACCCTTAGGCCTGTAAATGAACTGAACGTTCAGTGAACCGTTCATGAACCGTGAGGCGGGAAGTTCGTTTATGTTCGTTTTTTTATTAAATGAACGAACATGAACAAGATTTTGCGTTCGTTTAATTAAATGAACGAACACGAACAAATGGCTCGTTCGTTCATTTACGTTCGTGAACGTTCGATTATATGTTCGTTCATTTATGTTCATTTATGTTCGAACAGAGGGCAAGTTGAATATGTTACGAAGATTATTGAAGTTGTTTGGATTTCAAGAAGATTGTTTTGTTGAACAAATTAACTTTAAGATTTTATGATGTTCATATAACTTATTTATGATTTATGTCTGTTTTTGTCGTATTCGAACAAATTAACTCTAAAGTTGCACGTTATATTAAAGAATTTTAAGTTGTTATTCTTGTTGTTTACTTTTTTTACATTCAATTGTTGTGTTCTAATAAGTTTGTTTTTTGTGTTTGTGTTGTTCGTTTATGTTCGTTTATTATGTTTGTTTATGTTCGTTCGTTTGTGTTCGTTTATGTTCGTTTATCATTTAAATGAACGAACATGAACTAACATTAACAAGCTATATTCCTTAATGAACGAACATGAACAAAAATATTTTTGTTCGTTTATGTTCGTGTTCGCTTATGTTCGTTTATTTATTAAATGAACTAACATGAACATACCTCCGTTCGTGTGCGTTCGGTTCGTTTACAGGCCTAAGTACCCTAATTATTAAAAGTTAGAAAATGATCACAAGACTATTCATATGTTTCAAAGTGACCATTTTTCTTTTTAAAAAAATGGTCACCAGGGTCGGTCCAATGAGTTTTAATACTCTGGGCGAGATAATAATTTTATGCCCCTATACTTGTACCGTATAATAGGCAAAACATAAATAATTTTTTAAAACAAAATTGTAATAGAAATTATAGTCAAACAATATCAATACTAATTTTTTTGGATCGGCGATCAGGTGTTTTGAGCTAATTGTTTTGGGCCAAATATATATATACACACACTATAAGCACTAGAAAACTTATGCCCCCCTCAAACATGCTGCCCTGAGCTAAGACCCATCTGGCACATGTATTGGGCCAAGCCTGTTGGCCACCATATGAGCTGAATGTTAACCTATTTTTTTGGAAGAACTGTTTAAGTTATATTTTGTGAATCGAGTCTCTGTTTACATTATGTCGTCGAGTCAATGCTTGAAACATTATGTCGTCTAGTTATTGGTTGAAAGCAACGACGGTACCAATATACTTCATTAGAATATGATTTTATCATATCTCAATTATAGGTTAATATTTAATTCAGACGACAGTCAATTTTTAAGATGAACTTAGAACATATGAATAATTGAGTTGTCATTTTGTAACTTTTAATAGTCATAGGATTCAACAAAGCAACATTTGATAGTTGAAAAATTATTTTGTAATTTTCAATACCTCAAGTACTCAATATAACATTCTATATTTAGCTTAATAATTGATATTTTCATTAATATTTTTAAAGAATATTTTTCATGGGTTCTTTTTGTGTTATATTTCAATTCATCTACATTAGTTTATTTAAAATATTAAATAATCATTTTAAAAAATTGTTAGTAGTTCAAGAAAATTATTTTATATTTAAAAATTAATTTTAAATTATAAATATAAATCAATTATCAAAGTTCTGATTAAATTTTGTATTACAAGTTAATTGAACACTAATTCAATTGGAATTTATAAAACTATATTTACTTTGAATTATAATCGATATAATTATATCGTACTTTTAAGAATTAAACACATAAGTATATAATAAGATTTATACATAATATTTTTCTGCTCTACTTATAATTATAGTTGAATAAAATTTTACATAAAATATTTGGGTAAATGCCTTTATCTAAATCTCAAATATTCGTATTATTGGGCCTTACGTGTGGCCCAATACACAAAGGATGTTTGCAAAAAAGACGAAAAGGAAAAAGAAAGGGTTGGGTGTGGAAAGATGAACCAGACGAAGCCGTCGGAGTAACCGCTCGCGGAGGTGATTGATGTTGTACCAGGAAGGTGGTGCGATCGAACTGTAAGACGGAATAAATCGAGCCTGGAAAGTTCGTAAGGAAGTGCGAGAGAACTGAAGAAGTTCTCCAAGAATGCGTTGGGAAGTAACTTATTCGAACATTTAGCCTCTCTTTTTTTCTTTTTTTTTTATTGTTGGAATTTTTTTCAATGTTAAGATCCATAATCTGTTGTAGTCATCAGAATTTGATCCCTACTTTACCTTAATTTTTTATATTGAATTTATGGCTTAATTTTAAAAACCTTTTTTTTTGGAATAGAAATAAATAAAAATCGTAATTCGCTGCGAATTTAGTTGCTTTTAGTTTAGAAATTTTGCATTCGACTAAATTGTTTGGCATCTAAAGAATTGAATAACGTGAACTTGATTTCGCAAACATTGTAGTTATTTAAGGTTGCCTTAGAGAACTTAGATTTTTATAATATACGATTTTAACCAACTTTTTTTGGATTTGCCAAAATGACCAACTAAATCGCAATGCGATCGATAATTCGCAACGCGATCTCCGGTATCGCAAATCAGTTTCCAGATTCGCAACGCGATTCTGACTATCGCATTGCGATTTTCCAAATTTGTGTTGCGATTTTCCGAATTCGCAATGCGAATATGTAAATCGCAATGCGAATATGTAAATCGCAATGCGAATATGTAATTCGCAATGCGATTATGACTATCGCAACGAGATTCTGACTATCGCAACGCGATTCTGACTGTCGCAACACTGAATTTCAAATTCGCAACAGGTTTTAGTTTCGCAACACAAATGTTTTGGGTATATAACTACGCAGCAGAAGCAACTCATAACCTAAATCCCTAAATCGCAACTCATTCAATCTCCATCTATCACTCTCTCCGGCGACATCCGTTCCTATATCCAACGACATCCTTCCCCATCCGGCAACAAGTTTTAGTTTCGCAGCTCATTTGTTTAGTAAATTAATTTACAATAATGAAATCATCTAATGTTGATCATGTTTGGATAGATTTGTGTTTTGGAGGGTCATGGGAGAATGTTCATGGTGTTTTACAATATATGTCTTTACCCGTGAATCTTCAACTAAAACTGTCATTAAAAAAGTTAACTTATGAAACTCTAATGTTACGTGTTGCAAATAAATTGAATTTAGAGCCCTTAAGTAGATTTAGGCTATCTTATCAGAGAAAAGGTAAAGTTTATTTGTTAACCGACAATGAAAATGTTGAACGATTCATTGCTTACATTAGTGTTTCGCAAGATGATGTTACATTGTATGTTGTTGAACCTATAAGTAGTGAAGTTGGGTCAGTAGCGGGTAGTAATCAACTAAGTTTTTCAACCCCAGTTTATGGTGCTCAAAATTTAATGGTTCCACCACAATTTCATCACCAAGCAAATTTTGTTTCACCACATTTCCAATACCAAACACAATATCAAAACCCACAACCTTTCCCTAATCCAAATCCCAATCAACTTTCAGCACCAAATTCCGGTTTTCATATTAACCAGTTAGACGATGATGAGCCAACAGAAAAAATTGTGAGTACTAGTCGGTATTCAAAATTTGATATTGGTCAATACCCAGACTTTGATATTGGTCAATACTCGAATTTTGATGATGTTTCAGAAGAAGAAACAGACCCTGCGTGTAATGATTTTGATATTGGTCAATACCCGAATTTTGATGATGAAACAGCCGCTACCGAGGAAGATGTTGTTGATGATAATGAGGAGGAAGTTACAACTGTAAATGAACATGTTGAACATCCATTCTGTAATTCATATAACCCTGAATAAGAAGAAGAAGAAGAAATCCCCGAAGAAAAGTCCCCGAAGAAAATGCCACGGGAGTATAACTGGAATATGCCAGAATTACTTCAGATACCGGAAGAAGAGTTGGTAAAAATAGCAGTTGATTGTTACACAAAAATTATTCGTATCAAGAAAGATGATTGTTTTGATACAAAGGAAGACTTGAAGATAGCTTTGTATACGAAATGTGTGGAAGATGGCTATCAACTAAAAGTTAACAAATCAAGCAAAGATCGTTTTGAAACAAGGTGTATGATTGACAAAAACTATACATAGCGTATGATTGCAAAGAGGATAAAAGATTGCGAAATGTTTCAAGTTAGGACTTTTATTGATAAACATACATGTTCAATAACCCAAGTTTTTCCTCACCATAGACAGGCAAACAAAAAGGTGTTGGGTGGTTTTCTGGCTGAGTTAATGTTTTTGAATGGCAGGGTATATCGGGGACATGAAATTATGACTGACATGAATGCTCGGTTCAAGATTAGTTATCTCATATTCTCAAGCTTGGAGAGCCAAATGTTATGCCTTGGAATTATTGATGGGGTCGCCAGAAGCATCGTTTGCCCAACTGCCGGCTTATTGTCACAATTTAAAGCTGAAAAATCCTGGGTCGGTAACTCATATCAAAACAGATAGAGATGGACACTTTGAGTTGCTGTTTATCGCCATTGGTGCTGCGGTTAGTAAATCAATATAATTTTGTTGACTCATTTTTGTTAGTTACATGCATTTCACATTTAAATGATTATATTTCTTGTGTATATGATTTTGTAGATTCGTTCATTTATTACTTGCATGTGCCCAGTTATTATAGTTGATGGAGCACATTTAAAAGGTCGATACCTTGGAGTAAACTTATTAGCAGTAGCCATGGATGCTAACAATGGGATACTGCCAATAACTTACGGGGTTGGCAAATCTGAAACCTCTGATTCATGGATATGGTTTATGGGGCATCTTAGGGATTGCATAGGTCCTATTAGCAATCTGACAATCATATCCGATAGGGCAAACTCAATTGACAACGTTGTTAGAAGGTGTTTCCCAGATGCTTTTCATGGGCTTTGTGGTGTTCATTTATATAGAAATCTAAAATCAAGGTCTGCTGGTATAAAAAATCACAAATGGACATACTGGAAGGCTGTAAAAGCTTATCGGGAAGTGGATTTAATAAGCATATAAATTGTTTAAGACGTGTTTTGCCTCAGTGTGCTCAACACTAGAAGATATCGGGTTTGAAAGATAGTCAAGAGTACATCAACTTGGAGCAAGATATGGTTTCATGACATCTAATAGTGCAGAATCAATCAACGCTCTAAGTCGTCATTCCCGGAAATTACCCATTACTATGTTAATGGAGTTTTTTCGAGCCTCTATTCAACAGTGGTACTACAAGAAAAGAAACCATGCATGTATTATTTCTTTAAATTCGTAACTTATCATATTTTACTAAGTATTATTATTTAAATTTACAGGAACATTGGAACATCGTGTTACACCATGGACTGAAAAAAAGATAACGAAACGTGTTGTGAAGTCAACGTCATGGAGAGTTGAACCATGTTCAAACACTTTGTTTGAAGTACTGGATAATAACTTAAATGGGCTTGTCGATCTAATGCAAAGACGTGTAGTTGTATGAAATGGCAAACATCTGGTTATCCGTGTGGGCATGTTATAAAAGTTGCTCTTCATCTAAACCAAGATGATTCAATCGCATACGCTATGGATTGCTACACTACAGAAGTATATTGACAGACTTATGCCGAGATTATCTACCCTATTCTACATCCTTCTAAGTGGGACATACCAGATGACTTACAAACAGTTTTGCCACCAGCCATGGACAGAAGGCTACCTGGCCGACCAAAAAGTCACGATCGAAATACCGTCTAAGGGTGAAGAGAAGAAGAGATCGACATGTAGTCGGTGCAAGGAAAGTGGTCATACAAGGTTGACATGTGGATCACCAGTGCCATCACAATCATCTTTTCCTCTACCAAAATATGGATCCTCATCAAAATCCAAAGCTCATATGGTGTCAAGAAAAAGGCAATCAAAATCGCAATCAAAATCCCAATCACAACCGGCTTCACCTTTTGGGACTATTAACTTAGGTGATTTTTAAATGCAAACGTTTTATTATGTGTAAACTTTTAACATTCTCAGTTAGGCATGTATTAGTAACTTGAGTTTGAACATTGCTATGATCTGTTCAGTTGTTATCACTTATTACACATTCTTTTGAATATCGCAACGTGAATTTGACTATTATGTGTATTTTATGTGTAAACTTTTAACATTTTCAGTTAGGCATGTATTAGTAACTTGAGTTTGAACATTGCTATGATATGTTCAGTTGTTATCACTTACTACACATTCATTTGAATATCGCAACGCGAATTTGACTATCGTAACGCGAATTTGATTATCGCAACTCAAAATCGCAACGCGAATTTGACTATCGCAACGCAAAAATCGCAACGCGAATTTGACTATCGCAACGCGAATTTGATTATCGCAACGGGTATTTGACTATCGCAACGAGAAAATCGCAACGCGAATTTGACTATCGTAACGCGAATTTGATTATCGCTAGGCCTGTAAACGAACCGAACAAACACGAACAAAGGTATGTTCATGTTCGTTCATTTAATAAATAAACGAACATAAACGAACATGAACATAAACGAACAAAATTTTTTTTGTTCATGTTCGTTTATTAAGAAATATAACTTGTTCATGTTCGTTCATTTAATAAATAAACAAACATAAACGAACACGAACAAAAACGAACACGAATATAAATGAACACGAACATAAACGTTGAAGACCCTAACTTCCATTGTTCTTTCATGAAAAATAGTCGACAATGCAAATCAACCAAATCTACAGTGATAAATAGCGTAAGAGCTTATTAGTAGTGATGAAATGTTTGAAGATATCAAATATTTCGATCGATCTTTTAAAGATATAAAATGATTCACATGACTTTAATTTAACGCTATAACATTTATCTTAGTGTTCCATGATTACATAGTAACAATCATTTTCCGCTATTACACTCTTTTTCAGAAATTGCATAGAAACCTTTGTTTTGTTTTCTGGCAAATTCTATATATTTTTCTTTTTACTGATGCTCATATACTTCCAATTTTTACCTTTATCTTCCCATCTATTTCTAGAAAGAAGTATTATGTTTTCTTGAGTTTTAGATGTGAAGATACCCACAATAACTTTACATATCAACTATTAAGTCAAATAAAACAGAGAAAGAGATGAAAACAGACCTGTAAAACTTCATATTGCACTATAATATAACTTGTTTTGAATCTTTCAGAGATCGTCTCCACTCTCCAGTGAACAATAAGGTTTGGGAAAAAAGGGGGAAAATGAATATAAGTGCGAGGTGCCTCACAGGTTAACATATTGGATTTAATCTCCAAATAAAATTGGGTTAATTATGGAGTTGATCATCAGAATATCATATTAATATTTTTAAGATACTTACAAATTAGTCACCAAAATTGATTTAAGAAGATTGTGTTAAACATAAATGAATGAACATAAACGAACATAATCGAACGAACATAACCAAACGAACATAACCGAACGTTCACGAACGTAAATGAACGAACGAGACCTATGTTCATGTTTGTTCATTTAATTAAACGAACAAAAAATCTTGTTCATGTTCGTTCATTTAATAAATAAACACACATAAACGAACTTCCCGCCGCACGGTTCATGAACGGTTCGTTGAACGTTCAGTTCATTTACAGGCCTAATTATCACAACGGGTATTTGACTATCGCAACGAGAAAATCGCAAAGCGTATTAGACTATCGCAACGCGAATTGACTTTCGCGTTGCGATTTTGTCTTTCGTATTGCGATTTTGAGTTTAGCGTTGCGAAAGTGTACCTCCAACAGGTCTTTTGCCTTCAATATGATGCAGATTGAAATCAACAAATCAACTTTTACATTTCAATATATTAAACAAGCACAAATAAGAATTATTTACACATCAATATTAAACAAAACAACTTTTACAAATCAATTTTTATAAATCAATTAAACAAGCAAAAAATGATAATAATTCTTATTTTCCTCATCAATTAAACAAATCAGACTTTTAAGAATCAATTAAACAATAAAAAAAATGTACCCCAGACAGTTGTTTATGCACCCATACATCAATTTCACGCATCTCACTTCAAGATTAACCTGCAGAAACCAAACATTTGCTCAAATAACACTTTCTACACATCTAAAACCAACAAACAACAAATTATTATTGAATTCTAGGTACTTAACAACACTTGCATTTGACTTACAAATTGTTTATGGACACTTTCATAACGCGGATGCAGGTAGACAGCGTCTCGCATATATCACTCTAGCCATAAAATACAGAAACCACAAGCCTACTGCACCTCTATCTCTATCGGTGGGAGGTATAAACTGTGTACTTCCTGTCGTAAAACGCTCCAAGCACATGCATACGAGAGGACCACAATCCCCTCTGGCTTCCGGCGTTTGTTGTGGCGTGGTCTCGTCTCTGATAACTGTAACATTGAACTTCTTTGGCTTCTTGTTTCCAGAATAAGTCCAATAATTAATCGCATCCAAGAATTTAGCCAAATGAGAGCTCCATCCCTTAATAATATCTCTCAAATCAGACAATGATATGTAATTTATCATGCTGTCATATACTATTGTCTTTAGGGATGGGAGATGAAGCTCGACGAGAAGCCAATGAGTATGTTTTAAAACAGGGATAAACACCTACATCGAAATGTAATAATTCAAATAGCGAACTTATTTATGAACACCTTTAAAATATTTAAACAAATAAATACTAACCTTATCTACCTCCCACCATGCAGGATAAAGTTTAGCTTGTCCATTAGCCAACACATATGATTCCTGTTGTAACACCCTTAACCCGTATATGTCTCAATATACTAGTCAAAGATGTCACATCAACTTGAAAACATTTACTGAACTAAAATTTTCGTAAAAATTTGTTTCTTTTGAAAACACTCTGGTTCTAACTTTAAAAATATATTTTAAAGTATATTTCAGCTTATAATTTATTTCTTTATTACAGGAAAATAAATTTATTATTTATTCAGTAATTTTACTAAACCATATCTTTTCGTAAAATCTTTTAAAACATAATAATGTAGTAAATTCTTGTCATACATAGATACCGATAAAACTAAATTAAGTAAAATAAACTAAAATAATTCTAGTTTATTATTACAAATTATTTAAAATAAATACGATAATTAGAAACTACTGACATAATTATACATGCCACTATAAGTCAAAAGAAACGTCATAGACATCTTACTGATACTGATGATATGTATGTCTTTCCAGAAAGATGCTCTGATAGCTCCTTACAGATCGTACTTATCCTTATTAGAACCTACGCATGAAAATCATCACGCGCTAAGTATAACTTAGTGAGGCAATAATAATCTAGGGTGAGTAAAATCTGAAATTTATCATAAACGTAAATAAAATAATTCAACTTAAAACATTAAACTGGCAAACCAACTTATCCAAGTCGATTTCTTCACTGAGACCTGAAATTTCTTTTTAAATCATGAACTCATGAAAATTCTGATAAATCATATCTAATAAATAAGCACATCATGCTTTCTGTTAATTGAAAATCATTCACAACTTGCATATTCATTTTCATAGCCCAATGCATATTTATAAGAACATAAGATACGTGAGTAAGGTGCGCACTATGCACAACACGGTGCAAATCGTAACTGATATTGAGATATGATGCACTTCAGTGCCATCATAACCTGAATAAGCACCAACGGTGCTGAACATTGATACACGAATGTACCAAAGCTGATAGGATAACATTGATACACGAATATACCAAAGCTGATATGATAACATTGATACAAGAATGTACCAAAGCTGATAATACTCAACTAATGGCATGCCAAGTGTACCCATAATTCTCATTATACATACAATGGGCTCATGTGTCATAATTAAATCCATAATCAAAATATCATGCTTGGGCAGTTCATACCCTAAATCATTCATAAAATTGATATAAAATATTATGAAAATAATCTTTATAAATCATACTATAAATTGGAATGAGGTTGACTTATCGCAAGTCATCCTCGATCAAAATAATTAAATAAATAACTGCACTCACCTTTGCCTCACTACAGAACTTGTATATAATAATCCTAGTCACGAGCTTTGTCCTTTCCTTTCGAATCGTTCGGATTGCTAGATTTAACGTAGTCTGACAATACCAAATTATAAAACAAAAATTGTTCGAACTACATATTAGTATCGTACTAATATAAGCTCGTTTTAACATTTGAAAATCTATATAGTAAAATCGATAACTAAATCGATAACAACCATACTCATAACTCCATTATAACTTCAAACTTATCGAAACACTTATTCAATTCCATAAATAATTATTTTCAACATGATTCTTCAACTTTTACGAATTATAAAATCTAACCACATATTTTAAATTCTTTCTAGAATTCAACTTAACTTTTCCTTTAATTTCATAATAGCTCTTCACTATTATGATTATTTCCCATCAAATATATAAAATTTCCAGCAACTAAAATAAAAGTTCAAATCAATAATTCAACACTCAAATGCTTACAATTTCATCCTAAACTTTCTTAGGCTTTTCAATTTCAACCTTACAACTTGATAAACTTGAAATTCAATCCCAACTTAATACTTAAACTCCAAAATCAGCACACTTTCCAGAATTTCCATAATTATTCTAACTCACCCAAATGATACTTTTACATTTAAAAATTACTCTTCATCTTCTAATCCATTTCAACTTAAATTCTAAAATTTCCATATTCAGACAACTTGCACTATCTTTAAAGAATCAATATTCTGTGTTGATATACACACTGGAATTTAATTCCGTTTCTTCCATTGAAAACTAGACTCGAATACGAATCTATCCATATAAAGAACTCTTTCTAATTCATTCTGTACAATTTATAGTGAATTTTCAAAGTTGATCAACAGAATCTGTTTTGTGCAGAATATACTGTCCGTTTTTCTGACCTTTCCTCAGTTAAAAATTCATATCTTTCTGTATACAAATTGAAATTGATCTCCGTTTATTTTAAACAAAACTAGATTGATATAAGAACATAATATATAAAAATCATCTCCAAATAATTTTTATAGAATTTCTGGTGAATTTTCAAACTTACTGCCAGATTCCAAAATCTAAACTGTTTTCATTAATTTGCATCCTTGGTTCTTCTTCAATTCTTACAACACTTCTAATATCAAGAATTGATCTTTAATCATAAAAATCACACTTCCTCTTCATCCACCATAAATACCCATTTTCACATTTAAGCATGAAACCAAGAAATAATTATACCATCTTGTAGAGAAAATAGGATAGAACAATTTCCTATTTCATAATTTAATCCCAAAACTCACCAAATTTGATCAAAAATAGAAGAAAACAAATTGACTCACCTTGTCTATGGGTTTCAGCAGCTAGCTGGAGAAGAGAGAAGAGTTTCACGATGGTTCTCCAAAAATATCTCTAATTATTAACCTTTAAAACTAATTAAATGAATTTTTTTTATTCCTTTTTGAACCAAATACCAAAATTGCCCTTAATAAATCTTGAAAATTACCAAATGCCATTGTATTATCTTCTATTAAAATATTCCTTGGTCAAAGATGATACAACTTGACTTTGACTTTCGAAATTGACCATGCAATTTTTAAAAATTGCATTTTAGTCACTAAAATTCCATTTGTTTGGTCAAATCTGAAAAATTGCACTGTTCTGAGCCAAATTTCTCTGATCGAAAATATGAAAATAATATTTCCAACCATTTTCTAACATCCTTCAATTTTTTGTAAAATTTCAGCTCGATCTGAATATCTGATTTCAATACTGAAATTTACTGCTTTATATCTTTTATCAAAATTCTCGTACCAAAAATATGATCCCCACTAAAATCTCTATTTTAATCCAAATTTTTCATTTACAGGCATAAAATATATAACTTTTAAATTACAACCTTCAGTCCCTACACTTTTCAAAGTTTATACTTTAGCCACTAAACTTTCAAAACTTACATTTTAGTCACTGGTCAAATTTTGGGGTATTACAATTCCTCCTCCCTTAAATAAAATTCGTCCTCGAATTTTCCATATGTATTTACATACCTGAATTAAATAGATGAGGAAACGTTTTCTTCATGTCTTCTTCTCGTTCCCAAGTTGATTCCTCAACTTTATGGTTTCGCCAAAGTACTTTTACTAATGGAATCGTCTTATTTCTTAGTTCTTTGACTTCATGTGCTAAAATCTTTACTGGCTCCTCTTCGTATGATAAATCTGGCTGAATCTCAATTTCCTCCCATGTAACTACATGTGAAGGATCTGATCGATATCTTCGAAGCATTGATACATGAAATACATTATGAATCTTGTCCATCTCTGGAGGTAACGCCAACTGATAAGCTACTGGTCCAACTCTCTTTACAATCTCGTATGGTCCGATAAATCTTGGACTCAATTTCCCTTTTCGTCCAAATCTTAGAATCTTTTTCCAAGGTGACACCTTAAGAAATACCTTATCACCCACTTGATATTCAATCTCTTTTCTTTTTAAATCAGCATAAGATTTCTGTCTATCTGCTGCTATTTTGAGATTATCTTGAATTACTTTCACTTTGTCTTCCACCTCCTTAATTAGATCTGGACCAATTACATCTCGATCTTTTAATTCGTACCAATTCAGTGGTGTTCGACATTTTCTTCCATACAACTCTTCAAAAGGAGCCATTTTGATACTTGATTGATAACTGTTATTATAAGCAAACTCTTCTAAAGGTAAATACTTTTCCCACGATCCTTTAAAATCAATAACACACGCCCTTAGCATATCTTCAAGTATCTGAATAGTTCTTTCAGATTGACCATCTGTCTGAGGATGATAAGATGTGCTGAAATTTAGTCTGGTTCCCAATGTCTCATGCAAGGACTTCCAAAATCTCGAAGTGAATCTCGGATCTCTATCGGAAACTATCGAAATGGGTACTCCATGTAGTCATACTATTTCTCTGATATATAACTCAGCATACTTGTTCATAGAATAATCTTCTCGAACCGGGATAAAGTGTGATGTCTTTGTCAATCTATCCACTATCACCCATATCGAATCTTTCTTACTAGGTGTCAAAGGTAAACCTGTCACAAAATCCATGGTAACTTGTTCCCATTTCCATTGAGGAATTGAGATAGGTTTCAACAACCCCGAAGGTACTTGGTGTTCTGCTTTTACCTGCTGACAGGTTAGACATTTAGAAACAAACTCAGTGATAGCTCTTTTCATACCTACCCACCAATATCGACTCTTTAAACCTTGATACATTTTGTTTCCTCCTGGATGCATAGTCAAAGGACTATAATGAGCTTCAGAAAGAAGATCTTTCTTCAGTTATTCGTCATTGGGTATGCAAATTCGATTATGATAATACAAATATCCATCAGGCTTAATTTCAAAATCTATCAGTTCCCCTTTCTTTGCTTGCTCCATTCTATCTAAACACTTCTTATCTTTATTCTGAAGATCCTTGATACGATCCAATAGGGCAGGTCTCAATCTCAATTCTGCAATTAATGCACCATCATCTTCCATTGATAGTCGTGCATCTAACGCTCTCATAGCAGCAAAGGTTTTTCGGCTAAGTGCGTCAGCTACCACATTAGCCTTCCCAGGATGATAATCAATAATCACATCATAGTCTTTGAGAAGCTCAACCCATCTCCTTTGTCTTAGATTTAACTCTTTCTGAGTGAGTAAATATTTTAAACTCTTATGATCTATATAAATATAGCATCGCTCACCATATAAATAGTGGCGCCATATCTTCAGAGCAAACACTACAGCTGCTAGTTCCAAATCATGTGTCGGATAATTTCGTTCGTTCGTCTTTAACTGCCTTGAAGCATAGGCTACCACTTTACCTTCTTGCATTAAAACACATCCCAAACCATTATGGGATGCATCACTGTATATTATATAATTTTTTCCTGACTCTGGTTGTACTAGTACCGGTGCCTTAGTCAGAATCTCTTTAAGCTTCTCAAAACTTTCTTGACACTTTTCATTCCAGACGAATGGTACATCCTTTCGAAGTAGTTTGGTAAGGGGAGATGCAATTATTGAAAAATTCTTCACAAATCTCCGATAATATCCAGCTAACCCCAAGAAACTTCGGACTTCCGAAACATTTTTCAGAGGTTTCCTCTCCACTATAGCTTGTACGTTCTTGGGATCTACTCTAATTCCTTCTGCTGAAATCACATGACCCAGAAATGCAACCTCTGACAGCCAAAATTCACATTTTGATAATTTAGCATATAACTTTTTATCTCGCAACGTCTGTAGTACGATACGGAGATGTGTGTCGTGCTCTTCCATAGTTTTAGAATACACCAAAATATCATCAATAAACACAACCACAAATTGATCCAAATACAACTGAAAGACTCGATTCATCAAATCCATAAATGCTGCTGGAGCATTGGTTAGTCCAAACGACATCACAACAAACTCATAATGACCATATCGAGTTCTGAAAGACGTCTTTGGAATATCTTCCTCTTTTATCTTTAGCTGATGATACCCTGATCGAAGATCAATTTTCGAAAATACTGAAGCACCCTTGAGCTGATCAAACAGATCATCGATCCTCGGAAGAGGGTATTTATTCTTCACCGTCACCTTATTCAGTTTACGATAATCTATACATAATCGCATTGAGCCATCTTTCTTTTTAACAAAAAGTACTGGTGCACCCCAAGGAGATACACTCGGTCTAATAAAACCTCGATCTAATAGCTCCTGTAATTGCACCTTTAGTTCTCTGAGTTCCGTTGGAGCCATCCTATATGGAGCCATTGAAATAGGAGATGTACCCGGGAAAACTTCAATTTTAAACTCCACTTCTCGATCAGGAGGTAATCCGGGTAAATTATCAGGAAATACATTTGAAAATTCTTGAATTGTCGGAATATTCTCTAATCGAATTTCAGATGTCCGGGTATCGAGCACATTTGCTAAGAAAGATGTGCAACCTTTTTCCATCATTTTCATTGTCGTAAATGCTGATATTACATTAGGTAAAGACCCCGCTTTTTCTCCAATTACTATTATCTTGGTACCCTCTGCATCCTTTATAAATAATCGCTTCATGCGACAATCTACCCAACCATAATGCCGAGATAACCAATCCATGCCCAATATAATCTCAAACTCATCAAACAGTAACTCTAAAAGATTCGCAGGGAATATAACCCCTTGAATCTTTAGCGGACAATTTCTGCTAATCCTTGTGACTCTAGCACTATGACCCAGTGGATTTATAGCTATCATATCACTATTGATGGGTTCTAACGGAATATTCTTATTTTTAACTAATTTCGAACTAACATAGGAACGCGTTGAACCCGGATCAATCAAAACAAATGCAGGCTCATCATAAAGATAGAAAGTACCTGCTATGATCTCTGGATCGTCACGATCCTCATTAGTCTTGATGTTGTAAATTCTCGCTGGAGCACGAACATCAGACTGGGAGGTTGTCTCTGAATATCCCCTCCCTCTACCTCTACCTCGACCACCTCTCGGAGGCATTGCCACTGATCGCTCTGTTTGAACAGATCTCTCTCCTGCCATTGGACAGTCTCTGATATAATGACCTGGGTCTCCACAACGAAAACAAACTCCTGATCCCGCTCTACATTCATTAGAATGATACTTTCCACACCGTGAACATAATGGGTGTTGTCCTTGAGACTGAGCTGATCTGCCAACTCCTGTAGTCATTGTTTGTACCTGACGCCCTTTTTCCTTAGCCTCAGATCCTCTTCGACTAGGTGTACCAACTTCGGATTTACTCTGGTGCTGATAACCTGAATCTCGACCTCTTTTAGATTGAGATGAGAATGATGCTCCTGATCTTTTAGATTGTCGTCTCCGCTCTATCAGAAAATTCTCATTTTGCACCATTTCTAAATCTTTTGCTTTGTTCACCACTTCTTGAAAAGTGGTTAAGTTCGCAGCCAACAAAAGTTCTCTGAGTCTGGGACGGAGACCTCGAATAAATTTTTGACATATATCTCTCTCGGTGGAAACCATCTCTGAGGCATATCGAGCAAGTTTATTAAACTCACATTCATACTCGTAAACAGATTTACCACCCTGGATCAGATTAAAGAAATCATGCTTCATCTGAGTAATAAATTGCTCTCCGATATATTTCTTCTGAAATGCTTCTAAGAAAAACTGCCATGTGATCTGATCTGGAGGAACACGTATCGTCACGTTCGTCTACCATATACGAGCATGACCTCGTAACAATGAAACTACTCCCCCAATCTCTCATCCTCCGTACAATGAAGACTGTCCAACATTATTTTTATATCATTCAGCCACATGTCTGCCACTACTGGGCCTTCATTTGCTTCACCTTTAAATTCTGTAGCTCCTAAACTTTTTAGTTCTTTTGGAACCGATATTCTTGGAACTGGAGGAGGAGGTGGAGGCGGAGGAAGAGGAGGTGCTGCTGCCGGCTGATATCGAGCCAGTATAGCCTCTAGAGCTTGTAAGAAAGTTCCCTGATCTGGAGCGGGTACTCCTTGATGTACATGCTCTCCCTGACGTTGGGGTACGTGCTCTACCTCGTTACTACTCCCACTATCGGTTCCCTCGGGAACATCTTGTTCGGTGGCCTGTCTTATGCCTTCCGAACCCGACATCTAAACAAAAGCACAAATTTACGTTAGTAAGGAGCAGCATCATAAATAAAATCATCATACCATATCATACCAGTAATTTCGACATCCTAGTGGCATGTGTATATTTTCGATATATTATAGGCTCGGTTTAGGTCGAGAATCGGCTAAATCTGTAGCTCTGATACCAATAAATGTAACACCCTTAACCCGTATATGTCTCAATATACTAGTCAAAGATGTCACATCAACTTGAAAACATTTACTGAACTAAAATTTTCGTAAAAATTTGTTTCTTTTGAAAACACTCTGGTTCTAACTTTAAAAATATATTTTAAAGTATATTTCAGCTTATAATTTATTTCTTTATTAAAGGAAAATAAATTTATTATTTATTCAGTAATTTTACTAAACCATATCTTTTCGTAAAATCTTTTAAAACATAATAATGTAGTAAATTCTTGTCATACATAGATACCGATAAAACTAAATTAAGTAAAATAAACTAAAATAATTCTAGTTTATTATTACAAATTATTTAAAATAAATACGATAATTAGAAACTACTGACATAATTATGCATGCCATTATAAGTCAAAATAAATGTCATAGACATCTTACTGATACTGATGATATGTATGTCTTTCCAGAAAGATGCTCCGATAGCTCCTTACAGATCTTACTTATCCTTATTAGAACCTACGCATGAAAATCATCACGCGCTAAGTATAACTTAGTGAGGCAATAATAATCTAGGGTGAGTAAAATCTGAAATTTATCATAAACGTAAATAAAATAATTCAACTTAAAACATTAAACTGGCAAACCAACTTATCCAAGTCGATTTCTTCACTGAGACCTGAAATTTCTTTTTAAATCATGAACTCATGAAAATTCTGATAAATCATATCTAATAAAATAAGCACATCATGCTTTCTGTTAACTGAAAATCATTCACAACTTGCATATTCATTTTCATAGCCCAATGCATATTTATAAGAACATAAGATAAGTGAGTAAGGTGCGCACTATGCACAACACGGTGCAAATCGTAACTGATATTGAGATATGATGCACTTCAGTTCCATCATAACCTGAATAAGCACCAACGGTGCTAGATTTAACGTAGTCTGACAATACCAAATTATAAAACAAAAATTGTTCGAACTACATATTAGTATCGTACTAATATAAGCTCGTTTTAACATTTGAAAATCTATATAGTAAAATCGATAACTAAATCGATAACAACCATACTCATAACTCCATTATAACTTCAAACTTATCGAAACACTTATTCAATTCCATAAATAATTATTTTCAACATGATTCTTCAACTTTTACGAATTATAAAATCTAACCACATATTTTAAATTCTTTCTAGAATTCAACTTAACTTTTCCTTTAATTTCATAATAGCTCTTCACTATTATGATTATTTCCCATCAAATATATAAAATTTCCAGCAACTAAAATAAAAGTTCAAATCAATAATTCAACACTCAAATGCTTACAATTTCATCCTAAACTTTCTTAGGCTTTTCAATTTCAACCTTACAACTTGATAAACTTGAAATTCAATCCCAACTTAATACTTAAACTCCAAAATCAGCACACTTTCCAGAATTTCCATAATTATTCTAACTCACCCAAATGATACTTTTACATTTAAAAATTACTCTTCATCTTCTAATCCATTTCAACTTAAATTCTAAAATTTCCATATTCAGACAACTTGCACTATCTTTAAAGAATCAGTATTCTGTGTTGATATACACACTGGAATTTAATTCCGTTTCTTCCATTGAAAACTAGACTCGAATACGAATCTATCCATATAAAGAACTCTTTCTAATTCATTCTGTACAATTTATAGTGAATTTTCAAAGTTGATCAACAGAATCTGTTTTGTGCAGAATATACTGTCTTGTTTTTCTGACCTTTCCTCAGTTAAAAATTCATATCTTTCTGTATACACATTGAAATTGATCTCCGTTTGTTTTAAACAAAACTAGATTGATATAAGAACATAATATATATAAAAATCATCTCCAAATAATTTTTATAGAATTTCTGGTGAATTTTCAAACTTACTGCCAGATTCCAAAATCTAAACTGTTTTCATTAATTTGCATCCTTGGTTCTTCTTCAATTCTTACAACACTTCTAATATCAAGAATTGATCTTTAATCATAAAAATCACACTTCCTCTTCATCCACCATAAATACCCATTTTCACATTTAAGCATGAAACCAAGAAATAATTATACCATCTTGTAGAGAAAATAGGATAGAACAATTTCCTATTTCACAATTTAATCCCAAAACTCACCAAATTTGATCAAAATAGAAGAAAACAAATTGACTCACCTTGTCTATGGGTTTCAGCAGCTAGCTGGAGAAGAGAAGAGTTTCACGATGGTTCTCCAAAAATATCTCTAATTATTAACCTTTAAAACTAATTAAATGAATTTTTTTTATTCCTTTTTGAACCAAATACCAAAATTGCCCTTAATAAATCTTGAAAATTACCAAATGCCATTGTATTATCTTCTATTAAAATATTCCTTGGTCAAAGATGATACAACTTGACTTTGACTTTCGAAATTGACCATGCAATTTTTAAAAATTGCATTTTAGTCACTAAAATTCCATTTGTTTGGTCAAATCTGAAAAATTGCACTGTTCTGAGCCAAATTTCTCTGATCGAAAATATGAAAATAATATTTCCAACCATTTTCTAACATCCTTCAAATTTTTGTAAAATTTCAGCTCGATCCGAATATCTGATTTCAATACTGAAATTTACTGCTTTATATCTTTTATCAAAATTCTCGTACCAAAAATATGATCCCACTAAAATCTCTGTTTTAATCCAAATTTTTCATTTACAGGCATAAAATATATAACTTTTAAATTACAACCTTCAGTCCCTACACTTTTCAAAGTTTATACTTTAGCCACTAAACTTTCAAAACTTATATTTTAGTCACTGGTCAAATTTTGGGGTATTACACGTGTCGTTGATTCTTCAAGTGAACTACGTGAAAAGACGTCGGCATAATTGTATATCGCGTATTTTTTTTCTTCAATTTCCTTATTATTAGAAGACGTGACACCCATGCATCAATATGCTGCTTTACAAAAAAAGACATATATTAGTGAATTACATAAATTTAAAAAAAATTAATCAAAATGAAATATAAGAAGAAATATAAGACTTACCCCCCATCGAAATAGTCATTGTCTTCAACCCCTAATAACACACCCCACCAAGACCGTTCAATCAACAAATGCATATCATCGTTGAGTTTGTATATATCAGCGTAAAACCCTTGGCTCCGTTCATGTAGATAAAAATCAACTGCGGTCTTAGCCCAAAGGGTATTATCCAGAATTGTTTCCGGTAGTTGTTTCCGGTAGTTGTTTCCTCTCCACTTCATCTGTCGGAATGGTACTGGCCGGCAACTTATACGAAAGCCAACAGTCATCCATCATGTCCGACACGTGAGGGGGTTTCTCAATAATTCGATATATTACACCCTGTGAATCGGGCTCTAAAATGTTGGGAGGGACCTCTTCAAGGATTACAGTGGCCTTTTGAACGGTGGGAGGGGACTCTTGAGGGATGATAGGGGCCTCTTGAATGATAGGGGAGGCCTCTTGAACGATGACAGGTGAGTCGGGCTTTTTCTTACGGATTCTTCGCATTATTGGGGTGAACGGAGACGTAATGGAACATGTACGCCGTCTGATGCGTGAACTCCGTCTTGCAAGAAAAAAACCCAACGTAGGGCATCCACCTTAGCGGGCCGCTAAAAATAAATTAATACATAAATCAGTAAATAAACAGACATGATATTAAACAGTGAAAACAAAGACAAATATATTTCAAACTTGCACGGTATTTACCCAAGTCATTATTCTATCATTGTTCACAAAATGCATCATATAACATTCCAGAAGTAATCACTTATATAAGCATTTAAAAGGACAACATATAGGTTTAGTGCAGGTTCAATGACAACATAAAGAGTAGTAGTTTATTCTTGAAACTTAAATTTTCAACACTGTGAAGTTAGTATTTGTCTTTGTCTTTTGGTTGAAGTAATGCAATTCATTCAAGTTTCAATTTGCAGAAGAAGAATAGAATCTGAAACTTAAAATCGCAACACGAATGACTATCGCAACGCGAATTTGACTATCGTAACGAGAGAATCGCAATGCGATTTTAATTTCGCATTGCGATTCTCTCGTTGCGATAGTCATTTTCGCGTTGCAAAAGTAAACTATTCTTCTTATGCAAATTGAAACTTGAATGGATTGCATTACTTCAACCAAAAGATAACCAAAACAAATACTAACTTCACAGGGTTAAAGAATAAACAATTTAGCAGTATTGACAGCAACCGAATGAATTTACTAAGCAATCCATTCAAGTTTCAATTTGCAGAAGAATAAATAGTTTACTTTCGCAACGAGAGAATCGCAATGAGATTTTCATTTCGCATTGCGATTCTTTTGTTGCGATAGTCATTTTCGCGTTGCGAAAGTAAACTATTCTTCTTCTGCAAATTGAAACTTGAATGGATTGCATTACTTCAACCAAAAGACAACCAAAAACAAATACTAACTTCACAGGGTTAAAGAATAAACAGTTTAGCAGTATTGGCAGCAACAGAATGAATTTACTAAGCAATCTAAGTGAAATGGTTAATCTAAGTGAAATGGTTAATCTAAGTGAAATTACGAGTAAATTTATCATCAAGTTAAATATGAAAAATATTAAACTTACCTCGTTGCGTAGAGTATGAACCTCATTCTGCAACGATGCTACCATCTCACGTAGAGCGGCTACCTCACCACGTAAAGTAGACACCTCAACACGGCATGCACCATTGTCATCGCGTAAAGTACCGACCTCCTCACGCAAGGCATTGACCTCAGCACATAACTCCCCTAACTCATCCCGTGGAGGTGGAGAACAGGGAGATAAACGTCGTGGCATATTTTCCGGTCGCCTATCATGAGGTGATGGTGGAGAAGAGGCTCGATGATGTGACAAAATAGGTGATGGCTCTCGTTGTGGAGGTGTATAGTCTGGTCGATCGGGTGATGGCTCTAGGTGAGGTGATGGCTCTCAAAGTGGAGGTTGTTCATCATCCGTGCCATCAAAAAAACGCTTACTAGCTTGCCACCAATCAGTGGCAAGCTCAGCTTCCGTGGGTGTCAGCCTCTGTAATGGAGTGTTGGCCTCCTAACAATATAAAAGCTCAAACAAAGTTAAACGTGTACTAGTAATAACTTGTTTATAAACATATGGTAGTATTTGTGTTAACTTACATTATTTATTGTCGTATACGGTAGTAAATCTTCCCATTGCTGCAAGGTCCGTTTCCTCTTCCAGGAAATAGCCCTAGGAATATCATTAGAAGTTTTTAATGCATATGTCTGCATGGCGGGAAAGGCCTCAAATATCCAAATCTACAAACAATATAATAACAAACATTAGTAATTGTTAAATAATTAATTATAATTTTGGAAACATTATATAAAAATTCTTACCTTAAAGGCCCAAATAAAGCCTGACAAAGTGTATTTGGAACCATCGCCACACAAACGTTTTCGATCATTAAAGGCAGACGACAACTTATTTCATGTAGCTTTCCATAGATACGAACCCCACGGAAACAGGTTCCATGCATTTAGGTCCTCTACCAATTTAATTAGATCATTAGGAATTGGTTGTCTGGCCTCTCTGCCTAAAAAGCCGGCATGCAAAAGTATTAGAAGTCATACTCGGACAACATCGACGTCATCCATCCGAGTAAAACCATCTTTCTTATTCAATAATCTCGTCAAGTCTTCCACGTGTAAATTCGGCTTCTCTATTGACAGCTTAGGAAAAACCCGGAATAACCATGATAGGCGGGTAATATGTCTAGTGTACCGACCTACATCATCGTGTCCGAAGCGTAGACCGGTGATTAAGCAAAACTCCTCCCGCCCAAAACATGTATACGCCGGTGGAAAATCAAACCATATCTCTTCATCACGA
Source organism: Hibiscus syriacus (assembly GCF_006381635.1). NCBI lineage: Eukaryota > Viridiplantae > Streptophyta > Magnoliopsida > Malvales > Malvaceae > Hibiscus > Hibiscus syriacus. Next base: position 43,557 of record NW_024063505.1, on the reverse strand, counting down.
CGTTGTATAGTCTCTGGTAGATCGCTAGTCATGGTTTGAAGAAACATATGGGTCAACATAGCATCTCCACCCATATGTTGTACTTTCAGCCATGGCCCGAAGCAAGTATCCTCAAATATTTTTCTTTGTGCAGGTGAAAGCTTCAACACAATTGTTTTGGCCAGGCTTACTTTATTTCTTAAGGTCAATTGAACCGAATAAAAGTTCTACAAAAACAATAAACATACCATGTTAGATATACCAAAAACTACACTGTGAAGATATACCAAGAACAATAAACATAAATAGTAGTAGTTTATTCTTCAAACTTAAATTTGCAACACTGTGAATTTAGTATTTGTCTTTGTTTTTTGTTGAAATAATGCAATTCATTCAAGTTTCAATTTGCAGAAGAAGAATAGTTTCTGAAACTTAAAATCGCAACACAAAAATGAAAATCGCAACACGAAAATGACTATCGCAACGCGAATTTGACTATCGCAACGCGAAATGAAAATCGCAACGCGAAACTAAAATCGCATTGCGATTCTGTCGTTGCGATTTTCATTTCGCGTTGCGATTCTCGGTTTCAAATACTAAAATTGAAACTTGAATGGATTGCATTACTTCAACCAAAAGACAAAACAAAGACAAATACTAAATTCACAGGGTTTAAAGACTAAACAGTTTAGCAGTATTGGCAGCAATCGAATGAATTTAATAAGCAATCTAAATGAAATGGTTAATCTATTATTGAAATTACCAGTAAACTTATCATCAATTTCAATATGAAAAACCTAATAATAATGCAAAATTTTCAAAATAAAAATAATTAAAAAAAAACTAACACTCGGTGGTTGATTTGGTTGATTTTCCATTTCTGACCGTGAATGATTGTGAGAGTGGCTCTGAGAGATGGAGATAGACGGATTTCGCCGGAGATGGGGACTGATTTCGTCGGAGATGGGGACGGATGTCGCCTTAGAGAGTGAGAGATGGAGATGGGATTCAGTTGTGATTTAGGGTTTTAGGTTATGAGTTGTGATTACGGGATATACTGTGGACGGTTCAGTGTTCCGATATATTAATATTCGTGTTTGGAATTTGAAAAAAAAATACGCGTTGCGATAATAATGGCGCTTTGAAAATCGTATTGCGATAGTCAGCATCGCGTTGCGATAGTCAGCATCGCGTTGCGATAGTCAGAATCTCGTTGCGATAGTCTGAATCGCGTTGCGATAGTCATAATCGCATTGCGATTTACATATTCGCATTGCGATAGTCGGAAAATCGCAACGCAAATTTAAAAAATCGCAATGCGATAGTCAGAATCGCGTTGCGAATCTGGAAACTGATTTGCGATACCGGAGATCGCGTTGAGAATTATCGATCGCATTGCGATTTAGTTGGTCATTTTGGCAAATCCAAAAAAAGTTGGTTAAAATCGTATATTATAAGGCATTTTCGGTCACTGAGGTTATTTTCTCTTTTAAAAATAGTATTTCTGTGCGATAATTATAAATAGAACATTAACGAATCATGAGCTTGTTACAAGCTTACCTATTTAGTGACGGATTTAAAGTTTTTATAGATATTTTTGTATTTGAGATGCATGTTCTTATAGTGCCAAAATATATAATAATATTGAATTTAGCTAATTTTACCTGATATGCACATTGTACATTTCTTTGAGCAAATGAAATTCAAATCTAAATTTTGAAGTTCATGTTTATGTATTGAAAATATTTTTGTTTCAATTTCATTTTAATTTTGTTGGCCTAGAGAGAATGGTGGCTTGTTTATAGATTATAACATTTGTGTATGTGGAGCCTCTTTTTGAGAGATTAATTTTTGTTTGAACTCATGGAACTGTGTAAAAATTGTTTTTGTAGCTTTTTTTTAGAACTTTGTTTCTTTTTTCATGTTTGTTATTTGAACTTCGGCTTTGAGATTGTGAAAATTCTAGCTAAATTTGGTCTAACAAACTATCTAAGAGATTTGATGCTTTATCATCCATATAAAAATTGGTAAGAAATGCAGCAATAAAACTGATGAAATTTTAATTGTATGCAATGTTGCTGAAGTTTTGAAGAAATTTTAATGATATTATGATTGCAAAGGATATGTTAAACTATCGGTATATTTTTATGTCAATCAGCTTGTGCTGTTTTTGTCACTAGAAAATGGAATAAAATTGAACCTAGCTTAATTGACATTAGTGGTAACTGCATATGTGTCTCCACCACCAAATTAGTGATGCTTCAAGATAGACAAAATACATATATATATGTGTGTGTGATTCCTTTATCGGCTTATTTAACTTGTTTATTGATGACAATATGATATGGTTTTGAGGGAAAACACTAGAAACAATAAAAATTTATAGTTTCTTTATTAATCCAAAGAACATATTTAAAAATTGTTGTGGCTGTAAATATATTACTGCTTATTTATTGTAGGTTTACAAATTAAGTGTTAATCCTAGCCTTAAATTTAAACCCTAAGATATCTTATAATTGTAGTTCTAGATTGCCTTAGTCATCCATTTAATTGACAAATATTGCTGAAATAGAAAAATAATATAAAATAATTTAATAAGTTCCTGTATCACCATATATGCTATTAGTTTGTGTGCACTATGTTTTTTCCCCTTCTCATGTTCTTACATGATTCACGGAATGATTTTGTATTATTTGCAAAACTTAATTGTTCTCTGTGAAGACTGCAGCAGAACTTCGGTGCAAATGGATAATAGCTCTTTGGACTGGTTTATTTTGTCGTTTATGTTTGGAATTAGATACAGGAATTTATAAAGTTCACTGCAACTTTTTTTCATCCACTCTTTAGCTTTAAGCATAGTGTGTGATTTCTTAGTACATTTCTGTGTATCTTTGAACTAGGCCCGTCGAAGTAGTGCAGTCCACCAAAGAGTATACCGAGGAGGACTTCACAGAGCAAATGTTAAAAGGGAATTACTCATCAGGATCACATGGGGAAGGCGCATTTGAATTTCCTGGGCTATGCAGTGACTTGGAGGCAATAGAACGTGAGTTCTTTGGCGGGGTTAATCGTTTCTTTGATGTTGCTGAGGAGATGAGAAACAGTTTCTTCGATGCTTTTGGAGACTTTTATGGCAGGGGATCTTCATCACTACCATCTCCAAGGTGAGGAATACCCGTTGGAGGTCATCCTCAGAAGAAAGCTTCTCCTAAACGAGACGAATCCGGGCATTTTGATTTGTCAGGTTTAGCTAAAGATGTTTGAAGTGTTCTTTTTTTTTTTTGTAAGAGCTAGCCTCGTCATGTTTTCTTCAATGTGGATAAAAGTAATGTATGCATAAAGAAGTGGAATGGTATTTTTGTGACAGTAGTGTGCACTTGGGTCATGGTGTTTGTTGTGCATTTCAGAGAAATAAATTTGTGGCCTTCACATTTTATATGTTGAAATGGATTGGTTTTTGTGTTTGGTTGGACTAGTTCAAGCACTCATTTTGGTTGAAAATTTATCAATGAATCTTCCATGTTTCCCTTTAACAACCTTAACGAGAAACAACCCAAGGTTTTTGAGCCGTCAATGGCTTAGCGAAAGCTGTTTGGTTTTCGAAGGGAATGAGAAGAAACGGCGACAGGCGATGACTTGTTTTGATTACGGGTAGGTCAGAGGAGCTGTTGTTTTGCCGGAGATGTGATTGGTAATAGGAACGACACTTATTTTTCACCGGATAGAAAGGGTTGTAGATGGTGGTTTCAGCTAGCTATGGATGGGGATAGATGGTAGCAGCAAGAAGGCTTTTAGATTCTTTGGGTGATTTTGTTGTGTGACCCTTAAAATAAGGTTAATAAACTACGTCATCGGTTTAAACGATTACTGGTTAATAGAAAACAAAACACAAAATATTATAATCTGCAGCCGAAAATGTTATATGCTATGATAACAAAAATGGTTGCACTCGAAAATATTTCTGTTGTTTTAAATCTGGGTCCAGCAAAACATCAAGGGTAACAAATTAGGTTGGAAGCTAGAATTGTTATAGGTTGTAATAACAAATCTGGTTGTGTCGAAAATATTATTGAAGTTCCTAAATATGGGTCAACAAAATATTGACAATAACAAATTAGGTTGCAAATCTGGTTGCTCAAAAAATGTTATTGGATAAGAAATTTGATTGGAAGCGAAAAATATTATAAATCGTCTTAACAAATCTAGTTTCGCCAGAAAATGTTACCGAAATTCCTAAAATGAGTCCAACAAAATAGCAACAGCAACAAATTAGGTAGGAAGCGAAAAAATGCTACAAGTTATGTTAAATTTAGTTGTGTCTTAAAAACGTAATCGGAGTTTGTAAATTAGATACAATAAAATACCGAAAATTATAAAATAAGTTGAGAGAAACAAATATTATAACGTGCGATAACATTTTCGATTATTACATAGCAACTTAAAATGTAAATGTTACGATCAAAATATTTATATTAAGTGATAACAAATTCATGCGTTTATTGAGTTAAACTTGAATACAAAAAAACATTTTCAATTATAAACCTTTTTACTTGTATGAAACTTGAATTTCAAAAAAGAAATCAAAATAACAAATATTGGAATTTATGTTTTGATATTTGATACTTTATGAAATTTTAATTTTAAAATATCAAAACTTATGATATAATGTTTGATATTTGTATGAAAGTTTAATTTTAAATTAATTTAAAAATATCAAGTATCGTTATTTATATTCTACGTATCCATACTTATAAGTTAATTTATTGACCGCAAAATTACATCGGATTCTCATAAAGATAATAAAAAAGTTAATTTTCCAACAAAATGTTCACATGCAAATTGCCAAATGCATAGTGCCCAATAAATTAAAAAAAATTGAAAATGACATTTGAAGGCTAAGCTCTTCCAGCTGCGATTGCAACGCAAAATCCCACACATTTTCTTAATAAAATTTACCTTGTGCTTTGGACCCACCTCCATCTTTTAATCTAACGGTTCAAGTTGCCTTTAAAATAAAGCTGAAAGAGGCTCTCCAAAACGAATCGTGACAGCTGTAAACAACGTGAGACCAATCATGTTGCTCTATTTTCGCCACGTCATCTTTCAGATGGTTGTGGGCTGTGAGTGACCCCATCTCTTTTATGGTTGGACCCATCCTAAATCATTCCTTACATTATAAATCCTCGAGATTTTAATTATTATTATTATTATCCAATTAGATAATATTTTAATATTTAAATCTTATTAGGGTAAACTACGAATTTAGTCAGCCATTTATTCCTAAAGTTCTATTTTGCTTTCCCAACTGTACTCTTTTCAAAATCATACCAACGTTATACTTTTATTTCATTTTGATCGTCTGTCGTTAAAAATTTAACAAATTTCGGCATCTCACCATAAAGTAATTTTGTTTATTTTTTTAACGATAGTGACCGAAACAAAACCACAAGAATAGGTGAGTGACTAGATACGTAGTTTAACCTCTTGTTATTTAAACTTAACCCAATTTTGATTTATGATTGCTGAAATTGGGGTAATGTTCGGAACTTCCATGTTGTCCGACAGTGCATTGTTTGGGTCAATTATTAGGTTGGTTGTGAAATGAGTTTTTTAAGCAATCAACTTTTTGTTTACAATTGGACCTGAATGCCTCTGCTTAATGAAGTAATTAAGGACACATTTAGGGATATCAATGCCAACTTAATTAAGATGGGATTCTACCATCCAAGCTTTGGTTGCTCAGTTACTTCATTACCCTCAACCCATTACCAAATACTCATTTGGTTCTTTTTCCATTTGCACTTCCTATAAATACATATTTAATAATAATAATATCTTTATAATTTTACTATCAAATTTATAAATACATATTTAATATTTAAATCAAGTGGAGATTGGACCAGTCATTGATTGTACCATTCCACATGCTACATTTTTGCTTCAACCTTCCACAATCCTTCTCGACTTGTCATTTTCTTACGCCATGCTTCCAATGTTAATGTCAAACCTTCATTAAATCATTTTTTTATTTCTTATTATTAGATTTTTTTTCATTTTAAAAAATCGTAAACATAGTCCGGATCAAATTATATCAGTGGTTAAAGAAATATGTGTTATTCTTAAAGATTTCGAGTTCGAGTATCAAAAACTACAACATGAGTAACGAATAACATAATATAATAAGATTTTATTTTAAAGCAATTTTATATTTTATAAACCGAATATTTAAAATTTTAAAATTATCTAACAAATCGAAGGGATAGTAAAGCTCCGGTGAAGTTAACAAGTGAAACTCATGTTTTTTATTCTAAATGTTTTGCTTTGATTAAGTCGGATCGATCCGGGTAGAAAATCTAATTTTAGTAGGTTAATTTTTTAATAGGAAATTTTTACGTACATAAAAATTCGAATTCGAAATTTATTTAAACGATATCAAATATTTACTACTTGAATCATTGACGGGAAACTATGTTTTCCGTCATCATCTTTAAATTAATTTGTATTATGAATGAATAAGCAAGGAAAGAGAATTTGCAGGTGAATTGTTATCCCGAATTTGGACAATAATTGAGGCAACATTAACCCAATTGCCGAAACAAACACATTATTTTATGGAATTCAGTAATGCTGAAAAATTCTTTTTGATTTCATTCCCTCCATTATGATTCATAATTCGATAAAGTTAAAAACTTGAACCCCAAATATCCTCATATTGGTGGCAATTCAGTCATTTGGCTATCCATTCCATCAACCTTCCTATCCAATTCATTGAAAAACTCAAAACCTTTAAACCCAAAATATACACACAGAACACAGTCTCTCTCTCTCTCTCTCTCTCTCTCTAGACATTATGAATGCCACCCTCCTTCGTTAAGCCTCTCAATCGAAACCCCTGTTTGGATTTATAGCTTTTAGTTTCTGGATTTGTCACTTCTTTGTTTATCTTTCGAAGTTACTTTTTCTTCTTCGTTTCTCTTGTTGTTCACTTGTTTTCAAATTCAGTGCTTTTTTTCCCAAGCTCTGCATTTCAGCCCTTTGAGTCTAAACTCTTGAAAGAAAGGTAAGTTCTTTATGAAAATTAATAATAATCATTGGTTTCTCGTCTTTTCGAGTTTATGTGAATTTTGTCTGGTTATTTTTGTAAAGGTTTAATATTTTATGTCAGTGTTGTGTTTTCGTTTTTTTGGGCTGAGAGTTTAATTGTATAATTTCAGCTGGATCTTTGCTCAATTGGTGAGAGATTCTCATTCCGTGTTTTGGTTATATTTTAACTAGATCGTGTTTTTTGAGGAAAGAGTGTGAGAAGGGAACATATATGTCATTTAGATTCAGTTTAGAAAACCGGTCATTAAAGCTAGATCTTGCTTGAATTCTCTAGTCTCGTAGTCTAATTTAGAAATGTCATTGATTTTGTTGAGTTTTTGCAGAAAAACAGAAGGGTTTTTTTGAGGATTTAAGTCCATGCTGATGACCTTGACTTGTAATTTTAGCAGGAAATTTTCTACCATAACTGTAGAATGGAGTCTGAAAACGGGATAACAATGGAGGAAGAGATAATTGTAAGTGGAAAAGCAGATGTTGAAGAATCTGCTGCAGACGAAAAGAAAGTGGAACCCAATGCTTACATTAATGGTGAAGAGGCTTCAAATTTGAAGGAAGATCCAAAGCAGCAGGGAACAAAATCTGAAGGCAAGGCAAGTAAAGCTCCTGCAAATGTCTCCAAGAGTCGAATTTCAAAAACCTTAAAGGTACCATGTTTCATCCATTCAAGCTGTTCTATTGATGTTTATGTAATTTTTATAGCTTATATGTTCCCTTTATTTCCGAGTTATGGAAATGCAAAGAACATTAAGGTGACAAAGGATAAACCTAATCTGATAAGTGCTGTTCCGGTTACTCGAAATCAGAGGTCTGTGCTGTCCCAGAGTCTTTCATTTCCTGCTAGAAGAGTCCATGGCGAAGCTGTTGTGAAGAGCATTGATGGGTATAAGGAGAAAGCTGATCCCAAACATGCCCAGGAGAAAAGCTCAAAAGCTCATGGCTCTTCTTCTAATGGATCAGTTCTTTCATTGTCTCGTTTGAGTCTTCCCAACAGGCGGGGATCCATCCATGTCAACTCAAAGAACGCGAATGGCATTGGAGCTACTTCTAGAAGGACTACTTTAGCATCTTTGCCTAGCAATAAGCAAGCTGTGGTATAAAATTGGTGTTATCATCAGTTTCTATTTTCCTTTCCACTTTTTGGTTTTCTAAATGGCTCTTTTGGTTTCGTCTTTGTGTTTGCTTATCAGCCTGCGAAATCTGGTCCTGGTAATGTGGATGCTAAGCCCTCTTCATCGTCTGAGTAAGTCTTGGTTACCTTATCATCACTCAGATGCACGCTGCTTAACCTCTTCTACTTAGGTTGTATACTTATAATGCATTTATATTCATGGTAAATTTGCTCAAAATTTGAATGCGGAATAGATCTCTTTGTTCCTGTATGATTATATCTAACTCGAAAGTTTAATTCTGCTTATTTATTTATAGTGTGAGCAAATCCTGTATGTTTGCAGATCAGCTGATTCCAAGCCAATAACAGCTGCAGCGCTGAGTAAAGAGGATGATGATGCTCATTCCACTACTTCGTACCGTCATTACTTTTAACTTCCTTTTGCTATGCAAACAATTTTATGAATCACTCTCTTTTTATTGATGTCCGATTTTTGGTCATGATTATATTCAGTGCCACTTCTCGTAGCACTAGGAGGAGCAGTGGGTCAGGATTCACCTTTAGGCTGGAGGAACGTGCTGAAAAGCGAAAGGAGGTTGGGAATATGCATCAATCTGTTACTTTCCGGTAGCCTTAATTACATTCATTTTATAAATGATTATTCATGAACTTTTCCTCCAGTTTCTTTCAAAGATAGAAGAGAAGATCCATGCTAAGGAACTTGAAAAGAATAACCTTCAGGAAAAATCAAAGGTCTTGGCGATGACTTCATAACTATTACTTGAATGAAAATATTTTTCTACTCTATCAAGTAGTTATTACGTTTTCCAAGTTTTCTGCATCAATTCGTTCTATCTCGCCTAACTTTTAGGTTTGTTGCGTCGCAGGAGAATCAGGAAGCTGAAATCAAGCAGTTAAGGAAGAGCTTGACTTTTAAAGCTACACCAATGCCAAGTTTCTACAAAGAACCTCCTCCAAAAGTTGAAATAAAGAAGGTAATATTTTTTTTTCTTTTCATCATTAATATTTCATGCTGGCATGTATTCTTCTATCGGAAAATCTTAACTTCTTTGCTATAGCCACTTTTTCTCTTTGAAGCCACATTGGCCTTAGGATACTTGGAATATGCCTATTATTTTATCACATCGTTTGATGATTTCTTTTTGTAGCACAATGCTGATAATTGTGAATCCTATACTGTGAACTTTGAATTGTTTTACCACTATACAATGAATGAGTAGGAACTTCAACTTTCTCAATTGTCATTTCTTGGTTTTCTTTTGAAGGTTGAGAAAATGAATGGTGTCTATATAGAAACTGCTGTAGGTAAAGAAAATACTTAAAATGTTGCAGGCTGTTTACTGGGATTTTAAAGGCTTTGTGTTTGATTCACGTTAATAATGCTTTAGGATTATAAGGTGATCGAGACATTTAGTCAGATTAAGATTTTGTGCTTCTACTTATCCTCGACAATACGGTAAAAATGATGCATTTTCTTTTTGAAATTATCTAATAGATGACTACAAATCTAGAGTATTATCATGCAGTGACATGGGAAGATAACCTGAATAATAGGCAAATGTACTCATTGGTAGACTCTTAGAATTTATTGTGGTATCTCATCTGTACTCTAATTATCTGATATCTTCTGTAATCGTCACAGATACCAACTACGCGTGCAATATCCCCAAAGCTCGGAAGGAACAAGAGCGGCGCTGCTCCAACAAACAACCCTTCAGAAGGTGATGGTTCTGGTATTAGCCCATCCTTGAACCAAGAATGCAACGATTCAACCAAAAGAACTCAAACCAATGGTAATGAAGATAGTGTTGCTTCCAAGAAGACTGTAAAGAAACCCCAACCTAAGCTTCAACCCAAGGAGACCACCAAATCCGAAGAAAAGCTTGGAAAGTCAAAACCGAAAACAAAGAAGGCGGAGAACCCTGTGCAGGATGCTTGTGTTGGGAAGCCTGAAGAAAACCAGAACGATCCCATCAACATTTCCCAATCTGAGGAATCCGTAGCTATAGCAGAAGAAATAAACCCTACTCAGAACAGCGGACCAATTCCAAGTTTGGCCAACGCTGATATAATGCCCCGTCAAGTCACAGTCGGAGGTTGAAGACCATGATTCTCTGGCCTTGTGTTAATACCTTCATTTTTTTACTTATTAATCTCCAAGTTTCATGCTGTTGTGACTAGTATTTGTAAGTTGATCATGACATTTTTTGGAGGGTTACTATACACATTATATAAGTTATATATGCATCAATCAACTTGTTATTGCAATCCTATTTCCTTTATTAAATTCAACTGAAAATTCTTTCTATGATTCTCTTCCTCTCAAAATTGTTTGCCAATCTTTGCTCAATCTGACATGAACATTTGCTCAATCTTTGCTGGTAACCTATATACGGTGCTTGATTTCAAGTTCTAACTAGCATTAGGTGGGTGATGATATTTTGGGAAATTCATGTTTTCCTTCCAGGGTTAGTCATTGCACAAGATGGAGGCTGAGATGGAGATAAAATGTGCAAATTTAATTGGAAAATGTATACAGATCTTTTAAGGAATTACAGGGCCAATAATAGTGAGTTGTTTGTGATATAGACAACTTGTTTTTATTGGTAAGGGATGCAGACAGACACTGTGAAATGAAGGTGAATGGTTGCTGGAAGAATCAATTATTCATTCATATATGCCTTCCGACTACAACTTTGATCTCTATCTATCCTATGCTGCTGCTGTCTTTGTCCTCATTTTTTATGCCTACTGTAACCACCAGAAATGATTTCATTACAAAATTCGAGTTGATATATTTTGTTATAATATTATAACCACTTATATATTTTGAAACATTAATGCACGAATAATATATATATATATATATATATATATATATATTATTTGTGTAATAAATGTTGTATAGAAGATGACTGTATATTTAAATATATTTGGATATCATTAATATTTTATCATTGTAAAAATATTTTTTGATTTTGTTTTTCAAAATAACTTTCATTGATGAAAGAGGGATTATGAGCCCATGTTCCGTATAAAACAGGGGGCAAATGCTAGAAGCCCCAAAACTCGAAATATTTTCTGTTCTAATTTTCCAAAAAGCTTCTACGTACTGATATTTGTTGTCGATAATTATTGATAATATACCTATACTTTACAAATATTGATATTCGTTGTCAATAATTATTGATGATGTACATACACTTTATAAATATAATTATTTAAATATAATATTTTTTAAAAAATAATACTCTCTTCAACCATTGAGGTTACTTGATAAGTTTACAATTAAAGATTTTTTTTTATTTCGGAGACGGGGACGGGGGAGAAAAACCCGCCACGTTGTCATTCCTACGGAAACCCATTTCAAAGGCAAATTGTACTGCTTGCAACGCTGCCATAGCTTCCGCCATGAAAGTCGAGGTAATCCTTTGACCCACTCGACGACAAGCACCCATGATGTACCCTTCATTGTTTCTAATTATAACTCCTGACCAAGCTTGGTTTTGATTTTACGAGAAACAAGCATCGAAGTTCGCCTTCTCAAACAGAGAGGATAGGATCTTCCAGCGGGTAGAAGGTGACCGAGCCAAGCCAATAGGACTCATATTGGCGTTGAGTAAATCATGGCATTGGGATTTAACCATAGTAAACGATTCTTCCACTCTAATCTGTTTACCTTCATGGTATCTTTTGTTGCATGCTAACCACAAAGCCCAAATGGTGTATAAAATCTCTGGATGACGAATAGTAGCGTAGTTAGAAAATAACCAGTCTAACCAATCAACCAAGTGAGTATTAGGTAATTGAATCAGCCATTGAAAATTCAAAGTTGGCTAGAGTAAAATAGCTAACCGACAATCACGAATGATGTGCACCCCTGACTCCCTAGGATTATTGCATGTTGGGCAGATTAAATTATTAATAAGACGTTTGGTGTAAAGGTTGTGTTTCAACGGGATATCGTTCTTAACAAATCTCTAAGCTTGTAACTGGATTTTGTGTTTTTACAAAAGCAAGCCCATATGCAATTTAGAACTGCTTTTTCTCATTGGGAGATTACAACCCGATCAAGTAACATTCGATAACTGGTCCTAACATTGTACACACCAATCTTCTCTCTGTTCCAGACAAGACAATCCTTTTGATCGAAACTCGAAATAGGAACACCAAGAATCACATTCGCCTCAACTGCCGTAAACAATCCATTTATCATATCAATCCTCCATGTTTTTGAAACGTCATCGATCAAGTCTACCACTAACTCTACTGAGTGATCACGAGCAGAAACAACACATTGTGGCCGGTTGTATGGGAGTAAAAAATCATTCCAAACAACCTTCCATCTCAATCTCATTTGCAAGAGACCTTTCACACACCAAAGACTCCGCCAAATATAAGATGGGGAAGCACCTAGGCGCGAGTTTGAAAAATCGCTCGAAGGTAAATATTTAGCTCGGAGTAAACGCCCTACTGATGATGTTGGGTTGGAAAACAAACGCCAACCTTGTTTTGCTAAAAGAGCGGTGTTGAATTTTGTAATGTCCCTAAAACCATGCCCTTTATTCTCCTTTAATTGACTAAAACTCTCCCAAGTACACCAATTTATACCTCTTTTGTTTGTTGATTTCTGCCATCAAAACTTTGCCATTATATTTTTCAATTTCAAATACAAGTTTTTCGGTAGTAAAAAACAACTTTGATTTTCCTTCTACCACTAGTTTTTGCCTGAAAAACATTTTCTTCGGGGCACTCTGGGATCTGGTATGAAGTCTCTACAGGTTCAACTCTAATCAAGCTAGTAATTCCTTATATAGGTTCAGCACCGATCAGTTGGTGATTCCTTATAGGCCTAAGGCGACCCTTGGGTGGGCTCCTGGCCCCAATGGGTGTAGTGGTAAGACCTTATGGACCCTAAGGTACTCCTTTAGGGTGATTCCTTTGCTATGTGATTTGGGTAAGTCCTTGTGGGCCTGAGGGCACACCCCTCAAGTAGGCACCTATACTTCGGCTAGGGTAAGACCTTATGTACCCAAGGTGCTCTCTTAGGTTGGCACATACGCTTCGGCTAGGGTAAGACCTTATGAACCCAAGGTGCTCTCTTAGGTTGACATATACGCCCTTTGGGCCTAGGGCAAGTTCTTATGGATGCATTTTTGGGGAATTGCATATGGTGTTCGGTTGGAGGGTAATTCTGTATTTTAAGCTAAAAACACTACTGACGTTTTCACAATTTGGAACTGAACTTATTTTGAAAACTCTACTGATGTTTCATGACTTTAATGATGAACTGATTTTGAAATCTTAACTATATGTTTTTTTTTCTACATAGATGGAACACACTGAGCTCCCTAGCTCACTCCCCCAAACTTTTACTTTCAGATACTTTTCGATAGGCGATCCAAACCTGACACTTGGACGATTGACACATTCATACAATACCCTTTTGTTGTAATGTTTTTATCTTTTGAGTTGCATTTATTTTGGGTGACAATGTGTTTATATTTTGGAAATATTTGTTTTACGACTTATACCGCTTTGATACTGATGTTATATTTACTTCGAAACTGATTACAAAATATTTTATTTTACTCAACCCGTACGATGACTTTAATTTACTGGTATTAAATTTTTAATATTATCAACTATACTTTTAGAGATGTTTATTCAAAAAAAAGATTTTATGTTATTGAAAAATGTTTTGGAAATTTTTATTGTAGTCCACCAGATCTGGTCGTAACACATAGGGCAGGTCTAGGGGTTATATTTAGTTGATATCAGAGCTTTAAGTTTTTAAAACCTCATACTGTGAATGGGTCCAAACTAAAAATACGATTTTAAGATGTTTTACAAAATAAGTCACGAAGGCCATGTTACCAAGTTTTTACCTGCAAGTGCTAATATAATCCTAGGTTTTATCCTTTTGTAGTGAAGCTTAAGATCTACCAAGATGTGTACTAGACGTGGTCGTCGACCTGGCTGTGGGCAAGGTCGAACGACTAGATTTACGGACCCCATAGACGAAATATATAACACCCCCAACCCGTACCTGACCCGGATACGAGTCTGAGGTGTCACATTGACTTCTCAAAACATTTACTTTTACAAAATACCCAAGATTAAGTTTGATAGTTCTAATAAAACCATTTACTTCCTATGATATAAAACATATGGTTTTACAAAACTGATCAGAGTGTATCTAATACAAATCTTTTAACTACATGCTAACTAGGTTCTATATAACAAAATACATGTTATTCATTTATGTTCTGATATGACCTTCAGTAAGGAGAAACTAACCTGTCTTGCTCCTCATAGCTCCTCTTCATTCTTTCCTGAACCTATGTATGAAACACTCACACGCTAAGTCATAGACTTAGTGAGATATATAAATCCATATGTAAATTATTAAATGCATGTACATATCATGTCATACAACGTCATACTTGTATACATACTTTTTCATGTAACAATTACATACACACCTGCATGTCATCATTTATATTTCCTCATACTCTTATATGATTATCCTTTCTATCTCTTATCTCTTGTTCATATGATCTCTTATTTTCATATTCTATATCTTATAACATGTTCTTACATCATCATATGAGTCATTGATATTCATTCATATATATATATTAACATATATTTATGTACATCACATATCAAATACCATAACCCATAACATATATTCTTTCTTGTAACACATACTCACATTCACATATATCCTCATATAAAACATGTAACACATTTCTCATTACAACTCACATTTTATTGTTATCCTTTTTGATTAGCCCATGCACACTACTGAGAACTTAAGGTATGTGAGTACATAGAGGTTGTGCACAATGCTGTCACCACAGCTCGTATAAATCCCACTAGGGGCGCGTAGAATTTGTCCCGTAGGACCACTATGTCCCGAAGGACCACTGTGTCCCGAAGGACCATTATGTCCCGAAGGACCACTATGTCCCGAAGGACCATTATGTCCCGAAGGACCATGTAGACTCTCGACTTCTGGCATGGCAACTATACCTATAGCTCTCTTATTATATAACATGGGCATTATTATTCATCTTTTTACATATTCACGTAGACACATATTTCACTTTCATATAACATATTTCCATGTAATTCACATTCACTTATCACATAACTTTCCACTTTTACTTATATTCTTTTTCACATAGCTCATAGTTATGATTCTTATCTCATAACACATGTTCACATATACATATTCTTGCTTTCACATGGTCATGTATCTCATGTTAATTAATAATTTATATTCATATACCACCTTCATATCACATGATCTTATTTCATATAAACTTATATTCATATCTATTATCATCACAAAATCCTACGTCTTATTATCACATAAATCATGGCTATCAAATTTATCACACAATATACATTCATATAAATCATATATATACAAATGCTGTTAACTTCTAAATGCATATATGTATATCCATCTACTCATAAACATCCTATGCAACATGCTTGTATCTTTGTACTCATGTAATATAATATCGGAATTAGACTCATTGCAAGTCTAAATTCCCTAACATAACATATACTTACTATCATGTACTCACCTGATCACCAATAACACTACCAAGCTCTTTTTATTTCTTGCGCATCTTACTCTGACGACCTATCCAAACTTTACTTTCGATCGAATCTTAACTTGATAATCGTTCCGGAACTTGTTCGTGCTCGATATCTATATAATCGTACATTAATACATATCAGTATCCAATTGATATATTCTAATCTATCACTTCTTAAACCAAAAGAAATGTCTATTTCAATTTCCCCTTGAAGTACATCGATGCACTCTACAGTGCATCGATGCATTCTTTAACATGTGCATCGATGCACTACCCATGCATCGATGCACAATTTACCTTCGATGTTTTTATTTTAAGGGGATGCATCGATGCACCAATTGCTTTCGATGTTTCTTCTTTAAAGAGTGCATTGATGCACATTCAATATGCATCGATACACCTTTCCCAGAATTTATATTTTAAGCCCGAAAATCATCAATTCTTCATTCAATTCTTCTACTTTAAGCCCCTATTATGTCATTAAATTCAACTACCATTACTTAAACCAACTTATATCCATGTAAACCATCTTTATCTTCCATATCTCATCATGATTCTTAAGATTTAAAATTCTTACTAAACTTTCAACTTTGTTATTAATCCTTTCTAACTTCATATATCTCTTATTCTTAGTGGTGACAAGTCAAGTTCATTCTCAAATTTCACTTATTAACTATTTTCCAGAAATTCATCTAAAAACTCATTTTCTTTAATCTCTTCTATATCTTTTATCTTGTTATTTTAGAATGAATTAAGATTTCCTTAAGCTTAATTATCATCTAATTATGATAACCCAACCTTAAAATCAATAATTAATCAACAAACAAAGAAACTCACCTTTGAGTCAAGCCTTCACGTATGAAGAAGGAAGAAGAGAAGAGAAGAGAACTCTGGAACCTTTTCTCTCTTCCCACGTGATTTCCTTATCTTATAAGGAAAATAAAAAAAATCTTCCTTGTTAAATGACCCTTTTGCCCTTCAATTCATCTTATAATGACTAACAACTTTTATGATTTATTTCCAAATAAATCATTGAATTAATCCATGGTTCTACTCTAGTCACCAAATTATGAAACTTTACAATTTGATCACTAACCCGGTATTGAGGATGTTACAAAATATGTGTAGATCCCCCGCCCCCGATAGATAATTCTACTCTTGCGACCCCGATGGATCTACCATCTACCCCTGCTATAAGTTTAACTACTCCGGTTATAGGAATGACCATTCCTGAGACCGGGTCTACTAGGGTAGTATTAGATGAGAATCTCGGTAGGCAGTTTCTTCAGTTGATTTAGGGAGTGGTTTGAATTACTAGCGTTACACCTGAAGTTCATATCTCTCAGACTCTGATTGCTATTGGAGTTAGGACCTTTGGAGGCCCTACTGATGGAACTCCGATTAAGGTTGAGGATTGGCTTTGTGATACCAAGCGACATATGTATCAACTAGGTTTAGATCAGCAGCATCGATATTTTGGAGCCGTCTCTATGTTGGATGGGAATGCTCACACATGGTGGCAGTATGTAGTGAGTAGTGTTCTGGCTGATCGTCTAACCTAGGATTTCTTTAGAAAGCGATTTATGAGTCATTTTCTAGGAGAGCGTTATGTCACGCAGAGGCGACAACTGTTTTAGGACATGGTTCAGGGAAATATGATAGTCTCTGAGTATGATATCGAGTTCTTGAAATTGTTGAAGTATAGTTCTTGTTTGGTACCTATCGATAGGGATAAGTACCGAAAATTTGCTCAGGGACTCAGATACGAGTTGCATAATCAGGTAGTTACTCACCAGGATGAGATATTTGATGATGTAGTTGAAAGAGTGAATGACATTGAAGAGGTCGAGGATTCTTCTCCTTATATAGATAGGGTAGATCAAGATTGATCTAGGAGGCCTTCCGGTCAGTCTGAGCCATCTGCACGCCCTGATAAGAGAACTTATACTGTAGGTCATTAGAAAAGCCATATTGGTTTGAGGCTTGTGTCACCTCTACCTCCATCAGTTAGTCGGGGTGATTCTTCAGGTTTTTCTCCGATACCGAGTTACGAGTACTATGGAAATTGATACGGGGGAGAGTGTCGTAAGAAGATGGGTACATGTTATCGTTATGGCTCTAGCAAGCACTTCCTGAGAAATTGTTCGCATCCAGCCTCTGTTGATCGGACACCCGCTTAGACTCTTGGATACTCTCAGACTTCTGTTTAGACTCCTACTAGGAGTCACAGTCAGGGTAGGACTTTCAAATCTGTTTCTAGGGTCGATAATAAAGCTCGAATACATAGTAGAGGACCAACTGCTTCTAAGGCTCGACAGTCTACCCTTGTTTATGCTACCCGACAATCTGGTGATCGAGTTGAACCGAGGACTTCTACATGTATATTTATTGTTATTTCTGTTTCTTTCCATGCATTTCTAAAATGCTCTTTATATACTCAAGTTTCATATTTTGAGACCCTCAGAATTTCAATTTAAGGCACTGATAGCATCGTTTTCGTTTTGAATCTAGCGAGTTTTTTTGTTATCGTCAATAGAGTAATTAACCCTTGCCCTAAGAATGAACCTTTAGAGACCTAGTTTTCGTTTTCTGTTCGACTCATATGAATTTCGAGGACGAAATTCTTTTA
This sequence comes from Hibiscus syriacus, assembly GCF_006381635.1. Lineage (NCBI taxonomy): Eukaryota > Viridiplantae > Streptophyta > Magnoliopsida > Malvales > Malvaceae > Hibiscus > Hibiscus syriacus. The sequence goes on along the minus strand of NW_024063505.1, from coordinate 25,100 downwards.
AGGATGAGAGATTTGTCACACCCCAAGTTTCTAAGGTAAATTTTTTAAATTTTTTTAATTTAATTAAGGGACCAAAATAGGCAGTTCTAAAAAATTATAGGTAAATCATGTAAGTTTGGGAAGTTCAGGAATTAACCCTGAATTTTCCTATTTTTCTGGTTAGTTGAAAAATAAAAAAATGGATTAGGTTTGGTTAAGAGGTGTTGAACCCGTGACTTAGGGTATGATCAACCATCTCTTTGACATCTAACCTAGGTCACTGTTTGTGACTAATCTAATAAACATATTATTTATGATAATTTTTTGGATTATAACTCATTTATCAAACCCCTCCCCCTATTTGTGAACCAAGTACCCAAACCTCGAAAACCTAAACCCCAAACCAAACAACCCCACCGTCGTCCCTCCGACCAACCCTTCCAATTGGCGGTTGAGTGCACCGCCATTGTCATCAGACTCGACAGCAACTAATGACATCGACCTGACTCTTGGATCGCCTGAATCAGCCGATGTTCTTCTTGGAAAACTCATCAAAACGCCAACGAAAAACCCACCCGTCGCCTTGGATTTCCCCCGATTGTCATCGATCTAGCAATCCTCTTGCCTCACCGCCTACAATGTTAGTTTCCCCACCCTCGTCCACTCGTAACCCGACCGAAGTTTTCGTCCACCGTCTCCGTTCTTGCCGTCCGTTTTGGGTAAGCCTCCAAATGCTTAAATTTGGTAAATAGTTATGGTTTTTGGCTTATTTTTAAGTTGAATGGTGTTGTAATGTTAATTGGATGACCATTGAGTAATCGATCGATCACCCCGAACTCATGGACGTCGTTATGTGCCGTCACGCATCACCGCATAAGCGTGGGGATCTCCTCCAGGCATGTTCTGTTCTAGAAACAGTCTAGGTGGACCGAACCGGCTCAACCCGGTCTGAACCAAGTCTGTTTGACCTGACCGAGTCAACTCAGATCGAATCGATTTGATTCAACTTGGATCGAATCGAGTCAACCCGAACCGGTCTGACCCATTGACTTTGACCAAAAAGTCAAAAATTTCAAAAAGACATATTTTATGTTTTTCAATGTCCTCAGTCCTAATCCGAGGCCCGTTTTGTCAAATTCAAATTTGAAAGCCTCTGAATCAACCATTAAACTCGAACGTTCATATGTAATTTAAGTGTTTATTTTAGTGCATCTAATTTAATTGAAGGGTCAATGACTAATTTATGTTATCATATATTTAAGGTACTCGTGGATTTCCTGACCGTTCGCCTGCTCGACCTGATTCCTCCCGATCTATCCATCAGTACTTGCTCGTGATTACTCCTATAGTTCTGTAACCCTGTTAGATACTTAGTTTAGAATATTATTCCAATTATAACCTAATTTCGCGTACGACAGAAGCGTGTAGTTAAGTCGGTGCTCGATAGATCTCCCAGACTGATTCTTTTTGCGAAGTGTGTTCATTGTATACTATATATGTTCTAAATATTTGATTGAAATACCATGTACACATGATTATTTTCTCTAATTTGAAATGAATTGTTTGCTCTGATTTGACTACCGTATGATTTATTTAATTTAAGTATGATTCTTGATTTACTGTATTTTAAATCATGCCTGCTTGACACATGTTCCCTGGTTACTATTTAATGATAAATAAATAAATATGTTTGAACTCTGATTTTCTTGCCTGAAAATTGTTTTCTTCAGGGTATTTTGGGATCTGGTATGAAGTCTCTGCAGGTTCAGCTCTAATCAAGCTGGTAATTCCTTATATAGGTTCAACATCAATCAGCTGGAATTCCTTATGGGCCTAGAGCGACCCTTGGGTGGGCTCTTGAGCCCAATGGGTCGAGTAGTAAGACCTTATGGACTCTAAGGTACTTCTTTAGGGTGGATCCTTTGCTATGTGCTTTGAGTAAGTCCTTATGAGCCTGAGGGCACACCCCTCAGGTGGGCACCTACGCTTTGGCTAGGGTAAGACCTTATGGACCCAAAGTGTTCCCTTAGGTTAGTACCTATGCCCTTTGGGCCTAGGGTAAGTCCTTAAGGATGTAGTTCTGGGGAACTACATACGGTGTTCAGTTAGAGGGCAATTCTATATTTTAAGCTAAAAACACTACTGACGTTTTCACAATTTGGAACTGAACTGATTTTGGAAACTCTACCAACGTTTCATGATTTTAATGACGAACTAATTTTGAAATCTTAACTATATGTTTTATTTTTGCATTGATGGAACACACTGAGCTCCCTAGCTTACTCCCCAAAACTTTTCCTTTTAGATACTTTTGTGATAGGCGACCCAAACCTGACACTTGGAGGATCGACACATTCGTACAATACCCTTTCTTATAATGTTTTTATTTTTCGAGTTGCATTTATTTTGGGTGACATGTGCCTATATTTTGAAAATATTTGTTTTACGACTTATACCGCTTTGATATTGATGTTATATTTACTTCGAAACTGATTACGAAATATTTTATTTTACTCAGCCCTTACGACGACTTTAATTTACTAGTATTGAATTTTTAATATTATCAACTTACTTTTAGAGATGTTTATTTGAAAATATGATTTTAAGTTATTGAAAAATGTTTTAGAAATTTTTATTGTAATCTGCTAGATTCGATTGTAACGCATAAGTCGGGTCTAGAGGTTATAGAATAAACCAACAAAATTTTTAAATTATTTCGCCATTTGTTCTGAAATAAACCCTAGTAGTAGGTCGTTAACAATGACCCAAAAATCAACGTTGTGCAAAGTCACCAACATTGGGTCTTCCCCTGGAACCAATCGATGCAGAACCAGTAAATGCAAATTGAAGTGTCAGGGACCATCTGAAAGGATTCAGTTAACATCAACTTCATGGTAGAGCCTAAACAAGAATCTTTCCTCCCTAATTTTGTGATATCGATACCTCCAATCGGATGCCAAACGTTCTCCAAAGTGATTTTCATCGCCTAAGCATTGATCGGATTAGTTGTCAGAAACCGACCGACTAAAAAGTTATCAAAAGATATCGATGGGGAACCCTTCGTCGAACCCACCACAAACGCTTCTTCCTCATCCTCTCCAAGATTAAGACTTTCCAACTCATTCTCGATCCCACCCATACGCACAAATCAACAACAAATCAACCACTTGACTGAGAACACAACCCAGCAAACGTGTCATGGAAGACAGATAAAATAACGTACCAAGCGGCAGAAAAAGCCCTAACACAGAGGGGATAAAAAAAACAAAAATTTCAATATACAATATATTGAAGTTAAATTACGTATAATATAAATATTATTTATGTTTGATTAAGCTCAAAATATAATCTTAAATTTTGTTCTAACCATCCATAGCGAGTAAAAAATGTCCATATAAACCAATATGTAATGGATGGGCTAAAATGTTGCAATATAGGATATTTGGAAATTTCTCAGGAGCAATTGAATTGTCAATATTGGATTGCCATTTAATCATAGGTTTGAGAAGGACTTCTCCAAAAACCCGTCCCATAAAATTTTTGCCACATCTCTTTTTCAGTTCCTTGGCAGCTTTCTCAGTCTCTTTGCAACCTTCCACACCTGGGAAAAATTCCTCCACACCATCCACTGTCGGAATCTCAAAACCCTCATAACCTCGCTGATTCAAACCCTTTCCCGACCCGACAACTTTCGTTGTCGCATCCGCAGGAGAGCACGACGAGGAAGCCCCGCTGGGATCTTGTAAATTACCAAAATTAAAAAGTTGGCTATCGTTAAAGGTCAACAGCAACAAATAGCCGCGCACTCAGCTGTGGCGCCCCCACAAACCTCCTCGAAAGTGGCTCTCTCCATGGAGGTGCTCCTCCTGGGGTTTTTACTGCCGACGCTGGAGGAAGAGAAGAAACGGGTCGACAGCCATGATTGCCGTCGTCGAAATAAAGGGTGGTCCATGGGGGATTCTATGGCTCGAAATTGATTGATGGACAGAAAAAATTGGTGGAACTGTTTTTGCTTTATATATTGCTGTCACCAGTTTTAGTTTCAGTTTTGTTTTCTTTGTTTTTCGTCTTGCAACAATGAAACTGTTAATTTTTTTTTTACAAACACTTAAGGAACAACTTACAAAATCTAGTTTACTTTCTGTTTTAATCTTACAAACATCTTTTGATGGACAAAAGATGAATATTTTGAATGTGGTGCCAAACATCTCTTCGTCCAGAATTGAGCTGAAAAATCTCAAATATTGACATCTGTTTTACTATCACCTCCAATAGAAATAGAACCGATCAACTTACAGAGGTAAATCACTACTTTTTGAACTGCTTAATCACTTGTTCTTCATTAAGGAAATTCAAAATTTACAATATAACATAACTTATTTTTCTGATGAACTTGAAAGATATACAAGTCACCTACAAACTTTATTAATTAAATCTCAAGATCTGAATTATCAATAAATCAGACGAGAACTTCATTATAGAGATATATCATTACAATTAAAGCAAAGGAATTACAGCAAATGAAAGACAAATACTACATGAATAATAAGAAGAGAGATGATAGTATAAATAAAAGAAAAAGAAAGGGAATCCCAGATATCAACCCATAATGAAGAGAAGAGAGAAGAATCAAGAAGTGAAGAAGAAGATGGGGTGAAGGAAGAGGTGGAGAAGCTTGAAGCAGGCGCAGGAGAAGGAGAGGAACACCACTCCGTACACGACCCTCAGCCCCATTTTTTGATTTTGAATCTTAGATCTGATCTGATCTGCTTCTTTCTTCTGCTATTTAAGATGGGGAAAGAAGAAAAATAAAAGCAAAGCAAGTGGGCGATTTTTCCGGTATATCACTGGTGATCTGTATTATTATCGATCTAACACCGGTCAGATTATATTTCTTGATCTAATACCTTTAGCAGGAAAACGCGCCCCCTGCACCGTGTTATATGCTGATTTGGCGCCACGTGGGTATAACGCGCCCCCTGCCCCGCGATATACGGTGATCTGGCGTCACGTGGGTATAGTGCGCCCCTTAATCCGCGCTATACCTGAATATCTGACACATGTGGTATAGCGCGGTGCAGGGGGCGAGCTATACCCCTAAATACCCAACCCTTCACATCCCCATCCTCTCTATAAATACCCTCATCTTCAGTCACTTTTATCACACCAAATTCTCTCAAATTCTCTAAATTTCTCTCAAATACTCTCTTTTAAGGTATATTTTATAATATTTTTACTATTATGTTTTTACTTTATTTAATATTTACTAATATAATTCTTGTGCAGATATATAATGGAAGGTAGTCTACTTCGCTCGGATGGAAATCATATATCTCTACACTTTGCTGATACGGTAACATTTTAAAGTTTTAATTTAATTTAAATTATTAGTAATATTTAGTTGATTTATTTAATGCATCATTATTAGATTAAGAATTAAATATCTCGACACTTTACTGATACGGTAACATTTAACGTTTTAATTTAATTTAAATTATTAGTAATAATTAGTTGATTCATTTAATGCATGATTATTAGATTAAGAATTAATTTTTGTAATTATTTATTTTTAGGAGAAGAACCGTATATTAGATCCTTTTATTAGGAATCTTAAGTTAGTGATACCCAGCCGTGTCTTGCCGTATTTAGTAGAGGCTGGATTCGGTTACATAGGTATATATCAGGGTCACTGTAAGATAGAGCCAGACCTGATTTCTGCCTTAGTAGAGCGGTGGAGGCCGAAGACCCACACATTCCATCTTCCGTGCGGAGAGTGCACGATCACGCTTGAGGATGTTTCTATGCACCTGGGGCTTTCGGTGGATGGAGATGTGATATCGGGGATAACTTCCGGTTCTTGGACTACTTTGTGTCGGGATAGTCTAGGACGTGTCTCAGAAAATTTTATCGGAGGTAGGATACTGTTAAATTGGTTAGAGGCCAATTTTCGGGAATTGAGCGCAGATGCCTCTGAGGATGAGGTTAAGATGTATGCACGGGCATGCATACTGCAGCTGATAGGAGGGTTGCTGATGCCGGACAAATCGCGCAACCTAGTTCACTGCATGTGGTTGCGACATCTTAGCGACTTTCGTCTCGCTGGATCATTCAGTTGGGGCTCGGCAGTTTTGGCTTTGCTGTATAGGGAGATGTGTGGAGCCACTGACTACAGACGTAATGCTATCGGTGGATGTCTCCTGTAGCTGCAGTCTTGGGCATGGTATCGATTGCCCTTTTTATGTCCCGTTGTGAAAAACCCATTCGTATTCCACTACTTCTGAGGTAATTATAAACCTGATTTTGTATATTAATAATTTTATACAGCGTATAATAATTTTTTTCCTTGAATAGGTGGTCTACTGATAGGAAAAATCATCAGGAGCTACCTGATGATTTAGAAAAAATTAGGGTGCTAATCGATCAGAAGGCTGGCACACAGGTATGAATTTTAATGTTTAAAAATCGATTTTAGATTATAGTTATATAATTAGATTATTATTTTGATAAAAATTATATATTATTTGTTTTAGTTTGAATGGGTGCCATATTCTACTGATGATGTGAGGGCGGTGATCCCACCTGAGTTGAGGGGTCCATCATATGTTTGGATGATGATGGTCCCTTTGATCTGTTATGCAACCGTCGAGTGGCACTCCACTGATCGCGTGCTCCGGCAGTTCGGTTGTTTTCAACCAATTTCGGAAGCACCTTGCAATATGGACGAGTTGCATAGCTTAGATAGACGCGGCAAGACAAATACAGATTGACTGGTGAGGCATCATGAGTGGGTTGTGTTGTGGGAGGATCGACATCGACGCCTTCCACGTAGAGAGCCCATTTTTACTGACTTCTTGATGTATGCTGAGGATTATTATGAGTGGTTCAACAGTAACAAGAAACCGTTTATACTTCCCGAGGATGCACGAGGGTAGACCTTTCCACGACGTCGACAGAGACGTTCACCGACACAACACCATTGTCCCCCGACCCGTGGACGGAGAGCAGGTGCTTCCGGTTCATCCTCAGCTGCACCAGCAGGACCTTCCTAGCAGCCACCACAACCATATATGATGCCGCAGCCATATATGATGCCGCAGCCATATATGATGCCGCCATCGCCTTTCTATTACCAGATGCCGCTGTCGCCGCCTTCACCTGGTTTTATGACCCCGCCACCGCTACCGTCATAGATGACCCCTCCTGGAGGCTATTATGGGTCTATGTTTGCAGATCCGACTTGGGGTTCATATGCTGGATATTTGGCGGGTTCATCCTCATCACCCATGGCCGTAGCACAGACACCTCATGTATAGTTTTCACACTCAACGATGTCTGGGTTTTCCCAGTTTTCCCAGTTTTCGCATGCCGGTGGGATAGTCAGTCATACACCTCCAGGGTCCTTATTCTATGGAGGTGCTTCATCGTCATCAGCTCCTCATCAACCTGATGTACATGCTCAGGACGACGACGACGACAATGATGACAGCGAGGAGTCAGAACCAGTGATACGAAGAAATCCTCCTCGTTCTTCGCCCTTCGTTCGAGGAAGTAGTTTGTAACCTGATCAAAAAATGTATAACTTACTAACTTGCTTTCTTTGCAAAATTAAAATGATAAAAAAATGTATAACTTACTAACTTGCTTTCACTTACCCATGCGCACAATTAATTGACCCTCATCATTCTTCTTGTACATTCCATGATAGTTTGCAGCAATGTGTCGGAGACAATAACTATGTTGGACAAAGGGTGGTTGCCACATTGGACCCAAAGACTCCATTGCTGCTTTGATCACAGCTCCGCGATCTGAAATGACACAAATTTTTTCCCTCGTGATAACATGTGCACGTAAATTTCGGAGAAAAAAAGCCCAAGAATCTGTATCTTCTCCTTCGACAAGAGAAAAAACAACTGGAAGAATGTTGCGATTGCCATCTTGGACAACTGCCAATAATAAAACTTGCTTGTATTTTCCATACAAGAAAGTGCCGTCGATCTGGACCACAGGCTTGCAGTATTTAGCAGCATTAACGTACTGTGGGTAACTCCAAAAAACCCGGTAGAATTGGCTTCGATCGCGAAGAACTCGATCATTATGGTATGCATAGGAGGTTTTGAAGTCCACAATTGTCTCAGGATTCAATGTCCGCACCAGCCTAAACCAACCTGGAAGTTCGTTGTAAGATGCATCCCATTTGCCATGAAGTTTGACAATGGCATTTTGTTTTGCCAACCAAGCTTTTTTATAGGAGACGGTGTACCCATACTGCGATTGTATAGCTGAAATCAACACTGTAACAGCTATATGAGAGCTTGCTTTTACCATGGGCATGATGGCTTGGCATATCACTTCAGAGTCCAAGTTCGGATGATCTTGGCTGACCCCTCCAACACAACATGTGTGAGGACCGTTGTATACTGTTAGTTCCCATATGTTGTTTTTCCTCTTCATTTTCGATACGCGAACCATCCAATTGCATCCGTTTTCACGTCGGGCACAGTAGCATACATATTTTTCGGTCGTCGATCGGTTGACTCTGGACTGAACAGAATTACGGATATTGTAATTTTTGATAGCCATCATCGCTTCTTCTTTGCTTGAAAACTCTATGCCTAAAGATAACTCACCATCATTTATTGATGAATAATATCCATAGTCACCGAGATGAGGCATATCCGCAAATTCTGGCCCGTACATTGCACCATAATCAACTTCATACATGTGTGTAGGAGGGTCAGCTTGTGCCACATTTCCTGGAACTTCATCATCATCGGAGTTGAATTGCGGTGATTCTGGGTGAATGAATAGTCCAGTCTCAGCACCATCCGCACCAGGCTCACGAAGCTGTTCTTCTGGTGGAGATGATGGTTCCTCCATGCTCTCTACATTTAGGTCGAAGAACCTACTACTTGCACGCCTTCCCCTTGAATTGGAAGACATATCGACATTGAGATCGAAAAAGCTCGCAGTCGAATGCCTCCCCCTGGAGCTTGAAGCCATCGTGTCAAATGGAAACTGCACAGATGGTTGCGTCGATGGCATCTCCATATTAAGGTCAAAGGGATTTACAGATGAATGCCTTCCCCATGAACTGGACGCGGTGTTTCCATATGTATTGTTCATGGACCCACATCGGTACATATCGTAAGGAGTTGCGGATGAATGTCTCCCCATTATGGCATTAAAATCATTACACATTATTGTAGTCGGGCTGTCAACTTGATCAACTTGTTCAGCCAGCCCATAGTGTGAGCTTAAAGATTGACCCCGAATAGCACACACTTGAACAAAATGTGTATACATCTCAATAGCGGCGTCTGAATAATTACTTTGAGCTTCAACCATCATTTGAACATCATCATTGTTCGAAAGTTCGAACGCTGTATAAGTTAATGACAACAATGATGTTGGAAATCTGTACTGCAACGACGACATTCTTCTGTTACTTCCAACATGAATCTTCCTCGAAATCTTCGTTATTAGCTCCTCAAGAGTTATGTTTCTCTTGAATGATATTTTAACACGCTCATTTGATACGAAAACAACGCCGGTTTCATCTTCTCGAATTTCACCATCATAATAAACAATAGCTGAAAGTCGCGCCATTTTTTGAGTTTAAAAGTGCGACAATATTATATCTGCAAAAAAAAATAACTTAAACAAACCTGATTAAATACATTATATATGAACGAAAATATAACACAATAAATTTTTTACACATCAACGTAAATAATTTAAATAATATAATTTTATATTATTACCTGCACCGCAAAACTATTTCAACGTATGCTTCCGCTTTTCAATTTTACAAACATAAAAATTAATTGAAAATAATTAGTATAATATTTTTTCAAATAATGATAATAAACAATAAGTATAATTAAAAAATTATAACAAAATTACCTTATAACGAAAAATCACAAGAGCTTCTAAATCAAATTTGAGAAGATTACGAGAATTATTACTTGTTGACGGAATTGTTGTATTAATTTATAAGAGATGAGAGATGCGAGGAGATGTGAGCCGGAGGAGTGTATTTATAAGCATATAAGGCGCGGTACCTGCACCGCGCTATATTATAAAAGATATAGGACGGATCAGGGACCGCGTTAAATATAATTTTGGTACGGCATATAGCGCGGCCCCTGATTCGCACTATACCCCTACGTGGCGTATAGCGCGTATCAGGGGGCGCGCTATACCCCACGTGTACCCAGTCAGTGTATAGCGCGGTTCAAGGGGCGCGCTATACTCCACGTGGCGCCAAATCAGCATATAACGCGGTGTATAGAGCGCGCTTTCCTGCTAAGGGTGTTAGATCAAAAAATATAATCTGACTGGTGTTAGATCGATAATAATACCGATCACCGGTGATATACCGGGAAAATCGCCAAGCAAGTGGATTGAATTAGAAGATATGCTTCCACTTTTGTTTTCTTTTCTTTCAAATTTCCCACTACGTGGATTCAAATTATACGAGCCATGTGGCTGATGACTAGCGAATTCACGACTTAATTTCAAATTGTAAATAGATATATATACTAAATATTATTAATTTAAATCTAAATAATCATTTTCACTTAAAATATACACATGAAAATTTTAATACAAGAAGAGAATTTACAAATTAAAATATATACTGTTAAAAATGAAAATGAACTGGCAATATATACTAATAAATTCAAATCTAAGTTCATTAAAATTATAAATTTTTAAGGGAAAATGTATAATCTATATCTAAACATGGATTACGTGTTAAATGTTAAAGGATTGCAATGTTACGTGTGGGACTCTGCTTGACTTGACTGTATGAGTTGGATTGTTCAGAAATAATAATGCGTGTTTAATAAAATTTTGCTGGTAACGTTGTAAACGGACGGTATCATGGAAGGTTGACAAAATTTCATACAAGTTTTTTTCCTTACTAGTACAAAAAGATTACGGTAAAGTATAGTAATAGTCATTTAACTTTTCTAAAGCTTTTATTAAAGTCTCCTAACTTTTAAAAATTGTAATACAATCTTTTAACATTTAATTCGTTTACAATATGATCCCTACCGTTACACTACCGTTAGTACGTTTGCAATATGATCACTAAACTTTTCAAGCGCTTGCATTTAGATCCCCTAACTTTTAAAACTTGCAACACAATCCTCAATTTCATTCTAAACCCAAAATTCCTTTTCAATCTCGAAATTCCTTTTTCGCTATTCTCTTCTCATTTCCAGTGTAACTTTTCAGTCAGGGATGCATGAAAAATTTTAATCTAACTTTGAATTATGTGGAGGTGTTGACTTAAATAAGGGCTCATTGAGAGAAGACCCGACCAAGGGACTATCGGGACCATCAACGATTCAGGTGTAATGTTAGAAACAAGTCATCTCAGGTAAAAGATAAATGTTCGATGAAATGTTTGTGAGAAAAAGATGAGGTTAGAAATGTAAAGTTGACAAATATTACTAAGATGAACTAAATATCATTGTTGAAAGTCACCAACATAGCTGGAATTATTTTTATAAATGACATATAATAATTTCTTCTTTTAATCCTTGTGGTTAAATATTTTCCAACAGATGATCAAATATAATGAAATCTCAAACATCACATTCACCTCTCAGTCTCTTTCGCAACTCGAAATGCATCATGACAGGGTCAAGTAGTTGCTCCAAATATACTACTCTGTCATGATGCCTTTTGAGTTGCGTGCATACAGTCTTCTAAAGCTATAATTCGCTATAATTCAATATAATTCAACTGTAAAATTCCAAAACATGTAAAAAATACAATTCGTTCACGATATATCAGTCCATAATCAAAATGAACTTATTAAAAAGAATACGAGCTCACAAGACACCGAAAACCATAGGTCGAATCAATACAATTCCAATAAACTAGTACCAACAGTCTCTCGGATTGAGCCTGACGATTTAACTATGTCGATACTCACAACCAATTCCCTGATTTAAAGAAAAACCAAACAAGAGATAAAAAAATTAGCCTAGGATCCTCTTTCACTTCTATTCTGATAGACTGAATATCTTCATAATGAGTGCTAAAAGTTTTGATTAAGAAGAAAAAAATAAAATTAGATGGTTTTGGTCTAAAACTAACACTGAATATCCAGATCATTGACATGCAGTTCCAGGAACATAAAAATTTCAACAAAAAGTCACAATGCGAGCTGAAAATGAAAAAGTGTGAAAGAGGAAAAACTTACTTGCAGATAGCCCAAAAAGAAAATAAATACCTTCTTGCAAGTAAGGGGAGAGGCTAAGAAATAAACACAATCGGTGTTGCGTTCCAACAATTCTTCCTCCCTTTTTTCTTTGTAAATAAAAAGCTGAAAGACAGAGTACTGCTTGGTTAACAATTTTACATGGCAAAAAATTGAAGAACAAATACCAAACGAGAGTGCATGTGAGCGAAAGAGACTGAGAGGTAAATGCGCTGTTTGGGATTTCATTATGTTTGATCATCTGTTGAAAAATCTTAGCCACAAAGATCAAACGAAGAAATTATTATATGTCATTTATACAAAATAATTACAGTTTTTGTTGGTGACTTTCAACAATGATACTTAATAATCTTAGTAGTATTTGTCAACTCTGCATTTTTATCCCCATTTTTTCTCACAAGCATTCATCGAACATCTATATTTCACCTGAGATGACCTGTATCTAACATTACACCTTGAGTCGTTGATGGTCTCGATAGTCCCTTAGTCGGGTCTTCTCTCAATAAACCCTTATTCAAGTCAGCACCTCCACATCAAAATTAGATTAAAATTTCTCATGCATCCCCGACTGAAAAGTTACATTGAAAATGAGAATAGAGAAGCAAAAAAGAAAATTCGAGATTGAAAAGTCATTTAGGGTTTAGAATAAAATTAAAGACTGCGTTGCAAGTTTTAAAAGTTGGGAACTTAAATGCAAGCGCCTAAAAAGTTCAGTGATCATATTACAAACGTAGTAACGGTAGTGTAACGGCGGGAACCATATTGCAAACGGACTAAATATTGGAGGATTGTATTGTAAGTTTCAAAAATTGAGGGACCTAAATGATAACTTTAAAAAAATTTAGTGACCATTACTATACTTTATCCAAAATTTTATTATACAAATTAATATTTAAATTTAATATTTCTTTATATTGACATTGGAATTGATTTTCTTAGTGCAGTGTAGTTGTAAAATTTGTAATTGATAAATTAATATAACAAAAAATTAGAGTGATAGAAGATGTTTGGAATTATGACTAGTAAAATGGTAAAGTTTTAACCCGATCCGAAAATCGAAGGATTTAAGCATTACATAGAACTATCAAAATGATTAATTCTATTTTTTTTAAAACATCATAATACTTGTCGACACCAAATTTCATTCAGGTCGTTTTATTTTATTTTATTTATTTTTATATATAATATTATTAATAACTTTTACTTTTATTTATTTTTCTTTTTGCAAGCCAAATTACAAGCCCAAATTATAAAACATTAATGACCCATTATGTTAACACTTTGGTTAACCGTAATTTGAGTTAGCCACCTACCGTCATCGTTAGAGCTTCTCATCATCGTTGGCGTCGCGTCGCCGCCTTTTTCAAGTCGAATCAACAAAATCCCATGGAATCCGAAGCCTTAACCCCAAATTTTTCATTGCAATCCAGGCATTTTTACTCAAAAATCACCTAAATATTATAATATTACCTGTCAGACATCTTTTCCCTAAATTTCACTGATCTAACACCCTCATGAAACGTGCCTTTAATTAGGTGTACCGAAGGCACATCTCATGAAGCGTACTTTTCAAGGGAAATGTTAACATGGCACCACATGGGGTGCGCCTTCCAAGTTTTTTACTACATCAGATTTCCTAAAAGTATTTTAAAAAGATATGCTTTAAAAAATTTTAAAAAAAAATCATAGAGACTACAATGTAATTTAATATATATTAGGTCCATGAGTTGAAGAACTTAATAGTGTTAGTTTATATAAGCATGTTGGAGTGTTTATGTTATGTTTCTTGATAATGTGAGATAAAAGTTAAAAGGTGTCTTTTATTACTTTATTATCTCTATATCTAATGAATCCACTTATACACCATTATTAAATTACATTATGTTAATATTTATCGTTAAGATTTATTAATTAAGATTATATATTTTTTATATGTTAATATATTTAAGTACTTATTTTTTTATTTATGAGTTCAAACTTGCTATGGGTTATAGCTCAAGTAAAACCACAAATACATAATCTCACATCCTTGAAAATTTTACTTGCTAGGGACTAGGCGATGCAGATGCGAACAATAGTGTCCATAATGTAAGATTCTAGTCTATAATGGAATACAAACTAAATCATACCTTACTGACATATGCTTCTCACATTTGTAGCAAGCTGCATGGCGCTTTTGATAAGGAGAGAAACTAACATATTCTGATCCAAAACCATTTTGTTTTAACTAGAGGTATACATGCCTACTCATTCGTTTCAAATGCTATACATGATGGATAAAAATTGTTTGGTTCTTTGGAGAACCATAATTCTTTTGCCATATATGGTGAATCGAGTTCAACATACCAAATCATACTTGCAATATATATAGTTGTTGCGTATATACTAAAATAGAGCAATTTTGACAAGAGGGTACAATTTACAAACACCAAAAGGTTGCATAAATGCTTAGGTGTAAACAAGCAATAAAGAAATCAACCATTTGTAAGAAGTTAAATAATATAATATCTCAAAATAGAAGTCATGAATAAGAATAGCAACAAAGAAATCAACCATTTGTAAGTTTAATTGTGTCATGATCATGCATGTTTAATCTATTTTTATATTAGATTCAACAGAAATATTTAGAACTCATAAGTAAAAAATTAAATATTTAATATATTAACATAAAAAATATCTAATTTTAATTAATAAATCTTAATAGTAAATATTAACCTAAAATAATTTAATAATAATTTATAAATATATTCATTAGATATAAAGATAAAAATAAAAAAAAGTTAAAAATATACCTTCTAATTTTTATCCAAATTATCATAAAAAATATATACTAAACACTCCTATATATCTATATAAACTAATATATCTATATAAACTAACATCAAATAATATTATAATCATTAGGTGATTTTTGGGTAAAAACACCACCAATTGAGATATACCCTCTGTCAAACCTGCCAACAACCATCACCGAACAACAATCAACCACCATTTAAGCAAATCAAAGAAAAGGGAGAAAAGCAAAAAATAAATAAAAAATAGAGAACCCAAAACCCATTTTTTCGAAGCAAATCAACAACCCAAACACGAAATCAGAAACAAAATAAACAAGAAAACAAGAAAATCGGAAGAAAGAGGGAAAGAATAAGACTTATCTTGCTTGTTGATCGTCGGAGAGCGCGTTGTTCACTGGGAAAATCAAACGTCACTGGAGAATCAAGACGGCCAAATGTATTATTTTAAATCTAGATGCCTAGGGTGTTTTTTAAGAGAAAATGAACTTAATTTCGAGTTTAAGAAAGTAAGAGGGTCATTTTGAGGCTATTTGTTTTAAGTCTCGGGCACCGGGAGCGGCGGTGGCCATCACCGACGAATGGCTTCTGTTTTAGTTCTGTGAGAATTCTTTCTCTCAAAAACAAAAGCATGAAAATGAAGGCTGCCTTTAGTGCTTTAGGGTTGTACACTCACGCAAATGGACCAACATAGTGGGGTCAAATGTTATTTTGTAAATTTATGGGATTTGTGTGCATAAAATCCTTTCAAGTTTCGTATATATCATTTTAGTCCCTCTGACAACATTATTTATTTATTTATTGTTATTTTTGCTCCTTATTTTCTATTTATTTTGATTTTGTTTAAATGCATGACTGTCCATTCTTGGTTTAGCTTTCTTGTTTTGGTTTATTTATATTTTTGGTAAATTAGTTTATTCCATAATTTATGTTGGTCCAAATTGATAATTTTATATATTTATTTCCATTTGTTCATATCCAAGTCATACAATTTTTCTTTCTTTTGTTTTAGTTCTTATTTAGTATTTACTTTATTTTGCTTGGCTATATTTGAATGTATATATTATAATATTATATGTATACTTATTTAACTTCCATAATTACTTTTCTTTGCATTTTTGAACATAATATTTATAAATATCCAAATTTATTTCTTAATTTTAGCTATATATAGTTACCACTTTTCAACTAAAGCATTTCCTTTTTTTCAAAAATTTGAACGTTTCATCACTGTATTTGGTCTTAGTCATTCAGCAAGCATATTTTTATTACGCTCATATTAGCCCCTATATTATTATTGTTTGTTTTTATAACATATAGGTATAACTAGGGATGGGCATTTAACCCGAGTCCGATGGGTTTCGACCTATAGGGTCGATTTTTTTTATAAACAAATCGGGTTCGGGTCGGGTTACATATGGGATATTCGGGTTCGGTCAGAGTCAGATTTAGAGTACAAAATATTCGACCCGACCCGATATAATTATAAAATAATATTTAATATAATTACGAAAATACCATTATATATATAAATATAATTTAGGTTTTACTTTCATTTCAATCCCACAATGACTCCAAACTCTGCAATTAGGATGTCCTTGGGGGTAATGTCTGTATCCGAAAAATTGAGGGAGGGAAGACTACGGTGGTTTGGGCATGTTCTTCGGAGACAACAGTTGGATTCGATCAAGAGGGTAGAGTCGATTATAGTCGACGGTGCCAGAAAGAGAGGACGACCAAGGAGGAAGTGGTTAGACTACTTGAGATCTGATTTGAAGGATTTAGCCCTTACCGATGACATGACCTCTGATAGGAAAGTATGGAGACTTAAGACCAGGGTAGAAGAGTAGTGTGGGTCACAGCCATAGGATGTAGCATCTCTGCCTTCTTTTTAATGCCTTTATAGTAATTTCATTGACTTCTACTTTTAATACGTTTTTATCATGAGAATTTTTTAAGGATTAGAACCAGGATAGCGGAGTAGTGTTGCATTAGTTTAGGTTTTAACCCATTTGACATCATTCCTTTATCGTAGCTTGCAACCACTGACTTCTGTATATCCTTCTCATGTTTCGTCTTTTAAATTTATTCGGGACTTACATTTTTTGTCTATATGCAGAGATTTGTACGCAGAGATTTATTTGCAGGGATAACTTCCAATTACAGACGCGCATATGAAAACTGTTCAACTATGTATTTATTTATTTATTTCTTTATTTATACATGCATTGTATTTTATCTTTATTTTTAAATTTTTCTGACTGCCGGAGGTCTTCCACGGAAGCTGCTCTCAACCTGGCGTTGGGGACAGCCTACTACCCTACCTCCCTTAACCTCATTATTTATGAAAATAGGGTTTTGTTGTTGTTGTTTCATTTCATTCTCCGCTCCTCCTCTCTTTCGTTCTCCCTCTTTTTTTTGGTTCTTTGTCTTTTAATTTTCTTTCTCTATTTTTCATTTTCTTTCTCTATTTTTCATTTTCTTTCATTATTCTTTTCATTCTCAACAGTTTTGTTTTGGTTTTCATCATCAGTGGTAACTATTTCGTCTCTCAATACTTTTTTAAATTTTTTTTATAAGGGTTTCAAAATTCGAACGAAAATTAAAGTATTGCAAGTATTATTTATGGATTAGATTTCGTTTCCTAATGATTTGTTTTGTTTATGGGATTATTTTTAAAGAATTCCAGATTTTTATAGCATAATTTAGGTTTTCAGTTTCTTTTTACGTTTATTTGTTTGTTTAGTGTTTTGTTAGTAAGTAAGTTGAAAAATGATGAGAATATATGAGAAAATAGGAGAAACCTGTAATTGATAGGGTAGGGTCGGGTCGGATCGGGTAAAATCGGATTTTTAGTTCAAATTTTGGGTATGATGAATTCATTCAAAATCGGAAGCGGGTTGGGTGACGGGTGAAGTGTAGTACTTTTCGGGTTGGAGTCGGGTAGATCAAAAATTCGATCCGACCGATCATCCCTAAGTATAACTCTATTATAGGTTTATGTTACAAGCATTTTACATTTATGTATATGTATCAAATTTGCTTTATACAATATTATATTCATCTTAAATATTATATTTGTTTGAACAGTAAGTATTATATTTGTTCGACTTACAATATAGGCAATGTCATCTTGTAAGATTAATCTATGGAAGACTTTTAAATACCCGAGTGTCCCTCTGAAGATTATTCGAACGAGAGATATCCTTTTTCTTTCTACTTTTTAGTAATAACATTTTTTATAAAAGTCAAATTAAATTCATTTTAAGGGGAACTTTTCGAACGAAGAGCGATATGTGGGAAATCACCTAAAACCCTAGGTTGTGATCTCTTAAGACATACGAATGAAAATATATCCCACTAAATTTTAAAATTTAATAAATATAAATATCAAGTTTCTTTTTAATTTTTAATTAATTATTTACTTTATTTGCTATGTTATTTGATATTTCATCCATCATGCACGTGTGATATGTTATTGTTGCATTCATGAATTATGAATTTGTGTTTTTGTTTTCCAAAATCATTAAAGCCAATGTTGTCTTGCGTCGTGGATTAATGGAATTGCGTCCAACAGGACTAAATTTCAATTTTCATTAATTCACGTAGTAAGAAGACATTATCTTTAAATAAAACCTAGTGAATTTAATCATTTTTATCGAGTCAAATATTTTAAAAATAGATTCACTCATTCTTTAAAAAAATCATAGAAATAAAAGGATTTTAACTTAAATTTTGATTTCAAATTCATAAAATTCCACTATTTAGATAATATATAATCGAGAGGTACCAACTTTGGGGAATGTGGGGGTTCTCACCCTTCCCCACTTATAACCAACTATCGAATCTTTTGAAATAAATTTCTGGTTAATCGCAGACCTGTTTTATCTTTTTAAATGATTTTTCTTGAAATTGTTTTTGAAAGACATTTTTAGGTGTTTGACTAACCTAACCCAAAGGTCGATGGCTACTCTAAAATTGTTTCAAAATTAAAACCTGAATTTTTTTTCAAAATTATAGTCAACGAGCTTAAGGATCATTCCGACAACTTGGTGACTCCGTTAGGGACCACACTAGAGAGTCAAGAGTAGTCGATTATATGTGGTCCGATTGGTTGAAATTTTTTAAATTTTAATTTCTATTTGAGTTACGATCTTTTTGAATTTCGATTTTCATAATCATGCATCATATTTTTATTGATATCTTTTAAATAGTTTTACTAATGTTTGATTTCATTATTTCCAGACTTGTTAATATTTTCAAAAACGAGTCTTGATTTTCTTTTTTCAAAAGGTTTGTGAGTTCTTCCTCACACACAACAAATGAATTTGCATGTCATAAGCTCTATACTCGAGCTCTGTCCCGCTAAGTGGGAGTGAGTCTGTAACACCCCCAACCTGTATCTGACCTGGATCTGAGTCTGAGGTGTCATATTGATTTTTCAACCATGTACATTTATAAAAACTCTAAGAATTTAAAATGTTATTAACATAAACTTATCAGTACATATTGAAGTTCAAACCATTACAAAATTTGTTCAGAGCGTGCATACTTAACGACTCTTTTTACATGCCAACATATCTATTACATAACCAAAACATATTGTGTAAAGTACTTCTAATATGATCGTCACGCGGAGATATGTTGCTCTACTGCCCCTAAAGCTGATCTTCTTTGCTTTTCGGTATCTACGTGTAAACCACTTACACGTTAAGTTATAGACTTAGTGAGGCATCATCATATAATAAAGAGTTTTTATCAATATGAACATGCAATCTATTATCCAAATGCAATTATATTCATTATATAATAAATCAGTCATACGATATATATATATATATATATATATATATATATAAATCAATATAAATGATGGTACCATATTAAAATATAATTAAGTACATACTCTTTATATCTTTTATACACTACTAGAAAAAACCCCTTTAATGACGCGCATTGTGTGTCATCTATGGGTGCGGATGACTCACAAATGTCTGTTGTTGAAGCCACTGACATGAATTTTTGATGACGCGTAATTGTGTGTTATAAATCTATGACGCGTATTTATGACATGCATTTATGACGCGCATTTATGATGTGCATTTATGACGCTCATTGCGCGTCATTGCAACCCCCGTTATAAATGAAGATGACACACATTTGTGTGTCATAAATTTATGACACATGTATGACTTACATTGCGTGTCATTGAAGCACATGTCATTAAAAAAGATGACACACATTCTTATGTCGTGATTGTATTTCGTAAATTATATATATATATATATATATATATATATATATTTTATATATATTGTAGATTGACAAATAATCAAACTAAATCACATTTAATGCCTCATAATACTAAATATATATCATATTATATATAAACAATCCATTTGCTACAATATTCACATTAAGTTATCAAAAATATTATAATCATATGTCGATTCAAATTCCATATATGGAATAATGTGACAAATTTAACATTCTTTTAGAAGGATAAAACATGCACAATTCAAAATACAGAGTAACAATCACTGTTAACTGAGAAAGTGAAATATGAAGAGGCACCTCTACATGCTTCAAGTAATCTGGAACATCCGATTGATGCATGTATTTCATTCCTTCAGTTGCATTAAACTCGGATGTGCACTCCAGGAAAGGCTTCTCAAAACTTTCCGAGTAAATTCCCAAAGCAGTAAACATCTTCAAAAGATGGTTAAGTAGTGTCCTATCAACTACTTCACCTAACATGCATGATCAAAACAGGCACAGTGGATTACAAGATACAAATTTAATTAACACCTGAAAGATAAGAATTAATTACTAACATCATCCAAGAAACTAAGGGGAAAAAATTATATGGAAGGAAACTAAATGCATGAGAATTACAAGAAAGAAATCAACAAAATAGTAAGTTCCTCAACAATTTTTAGGTTTTTCCTTGAGAATGATGGAAGCACGGATAATTATAATGAGCTAGAACGAAGCATGTTATAGTTAAATTGATTAGGCATCCTAATTGACCTTTTTAGGAACTTCTTTCCAAGATATGTAACCACCTTCTACCACTAAAACCATAGAAAAAGAAGTAAAACAAGCAAATGAATAATAACATTGAAACAACATTGCATTTTTGCATAGGTTGTTACTTTGAAACCCACAAAAAAATAGAATAGGGTTTTCCAGCCATCTACTCTATTTAATAAATCCCTGCATCCAATGAGAACAAACATCCAACACTTCAGGAATAGCTTTAGTATTGTTAGGAAAATAAATCGAGTACAAGTAATTTCCCTATAACCAGATTAGTGAGATGCGAAATAAAAGCGGAAAAATAATACCCGAAAATTGATAACGGAGTTCAGCCAATTGTGCTTACGTCTCCGGGCTGCTGCAGATCTTTTACTAAGAGAGAAAATTTACAGGTGTTTACAAAACACTCACTACTCACAAGAAAGCTCTCTAGTATAGGAAGAAAGAAATGTTTTGGGATGATTTTGAAGCTAAATGGGTAAGGGTATTTATAGTAGAAACTTAGGGACTAATCTTTGAAAATACCCTAAAGTGCAATGACTAAAGTGAATTTACCCATTCCTATTGTCAACAAACATCTACCAAAATTTTACCAAACTTTGAAAAACATTTTTCAAAGAAACATTTACCAAACTTTGAAAAAAACATTTTCCAAAGTTGGTTGCCAAACTTTGAAACTTTTAACAATCTCCCACTTGAAGACTGATTTTAATATGTCTTCACACCTCGATCAATGCAGCAGCATGTCTGGTCTTGTTATTCTAGCATGCCAACTGAAGTGAACACAACTTCAGTTTATCCGTAGTCACCGTCTTTGTCAACATGTCTGCCGGATTTTGAGCTCCACTAATCTTTTCCATCTTCCAGAAGAGACCGGATAAAATGATATCTCAATTGTATGTGCTTTGTCCTGGAATGAAAAGACGGATTCTTTGCTAGATGGATAGCACTTTGACTGTCGCAATACAAGATATTGTTTTCTTGTTTCTTGCCTAACCTTCCAAGAAACTTTGGAACCAAACCATCTCCTTGCTGGCTTCCGTAACAGCGACATATTCTGCTTCAGTTGTGGAGAGAGCAACTATCTTCTGTAGTTGAGAAACCCAACTCACTGTAGTTCCTCCTAGAGTATAGACATACCCTGTAGTGCTCCTTCTGATGTCGACATTTCTGGCTAAGTCAGCATCTACATAGCCTGTCAGTATCATATCTCCACCTTTGAAACAAAGTGCTTTGTTGTGGTACCCCGAAGATATCTGAGGATCCATTTGACTGCTTCCCAGTGTACCTTGCCCGGATTATTCATGTACCTGCTAACAGCTCCCACTGCATGAGCAATATCTAGTCTGGTACAAACCATGGCATACATCAGACTTCCAATTGCTGAGGCATACGGCACCTTCACCATGTGTGCACGTTCTTCCTCTGTCTTTGGTGATTGGTCTTTGGAGAGTCTGAAATGAACACCTAAAGGTGTAATTACTGGTTTAGCATCTTGCATGTTGAACCTGGAGAGTACTTTGTTGATGTACTCAGCTGATAACATCAAAGTCCCCGACTTTGTGTCTCTTGATCTCATCCCAAGAATCTGCTTTGCAGCGCCCAGATCCTTAATAGCAAACTGATTCGACAATTTTTGCTTCAAGTGTATAATCTCTTGCATGTCTGAGCCTGCAACGAGCATGTCATCAACTTACAATAATAAAATAATGAAGCTGTTGTCGAACCTCTTGATGTAGCAACAATGATCTGCTTGGCATCTGATAAAACCACTGCTACTCATGAAACTATCGAACTTCTTGTACCACTGTCTAGGAGCTTGTTTTAAACCATACAAGCTCTTCTTCAACCTGCATACCAGGTTTTTCTTGTCTGCCTCTATGAAGCCTTCTGGCTGCCTCATATAGATTTCTTCCTCCAAATCACCATGAAGGAAAGCTGTCTTTACATCTACTGCTCAAGATGTAAATTCTCTGCAGCTACAATTTTCAACACCAGTCTGATTGTAGACAATTTTACGACTGGAGAGAAAATTTCATTGTAGTCAATACCTTCTTTTTGCTGAAAGCCTTTGACAACCATCTTGCTTTGTAGCGTTTACTCCCATCGTGCTTCTTTGATCCTGTAAATCCACTTGTTGTGGAGCGCTTTCTTGCCTGGTGGTAATTCAGCTAATTCCCATGTCTGATTTGACATAAGCGAGTCCATCTCATCTTTCATGGAAACTCCCACTTGACTGAATCCTCCACTTGCATTGCTTCATCATAGCACTCTGGTTCACCATTGTCAGTCAGCAACAAGTAGTGTAAAGAAGGAGAATACCGTTGGGTTGGTTTAGGAATTCTGGAGGAGCGTCTCAGTTCTGGTGTGCCTGGTTTCTTCTTGAACTGCTTCAGGATTGATCTGAACATCATTTCCAGAAATCTCCTCGAACTCAGCAAATTCCTTTGTTTCAGCTTCGATATTACTGATTCTGCGGTGACCTATCTTTGTACATCACATTTTCATTGAAAATGACGTCTCTGCTTCTGATTATCTTTCGATTTTCGTAGTCCCAAAACCGGTAACCGAACTCATCACCACTGTAACCAACAAAGACGCATTTGTTGGACTTGGCATCAAGTTTACTTCTTTCAGCAGAGTTTATGTGTACATAAGAAATACAACCAAACACTCTTAAGTATGAAAGGTTTATTTCTTTCTTGCTCCAAGCTTCCTCTGGTATTCCGCCATCCAAAGGAACTGAGGGCCCACGGTTGATCAAGTAAGCTGCAGTGTTGATAGCTTCAGCCCATAGAAATTTGGGCAATCCGGCATGTATCCTCATGCTTCTGGCACGTTCATCAGAGTTCTGTTCATGCGCTCTGCTACGCCATTCTGCTGCGGTGTTATGGGAACTGTTGTCTCCATCTTGATCCATTGTTTGCGCAGAAATCTCTGAATCTACTGTCTCTGTATTCTCCTCCATTGTCAGACCTCAACCGCTTGACTTTCAACCAGTCTCATTTCCACCATGGCCTTCCATTTTCTGAAGGTATCAAAGACTTCTGATTTCTTCTTCAGAAAATAAACCCACACCTTCCTTGTTGAATCATCGATGAAGGTGACATAATATAGTGAGCCCGCAAGAGATGGAACTGGGGATGGTCCCCATACATCAGTATGAACCAACTCTAACTTTTCTGCCTTGGGTGTCTTGCCAATCTTTGCAAAACTGACTTTCTTTGTTTGCCAAAGATGCAATCCTCGCATAGTCCGACATCTACATTCTTTAGATCCGGCAGCTTCCCTTTTGACAGAAGTATCTTCATTCCTTTCTCGCTCATATGGCCAAGCCTTGGTGCCATAGGTTTGATTTTCCATCAGCATCTGCTACTGCAATGATATTCTCTAAATTTGAGGTTACATAGAGAGTACCAGTCTTCTTACCACGAGCAATGACGAGTGCTCCTTTGGTAATCTTCCATTCACAGCCTGAAAAAGTTGTGCTATATCCTTCTCCATCAAGCTGTCCAACAGAAATCAGATTTCTTTTGAGGCCAGGAATATGTCTCACTCCTGTCAGCTTCCAGGTGGTCTGGTTTGGCAACTTTAGTCGGATGTCTCCTTTTCCGACGATCTTTAAGGTTTCATCATCAGCAAGATGACCTTCCCAAAATCACCACTGACATAGTTCTCCATGATTTCTTGGTATGGGGTGGAGTGGAAAGATGCCCCTGAATCAATCCATGATTCAATCGGACTATTGACGCTTAGAATCATGGCATCACCTGTCTCCTCTGTCACGTTGGCAGATTCCTGTGCACCGATTCTGGATTTCCTGTTGACCCTTCTTGCCGCAATTATAACAGGTAAAATCTTTATTTCCTGTTCTTGATTTGCCCCTTCTGGATTTTGATCTGCCACGATTTGAATTTCTTTCTGAAGTTCTCCCTCTAGACTCGGTGTGCAAGGCTGAGGAGGTTGATGCTCACCCGATTCTCTTCGAATTTCTTCACTCAATACCAGATCCCGACATCGTCGAATTTTAATTGCTGTTTCCCGACGAACTGCTG